>NC_064829.1:57205051-58565468 GCF_024166365.1 Elephas maximus indicus
TGCATTCCTGCAAGCTTTCTTTCTGGCATGTCTCTAACCACTGGCACGTCCTCTGAGGAAGCAGACCAGAGGAATGAGGAGTGACCAGGCGAGGGCAGGGACACTTTCTCTGCTGGCAAAACTAGTGACTGGGAGGAGGCCTCTCCCTGTCTAGATTGCCCCAGATCAGGTAGCCAGGGACCTCCTTTACTCATGTCTTCCTCTGTGTTTGTGTGTGTTAGAAAGCTAGAGTGAGTGTCCACCCTGCCAAGAGTTTATTGCCCTCTAGTTAGATACCTAGGAAACCCTGGTGGCGTAGTGGTTAAGTGCTACAGCTGCTAACCAAAAGGTCAGCAGTTCAAGTCCACCAGGCACTCCTTGGAAACTCTATGGGGCAGTTCTACCCTGACTATAGGGTTGCTCTGAGTCGGAACCGACTTGATGGCAGTGGGTTCGTTTTTTGGTTTTTAGTTAGATACCTGGTACTCAGAAAGGTGTTAATATCTGTCTGGGGAGGAAAGACAGACAGGAAGGAGTTAAGGCTTCACACAAGTGACAAAGCAAGTCATTTGGAAATATGTGATGGAGGCCTTCAGGGAGAGGGTAGGCCAGTGTGGCCAAAGCAGGGGAGACCTTGTGTCTGAGGTGACATTGCACCGTGAACTCTGAAGCATGGGTGGGTTTTGGAGTTGGGTGGAGGGAGGGGATGTCACCATCGCTCTCCCTGGGAGATCTCCTATGTGAGGTGGCATCTGAGAGGCTGTGAGGAGAGAGGTGGCCAGAGCAGAGTGGCGCCCAGGAGGCGGGAGGTGGGGGTCAGGGCCATGGGGCCAGGGTCCCCGAGTGCGAGGTGGGGCATTCTTCCTGTGCTCCTGTCCTCTGACCAGCAGGGAACCATGATGGGGTTTTACGGAGACAACGGGATGGCATCAGGGCTGTTTGAGGAAGAGTGCTGGGGCCCAAGAGTGCAGGCTTGTTGAGGCAGCAAGGGAAAGGGAAGCTCAGCAGGGGCTGGCCTTGGTGTGGTGGAGACACGGATGAGGGTGAAATGGGGGTGGGAAGGATGAGTGAGGGATGAGATTGGAAGACCTTTCGGCAGAAGAACCCTCAGGGCCCAATGACTGGCTCTGGGGAATGAAGGGGGTGGTTCTGATTCTGTGTATTCCTCTGGGGCCTCAAGCAGACAAGGCCTCCCCTGTCACCTGTCATACCTTCCTGCCTCAGGGTCTTCTCTAAGCCTTTAATGGGCTTCTTAGCACAGGAGGTCACATTGGCATGCCTGTCTGGGTGCTGTACGCTTCTTGGCAAAGGGGCAGCCTGCTTACCTTCATGGCCTCCCAACTAGCACGGGTTAGCAAATGGTGGAAGTGGTAGTGATGATGGTGTTTGTAGTATCAGTGCTAAAAAAAACCCGTTGCCGTGGGGCTGACTCCGACTCATGGCGACCTTATGTATGTCAGAGTAGAACTGTGCTCCACAGGGTTTTCAGTGTCTGATCTTTCAGAAGTAGGTTGCCAGATCATTCTTCATAGGCACCCCTGGGTGGATTTGAACCACCAGCCTTTCAGTTAGCAGCTTAGCACGTTAACAGTTTGTACCACCCGGGGGCTCCAGTACCAGTATTATTAGCAGTAATAATACAATTATTTGAACTATTTTTTTGTGCCAATAAGCATTTTACAGACTTTAGTTCATTTAGTCCTTACAACACCCCCCTGGGGTAGACGCTATGATTGGCCCCATTTAGAAATAAACTGAAACCTGAGAATTAAGCAATTTGCCAAAAGTGACACAGCTAGTAAGGGGCAGAGCCTGAACTCCAACCCCAGTCTGAGGGCTCCAAACCCCATGTTCCCGACCACTCTGCTCACCCTCTCTCTAGGGAGCAGGCCCCCCACTCACTGTTTGTTGAGTTGCACCAATTATGCCATTTTACAACTGGGGAATAAGGGCCAGCACCTCTAGTATGCCTAGAGCCATGCCCCTCACCCACCTCTCCACCCAGTGTGTGTGATGGCAAGTAAGAAAGGAGAGAGCCCAGAGGGGAAATGCTGACCTTCAAAGCAGCCTGAGCACCCCCAATCACAATCACACCACTGTGTGACCCGCCCACCTGTCTGGCCTTGGGGACAATCCCCCAGCCCTGGGTGGGTGGAGCTGTAGTGCTCTGGGCATCAAATCTGCCGTGTTCTTTGGCCTTCAGAAGGCCACTTAGGCAATCAGGGAAAAGGAACCCACTTCCAACTGGTAGTTTGTGGAATTAGATGTGCAGAAAATTTAATGAATGCCTTGTTACCTTAATTTTCTCAGAGTGTGAGGTGTTTAGGCATTGCAGAACTAAGAGTGAGACCAAACCCAAGAGAGGTTTGAGTTCAGGTTGCATTATTCTTAGATTTGTAGATTGGCGGGGGACGGAGTTAGATTATTTTTAGACAGAGTCATAGTAGGCTTGTAATGAACAGACATTCATTTCCCTTGCTATATACGCTCCTTGCTCCATATCGTGACTGGTGTTTAATCATCTTTCAAACATGATTGCAAGGTCTCTGAGGGCCTGAACCTACCTGTCTCATTCACACTCCGTCCCCAGTACTGGGCACACAGTGTGGAGGGGGGTTGGCTCTGTCTAGGGGCCTGGGGTGGCTGGACAGTGAGAAGCTCGGTAGGCAGCAGGTGTGCATGGAGGGACCAAAGGCATGCCATGTCTGGGTGGGCAAGTGGGGCCCTATGACAAGGAGCACGGGGAGGGGACAGAGTTGGGGGACTGATGGAAAGAGGCAGGACAGGTCAAGTGTCTTCTCTTGTGTTAGGGACCCAGGGCTGAAAACACGAACTTAGAGGAAAGAACATCAATGTTTTCATGGCCGTGGGCCTTCTGCAGACTGGGCCGCTACTAACCTGTACAGCACCCCTATCTCGTTGGGTGGAGTCCCTGGGTGGGGCAAATGGTTAATGTGCTCAGCTGCTAACAAAATGTTGGAGGTTCGATTCCATGTAGAGGCACCTTGGAAGAAAGGCGTGACAACCTACTTCTGAAAAATCAGCCATTGAAAACCCTATGGAGCACAGTTCTCCTCTGACACACACGGGGTCACCAGGAGTCAGAGTTGACTTGATGGCTACTGGTTTTTATCTTGGAGCATGAATTTTGAAGAAAGAGCCACTCCCCCACCCCTGTCCAGTGGCTGCAACCTTGCACCAGGGCACATGGCTTAACAAATAGGGTATGAGCTGGCTCCCCACTCACCGTCTTGGATGGATAGCTTTGTGCAGAACACAGACTGCACAACTGTATATGGTTGCCCTTTTGCAAATGTTTCTGGAATTTAAGGTCTGTGCTTGGGCTCCTGATTGGAGATAGTATAAGAAGGGAAGCCTTCCTGTGTCACCCCACTCACATCGTCCTATTTATTTACACCCTTCTCTTGGGTATATGTTGCCGTTCCTTCCAGAAAGAACCAGGGAACGTTACCACTGGAGGCCGTGACCTTTATAAGCACATTTTCCACAGTCCCCAGTGCTGGTCCTGGACCCTGAACATTGGCATTGCCCAAGGAGCTTGCTCATATCACCTAAAATGAGATGCCTGTACCCTAAACTCATACTGTGTGTGATTCAGGAGGTGGAACAGAGCCCAGCAATCTGTATTTTTCATGAGCTCCCCAGTTAGAAACTGAAGATCTAGTCCATCTCTCTAATTTATAGGACAGAGGCCCAGAGAAGGACAGAGAATGCCCAGGGGCCTCCCAAGTGGGGTTGAGGCCAGGCTTGTGCCTGTAGATTTCAGGGCAGCCACCCTTCTTCCCCACTATGCTGCCTCCAGTTCTCTCCCTGCTCTGCCATCTCTGGAAGTCTCCAGGAACCCTGCTCTGTAACAGATTACACTTCCTGTAGCCACCATTTCTTTTTTTTCTCTTCATATTAACAGTATTTTATTGAAGTATAATTTGCCTACAATACAATGCATGAATCTTAAGCTCAGGAAATTTTGACAAATGTTTATTCCTGTGGTTTCAGCAGAACTTCCAGACTAAGACAGACTAGTAAGAAAGACCTGGCAATCTACTTCCAAAAAATCACCCACTGAAAACCCTGTGGAGCACAGCAGTCCAATCCTGTTGTGCGCTGAGTCGCCATGAGTTGGGGGTGACTTGGCAGCCCGATCGAGACAGAGATCATTTCCGTCACCCCCAAAAGTCATCAGTGGTTCTGAAACCTTACTAGAAAGGCTGGTAAGGAAGGACAGCAGGCATGTGTGGGGGGGATGAGGATTGCCCTCTTCTGTTTGTTCCCTGTGTGTGCCTTTGTGTCCTCTGCATTTTTCCTTGGAGGGGTGGGGCCTGTGCATGGTGGGCAGGGGGTGCAGTAGGAATGGCTTGTTGCCAATTTTCTCAAACCCAGAGCGCCCTGGTGCTGGTGCCAGGCTGAATTGCAAAATAAAGGTAGTGCATCATCCTGGAGTGTCAGCACCATTCCAAGATTGTGAGGAAAAATCCGTCTTTATGTTGAAACAAAGGGGTGCTTAGAGAGTAGAATACGAAATCATTTGATTGTTGAAGATAAAAATTTAACTTTAAAGGAACTTCCAGTTTGGCCCGGGCTTCTCTCTCTCTTTTTAATTTTTTAACAAATTTTTGGTGAAAATATATGCAACAAAACGTACACCCATTCAATAATTCTTTAAAGTACGGTTCATTGACAGTGGTTACATACTTCACATAGTATCACCGTTCTCCCTATCTCGACCCATATTGTTTTATCAGCATTAACTTAAACTCTCTGCCCCTCAAAATTCTTGTCTGTGTTTTAGAGTTACTGTTGTCCATTTAATGTGCTATAGATAATTCTTTAAAAGAGCTCAATGCTCAAGGCAAACATTCTTTTGTTAAAAAAATTATTTTTGTTGTTGTTGAGAATATACACAGCAAAACATACACCAACAGTTTCTACATGTACAATTCAGTGACACTGATGACATTCCTTGAGTTGTGCAGTAGTTCTCACCCTCCTTTTCTGAGTTATTCCTCCCCCATTAACATACACTCACTGTCTCCTAAGGTTCCTATCTAACCTTTCGAGTTGCTGTTGTTAATTTGGTCCTATGTAGCTAGATCTTAAAAGAGCATAATGCTCAAGGTAGACATTCTTTACTAGTTAAGCTAAACTATTGTTTGGTTTTAAGAAGACTTCAGGAAATATTTTTTGTTTAAGGTTTAAAGATTATTTTAGAGTAATGGTGTTGGGGGTTCTTGTAGCCTCCATGGCTCCACAAATTCTGGATTATGTGAGACAAGGCCAACATTATTAAATGAGCCAAATTGTTGTTTAGTTAAAGATGACTTCATGGGATAATTTCAGTTCAAGGCTCAAAAGTTATTTCCAGGTAATAGATTCAGGGGTTCTTCCAGTCTCCATATATCCAGTAAGTCTGGTTTCCATTAAGAATTTGAAGTTCTGTTCCACATTTTTCTCTCTTTGTAATCAAGATCCAACTATAGGGTCCTTGATCAAAACGTTCAGTAACAGTAGCCGGGCACCATCCATTTCTTCTGGTCTCATGGCAAAGGAGGGGTAGTAGTTCATGGGGGCAGTTAGACCTGCAGTCTATTTCCTTCTCCAGTTCTAGCCCAGGCTTCTCTCAATCCTACCTCTGGATCCCCTAGACTAATGCAGCCTTGGGGAGAGTTCAAAAAGTGCCAGTGTGTGGCACTGCTGGAGCCCGTGGCTTTCTGTGACATTGGGTAGGCCTGAGAACACAGCCTGGACACCCACACCCACCCCTCCCATTGGGGCTACCTGCTGGGAAAGATGCCAATTCCAGCTCCCCTGCGGGCTTGGCGGGAGGCCATCTGGAGGGTTCTCTTTGAAGAGTCTACACTTCTAAGAGATGGAGCTGTGGACAGGGACTTGTGGGATTCTTATCCTGACCCTCAGAGGAGCCTGGAGCGTCTAAGAGATACAATCTGCTCCAGCCTTGAGAGACACTCTGGGACTTTACTCAGGGACATCAACTGATGGTCTAGCTTCCCTGGGACTGAATCAGCTCAGAGCATTTGAGCAGATGACCCAGCCGTCGGGAACTCCTGCTGCCACTGATGCTCCCTCCCTAGCTCACGTTTTCTTTTTTAATGCTTTCTTTTCCTGCCTCAACTTCATGACTCCCTATAAACCAGCTGCCATGGAGTCAATTCCAACTCATATGGCAACTCCATGTGTATCAGAGTGGAACTATGCTCCACAGGGTTTTCAGTGGCTGGTTGCTCAGAAGCAGATTTCCAGGCCTTTCTTCTGATGTGCCTTTGAGTGGACTCGAACTGCCAACTTTTTGGTTAGCAGCCAAGGGCCTTAACCGTTTGCATCATCCAGGGACTCTTTCTAGCTGAGTTAAAGAAAAATCAATGACCTGCAAATGTTGTCCCCTGTGAGTGAACTCTCACTTCTGAGCGCTGTGGTGGTGTTGCTGTTCCTTGCTCAGAGTGTTCCGGACTTGAGGAAGATGCTTGAACTGGGGGATTGTTGCCTCTGTGCTTATTTTTCTTATCAACATACTCGTAGGTGAGTTGTCAGAGGCATCTATGGTTATCTTCTTGATATACTCTTAGATTATGTATACATTTAAGAAACTTTTTTATACTTGTGCCAAATTGTTTTACAGAAGAGAAGCTGCACAAATTTCCGCCCCAATTATCAGAGTGTGGGAATACCTGTTGCCCCAGTACTGGGTATCAGCATTGCTCTACAATGCTTCCAAGTTTGGTGGATATAAAATTATATCTTGTTTTCCATTGCATTTTTCTGATTACTAGTAAACCTGAAGATTTTTCACGATTTTATAGGCTATTTATATTTCTTCCTTTGTAAATTTATTTTTCATGCTCTGTGCCCATTTAAAAAAAAAGTATTTATCTTTTTCTTTTAGTTTAGAGGTCTTATAGATTAAGCCCTTGGTTTCCCATTTGCTTTTAGTATTTATCCCTACCTAATTCTTGCCTTCAGTGTGGGAGACTTGAGTTCAATTCCCAGCCAATGCCCTTCATGCCCAGCTACCACCTGTCTGTCAGTGGAGGCTGTGTGTTGCTATGATGCTGAATAGGTTTCAGTGGTGCTTCCACACTAAGACTAGGAAGAAAGGCCTGGTGATTTACTTCCAAAAATCAGCCAGTGAAAACCCTATATATAAAAAAAAAAAAAAAAAAAACCCCTATGGATCACAGCAATCCAATCTGCAACTGATCAAGGGGATGGCATCAGACCCGACAACATTTCACTCTGTTGTGCATGGGGTTGCCGTCAGTCAAGGTCTGACTCCATGGCAGCTAACAGCAACAAAACCGAGGCTCAGAGGCTCGGAAGAAATTAAATTAATTCCAAAGTGGTACCAGGCCACCACTGGCCCATACAGTGTCTTTGGGAGAGTTGGAAAGGTGCCCCTGCCTTGCAGACAGAGTTCCATTTCAGGGTGTAGGGCTTGGTGAGGGGTGTATAGGTGGGGTTCAGCTCACACCCAGCCCCACATCCAGGCAGCCCATTCAGAGCACAGTCAGCACAACCTACACAACCTATACTACTGTATGTAGCTGCTCTGAATCTTGTAAAAAATGAATTGAGCCAGTTTACAAAATAATAACTCATAACATTGGATGGTATAATTTTTTGGGTGCCATTTTAACCATATTCCAATGTACAGTTCAGTGGCATTAATTATATTTGCCAGGGTGTGCAACCATCACCACTATTCACTTCCAAATGTTTTTTTATCACCCCAAACAGAAACTCAGTGCCTTTTAAGCATTCCCATTCCCTACCCCTCCAGCCCCTGGTAACCACTAATAAACTTTAGTCTCTGTGCATTTGCCTATTCTACATATTTCGTATAAATGGGATCATACTACATATGTCCCTTTGTACCTGATTTATTGTACTCACCATAATGTTTTCTAGGTTCATCTATATCATAGTGTGTATGGATGACACAATGTTAAATATAATTAAACCTCTGGAACTACTGAAGTGGGACATCAGAATGTTTTGAACGGAATCTGAATCAGATTAGCATTTGATTTCGTTTGTGTTGCAACATACTGTTGCTGCAGAGGCGTGGAGTAAAGTCGATAACCATGGGTTCTAGTCCTGGCTGTGGTACTAATTAATGACGTGACTTTGGGCAAGCCAGCTAATTTCTGGGCCTCACTTTTCTCATTAGTAAAATGAGAGGCTGTGACTAAACTTCTAGGTCATTTTTAGCCATAAATATCTATGAGCCCAAGTTCTAGCCATACACCTACCCCTCACTTATTGAGAGGATTAGGTTCCAAAGACCAGGTTGTTATATGAAAATCAATGTTATGCAAAAGTGGAGGATGACCACATCAGATCACAAAATGGAGGATGACTACATCATTACATAACTGCCAAATTACATTATTATGTAATTACCAAATTACATCATTGTATAACTACCAAACCATTGAAAATCATGGCCCAGCCAAGTTGACACATAACCTTAACCATCATAGCCAGCATTACTCTTGCCTCATACTTCGATGTCTGTTACTGCCAGGTGTACATCATTAATGCACAAAATAGATGGTAGGTTTTTTTATTACTGTAAATGCAAAATGTCAGATAACAAGATAGTTGGTAAGGAGTAGGTGTATTTTCCTTTGGTCACAAAAAGATTATGACATATTTAAGACATATGTCACATAGAAAGCTTAATTTTTTTCTTTACCATCTGAGTTATATAGACAAAAATATTTTAAAATCCTGTGCATATGTTTCTGCGTTTCACTAAATTTCTACCTGACTCAGTTATGCTGTGTTTCAAATATGCCCTAAAGAGGGAATGCTTCAGGGGAGTCTCTGCTTAGGGGACATATGGTGGAATAATTTGGAAATGGATCGTGGTGATGGCTGCACAACATGCTGAATATAATCAGTGTCCCTGAATCATACATTATAAAAAATGTTGAGTTGGCAAATGTTTTATTATATGTATTTTTACCACAATAAAATAATTTTTTTTGAAAAAGGAAGTATTTCAGTGTAACAGATCCCTTCTATATTTAGCTAAAACACATCTTTGGAATCACGAAGGCATTGGTGCGTTGACAATGGGAAACCTATGGTTAAATTCATACCTTGTATCTATTTTTTCCTTCTTTCCTTTCTCAGTAACCACATATAGAGTAGCTATCCCACATATGGGGGAAACCCTGGTGGCGTAGTGGTTAAGTGCTATGGCTGCTAACCAAATGGTCGGCAGTTTGAATCCACCAGATGCTCCTTGGAAACTCTGTGGGGCAGTTCTACTCTGTCCTGTAGGGTTGCTATGAGTCGGAATCGACTTGATGGCACTGGGTTTGATTTGGTTTGGGTATCCCACGTATAGACTATCTATCTCCCCAGTGAGGCCCAGAAATGAGCAAGCCTCCCAGGACCTCACTGCCTTACGGGGACAGTAATATAGGCCTGACTCACTGGCACCCTCCTAAGTGCCACCTCCATGGGCACCCTGCCTTTGCCCTGCTGTTATGACCTCCTAGTGGCCTCTCTCACCAGGGACTCCCCTTACCCTCTAGCTCTCACTGCCTTTGGCCTTTCTCCTCTCCACACCTTTCTAGAGGGGCCTGTTCTCTGTGGCCTGTGAAAGGTAGGGATTCCCAGGGTATTGTTTCAGCCCTTTCTCGACGTGTCCTCCACGAGGCCCTCTTGCCCCGTCTGGTGGCCCTGACTGTCACCAGAGGGCCCTTGGCCATCACGTGTGTTCTCTGCACCAGGCTAGTCTTCTGAGTCCAGCCCAGTTCCCACCTGACTGTCCCTGGGACATTTGGCTTCACAGATGTTGAACCATACCCGGCCTAAATGGAGCTCATGAGCCTCATCCACAGTCTCTATTGGGACTGGTTCTACTGTCATCTAACTAGTAACTCCAGGCCAAAACCTGGGTCTCACATTAGCCTCTCTTTTATCCTCACCCCCACATGTCCTGAACCCTCCCCACCCCATCCCATGGGTACGCCCACTGACTGTCCACTCTGCACCTGGACAGCTCTCGCCACCTTCATCTGCTTATCTTCATCCTGCTGCCTCCAAGTCAGCGTGAGCTCACGTCTTCCCTGCTCTGGCCTCGTACAGGATTCTCTTCGCAGGTCCCTCTGCCTCCCTCTCACCCTTCTCATCCTCCCCTTATCACTTGTGACTTAGTCTTCTGGTGCTGCTGTAACAAAAATACCACAAGCAGGTGGCTTTAAAGAACAAGGTATTTTCTCACAGTTCGGGAGGCTAGGAGTCTGGCATTGACTCTAGGGAAGGTGCTTTGTCTCCTTCAGCTTCTAGTTGCTGCTGGCAATCCTTAGCGATCCTGGTTTTATAGATGCATCTGCCTCCATCCTCACATGGTGTCTTCCCTGTGTGTGTGTGTGTTTGTGTGTCCACGTTGTTTTTCCTTCTTATAAGAGACCACTCAGAAGGGATTAGATTTAGGACCCACCCTACCGTAGCATGGCCTCGTTTACAAAACAAAAGGAAAAACCTTATAAATGAATAATTTCATGAATCAGAATCAGCACAAAGCTGGTTCCTAGGAGGCAGAGACAGAGTGTATCTCCACTGTCCAACTTCTCCATTGTCTCGACACCAGCTGCTCCCTTCCCCGTGCCACTTTCTCTGTTTCTTTGCTGAATTCAGTAATTTGCTGCAACGTCACACAGAACTCACAGACTACACTTACAGGTTTGTGGCTTATTAGCGTAAAGGATACAGCTCAGAAGTACAGGATATGAACAGGCAGGAGTAACAGGATATGATTCAGGAGTAACTCAGGAGCAACATGAAGAGGTACTTAGACGAGGCTTGGAAAGGTCCCTGAAGCGGAGGGGACATCCTTGCCCCAGTAAGCTTTCCTTCCAGGATTCTTTCCCTCAGGAAGCTTCCTTGAGCATTAGTGTTTTGGGCTTTTATCATTCCTTCCATGCACCCATTATTGGCTGCCAGATAGTCTCCCAGACTGGCTCCTATTTATTAATACAAGTCCTCAGGTGTAGCCAATGTGGCCAAACTACTGTAAAGGTTATTTCACAGAGGCTAGGGACAAAGGCCAAACTGCTTGAGGTAGAATAAAGTAACTGTTAGTTTCACACCCTATTTACAAACAGGGTCACATTCACAGGTACAGGGGTTTGGTTTGGACTTTAGCATAACTTTTTGCAGATACAATTAAGTCCATAACACTTTGATGCAAATTTAAAACAAGAAAAGCCTCTGTCCTGCGTTTTGCTCTTTTCAAGTCACAACTGAAATGGGGTAGAAGGCAAGCTTGCAAAGATGAATTTCACTTGTCCTTTGTCAAGGTAGGACTTCTCCCCTCTGTTCCTGTAAATCTCACCTTGGGGGCAAAAGCCCACCAGTCCTTTCTCTTTCCCTCCTCATCCTATCCTGTGTTTAATGCCGCCCCCCTACCCACCCCTCCCCCGCCCCCCCACGGCTTCATAGATTAAAGCCTCTTGGGCTGGAAGGAGCTGTCTGGCCCAATTTTTTAAATTTTACAGAGAAGGAAGCCAAGGGCCAGGAAAGGGGCATGTTCAGGGTCACACAGCTAGGAGTTTGTGGTGGGCCTTCTCATGGGCATGGTCCCCACGGGGTCCTCAATTCCTGTGGTGCTAGATAGGGGACGTGAGGTACGGCTCACACGAGGTCACCTGGGGTTGGATTCAGCCTGGTGTTTTGGGTTGGAACTCTCAGTACTGTATTTTTCACACATGCTTGTAATAGCCATGTTGCTCGTAGTGGGATACATCTTGATGTATGCATGGGACGGATGGAAGACTGATGTCCTATGGGCTTTCTCTTAGGATGTGATGGTGCCTTTCAGCTGAGGGGAGGGGAGAACTGCCTCACAAAGGTATAATTTTTACTTTTTAACTTTTTTGTCATTGTTGCACCTTGGAAAATAAGCTTGTACATGCCATGAGCTTGGCTGTTTTGCGTTCTTCTGTTTTATTAAACCAGCAGCCTTGTTGCTGTTCTTATTTAGAGGCAAGTGTCCTGTATTGCTGGCTTTTTGATTGTTCTGAAAGTTCACTGTCACTCAGGCTCTCCTGGCCTTTGTCTGACCTTTGCCCAAGTGAAGAGTTTCTGAATCAGCGATTTGAGTGGGCCGGAGGGCGGGTAGCATGAGGCTCCATAGCTGGAGAGGTTTGGGACCTGAGGCCTCTGTTTGAGGTTCCATATTTAGCCTGGAATCCAGTCCAGCTGCTGCTCTGGGGCCATAGTGGATGCCAGAAAGGGTGGAGTATAGGCTCAGAGCCAGGGACCGTGGCCTGTGCAGCCCAGCTGGGGATACAAGCAGCAGTCCATCTGGGCTGGGTCCCTGAGCCCAGCCTGTCCCGTGTGCTGCCTATACATTGACCAGGAGGCCTTGGGGGAGAGGACAGCAAGGGAAATGAACATCTGAGAATTAGAACTGGAAAGGGCCTAAGAGGTGAAATAATACAATTCCCCCCTTTCTACAGATAGGAACCTCCAGTAGCCCAGGGAGGTGACCTGCCTAAGGTCACACAGTTAGTTAGTGGCAGAGCCACTAGATTTGAGTTTCTGGACTCCAAGTCCTTTGCCCTTCCCTAAAATCATGCTGCTCAAGAGACCATGCCAACACCAGAACAGAGTTCCTTCCAGGTACCAGCTTTTACCAGAGACCAGGAACAGAAATACCAACATCCCTGGCAGCACCCAAATTGGGAAAAGAGAGAATCCATTTCAGATGTCTTCTTGCCTTCCTTTCCCTTTTCCCTTCCCATTGGCCTCTGCCTCTCCTCAACCCCACTGAAACCTGCTCATGTTAGTCATTTACATGATAGTATGAATGTCAGTCCTCTAGCAGGGAAACTTGGACAACAGTGGGATTTGGCGTCCAACAGACTCAGCACACCAACCTGGTTCCTCACTGTGCTTGCTTGAGGTCCGTTTGGCTGCAGGCACGGACTCCTGCTTGGGTTGTCTTCAGTTAAGGGGGTATGTTGTCAAGTGCATGTGGACTGAAAATAGGCAAACAGAGGGTCCTGGGACCTGCTGTCTGTCTTCATGCTCTCAGAGCATCTCAGCTCCTGTCTGGTGCCTGCGCCGTCTCCCTCATCTACTGCCTGGCCAATCTGTTCGATGTTCTGCAGTCCAGACCTGCTCAGGAGCCTGTCTGATGGCCTCACTATTTACCCTCACCCTTACAGGACAGAGGAGCCCTAGTGGCACAGGGGTTAAGGACTCAGCTGCTAACTGAAAGTTTGGCAGTTTGAACCCACCAGCTGCTCCTTGGGAGAAAGATGTGGCAGTCTGCTTCTGTAAAGATTTACAGCCTTGGAAACCCTATGGGGCAGTTCTACTCTGTCCTATAGGGTCACTATGAGTTGGAATTGACTTGACGGCAGTGGCCTTGGTTTTGATTTACAAGGCAGTGTTCTCCCGCCACACCTCCTCATGGGTCCCTGGCCAGCATGAGTAGACCACATTCAGGTGTGGTGCCCGCTGCTCCAGGCAATGGCTGACCGCTAGCATAGAACAGCCTGGTCTGAATCTCTGGGCAAGACACATGAGTGGGATAGTTTCAGCTTTAAGAAGAGGTTAACACCATGATGGCAGCCTCATGTCCACATGTCTAGTGTGTGTCCTTCCCTGCGGAGTGACCCTGGTGCCTCATCCTCTCTGGACCTCAGTTTCCTCATCTCTGAGATGGGGTGCATTTTACGGATTATAGTGAGCATTGAAGAGGGTGCCCTTGAAGGCTTAGCCCCTAGTAGCCACTCATGTGTTTCTTACAGTGATGTTCATTGCCTCATTTAATCCTCACAGCAACCCTGGAAGATGGGCAGGGCTGATACTATTAACCCAATTTGCCCAGCCCAGTGCTGTCCAGTTGATTCCAACTCCTAGCAACCTTATACATGTGAAAATTGACAGTAGAGCAGGGAGTGGACCCGCCCAGTCCTTTAGATTACTGGCACTGTGTTCTTTGCACTGAAAATCAGTTGCTGTTGAGTTGATTGTGACTCCTGGTGACCTCGTGTGTGTCAGAGTAGAACTGTGCTCTATAGGATTTTCAATGGCTGACTTTTTGGAAGTAGATTGCCAGGCCTTTCTTTTGAGGCACCTCTGGGTGGACTCAAACATCCAACCTTTTGGTTACCAGTGAAGCGCATTAACCATTTGCCCCACCCAAGGACTCCTCTTTCCACCAAGACACCCTTGTGATATCTGTGGGCTTCAGGAGTGGCTCTCTCCTTTGCTCCAATGCACCCAGATCAAACCAAAACCAAACCCAATTCCAGCCCGTAGCAACCCTATAGGACAGAGTAGAACTGCCCCATAGGATTTTCAAGGAGTGGCTGGTGGATTCAAACTGCTGCCATTTTGGTTAACGGCCGTAGCTGTTAACCACTGCACCACCAGGGCTCCACCGTTTTATCTCTACTAGTGAATAAATGATCGTAAGGCTTTCCTGGTGGCGTGGTGGTGAAGTGCTAGGGCTGCTAACCAAGAGGTCGGCAGCTTGAATCCGCCAGGTGCGCCTTGGGAACTCTATGGGACAGTTCTACTCTGTCCTATAGGATTGCTATGAGTTCGAATTGACTGGATGGCAGTGAGTTTTAAGGGTTTCCTGCTGCTGAGGCACCTGGACTTCCCAAGGATGGATTTAAAACAGGACTTTGAACTAGATCGTTCTAGTTTGAGCCCCTGCTGAGAATTTGCATTTCCAACAAGTTCCCTGCTGAGAATTTGCATTTCCACCCCAGATACACTGAATCAGAATCTACAGTTTAACAAGATCCCCAGGTGATCCTTAATGTATAACTTTCTGGGAACTTGTTAGAAATGCAAATTTTAAAATAGTTCTCGGAAGCTCCCCAGGCCCCATATATAGGGCAGCAGGAGTGGATGCAGTGGGTCGGCCTTGGAGAGAAGCAGTGGGCAACAGCTCAAACGCAATGAATGGACTAACTGGTGCAAGCGTGCCTCAAAGGCCCAGACACTGTGATCCCCATGACACTCAACTTTTGTCGCTGTTAATAGTGGGAGGCTGTAAGCCGGCGGAGGGCTCCGGGAGGAGGGGACAGATGGCCTGGCAGTGCTGAGGACAGCAATTAGCAGGGAGTGGTGGTGACTAATAGCTCTGGTCAGACAAGTAGAAGCCAAGCCTGCCTTTCTCGGAGGCATTTGGCTCCTTGGACCCCAGGGAAAGAGGAGCAAGGAGAGTCCCTGCAGAACCTTGGGGAGCTTCCTCTCCTTCTGCAGGAGCTGGGTGCAGGGGGGAGCAGGGAGTGGTGGGCACCACAGTGTAGGATCCCATGTGCTACGTTCAGATAAGCCAACACGTTTCATTAATAAGTCCTGTAAAGTTTCCCCTAACCATGAGGAAACTTGGTGGCCTGAAATACGGTGGCACTGTGTTGTGCCCAGTGGGAGCCTGGTGCCCTCCAAGGTTCAGACGGAGGCTCCAGGAGGGATTCATGGGGGCCAGTGTATAGTTGGCATACAAGCATGGGAAAACCCCTCCGACTGGCAGTACACCTGGATGGAGACTGGGATATTAGTGCCCATTCTGAAATTCTCCAGAGGAGACTGCAGAAATGGGGAAATGTGTACTGCATTTGAAATGACTTGGCTGCATCCAAGCAAAATCACCTTTATTATTTCCATCTCTGTTGCTATTCATGGAGTTCTGGTGGCACAGTGGTTAAGCGTTTGGCTGCTAACCAAAAAGTCAGCAGTTCGAATCCACCAGCCGTTCCTTGGAAACCGTATGGAGCAGTTCTACTCTATCCTAAAAGGCTGCTATGAGCCAGAATCGACTTGACAGCAGTGAAAAACGAGATCGGTATTCACTGTATGCTTTTGGAGTTCTTTTGTGTTTTAGACCTGCTTTTGATGTTTTTAACAGCCCTGGAAGCTTTTTTTTTTTTTTCATTTATAGGTATAGAAAATGAGGCCTAAAGATGAAGATGTCTGGCCCAGGTGATCAGGCCAGCGCGAGAACATATTCTTGCCTCATGTGGGGCTGGGGCCAGGCCGAGTGAGGATGAGAACTCATTCAGATTCTTCTTTCTGAATATCTGCCTTCACTTGCGTATTCTATGATGTAATATCTTCAAATTATTTAGGGCACTATTTCCTATCAAACAGTTGACACGGACCACAGAGGTAAATTTTTAGCTGTTCTGCCCCTCAACTCCCTCCTCTGAACACAAGCAGCCCCTCCCACCCTGTCTCTCCTCCCCCACTCCTGAAAGGTTCTGTTGAGTGAGAGAGCAGCTCTATGGTGCAGGGGGTGGGGGTCCCCTAGTTAGTACAAGTGGTTAACATGCTTGATGGCTAACTGGAAGATTGGAGGTTTGAGTTCACCCAGCCTTGAGGTACCTTAGAAGAAAGGCCTGGTGATCCACTTCTGAAAAATCAGCCATGAAAAACATTACGGAGGACACGCAATTCTACTCTGGCACACATGCAGTCACCATGAGTTGGGGTTGCCATGAGTTGGGGTTGACTTGACGGAAGCTGGTAATGGTGCGATGCAGAAATGTGGCTGTGGCCTGAAGGAGAGGCCTTGCTCACAGGGCCGGCTCCATGGGCATGAAACCCTGCAGACACACAGGACTGTGTCTTTGTAAGGGCCTGCACTTGGTTCAATGCTCTGCTTTCGCTGTCTTGAAATTCTTGATAATTTTTGCACAAGAAGCCCACACTTTCATGTTGCAGTGGGCCCTGTAGGTTATGCAATGGTGCTGTTTGCTCAAGATTGTACAGCAGGTGGGGGTGAGAGTCCTGTGCTCCACACTTGCAGGCCTGGAGTCTTTCTCTGGCTTAGCTGCCATGAGCAGCAGGCAGAGGCCACCGGCCGTGCTGTTTGTGGGGCTGGTATTTATGACAGCTGCGTGTGGAAGCTGGGCAGCTGAGAGAGGCCAGAAGCAGATTTCTGGGATGAACACACACATTCTCTGGCTGCCACTCTCTACCCTCCCCCGCCACAAACACATCCCTGGCTCTGCCCCTTCCCTCCTCATCTGAACTCCCCTGACCTTGCTGGCAAAGAGCAAGGGGGCCAGAAACCCTTGTACCCACAGCAGATGGGCATTTCTTACCCTTGACCTGAAAAGTGGCTCAATCTGAACCCTCATGGGGGTTTATTTTTATTGGTTTGAGAAGATGAGAACTATCCCAGGAATGAAGACTCTGCTTCCCAGGGCCTTCTCCTCACCTGGTGTGCTCCTTCAGGCTGAGGCATGTCCCGAGCATGTGCTAATGGGTAGGGCGCGGCCCTTGGGGATGCAGGACAACCCGACACACAAGCCCTGCCAGGGCAGATTCCACTTGCCTGGGCCTCAAGTTCAGCAGGAAAAAAAAACTGAGAACTAAGGAGAGAGATTGAAATTATGAATTCCAGATTCCAAGTGCTGAAGGAGTCGCGGGAAATTGGTAGTTAGAGCCAACTTTGTCACCTAAAACTAGCTGTCTCCAGGGTGGGGTGCACAAAACACACCCTCGAAGAAAATGGTAGAATTCCTATTTGTATTTCATTTTGATTTTTTAATTTCTATTTTTGGATGTGTGTTTATAATGTACAAAATATATTAGTGTGGTGAGTATGTGTGTACTGCATATACAGCGTTGCGTGTCACTCTGTGTGTATTGCATATGTTGTGTGTATTGCGTAAATAGTATGTATATGTCAGTGTATTGCATATATATTATGTGTGTATCACTGTGTGTATGTATGTATTGCATATATAGTATATGTATCTATGTGTTGCATATATAGTATGTGTGTATCACTGTGTGTGTATGTGTGTATTACATATGGAGTGTATATGTGTGCGTATTGCATATATAGTATGTGTTTGTATCTACTGCATACATAATACGTGTGTCATTGTGTGTGTGTATGTGTTATGCACAGATGGAATCAGCAATGAAACAAGCTTGAAAACCACTGCCTTAGATGAGCATTTTCCCTCACTGTGATCAGCTAACCTTGACCATGTGCTGACTGTGTGTTTGCCAGTCCTTTTTGATTTCTCATCAGGATATCCTTGCCTAACAGACGTGTGAGTGCATAAACCGTCATTCAACAGATTATGCACCAGAAAACCAGTCCTTAGGAGGAGGAGGAAGTGGGCTGAGATTTGAGGGACGGGTAGTTGTTGTCTGGGTAGGAATGGCCACGGAAGCAGCCTGTGTGCTAACATTCAGACCCAAGCCCCTGGTCTAGGGGTGTTCCCTGCCAGGTGTGCTGTCTTCTCTAGTCTGAGAGCTTGGGCTGTTTCAGGTGAGAAGACTCAGTGGCCAATGCAAGGGGCAGGACCCAGGGTGGGGCCTCCAGCATCCTGTTCCACAGCTCCTTCTGCTTTTCCAGCCCACACTCTGGCTCCTGGACCCTGCAGCCAAATTCCTTAGACCTCCAGTGTACTTTTCTCCAAGCTGTAGCCCTGAAACATGGGGCAGGTGACCTCGATAGGCAGGGAAGCCCCAACAGAGGAGGGGTTTTGGGGGTCTTAGCAGGGTTCCAGACTTCTCCTGCTTGGTGGCCTAAGGAAGATCACGGGCATCCCCAAGCCTTGGTTGCTTGTAAGTAACAAGAAAACGATCAAAACCACATCACTGAGCCTGTGACCTTGTGTGTGCTCATACTTAGGAAGGCTTCAGAGGCCTCAGTGTGAAAGAAGGTATAAGTGTGGTGTCATTAGCAAGGAGGGAAGGTGTGACAGGCACCTCTCAGCCCTGGGCTAAGGTGGCACCATGCCAGAATGCTTAGAAATGCCTGAAGCCTTTGCGCCTTCCCTTGCCCTACACACATGCACCGTGCCAAGGGGCACACGGAGGGTGAGGAGAGCTGGGAACAGGCTTGCAACATGTGCCATCTCTATGCATTTAAATTCTTGAGATCAGAACTTGGGGAACTAGTTCACTTTGGTATTTTGTCAGCAAGGAGAACATGCTGCAGGGAGGCATGTAAAATGATCAGACGGGGCTTTGTTCCGGGTATTCAGGCTCCAGACTTAACCACTGGAGTAAGCAGAATTTCCAGCAACATTGAGAGCGAGGATGAGGGCAATCATAAGAAGGACAACGGCACCATTTCTTGACTGTGTTGTGGTGTCCAGCATGGGCTAAGAGTACTTTACACGCACCATCTCATTTGCCCTTCTGAAGAACCTCAGGAGGTAGGTACTCTTATTAGACCCTAACCCGTCTCGCAGGGAAGGCTGGGCAGTCCCGGCAATACTCAAGATTTCTGACTTCTTTCCCTGTACAAGTTGAGAAGGCTCCAGATTAAGTGGTGACACGTAGGGCAATGGATAGGTGCTGCTAGAAGACTGTACGAGCCTCTCTGTGCGTGAGAACCGTCCTCCCAGTAGGGGCCTGAGTGCACAGACAGGGCAGAAAATGACCTCTGTGCCAGCTAGGTAATGGATGGGGAAAGTCCTTGAAAATTATAAGGTGGCAGCCCTGCATAATTATTTCTGAAGGATCCTAACAACCTGGGAATATTCATCTTACCATGTCAAGTGAAAAAAAAAAAAAAAAACAGAATTTTTTATATTCACTAAGATATTGACTACAGAAAAATGATTGTCAAAAACAAATATTCCAAAATACCTCTAAAAGGTGAAATTAGGACACCAATGAACATTGGTATTCAAGAATCAATTTGAGTTCCTGCTTTCAAGTGGAATTGCTGAGTCATATGGTAATTCTGTGTTTAACTTTTTGAGGAACTGCAAAAGTATTTCTAGCGGCTGCACCATTTTACATTTCCAGCAAGAGAAGGGCTCCAGTTTCTCCACATCCTCACCAACACTTGTTACCTTCCATTTTTCTGATACTAGCCATCCTATTGGAAGTGAAGTATATTTCATTGTTGTTTCGATTTGCATTTTGGTTTAATGACGAATGGGAGCTCTGGTGGCGAAGTGATTAAGAAAGGGATTGGCTGCTAACCAAAAGGTCGGCGGTTTGAATCCACCAGCCACTCCTTAGAACTATGGGGTAGTTCTGATCAGAATCAGAATCTACCAAACAGCAATGGGCTTGGTTTTTGGTTTGATGATGAATGAGGGAGCCCTGATGATGCAGTGGTTAAGCCCCCGGCCGCTAACTGAAAAGTCAGCAGTTCGAACCCACCAGCTGTTCCACTGGAGAAAGATGTAGCAGTCTGCTTCCATAAAGATTACAGCCTTGGAACCCCTATAAGACAGCTCTACTCTGTCCTATAGGGTTGCTATGTGTTGGAATTGGCTCGACAGCAGTGGGTTTGGTTTTGGGTTTGGTTTTTGGTTAATGATAAATTACGTTGAGCACTTTGCATGTTCTTGTTGGCCATTTGTGTATCTTTGGAGAAATGTCTATTTAAGTCCTTTGCTAATTTTTTAATTGGGTTGTTTGTCTTTTTTGTTCTTCACTTCCCCCCCCCACCCAATATTCCAAACCAGCACTGACACAGCATCTGAATTGCCACCTGTTCTATCAATCCCAGGGCAGCTGGTCTCACATTAGTGACACCTTACACTGGTGTGTCTCTGTGAGACTGTGAATCTTGCTGAAATCTGAGAGGTGTCCTCCTCTCTCTCAGCCGTGTTTGCACATGCTGTTGTAGACGTGGTGTTTCCATAGCCCTTCTCCTACATCTTGGGCAGACCCGTTTCCAGTTTAGAGGACAGCCCTTTCTGACTGTGGCCCTGTATTCAGGGACATGTGTCTCACCCAGTTTACCTGGTTCTGCCCTCCCCTCCAAGACCATTTGGGCCCATTCTTTATCCCACTACAGGAAAGAGAAAAAGAATTTTGTTGACACAGAGGACCTGACCATATTAATCTATGTTAGTGTCAAGGGACCAGCTCTGAGATTCCAGGCTCTCAAAGTAAAAATGTGTGTTTTCCCATCTTGATCCAGTGCCCTATGAGAAAAATGTATTGCCAGGATGCGGGCAGCATTTTGCATATTGAGAATCAATTCAACAGCCTCTGAACTGTGTATATTCTGTATATGTTCAGTAAAGATGTGATGACTTCTAATGTCGGGCTCGGCAAGGGTGTGGCCAAAACTCTCGTAGGTGGTCTGATGGGGAAGGCTGTCTTCCCGAGGACCCCTCCCCTAGGGAGAGCCCTGAGGTTCTGAGGAAAACACCTGGCCAGACCCATCTGTAAACATGGTACAATATTGTTGAATGGCAGTCTGGTGGACAAGCCTGTGGGGAATGGAAATGTACTCTTGTGGCAGCTATGAACTAATGGTCCTTCTTTGCTTAATGGCACATTTAAGCTGGTCCCTTGGATGGCATTGAGACGAGGCTTCTCCTTACCCGTCTTCATGGGACTTGTAGGACAAAGACGTTATGTCCAAATCAAACCTGTTGGCTTCGAGTAGATTCCGACCCGTAGCGACCCCTGATACGTTCATCTCACTGCCATTTATTCTCTAAGAGACTAGTTTTTTTTTTTTTCCGCAGTTTGGCAGTTCCTCAGAAAGTTAAACAGAGAATTACCATATGAGCCAGCAATTCCACTCCTAGGTATATACGCAAAAGAATTGAGAGCAGGAATTCAAACAGGTATACGTACATCAGTATTCATTGTAGCATTACTCATAATAGCCAAAAGGTGGAAACAACCCAATGTCCGTCAACAGATGACTGGGTAAAGAAAATGTGGTAGATACACAGTGCAATATATTCAACCATAAAAAGAAATTAAGTTCTGATGCATATGATAACATGGATAAACCTAGAAAACATGCTGAGTGAGATAAGACAGACACAAAAGGACAAATATTGTATGATCTCACTTATATAGAGTATCTAGAATAGGCAAATGCTTAGAGACAAACACAAGTTAGTGGTTACCAGGGACAGGTGGCACAGTGGTTAAGAGTTTAGCCACAAACTAAAAGGTCGGCAGTTCGAATCCACCAGCCACTCCTTGGAAACCCTATGGGGCAGTTCTACTCTGCCCTACAGAGTCGCTATGAGTCAGGATCAACTCAGTGGCAGTGGGTTTAGGGGCTAAGGGTTGGGGGGGGATGAGAGTTATTGTTTAATGGTACAGAGTTTCTGTTTGGGATGATGAAAAGTTTTGAAATAGTGGTAACTGTTTTAAAAAAAAAAAATGACTTTTTTTACACACCAAGTGTAATATAAGCCTAGAGATGGCAGTCTCCTGGAGGTGGCCTGAGGGCATAGAAGGCACAAATCTCTGGAAACAAGGTTTTTGTCCTGGCTCTGTGACTCGGAGTGTGTCATGCCCTAGGTCTATGCTGTGTTTCCGTGTCTGTAATATGAGGATTGGCCAACCCTACTGCATTTTCCCCACATTTTAATATCTCCAAAATCAAGCTGCATCTTACTATTGCTGGCATCTCACCCTCACTGTTGGCCAGATGGCAAGTATGATATAGTTGTCACTGGCTGAGCCTGGGTGAAAGTGGTTGTGTTGTTCACACTGTTATTACTTCAGTTGAATTAGGTGTGTTGTAATGTCTTCAAAAAGATCACACTGATTTATTATTGACACTGTGTTACTGTGTCTGCAGAAGGGATGGAAACAGAGCAGTGGGGCACCAATTTTATATTAGAAAAGCAAATATTCATTGCCGAGGAAAGGACCGTAATCTCATACTTTCTTGTAAAACAACAAGAATTTTCAGTCTCACGCATGTTGAGCAATGCCACCAAAGGTGGGAGAAATCGACAGGTCTCTCAAATAGACAAAATACTCTCGAAGCCATGTGAGGCTCATGTGACTGGTTTGTCTGCGTTCAGGATTGTCATTAGGATGTTGTGTCGTAGTTCAGTTGGCAGCGCCTTTTTCTTTCTTAGTGGCACTTAAAATATGATGTCTTATAGTCAATGTCTTTTTTGTTTTCTGAGGTCTCTTCTGGTTATATTGTCTAGATAGTTATATTTGTGTTTTACTGTGAGAGCAAGTGGAAACCCCGGTGGTGTAGTGGTTAAGTGCTATGGCTGCTAACCAAAAGGTTGGCAGTTCAAATCTACCAGTTGCTCCTTGGAAACCCTATGGGGCAGTTCTACTCTCTCCTGTAGGGGTGCTATGAGTCAGAATCAGCTCGACGGCAACAGGTTTGGTTTTAGGCTTATGAGAGCAAGCTAATAAAAAATAATTTTTTTTTTTTTTTGGTGTTCCTCTTGTATGTTGGCGCTGGTCCTCTGGCCCTCCATAGCACTTGGCTCATGATATTGTGACTGCCTAGTTACTTGTCTGCCTTTCCTACTGGCTGGGGGTGCCAGGTGGCCAAGGACCCAGTCAGTACTGTTGTATCCCTAGCACCTAACACCAAGGTTGGATAGATACTTATTAAAAGGAAGGATGGATGGATGGACAGGCGGACGGATGGACGGACAGGCGGACGGATGGACGGATGCACCCTGAGATGCATCCCATTTTTGGTGAATTCTCCCAGATTTGGTGGGAGCCTGGGCTCAATGATTTTTTTTTTTCCACCCTAAGCTTTTTTGCTGATACTCTTCTATTCTTTTGGTCTCAGTTGATTTTCACAGCTATTGTCTTCTCTGGAGAGGCCTTCAAACTACTTAGCTGGAGATCTCAACCCAAGGCAATGATCCTGGGGCTAGCTTGTGGGATACATTAATATTCTAAACAGCTTTATTGAGATATAATCACAAACTATACAGCTTATGCAAAGTGTACGATTAAATGATTTTCAGTGTAATCACAGATATGTGCGACCGTCACTACAATCAGTTTTGAAACATTTTCACCACCTTAAAAAGAAACCTTGTACCCTTTAGCTATCACCCTCCTGTCCCCCTACTCATGTACCCCTAGCCCTAAACAACCACTAGTCTACTCTTTGTCTCTATAGATTTCCCTATTCTGAACATTTTACATAAATGAAATTGTATAATGCATGGTCTTTTGTGACTGGCTTCTTTCACTTAGCACAATGATTTCAAGGTTCATCCATGTTGTAGCATATATCAGAACTACATTCTTTTTTGTGGCCAAATAATATCCCATTATATGTATATACCACGTGTTTTTTATCCATTTATCAGCTGATGGACATTGGGATTGTTTCCACCTGTTGGCTGTTGTAAATAATGCTGCTAAAAACATTCTTATGCAATGTGGACATGTGTTTTTGTTTCTCTTGGGTATATACCTAGGAGTGGAATTGCTAGACCATATGATGACTCTGTTTAGCCTTTTCAGGAAATGCCAGACTGTTTGCCACCATGGTCACACCATTTTACATGCCCACCATGAGGGTTCCAGTTTCTCTACATCTTCGCCAACACTTGACTTGATAATTCGCAAGGCTTTCCTACTCCTGAGCTCCTAGGATTCTGGCATGAAACACATTGATGGTTGAGACAATGTGATGCTCCTTTCTGGCCATATCTTCTCTTTCTCTGTGTCTCAGCAGAGTTTGTAGAGGGCTGTAGGGGAATTTCTCAGTTAATTATCTGCCAGCTAACCACTCAGCCTGCTCCCTGTGGTTTTAACTGGCTGCAGACTGCTCCTACTGGGTGAAAGTAAAGAGGTTATCTGCTGCTACCATGCCCTAGTGGGTAAAATTAGCCACAGGGATAATGGGAAATAGAGCTCCAGGACTGTGATGAACTAGTAAGAGGAGTCTCCAGGTTCTGCTAGAAGGCCAGTTCTCTATGTAAGGTGTCAGGCTACGTCTGGAAGTTGTTGCTGGATCTGCTACAGACTAGCCCCTGGTGGGAGAGCATTTAGGTACGGAGACCCAAGATGGGAAACTCCACATGCCTTCCGCAGGTAGCCCATGGTCCTTTATCTGGCATCTGTTGAATGCCTACTTGGTGCAGGACCCTAGAAATATAAAAATGGGTAAGACAGAAGGATCTCTGTCCCCAAGAAGGCAGACCATAGTGGGTTCCCAACAAAAGGATCTGGAGCTCGGATTTTCTGGTTGCCTGTGGAACCCTGGTGGTACAGTAGTTAAGAGCTCAGCTGCTAACCAAAAGGTCAGCAGTTCAAATCCACCAGCCGCTCTTTGGAAACCCCACGGGGCAGTTCTGCTCTGTCCTATAGAACCGCTGTGTTGGAATCAACTCGACAGCAACCGGTTTGGTTTTTGTTTTTTATTACCCCAGTTGCTTGATCTCAGTATGTCCTTGGTATGTCTCCTAGGGAAATTCACCCCAGGAGAACTACCATGTTGTTGTTGTTGCCTGTTGCTGTCGAGTTCCAACTCATGGTGACCGCATGTGTGTTACAGTAGAACTGCTCCATAGGGTTTTCAAGGCTGTGACCTTTTGCAAACAGATCACCAGGCCTGTCTTTGAAGGCTCTGGTGGTTTGAACTGCAAACCTTATGGCTAGTAGTTGAGTGCTTAACTATTTGTGCCACCCATGGACTCTAGAACTATACCAGAGCCTTAAAAATGGCCTTGGCCGACAGCTCCCATCTCTGGCTCAGCCATCCATTGCTGAAGACCTCCATAGTTGGGGACGCTATGTTCTACAGGGTAAAGGAGGTTGTTATCAAATGTTTGTGGTCTGTGGGGCTTGGCTTTCCCACACGCTCTCTCCAGAGGACATCTTGGCGCCAGGTAGCACCTGTATCTATCCCCTCCCATCCCTTTTCCCCTTTATCCCTCAGAGCTCCTGCCCCATCATAGTGCAGCCTGGAGGGAGTGCTCAGCCTTTCAGTGGTTCACACTTCATGGCAGTAGAACTCCCAAGAGGTTGCTGATCCCACAGGCAATGTTGTTTAGCTAAAAGGTGACCTCAGGGGATAATTTTGGTTTAAGGTTAAAAAGTATCTCAAGGTGATAGTCTCAGGGAGTCCTTTAGTCTCAACTGGTCCAGTAAGTCTGGGTTTTTTAGGAATTTGAGTTCTAGTCCATGTTTTCCTCCCATTCTATCCTGGTTCATCTATTATGGCTCTGATCAGAACAGTCGGTAGTGGTAGCTGGGCACCGTCTAGTTCTTCTGGTCTCAGGGTAGATAAGGCCGTGGTTTTTGTAGACTGTTAGTCCTGTAGGCTATTTTATATATCTATATATATTTTTTACCACTATAAAAAAATAAAAAAGGGGTGGGAGAGAGACGCTGATGAAGAGTGAGCTAATTATATCAGGTGTACACTTGAGATTGTGTTGGCAACTCTTGTCTGGAGGGGGGATGGGAGGATAGAGAGAGAGGGAAGACGGCAAAATTGTCAAGAAAGGAGAGACTGAAAGGGCTGACTCAAGACGGGGAGAGTAAGTGGGAGTAGGGAGTGAGATGTATGTAAACTTATATGTGACAGACTGATTGGATTTGTAAACGTTCACTTGAAGCTTAATAAAAGTTATTATAAAAAAAAAATAAAAATAAAAAAGGAAGCACAGAATCTCAGGTCTCACCCCATACCTCCTAACCGGAATCTGCATTTAAACAAAGATCCTCAGTGGTTCCTGTGTACATTAAAGTTTGGAAAGTGCCACTCTGGGCCATGTAAACTCTTTTGAGCATGACTCACAGAAAGAAAGACATTTTTTCATGTGAGTAGATGAAACAAATTTTCACAAAACAGTAGTTGTAATACGTAATAACACTGATGTTTTCAATTTGGTTATCTTTTTTAAAGTGCTGAGATCATGACCCACTAAATTTATTTAATAGTCCACTAAATCCTTGAGAGGAGTCCTTGGGTGGTGCAAATGGTTGAATGATTGGCTACTAACTGAAAGGTTGACAGTTTGAGTCTACCCAGAGGCAACTTGGAAGAAAGGCCTAGCGATCTACTTTTAAAAGGTCATGAAAAGCCTATGTGCAGTTCTACTCTGAAACACATGGGGTCACTATGAGTCAGAATTGAATGACAACTGGAAATCCTTGAGACCTGCAGTTTGGAAAATACTGCTGTAGCTAATACCACGTCTGATGTGTGAGTGAAAAAGGGTTGAACTGGGAGGCTCACAGAGGACAGCAGAGCCCCTGGACTCCTGAGGCAGTAAATGTTGCTGATTTCCATGGTCACCTCCAGGCCCCTGTGTTTCTCGACAGTGCCCAAGTCCCCGTGGTGGGGCCTGAGGCTCTGTATGCTAAGGCATCCACTGCCTTCTTCTGTTTGTCTGTGGCAAACACCCTGACCGGAGTGGCAGGGCGTAAGGGCTACAGATCACTGGGGGAAAGGCAGGCTCTCCAGGAGTCCTGTTTATGCAGGAGGGGAGGTGGGCTGCATTCTGACGGCAGTGGGAAGGCTGTTCCCATGGCTTTCTCAGGGTGAGCTGTTTGTTGGTGTCCTCTCTCCTCCAGCACACTTAGCAGGCAGCTTCTGGGCTGGCTTTGCGCTGGGGCTGCCTGACAGCTGACAAAGGAGAAAGCCCCACTTTCAATTTCTTGTGGGGGAAGGTGTCAGTTGCTAGCATGTGGAGGTGGGAAGGGGTCAGGGGAGGGCCAGGGCAGAGCTAGACAGCAGCGGGCTTTGTGTACAGGGCCACCATGGAGGCGGGGAAGCACAGCAGTCTGCAGGAGAGCACTAGGGGGAGTGTGGCTTTGCTGCCGAGGCAGCGGACCAGGGGAAGGTTTGGGGAAGACTTCATGGATGTAATGAGCAGATTTAACACCAGGTGAGCTGTAGTGGTGTGCTGGTCCCCACCTACACCTGAGATCCAGCCTCTGTCTGCAGAGTTGCCACCCTGCAGGATCAGGTGGGCAGATCCAGCCCGGAGCAAGCTTTCCACCCAGCTCTCCCACAGCTGGCCTGGGGTCCAAGGGAAGCTGGGCCCCTTACAGCAGCTAAGAGCCAAAAGCCAAAAACAAAAAAGAGCCAGGAAACCAGTTGAACCTAAAATAGAGACCTTTCTGGGCTTCCTCTGTGAGGCCCCAAAAGAGTATGTTGCCTGGCTGAGTTGGGTGCTGAGGGGCCAAGGAAACAGGGCAGATAAAAGTCTGGGGCAGGGGGACATGGGCGTTGCCTCCATCTGGGACCTACAATGATGGATTTTCCGGGGAAAGGCTGGCTGGCAGCAGAGCACAAGTGTCTCATTTGGATTGCAGGTCACTGCATTCATCCCTGGAATCGAAGGAGAAGGTAATCCCTCTAATGCCTGGCTGCTCTTAAAGGGATTGGCTAAATTTACAGCTACTACCATTTGTCACTGGGCTGTGAGAAAGAATGGAGAGACTGCTGGGGCGGTGCTAGCCTCTTGTCACTGGCTCGTGGGGTGCGCAGATGTCAGCTTTACCTTTTCCTCCAGACCCTGCAGGTAGCCCTGGGAGCCCTGCCAGGCTCAAGGGCATGTAGGGCTCAGAAGCTGATCAGAGGGACAGACCCGACTGCTCAGGGGTGTCAGCAGAAGCACTAGTTTTCTGAGGAAGTGTGCAGCCCTGGTCAGAGGAGCAATGGGAGGGCTTGTATAGGACTGGGTGTTTTGGGGGGGGAAACACCAATGTGGAGACAGGCACCTTTTTATCCAAGAACCTTAAAAAAAAAAAAAAAAAAAAGCCAGTCGCGCTCACCTGGCCAGAGTGACTAGCCTAAATATGGTTGGCTGCAGCAGGGAGTAGGGTGCCCTGAACCCACGGGACCTGGGGTGAAGCCCCTTCACTCACAGATGTTGCGGCGCTGGGTGGCGAGCATGGGTTGCCCCTTTCTTCTTCTGTTTTTTATTTAATTTTTATTGTGCTTTAAGTGAAAGCTTACAAATCAAGTCAGTCTCTCGTACAAAAATTTATATACACCTTGCTACATACGCCTAGTTGCTCTCCCCGTAATGAGACTGCACACTCCTTCCCTCCACTCTCCCTTTTCGTGTCCATTCGGCCAGCTTCTGACGCCCTCTGCTCTCTCATCTCTCTGGGCTGTCCCTTTCACCAAAAAAAAAAAAAACAAAAGTTGCTATCTCATCACTCTGACTCACGGCGGCCCCATGTGCGTCATAGTAGGACAGTGATTTTTTTCGGAAGTAGACTTCCAGGCCTTTCTTCTGAGGCACCTCTGGGCGGACTCTGAGCCTCCAGCCTTTTGGTTAACAGTCCAGTGGCTGATGGTCTGCACCACCCAGGGCTTCCTTCCCTTCCCGCAGACAGTGATAAATGAGTCTGGGTTTGCTGTGCCCAGCTGTGTGTCCTGAAGGAGCTCTCTTGCCCCAGTTCTGCAGCCGACTACGCTGTGACCTGCCATAGACCCGTGCCATTCAGACCCTCCGGCCTGCAGGCTTGGGGCTGCCTGCAGGCTTGGGGCTGCCTGCCCCTTTGGTGCCCTTTACACTGAAGTGTGGTCTGAGCACTTTCCCTCCACCTTGCCCTTTTGTTCCTTCTCACCTATCACCTAGCAAGGAGGAGCAGACGGGGGAGAGGAGGTCGTGGAGAGGTGGCCCTGGGAGAGAAAGACCTCCCCTCTGTGAAGCCTCTGTGTCCTGCGCCCTGTGTGTGTCCTGCTGTAGGACATGTCCTTTCTCCTCTTCCAACCTCTTCTTCTTCCTCGAGTCCCTTCTTCTCTACTTTCACTGATAATTAAAACATAAGCTCCTGTCCTCTTGCTCACTCTGCTTAGGCAGCAGCCCAGCTGTTTGGAAATTTCCCATCCAGGTCCTTCTGTGAATGAGAAACTGAGCCAGGGGGAGATACCCAAAGTGGGGACAGGAAGGAGGTGAAACAAGCCCTGAGGAAAGCTTCCTATTCCCTTTGTCTCCACAGCCAGAGAGTTCTACTGTGTTCCTCATTCTTAAAAAGGGTGCAGAGGTGGCTGAGGGAAATCCCACCTCATGGCTGTGGAGACGCGTGGGTGGAGATGAGGACAGCACTCCTTCCTCCCACTTCCCTCTTCCTCTCCTCTTGTCAAAGAGGTAGAGCACCCCACTTTTCTGCTTTGAATCTTCCCACCCTACTGAAGGAGGGGGCTCTCAGTTCTCTGAGTGGGACTCCTTCTGGAACATAGAAGTGGTGCCTTAGCCTGGTGCCGCTTTTGAAAGCAAAGCCCAAGTCAAGTGCTTTTGTGCAGGCAGTTCATGTTGGGGAGTGTCACAGAAACAGGAGTCTCTGGGGGGAGTGAAACTGGGGAGGAGGGAAAGTCATGGGCGGGGGTGGTCTGGATCTTGTCACCCTTGCAGGCAACCAGGGTTCCATCCCATTGGGACCCACTGAGGGGCCGTGTAGAATGTGCCACAGAGTTGTTGCCCGAGAGACCAAAACCAGCTGCCATTGAGTTGACTCCAACTTACGGTCACCCCATGAGTGTCAAAGCAGAACTGTGCTCCATACGGTTTTCAATGGTTGACTTTTTGGAAGTAGATCACCAGGCCTTTCTTCTGAGGTGCCTCTTGGTGAACTCTAATCACCAACCTTTTGGTTAGCACCCGAGTGCATAAACCATTTGCATCACCCAAGGCCTCCTCTATCTAGGGTTGCTCCATGGGATGTTAACTCCTCCCAGCTCCAGGTACAGGCACCTGAGTACCAGGTGGGCTGCTGCAGGTATCTAATGGCATGTGTCAGAGGAACCCTGGGCAGAGGCACTTAGGACATCTGAGGTGAGGTGCCATCGGGTTACACTGCTTGGATCTGATGGGGCAGCAGCGAGTGGAGGAGAAGGTGAGCTTAGACAATGTGAAGACACAAGAGGCGTCCAAGTCATGTAGCCAGTGAGGGGGGCCTCTGTGTCACTCTGGGTTGGGGTGGGTCTCAATACCTCTCCCCGTTCCCAGTGCATTAGCATGACTTAGGGGTGACTGCTCTGCCCAGGCTCCCTCTAGGACTACCGTGTGGCCCCCAAGAGGCCACTGAGTGTGGGGAGAGCCCTGACAGAGCGTGGCAAGAGCAGATTCAGGCACTCCATCCTCCTGGAAACTGATCCAGGTTGAGTTCCTGCAAAACTCACTCCTCTGCACCTGCTGAGTGTGCCAGGAACCCTTGATAAGATCTTAAGCCTTCTAGGAATACTGGGCGTGGCTATAGCAGCTGACTTTTCCTGCGGGAGGCTCCTTTCAGCCCTCTCTAGACATAGTCCTTATCGGTCCCATCTAGCTGAGCCCACCTGCCCAGGGCCCAGCAGTGAGCTAGGCACGGGGCCCAGCCCTCAGAGCTCAAAGCCTGGTTGGAGAGATAAATGGCGCACACACAGCACTGACAGACAACTGGTCTTTGGAAGTGCAGTGGAGAATCTGGGAACTGGGAGATGTCCTGAGGGCCTGAGCAGGAAAGGCTGCCAGGAGTGGGACTGGAGAAGAGGCAGTGGGGTGTAGATAAAGTTGTAGCTGGAATGATGCAGACCTGGAGCTCTGCTGTGTGAACTTGGGAAGTTACTTAACTTCTCTGAACCTCTGTTTTCTCTTCTAAGTAGTATAAACAAACAAACAAACAAAAAAACCAAACCCATTGCCGTTGAGTCAATTCCGATTCTTAGCGACCTATAGAACACTGTAGAACTACCCTATAGGGTTTCCAAGGAGCAGCTGGTGAATTTGAACTGCCGATCTTTTGGTTAGCAGCCAAACACTTAAAACCACTGCACAACCAGGGCTCCTGTAAGTAGTATAGTCATACCTATTTCACAGGGTTGTTGTGAGGGTTGAGTAGGTTAAGGCATATCAAGTGCCGAGAAGAATGTCTGGCACATGACAAGGGTTCAGTAAATTTGAGCTGTTCCTGTTTACTAGTAAAAGCCTCAGTATTCAGCTCCACAGGCCAAGGCTACCTGTTAAACCAACTGCTGTCTAGTCGGCTCCAACTCATTACAATCCCATGTGTAGGGCCTCAGGGCCACATTGGTTAAGCACTCAGCTGCTAACTGAAAGGTCAGTAGTTCGAACCCACCAGCCATACTACGGGATGGGGCGGTCCTACTCTGTCCTATAGGGTTGCTGAGTTGGAATCAACTCAGTGGCAATAGTAGGGTGTGTGAGACTAAAACTGTTTCATAGGGTTTTTAATGGCTGATTTTTCACAAGTGGATCACTAGGCTTTTCTTTCAAGGTGTATCTGGGTGGACTCAAACCTCCAGCCTTTCGTTAGCAGCTGAGCATGCTAACCATTTGCACCACCCAGGGACTCCCTTTTGCCTATTAGCCCACTGTTAATCTAGGGAGTTGGATTAGTTGCCCAATAGCCTCTAAGGCGCAGTTCTAGCATTTTTGAGCGTGAGGACCTCTAGTTTTGCTAGGTGGAGGGGAGGGGAAAGTGCCTTCTGGGTGAGGGGCACAGAGTGAGCAAAAGCACAGAGGCAGGAAACAGCAGATATATGTGTTAATTTTCTTTCATCGTGTCGCATACTACCACAAACTTAGTGACTTATACTTTTATTATCTCACAGTTCTGTAAGTCAGAAGTCTTATCACAGGGCTGAAATAAAGGCATCGGCCACACTGAGTTCTTGTCTGGAATCTCTGGGAAGAAGTCTGCTTCCAACCTCACAGGTTGTTGGCAGAATTTACTTTCTGGTGGTTGCAGGACTGAGGTTCTCGTTTCCGTGTTGATTGTTGATGAGGAATTGCTCTCAGCTCCTAGAGGCTGCCCACATTCCTTGCCACTCAGCCCCCTCCAACTCCAAGCCAGCAACAGCATGTCAAATCTTTCTAATGCTTCGAACCTCCAACTTCCTTCATCTCTGACCTCTAGTCCCAGATTTAAAGGGCCCATGTGTTGGGATCAGGCCCACCTGAATAACCTTCCCAATCTTAGTAGACCTTACTAATGTCTAACATTGCCATACGTTACTGTATTGGCCATTTAGGCAAATTAATGGTACCTGCCTTCTCTGGGCCTTAGTTTCCCTCCCCAGTGGGAATTACAGCATATTCTTTACACCGTAAGGGCAAGTCAGTACCTCACCTACTTCTCATGGTTGTTGGAGAACACAATGCCACAAGGAATGAAAAACTGCTTCAAGGAGCAGGGAGTACTTCACAAATGGGAGGCCTTGTCCTCACTCCCAACAGCGTCTCACAGAGCCTGTCTGTTCTTCTCCACCAGCCCCATCCCAGGCCCCTGAGCTGGAATGATGGAAAACTCCTCGGCGGCGTCAGCCTCCTCTGAGGCTGGGAGCAATCGCTCCCAAGAAATCGAGGAGCTAGAGCGCTTCATCGACAGCTATGTGCTGGAGTACCAGGTGCAGGGGCTGCTGTCCGACAAGACGGAGGGTGACGGCGAGAGCGAGAAGACGCAGTCCCACATCTCCCAGGTGAGCCCTGGCCTGAGGAGTGAGAGAGGGGCTGGGGCGGGCATGGGGCCTTGGGAGACTCAAAGAGCGGGGAGACGGGGGCCCTGATTCCAGGTGCTTCTGATCATCTGACCCTAGATTGCCAAAGTGGGGTTGGACCCCCCCGCCGCAAGCAGAGCACCCGGAATCCGACAGGGGAGGCTTTGGGATCCAGGCACGAGGCACCCCTGGTTGTGCACACTTGGCCCCTCTGACCCCCCTTTCCTCCTTCCTGCCCCAGTGGGCACCCAGCCAGACTTACAATTCATTGAACGTATATTTATTAAGCACCAGTGGAGGCTTGCATGTTGCTGTGTAGCTGGACAGGTTTCAGCGTAGCTTCCAGACTAAGATAGACTAGGAAGAAAGACCTGACAATCTGCTTCCAAGAAACTATACAATGAAAGCCCTATGGACATGGATCACAGTGATTTGAACCTGTTGTGCCTGGGGTTGCCATGAGTTGGGGACTGATTCAACAGCAGCGAAGAGCAACAACAACAACCACGTACTAGATACTGTTCCCTGTTCTCAACAAACTTACGTTCCAGTAGAGAGCATGAGCTTATCCATAATGCACGTGATCAAAAGACTATACACTTGTGAATATTCTTTGTCTTCAAATACAGGCAGTGGTTGGCCCCCAAAGCAATGAGGCTTTCAGGCAGCTCACCCAGGGCTCAGTATTCCGTAGTTAGAAAAGTGAGGCATTCTGGCTGCTATCTCAGTTGGGTCAGTCTGTGGCAGCACTGGTTTGGGGTGAACCCCAACCAAACCAAACCCAGTGCCATTGAGTTGATTCTGACTCATAGCGACCCTATAGAACAGAGTAGAATTGCCCCATAGAGTTTCCAAGGAGCGCCTGGTGGATTTGAACTGCCAAGTCTTTGGTTAGCAGCCATAGCACTTAACCACTACACCACCAGGGTTTCCTTTGGGGTGAAAGGTAGACCTTTTTGAAGATCATGGGCTAAGATTTGGAAGTCTTGAGTTCTCCCAAATAGAGTATGAACTCATCAAGGGCAGGGACCATATTGTTTGCACCTTTGCCTAACACCTAAGTCCTCAGTACGTATTTGTTCAAGAACTGGCTCCAGATTTGCTTCAAGCTGCCAGTATGACCTCGGGGAAATCTGTCAATGCCACTGAGGCTTATTCTGCTTATCTGGTAAATGGCACCTCAGGAATGTTGCGAGGCCAAAGGAGACAAGCGGCCTATCCAAGATGGATACAATACAGACCTATAGGATGGGATGAGAGTATTCAGGTTGGGTTGATGCCTCCTTCTAATATGCTTTTCTTTCTCTTTTCCTTCATGTTTCGCCTTTCCTTCTGAATTCCCTGTTCACTATTCCCTCACCCTCTTTTTTCCCCGTTTCATCATTTCCTCCTGTCCTTCAAACCCATTTTCCCTGCCATCTTTGCTCATAGGAGGAAGCCCTCAATGGTGGACCACCCATGAAAGGCTTAACAGAAGAAGTGAGTTTTCAGGAGGGTTGTGGGGTGGTTGAACATAGGGGATTCATTTTATTTTTCCTTTTATTTAAAAAAGTAATTTATGATTCATTATGCAAGTATTATAGGAATACATTCTCACTGTATATAAGAATTTAAATATTAGCATTAAAATCTCCCTTAGCTACCACCTCATTCCACCGCCTTGCCTCTACTTCCGATCAGATTGGTACAATAACTTCCTCATTGTTTTTTATGCATTTACAGACATTATATATAGCTTAGAGAAATAATGTTATTTAAAACTCATGTATCATAGCCAGTGAATATGTTGTTCAATAACTTGCGATTTTTTCTATATCACACTTTTACTGTAATGTAAGGGGGAAGCGGAGGAGAATTTTTTGGATTTGAAGTACAAAAAAGTATAGTCATTAGAAACCATGATATAGTATTCTACTGTACTTAAAAAAAAAATTATTTTTTTGTTGTTGAGGATATACACAGCAAAACATATACCAATCCAACAGTTTCTTTCTGTACAGTTCAGTGACATTGATTATATTCTTTGAGTTGTGTAACCATTCTCACCCTCCTTTTCTGAGTTGTTCCTCCTGCATCAACATAAACTGGATGCCCCCTAAGGTTCCTACCTAATCTTTCAAGTTGCTCTTGTCCCTTTGATCCCACATAGATAGTTCTTAAAAGAGCATGATACTCAAGGCAGATATTTTTTACTAGTTAAGCTATTAACTCCCATTTTTCACCTAACCATGTGCCCTAGGGATTCTTCCAGGTTTGTACAGCTGTACAGTACTCCATAGTAAGGATAGCCCGTAGTTTATTTAACCATTCACCTATTGAGGGCATTCAGGCTGTTTCTCAATTTTGCCCTGGTATATGCTATAAGTTGGAATCAACTGGATGGCAATGGGTTTGGTTTTAGTTATGCATGATACTTGAGTGAATACTGTTGAGCGTGGCTCCTTCTGCACACATATACGTGTTTCTCTAGGGTAGGTGCTGAGAAGCGGAACTAATTTTAATAGCTATCGCCAAATGGTTCTCCAGAATGGCTGTTCCATGACTCGCACCGCCACTGCTGTATTGGGACAGATAGCCTCCTTGTCATTTTAGTTTGCAATTCCTAGACTTTTTAATGAAGTTGAGCACTTCTTAACCTCATTCTGGGTTTTTTTTTTCTTCAGTAGGTTAAAATTTTAGTTTAGTTTGAAAACAACAGTTGGAAAAACAGAGATATCTGGAAAATGGAGCAAAAAAAAACTGTCATAATCTTCTCTCAAGCACTAATAAAATTTTTGTGATTATGCACCTTTTACAAAGTTGCACTTACAGCATACATGTAATTTTTAGCCTGCTTTCTAAGTTAGCATGATCTCATAGGCGCTGGTGGTCTTTGGCATAAAGTATAATTGTTTAAATCTGTTCTTTTCCTGCCAGTTACTGTTGGCTAAATAAATAAACCAAAGTAGAATTCTAGCTAGTTATTTACTGATTCATGTAGGCTCTGGGAAAAGTCGTGGACAGAACCGACCGTGATCCCTCCCCTCCAGAGCTTCCTTTCTGGTGGGGAGAGACAGGGACCAAACAAAGGAGTAAATCGTATTTTGTTGTTGTTGTTGTTTGTTGCTGTCTAGTCAATTCTGACTCATGGCGACCCCTCGTGTGCGATGTAGAACTGCCCCATAGGGTTTTCAAGGCTGTGACCTTTCAGAAGCAGATCACCGGGCCTGTTTTCCAAGATTACTCTGGGTGGGTTCAAGCCACCAAGTTTTCAGCTAATAGTCAAGTGCTTAACTGTTTATGCCACCCAGGGAATAGAAGGTGAGTTATGTGATGTGTATGCCACTCAGAGATTAGAAGGTGATATATATGAGTGAGGCGGGAAGTGGCAAAGGCTCACCTAGAAGCGACCTCTGAGCAAAGATTTGAAGGAGGTGAGAGCGAGTCTATTTGGGGGAGAGTATTCCATGCAGAGGGAACGGCAAGTACAAAGCTCTGTGTGGTTGGGAACGTCCCTGGGGGACTTTGATGTCATTGAAGAGTGGCCCAGTTTATCTTCAGCGCTTTCAGCCTCCCTCACTCTGCTTTGTTCTTCTTACTCTTCCACTTCCTCCTTGTATGTTCAGTGTCCTCGGTCTCCCCTGTCCCTCCCTAAGTCTGCTCATAAAAGTACCGTTCATCCTGAGCTGAAAATAACTAACATATTTTAATTATTTTTTATTGTGGACTATCTCAAATGTGCTGGTACAAAGCAGACAGTAATAGAATAAATATCTTTGGACTCATCTATTAAATCTTAACTGTATGCCTTATTTGTTTCTGATTTTGAAATTAAGAAATAAATTATATCACTTAAAGCACAATAAAAAGTATTTAAAAAAAGAAATAAATTATAACAGCTACAGTTGTTCGTCATTCCATATATGAAAATTTCCCACTTATACTGCCTCTGGTAACCTTTTCAAGTGTGAGACCACCCTTACCCCCTCAGAGGACCTGCGTGTTAACGAGGCTCAAAGCTGGATGCTGGGTTACCTTGAAGGAGAAAGGCTGTCCTCACACGTGTGTGCGTGTGTGTGGGTGCATGTGTGTGTGTGTGTGTGTGTGTGTGCGTGTGTGTGTATATGTGTGTAAGGGAGTGGGCTGCGGAGAGTACTTGGAAAGGTGGGGCCTTTCAATTCTAGAATCACCTCATTCAGATCAGGACAGGTTTTGGGGAAGGTCTGTGTCTGAGGATTTTCAAGGCGGTGGGCTAAGAAGAGACTGTTATAAGCAGGGGAGCCCTGGTGGTACAACAGGTTGAGCACTTGGCTGCTAAATGAAAGGTCGGCAATTTGAACCCACCCCATGGCTCCTCGGGAGAAAGGCTTGTTGATCTACTCCCATAAAGATTACCGCCTAGAAAACCCTATGGGTTATTTCTACAATGTCCTCTAGGGTCACTAGGAGTTAGAATTGACTCAGCAGCACCCAACAACAGCAAAACTAGGCAGACAGGAGGCAGGAGGCAGCACACGGTGACTGGTGCACAAGAGGAAAGAAGACAGAGTTGACAGTTGAGAGCAGAATGGGAGGACCTTGGGGTTGTGCGAGGGAGTGCTCCCAGAGGCTTTGAGGAGCAGGGAAGAAATGCATGTTATTAAAACGCTGGTGGCATAGTGGTTAAGAGCTACGTCTACTAACCAAACGGTCATCAGTTCAAATTCACCAGGTGCTCCTTGGAAACTCTGGGGCAGTTCTACTCTGTCCTATACGGTCGCTATGAGTCAGAATTGACTCGATGGAAATGGGTTTGGTTTGGTTTTTGTAATGGAGATAGTTCAGGCAGCAGTGTGGAGAGGATGTCCTTAGGCTGCTGCTTGGCTGGGGTGTGTGGAGGTAGGTCGCCAGGCAAGCCCAGTGGTTACAGCTTGGTGTGATAAGTGCAGTGTTGTTGTTGTTAGTTGCTGTCGAGGTGGCTTCAACTCAAGGCAACCACAGATACAACAGAACGAAATGTTGCCTGTGCCATCTTCATGAGCGTTGCTATGCTTCAGTCCATTGCTGCACCCACTGTGTATTTTGAGTGCCTTCCAACCTAGGGGGCTCATCTTCCAGCACTATATCAGACAATATTCTCTTGTGGTCCATGGGGCTTTCATTGGCTAATTTTTGGAAATAGGTTGCCAGGCCTTTCTTCCTAGCCTATCTTAATCTGGAAGCTCTGCTGAAATCTGACCACCATGGATGACCCTGCTGGTATTTAAAATACCCGTGGGATAGCTTCCAGCATCATAGCAACATGAAAACCATCACATTATAACACACTGATAGATGGGTAGTGGGATAAGTATGGTAATTCATACTTAATTCCTCCCCTGAGTGTCATGAAAGCTGTACAAGCAGGACCACAGTCTCCCCCCCACCCCCACCCCCACAAGTTACACCTTGGCTGAGGTTATGCCTCGCCACTTCTCGGGAATAGGTTTACTGTGGACTTTATCATCTTGCTTGCTTTCCTATATGCAGCTCATCACCTTAATTTGCTGCTTGTTTAGCCTGTGCTCTTAGATCCTTTTCTTCATTTCCGTCTCTATAACCACTTCTAGTGAAAATATGAACACTGAGCTTGAGCCTCCTGGCCTGCTCCCCACCGGGCCAGCAGAGCACTGCTCTGACCAAGCCCCCCGCTATTGACAGAGAAACTTCTTTAGCCTGACAGTCACTGTTGTTGTGATCTGCCCCCTAAGCTGGCCAGCGATCCAGCCTTCTCTTCCTTCGCCTTTGTTTACACACTTGGGCTTGCTCTTCTCCAGGAGTCCCAGTTGCCTGTGTTTCCTTCCCTGACCCTCTGAAAGCACACACTTCTTCATCTCAGCCTATCATTGGCACCTCTTCTTGCCTTCCTGTTACTTGACGTGTCTTACCTCTCCATGAAACGGAAGCTCCTTGTTACAGGTTGCACTCAGGAGGCACTCAGGAAAAGTCTGGTGGTTGGCGGGCATAAAGTGACGGACGACCTTTGACAAAGTGAGGTGGTCTTATATAACGCGTGTGTGTATCTATCTGTCTACCTATCTACCAACCTACCTATGTACATATGCCTACATAAATATGCGCATATATAGAACTTTTTATTTTAGAATGATTTTAGACGTATAGCAAAGGTGCAAAAATAGTACAAAGTGTTATATATTTGTCACCCAGCTTTCACTAATATGAACAGCTTATGTAACCATAGTACAATTATCAGCACTAAGAAATTAACATTGGTACAATGTAATTAACTAGAAACTTCAGTTGGATTTCACCATTTTTTCCCACTAATGACTTTTTTCTGTTCCAAGATCCAATTTTTGTTTATCATTTCTTCTTATTCTCCTCCAGTCTGTGACTCTTTCTTGGTCTTTTCTTGTCTTTCATGACCTTGACACTCTTGAAGAGCACTTCAGTTATTTCACAGAATGTAGTAATTCAGTTATTTTGTTAAATGTCCCTCAATTTGGATTGTCTGATGTTTTCTCGTGATTAGATATGGATGGTGCAAATGGTTAACTCGCTCAGCTGCTAACCAAAAAGTTGGCAATTCAAGTCCCCCCAGAAGCACCTCAAAAGAAAAGCCTGGTGATCTACTTCTGAAAAATCAGCCATTGGAAACCCTATGGAGCACAGTTCTACTCTGACACATGGGGTCACCATGAGCTGGAGTTGAGTAGATGGCAATTGTTTTTTTATGCATTATTGGCAAGACTGGTCCAGAAGTGATGTGCCCCTCCCAGCATATCATGCCAGGGAATACATGATGTTGATCTGTTTTATTACTTGTTGTGTTAACTTTGATCACTTGATTAAGGTTGTGTCTGATGGATTTCTCCACTCTAAAGTTACTATTTTTCCCTTTGTAATTAATATCTTTGAGGAGATACTTCGAGACTGCAAATCTCTTAGTAGAGGGAATTTAATCTAGGGAATTGTTTTCTCAGTAGATAAAAGAGTAGAGAAGCTAATCAGCCCAGAAATTAGCAACTGCAGGAAGCCGTTACCACCTCTAGGCTCCAGACACAAAGGTAAGAGATGGTGTTGCCAGAGCCCAGGATCAGGGGCATGCAGTGTTAAGACCTGTCTGACAAGGGCTGGAGCCAGGAAGGAGACCCAGTCATAGCTGGTGATGCCACCTGAGGCACAGAGAAAGGGGAGAAATACCCTGGCTTCTCTCTTCATCCTGCCTCCCATTGGCTGAGCCCAGTGGAAGCCAGCTGGCACAGGAGCCTGGGAATATCAGTCTGTAGGGGTCAGCCTCTTCCAAATAGAACAGGGTTGGGTAGGAAGTGGGTCTGAAGGAAGGTTTGCTCAGGATCGGTATACCACCTTTGCCATTTCTCTGTTCGATAGGAAACTCTGGTGGCATAATGGTTAAGAACCATGGCTGCTAACCAAAAGATGAGCAGTTTGAATCTACCAGGCACTCCTTGGAAACTCTATGGGGCAGTTCTACTCTGTCCTATAGGGTCACTATGAGTTGAAATCGACTTGACAGCAATGGGTTTGGTTTTGGTTTGGTGCTGTTTGATACAGTAGCCACTGACCACACATGACTCTTGAGTACTTGGACTGTGGCTAGTCCCAACTGAGATGTGTTCTAAGTGGATTTCAAAGGCTTACTATGGAAAAAAGGATGTAAAATATCTTAGTAATAATTTTTTATATAATTATATGTTGAAGTGGTAATATTTAGATATATAGGGTTAAATAAAATATGCTATTAAAATTAATTTCACCTGTTTCTTTTTACTTTTTTAAATCAGGCTACTAGAAAATTTTAAATTACACATATGACTCAGGTTAGTGGCTCTCATTTTATTTCAGTGGGACAGTGCTACTCGAGAGCACCCTGTACCCAGCCTAGGTCCTCAGCATTGTGATAAAACTTCTGTCCTATACAAAGGCTGTGCCCTTGACCCACTGTCAGAGGGCGTGTCCAATCAAGATTTTACAGAGCGAGGGCTGCACTGACCAGAGCCAGCCACTGCCAACAGTTTTGAGCAGATGCATTGAATATCCAGAGACTGGGCTCCGTCTGCTTTTCATCTGTCACATGGAGTGCAGGTTAAAGTCAGTGTTCAAAACGTTAGACCGAGAGGCTAGCTAACATTTGACACAGTAATGAAAACACACTTGTATATGTAGCAGGCACTTTACAGAGGCAGCATCATAATACCATTGCTACTTTAGATCTACACAGTGTTTTATAGTTTAAAAAGGTCTTTCATGTCAACCTTGCAGAGTCACTCAGCATTGTTGTCCCCATTTTACAGATGGGGAAATGAGGCTTCGGAGGTCACATGCATTTCAGGGGCTCCCAAACTTCCAGTGTCAGCTCTGGGGAAGCTTGTCAAAATGCAGGTGCTCATGCCCCACTCTCAGAGAATCTGAGTCAGCGGGCGGGGTGGGTCGACTCTCGGGAGATTCTCATGCAGTGGTTGTCAGACCACACTTTGGGGTGAACCAGCCCTCCGAGGTCTCATGGGGTAAGTGAAGGGACTGGGCTTGAGCCCAGCTTCTGATTGCCATCCTGGGGCTCTTCTCCAATCCCAGGCTATCCTGATAAGACACAGGTTATTGTCCTTGGAAGCTGGTATACAGGAAGATACATATATGCCTCACCTCCACCTCCAGCCACACCCCTTACATTGTAGGGGGCTTGTGTAGTTAGCAATAAGCTAGTGTGGCACAAATGGTTAAGCTCTCGGCTACCAACTGAACAGCTGGCAATTCAAACCCACCTAGAGGCGCCTTGGAAGAAAGGCCTGGCAATCTGCCTCTGAAAAATCAGCCATGGAAAACCCTATGGGGTGCGGTTCTACTCCGATACACACAGCATCCCCATGAGTTGGAATTGACTTGATGGTAACTGGTTTAGTGTGGCTGAAGCTAGACCAGGCAGCCAAACAGTGCTGGGTGTCCACAGACTGACCCTCTGTCCCGCTTGGGTGACTTTGGACTGTAGCTGACTCTCCTTCACCATGCTGAACTGAGGTGAAGAGAAATGGGTTCACCCTGCTTGTGCCAGGGAGTTGGTTCCAATTCATAGTGACCGTATATGGCAGGGTAGAGCTGAGGCATAGCGTTTTCCAGGATGTAATCTTTACGGGAGCAGATTGCCAGGTCTTTTCTCCCACGGAGCTGCTGGTGGGTTCTTACTGCCTACCTTTTGGTTAGCAGCTGAGCTGCTTAACCATTGCACCACCAGGGCTTCTTTGCCTTCCCCAAGCAAACACTAAAGATCACCTCAAATGTGGAGTTCGGAGACGCCAGCTTGGACCTGTTGAAAAACCTGTAAAAACCCATTGCCATCCAGTTGGTTCAGACTCATAGCGACTCTATAGGACAGAACAGAACTGCCCGTAGGGATTCCAAGGAGCAGCTGGTGGATTCAAACTGCCCACCTTTTGGTTAGCAGCTGTATCTCTTAACCGCTGTGACACCAGGACCTGCTGGGAGGAAGGATTTGCCATTAAAAATGGCCAAGTAGGGTTTTCAGTGGCAGAGCCTGCTATCCTGCGGAGGGCAGGGCCAGGCTGGGGAGGCTGGCAGAGTGCAGATGAACTGTGTGTCCTGCCGTCACTGACCACTCCATTTTTCCCGCAGTGGACGGCAGACTGCAGCGAGCGGCTGAACAGCAGCTGTTCCTTCTCCCGAGGGCGAGCACCCCCACAACAGGTAGGGAACCGGTGCCACTTTTCTCCTGGGGGGCGCCACAAGTCTTGTTCTTCTGGCTTCCTGGGCCACACACAGCGGCCCCCTGAGAGGTGCTGATATTGAAAGGGCACGAAAATGGGTGGGTGGGGGGTGGCCTGAGGACCTTGCCCACAGGAAGCTTTCCCACCCCTGGGCCCGTGGATCAACCAGATTTCTTTATAGTGGCAGCATTATTGGTAACAGCAAGCATCTGAAAACAACCAAGTGTCCATTGAGAGGAGAATGAAGAAATGATTTCTGATAAATCTTTATGGTGGAATATTATGCGGCAGTTACAATGAACGATGGGCGGGTCCCACGTAGACACTGATGGGTCTCACAAACAGTGGACTATAGAATTTCGTTTAATTTAATTAATTTGTTTTCTAAATAGACTTTATTTTGTAGAACACTTTTAAGCTTAGAGAAAAATTGTGCAGAAAGTGTGGAGAGTTCCCAGAGGCTCCCTCTCCCCTCCCCCACAGTTGCCCTATTATTGACATCTTGCATTTCGAGGAACATTTGTCACCGTTGATGAGTCAACATTGGTGCACTATTATTCACTGAAGTCCATAGTTTACATCAGCGTTCACTCTTTGTGTCTGGGCAAATGCATGCTGTCATGTGTCCACCGTTAGAGAATCCCACAGGAGAGTTTCACTGCCCTAGGATGCTCTGGGCGCCCCCTGTTCATCCCCCACCTCTGCCCTGAACTCCTGACAACCAGTGGTCTTTCTCCAGGATGTCACGTAGTTGGAATCAGACAGGATGGATTGGATAGTGGTATGGCATCTACCTAGACACGTAGTATGGAATCATCCAGTCTTTTCCTGCTGGTGACTCCTGGGTTTGATGCTGTGGGGCACTTCGGAGATCACTTCTGCTCCAGGTCTGCTGGGCGCCTGAGAAGGGGGTATCCTGGGGGTAAGGTGTCACGGGCCTATCTCCTTGCCCTTGACCAACTAGCTGTGCTGGAGCCAGGTGGGTGCCCAGCTTCTCACCCTGCCACTTGCCTGTGAGGTACCGCAGGCTCCTGTGTGGGCTGCACAGCTGGCGGGGAAGGGAGGCAGCTACTCTTTGAGTGACTGACCCCCGGCCTGCCCTGCTGCACCCTCTGGCTGTCCAGCTGTTCCTGCTGACACCTCATCCCTGGGATTAGAAGGCCTAAAAGAACCATTTATCCCCGGCCCCAGCCCAGCCTCAGACTGGCCAGTCCAGAGAGATGGGAGCCGCCTCACAGGCTGCTCAGGAACATGCCCTGGTTTTAAAGCTGCAGCTTGGACATGTTGCCGGGGCCCACTTGCTGGGGGCTGACTTCAGCCTCATGGTGCTGATTAAAGCAGGGTTTCTCCATCTGTCCTGAGGGAAGATGGTCAACCTTAGCTCTGGGAGTCTTTCTTGGGCTGCAGGGTTTGCCCCATCATTGTGTTGGGGGACAGCTGCCTGCATGTTTCCTTTTGTTACAGGATGTTTGTTTGTCATCTACTGTCAGAAAAACCCCTTGCCTTCTCCGAATCCTTTCAGAGGGTAGTTTGAGTCCCACCAGGTGGGAGGGAAGGGGCCAGAGAGTCCAAAACAAGAAATGGGCTGTAGGTAGCCCAGAAAAGCCTGTTCAGCTGCCAGGAATTGGGGTTCAGCTGAACTGTGGATTATTTGGAGCCCTGGTGGTGCAGTGGTTAAGAGCTCAGGCTGCTAACCAAAACGTTGGCAGTTCAAATCCACCAGCTGCTCCTTAGAAACCTCATGGGGCAGTTCTACTCTCCTGTGGGGTCACTATGAGTAGGAATCAACTCAACGGCAGTGGGCTTTTTTGGTGGATTTTTGGCAGCTTCTTTTCCAGACAGCTGTCCATCACGTAATCATCTTGTTAGGATGCTAGGATATGGTTTCCAGCTTTTCATTCTAATAGGGGAAATGCGTGGAGATGGTTGAGAGGAAAGAACCTGAAATGAGAGAATGAAACAGCTGTGGATTTAGAAAACATTTCCAGGTGCTGGCATGGGCTTGAACATTCAGGAAAGAAAGCCGAAAGCCTAGGAAAGGCTGTTTTGAGTCAGGAGCAAGCAGCTCTTCTCCATCTGCACAGAAGTGCCAAGGAATCGAATTAATGTGCACAACAATAGAGCCTCTGATTAGACCTTGAGAATGACTTCCCGCCTGAGGGACTTGTTGGCCTCCAATGTTGGCTGCTGAGCAAGGTGAAGAAACCTTTGCTGGAAACTGAAGAGCACGCCTCCTATCTGGCGGTTCACATGGAGCCCTGGGAAAGGTGGGGGCGTGTTAGGAAAGGCCTTTGTGTCCTGGGTGATGGCCTATGATCCTACATTGCCTGGAATGAGGAGAGAAGGGCATCTCCCCTGCTCCATCAGGATCCCTGATAGCAACTGAAGCATCAGGAGAGAGTGAGACTCCTGACCCAAGGTGTGGCGCTGATTCCAAGCACCTTTTCTGCAATGTGAGGGGTCGGGCTACACAGAGTTCTTGGAGCCTCTTGGGAAGTCCTTGAAATGCTTATATCCTATGTCTCCATGAAATGGCTGACTGGGCCCAAATAGCTGTGAAAAACAGCAGCAGGTCTGGATTTCCTGATTTCTCTGCCATTCCCCCATCCATCCTGATACCCGTGCCACCCTACGGGCTAGGTAGATCGGTGCCAACATTGACTTAGCTCTAGGGCATGACAGATGGTAGATAGAGGAGGGGGATCAAATACACCGGTTACCTCTGGCCCATAGAAAAGGGTAGAAAGAGTTTTCTGCCAGTCACCTTGCTGCCCTCCAGTAACAACTGTATTTGATTCAGTGCCATTTGTAAATCATTAGCATAAATGCTATCATAGAACAAGTGCCTAGATTTTTAAGCAGCTTCCATGGATATGTGAGAAATATCATGTTTAATATTCATGATGCTTGTCTTAGTCATCTAGTGCTGCTGTAACAGAAATACCACAAGTGGATGGCTTCAAAAGAGAGAAATTTATCCTCTCACAGTCTAGGAGGCTAGAAGTCTATATTCAGGCTGCCAGCTTCAGGGAAAGGCTTTCTCTCTCTGTTGGCTCTGGGGGAAGGTCCTTGTCATCAATTTTCCCTGGTCTAGGACCTTCTCCACGCAGGAACCCTGGATCCAAAGGAAGTGCTCTGCTTTAGGCACTGCTTTTTTGGTGATGTGAGGTCTCCATGTCTCTCTTCTGGGTTCTCTCTTTTATATCTCAAAAGAGATTGGCTTTAGACAAAAATCTAATCTTGTAGATTGAGTCCTTCCTTATTAACATAGCTGCCACTAATTTCACCTCATTAATATGGAGGCAGAATTTACAACACATAGGAAAATCACATCAGATGACAAAATGGTGGATAGTCACACAGTACTGGGAATCATCGCCTAGCCAAGTTAACAGATACTTTTGGGGGACACAATTCAATCCATGATCATGCTATTCTCCACTCAGTCAGTACTTTTATTGACAACCTACTATGAGCTCATCAGACACATGAGCTGGAGACTTCTGGCTCGTTACCTGTTTGTAAAGCAGAGGCTAGTATCTTAGTCTGGATTTTCTAGAGAAACAGAACTAGTGAGACATATATGTAAAAATCTGTCTTGGAAGAAATACAGCCAGAATGCCTCTTAGAAGCAAGGATGATGAGACTTTGTCTCCCTTACTTTGGACATGTTATCATGAGGGATCAGTCCCTGGAGAAGGACGTCATGCTTGGTAAAGTACAGGGTCAGCAGAAAAGAGGAGACCCTCAATGAGATGGATTGACAAAGGGGCTGCAACAGGGGCCTCAGCACAACAATTGTGACGATGGCACAGGACCGGGCAGTGTTTCATTCTGTTGTACACTGGGTGGCTATGAGTCAGAAATGACTCAACAGCACCTAACAACAACAACATATGTATTTAGAGAGAGAGACTGATTTACTTCAAGGGATTGCTTGATGTGACTGTGGGAGCTGACAAGCCCAAAAGCCATAGGTCAGGCAGCAGACTGCAGCCCCTGCTGGCTCATGGGACTGTGGGGAGCTGGTAAGTCCACCAGTGATGAGAAGGGTGTGGAGTGGAGAGAGAGAGAGTTCTGCCAAAATATCTATTTATAACCTGGAGGCAGACCATACCCTAAGGAAATCCCCCTTTCAATTCAATTCAATTACCTTACTGACAGTGATTACGTTAGATTGTGTTATGAAAGTTATTAGTCGAGGGTTTGGCCAAACTACTGGGAATCATAGCCTAGCCAAACTGACACATTAAATTAACCATCGCAGCTTGATAACATGAAATGGGAGAAAGATATACATGTTAAGTCCCCAAAAGGGAGGTTGTGGCCACAGGTACAGCAGCCACTCCAAAGAATAATCTGTGTGGGTAGGGAGAGGTCTTAAAGAACGTGGGACTTGACCTGTGCCTTCAGCAGTGGGCAGGATGTTTGAATAGGTGGAAGAGAAGAGGGAGGGCATTCCAGAGAGAAGAAATGGCATTAGCAAAAACTTGAAGTTCAACATAACTTTGGGAGGTTAAAGCGACAGGAGAGAGAACATCTTGGGTCAATGGTTAGTGCTGGGTATTCCAAGAGTAGTGGGGTATGAGGATGATGAATGCCGAGGTGCCTATGTGCTGGGCTAAGATGGTAGAACTCCTGTCCAGCTTACCATTGTGTATCTTCTGTTGTTTTCTGGTTGTTCCATGCAAATAAACCTGTCTCCTTGTATCAGTCAGGATAGCCCAGATAATGCTACTGTAACAAACAACCCTACAACCTCAAAACTTAAAACAACACATTCAGCACCCAACTTGATGGAACAGTTGCCATCTCAACCAGTTAACCTTGTGACAGAAGGAAAGGGATCTAGACAGTCTCACAATGACAATTCAACAATCTAGCCAGAAGTAACACACTCCACTTCTTAGCGTACTAGCCAGAACTAGTCACATAACCCCCACTCAGCCATAAACACACTACCATTTAGTAAAAACCTAGGAAATGTAATTCTACTGTGTTCCTGGAATGGAGGAAAATAGAACTATTTGGTGACTGGTTAGAATGACTGTCACATGCCCAGCCTCTAGTAGACACTCACCTGAGGCTGGAACTGACCTTTTCCTCCTCTCATCTCCTCCACCACCTCAAATTTAGAGCTAAGCAGTCTCAAATGAACCCTTAAGACGTGTGGATCTTACACCCTGGGCTCTCAGGATGGCAAGAAGCTAAGAGGTTACCTGGTCCCCCCGTCCATCCTACAGTGCAGTGGCTATTGAATGGCTGGAAATTTCCAGGCATAGGGAGCTCACTGCCTCAAAAGGCATCTCAGGCCGTTGTTAGGCATCTCTAGTTGACAAAATGTTCTTTCTTTGATTCAGGGCAAAGCCTCCTTCTCATATCTCCAGCTGATGGTTTTAGTTTTACTCCTTTGCCCGTGTCTCTCCTCCAGCAGCCCACCATTGAAAGTCGTCTTTTTAAGCTAAATATTCTCACTCCTGCAGCTACTTCCCTTTTTCCATGGTGAATTCATTCCTTTGTTTATTTGTTTTACCCATTGATCCAATGAGCAAATTATCACTGAGGGCCGCCCATGTGCCAGGCACTGTGCTAGGATCTGGGAATTTAGAGTAGTGAACAAGTTAGGCATGGTCCCTGTTACACGGAGATTACGGGATGCAGGACAGATTCTTAAGCCACCCTTAGGTCTGGGATATGACAAGGTGATTTGTAGGTCCCAGCCTGTCATAGGCTACTCCTCCAGGAAGCACTGTGATTCCTCTTAACATGCCTTCTAGAACCGAACACATTCCTCCTGGTGAGATCTAAAGAAGGCAGCCTCCGCCACCTGCCAGCATGTGAGCCTCTCTTTTTCTGAAAATTCCATCTGCTTCTGCCTTCATGGTGCCTTCTGGCTCTAACTTACTTAGGGGAACAGGATACAACTGCAAAGAATATTAATGATTGACTTTTATAGGGAGAACTATTGCCAGCTGTTCACTGAGTACCTGTTGTGTGAGCCATGGCCTGGTCTCTGCCTTCAGAGAACCTACAACCTGCTTAGAGAAATAAGGCCTTCTTGTATGAAAAAGCAGCCATCTGAGGAGCATTTGAGTACAGGGAGGAATGGGCCTGGTGTCTGCTGGACAGGCCTCTGGTGTGGCTGAATGCAGGCTATTTAAATAACATGGCTATTTAAACCCTAAATCACAAGCCTAATTAACTGGAAGAGAGTTTTTTTTTTTTTTTTTTAATAATTTTTATTGAGCTTAAAGATTTTTTTTTTTTTATTGAGCTTTAAGTGAACATTTACAAATCAAGTCAGTCTTTCACATATAAGCTTATATACAGCTTACTCCATACTCCCACTTAGTCTCCCCCTAATGAGTCAGCCCAGAAGAGAGTTTTGTGGACAGAAAGGGTTGGCTTAGGACAAATACCCTTGGCCACAGGCTTCAGTCATTGTGTACCACCTCTCCCTGACCTTCAGGTTTAGTTAGAAGACAGAGATAGCTCAGGGGAGGGGACAGGATGGACAAACAGACACAGCAGTCCCAGAGTGGAAGGAATGGCCTTTCTGCACCCACCCAAAAGTTGTACTGGTCTCCACCTGGGCATTCTCCTGCCTCAAAAGCCCTTCCATTGTGGGGTATTAAAATGTTGGGGGCCACCCCCTTTCTACAGTACAGAGAGCTGTCCTTGGTGCTGATCCATATATTGGCCTGGACAGGACTGTTCCTCCCTGGGCCCTGCCCTGCCCCGCCACTTCCCTCTGCCCTCATCTCCTCACTTTCTCTCTGATTGGCAGATCCTCCCATTGGACATATTTCTTTAGGGTCTTTTGTTCCCTGTACATTCCATTTAATGTAAAAACTCACAGCATTTCTCATGTGTTCTACCTGCCTTCCCCCACCCCACTCGGGAACTACCCAGCTAGTCCTCATGCTCACAGTACAGATGGGGAAACACAGGTCCAAGGAGCCAGGGTGACCTGTGTGAAGCAGGTGGCAAGTCCAGGTCCAGAAGGCTGTTTTACCCACTCTGAGTCAAAACCATGTTGCTTCTTCCAGGAGGTTTCCCCTAGTCTCCGAATCATACTGCTGTCTCCCCCAAAGCTGGCAGCATGGATGGCATGCACCTCATCACATGGCACTTGACTCCCTGCCATCTTGATTTGTTCCTTCTGCTCCTTGTGAATCCCCAGGTGGTCAGTAAGACTATAGCCTCAGGCCTTTTGTGGTCCACACAGTGCACAGCATGGTGTTAATTCACTTATATGGGTGGTAGATTGGAATTTGAGGCAGGAGAGTTGGGGAGGGCATCCTTGGGGAGAAAGGACAGAAGTTTTGTACGTTATTGAAAAGAACCCTCCCAGTAAGCTCCCTGGGAGCCCTGTGTCCGTGAAGTGAGAGTCTCCACATTAGGTCAGGCTTGCCTCCCGGTCCTCAGGATGGAACTGATTGAGTGACTTTCTGCATCAAGAAGGGAGCAGAGTGGGATTGCGAGCCCTTAGAAGGACAGGTACTGGCCACCTTTCTCTCTCTGTTGCCCATCCCTGGGCCTCTTTAGAGCCCAGCTACTCACAAACTGACGGGATGCTGGCTTGTGGTGATGCTGTCCTGGGACAGGGGCTTGGTAGAGACCAGGGCAGAGGGCCGGCCACCCCTGTCTCTGAGTTGCAGATGTGCTGGGGAAATTTGCACTGGGAGCCCGGCATTCTCCAGGTGGTAATTCACCTGCAACTCACCCATTAACGGGGGGCCTCCTGCTGCCCCCTGCCCTATTCAGCCAGGCTTGCCTAGATTCTAAACACAGCCCAGGATTGTCAATGCACGTGCACACGTGTGTGTACAGGCAAAACTCACAAGGCAGTTATGTGTTAATAAAGGGAAAACAGCAGCATAGAACAGGGCTGTTTATTGTTTAACTGTACTGGCCTGAGCATTTTTCCCCTGCGCCATGACTCTCTCTCTCTCTCCCCTTGTTTCTCTGACTCACGCATGGAGCCTCCTGTCCTTATAAATACCTATTCAGCCCCCTCTCCCTTCCAGGGCCTCTTTCCTTCACTCCAGGCAATTTACTCCCCGCACCAGCCCTGCCTTCCCAGTCATAAGCAAAGCTGGGCTTGGAGAATCCGAATGTTTGTAGGAGATGGTTTTATTCCTGCTTTATGGAAATTTCCACAGTGGGGTCAGGATTTATCTGAATAGTATGCCTACATAGCACAGTGGTTAAGAGCACAACCCCTGGGCCATGCTGTCTGGGCCCCTACCCTGGGAACTAGTTGTATGAGTGTGGGCAAGTTCTCTATGCCTCAGTTTCCTCATCAGTAAAATGGGAATGATAATAATAATATCTGCCTCCTGGGTTGTAATGGGGGCATTGATAGTTCAGTGGTAGAATTCTCACCTTCCAGGCAGGAGACCTGGGTTCGATTCCCAGCTAATGCACCTCGAGTGCAGCCACCACCCATCTGTCATTGGAGGCTTGTGTGTTGCTATGATGCTGAACAGGTTTCGTGGATGCTTCTAGACTAAGATGGAGTAGGAAAGAAGGCCTGGAGATCTGCTTCTGAAAATCAGCCAGTGAAAACCCTATGGATCACAGTGGTCTGATCTACAACTAATTATGGGATGGTGCAGGACTGGGCAGCATTTTGTTCTATTGTGCATGGTGTCGCCATGAGCCCTGCCGACTCAACAGCAGCTAAGAAGAACAACAGGATTATAATAAATGTCCAGTGCTCAGATGGTGCCTAAAGTGTTGTGAGTTCTATGTCAGTACCTGCTGTTACCATCATTGCTATTCTTGGGCCTTCCTGGGGTCTGCCCTCCCCTGAGCCGGAGTTAGCTCTGCCCCCAGTAGGAGCCTCAGTTTCCCTGCTTAGGGCAGGGTGCTTCCACTGCCTTTTCCATGCAGTTAAAAGTGCTGGTTACCCGTTTGTGATCTGTTCTGAGAGCATTATGGCTCACCCTGGCATGGGGCCCTCTAATTGCCGGTAAAAGGGGCTGTTGTGAAGGATCCCACAGTGTGTAAGTGCTAAAAACTACCCACTGAAAAGGACAATTGTTTCTGATAGGACCTCTCAGAACTTTGGCATCTCAGCAACCTGGGGGGCAGGGGCTGGGTGGTCTCAGGGCTGGGAGGAGGCTGTGCTCAGAGAAATGCTATGGCCACCAGGACCCACCATGCAATAATAAGCTGGAGAATATCATTTAAGTAGCCAGTGATGGAGAGCTGTCAGTGCTTGGCCACAGAGTCCATGCTACAAAATATTTAATGGATGATACTGGGTTACAAGCCTGGGGTGGGGGTGAATAGGCAGGGGGATACAACAGAAAAGAGAAGCCAGGGTCCGTGCCATCCAGGGAATGTTAGCCTAATTGAGGGAGAGAGTTAGTATGAGGCTTAGCATTGTCCAGACACTAGGGTGTTGTTGGCTGTGGTCAGCAGCGGGAGAGGGCTGGCTGGGTAGGTACTAAGGAGGACAGTAGGTGAGACTCTTCAAGGCTCCTGAGGAAGTGGGAGTTGGAGAGGCCAGAGAACAGCCTGAGCTGGCCTGGGTCTGTGTAGTCACTTGGTGTGTGGCTGTGAGGACATGAGAAGGCCATCTGCTGATTTCAGGAAGGAGGGCCATGATGTACCATCCTTGTAAAAGGGGCCTGTAGATAAGAGGATGGTTGATCACCAAGGGGCACTTGTGGGGTCCCCAGTAGGTCCTGACAAGGACCGAGGGTGGGTAATCTTGGAGAACACCAACTCACTAACCTTGGAGTCCCTTGACACACACTCTCCAGCTACTCCCAGCCCCACCATGCTCCCTGCGCAAACCCGGAAGGCCTTAAAGTTACCCAGAATGCCTTCTATTCTGCCATGATTCCTTTCCACACACCACTACCTTGCTTGGATCACTCCTTTCCTCCTTTTCCCTCTGCTTGTCTGACCTCCTCGGGAGAGTTGCCTGTACTTTGGTCCTACTGCCACACCTTGAAATCAGAGCACATACCACACTGTATTGTAATTACTTAATATGTGTGTGTCATCTCATCCCATTCTTTGAGGGCAAGTCTGTGACTTCTTCATATTTTGCTTATTGTTTGCTTGATATACTTTTTTCCATCCTTTGAGTTTTAGTTTGTTTGTGTCTCTAAGTCTAAGGTGTGTCTCTTGTAGGCAGCATATAGATGGATCGTGTTTCTTTATCCAGTCTGTGACTCTCTGTCTCTTTATTGGTGCATTTAGTCCATTTACATTCAGGGTAATTATAGATAAATAAGTTTTTAGTGCTGTCATTTTGATGCCTTTTTATGTGTGTTGTTGACAATTTCATTTTTCCACATACTTTTTTGTGCTGAGGCGTTTTTCTTAGTAAATTGTGAGATCCTCACTTTCATAGTGTTTGACTTTATGTTAGTTGAGTCGTTACGTTTTTCTTGGTTTTTGTCTTGAGTTATAGAGTTGTTATACCTTTTTGTGGTTACCTCATTATATACCCCTATTTTTCTAAGTAAAAACCTAACTTGTATTGTTCTATATCGCCTTGTATCACTCTCCATATGGCAGTTCAATGCCTCCTGTATTTAGTCCCTCTTTTTGATTATTGTGATCTTTTACCTACTGACTTCCATGATTCCCTGTTATGTGTATTTTTTTTTAATTAATCTTAATTTGTTTGTTTTTGTGATTTCCCTATTTGAGTTGATATCAGGACGTTCTGTTTTGTGACCTTGTGTTGTGCTGATATCTGATATTATTGGTTCTCTGACCAAACAATATCCTTTAGTATTTCTTGTAGCTTTGGTTTGGTTTTTGCAAATTCTCTAAACTTGTGTTTGTCTGTAAATATCTTAATTTCGCCTTCATATTTCAGAGAGAGTTTTGCTGGATATATGATCCTTGGTTGGCAGTTCTTCTCCTTCAGTGTTCTGTATATGTCGTCCCATTCCCTTCTTGCCTGCATGGTTTCTGCTGAGTAGTCAGAACATATTCTTATTGATTCTCCCTTGAAGGAAACCTTTCTTTTCTCCCTGGCTGCTTTTAAAATTTTCTGTTTATCTTTGGTTTTGGTGAGTTTGATGATGATATGTCTTGGTGTTTTTCTTTTTGGATCAATCTTAAATGGGGTTCGATGAGCATCTTGGATAGATATCCTTTCGTCTTTCATGATGTCAGGGAAGTTTTCTGTCAGAAGTTCTTCAACTATTTTCTCTGTGTTTTCTGTCCCCCCTCCCTGTTCTGGGACTCCAATCACCCGCAGGTTATCCTTCTTGATAGAGTCCCACATAATTCTTAGGGTTTCTTCATTTTTTTTAATTCTTTTATCTGATTTTTTTTCAGCTATGTTGGTGTTGATTCCCTGGTCCTCCAGATGTCCCAGTCTGCATTCTAATTGCTCGAGTCTGCTCCTCTGACTTCCTAGTGTGTTGTCTAATTCTGTTATTTTATTGTTAATCTTTTGGATTTCTACATGTTGTCTCTCTATGGATTCTTGCAACTTATTAATTTTTCCAGTATGTTCTTGAATAATCTTTTTGAGTTCTTCAACAGTTTTATCAGTGTGTTCCTTGGCTTTTTCTGCAGATATCCTAATTTCATTTGTGATATCATTAAGCATTCTGTAAATTAGTTTTTTATATTCTGTATCTGATAATTCCAAAATTGTATCTTCATTTGGGAAAGATTTTGATTCTTTTGTTTGGGGAGTTGGAGAAGCTGTCACGGTCTGCTTCTTTAAGTGGTTTGATATGGATTGTTGTCTCCGAGCCATCACTGGGAAACTAGTTTTTCCAGAAAATCTGCGTGCAGTCCAAATCCCTGTGGGACGGTTCCCCGGCTCGGGTGCTGCTCTTTCTGCTCCAAGATCAGTCACTGCCTCCCGGGGACTTCTCCTAACGGCTGCGTCCCACGCCGCCCGTGGAACCGGCTAGTCCCCCTCCCGGGGTTAGTTCAGGGGGGTGGAGCAGGTCTCTGTGCTTGTGCCGTACCTGACTGGTATGCTGGCTCCAGGCTCTGGAAACAATCGCTGCTTCCCCGTATTAGTTCGTTCTCCGTCTCTAAATCTGTGTTTGTTGTTCAGGGTTCGTAGATTGTTATGTATGTGATCGATTCACTTGTTTTTCCGTGTCTTTGTTGTAAGAGGGATCCGAGGTAGCGTCTGCCTAGTCCGCCATCTTGGCTCCGCCCTTCGACTTCTTCATATTTTTATCCTCAGTATTTGTCCAGGCTCAGGCACATGGCAGGTGCTCCCGAGAAGATAAGCCAATGTATGATCAAGTGGATCTGAGAAATGATGGGTCCCAGGACAGGTTAATCAGAGTGATGTCAATAGAATTAGGCCCTGCAGAAAGGTCTCAAAAATGAGGACTAGGAGTGGGAATGTAAAATGTACAACCACTTTAGAAATCGATTTGGCACTTCCTTAAAAAGCTAGAAATAGAACTACCATAGGATCCAGCAATCCCACTCCTCAGAATATATCCTAGAGAAATACGAGCCTTTACATGAACAGATATATGCACACCCATGTTTATTGCAGCACTGTTTACAAAAGCAAAAAGATGGAAGCAACCAAGGTGCCCATCAATGGATGAATGGATAAATAAATTATGGTATAGTCACACAATGGAATACTACGCATCGATAAAGAACAGTGAGGAATCTGTGAAACATTTCGTAACAGGAGGAACCTGGAAGGCATTATGCTGAGTGAAATTAGTCAGTTGCAACAGGACAAATATTGTATAAGACCACTATTATAAGAACTTGAGAAATAGTTTAAACGGAGAAGAAAATATTTTTTTTGTGGTTATGAGAGGGAGGGGGGAAGGAGAGAGGGTGGGAGAGGGGTATTCACTAATTAGATAGTAGATAAGAACTACTTTAGGTGAAGGGAAAGACAACACACAATACAGGGGAGGTAAGCACGACTGCACTAAACCAAAAGCATAGAAGCTTCCTGAATAAACTGAATGCTTCAAAGGTCAGTGTAGCAGGTGCAGGGGTTTGGGGAGCATGGTTTCAGGGGATATCTAAGTCAATTGGCATAATAAAATCTATTAAGAAAACATTTTGCATCCCACTTTGAAGAGTGGCATCTGGGGTCTTAAACACTAGCAAGTAGCCATCTAAGATGCATCAATTGGTCTCAACCCACCTGGATCAAAGGAGAATGAAAAACACCAAGGACACAAAGTGATTACGAGCCCAAGAGACAGAAAGGGCCACATGAACCAAGGACTACATCATCCTGAGACCAGAAGAACTAGATGGTGCCTGGCTACAATCGATGACTGCCCTGACAGGGAACACAACAGAGAACCCCTGAGGGAGCAGGAGAGCAGGGGATGCAGACCCCTAATTCTCATAAGACCAGACTTAATGATCTGACTGAGACTAGAGGGACCCCGGTGGTCATGGCCCCCAGACCTTCTGTTGGCCCAGGATAGGAACCATTCCCGAAGCCAACTCTTCAGACATGGATTGGACTGGACAATGGGTTGGAGAGGGATGCTGGTGAGGAGTGAGCTTCTTGGATCAGGTGGACACTTGAGACTATGTTGGCATCTCCTGCCTGGAGGGGAGATGAAAGGGTAGAGGGGGTTAGAACCTGGTGAAATGGACACAAAAAGAGAGAGTGGAGGGAGGGAGCGGCCTGTCTCATTAGGGGGAGAGCAATTGGGAGTATGTATCAAGGTGTATATAAGTTTTTGTGTGAGAGACTGACTTGATTTGTAAACTTTCACTTAAAGCACAATAAAAATTATTAAAAAAAATGAGGACTAGGGAGGTGTCATGGATTGATTTGTGTCCCCCCAAAATATGTGTATCAATTTGGCTAGGCCGTGATTCCCGATATTGTGTGATTGTCCACCATTTTGTCATCTGATGTGATTTTCCTAGGTGTTGTAAATCCTATCCTTATGATGTTAAGGAGATGGGATTAGTGGCAGTTGTGTTAATAAGGCAAGACTCAGTCTACAAGATTAGATTGTGTCTTAAGCCAGTCTCTTTTAAGACATAAAAGAGAACAGAGAGACATGGGAGACCTCACACCACCAAGAAACAAGAGCCAGTAGAATAGCCCATCCTTTGGACCTGGGGTTCCTATGCTGAGAAGGTCCTCAACCAGGGAAGATTGATGAGAAGGACCTTTCTCCAGAGTCAACGGAGAGAGAGAGCCTTCACCTGGAGCTGATGCCCTGAATTTGGACTTCTAGACTACTAGACTGTGAAGGAATAAACTTCTGTTTGTTGAGGCCATCCACTTGTAGTATTCCTGTTATAGCTGTACTAGATGACTAAGACAGGAGGCTATGAGGAATCCAGCCAGAAGGCCATAAAACAGAGAGAAAAGTGTACATAAGGGTACAGTTCAGTGGATTTTCACAAACCGAACACACCCATGTAAGCAGTACCCAGATCAAGAAACAGGACATTACCAGCTCCTCTCCCCCCAGGAGCCCCTGGTGCCTCCTTCCAGTTACTAAGTTCTGTCACCATAGATTAGTTAGTTTGCCTGTTCTTAAATTTTGTATCAGTCGAACCATACAGTAGGGATTCTTTTGTGTCTGGATGATTTTGCTCCACACCGTGTTTGTGGAATTTATGTTGTTGCATGTTTTTTTAATTCCTATATTCTCACTGCTGTGTAATATTAGCATATGTGAACCTACCACAATTTATGTATCCAGTCAACTGTTGATAGGCATTGGAGTGGTTTCCAGTTTGGGGCAATTACGTATAGTGCTGCCATATAGCTTTGTGTGTGTGTCTCTTGGTGGACAGACATGCACATTTCTGTTGTGTTTATACCTAGGAGTGAATTCCTGGGTCATAAGGCACGCCCATGTTCAGCTTTAGTTTACGTGGAAATTTTTTTTGAGGAGTGTGATGATGGAACCAGACAGTAGGGATAAGGGAGGATGGATGGTGTCTGGAGAACTTGTTGAGGAGATCATCAGCCGAAGGGCAGAGAAACCAAATCACAGGGACTGGATCAAGTGAAGGGTTTTCTGTCTGTGGGGTGGATCCCATAGGAAACATTGGGGGGTGAAGACTGGAGAGGGTTGCTTTAGTGAGAAATTCAATTGTTGATGTCGCCGTGGTCACTGGGGGCTTCTGAACTCTGCCTAATTTTGGGGAGTGGAGCTTAACTCTAAACAAAGTCACCTCTCTGTGGACCCCCCAGTTTGCCTGGCTCTGCAGAGCCCCTAACTGGGGAGAAACTACCGCCATCAGGCTGGTACTGGTGGCAGTGGGCCAGGGGCAGCAGAGGCCTGGGTCGTCTCTGTACCTAATTGCATGCATCTGTAAAAAACACCAGTGAAACAAGGGCCTGTGCCTGCTGGGGGGAGGCTAGGAGTCCTCCATAGGGTCCTCTTGACTCTTTATGGGTGCACCAGCTAGCACATTTACTCCATTGGCTCACTCCAGCCTCTGTGCTTTCCAGGATGGCCAGCCAAGGGAGACAGGGAGGGGCTCTGCAGCCCTCTTGGGTTTAAACCTTAGGAATTACCGTCCACCCACTTATTTCTCAACATCCTTGCCAAGAAAATAATTCTGCCTTTTTAATCCCCTGTCTCTTCCAGAATGGCAGCAAAGACAACTCTCTGGACATGCTGGGCACAGACATCTGGGCAGCCAACACCTTTGATTCCTTCAGGTGAGTTCCCGGCCTCCTTTCTCTGTGGGGTATGGTCCCAGTTGAGACACTAGCTTACTTTGTCCTGTGCGCCAGTGCCAAGTGCCATGTGTAATCTTTGGGGCTGAGGAAATGTGGATTGCTGGCCAATCATGAGATAGAAAGAAACAAAGAGCGAGGACTGAAGTAGGGAGGATGAAGCTGAAGAAGGAGAAGGTCAGAGAGAGGAGATAGGAGATAGGGAGATCAAAGGAAGGAAAATGAGAGAGAGAACATCAAAGGGAAAAGAGAGATCTAAGAGAACGGAAGAGGAGGCAGAGAGAAGAGAGGCCTGGGGGAAAAGACAAGACAGAAACAGATAGTCCAGCCAAAGAGGAGAGGGAGAGAAAGCAGAGGGGGGGCCCTGGGGAGATGGAAGAGCAAAGGGAATGGCCCACTGTGGATGCTGGGCCTGATCTGGTGCCCATTGTGTCAAGGTTCAGGACAGCAGCTGTGGCCACAGACCCCCACTGCTCCCCACCTGAGGTTTGGAATGGGGTTGTCTGCAGAGGGGCCTGGCACAGATAGATTGTGAGTGGTTCAGACTCTAGAAGGTTTCTGGTGGACCAAGTTGGAGGGGCAGGTGTTGGCCAAGGTTCCTCAGGGCACGGGAACCACTGTAAAGTAAGCATCATGCCCATGCTTGTTTTCTAAGCATGCACTTCACACAGCAGGGTAGAGAGAAGGTGAGGATGTCCCATGGAGCCCCCTTCCTATGTCTGTGGGCACACAACTGACACCTCAGGCTCCATTCTGAGGGGCCCCTGCCCTTGCATGTGAGTGGCCTCCCCCTCCTGCCTGCGTCTTTCTGAGAACACTTCCTTGCCCGGGTTCAGCCTGGGGTACCTGGTCCTATCAGTAACTGGGCCTGTCTCCCCCTTGTCTCGCATTTCTCGCCCTCTAGTGGTGCCACCTGGGACCTGCAGCCCGAAAAGCTAGACTTCACCCAGTTCCACCGGAAACTGCGACACACGCCCAGGCAGCCTCTGCCACACATCGACCGAGACGGGTAAGGGGGAAGGGACCAGGGGTTCTGACACAGGGGTGGGGTCTGGTGGGCGCAGGCATGGCTGTACCGCAGCACCAGGTGAGCAGGCCGAGTAGGGGCTTTTCTAATGCCCAGATGCTTCTTTCTCCGCCGCAGAACTGCGGGCTTACCGGCTTCCCCCGGGAATGCCTCCAGCCTTCACAGCCGGCCCCTCCAGCCCACACTGCCCACGCCCCTCCCTGACCATCCGCGATGGCCCTGGGTTGTCAATAATCTGGCGCAGCCATCCTCAAATCTGAACCTGTATCAGAATCACCTGCAGGCTAGTGAGCACCCAGATCATGGGCCCCACTCAGAGTCCCTGATAGGGTAGATCTGCAGTGAGGCCTGGGAATTGCATTTCTCCCGAGCTCTCAGGTGATGCTGCCGGTCCGTAGACCGCTCTTGGAGAATCACTGCTCTAGTGCTTGATTTTACACGGGCTTATCTTGCCCTTTAGTTACTTCAGGTATTGGCAGTGCCTTCCCTTTTTAAAGACGTTGTCAGGGCCTGGGCTGACCCCACAGCGGGGATGAGACTCCAGCTGGACATGGGTGGGGAACAGTTGGCGTCTATTTTTTAAAAAATACTTTTTATTGAAGTAAAACTCACATAACATAAAATTAACAACTTTAAACAATTTAAAGGCATTGAATACATTCATAATGTATAACCACCACCTCTATTTCCAAAACATCTCCATCACCCCAAAATACCTGCCCCCTCCCCCCCACCCATTAAGCAATGATTCCTCATTCCCTTCTCTTCCAGCCCCTGGCAACCACCAGTCTGCTTTCTGTCTCTCTGGATTGACCTATTCTGGATATTTCATATAAATGGAATCATACAATATGTGACCTTTTGTGTCTGGTTTCTTTCACTTAGCATGTTTTTGGACATACTATATGCTACAGTTTATGTTGTAACATATGTTAGAACTCCATTCCTTTTCATGACTAAGTAATATTCCACTGTACGTGTATACCACATTTTGTTTATCTGTTCATCCACTGATGAACATTTGGGTTGTTTCCACCTTTTGACTATTGCAAATACTGCTGTTATGAACATTGTGTACAAGTATTTGTTTGAGTACCTGTTTTCAGTTCTCTAGGGTGTATGTCTAGGAGTGGAATTGCTGGGTCATGTGGTAGTTCAACGTTTAACTTACTGAGGGGCCTCCCAGCTGGTCTCCACAGCAGCCGCACCATTTTACATTCCCACCAGCAATGCACGAGGGCTCCAGTTTTTCCACATCCTTGCCAACACTTGTTATTTTCCTTTTTGTTTTTTATCATACAAATGGCTTCTATTTTTCCTTCCCTGTCCATTCTTATCTCCCAGTCACTTCAGATGTGAACGTAACTGATCCCACTGGACCCCTCCACTCCGCATGTGCTGTGCGGCACTCTTCTGCCTCTCACACATCCTCTTTTACTCCCCCTCCCCCACACACACACCCCTAGAGGCCACCCCACCCGTCTCTCAATAGCACTGGTCTCATAGTAGTGCAGTGAGGAGCAAGCCAGGAGACAGATGTTCCTGTCCCCATTGTAGAGGTAAGAGAAATGCTGCTCAGAGAGGTTAAACAACCTGCCCAAGTAGCAGAGCCATGATTTAAGACCAGGCCTTCTGACACCGTGCAATGTCTGGATAACTGTAGCAGGGTATTCTTAAATCAACTTAGCCCTCTTAAATTTTATGCAGAATTGCCTGCACAGTACCTGATGGGTGAGGCCATCATGGTATCGCTATCCCAGGCGCCCCAGGCTCTCACCTCCCTTCTGATTGCCCTGCCAGCTGTAAGCTCCGTCAGAACTCTTGAGGAGCTGTTTTCCTTTGGGTGGAGAGGAGAGATGGCTCCTGGAGGGCACTAAGCATGGAAGCACCCAGGTAGAAGGAGATAAAGCAAAGGAGAGACACAGCTTGAGGCTCCCCTGACCCTAACTCCGGCCTCCTCACCCTGCCTGCTGCTTGCCCAGCCACACCTCTAACAGCAGGGGAGCCATTTACCTGCTCACCTCCTGCACAGGGCTGTGTCCCCTACACGTTTGTGTTCAGGAAGGGCCACCTCCTGTCAGCAGGTGGCGATCAGGAATGGGTGCTCAGCAGGGGCGAGGCTTCCCATGTGCCTCAGGAGCAGGCTGGAGCTTGGGTTTGCCATGGGAACAGGACGAGCATTTCACATTTCTAAAGCCCACTGTAGCTGGCCTGCTGGGTCCCCCACGTGGAGCTGGGTACCTTGAGGAAAACACACGCACACGCACGCACGCATGCACATACACACACGCACACAGCTGTGTAAAATATGTTCCCACCCAGCAGGACCGTTCGGTCTACTGGAAAAAGGGGGCATAAACCCATTCGTGATTGAAACTGTATAGGGAAAAAGTGGTGTAGACATTTAGAGAGTAAACAGTGTAAAATAAGATGTCAGGTGGGCGGTTAGATAAAGTAAATGCAAACAGGATTAGAGCAGAGAGCACCTTTGCGGGGTGAACTGTCTGGGAAAGGCTTCTAGTAAGAAGTGGCACTGCCCTGGGAAGCTCCGTCTCTCTTGTGTTCCCTGGGAACACATAGATGGTAAACACAGTGGGGAAACTGAGGCCCAGAGGCTAGAAGTGATAGCACTGCCTTACTGACCGCAGGTGGCTCCGTGGGGGATGTGTGTTGAAGTCAGGCTTTCTGAAGGTGTCTCCACCATCCACACAAATTAGCTTCATAGCAAAGATACTACTTGGCAGTAGCGATAAGTGACTCTTCCACGAGGTAAGATCCCCCTGTGCTGGGAGGCAGGGTGCACTCTGAGGCCGGAGTAACCAGTGCCCTACTCACCAGCGGTGTCTGAGTCCTCGCCCAGGCTCACCAGACTTGCTGAGTCTCTTGGCATCTCCTTTGGACACCTGGCTCTCTGGCCAAACCCTCTCTCTGTTGGGCTCCAGGGGAGTCTGGGTGAAGCATCCTGCGGCCACCCAGTGGCTGGGCTGGGAACTGCATTGCCCTAGAATCCTGCTGCACTGGACAAGGACTCGGAGGCCCAGCCACTGCAGCATCCCAGAGGACGCAGAGCACCACTCAGTTGCCAAGGCCTCCTGCAGCCTGTGTTTCCATGGAGGGACAGGAATTGGAGAAAGCGGTTGCCTTGGAAACCCTGTTGGCAGTGGTGACTCAGCTGGTCTGTAGCAATCTTCTGCCCTCCCAACCTGCAGCTCTCAGGGAGGCAGGATGGGCCTCCCCTGTATGCCACCCGCGGCCCCACCTAGGGGCTGCTGAAGAGAGATGGAAAGCCACATCTGTAGGGTGCCAGTGGTGCCCGGCTTGTGGTTGGAGCTCAGTGCACGCTCTTGCCGCCCCGAGGGGAATAGGGTATGTGAGCTGGTTATGCCCACACGTCACATGGGGTGGGGGGGGGGATGAGCCATTGAGTTACTCCAGGAGTCCTCAGTTCCCTCCTCCCCAGTCCTCCCCCCACTGCTGTGTCTTGCACAAAACACAGATGACTGTGAGGCTGTTGGTGCTTTCTCAGGCCAGCCTGGCTCCACCAGGCAGATTTATCAGTTAAAGGATGGATGGATGTCTCCAGATCTTTCTCCACAATGTAGCCCAGCACATTGCGGGGGCGGGGGGGGGAGGCCAGGAGTTTTCCTCTTTTCCCTCATGCCTGTTACATCCACCTCACCTGCTCCCACTGCAGCGCTACCTGCCAACACCTGAGCTGCCCTGCAAGCCTCGCCCCTCCAGCTCCATCTTGGTCCTCTCCCTACCTCCTTGCGCCCCACCCCATTAGACACGGGGAACACATCGTGCCCTGCTCACAGCACGGTCTGTGCCGACCCCTTTTTCTTCTTGGAACACTCCCATCTTCTCTGTGCTTGGCCAGCTCGCGGCTCCCCTGACATCTCATCCTCAGGGAAGCCTTGCCCCTCCCTCTGCTCAAGACGCTGCTCCTCCGGGTTCTGTGGTGCACTCTGCTGGTCCCTGACACGGCGCTGCCCACCCTGCAATGGGAGGATTAGATGCCTTGTCAGTTACACCAGACGCCAAGAGGTCCAGTTCTGTGCACTCTTTACACCTGGATCCCAGCTCAGAAGTGTTTGCTGAAAAACTGAATGAGGCTTAAATCATAACCCCATGCCTGTCTTCCACCGAAGCTTTCGCAGGCTTTTGCAGCCAGCCATTCTCTTCCTCTGGCTGCCAGGGCTTTTAATACACCAACTCATGCTGCCCCCTAGTGGTGATCAGGCTTACCGACCTATTGGATGAGCTTAGGACTTTGTGCTGAGAGCTATGAGCTGTCGGAGGGCAGGAACCGCGTTGCATTTATTTTTGATGACCCCAAGAGAGCTAGACAGGGCTGAGAACATAAGCGATGCTTGGTAGGTATTTGAACAAATGAACGAATTACTAAATTTGAGAGCTGCGTTAACTGCAGCTGGGAAATGCTGCCACCAACCCACTGGGTGGCCCTCACTGTACCTCAGCCAATAATAGTAACAGTAAAAAAATAATAGTAACAGTAGTGTTAACTAATTGCACTTAGTAGTAACTGACTGCGCACTGGCCTTGTGTGATTCCCCGTTCTAAGTGTTTCCTTCATTTTAACTTGCGTAAAACCCATCACAACCCAGGGAGGCGGGGACTGCTGTTACCTTCACTTTGACAGGTGAAGAAACTAGGACAGCCAGAAACTAAGTAACTTGCCTGAAGTTGGGTTGGCTCTAGAGCCTGTGCTCTTAATCAATCCCCAGGCTGCCTCTCTGCCCTAATAATAAATGATAATAGCAGCAGCAGTAGTAATAATGATAGCACTAACTTTATATCATGCTTGCTGTGTGCTAGGCACAATTCTAAGCACTTAGATACATTAACTAATTTAATTCTCCAACTTTCTTACCATGTTGTTGTTGCTGTTGTTGGGTGCCATTGTCATGTTGATTCTGACTCATAGTGACCCCATATGACTGGGTAGAACTGCCCCATAAGGTTTTCCAGGCTATAATCTTTATGAGAGCAGATCACCAGGTCTTGTCTCCTGCAGAGCTACTGGGTGGGTTCGAACCACCAACCTTTTAGTTAGCAGATGAGTGCTTAACCATTGCACCACCAGGGCTCCTTTTTATGGTGTTAAGCACTGTTATAATCCCTGTTTTACAAATGAGGAAACTGAGGTACAGAGAGGTTAAGCGACTTGCCCAAGTCATCCAGTTAATAAGGGGTGAAGCCGGGATTCAACCCTGGCAGTCCAGTGTCATTGTCTGTACCCTTACATATGCAGAAGAAACAGACCTTTGCCGAGTGAACCTCTGGGCTAGCTCGTGGCTTTTGCTGGGGGTACACCCACTTAGGGCACAAAGATGAAACCTGCAGTGTCTGAGAGGGGCTTGCTGGACTAGCCTGTGTGGCCTTGAGGACATTACTTTGCCTCTCTGTTCACTGATTTCCCCCTGGATGTAATGGGGCAAGCAGGACAGGTTCTAGTAGGGCTGTGAAGAGCTTCGGAGTGTTCATTAGCAAGGATCTGTGCTACTTTGCCAGGAAGGGTCAAGGGGAACTACAGTAACTCTCACCTCCCTACATGCTGGATATCGCGTTAATGACCGCCTTTTTTATCCCAGGCGCCCTGGTGATTCCTGCCTGTGTGGCTGGCGTCCTGTGCCCTCATGGTAGGGCCTGTGTTGCTAGGCCTGGGGAGAAGTGGCGCATCTCCAGGGCCGCTTCCTCTGGGGTGGGACAGGCTGGTTTTCAGGCCTTGGGGAGGGCAGGACCAACTGTCTCCCGAGCACCCTCCCCTCCCTGCTGTTCAGGCTGGAACAGAATGTATGAATGAGCCATTCGTTCAGTGCCGTCCTGTCTTTTCTGGTCCAGGTGTGGCAAAGGGAAGCTGGAAGATGGGGAAGGGATCAACCTGAATGACATCGAGAAGGTCCTCCCGGCCTGGCAGGTAGGTGCAGGGGGAGAGTCCCCCTCGTCCCCCACCCCAATCCCAATGTCCCCTGTCCTGATCCTTTACTGGGCAGGGCCTAAGCACTCCAACTGGCCCCTTGCTCCAGCAGGGGGCGCCACCCTTGGTACGGCAGTGGGCAGTGGGCACCTGCCATGGTTTAGGGTGTCCCACTATGTCAGTGTGTATGGCACCCCATTCTCAGCTATGCCAGGGTCACTGGTGGCAGACCTGGTATGCCCCAGCAATGAAGTGGGCCATCAACTTGCACCTCACCTAACTTGGAAGTTTCTCCTGCAGTGAGTTCCGAGGCCGCTGGGTTCCTACTGTGGGTAGGACTGTTTTTAAAAGTGGAGTTTTCCTGCAAACCTCCAGGTATCTGCTGTGCCTGCCTAGTCTGCCGTCAATCAGGTTCCTTTCCCTGCATCAGGCCAGGCTCCAGGACAGGGAGGATTCACTCAGCAAAGGACAGTGACTCCAGGCCTCTAGATGCTTAGAGTGCTGGATTGTTGGCAGAAACAGTACAAATCTAGCGGCTTCCAGGGGTTGGGTTGGGGCTGCTGCAGGTAAGAGCGACAGACCCTCACCTGGCCAAGCCTTCGCCGCTGGTGACCTGCCACCACACCCCCCCCGTCACCCTTATGCCTTCCTGAGTCTCTCCTGTCATTTTCTTACGTCCCTTCTTCTCCTCCTGCTCCCTTTGTGTCCTTCCTGTATTGTGTGTTCTGTGTTCATGCCATAGGCCTGTTCGTGAGAGACAATGGCATGTACATAGCGTTAAGGCCTCAGCAAGCTGATTATGATACATGTTGGTGTGGTGTTTCTGTTTCTCCTGCTTGGGGTTTATTGAACTTCTGGGTCTGGAAGTTTATAGTTTTCATCAAGTTTGGATAATTTCCAGCCATTTTAAACCTAAAGTTGTAGCTGATAATGCTCATGGCTTGACCTCGCCTGGGGTGGTCACATCCCACATGGGTGCCATTAGGACAAGGCTGGTAGCCTTCTTGATCCCAAAGAACGGATCTCTGGTGGTGGAAACGGAGGTCCTGAGAGCGCAGGGGAAGGATGTTGCTGAGATTTCCTGGAGTTCTCTGACGCCCCTCACTGACAGGGCATCTGGCTCAGCAGTCCAGCTCAGACCCTGAGGGTCAGCTCACCTCACTTTAGCTTTTGGGGTGGGAAAATTCTTAATGTATGGGACTGTTCAGTGCAATATAGGATATTTACTGTACCTTGTCCTCCATCACTGACTATCAATAGTCATTTCCAAACACCCTGGGGGATGCTAAGCACCCCATTGAAGACTACCCAGAGGGGGGACACCCAGTGCTGGCCTGGGGGCCCCAGCACTGCCACGGGAGTCAGAGAAGCATTAGAGTGCTGCCAGCTCTGCTACCCAGCCCCCTCCCTACCTCATAGAGGCCCAGATCCCATCTCTGCCCTTACCCCTTCCCATCCACCCTCCCCTCTGCCTTCTGTCCATGCTCCAACCCTCACCAGACAGGAGCTTTTGTGACCTGACCCAGCCCACCTGTGTGGTCTCTGTCCCAGCTCGCTTCACCCAGCCTGTGCCTCTTGCCCCCAGGCAGCCCTGTCTGTCATCTCTCTTTGCTTTGTCATAGGCAGTCCCCTCTGCCTGAGGACTACTCATCCTGGCTCAGGACACCTCCTCTGTGATGCCCTCCCAGATGCACAGGTCTCAGTCCCATAGTCTGTCTGCCCAGCTCCCTAATCACCATATTCCTACCCCTGTGTATGGCTCCTGGCACATGGCACCTGCTTAATGGTCTGACTCCCCTCTTACATTATGGGCTGCTTGGGGGCTGGAGCCACGTCTCATTCACCTTCATAACTCCAGCACCCGGTATTCTTGAGTGAATGATTGTTGAAGAATTGGAGGGTCAAAGAGAGGTCTGGCTTCTTGTTCAGGCCGTCCCTCTGGGATGAGTTTCTCCAGTTACTTCCCTGCAGAACTTCCACAGGAACCTGGCTGTGCTCTTGCTGTGTGATTCTTGAGACATGTCTGTAAACATGCACACATGCGCACACACACACATGATTTCTCCCCCCATCTCTTGTATCAGGACATGATAGGGCATGGCATGGTATTAAGCCCCAAACCTCAGCAGCTTCCCACAGAGAATCTTCTTTCTTGCTTATTGAAATTCTGCCAAGGGTCCAGCTGGTCTCCAAGGCAGCTTCTTTCCAAAGTGGGGGCTCAAGGATCCAGTTGGCTTCCATCTCTGGCCCTGCCATGTCAACCCATGGCATCCAGGTGATCCTGGGAGGGGCAAAGAGAGACCTGGTAGTCATGGCCTAGAAGCATCACTTCCACTTATAGTCCCTTGGGCAGAACTAGTGACATCATCCGACCCAACTACAAAGGGGCTGGCAGGGGCCAGGGGACACACGGCTCCTTGGTGGGCAGTAAATGTTTCTGCCTTATCTTTTTCCTTCCTTCACTTGCTCACTTAACTCATCTTTGTGGGACAAGTGCTTTGCTCAAGCCTTTGAGAGAGAGAGAGATGCATAGGCTACAGTTCCCCGAAGAGGTGTGCAGTCTAGTAGAGGAAATGAGCAACGCTGGGTGCCTTGCCCAGGACAGAGCCCTGTGGGGTGCGTAGCCTCCCTCTCTCCCCAGTACAGCTGCAGTCTCTGGAGTCTGGGGCTTAAATGAATGGCTAAGCACAGAGCAGAAAGCCCCAGTGCACCCCAGATTTAATGCCTATTGTAGATTTCCAGGAAGTTCTAGCTTATCTCTGTACATGCCACAGAAGTGGTCTTGGGTAGGACTGCCTCAATCAGAGGGCAGGTGCTGACACCTGGGTGCCTGGCCAAGCCCCCTCCAGCCAAAGCCAAGGACCCTATCCCTGAGCATCCCACCTGGCTGTATTTCAATTACTGGAGCTGCTGGGGATCAGCCCTTGGAGCTGCCCAAGGACTTGGGGCAGAGAGTAGGTGCCCAAGTCCAAGAATCATGCCCTGTGCCTCTGTGAGCCCAAGTTGCCAGGCACAGTTCTCCACCCATGAAAGGCATTCAGTAGGCAAGGGCTGATGTTGGAATTGTGAATTGTCTTCACAATCTGCCTGCCCCGTAGTGGTGGCTGGAGGGAGAAGAACAGGTGAACCGGGATAGGTGGTGGCCAGTAGCCAGATTTTACAGCATTGCTCACTTAAGTGATCTTCAGGGGCCAAGGGCTTTGCTCACACCTTTGGGAGAGAGAGTTGCATAGGATACAGTTCCCCTCAGAGGTACAACGGGAGGGCAGCAGGGGGCTCTGAGCACAGTGACACGGATTCAGGGGCATCAGGCTTGGCCCAAGGGCGATGAAACTATGGGGCAGGGCAGGGCAGAAGCTGAGACACAGTTGGGCTTAGAGTGGGGCCCTGGGGTAGGTGCCATACATGAGGCTATTGTCCCACCTGCATTTTTTCGACTCCTCTACTGTGAATTGTGTGTGATGGCACAATGGTTAAGTGCTTGGCTACTAATCAAAAGGTTGGCAGTTCGAACCCAGCCAGCAGCTCCATGGGAGAAAGATCTGGTGATCTTATCCAGTAAAGATCACAGCCTATGAAAACCTATGGGGCAATTCTCTGTCACATGGAGTTGCTAGGAGTTGGAATTGACTCCACGGCACCCAACAACACAACTGTGAATTGTATATGAGAGGAGGGGGATTGGTCGGCCTGCCATCGTGGCAGTGGTTTGTATATTCTAGCTCCCATCATGTGTAATCCTGCCCCCTAATGGGGCCCTAGAGCCTGGTATGGTCCCAGGGTCTAGTATCGGTGGTGCCGAGACCATGCCAGGACAGAAAGCTGCATTGTGATCTGCTCCCACTAGAGGGCACTAGTGCACCACCCTGGAGGCTCCAAAAGGCTCCTCAGACCACACCTCTTCATTGATGCTTAGTGTGCAAGTTGTCCCCAAAATGGTCCAAGCCAGCTCTCAGGCCCTTCCTCCCCACAAGGGAGAGGATGAGGAGGTGAAGGAGACAGCCACACAGAGGTGTACGGACGCACCTAATTGTCCAAAAATGTCCCCTGCTGTGCAAAGACCTGACATCCTCCAGAGTCCTTTCTTCCCCTGAGACTCCTGGGAATCAGGTTGGCAAACTCCAGAAGCTTCTATCAGCTGCAGAGATGAGGAGAAGTGCTTTCCCACTGCATGAGGGGGTGCAGGTGGCATCCCCACACCTGCCGGCTTCACCTGGGCCTGCAGGGAGACCCAGAGTGGTGCGGAGTTTGGGGAGTCACAAGTGTTGACCTCTGTTCTTGGAGGGATGGGTGGCTGGTGGCCATGCTAAGGACAAAAGATGGGGCTCCGTAATCAAAGCCAAGTTAAACTTAGCCAAGTTCAGTGTGAGGGCAAGGAACTCGAGTCTGAAAAGGTCCAGCCGATTTTGTGTGGAGTGTTCCTAGACTTCGGCCCAAGACCACCCCGCCTGATTACCACCTGAGGGCTCCCTCACCTGAGGTGTGGTGACTGAGGGAGTGATTTCTCCTCAGTGTCTGGGAATTTGCATTTCTGTGCTCCGCAGGGTGCGGCCTCACCCCACACGTGCCCAACAGCTTCCTCAGATCACTCCCTAGACGGTCCCCTCATTCTCCTTCAGTGTCCTCAGGTCAGTGGAGCACAGAGGGCTGGACCACATGGCCTCTGTGCCCTGTGGAAATAACGGCTCTTTAGTCCACAGGCTGCCTTGTCCACTTATTGTGTCTTATTTTGTTTAGGAAAGTTTGCAACTAAATTCTGGGTCTGTCTGCAGTTACCAGCTCACTCTGACCTGAGAAGTTCTGTTCCTCTAGTTATTGACTTAGTTTTTTTGTCAGTTCTGACTCATAGACACCCTATAGGACAGAGTAGAACTGCCCCATACGGTTTCCAGTTGTAATCTTTACGGGGATCTGATTGCTGGATCTTTTCTTCCGGGGAGCAGCTGGTGGGTTCAGATTGCCAATCTTTGACCTTTTGGCGGCAGCTAAGTGCTTAGCCATTGGCAACCAGCACCCCTTAGTAGTATATAACTTGTAAACTCAGAGTTTTGCAGTAGGTGTGGCACACACACTAAGTAACAAAAGTAACCAAGGCAAATGGAATTTCTTGAGACATTGTGTCCAAGGACTGAGAAGCAGCAGGACCCAGGGAAAAAACAGGAGGGAACAGTTAGGCTTGGGTTTAAGCCCCTCTTTGTGCTCAGATACTGACAGGGTGAGAATTCCCCAGAGGAACCTGAAGGATAAATGCGCTCTGAGAATGAAAATCACTGCAAGCTGGAATGATGACCAGGTTACCCCCACTACCCTCCGCCATTGGAGGCATAGAGGTGATGGAACATGCAGGAGCACCTTGCTCCTCCAGCAGGTGGCGCTGGTGCTGTTTGGTAACAGGGTTGGTAAGAAGATAGCCACCCCTGGCAGAAACACCGACTGGCTTGAAGCTGCAAGTGGGCCTGCTGTAGTCCTGTTCCCAGCCCTCCAGATGGGAAGGAGTGACTTTATCTTTCCCTAGAGCTGTGTCAGCCCTGTTGCCAAGTCTTCTGGAAACTTCCAGGGTGTGCTAACTCACAGGCATAAGGATTATTAAAATCACCCAAGACCCAAGAAACAAAGTCATGTGAACCAAGCCCTGTCGTTCCCCCAGGCACTGTCCTCTTCCTCAGGAGGTGTAGCCTGACTTCATTCAGTCCACCAGTACTGACTGAGCACCTTTATGTAGACCAGACATTGTTTTTGCCGCGATGGACCCATTTAAAATGCAGGAGCCAGGTACCTTCCCAGGGGACAGGAACATTATATTCTCTTTAAAAAAAAAAAAAAGCTGCTGTCAAGTTGATTCTCACTCATGGCAAGCCCATCTGTGTCAGAGTAGAACTGTCCTCCAGGGGGTTTCAGTGGCTGATTTTTCAGAAGTAGATCTCTAGGCTTTTCTTCTGAGGCACCTCTGGGTGGACTTGAACCTCCAACCTTTCAGTTAACAGTGCATTAACCTTTGCATCGCCCAGGGTCTCCCATATTCTCCTAAACCCATTGCCATGGAGTCAACTCTGACTCATAGCGACCCTGTAGGGCAGAGTAGAACTGCCCCATAGGGTTTCCAAGGAGTAGCTGGTGGATGGAATTGCCGACCTTTTGGTTAGCAGCCGAGTTCTTAACTACTGCACCAACAGGTCTGGCATATTCTCCTAGTGCCCCCTTCCGGAGAATTCCACAGTGATCATCGCACCAACAGTAACACTAGCAAACATTTGCTGAGTGCTTCCCATGCTTCAGGAATCGTGATGCGTGCTTTCTTTCCGTTTCTTATCTTACTCCTCTTCATGTCCTCCCTGTAGAGCGCATACTGTTATTGACCTCATATGGCACATAAGGTGGTCTTTGGTCAGATGTCACCTTCTCGGTAAGGCCCTTTCACACACCATCCCCACAGTCCACATCCCCCTGCTCATACCATTCTTCTGCAGAATGCTCCTTACAAAATGCTTTTTTACTCATTTTGTAACCTCCCACTGGAATGTAAGTTCCACGAACCCACCGCCCTTGGGTCGGTTCTGACTCATAGCAACTCCATAGGCTTTCCTAGGCTTTAAATCTCCACAGAAGCGGACTGCCAGACCCTTCTCCTCGCTGGTGGTTTCAAACCACCGACCCTTCAGTTAGCAGTAGATCACTTTAACCACTGCACCACAAGTGCTCCTGTTAAGTTCCACAAAGGCACATACCAAACCACAAACACTGAAACTGTTGCTGTCGAGCTAATTCCGACTCGTGGCGACCCCATATGTGGCAGAGTAGAACTACTGCGTAAGGTTTTCTTGGCTGTAATCTTTGTGGGAACAGATTACCAGGCCTTTCTTCTGCGCCCCCCACTGGGTGGGTTTGAGTTGCCAAACACGCTCGTTGCTGGGTGCTGTCAAGTGAATTCCAACTCAGAGCGACCCCATGTGACAGAGTAGAACTGCACCGTAAGGTTTTCTTGGCTGTAATCTTTTTTTTTTTTTTAAGTTGTGCTTTAGGTGAAAGTCCACAGCTCAGGTTAATTTCTTATTCAAAAATTTACACATGTATTGTTTTGTGACATTAGTTGCAATCTCCACAAAGTGACAGCATACTCCCCCTTTCCACCCCAGCTTCCCTGTGTTCATTCAACCAGTTCTTGTCCCTTCCTGCCTTCTCTTCCTGCTTTTGGACAGGAGCTGCCCATTCGGTCTCTTATATCTGATTGAACTAAGAAGCACATTCCTCGCATGTATTATTTTTTGTTTTATAGTCTTATCTAATCTTTGTCTTAAGAGTGGGCTTCGGGAATGGTTTCAGTTTTGCGTTAACAGTGAGACCAGGGGCCGTACTTTCAGGGGTTCCTTCAGCCTCTGTCAGACCATTAAGTCTTGTCTTTTTACATGAATTTGAGTTCTACGTTTTTCTCCTGCCCTGTCCAGGACTCTCTGTTGTGTTCCCTGTCAGAGCGGTCATTGGTGATAGCCGGGCACCATCTAATTCTTCTAATCTCAGGCTGGTGGAGTCTCTGGTTCATGTGGTCCTTTAGTCCTTTTGGGTGATATTTTCCTTGTGTCTTTGGTTTTCTTCATTCTCTTCTGCTTCAAGTGGAATGGGACAAATTGATGTATCTTAGATAGCTGCTCACAAGCTTTTAAGACCCCAGACACCACTCACTAAAGTGGGATATAGAACATTTTCTTAACAAACTTTGTTATGCCAGTTGACCTAGATGTCCCCTGAAATTGGCTGCAACCTCTACAGAAGCAGATCGCCAGGTCTTTGTCCTGCAGAACAGCTGGGTGGGTTTGAACTGCCAACCTTTCGGTTAGCAGCCACGTGCTTAACCATTATGCCATAAGGGCTCCTTCCAAACATGCTAGGTGCTTATTAAATATTGGCTAAATGACTAAATGAGCCCTAGCTGGCACTTGTCCCACAGGAGCTCACACTCAGCACCCCAGTCCAAAATTTGTGCCCCCTCTGCAGTGGCCACCATGGACCAAACACTTGCTGAGCTGTGTGCTTACATATATTGTTTCGTTTAATTCTCATGACCACCCTATAAACTACAAGCACTATTATTATGGTCATTTTACAGATGAGAGAACTGAGATGAAATACTTTGCCCAAAAGCACATGATTTATACATGGGGGAGCTGGGATTAGAATCCAGACAGTCTGGTTCCTCTGACAGCCCTTTGTAAGGAGTGACGATGAGGAGGAACATCTGCTGGGAAACGACGTTCTAATCCTAGGCAACTCAAGGAGCCCTGTTAGCACAATGTTTAAGCGCTCAGCTGCTAATGAAAAGGTTGGTGGTTCGAATCCACCTAGCAGCTTTGTGGGAAAAAGACCTAGAGATCTGTTCCCGTAAAGATTACTGCCCAGAAAACCTATGGGGCAGTCCTACTTTGTCACATGGGGTTGATATGAGTCAGAATCAACTCGACAGCACCTGACAATAACTGCGTAGCCAAGTACAGGCAGGTAGGGGTGAATGCCATTGCCTGAATAAGCAAACACAAGAAGATAGGTGTCCTTTTCTTCCCCTCTACAACTGAAGGCATAAGAAATGGTATGAGAAGGAAAAAAAGAGAGAGAGAGAAAGAAAAAAAGCCCCTCCTGACACCTTTGAAAGAGAAAGATAGGATTTTTACTTTTTTTTTTTTTTTAACCAGAGAGGTTTCCAGGGACCTCCACATCCCTGCTGACCTGGAGACCCTGGGTCAGCGGTCAAGCAGGAGGGCTTACCCAGGAGAGGCCTCTGCCACTCCAGCCACCTCCCCTGCCAAGTGCTTCCTCCCTCAGGACAAAAATAGGCGCTGCTACAATAACGGAGACCAGAAGTTCTTCAATCCATGGTTTCCTGTCTGAGGCCGCCAGGTAGCAGGGTCCATTGGGAATGAACAACGTGCTCTGTGAGGCGAGCCTGTATTTATTTTTGTTGTTTGTGAGGGCTTTTTAGTTTTTACTATTATTGCTTTGGAGGTGAAGACTTTTGTTGGACAACCAAGAAAGTTTTTTGAGAAGAGGCAACTGGCCAGGTCTGGACTAGGTTTCCACATGGGCTTTCTGCTCACCTCCATTCAGGGTGAGGTGCAGGGAGCAGGTGGGGTGGAAAGTGCTTCCTGGGCTGGGCAGGAGTGGCTCCGAAGGGTCTGGAACACATAACTCCTTTGTATGACACCTCAACTGTCTAGATTGTGGCAAGGATCTAAGACAGGGCTTGGCAAACTTTGATCCACAGACCAAGCCCAGCCGTAAGGCTGTTTTTGCAAATATAGTTGTATTGGAACACGGTCGCACCCAATCGTTTGCTCATTGCCTATGGCTACGTTTGTGTTGCAGCCACAGAGTTGAGTAGTTGCTACATGTACTATATTGCCTGCAAATCCTAAAAGGTTTATTCTCTGGTCCTTTACAGAAAAAAAAATTTCCAAACACCGATATAAACAGAAAAAAAAAAAAAAGCCCTGAAGAGTTAAAAGCAGGTAGCAAAAACCCTGAAGCTCATTCACTTTCATCATCCGAGAGCCGTCTAGTTCCACACACAGAACGTTGTATAGTTCTTCCAACATAGTTCCTCTGGAGCTTCCGTTTCTTCAGCTGTTGAACCTCCATTGCAAGGCTGTTGTGAGGGTCAAACTATAAATCAGGTCATAGAATGAAAGCTATGTGTAAATTGAAAATGTTCTACGGTGGTGAAGTGGCCTTCCTAAGTGGCAGAGTTTCATCTGGGAGCCAGTACACTCTCCTCAGAGTGGGTGAACTTGACCGTGTCATAGTTACTTAGTCCTGCTATAACAGAAATACCATAAGTGGATGGCTTCAACCAACAGAAGTTTATTCTCTTACAGTATAGTAGGCTAGAAGTCCAAATTCAGGGTGCCAGCTCCAGGGGAAGGCTTTTTCTCTTTCTTGGCTCTGGGGGAAGGTCCTTGTCATCAACCTTCCCCAGATGAGGAGCTTCTCAGTGCAGGGACCCGGGGTCCAAAGGATGCACTATGCTCCTGGCTCTTGTTTCTTGATGGTATGAGGTCCTCATGTCTTTCCACTCGCTTCTCTCTTTTATATCTCAAAAGAGATTGGCTTAAGATGCAACCTAATCTTGTAGATTGAGTCCTGCCTCATTAGCAGAACTGCCTCTAATCCTGCCTCGTTAACATCATAGAGGTAGGATTTACAACATAGGAAAATCACATCAGATGACAGAATGGTGGACAGTCACACAATACTGGGAATCATGGATTAGCCAAGTTGGCACACATATTTTTTGGGGACACAATTCAATCCATAACAGGTCCCTTCTCTGTGGTTTTGGGAGGGTGGGATGGGTGGAGATTCTGTTGGGTTTTCTCTCAGTTCCTTCTGAGACTGAGATTTAAAAAAGTAGCCGTCTGTCTGCCATAGACTTTATTCTGGGCCTAGAGCTGCCTCTGTTCCCACACCTCACCACTGTGCTTGAAGCCCACTCCCACCCACTCCAGCCCTCTCACCTGGAGTGTCCTTCCTGCTCCCTTGCCCACATCTGCCCTGCTCATGGCCCAGTTCAAATTTTACCTCTGAAACCATGCAAGAGAGATCAGACCATATCAGCCCTTGGAGATTTCTCCATCCTTGGAAGCTTGAAGAACTTGATTCTAAGCCAGTTTTGAGTCTCTCCAGGTGGTTCATGCCTTTCTCTGTTTGTGCTTCCTAAGGAGGGAGATCTCAAACTGGGTTTGGGGATGGCTAGGGAGGTGGACCTGCAGGAAGACAGGCCCTTGCGAAGAGACGGCATGGTGTTAAGGGCTGGTGTGATGTAGTGAATTACTTAATATGACCCTTCTAGCCATAGTCTTTGTGACTCCAACACAATGATTGGGTGGGACTATGCAAATATGATGCTTGTGGCCCACCAAGGGATTGGACAGCTTGCTGCTAATGCAAATAATGTGCATAGGACCCCCGTGGGAGTGGGGTCATGCAAATAAGGTGTATGGAACCTTGTAGGGGATTGATCAGTTTTGCCATTCTGCTAGGCTTAAAATCAGAGCCAACCCCAGAGCAGAGAGGGCTCCTCACTACCACTAAGAAGAAGAGCCAGGAGTAGAGTGCATCCTTTGGACCTGGGGCGCCTGAGCTGAGAACCTCCTAGACCCATGAAAAGAGCGAGAGAACTGTAACACCAGAGATGGTGAGGAGCAGCAGCAAGTGTAACAGAGAAGCAACAGCAAGCACGGCAGAGCAACAGCAGCAGCAGAACCAGGAGACCGGCACGAAGGCAGTACAGTGGGCTTTCTAGCCCACGGAGTGAGGTGGCTACAGTGGTCTTGGTGACCCACAGGGTGAGAAAGCTGAGAGCCTTTGGGCAGGAGGCTTGCTGGCAGAGTGGAGTGCCTCCAGGTACTTGGCAGAGCTAGTCTCGAAGACTCACTTGTTCGAGACAGCTGAGTGCCTTTGGGCCAAGGCTTACTGGTGGAGTATGGTGCCTCCAGGCACTTACTGGCAGAGCTAAAGGGCTTTGTAACGCTTGACCGAGCAGGGCAGAGGCCAGGCCTGAGCAAGGGCCAAGGGCTGAGAGAGGAGTCTGTCCTCAGGGGGCTGAGAGGAGACTGTCCTCAGGGGACCGAGAGGAGCCCCACATGGCCAAGAGGAGCTGAGATAGCTGTCCTACACTGAAGGTGGGAGACGTTGCCTACATGCTTCCTGGTCCTGATCCCAAGTTGTAACCCGTTGATCTTGATTCCGAGTTGTAACCCATTACTTCCTAATAAACCCTGTAACTGTGAGTATGGTCTGTGAGTTCTGTGTGGCCATTGCAGCGAATCATCAAACCCAGCAGAGAAGTAGAGAGTTCCATGGGAGGGATGGCTGGTGTCAGAATTTGTGAAGCCGTTGGAGAGAGGAGGTATGTCTGACCTCCCCCTCACAGGAATCAGCTTTGGGCTGATGTTGATCTTGATTCTCCTCCCCCTCGTGAAGTTAGATGAGGAGATCTGGCGCTGCTGCCATGCCGTTTTTACAGGTGGGCGAAGGAGGCTGATGGGGGTGAGGAGTCTAGGATCATCAAGGGATATTTCCATATTTCCGTAAGTAGAGAGGGCAATTGGCAGAGGCCCTCAAGGCCTTTGAACCTGCCCAAATAGGGACTGGCCCGATGGTGTTATGCAGGAAAATGCATCATAGAAGGAGGACTTGGGAAGCGGAGGGCTAGGGCTGACCAGTCCATGTGCCCTCCTCCTACAGACTGGTGGAGAATTCCTAGGCTGTACACATCTCCCCTTAGGGGCCAGGGAGGAAACTTTGTTAGTTTTTCAGGGACAGGCTAGGGTACCTTACAAAGAGGACTTGTCCCCAGTGGAGAGCTCATCTTTTCCATGCCTGCATCAGGCCAGACCTTACCCAGAATCTCTTGGTGTGTGCCAGAGACCTTGACCAGTCAGGTGGGCAGGGTGTTGAGGTCAGCATGAGATGGGGAGCCCTTGGGGGGCAGTAGGCCCAAGTCAGACCAGACTGAAGACCACCTTCTTCAAGGTCTTGGCTAAGCCAAAGACATCTTAAAGGGAACTGGAGCTGCCTCACTCAGCCCTGCTGGTGGAAGGAGCTGAGTGGGGGAGGGGAAGGTATTGTCGGGGTGTGAAGCATCCATTAGCCCTTTATTAGCCGGTGTGCCGTTTCTGGCCACCTTCTCCTTCCTGGCGGCTGCGAGTTTTGGAGGCGGAGAAGCCCGGTTATTTTCGTTTACCCAGATTCTCTCACCAGGAACTACAGCCGGCAGAGGGGCTGGGGGAGGACAGGGCTACGTGCTGTCCAGCAGGCATTTGTGAATGGGCCCCAGCTCCCAGGCCGCCCTGTCGGCAGGCCACCCCCCCTCCCCGGACACGCCGACTGTCGCTGGCTGGACATGGGTTTTTCTAGCAATGCAGTGTACTCTGGCCAGGCAGGAGGAAGCTTTCTTCTGGCCCAAGAACAATAGCAGGGTCAGCCCGGGGACCTCCCTCCTACACCCTCTTCCTTCCATTGTGAGCTGCTGCACAATCCCAGGCCGCTCGGGTCTGCACAGCCGGGGGCCGAGCCCAGGAGAGAGTAGCAGCGTGTGACACCTCCATTCGTGGCCTCTGCTTCCCAGGCTGGACCTGGGTTCAGAAGGCAGCAGATGGACAAACAGATCAAGTGTGTGTGAGTGGCCACAGGGTCCTGGTGCTCAGCAAGGGGCTGCCAGCTGGGTGAGGTCACTGGCTGGATGACACTCCTGCCCCTACTCCCATTATACAGATAGGGAAACTGAGATCCAGAAAGGTAATGGGTTTACCAAACTTCTTATTGTTCTGCTTCACAACTCTTCACTGATTGCCAGTGGGGAAACCCAAGACTTTCCAGCCTGATCCAAAAGGTCACCCAGCCCCTGCTGGCCTTCCAGGTGTCTCCTGTGATTTCCAGCTTATCTGTGCTCCAGCCATGGTGGCTGATGGATGCCCTTGATGCAGCGCTGGGCTCCTGCCTTAAAGGTCCTTCTTCCCACATCTGCCTGCCTGACTGCCTGCCGCACACCTGCTCTTTAAAGGCTCTGCTCAAAGGTCACCTCCTTCATGATGCCTTCCCTGATAACCCACCTCTCCCATGTGCTGTGGTTTGTTGATTCACCTTGGGGTCCTCCAACACTTAATATATGCTGACATTTTTGAAGGGTTGTTGTTAGCTGCCATCAAGCTGGACCCCAACTCATGACAACCCCATGCATAGCAGAACAAAATGCTGCCTGGTCCTGTGCCATCCTCATGATGAGTTGTGGATGTGGCCGTGATGAGTAAGGTTTTCACTGACTGATTTTTGGAAGTGGATTGCCAGGCTTTTCTTCCTGGTTCATCTTAGTCTAGAAGCTTTTCAGAAACCTGTCCAGCATCCTAGCAATATGCAAGCCTCCACTGACAAATGGGTGGTGGCTGCACAAGAGGTGCATTGGCCAGGAATCAAACCCATTTCTCCCTCATGGAAGGCAAGAATACTACCACGGAACCACTAAATTCCTGTTTTTGAAGAGTTGTTGTTGTGTACCATCGAGTTGATTATGACACACAATGATCCTACAGGACAGAGTGGAACTGCCTCATCGGGTTTCGAAGGCTGTAATCTTTACAGAAGCAGACTGCCATGTCTTTCTCCCAAGGAGCAGCTGGTAGGTTCGAACTGCTGATCTTTAGGTTAGCAGCTGAGCACTTAACCACTGCACCACTAGGGCTCCTTTTTGAAGAGTACAGGCAAGTTATTTTTAGAATATCTATCGATTTGGGTTTGTTTGATTAAATTCATGTGCATTTAGAAGGAATGCCAGGGCAGAAGTGTGGTGTCCGTCCCAGTGCATCCTGTTAGGAGGCACAAGATGTCGGTTTGGTGGTGTAACATTGGCCACTTGGTTCAGGCAGTGGCTGTCAGGCTTCTCTCCTGTGAAGTCACTGTCTTCCCCTTTGTAATGAATAAGTATCTTGCAGGGAGGTATTTGAGACTCTGTAAATATAATATTCCTGATAATACGCTTACCTACTAGTTTTAGCATTCATTGATGATTCTTGCCTGAAACAATTATCATTCTGGTTGGCAAATGGTGATTTTTCTAATTCTGCCTACATTTATTAGTTAGCTTTCTACTGTAAGGAAGAGCTTTTACTTCTTCCCCATCTACCCATCTATCTACCTGTCAAAGAAGCCCTGGTGGCACACTGGTTAAGCATTCATCTGCTAACCAAAAGGTCAATGGTTTGAACCCACCAGCTGCATCACAGGAGAAAGATTTGACAGTCTGCTTCCATAAAGATTACAGCCTTGGAAACCCTATGAGGCAACTGTACTCTGTCCTATAGAGTTACTATGAGTCAGAATGGACTTCAAGGCAACGGGTTTGGGTTTTGGATCTCCCTATCTGCATGCGGAAGCCGGACAATGAATAAGGAAGACTGAGGAAGAATTGACGCCTTAGAATTGTGATACTGGCAAAGAATATTGAATATACCGTGGACTGCCAAAAGAACGAACAAATCTGTCTTGGAAGAAGCGCAACCAGAATGCTCCTTAGAAGCAAGGATCGCGAGTCTATGTCTCATATACTTTGGACATGTTATCAGGAGGAATCAGTCCCTGGAGAAGGACACCATGCTTGGTAAAATAAAGGGTCAATGAAAAAGAGGAAGACCCTCAATGAGGTGGATTGACACAGTGGCTGCAACAAGGGGCTCAAGTGTAACAATGATTGTGAGGATGGCACAGCACTGGGCAGTGTTTCGTTCTGTTGTACATGGAATCTCTATATGTCGGAAGCGACTTGACGGCACCTAACAACAACATCTGTCTACCTATCTACCTGACTACCTTTCTATCTATCCGTCTGTCTGTCTACCTACCTATGTCTTAACTTGTGAATTTTATTATAAGGGTTATAACTCATTACTATAATGATTTATTTTGATACCCAAGTTATCCCAGATTTGACCAGAAGGAGCCCCTTCGAACTGGTTTCTGTGTAATTTGGGAAGGTCCTCGTTATTCTTTGAACTCTTCCTTACTTTCTGGCACAAGTTGTTCCAGGCTTATCTTGTGTTGTCCTCACCGCAGCCTTGGGATCCACCATTTATCCAAGAAGCCCTGGTATTTTTCAGTGAATGGTTTTTAGAAACCAAGACCTGGGTGCTAAGTGTGCTCACTGCTGTTCACTCCCCATGTGTTATTGACATCTCCTCTCTCCCAACCTCTGTGTGCCCGTGTGTTCTTGTTCAGCTTCTTCAGAAAATAAATGTCTAAGTTTTTCTCTGGGAGCAGGGACTAAAGGGTAGTGATATGGCTGTGTGGGGACAGGGAGGGGGCTTGGGGAGTCCCCATATACAGACTTTCATCCAGTTCTGCTGTTTGGTCCCAGCTCCCCAGCCCTGCCTTTTGTGGCACTTGCTGCCTCAGCTCTGAACTCCCTGGAGGTTGGCAGTATTCCTCTCGTAAACACTTAGGTTGTCCTTTTCCCACCCTGCCAAGTTACCTGTTCCTCCTCCGTTCACTTTGTCTTCCCAAAGTCTCTTTTCTTACCCTCTCTGCTTTTGTATGTTTTTACCCTCCTTAATCACAGGGGTGGGGGCATTGAAATAAATGGATGTGGCCAATCCACTGTGTTAAGTCAAAAGTCAGATTTGGTTGATTTAAATAATTGTGGAAGCAGCAAGAATGTTGTAGGTGAGACTGAGCTTGGTGTGCTTGTCAGGAGCAGCAACTGGAGCAAATGTTTACATTTGGGAGTCCAGGGAGAAAGTAGCCTGGAGAAAGAGTCTGGGCAGGAGAAATGGCACGTGGCCAAGGCCCTGGGCATGTTGGCACTGGGGTCAGAGTATAAAAGGGGCAACAGATGTTCCTGAATGCCAATAGGTTTTTTTCTTTCCTGTCATTCAAAGAACTCTAGAAGGATACACACACACACACACAAACACACACACACACACACACAGCCCTCAGCTTTACCAACCAGGAGAAGGGCAGACTAAACAGAGAAGGAACCCCCCACCAGCTTTGAGGGGTCTTAGAAAAATCTCTGTTTGATTCAGACCATACAGAGAAACTTGCTTCCCATGTGAGAGCCACCAGGGCAAGTGTGCTCTGGGACCCAAGAAGAAACCTTCATTGTCCTTTGCCCTTCTAGTATTTCAGCCACACCTTGCATAGCTTTGTAGGTCACCCCTTCAGTGGGAAAGACTCCTCCCCAGCAAACCTCCAGGGTCCTGAGAGCAGGGCTCTCCTCTCGCACCATACCTGGGACACAGCTGGGCATATGGCTGGAGCTCCATAAATCACAGAACCATAGAAGAGTTGCTAAAATGCCAGAGCAAATGTGTGAGCCGGCTGTGTGCAAAGAGAGAAGCAAAGTGGCATCTTATTGCTGCTGAGATTCTGTGGAGGGTCTCTCTCCCTCCATAGCGCCCATGCCAGCGTTCCTGAGCCTCTCCCCTCAGCTCTGCTAAGAAATGTGACCCCCCACCCCATGGTAGACTTGTTCCAGAAGGCCTGTTATAAAGGACAAGCTGTCCCTGCATTCTGCCAATTCATATTTCAACAATCCTTGCATTCTGCAATTCCTGAAAATCGTTTGAATAGAACTTCTGGTAGCTGCAGTCTTCTTACCTGGGAGTCCCTGCTCGTTTCTGGAAATGTTTAAATAAGCAAGTATACCTTTAAGGGAATACAGGGCAGTTTTTCTAGCATAATGCCTAGTGATAATGGGTTGTCACCCCAAAGACTTAGCCGTGGCTGGTGGAGGGGTTGTTCTGTGCTGGACTCTGTCAGCCACCACTTGTCTCCGGGAAGGCAAAGCCCTGAAGGGCAAGGACTCTGTACATATCCTTATTACCTGGAAGCCCTCCATTTCCTGTCTATCACTGGCAAGGATAGACAAGTTGTCCCCTCAGGCTCTGATGTACAGGATAAAGCTGAGGTATACTTGGGTAAGGGGTGGTGAAGGGGAAAGTGTCAGATAAGGGCAGACTCAAAAGTAGGAGACACTAAAGAACAGGTCCATCAACCAACCAGGAGAACGTGGGCAGCTGGTCTGCCTCGCACTGGTGCCCAGGGCAAGGAGCAGCCAGCATTGGGTGGTGGAGTGAGAGCTGGCCTTTCTTCCTGGGTCCTGAAGACCACCTAGTCAACATTCCAAACTACAAGGAAGCACATTCTAAACAAACCATTCTGAACAAGGAAACTGAGACCTGCCCCCCGCCCATGAAGAAGTGCTGTACCCAAGGGCACAAAGCTAATTCAGTGGTACATTTGGGGTCCAGGATCCCTAGGTTGCTGCTTTTCCCACACATCCTACAGTTTCTTTAGGATGAATTCTAATGACTGGTCTTTTTATAAGACTCCCAGGACATCTGTTTAATAATTTATTCTAAAATTTCACTAAGGATCAGCATCAAGTAGGTGTCTTTGAAAAGGCTTCATCACTAAAGTATCTGCATTGTAAAACATTCTGTGGGAAGGAAATTAGGAAAGAAAAGGAAAAAAGGGAAGGAAATTGCAATCCAAGCTGCCTCTCCGTTAGCCCTCCCTCCCCGAAGTAAACCAGAACAGCAAGGCCACATAAGCTGCTAACCGCAGCCCTGACCCCACAACCAGGCACGCCTGAGGCCTTCTCCTCAGCCAGGCAGTGTCAGGGGAGGGTTCATAAATACCATGGAGGGGAGATTTTCTGTCAGTCGTGTTTGTTCTCTCACTAGTCTCCAGGTCTAAATACTGCGCCACCTGGCAGGGTTGAGAGTTCTTTTTCAGGCTCGATGGCAGTGAGTTTGGTTTTGGTTAGAGAGGGCTTTTAGGAAAGTGTTTAGTATAGGTACCAGCCCACCAGGAGCCCTGGGGAGCGGTGGTTAAGTGCTCAGCTGCTAACCGAAAGGTTGGTGGCTTGAACCCACCAGTTGCTCCCCAGGAGAAAGATGTGGCAGCCTGCTTCTGTAAAGGCTTATAGCCTTGGCAACCCTGTGGGGCAGTTCTACTCTGTCATACAGGGTCGCTATGAATCGGAATAGACTTGACAGCAGTGGGTTTGGTTTTTTGGTTACCAGCTTGCCAGTATCCAGTATGACAACTTTGTGCAAATTAGAAAGAAGTGCCCCTTCTTCAACACACCAGACTGCCTCTTATTAAGAGGGACAGATTACCCAATAAGCAAGGTATGCACGGGCTTACTTGTGTTTTCTTACTAATCTTAGCGCACAATTCCACCTGTTTTTCACCACAAAGATTTGGCAAAACCTATGTGAAATTGTGCACTACAGATTAGTAAGTAAGCACAAATAAGCCTGTGCATACGTTGCTTACTGGTTAATCCACCCTTGTGCCTCTGTCTTAAATTGTATTCCAAACTATTCAAATCTGAAACAACTGGGTGTGAGGGCTATCTCTGGAGCTGTTCGAAGTGGGTGTAAGCAACAGTTGATTCCTCTCTTCAGTAAATGCCATGTACAGAAGGTTGAGTTGAATACCTCGGTCACTCAGGCTTCTTACAGAAGCCCAGACGTTGAGTTTAGAACATTTCCCACTGAAGAGAACCCGCTGTTGGAGGGTGATATCTAACAGCCAAGAGTAACCCGCTGTGCTTGTTTTAGAAAGAAGGAGTCACATGGCCATAGACTGTTATACCTGGAAGGAACTTTGAAGGTCGTCTAGGCTAGTTCCTTTCATTTTGCAGTTGGGGAAACTAAAGCCCACCTAGACCTTGCCACTGACTCTCAGCACACAGCTTCTACTCACCAGTACAGAGGAGATGAGCTGAAGGTCAGAGGCTCTGGTGAAATCAGAGGGTCTCCAGACACAGCAGACACTCCTGGAGTCCAGGAGGGCTTAGTGCGAAGGGATTTACAGAGAAGAAAAGGAGCTGCCAGATTCCCCAAATGCTCCGTGTGTTTGAGAAAGACACTGGTGGGCGGCCCTGTTCACCTCTTTCTGGCAAGGGCCATCTGCTCAACACATATATTCTTTTATGGAAGCATGAGTTGTATTTGATAATGTAAATCAGTAGTATAGGATTCACTTCAAGGATTTCATTGTAAAGACCCTCAGCAAAGTTGGCTATAAGAAGCAAACGGCCTAACAGCAGAATCTTTATAGGCTTGCCCCACACATCCTACCTCAGTGATGGCCCAACTGAGGCACAGTGGCTGGTCAGGAGCTGCTCATGCAAGGGGCACACATACACACAGTAAACCCCAAATGCCTGCCCAATTATTCTCTCAACATGTCAGAAATTTTTGGAACAGTTGTTAACCTATAACCTTGTAGGTCTTCTCATTGCCCTCTAGGGAACCATCTCCAGCTTCAAAGTGTACCTCCAGGTCAAAGCAGAAACATTTGCTTGGCAAGAGAAAGAGAAGATGTTCCTTTATGGGCCTTTCCTGGCAGCAAGAAAAAGGACATTGTTCCAACAGGCTGGTGCGTGATGTGGTCAAGGAAACACATTACTCCACCTTAGCGGGGTCTTCTCAGGACACCCAAAGGGCGGCATCAGGTGGCTGACTGTGTGGGTCAGGCAGGCCTTCAGGTTGGGCAGGATGTCCATCCACTGGAGGAGGAAACCTGATTGGTTAAAGATACAGGGTCAGACAATCCAAGCCTGTGAGTGGGGAGCCAGGGAAGAAGCCTTGCTGTGGCACTGGGGAAACTGGACCAGGGGAAACCTCTCTGGGCTGCAAGAAGAGATGACCCAAACGCCTTGGAGCAATTCGAAGAATCAAAAGCTAGTGACCAGGATGGTACCTGGCTACCATTACCGAATGTTTTGATTAAAGATTGTATACAAGAATCCTGATCAAAATGGGGAAAATGCAGAAGAGAATTTCAAATTTTTATGGAATCCAGACTTTCTGGAGCCACTGAGGCTGGATGAACCTCTGAAACTATTGCCCTGTGATAATCTTTAAAACTTAAACCAAAAAAACCTTCTGAAGTCTTCTTTAAACCAAATAATAGTTTAGCTTAATTAGTAAAGAATGCCTTAAGCATCGTGTTCTTTTAAAGAACTATATGGGATCAAATTGACAACAGCAAATTGAAAGATTAGATAGGAAAGTTTTGGGGCAGTGAGTTTATGTTAATGGGGGAGGAACAGTTCAGAAAAGGAGGGTGAGAATGGTTATACAACTTGAAGAACGTAATTAATGTCACTGTTTAATTGGTGTATTTTCTGCTGAGCATATTCTCAATAATGGCACAAATAAAATAAACTATTAAAAAAACAAAAAGTTAGTGACCAGGAAGAACGTTTTATTCCTTATAGTCCCATTAAGCCTGGTGTGAAACTGCACCATCTCCGGCACAGCAGAGCAGAAAATCTTATTTCGGGGCCTCTGAAACCCTCTGGTGCAGTGTCCCAACTCTCATTCCTTGCTGCACATTAGAATCATTTGAGGAGCTTTAAAAAAAAAAAAAAAAAAAAAACCCATGCCTGGCCCCCATCCTAGACAGTTTAACAAAATCTCTAGGCAGTGGGCTCTGGGCATCAAGAATTTTAGAGGTGGCTCTCTAATGTGCAGCCAGGGCCAAGAGCCTCCGCCCTGGGTGTTAATGACTTGTCCCGTCTCCGTGTTCTGTAATGTGTTTGCATCATAGAAGGGCACAGGGTTAGCCAGGGCTTATCCAAAATCATAAAACATTAGTTCAGCGACCTCTCTCCAGGTCTGCTTGATATTAATCACACCCTGCCTTGCACAATATTTGGTTATTTTCTCTACAAGAGTGTGTAGGGTTCCTTGAGAGCAGGAAGTGTGTATCATTTGCCATTGTGTTTCTCACTGATGATGTTCGGTGTCCTGTCGCCGACCTTCTGTCCTTCACCAAAACCAGTTGATTTTATTCTTAAACATTTCTGTATGCTGCTCCTCCCATCCCCTCTGCTCTCCTAATCCTGGTTTAGCCCTAGTCATCTCTTGTCTATTGTGATAACCTGCTAACTTACTTCCTCTGTGTTTTGTTTGGTTTAAATAGATAAGTAGATAGCTGTCGTCAAGTTGACTCTGACTCATGATGAGCTTATGTACAACAGAACAAGACATTGCCCGGTCCTGCATCGTCCTCAGGATCGCCAACTAGTTCAAGTCCATTGTTGTAGCTACTGTGCCAATCAGCCTCACCAAGGGTCTCCCATGCCCTCGCTGATCCTCTACTTCACCAAACACAATGTCCTCCTCTGGCATTCAAAGCAAGCAAGCCAGACAATGTTCTGTTATGATCATAGGGTTTTCATTGGCTGATTGTTGGAAGTAGATTGCCAGGCCTTTCTTCCTCGTCTGTCTTAATCTGGAAGGCTCACTGAAACCTGTCCACCATAGGTGGCCCTGTTGGTATTTGAAATACTGGTGGTATAGCTTCTAGCATCATAACAACATGCAAGCCACCAGAGTACGACAGACTGACAGATGGGTGGTGGGTGTTTTATTTACCTGTTGCTGTCAAGTTGATTCTGATTCATGGTGGCCCCATGTGTTACAGAGTAGACCTGCACCATAGGGTTTTCTTGGCTGTACTCTTTATAGAAGCAGATTGCCAAGCCTTTCTTCCATGGTGTTGCTGGATGGGTTGAACTGCCCTTAAATCCGTCTACCACATAACCTTATCATGATCTTTAAAGTACACAGATCTAGCTATTTTACTAATTTGCTTAAGCCTTTCCCTACCTCCTCATCACACATAGCACCAAGCTCCTGGACATAAGACAGCTCATGAAAACCGTGATGGTGTAGTGGTTAAAAGCTATGGCTGCTAAACAAAAGAGTCAGCAGTTCAGATCCACAAGGCACTCCTTGGAAACCCTATGGGGCAGTTCTTCTCTGTCCTATAGGGTTGCAATGAGTCAGAATCAACTCAACAGCCATGGGATTTTTTTTTGTATGGGGGCTCATTGGTGCCGTCTGGAGTCATTCGACCAAGTATGACTGCACACGTGCTTGGGAGCAGGGCAGGCATAATGGTGGCGACACTGGCTTCTTTCATCAGTATTTTTATAAAGGGAGTTGAGTGAAGGAAATGTCTTGGAATAGACAATCTTCCTAAACTCCCCCAAAATAACTTCAGTGGAAACAATTGTGGTAACGTCCACTCTGCAGTTATTGTTTCAGTTCGACTGCAACCTGGGAAAACCTCCTGGCATTTCTAAGTCAACTGGGAATCAACTAGACTTCCAGAGGCCCAGAAACAAAGGGATCGCGCTCAAGAGCCGCTCTGGGTGTTCGTGGCCCACTGGTCCCAAAGACAATCCCAGGGCTTGTGTATAGTTTAGCTTTTCCTCTCTCCTGCCCTTTGAGGGACATGTTTACTAGAGGCCTTTGTAGTTTCCCGTAGATGGCTTTTTCTAAAAAAAAAAATAAATAATAATTTGTTTTATTTTTGTTATTGTTGTTGAGAATATACACAGCAAAACAAACACCAGTTCAACAGTTTCTACACGTACAATTCCGTGACACTGATTACATTCTTTGAATTACGCAACCATTCTCACCCTCCTTTTCTGAGTTGTTCCTCCCCCATTGACATAAACTCTCTGCCCCCTAAGTTTCCTATCTAGTCTTTTGAGTTGCTGTTGTCAATTTATTCCCATATAGGTGGATTTTAAACAAGCATAATGCTCAAGGCAGACATTCTTTACTAGTTAAGCTAAACTATTGTTGGTTTTAAGAAGACTTCAGGGTCCCATAGATAACTTTTGGAGGATTATTACTAAAAGAATATGTTATAAGTATACTTGTTGTTACAGTTAGAGGCCACTGAGTTAGTTTTCAACTCATAGTGACTGTGCAACAGAGTAGAACTGCCACCATCAGGTTTCCTAGGCTGTAATCTTGACGGGAACAGATCAGCAGATCTTTCTCCTGTGGAGCTGCTGGGTGGATTTGAACCACCGGCCTTAGGCTTGCAGCTGAACACTTAACCACTGTACCACCAGGGCTCCCTGTAAGTACACTTAAGGTTCAAGACTTCCCTCCAATCAGTTGTACAGCCCAGTATCCCGGATCTGACACCTCAGAATCCTCTGTGACTCTCTTGCCACCCCACCAAGTCTAACCAGTCCCCTCCTTTGAAATGTCTTTCTCCAGCCCTCACTCAGCTACTAGATCCAGGTGTTCCTCACCCAGGCCAGGCAATAGCCCCCCATCTGCTCGGCCTGCCTCACTTCTGCTTCTCTTGCCAGTCTGCCCCCAAAGGAACTGTCCTGTGTACTTTTGCTCAGTCCTATCTCCCATCACCTCCCTCCCTGACTCAAGAGGCAACTCCAGCTCTTCAAGGTCTTCTGGACACAAAGTCTAAAGTCCTCTGTGGGGCATCCATGGTCTCCTGGGATCTTCCTTCACTTCCCCATCCACCCTCATCATCCACTGCCCCCTAATCATTGTCCCAAATGTTCCAAGAAAGCCTTATTTTCCTGTCATTTTATCCTTTTCAAGACCTCAGCTTGTTAACTACGTGACTAAATATGATTAAAGGTCCTGGGTGGTGCAAACAGTTTGTGCTTGACTACTGACCTAAAGCTTGGCAGTTCAGACCCACCCAGCAGTGTTATGGAAGAAAGGCCTGGTGACCTGCTTCAGTAAAGATTACAGCCAAGAAAACCCTATGGGGCATTTCTACGCTGTAATACATGAGGTTGCCAGGAGTCAGAATCAACTCAATGGCAACAGGTAAATATGATTTAATTTTTGTCATTTTGTGAAAAACCCTCTTCCAGACTACTGGTTCTTATTTTTGACTCACTGTACACAAAGACCAGGTGTCTTCTTTTCCTCTCTAGTCAGCCTTAGGAGCCCTCCGTGCTACCTCAGTGTCTCTAATCCTCCGCTTCCTCAGAATCTCTCTTGTTTTCCCCTTCTTCTAAGAAGCGTTTTCTAATTACTGTGCTGGAACATTCTAGAACCTTTTCTTTCTCAGAACATGGTACACTACAGCAGTGCTTCTCAAACTTTAATGGGTAGTCTAGGTCCGGTCTGGGGTGTCCAAGCTGGCAGCTGAGAGAGGAGTGGCTGCAACTTCTTGAATATCCACATTTCCTCTTCTATGCCTCTCAAGAGTTTTGATTCATCATGGATAATCTGTCATCAGGAGAAACTCAGCTGAGGGCTCACCAGGTTACTGATGAGTCTCTGGAAAGTACAAGGAGAATCCTGGGTTTGGCCATTGAGTCTCAGGATGCAGGAATCAAGACCATCACCATGCTGGATGAACAAGGGGAACAACTAAACCGTATAGAAGAAGACATGGACCAAATCAAAAAAGACGTGAGAGAGGCAGAGAAGACTTTAACAGAACTCGACAAGTGCTGTGGTCTTTGTGTCTGCCCATGTAACAAGGTGAAGAACTTTGAGTCTGGTGAGGCCTCTAAGGCAACATGGGGAGATGGTGGAGACAACTCACCTAATGTAATATCTAAGCAGCCAGGCCGGGCGGCAAATGGCCAGCCTCTGCAAGCAGGCACAGGAGCAGCCAGCAGTGGATACATTAAACGTATAACTAATGATGCCAGAGAAGATGAAATGGAGGAGAACTTGACTCAGGTGGGCAGCATCCTGGGAAATCTAAAAAACATGGCCCTGGACATGGGCAATGAGATTGAGGCTCAAAATCGACAGATAGACCGGATCACAGAAAAGGCTGACAGCAACAAAGATCGTATTGACATTGCCAATGCCAGAGCAAAGAAACTCATTGACAGCTAAAGCTATCACTGTACTTTATCATTTATTTACTTCCCTAGCTCCTCCTTCAGAGTCATTACTTTTTCAGAGTTTTGGTCACACACTCTTCTAATTGGGAGATAATGTAAGAAGGGCCAAAGGAGTAAAAGCCCCCTTATTTTTTAATTTTCTTTTTCCTTTGAGGCCAGACTGTGCTGCTCAGCCTTCCTTCTGGTATTTTTTTCCTCAGTTCATACTCTTAGATTGGTTTTCATACATCACATATTGTGTTGTTTTTCATCCTCCTTGCTTACTTTAAGCAGGTTCTTTTGCTTTCAGGATTTGCAAAGATAGCCATGAAGAAGGAAGCTGTAGTTTGAGGGGGGAAAGGTGGCAGAGATAAGGGATTTTTACCTCAGTAACATCCTGCGGATTCCAAAGCGGAAAGTTACATAGCCACAGTAAAGGTCTCGTTGGAATTAGTTTTTAATTCAAGTCGCAGTTACTGCCAATTTAGGCTACACTTGATTTTGGAGCTATTATGCACAACATTTTTGTTACACATCACAAATATGCAACCTCTGCTCCTAAAAGGGAAACCCTGGTGGTGCAGTGGTTAAGAATTTGGCTGCTAACCAAAGGTTGACAGTTCGAATCTACCAGGCACTCCTTGGAAACCTTATGGAGCAGTGTTCTACTCCTTCCTATGGGTCGCTATGAATCAGAATCGACTCCACAGCAGAGGGTTTGGGTTTATTTATTTATTTTAATTCCTAAAAGAGGAATAGAATGAGTTTTCTTAAACCGAGCTAATTTTCTGAACTCTTAGTGATTAACATATGTATGTAGACTTTGTGATCCCTTTTCATATTAGACCATTCAGAAACACTTTGTATAAACAAATTGCTTTTTATTTTCATATTGTTAGTAGTATCATGATCCCATATCAGGCCTGTAATTTGTTATTAGTCTTCGAAGGAAAAAAAAAAATGTAAATACATATGTGTAACATGAGAATTTCTCTCTAAAGCAGGGCTTAAAATTTTTTGGAAAAGTTTGACAAAGTATATCAAGTGAGTTCAGATTTACCTCAATGCCGATAATTACGTTCAGGTAGGAAAAAAAAAAAGAATTTATTTTGATCTCAGGTAGAAAAATAGATTGCTTTGAGTTTTACATAGCTTTAGACTTAAAAAAAAAAAATAGCTGAAACTTACCCCGTTTAACTAAAAGTGATGAGGTGTATTACGCCTTTGGTTTAGTTGAGCCTTATCCAGGGTAGAGTTTATTTAGATCTTGAACAGTGTTAGGAGAATCAGATTTTTATTTGTTACTTTTATTCAAAAACTAGCCTCTGCATACCACAGAGCTATTAATATGGCTTGGTTTGGCTTGGTCTTTACAATTAAATCTTGTAACTAACAATGGAATTGTTCTTTCAAATAGGTAACGTGTTTTCGTGACTTATTATTTTGAGGGCAGCAATGTAATCTGCTCTCATTTAGCCAATCAAATAAAGCAAATGTCCATAAATCAAGAAGCATTCCAACTTGGAAAGTTGCCTTTAGCACCTTTCTAATTTTCAGTGGAAATATTGACAGGATTTTTCTTTCTATGATTTGCCATGAGGTTCATTTTCATCATTACTAATCTTTTATTCATTTGGGCTTAAATACACTAGTGACTGAAAGGAAATGTTTGTGAGGGAGAACTACAGCCCACTTCCTGGAGAAGATTCAGTTAACATAGGAACTTTCAAAGGCTGGACAGGAAAATGTTTCAATTCAGTGAGACTCAATTAGGCTCTCTGTAATAGCAATGCTTTAGGCTAGAAGGAGTAGTTTGGCAGATGATGGTAAATGTATAAAGAAAGAAGGTGTAAAACAATGGGGATTGTGCTATACTTAAATCCCCTTCCTAAGGCAAAAAAAAAAAAAAACATTGTTTTAATACTGTCCTGTGAAATAGTCCTGAGGATATCAATATGCTACCCCGTAATATTGTGTATCGGTTGGAAGCATGAGCTAAGGCACCAAATGGTCCGAATTTACACTTGCGCTCTGCCACCTGTGGCTGAGTGACTGTAAGCCTATTTCTGTCCCTCAGTTTCTTTGTAAAATGGGGATAAATAATTCTACCTCATAGAGTTGTTGCGAAGTCTCAACACGGTAATGCAGGTAAAGCAATTAGAAAAGTGCCTGGCAAATGTAAGAGCTTCGTAAATGATAAAAAAATAGCTGCTATTAAAAATAACACCAACAACAAAACTTTAATGGGCATACAAACAGCATGTGGATTGGTTAGATTGTGGATTCTGATTCGGCAGGTGTGAGTGAGACCTGAACTTCCAGATTTCTAACTAGCTCCCAGGTGAAGTTGAGGTTGCTGGTCCATGGGCCACACTTCAAGTCACAGTGGCTTCCAAATTTTGCTGCACATTGGAATCCCCTGATAATTTTTAAAGATAGGGGTGGCAGTCTTCCACCCCCTAGGGTATGACCTGGGCATGGCTATTTAAAAAAATCTCCCCAGGTAGTTCCAATGTACAGCAAAGGGTGGGAGCCACTGCTTTATGGTATATAGATAATACAGATAACACTATTATTTATTTCATCTGTACTTCTCTTGTCTCCCTGCACTGACTACAAGGCCTTCAAAGGTAGGACCTCATCAAGTTTTTTCTTTTTTTGGCACAGTGATGGACAGATTGAATGTTAGGCCCTCAAGTAAAATTTTGATGATTAGTCAGTATTAATAAAGCATGCACTGCCAGTAGGGAACCATACTAGAGGTCAAGAGGGAAACAAAAATGAGAAATGAATCTTGCCAAAGGATCGTGAAATCTACGTAGTTCCATCCTTAGCCAAAGGTGACAGTCAGTGTGGCTTAATTTCAAGAGCTCTGGACATACTTCCTCCCCATCTCCACCCCTAAGGGAAAAGACAAACTCTATCTCGCAGGCTCACTCATTCAAAAACAAACCAAAACTACCACTACTGGTTTTTTCTTTTTGGTCTAAGGCAGTGATTGTCAACTTGGCTACTCTGTAGAATTACCTGGGGAGCTTTTAACATCCCTGAGCCCAGACCACACCCAGATCAATCACATCCAAGTGTCTACAATGCGACCTGGGCATCAGGATGTTTGAAAGCTCCCCAGAGGTTTTCAGTGAGCAGCCAGGGTTGCAAGCCATGATCTAAGGTTTTCATTGATATAAATGTAATTATAATCCATTTATTCTCATCTCAGGGGAACTGAGTTTGTCAGGTCCTTTCCTGAAGGCAGGTTCATATAGCAGTGAGGCGGAGAGTGTAGGGGAAGGGCCCAGAATGGGAAGATGGGCTGCTGCAAGAGGCTATTTGGCATTCCAAACAGTTCCCTAGAGCAGGGGTTGACGAACTATGGCCTGTGGGCCAAATCCAGCCCATGACTTGTTTTTTTAAATAAAGTTTTATTGGAACACAGCCACATTTATTTGTCTACATGTTGTCTATAGCTGCTTTTGCTTTGTAATGGCAGAAATACATAGTTGTGACAGAGACCATATGGTCTTCAAAGCCTAAAATATTTACTATCTGGGCTCTTTATAGAAAATGTTTGCTGACCCCTGGTCTAGAGGGTTGACTCAGCATCAACACAAATACTGAGAATTTTTACAACTACTTTTTAGACTCTTTGCAGTATTTTAGTTGCATGGAAACCCTAGTGGCGTAGTGGTTAAGTGCTATGGCTGCTAACCAAAGGGTCGGCAATTCGAATCCGCCAGGCGCTCCTCGAAACTCTATGGGCCAGTTCTACTCTGTCCTATAGGGTCTCTATGAGTTGGAATTGACTCATCGGCACTGGGTTTGGTTTTTTGGTTGTTTTCTGAAAGCAGAGCATCTGTATTGATGTGCTGAGTCCTGGTTGAGCCAAGGTGTGGCATCAGGTGGCCAGTGCTGTGGGCTGCTGCCCTCTGGCCTCAAGCAGCCTCTTTGAATTACCCCGATGTGCCATATAGTTGTTAGTGCCTTCTCCCTGGAATCACTGGGTAGAGCAGACCATTAAGCTACTAACCAAAATGGTGGTGGATCAGATCTACTCAGAGATGCCTTGGAAGGCAGGCCTAGAGACCTACTTCTGAAAGATCACAGCCATTCAAGACCGCATGGGGAAGTTCTACTTGTAAAAATATGGGGTTGCCATGAACCAGAATCATCCTGATGGCCACTGATCTTCTCTGCGGGCGGTAAGGTGGGGGAGTTAGGAGGCTGGACAGCAAAGTGGATAGCCTGGAGGAGGTGGACAGACTGGGCTTGGAATGCTTTGTGCCTAAAGCGCTGGAGTGAGGTGAGGAGATGCTGCAGGAGGCAGAGGCTCCGGAGATGGAGAGGAGGAGGGGATGGAAGTCCAAGCCTGAACAGAACAGAAGGAGGCAGGGGGTGGGGAGGATGGCCAGGAAGTGCCTGGGGGCTGCATGTCAATGCCCTGAGTCCAGGCTCTCAGATTCCCTTCCACTCTTTCTTGAGCCATCACTATGCTCCTGAAATTAGGTCAAATCACTGTGTACTCCAGGCACGTGAAGGGAAATAGATACCAAGGAGGTCATCGGAGCTGCGATTGCTGCAATGGCTTAGGGAGCCTGTGGGCCAAAACCAGTGGCTGCCCAATTTAAGGCAACCCGTGAAGACCCTTTTTGGTGTCAGGGAGTTCTTAGTAGCCCACCTCTACACAGCAGGAGGTCAGTCCAGCTTTCCGGGAAAGGAACAAGTAATTGAATTTCTGAAATGGTAGATTTGAGAGAGAGATACAACCAGTAGCCCTAAAGTATCTGGATTCACTTTAAAAAAATAGTAAAATGGAGACAGTTATTCATTTTACCAAAGATATTTAGAGCAGGACTTGTAATTGCCTAGTACAGTTAAAAGACAATTTCACACAGAAATTTTTCTGCATACAAGCAGCTTTTTAGGAATTCATCTGTATGTACTGGTTTCTTACCTTTCTTCTTTATTGGAAATCTTGGTAAGACCATGTTGCTCATACTTTTTAATTTTTGGCAACACACTTACCAGGGAGGTCAGCTCTTTTTGGTGTGACCATATTAATACTGAATTTGGCAGTATAGAGATGAATGCCTTAATCTGGTCAAAGGGAGCGGGAAGAAGCCAGGTGCCCTAAGAGCCCAGTTCCTGCAGCCCTGTGAACTTAGGCTTTGGATGTTAGCATTGTGCTTGGAGTGAGTCCAAGGAAACTATGACTTAAGCCAACCCGAGTAAAGAGACTTTCCTACTGGATTGTGGCAAAGTGAGAAAAACAATGAATTTACATTTTACTTGGGGATTAGGTTCAGAAGAAAATTATCACCTTGAGTCAAAATTACTCTTGAAAACCCTTAAACTGACCATAAAGTTCAGAATTCTTGGATTGGAGTACGTGCCTGGTACAATGTTACGTACATATAAATATATAGCATATATTCTGTTATTAAGAGCACATGAGCCCAATATACTGTTTAATGTTTGTTTCTCCCTAAGTATCTGTAGGAATTTGAGTAAATCAGACAAGCAGTTGATTGAAACTATGGTATAAAGAGCATTGCTGAAGGACCGCAATACTTGCTCCACAAAGCCTGGGACATGGCCTTGCTGCTTTTGGGTACTCCTTTGCCATGGCCTCCTTGCCCACCTGCTGCCCCCTGCCCCTGCTCCTATTCTCTGACAGGCCAGCTCTGGCCCACCAGTGCAGGGGCAGAAAAGTGACTAACCATCCATTCACAGAGGCCCTTGAGGCATTTTCCTCCTCTGTCTGGGGCCCTGGTGGCACAGCGGTTAAGTGTTTGGCTGTTGACCAAAAGCTCGGCAGTTCGAATCCACCAGACACTCCTTGGGAACCCTATGAGACAGTTCTACTCTGTCCTATAGGGTTACTAGAAGTCGGAATTGACTCAACAACAACAGGGTTTTGTTTTTTTTTTTTGTAGTGGAGTACACTATGGAATTTTAGCCTCCCTGGTAGAGGTTTTACATTTTAGATCATATAAGATAGAATCAATCTTCTAACATTTTCCTGTTGGTTCTTAGTCCCTGACCTTCAATATTCTTATCTGTTTTTCCTGTTCATTAACGTATTAACAAATAAATGTCTCTTGTATTTGACATTGCCCGGTAGATTCTTCCCAACAGGGCTGCCTTTGGGGTCATGTTTGCTCTCCATGACTCCATGGATATGAAACGATCAACCACAAAACAACAACACCTGCCGACCTCCATGGGGTTCCTGCTTCATGGGTTTGCCCAGTAGGCATGGCAGCTGGTGGCAGTGTCTGGTCCTTCTTCTGGGCCAGACTATTCATGAGGCCCTCACTCCAGGTCAGCCGGAGTTTTCTGGAAATATAAAAGTCATTTACTTACTTAGCATTTTGGGGAATGGTAGGAGCCTGATACAGGCTCATGAAGAACAAGAGAAGGACCATGTTTTCCAAGAGGCCAAATGGAGAGTTGATGCCCAGGCATGAGGGAGGAGACAGGTGTGTCAGCTAGGAGAGAGCAAGGCTGTGGCCACAGGGTTTACCTGGCCAGTGACCAATGTGGCTGCCTCCCTGCTTGAGACCTTTCTCCACTTCTCAGCCTGAACTAGGATCCTCAGACTCTTCCAGCTCCAGTATTCCATGATTGCGCTGCCTCCTAATAAAGGCTGAACTGCTCAGTGCTGTTTGTCTACATCGTCTGCAGTCTGGGAGGCTCCTTAACACAACAGGAGGAAGACATTCTTGTATTTGTGTAACGCTTTCACTCATTTCAAAGAGCTAATATATGTGTGAGAGACAGACAACAGACCTATGAGATAGTTTAAGAAATGAAAAACCAGTTCTCTTGGAGTCTATTCCAGAGTCATGGCAATTCCATGTGTAACAGAGTAGAACTGCACGCCATAGGATTTTCAGTGGCTGTTTTTGGAAGCAGATTGCCAGAACTGTCTTCCCAAGTACCTCTGGGTGGACTCGAACATTCAACCTTTTGGTTAGCAGTTAACCATTTGCACCACCCAGGGACACCATGAGATAATGGTTATTGTTTCCTGTTGCCGTCAAGTCAGTTCTGACTTACGGTGACCCCATGTGTGTCAGAGTAGAACTGCTCTGTAGGTTTTTCAAGGTTGTGACCTTTCAGAAGCAGATCATCAGGCCTGTCTTCTGAGGTGCCTTTGGGTGGGTTCATATCATCAACCTTTCTGCTAGTAGTCAAGTGCTTAACCATTCGTGCCACCCAGGGCCTTCTATGAGATAGTTACGCCTATATAATTTCTATCAGACAGTGGTCCAAGTGAGTGGTTAGAGGTCACAGGGATACCTTAAGGGTAAAGTGGATTTGGCTTCCATGAAGCTGCAGACTGTGACATTGAACTCTGTGGTGGCCTCCTAAACCTGATCAAGGCTGACTGAACAAGAATTAGGCACAGCAGTAGCCAGGAGGCCCCCACCCCACCAACCTGTGGAGTGAAGAGCAGTGCGAGTTTGGCGGCATGGACACCACCCTCCAGCGAAGAGAAGCAAGAGGAGGAGAGGCCAGTGGGAAGCCTGCTGGTGGGCCATCATCTAGAACATCTGAGGGCCACAGCAGGCAAGTGCCCTGCAGGGCAGACGTTGGGAGGACATCTGAACCAGGCCTTCTGACATGTGTTCTCCAGGCCTAAAGTGGTCATCAGGGAAGCCTGTCCCATGGTGCAGAAGTGGCTGCCCACATGGAGCTCCAGCATGGGAGGGGCTTGTTCTCGGCCACTCCTCCTTGCTTCTTGATCCCCAGGTGCACGGCTGGCCCATGGGTCTGAGGTAGGGCAGGAGGGAGCTCTCCAATGCCCCAGGGTCTATCCTGCAGCCTTCACTTCTCTATCCTGACACCGTATGCCATGTGACAACCCAGTTGGGAGCATGAGCCTTAGAGGCAGCAGACATGGACTGCTGCTAAATAGTTGGGTGGCCTGGAGCAGTTTGACCTTATACTAAGCTTCCTGTTCTGTAAAAACGGGTTGGTAATACAGTGGAATTACCTGGTGAGCCACTGAACTTACACAAATTCAGCTCTCTATCTTGGCAAAGGAAATATGGTTTTATGTTAAGGGCTATGAAAAAAATTAGAACTGGATAGTGGTAATGGTTGTACAATATGGGGAATGTAATTAATGCCACTGAACTATACACGTTGGTTGGAATGGCAAATATTTTGTTATATACCTATTTCACCACACATACACATTCATACATAAATACACGCACACAGAATAACCCATTGTAAAGCCTGGGGATTTTGCCCATCATCCCACCCAGTGGGCACCAAACTGGGAGGGAGAAAAGCAGGGAGGGGAGGGGTGGTGCCTTCCTGCTTCATGGTCTCCACCTCACTCAGAGTGAACGCATTTCAGCATCATGCCAGGGGTGGTCAGAGACATGTGACTTTCCCTAATGAGGTCCTGAGTGCAAGTTGGCACCTCGGCCTGGTGAGAGTCATCAAGACAAGGACCTTTTTCATTTATTTACTTATTTTTATTGTACTTCAGATGAAAGTTTACAGAACCAACTAGTTTCCCATTAAACAGTTCGTACACACATTGTTCTGTGACTTTGGTTAACAACCCCACCACATGTCAATACTCTCCCTTCTCGACCTTGGGTTCCCTTTTACCAGCTTTCCTCTTCCTTCCTGCCTTCTAGTCCTTGCCCCCGGGCTGGTGTGCCCCTTTAGTCTTGTTTTGCTTTATGGGCCTGTCTAATCTTTGGCTGAAGGGTGAACCTCAGGCATGACTTCATTACTGAGCTGAAAGAGTGCCTGGGGGCCATACTTTTGGGGTTTCTCCAGTCTCTGTCAGACCAGTAAGTCTGGTTGTTTTTTGTGAATTAGAATTTTGTTCTGCATTTCCCTCCAGCTCTGTCTGGGACCCTTTATGTGATCTCGAGACAAGGACCTTTTTCAGACCCCGAAGGAAAGCTGGCTGTGCTGGATACTGACAGTTGAACTGTGGGTCTCCATAGAGCACGTCCGTGGGGAAGGCCGGGGTGATGTGGACTGTGCACAGACATAGCCCTCTTGCTCACTCGCTTTTGACTCCTAGTCCTGGAGTAAGACACAGCCCCAGGCCCTGCTGGGGGTCCCTGCAGTGAGTGTGTGGGCATGTGGTAGGAACCCCAAGCCTCTGACCCTGCCCACTGCCACCACTGCTCCTGCTGCTCTTCCACTTCCGTAGAGCAGGTACAGCCAAAGTTAGGGCCCTGTTTTCTCCTTCCTCCTTTTCTTCTTTCCTTCCTCAGGTGTGTCGTCAGCACCCTCTATGAGCCAGGCACTCTTCTCGGGCTGGGTGTGCTATGGTCAATGAGACAGGCAGCCCTGCCCTCTCGGGCCCCACATCCGGGGGTGAGGTTTGGGATCCAGGGGTTCTCCACCAGCCAGGTCTGGGGAGCCAGGAGAGGAGCCAGCATGGCCAGGGTGCAACAAGGCAGCAAGCAGCATCTACTGCCTTACAGCCTCAGGTCTATGAACGTAGGGTGTCTCCCCGGCCCCCTCCTTCTCCAGGCCCCTCCAGGTGTGCTGAGGGTGGGGCCATCCTCCTACCAGGCACCAGCTCCGCTGGTAGCCAGCCCTCACGTACCTTGCCTGCTCCCTAGGAATAATGCCGTCTTGCTTTTCCCCTGGGTTTCTTTTCTCAAATAGATAAGAAGCACCTTAAAGCCTGAGACCTAGGCAGCAGAGAGGTCTTCCCTGACCACTCCACCCACGCCTGCTGCTCTCAGCCCCTTGCCCTGCCTTATTTTGCTCCATGGCACTTCTAACCATTTATCATATTATATACGTGCTTGCTGTCTCTCGTTTCACTAGAATGTATGCCTTATAAGAAGAGCAATTTTGTCTGTTTTTTCCCATTACTGTGACCCCAATGGCTAAGGTAATAATATTTATAGGATGGATGGAGGAAGGGGATGGTGGATGATGGGGTGGGGTGGGTAGATGTCCGGGTCGGTGGGTGAATGGCCCGGTGGAAGTACATTGCTCTTGTCACAGGGCCAGCCGGCTGCAAGGCCACCAGGCACACATGCTGTCCTTGCTCAGAATATTTGCTTTTCTCTTCCTCCCCCTGCCCACACCCCTAGACCCAAGATTTATTGGCTTATAGCTGTCATCTCAGAACAAGGCCCCTGCACTCCCAGCCTGGGATTATTAACTGCTAGGGGTTAACTGTTCTGGGCCACAGCTCTGCAGGGCCTGCCCTCAATCCCTCAGAAATACCCACCACATCAAGTCGTGAGAAACCAGCCTCCTGCCTCAGTGGAACAGGCTGGTTTCACATAACGTGTTTTTGTGACCAGAGCATTCACGGGCTGCCCCACAGAGCTGCAACTTACACCATGACTGGTCTCTGGGATGGGCATGCGTGTTTATGTGTGCGTGTGTGCATGTGTGCCTGCATGTATGTTTGTGTAAATGTGTGTACATGTGTGTGCATATGTACATGTATATGTTTGCTTTGTGTGTGCACATGTGCATGTGTGTGTACATGTGTTTCACATGTGCTTTGCAGCATTGCATGTGGAGGAGGTATTATCTTTCCGCCCTCTCAGAAGAGTCTTGATTTTGTACTCTGCTTGTCTCCCAGGCCCATTTAGTTATCAAAAGTGGTCAGAGGTTAGACAGAAGAGGACCTGTTGCCAGGGAGTTGTCTTTCTGGGCACAGAGCTGACAGGAGACCTGTGTTCACATGCAGATGCTGAGGCGGAGCCCTGACCCAGGGTGATGCTCCTCCAGGCAGACCCAACTCACGCTGACTAAACACCAGGAACCTCTGTGAACCAGAAGCCAGTTCTGTCATGTCTGATGGGGGTTACCCTTGGCCTGACACCACACAGGGCTCTTTCAAAGCAGAGCAGAAGGATTTGTCAAGCAAAGAAAGGCCTTTAGAGCAAAGGCCACTGTGCGCTACGTTTTGTTTTTTCAATTTTATTAATTTTGTTGTTGTTGAGAATATACATAGCAGAACATACACCAATTCAACACTTTTTACATGTGCAGTATAATGACATTGATTACATTCTTCAAGTTGCGCAACAATTCTTATCCTTTTCTGAGTTGTTCCTCCCCCATTAACATAAACTCACTCTCCCCTCATCTTTCGAGTTGCTCTTGTCACTTTGATCCCATATAGATAGTTCTTAAAAGAGCATAATGCTCAAGGCAGACCTTTTTTACTAGTTAAGCTAAACTATTGTTTGGTTTAAAGAAGACTTCAGGGGATATTTTTGGTTTAATGTTTAAAGATTATCTCAGGGTAGTAGTTTCAGGGGTTCATTTACCCTCTATGGCTCCAGAAAGTCTGGAGTCATGAGAATTTGAAATGTTGTTCTTCATTTTCCCCCTTTTGATCATGATTCTTCTACAGAATCTTTGATTAGAATGTTCAGTAATGGTAGTCAGACACCATCCAGTTCTTCTGGTCTCCTGGCAAAGGAGACAGTTGTTCATGGAGGCGATTAGCCACACATTCTATACCCTCCTCCTATTCCTGACTCTTCTTCCTCTATTGTTCCAGGTGAATACAGGCTGAGTATTGTGCCTTGGAGGGCCACTTGCAATCTTTTAAGACCCCAGGCACTACACAGTGAACTAGGAGGTAAAACAGAAGCACTAAACCTGTCATTAGGCCACTTAACTGGGATGTCCCATGAAACCATAACCCTAAACCTCCAAAACAAGAAACCAAATCCTATGAGTTTTTGGTTATACATAAGCAGCCTCAGCAGCTACTCTGTTTTTTTTTTTTTAATCATTGTTGTATCTATCACACACCTTTTGCCAATTCAACTTTTTGCAGGTGTTCAACATATTGACGGCAATTAGAACAATTATGCAACCCTGCCCTTAATCAATGTGATATATGCGATATATCACCATTATCCCTCCTTTCCACTGGGCGTTCTTAAAGGACAAGCCTGATAATTTCATACTCACTGCTCAAGAGATATATCCTCTCTAAAGAGCAGGGAGGGATCTCTGGTGTCCATCTCTTGTCCTGCCCCTTCCTTCCCAGCATTCCGCTGGATCCTGCCTGGTGTGTGTTTGCTTTCTACCCATTTACAAGACAGCAGCTCATAATAAATACAGGGCATGGTGTATGAGGAGAGTGGGGGATTCCCTAGGTGGGGGAGCAGCAGGCTCTTTAGAGGATAGGAGAAAAATTGTACTGATATACTAACCCCTTCTTTTCCAGAAAGAGCAGAATAAAATGGGCTATAGTTACACCTTCTCTATGTTGAAGCCTGGAGCCCTCCCCAAGCCAGAGGATAGCTTATCTCCTTCACTTGCTGCCATAGCTTTTACCCGATTCTTGTTGTTGTTAGCTGCCGTTGAGTTGATTCTAATTCATGGCGACCCCATGTATGAAGAGTAGAGATGCTCCATAGGGTTTTCAAGGCTGTGACCTTTTGGAAACAGATCACCAGGCCTTTCTTCCAAGGCACCTCTGGGTGGGTTTGAACTGCTAACCTTTCAGTTAGCAGTCCAGAGTGTAGCCATTTTACACTACCCAGGGACTCCTTCTTACCTCTTGACAATGACTTTAAAGGACCTCCACTAGCCTGGGTCAGCAGCTAATGCAGTAGCCAGTGTGGCACAGCACAGAATTCCTCCTCCTTCTCCCTCTGCTGGCCTCACACTCGCCCCCGTCAACACTGTGATTTGGGGGAAATGTGGACAACACCTTGAGCTGTGTGTGTCACTTGGTCCTAACAACCAGCTTGAGTGTAAGGAACAAGGTGGTGAATGGCAGGGGACCCCCACTGAAACTTGTGTAATACAGATTCTGCATGCCTCGATGTCTCAGTCATCTAGTGCTGCTGCAACAGAGTCCACAAGTGGATGGCTTTAACAAACAGAAGTCGATTCTCTCACAGTCTGACAGGCTAGAAGTCCAAATTCAGGCCATCAGCTCCTAGGGAAGGCTTTTTCTGTCTGCTCTTGAGGAAGGTCCTTGTTGTCAATCTTCCCTTGGACTGGAAGCTTCTCTGCTCAGGAACCTCTGGTCCAAAGGATGCACTGTGCTCACAGTGCTGTTTTCTTGGTGGTATGAGGTCCCCCTGTCTCTCTGCTCGCTTCTCTCTTTTATATCTCAAAAGAGATTGGCTCAAGACACAACCTAATATTGTAGATTGAATCCTGCCTCATTAACATCGCTGCTACTAATCCCATCTCATCAACATGATAGAGATAGGATTTGCAACACATAGGAAAATCACATCAGATGACAAAATGGTGGACAGTCACACAATACTGGGAATCATGGCCTAGCCAAATCGATACACATATTTTTGGTGGACTCGACTCAATCCATGACACTCAAAGTGTAAAGTATCCCGGGGAAGCTTGCAAGGCTCATTCATGTATTTACCTAGATGCCAGATTGAGGCTGGGGCCCCAGGTGATGTTATGGGTGGGGTCAGTCCTCCATAGCCCTGGCCTGGATTATTCCTGGGGTAGAGATGGGGACTCAGAGCATGCAGGGCTGTGTTTTGTCGCCCTTCCAGCTGGTTTCTATCAATTCCCACTGGAGTCTGCCAGCCTCGGGCCAGAGAAGCACAGGGCAGAACTTTCCCTTCCTTCCTCAGCACACCAGCCAGGGCCACAGGCTCTCTGCTAATTCCCTTTCTTCCCTGACCTGGGCGTCTCACACTCTTCTCCCTGCAAATCACCTTCTGCTGATTTCCTCTGTTTGGCAAGACTAGGGGTTCCATGAGGGCAGGGAGCAGAGAAGCCTTGTTTGTTCTGGCACCTTCAACCCTGGGCAGAGGGCCAGGATCATGGGGAGGATGATAAAGTTGATGGTGGTAGTGATGATGATGATGACATCAGTAAAAGAGATGCTTATCAAGGCTTACTAAATGCTAGGCACTATTCTAGATTAATGTTTATTAACTCATTTAATCCTTACAGGGACTCTATGGGACTGATATTATTATCTCCATTTTACAGATGTGGAAACTGAGGCACATAGAGGTTAGGTCATTTACTCAAAGTCACATAGCCATCAAAAAGAAGAACCAGGATTTGAACACTTACAGTCTAACTCCAGAGCCCATGCTTTTAACGACTGTAATATATGTGTGTGGGGGTGTGGGGTGTGTGTGTGTATACACAAACCCAAAAACTCATTTCTGTTGAGTCAATTCTGACTCACAGCAACCTTACAGGGTAGAGTGGGAACCCTGGTGGTGTAGTGGTTAAGTGCTACAGCTGCTCCATAGGGTTTCCAAGGAGCAGCTGGTGGATTCGAACTGCTGACCTTTTTGGTTAGCTGCTGAGTTCTTAACCACTGTACTGCCAGGGTGCTGTCTCTATATATACATACATACATTAATTTTTGTGGGATGGATGGATGAATGTGTGTGGATGGGTAAATGGATGGATGAATGGGTAGATGGATGGGTGGGTGGGTAGATGGATGGATGGGTGGGTAGATGGATGGATGGACAGACGGGCTGGTGGGTGGGTGGGTGGATGTGCGGATGGATGGATGGATGGGCATGTGGATGGATAGATGGGTGTGTGGATGGATGGATGGATGGAAAGGTAGATAGATGAGTGGGTAAATGGAAAGAAAAGCACAGGGAGCAGAGCAACAGCTTCGTGAGAAGCCATTGGGTCCCACTGAGCCCCAGTGGAGAGCTAGGACTCCATGCTCCTGTCTCGAGGCCAGCTCCCCATTGCTGCTGCCAGTGCATGGGGGAAAGAGGCCAGGATGCAGGCCAGAGTCCAGGACTCTGAGGCCTGGATGTAGGAAGCTGGCACCTTAGCCTCCTAGGATTGTAGAACGCCAGGTTTTAGCAAACAGCTCTTTCTGCCCAACCTCAGAGCTGAGATCCTGATCACAGGCCGCCCACTTGGGGGGGAGCCTTGGCTTCCTGTCCATTGTCTGCTTGGGAAACACCCAGTGCGTTCCTGAAGTGACCCGGAGAGGCCGGGAGGGAGGGAGGGAAGGGGCCAGGCCGGAGCCTGGTCAGGGTGGGGAGAGGGGAAATGAGAGGGGAAGACTTGGTGTTTTTCCTTGTTTGTGTTTTGTATTAAAGACAGAAAATAATATCCTTTGAGAAAACCATTAAACAAAGCACATCCTAAGGCCTCAGGGGCCCATTGTGGCTGCCCGGAGCCTGGAATTCATTCATACCTTTTTGGCCATCTTGTTAGAGACGAGGGGAGAGGGATGGGGAGTGGGAGTGGGCTGTTAATAATAGACCTGGTGAGAACTGGAACTTGATGGGATTGCCTTGTTTTTCTAGGCCTTGGAAGTTTTCCCCCTTTGACAGGGTGTGATTACCACTTTTCTATTGCTCTCTATTTCGTGGAAAATATTTGAGTTTTCCTTCTCTGACAGGTTTCTGCCTTACCCAGGTTCCACCTTTCACAGGTTTTATTGTCTATTTTGGAATGTCATTCCTTTCCCGGACTCAATAGTGGTCTAGGTCCAGTGCCTATAACCCCAGGGTCCCTGTGTCCTCCTGAGCCTGCCATCCTCCCACGGTCCCCCAGGAAACCAAAGCTGGTCAGTCCAGGCATAACCAGGACTGCCCATGTCCACCTGTCCTCACCTTGGTCAGGGTCAGGGCCCTCCATGTAGAGCTGATTCCAGAGGGCTGCATGTGCCTCCATCAAGAAGGTCAGGGCAGCCAGCCCCACAACCATCGGGCCCTAAATCATGTGTGACTGACCACTCTGCGCCTCAGTCTCTCTGTCTATAAATGTCAGGGCTTCAAACTGGTTTGTTCCAATTCCGAGGAAGTTATACCTAAGAATCACCTGGGGATCTTGTTAAAATGTAGATTCTGATTCAGTATATCTGGAGTGGAAATGCAAATTCTCAGCAGGGAACTTGTTAGAAATGCAAATTCTCAGCAGGGGTTCGAATCAGAGCCAACCAGTTCTCGAAACCCTGGTAAATGTAGGTTTGGACCAAATGGACCAACCACTCCCCAGCAGACAGGGCTCTGTTGCCCCTCTCACCCTGTGCATACCTAGGGCTCCAGTGACCCCTGGCTCCCTCAGCAGGGCAGCCGCCCCGTGGGTGGAATGGGCCACACTCAGGCCGAGGACTCTGTGATAGTGTCCCAGGCCCCAACCAGGCCACCCCTCCTCCCAGACCCCCAGACCTAGTACCCCTACTCTACCCAGGCTGCTCATTATAGAATGGCATTGCCCTACCCGCCGCCCCTCCCGCCGTTCCACCAGAACACACTTTTGGTGGTGGTAGGGAGGGCTGTAATGGTGGATGTGGGACACAGGGGAACGGTGTGGTAAGAACTCCCTGGGTGGCTGCTAACTGAAAGGTTGGAGGTTCGAATCTACCCAGAGGCATCTTGGAATAAAGGCCTGGTGATCTACTCCCAAAAAATCGGCTGCTATGGAACACAGCTCTACTCTGACACACATGGGGTCTCCATGAGTTGGGGTTGACTCAGCTGCAACTGGTTTTCCATCCTCTACAAATATTTCTGCCTAGAGCTTGGCATTTGCAGGGCGGGCCCCACGTTATAGGTGGAGGATCTCTCTCCCACCTTGCTGTAAATGTATAAATGGTTGTTGTCATTAGGGTGACAATAGGCAAAAAGATCATCCCTAGAATATGCCCCAGTCCTTCTTGCCTTTAAAGTTTAATTAAACAGGCATTTAGCTATTTGTAGCTTTTCCCTAAAATACTCCCTGGGCAGCATTGCCCAGGGGGAGACTGGATTAGGATAAGAAGACCTGGTTCCTAGCGTGTTTCCTCTGCATGGGGCTCAGTGGGTGCAGACTTCATTTCCTTGGTCCTCTCAACCGTCCCGAGAAGAGAAGAAAGTATGAGCATCCTCTCATTTTATCAGGAAACTTGAGACTTAGTGAAGGAACTTGCCCTCGGGCCTACAACAAGTGAACTTCGCTGTCTGGTCCCAGGTCTGATGCTAGTTCTCTGCAAAGCCTTGAACCTGCTCATTCACCTCTCTGAAGCTGAGTCTTCTGGTCTGCAGTTTGAGGAAATGGATATGATGAATTCTAAATTCCGTTTTGTACCTAATGTTGTTTGAACCTGCAAGTCCAGCATAATCTCCTCGTGGGAAGTTCGTTAAAAAAAAAAAAAAAAAGCCCACTGCCATCGCGTCGATTCCTACTCATAGCGAGCCTATAGGAGAGAGTAGAACTGCCCCATAGAGTTTCCAAGGAGTGCCTGGTGGATCTGAACTGCCAACTTTTTGGTCAGCAGCCATAGCTCTTAACCACTACGCCATCAGGGCTTCCGGGACTAAATGTGGTATTTTCCATTTTTCAGTCTGTCTCTCGAAACCCTATGACTTTTTTGTCATAGACGTTGTTATAGTTCGTTCAGCCCCACCAGTTCTTTGCTGTCCTCACAAGTTACTAACGAGCTCCCCTCCCCCCACGATGCAGGGTTACCACCCGATGCCACACGAGGCGGAGATTGCGCACACGAAGAAGTTATTCCGAAGGAGGAGAAACGACCGAAGGTAGGAGACACTCCGTCATGAGCAGTGGGTTTTCTTTTCCTCTGCTGGCCAGCTGTAGCTACTCTGCCCATTCCAGGCTGCGGGTTGCTTTTCCCATCACCAGCTGATAATGATGAGATGAGGTGGGATGGCAGGGTTGGTTATAGGTTGGGGATTCTGCTGTGGGCAGAGTGGCGGCCACACTTCTGTGGGGTGGCCCAGGGGTGGATCCCTTCAGGAACCTGTCTGTGGGCGCACCCTCTCCATGTTCTTTTCCTGGGGAGAGGCACCAGGTTTGGCTGTCTGAGAGGAGAAATGCTGTTTCCCCGACCTTGCAGCAACCATCATGGTCTTGGGAAACAGGGTGCAACTGACTGCTTGGTGTGAGAGCTGGCCTCCAGGAGGCTCCCGGAGTTCACAGCTGCAAAGGTCTCTGTCTTCCCTCCTCCCCAGTCACGGGGAGTCGGCCCTGGTGTATACCAGCACGGCTGTAACAGACGACACACAAGCAGCAATGGCACATACCACTGCTCTCAGATGCAGGAGAACCTCCTTAGACTAAGGCAGGAACAAGCTCGTCCCTGGAGTTGAGTCCTGGGTGATAAGAAGGGGCCAGATACACAGAGCCCAAAACGCACAATGAGGTAGCCCTGAATAGGATAAGCAGCTGAGGCTGGGCACACTGGGAATGCACACATGTATTTATTTTTTAAAAGGCTGTCATATATGGAAATGTTTTTAAGATCTGTTTTAAGTGAAGCATACTAGGTGCAGACCGGTGTGCGTAGTATTTAGCCATTTATGCAAAAGGCAGGAGGGGTCAGGAGATATTTTTTGCTTGAATATACATAAATTCTTTCTGGATGGAAATACAAAAAAATGAGAAAAGCAAAGCCTTCTGCCTGAGGAATTGAAATGGGGCATTCCTCTCTAGGGAATTGTTCCTTAGATAAATATGACCGCTGGTGGTTTTACCTTTAATGAGCAGAGAATGTCCTCAGAGAGCCGTGAAACAGCCCAGCCAACTGCCCTTGCTCAGAACATCAGAAGTGACTCCTCTCATCCTGGATGACAAGCTCCTTGAGGCTGAGGGCTGGGGCTGAGCAGTGTCCCTGGGCCATCCCTCCACACGTAGGCCTTAAATGAGGAGTATTAGGTGGTGGTCACAGCTCTCAGGGTGGGGGAAGGGCTGGACACCCAGAACGCCTTGTGATGGGTGAGTGGATTGGGTGGGTCTGAAGCCATTCACAAGGACAGTGAATGTCCCACCTGCTGGGAGGAAGGCAGTCCCAGTGTAGAAATCAGACCTGCCAGGCACTTCGTGCAGTAGCATAAAAGGGAAATTCAGGGCGGAGAGTTGGGCCAAGCCCTGGACTGAGCAGTGTGTGTTCATTGCATTGTGTGTGCCGCATCAGAGGTTAATTCCTGGTTTCTGGGTTCCTGGCAGAGGGAAGATGTAGGGCACACCACCTAAAGGAGGAAAAGGGAGTGATGGGGCTGGAGAGGTGTTACGGAGAACACAAGCTTGGTGTCTCCCTCCTCCCCTGCCCTCTGTGTCCCTGATGGCAGAGGACACTGAGGATGTGTGTCTCGGAGGTGTTGGCTGTCCCCAAGCTTCTGGATGAGAAGTGGCCCTCTGACCCGCATCTCAGGGCCCAGGCAATGGCAAGCCGGCTGCTCAGCGGCCAGGCAGCCCACATGTCCATTTCTGGGCCAGGCTGCCTCACTCAGCAGGAGTCCCCTAAGTGCATGGACAGTGCCAAGCCTCCGGAAAGCAGTGGCATGGCCCAGGAGTGTAGGAAGAAGCGCGTGACACGCAGACTGGGAAGCCGAACTTCCGCCGAGCCCTGCTGGTGCTAACTCCCGGTTTAGGTCAGCATAGCTCAGAAAGGATGTGGGCCTGGGATGGGGTCCAACACCAGGCAATAAAGATGATTAAAGGGATGGAAACTATGTCCTGTGAGGAAAGGCTAAAGGCCGGGGCCAGGGAAGAAGAGGCTGAGGATAAAGAACATGAATGCTGTTAATTTCATGAAAGATTTATACAAAAGGATGAGCAGCCGTTGCCTTGTGCTCAAGGGGCCCAAACCAGAGGAAATAAGCTTAGGAAGCAAGAGTTTTCAGCTGGACCAAAGACGAACTTGAGAAATGAGCTTCTTGGTCTTCAGGGGGTCAGACCTTCCAACTCTGTGCATCCCATGTGTTGTGAGCAATGGCTGAGCTGGTCGGTGTACCACTCCTTCATTACCATCTGGAACACGGTGGACCCATCTCTCATCTCGACCTGGGAAGGCCACAGAGTCCCTGGCTATGGGACTTCTGGGAGAAGAGCAGGCAACCATAGAGTTTTTTTTTTTTCAATAATGTATTTTGTCGTTGAGGATGTACACAGCAAACCACACACCAATTCAACAATTTCCACATGTACAATTCAGTGATATTGACTACATTCTTCAAGTTGTACAACCATTCTCACCCTCCTTTTCTAAGTTGTTCCTCCTCCATTAACATGAACTCATTGCCCCCTGAGCTTCCTATCTAACCTTTTGAGTTGCTGTTGTCAATTTGAACCCATATAGATAGTTCTTTTGGAAACCCTGTTGGTGTAGTGGTTAAGAGCTACCGCTGCTAACCAAAAGGTCAGCAGTTCAAATCCATCAGCCGCTCCTTGGGAACCGTATAGGGCAGTTCTACTCTGTCCTTTAGGATCGCTATGAGTCAGAATTGACTCCACATAATGGGTTTGGTTTTGTTTTGGTAGATAGGTCTTTAAGGCAGCCATAGAGTTTAAGGACCTCAGTTACCTGGAAGCAGGAAGCCAGGACCAGGGCTCTTCATCCAGGGCAGGGCCGTGAGGCTGACAGTGTTGGGGGGGTGGTGAGGGCCAGCAGTGCTCCCAGCCACTGTCAGGGGAGCACTTCATCCTTGACGGGGGCCTAGGAGCATGTCTCAGTGAGCACCACACGGAGCACTATTTACCACTTCCAACTGAGGTTACCGAGCAGTCCTCTGTGCTTGGAGGACACAAGAGAACTACCAGGCATGGTCTCTGCTCTCAGAGTCCCTATACAGTTAAGGTCCCTGATAGTGTAGCTTAAAAATTAGACTCTGACTCCAGAATCAACGAGAAAGCTGTGTATGACTATATAGCATCCAAGTGTTAGTACTGAAATGGTCCCTGGGTGGCACAAATGATTCGTTTTCAACTACTAAAGGTTAGTGGTTCAAACCCACCCAGTGGTGCCATGGAAGAAAGGCCTGGCAATCTGCTCCTATAGTGATTACAGCTGTGAAAACTCTATGAAGCAGTTCTTCTCTGTAACACGTGGGGGCACCATGAGTCAGAATCAACTCAATGGCAATGGATTTGTTGATACTGAGGAGGTTCTGAGAAGGAGCAATTATGGGGGGGCTCCAGAGTGCTTCCTGGAGGAGGTGGGAGCTGAATGAGCAGTAAGACACGGGTAGGGTTTGGGATGGAGACGGGAGGACATGTGGATGAAAGGAGCGTGCAAGCTGCAGCTAAGCAGTTGCTGAGCCCAGGGATTCCCTGCCGTCCCCAGAAGTCGCCCCCACATAGTTCCCTAGAAACAGAGCCAGATGGGTAGAGCCCACGGCTGCCGCTTTCCCCAACTGAGCTAAATAGAAGGGAAAGCCGGAGCCTGCTGGCTCCTACGAGCCCAGCCCCAGACTGCTGGGAGTCTCGGTAGACCCTGCCGGCTCCAGGGCCTGCCTCTTAACAATTGGAGTGGGGGAGCTAATGGAGGCATTAGCAGTCCATCACATGGACGCCGGGCAGCCAGGGAGACAGGAGAGCCGTTCTCCAAATTAATTTGTTTCATTAAGTGAGGTCTCAGAACAGTTAATTTACTCGATGTGCAAAGCAGATTTGAAAGGAAGAAGAAAAGAATGCCATGGCTGTTCCCAGCTAGTGTCAGATGGCCCTGTGGAGTGAGCCAGGCAGAGGAGCGAGCTGTCCTTGCACCTCACGTGCCAGCCCCTGCCTGGGTCCCCAGGTGGTGCAGAGTCGGGCCACATGCTGGGCTCTGCAGGGCGGTGTCAGAGCCTCCAGCAGCTCTCGATGCCTGTGTCCTACGAGTACCCGTGACTGTGACTTGGTGTCCTCTAACTGCAGAACCAATTATGAATCCCATCCCTCCCCTGCCTCTGCCGCCATTGACCCACACCCACTGGGTACCAGACTCCTTCACTGTGGACAAGGTCAGTGCCAGTCATCAGATTTGATTCTGCAAGCTCTCTGTGATGTCACCTACGTCACTGATAACAATGAACAGGACCCCTGGCATAAAATGGTGGTGATGGTTGCACAGCCTTGTGACTACTCTAAAAACCACTGAATTGTACTTTTTAAAAGGGTGGGTTTTGTGCCATGTGAAGTGTCTTTTTTTGAGACTTCTTCATGAACAGGTCAGGTCCCAAGACGGAGTGATGTGGCCAGCTCCTACAAAGACACCTTCAGTCCTGATGTTTGCAGGGGTCCCCCAAATGTGTTAGGCTAGGAACCCTTTCAAAAAAAGTTGCTGGCTTGGTCTCGATTTGGTCTGTGTGAGCCTGTGCTAGCTATTAGTGATCATCTCTTTTCTTGCAAACTGTTCATGCAGGAATGTCTTTCAGAAAGATGATATCTATTTTTCCGATATTTGGAAGTTGGGACTGCATACATCTAGCATGTGTATGTATGTAGGCTGGTAAATAGAGGGCCAATGGAAACAAGGAAACCCTCAATGAGATGGATTGACACAATAGCCCCAACAATAGACTCAAGCATACCAATGATCATGAAGATGGCACAGGACTGGGCAATGTTTCCTTATGTTATTCATAAGGTCACCATGTGTCAAGGTGACTCGGCAGCAACTAACCACACAACATCTAGCTACAGTCTCTACCACTTTGTCTGTTCTCCAGAATTCCTCAGACTTGATCAGGGTCATTTGTGACCTCATATGAAGGGGTTCTCTTGTCCTGAGCAGAACTACCCCATTCTCAGGCAAGAAGAGGAGAACTCAGAGCCCTGGGCACTTTCCTGTGGTCTCATTGCCCTCAGCATCATGCGAATACTCTAGCTGAGTCTACCTTTTCTGGCCCAACATGTGTTCTTCTGGTGGAAGGCAAACCTGGCATTAGGCAGGTCTGCATTCTCTCAGCAGCCGTTAATTTTGCATCTTCTGCCCCATTGGCAACCCCGTGCTTCCCTCCTCCTTCTCACTCTAAATATGAAAGTATAACTTGAGGATTGTCACCAACACGTTTAAGCCCCACTCCTTGCTCCTGCTCTGACAACCCTGCTGGGCTTGGATGGTCATCACTGGTCATGGGAGACCTTCATTCCATTCTGAGCCTCTCTTTTTCCTGTCTGGGCTCATGGGCAAGGACCCTGGCTGGAGGAGCTTTGGTGCCTCCTTAGTCCCCATTCTTTATGTCACAGTACTTTCAGGAGCTTGCTGTTCTCTTAGCACCTCAGAACCCGCCATCAATCACGGAGTCCTTCATCCTACAAAGATGACAAAGCTCTAGGAACTGATTAGGAGTTGACCCATGCAGAGTCCTGGATCCCTCCATCAGCTGCACACTTTCTCATGAGTTGTTAACTTAGTCCTCTTGAAAGTACTTGCTTTTTGTGTGTACATGTGTGGTAAATATATTTGTCTAAGGAGCCCTGGCAGCACAGACATTACAGTGCTCAGCTGCTAACCAAAATGTTGGCTGTTAGAACCCACCCAGTGCCTCTGCAGGAGAAAGAGTTGACAATCTGTTCTCATGAAGATTACAAGCTAAAAACTCTATGAGGTAGTTCTACTCTGTCACACGGGGTCTCTGTGAGTCAAAAATGACTCAACGGCACGGAACAACCCCAACAAAACACTTGCTAAGTTAACATTTTTATGTGTACAATTCTGTGGCATTAATTACATTCATCATGTTGTGCAACCACCAGCATTACCCATGTCTAAATTTTTCCATCACCCTTAACAGAAGCTCAGTGCCCCTAAAGCAGTGAGTCCCTCTTTCCTCCTCCCACCTGCCCCTGGTAATCACTAATAAACTTTGGTCTCTGTGTATCTAGGTATTTCCTGTATTGCAATATTTGTCCTTTTGTGACTGACTTACTTCACTCAGCATAATGCTTTCAAGGCTCACTCATGTTGTGGCATGCACCAGGACTGGAAGTACTTGCTTCTTCAAACAGGGTAGAGAGATGCTGAAGGTAAAGCACTATGTTATGAGTGATGAGATTCCAGGGCCCAGTGGTTGGTTTTGTTTGGGGGACAGTGGTGGAAGAGCTGGGGAGAGGATCAGGGCATGGGAGACACGCCCTCTAGTGGTTACCACCTGCCTGGGTGTCACTAAGCAGCCGTTACTGCACTTGCCCCATCCTGGGTGACACCCTCCCTGAAGCCCTCACATTCAGCCCTGCAGTGACTGTCATTGTCAGCTGTCATCAGGAGCCCCAGGGAGAGCGAGACAGATCCACGCTCACGTTGCCCTCGGTTTGTCTTCATATCCTAGCAAGGAAATTGCCCTCATTAAGTCCCTGCTAAAGATAGATAAGAAAATAGGACAGGCAAACCCCCACCTGGCAGGCAGCCCTGTCAGATTCTAAGCAGAGTGAGTCAGATTGGGAGTATTTTTAGGATCCTTCTCCTCCTCCCCTACGCCCACCCCCAGCAACTCTCTTGGGAAGAAGAGAGCTCACTTCTTCAAGCCAGATGTCCAGGTCTACATTGAGGGGAGGCCCGGGTGAGCTCAGAGAAGCCCCCCGGCCTTGGCATAAATCTTGACAACCCCAAGGACCCCTCATAGCATGTAGCTGCCTTGCCCAGCACCCTGAGCAGACGAGCTGCTGTGATGGCCTCCTGTGGCTGGGCCATGACTCACCTCTGAGCAGTACCCCTGCCCTGCAGACCCTCTCCTGCCCCCTGCCCTGGACGCTTTCTGCTGCCCCCTGCCCAGTGCATGTTCTGTGCTCAGGACCTGCCATTGGCACTCACTTCTGGGGATACCAGGCCCTAGGCCCCTCTCCCAGGGAAGGACCAGCACATTCCTTGGCCCGGGACCTGCATCTACTGGGGGCTGACCAGGCGCAAGAGGTGACCTGCAGTTCACTGCCTAGCCTAGCAGTGGCACCTCCAGCTCTGCGCCTGCTTTTGTGAAGCTGAACATTACTCTTCCCTGGGTGGTGCCATCCCCCTTTTCCCAGAGAAAGGAATTGTTGAGACCCCTTAATCCCTAGATAGCAAAGAAGGGAGGCCTGCGGTGAGAGAGTTGACTGAAGAAGAGGAAGGGCACACACCTGGTGGCCCTGAGGCTGGGAGAGTGTTAGCCAGGAAAGCTGGCCCCAGAGAGAGGGAAATACCATCCCCACTGGGTATGTGCCTGGGGCAGGAAGTAGAGTGAACACCCCCAGGGACTAACACCTCAAGCTGCTTTAATTAATCTTCCTCAGGGGATTTAGTCTCCCTGTTGCTGAAATGCAGGCATTTGGAGATTAGCTTACAAATGTTAAACTTCCACCACCACCACCCACCACCGTCACCACCACCCACCACCGTCACCACCACCCACCACCGTCACCACCACCCACCACCGTCACCACCACCCACCACCGTCACCACCAACCACCACCACCACCACCAACCACCACCACCATCACCACCAACCATCAGCACCAACCACCACCCACCACCACCAACCACCACCACTACCACCAAACACCACCGCCATCACCACCACCGCCATCACCAACAGCATCACCACCAACCACCACCGCCGCCACCAACCACCACCGCCGCCATCACCACCAACCACCACCGCCGCCACCAACCACCACCGCCGCCACCAACCACCACCGTCACCACCAACCATCACCACCAACCACCACCACCATCTGACCCTTTTACTCCTCACTGGAGTGGAAGAAAATAGGCAACTCTGAGGTCCCCAAGGGATCCAGCCTCTGGCACCCAGTCACCCAGCCATCCCTGGGGGCCAGTGTTGTGACAGGCAGCCCAGGTCCTAGGTCAGGCCCACTTGGCCTCAGGGCCAGCTCAGTCCTCACCAGCCAGGGGATCTTGGGAAAACCTTTTTTTCCCATGCCCATTCTTCTTCCTTGTTCCTGAGGACACTGATGTTCAGCCCACAAGGTGCTGGTGGTGGGGCGTGGCGGCATCTCCGTGGGGAGTCCAACCTGGTACCTGGCTCTGAGTACACCCTCAGAAAACCTGAGACCCCACTTTTCCCTGACCTTCACTCTCAGGACCCCTCTTCCCCCAGGCAGTGTGCAGGGAAGGAAAGAACACTGAGCTGGGGTTTACGGAATCTGGGTTTTCATCTTTGTGGTGTGGCCCAGAGCAATCCCTTACACCATGGTTTTCTCAGCTATGGAATGGTGTTCCTCACTGCAGCTGTGAAATGTAATGGGGTAGCATTTGAAAAAGTGTGTCCACCAGCAGATTCATGGGTAAAGAAAATGTGATATATCCATACAATAGAATATGACTCAGCCATAAAGAGAAATGAAGGCCTGATAGATGCTACCACATGGATGAACCCGGAAAACATTATGTTGAGTGAAAGAAGCAAGTCACGAAAGGGCAAATATTATATGATTCCTCTTATATGAAATATCTAGAATAGGCAAATGCATAGAGACTGAGGTTTATTAATGTTACCAGAGGTGGGAGGAAGGAGAAATGGGGAATTATTGCTCAGAGGGTATTGAGTTTCTGTTTGGGATGATGAAAAAAACTTTTGGAAATGGGTAGTGGTGATGATTACACAACATAGTAAATATAATTAATGTCACTGAATTGTATACTTAAAAATGGCAAATGTTTTAGTATGTATGTACATACTTTTCAACATAATAATTTTTTTTTTAATGGAAGGAACGAAATAGGACTAAAGGTGGGAAAAGAATATCTCTCATGAATATTCCATTCCTTAACCATGGGGTGAGAATGGCAGAATTGAGAGGCACTGCAGAGACTGGAGGGGGCTTCAGTGCACATAGCCAGTGCCCCTGTATCCTCAGCCCAGCCCACATGCCCTTGCCATGGCAAGCTCCAGGAAGGCGAGGCCACATCTGCTGCTCCTGAGTATGCCTTCCATCGCCCAAACCTGGTTCAGGTCTGCGCCCTGGGCGCCCAGCCATAACCATGCCTAGCAGAGTGTTCCTGGCACTCTGGCCACCTGAGTTCAGATGCTGTGTGGCGCCACCTAACCAAGTGGGTAGGCTCTGCATCCCAGTGGTTTGAAGGGCCTTTTTCCTGGACCCACACACAAGCCTGGCCCAGCCCAGAAGCTACTCAGCAATTTAACAACCACCTGCAGAACGTGCACTATGTTCAACACAATGTTCTGAGCTCTTTACAAATATCCGCTCATCCAATCTTTTCAACAACTCTAGGGAGGAGATAAGATTACCATTTCCATTTAACTGATGAGGAAAAGAACTTGCACAGAGAAATGAAGTAACTTGCCCAGAGCCACAGAGCTGGAAGTAGCTGAGCCAGAATTTCAACCCCAGCTGTCCGGCCTCAGAGACGGTACTCTTCAAGATTCTCTGATGCAAAACTTGTCTTGTCTCCTCCACAGGCTCGGCTTCTGTCTGCTGGGTCTCTAGCCTCCTTCTCCGTACACTCCCTATTAACTCATACGCACAGGGTATTGCGACAGTGTGCTTCTCTCTGGGGGCAAGGGGCTGCCATTTTCACATGGGCTGAGAGGAAGGCTAGTGCACAATTCAAAGGAATGAGTGAGTGGTGAGATTTCAGACAGGGTCGTCCACCCTCGGCCTTCTTGACCCTTCCCCTAGGTCAGCCATGCCCATAGATTCCTTCCCTGGTCTGGATGATTCATGGATGGACATGTTTAGGACATCCCTGCAATAGACCAGAGATTTCCCAGGTTGTGGGGCCCCGCCCAAAAAGAGACTGGAGGAAGGGTACTGTGAGTTCTAAGGTGGTCAGCAGCTCTCAGAGGAGGGGGACCAGGCCTAGGAGGAGCTTCCTCCAGCTGCCAACACCCCCGAATCCCAGGAGGACCAGTCCAGGGCATGAGGGTCCTTCCACTCCTCCACAAGGCTCCACAGCAGTGACGGGGGCACAGGTTTCAAAAATACCACGGAGCCTTCCTGCCCGGGTCAGCGTTTACCCTGAGCTCTGAGGGTTATTTCTGAGTCTTCCCAGTAATTTAATTTTAGCCATTTATTCCAATGCGTGTGTTTTGGGGAAGCCGAGGTGGCCTCTGTTATGGTTTGGAGTATTTTGGAAAGCCCTGGTTTCCAGAAGTGATGCAGGGGCTCAGTTAGGCAAGACACCAGGAAACAGAAATAAAATAACTCAAGGAGACAGGCCCTTGGGTCCCCTGGAGGTGATGTTCTTAGATCCCATGGGGGAAATTAAACTATCCCCTGAGTCCCTGGTGTGATCACCTCTGAAGTGACAATTGATTCTATTGTCACTAGCTCTCTGAGCACTTGCAGGGGTCTGAATGCCCTACAGGATGTGGGTTGAATGGAGCTGCCCCTTCTTTCCAAAGAGGCCCAGTCAAAGAGACAGACAGACACCCTAATAGGCCCACAGCAACTCACAAGCCACTCATGATGAGTTTAAAATTACAGTCCCAGCACATGAACATTGTGGAGATTTTTGGAAGAATTGTTGAACAGTTTGTTGTTGTGTTGCTGGGTGCTGTTGAGCTGATTTTTGATTCATAATGACTTCACGTGGCAGAGTAGAACTCTGCCATAGGGTTTCCTAGGCAGATCACCAGGTATTTTTCCCACAGAGCTGCTGAGTGGGTTTGAACCACCAACCTTTCGGTTAGCAGCTGAGCACTTAACCGTTGAACCACTGAGGCTCCTTTTGAACAGTTTATAGTCTTTCAGATAGGCCTTCAGGACCTCTTACCAGAGCCAGGCTTACCTGAGCCTCCCCCACTCCCATGTAAGATATGGCCCTCTCCCCACCTCCCCCCACTTTACGTCCTCACCCACTGTGCTCTTCACGCCCCAGTCTTCTCAGGGCTCCTTGAACAGGCCAAGCTTGCTCCTGCTCTACGCCGCCTGTCCCCTCTGTCTGGTCCTTTCTCAGCCCAGTCCTGCTCTTGCTGCTCCTTGTCATTCTGCAGGTTCACCTGCCCCCTTCCCACCTACTCCACCCTTCACTATTCAAGCCCTTTTCAGTCCTCCCTCCATCCTCTTCCCTGACTTTCCCACAATACCAGGGGTGGGTCAGGGCGGCATGGACTGAGAGAGTTCCCTGCATGCTCGGGTTCCCTAGCTCACCTAGAGCAGGTGCAGCAGCTGAGGGACTCAGGGGTGGGCAGGAGGCTCCAAGAAAGTTCATTCATGGTGGGGCAGGGGAGGTGAGCTCCTGTCTTCTGACTCCTAAGTCACCTCTACAGCTGAACAGATGTGCTGAGAACAAAAGCAGCCGCCCTGAGCCAGCTCCGACGTTCACCAGCCCCTTAATCTACCCAATTCGAGCTCCAGGGAATTTTCCTCAAGACAGAGTGTGTGAGGACCCCCCAGCTGGATGAATGTGCTGCATGAATGTCCAAACGCATACAAATCTGTATGCTTGTCAGGTCACCACGACCTTGTGAGGTAGAGTTGTGTGCATTCACACCCCTCGCTCCAAATACGACTGCCTTTGAGTTGTCTGAACACTCCCTTCTTGTCATCACCAAGGGGAGGCCCTCTAGTTCCGATATCACAAGATTTGGTGGATAAAGGATCCAATTTCAGGCTTTTTGCCTGTCAGGGCTGACTCTAAACTCAGAAAAAGACATGTATGTGGACTTGAAAAAAGAAAGGAGAAATGTTTTTAAGGGGTAAAAAACAAAAGCCAACCATATGGGGCCGTGTGCGTGTTTGGTCCGACTGTCTGGGCGGCTGCAGCAAACCCTTGTTCCAGGTTGCTTGGTGTGCCAGGGAGCAGATGGCATGGCCTGGTCACCCTGAGCGAGAAACCTGGCGCCTGTGGACCGTGGGCTGCTGGGGCTCTGAGGGATTGGACAGGGACTAGGGTAGGATAGGCAGAGGACAGGGTTCTGGCATTACCCTCATATTCCAGAAGGTTGGAGAAGTGCAGTCAGGTGAGCATGAAAGGTGATCACAGAACCTCTCTAGGCAGAGCTAGCCAGGGCCAGCTCACTTCCAAGGCCCTGCAATCCCAGTTCCCTTCTGATTGCTCCTCTGGGGATAGCAGAGGGGTCTTAGAAGCCCTTTCCTGGCCAAGGCTCTAATGTTTTTGTTTTTGCTTTTTTTTTTTTTTTTTTTTTACTGTGATACCTTATTCTGCAAGTAGACTAGCCTCAAGCAATTGGGGAAAATATTTTTGCTCCCTGTCCACCCCTCTTACGGCCAGAATGAACCCCCACCTCCCATTACTCTCAAGCAGCCCCTGGTCTCCTAGATGTGGTCCCTACATATGCTTCTCATCTTGAGAACTGAGGGGTTGGTGGTTAATCCTTAATGGGTACCCAGGAGGCTTCACTGACAACCCAAAGGCGTTACGAGAATGGTCCTAGTGCTAAGACCTTAGGCCTACTAAGAAGCCAGTATGTGTGTGTGAGGGGGGTGAGGGCTAGGGAGGTACAAGGGTTTATTTTTTAAAGGCAAGATTTTTTAGCTCCCAAAAGCCTGAAACCATCCCGCTTTAGGCAAGCACTATTTTGCTGCTGCTTTCACCACCTGGAAGTGACATAACATGAACTACTGTCCACCCAGGTTCCAGCCAGAAGCATAGGCAGCCCCTTGAGTATGCTGAGTTGTCTGGGCTTGGTTTGAATATCGTTTCTTCCCATTACTAGATGTGGTTAAGGAGACGTGATGCTCAAAGGCACCATGCACCCCTCTGAGGTAGGTTTCTCATTATAAACTAGGACATCCACCTTGTAAGGCTGTTTGTGATTCAAATGAGATGATGCTTTGAAAGCAGGTAAAACGTCCAGGGCCACATCAACGTGAGGACTCATTCCCTGTTTTTTATGTTTGTATTTCATACATGCCTATGTTTATGACTGTGTGTGAGTGCGTGTGTATGTGTGTGTCTGTGTGTGTGTGTAAGTGAGTGAGTGTTTTGGGGACTTCCAGTTCCTACGAAGTTATTTTTCCAATGATTAAAAAAAAAAACAATGCTGTCGAGTCGATTCCAGCTCACAGTGACCCTAGTTTGCTGGAAATGGAACTGGGCCTGGATTTTTATATTAATAATCTATTGCTACATAACAAATTACCCCAAAACTTAGCACTTAAAACAAAACACATTATCTCACACAGTTTCTAAGAGTCAGGAATCCAGGAACAGCTTAACTGAAGGGTTCTGGTTCTGGGTCTCTCATGAGATGGTAGTCAAGGTGTCAGCTTGAGCTGCTGTCATCTGAGGGCTCACCTGGGACTGGAGGACCTGCTTCCAAGCTCACTCACTAAGTTTTTGGGAGGTCTCAGTTCCTCAGTAGCTGTTGGTCACAAGGTGGGCCTCTTCCTAGGGCTGCTCCTGACATGACAAGTGGCTTCTACCAGACTGTGATCTAAGACAGAGAGAGACAGACAGACACCAAGGTGAAAGCCACAGTGCTTTTTATAACTTACTCTTGAAAGTGATATACCATCGCTTCTGCCATATGCTATTGGTCACACAGACCAACCCTGGTATAATGTGAGAAGGAGGAAACTATACAAGGATTAAATTCCAGGAAATGGGGACCATGGGGGGTCATCTTGAGGCTGGATATCACAGTTCGCCCTGTGGCCCTCAAAGATTCCACATCCTTTCTATGTGCAAAATACACTCCCTCCCTCCCAATTCCTCATTCCGTTATAGCATCAGCTCAAAGTCCAGAATCTTATCATCTAAATCAGGTTCAAGTGCAGATGAGGCTCCATGGATGTAATTCCTCAAGTATAGCTCCTCTGGATCTATAGGTCTGTGATTTAAAGAGATACATAGTCTTCCCCCAACATGCCCAATAAACAGTGGTGGGACAGGCATAGGATAATTGCCTTAGGTGCTCCTTTTCAAAACCAGCACCTGTTGCCATTAAGCCAATTCTGACTCATAGTGAATGACCCTATGGGACAGAGTAGAACTGCCCCATAGAGTTTCCAAGGAGCGCCTGGTGGATTCAAACTGCCGACCTTTTTTTTGGTTAGCAGCCATAGCACTTAACCACTACACCACCAGCGTTTCCACTCCTTTTCAAGAAGGAGGGAAATAAGAAGCTCACAGGAGTCACCAGTCTGTAGCAGTTGTGAAAACCAGCCAGGGAAATGTTGGAAGTTCCTTGATGAGAACTCAGTCCTACTCCTGCCCAAGAGTTATTCTACATGACTCTTGTCTCCACCCTCCACCCTCTGGGTATCTCATAAGATTGCAGTCCAGTTGTCGACCCAATAAATACTCTGGGCTCCTGGTTCCACCCTAAGTCATCCTTCCTTTTCTATGATAGATGGCATGTGTTTGCAGTTGAGTTGTTTTCCCAGCCAGCTTCCCTCCTGTAGAATTTTGGAGGTCCAACAGCCTTTTTTCATTTTGTACTGTCTCTGTCTCTTTCAGCAAGCTGACGTTTCTGCTGATATTGTTCTTTGAAAAACTCTATGGGCCTTCTGTGAATCTTATTGGGATCTACTCCACTAAATAGAAGCCCACCACCAAATCTCTTCAAAACAATCCCTTTTCTACTTTGAGCTTCTGCTGAGAGACAATGCCCTTAGGCTTCTTAGACGCCTTATTGTTTGATTGAGAAGGTCTGGGAGCTATACCCTTAAAATGATTAGAGCACATGTTGTCTGACTGAATAATACTCTGAGGTACCAATTTTGATATTTCTGAGATCTTAACAAAGGATTTCTTAGTCACACCCTTACCCTTATCTTTGGACCATGCTTTCCTCGGAGTGCCATGGATTTGATCTTTGCTCAGAAGTAATTTCTTAATTTTAGCATCATTTGCCATCTGGAAAGGCTGGGAATCTTCAGAACTAGCAAGTCCTAGCTTCTTTTTTGTAACAGTCTTTCTTTTAGCTTCTCTCTCTCCTCTGTATTTTATCATACCCAGCAAGAAGAAACCAGGCAGCACCTTCAACACTGGCTGGAAATCCCCTTAGCCAGATCACCCAAGTCAAGAGGTACATTTCCCACTTTTCACATAACTATAGGAGGAGGTGTTGCTAAACTTCCTGTAGCTACATAACAAGACCCCCCTTTCCTCCACTTGCCAGTGATGTACGTGTTTCTCACTTCCCTTAAAGCCCTCACCAGCAGTATCCTTAAACTCCATATTTCTACTAACAGTCTCTTCATGGCACTTTACATTTTTATTAACAAGCACCTCAAAATCCTTCAAGTTCCTCCCCACTGACAAAGTGACACCCATGTTTTAGATTTTTGTTATGACAGTACTCCACTTCCAAGTACCCAAGTCGGTATTAGTTATCTCTTGCTGTGTAACAAACTACCCCCCAAATTTAGCAGCTGAAAACAATAAGCATTTATGAACTCACACAGTTTCTGAGGGCCCGGGATCCAGAAGTAGTTTAGCTGATTGGCTCCGGCTCAGGGTCTCTCTTGACGTTGCAGTCAAGCTGTTTCCAGGATTGCAGTCATCTGAAGGCTTGACTGGAACTGCAGGATCTACTTCCAAGCTCACTGATGTGGGGTTGGCAGTTGTTGCATCTTTGCTGGCTGTTGGCCGGAGGCTTCATTTTCTTGCAATGTGGGCTCCTCTGTAGGGTCTCACAACAGAGCAAATGATCTGAGAGGAGAGGGGGTAGAGGAGACACACAGAGAGTAGCAGCAGTCTCTTTTATAAGCTTATCTTGGAAGTGACATCAGATCCTTTCTGCCATAGCCTGTTGGGCACACAGACTAACCCTGGTTCAGTGTGAGAAGGGACCACACAATTCTGTGAATGCCAGGAGGTGGGAACCATTGGGGGGCCATCTTTATCTGTTTCTAGTTCCTTCCAGTATCATTGGGTTTTGTCCACTTTAAGTGATCTAGTGAAACCCATCAATAGCTTTGAAGGGGTTGAAGTTTTTTGAGTTTACCCTCTTTTCTGAATCAACTTCAAATCTTTCTAAGAATACCCTCCTTATCCTGTCCTCCCCTCTACACGTCCCTCCTCATTCTCCACAGCTCTTCTTTACAGTGGGAACTGAGCTAGAATATTTCCTCCCTGGAGAAGGGTTTAAGCCAGAGGATGCTATTGCCTGAGCTTAGAACATACCTGTCCCCCTGGGAGATCCAGCAGGTAGTTCCAGGAAAAGGACACTTTCTAAGACACACACACTCGCTAACACACACACACACACATACTTATTTTCCCTTAAACTCTATAATCTCGAAGATTATAGAAGGTTGGGCTTTGATTATAGGCATTCTTGAATCTGTCAGACACTGACAGGGAAGGCCCTCGAGTAGGAGAGAAAATAATACAAATATTAATAACACAAAGATGTCTGACACACCCTTTCCGCTAGTATCCCCACAGCAGGCCTGGGAGGCAGAGAAGCCAGATTCTAGGGTCCCCATTGTCAAGATGAAGAAAGTGAGTCTCAGAGAGGCTACCTGGTCTACCACAGCCTTGCAGAGCCGAGGTTGATTGCAGACATCTGGATTCCTGGACTCTTTTCCGTGGGATTCTGAAACATTGGCCCTGAGCAGGGGACCACGAACTTCTTTTTCACCCACTCCAGCATATGATGATCGGGGGACGTCTGACTGTCTGGGTGAGGGTTGTCTTGCTTGGGAGAGAAGAGGGGTGGAGAGAAGCCCCACAGAACTGTCTTTGTGGGTCTGATGAAAGCTTGGGAGGCCTAAGGATCTGGTGGTGGCCCAGTGGAGATGGGATAAAGAGGGCTTCCTTTCATCTGTCTTTTCTAATTTACCCAAATTCTCACCCCCTCTCCGTTTTGAGGGCATCAGTAGGAAAAGTACTTCAGGAGACCCTGTCTCTAAATGGAGCCATTGGGGATAAAGTGAAAAAAAAGCCTTCCTTGTCTATACTACAGTGGCGTAGTGGTTAAGTGCTATGCCTGCTAACCAAGAGGTTGGCAGTTGGCAGTTCAAATCTGCCAGGTGCTCCTTGGAAACTCTACAGGGCAATTCTACTCTGTCCTATAGGGTCGCTATGAGTTGGAATCGACTCGATGGCAGTAGGTTTGGTTTTTCGTTTTTGTCTACAGCTGCGCTGTCTAGTACGGTAGCCACTAGCCACTTGTGGCTATTTCAGTTAATTAAAATAAAATGAAAACTTCAGTTCCTCAGTCCCACTAGCCAAATTTCAAGTGCTTGAGAGCCACATGTAGCTCATGGTTACTGCATCGGACAGCACAGGTATAGAATATTTCCATCATCCCAGGAAGTTCTGTTAGATGACCCTGCTCTGCAGAAACTGTCCCAGGGCCCAGAGAGCTTGGCTGGGGCGGGTGGGGGAAGAGACAAGAGCAGAGTAGAACAGCCAGTCTGAGAGGGTGTGGGGAGAGGGAAGAAGGCCCAGGAAGAGAAGGAAGAAGCTGAGAAAGAGAAGGGGGTGCTTGCCGAGGACAGCGTGTGGCCCCTGTAGGGGTCAGGAAATGTTCACGCCTCCTTCAGCTTGTGCTGTGAGTGGAGGATAGCACCTACCCTGTCCACCTGTGTGTCTAAAACTCAGGGGACCACCTCCTGCCAGGACTTTACTCAGAGCATAGCCTGGAGGAAGACAGGGCACTGCCCCTGGGAGCAGCCCTCAGGCCCACTCTGCAGGCCACCAGGACCCGTGAGCGCTGTACAGCCTTCCCAGACCTGCAGGGGGTGAATCCGAGAGAGCTGAGTGTAGAGCCCTAATCGTGGACAATCCAGGGCAAACCCTTCATAATAGAGAGAGATGCCGGGAGCTCCTGGAGGAAGGTGAGGACCCATCTGTTTGAAGGTATCTTAGTTATCTAGTGCTGCTATAACAGAAATACCACATGTGGATGGCTTTAACAAAGAGAAATTTTTTCTCTCACAGTCTAGGAGGCTAGAAGTCCAAATTCAGGGTGCCAGCTCCAGGGGAAGGCTTTGTCTGTCTGTCAGCCCTGGGGGAAGGTCCTTGTCATCAATCTTTCCCCATCAAGGAGCTTCTCAGTGCAGAGACCCCGGGTCAAAGGAACTGCTATTCTTCTGGCTCTTGTTTCTTAATGGTATGCAGTCCCCATGTCTCTCTTCTCACTTCTCTCTTTTGTATCTCAAAAGAGATTTTGACTTAAAACACAATCTAATCTTGTAGATTGAGTCTTGACTCATTAACATAACTGCCTCTAATCCTGCCTCATTAACATCACAGAGGTGGAGTTTACAACACAGGAAAATCACATCAGATGACAAAATGGAGGACAGTTACACAGTATTGGGAATCATGGCCTAGCCAAGTTGACACACATTTTGGGGGGACATAATTTAATCCATAAAAGAAGGTTCTTCAAACAAAGTCTTATACGGAAACTACATATTTAAAATCAATATAAGAAGACCCCCTTAGTTTTAATCAGGTTGAGGCCCCAAACCTATGTGCCCCTAACACCACCAGCATTTTGTTTCCACTTAGTATAATAGTAATTATTGAGGTTACTCTTTATGGAGTGTCTCCTAGGCTGGGGAGTCTATCTAGATCAGGAGTTGGCAAACTTTTTGTGAAGAACCAGATGATAAACATTTTTGGCTTCGTGGGGCATACAATCTCTGTCACAATTATGAAGCTCTGCCATTATAGCACAAAACACATAAGTGAATGAATGTCACATGCTGGGACATATGACAGGAAAGTCAGAAGAGAATCCCCTGCAGGACACCGTGGCATCTTACCCATCTCCCCCGGTGTGCTTCTAGTCCTTGAATATTGTAGTTCCTGAAGAACCACGTCTTCACCCTCTTCTCGCAGAAAAGGACAGGAGAGCAGCTAATGACCTCGGACACGCTTGTGGATGCAGGTCCCTGGTTGTTCATTTTCAGTGGAGGCTCCCTTGTTGGGTACTGGCATGGGAGATGTCAGGAGTCGGGGTGCCTGGGGGTAGCAGACAGAACTTCAAGTGGAAGGACTTAGGAGAAAAATAGAAGTCGTGTGTCCATGGTTGTTGTTGTTGCTAGGTACCGTCAGGTCAGTTCTGATTCATAGTGACCCTGTATACAACAGAATGAAACAGTGCCAGGTCCTGTGCTATCCTCACAATCATTGTTATGTTTGAGCCCATTGTCGCAACCACTACGTCAGTCCATCTCATTGAGGGTCTTCCTCTTTTTCTCTGGCACCCTATTTTACCAAGCATGACGTCCTTCTCGGGGGACTGGTCCCTACTGATAACATGTCCAAAGTACATGAGATGAAGTCTCGCCATCCTCGCTTCCAAGACAGACTTGTTCATTCTTCTGGCAGTCCATGGTATGTTCAATCTTCTTCAGCAACACCGTAATTCAAAGGCATCAGCTCTTCAGTCTTCCTTATTGGTTGTCCAGGTTTCACATGTATATAAAAAAAAAATAAGGTGATTGAAAATATCATGGCTTGGGTTAGGCACACCTTAGTCCTCAAAGTGACATCTTTGCTTTTTAACACTTCAAAGAAGCCTTTTGCAACAGATTTGCACAGTGCAATACATGGTTTGATTTCCTAACTGCTGCTTCTATGGGCATTAATTGTGGATCCAAGTAAAATGAAATCCTTGACAACTTCAATATTTTTGCCGTTTATCATGATGTTGCTTATTGGTCTAGTTGTAAGGATTTTTGTTTTCTTTATGTTGAGGTACAATCTGTATTGATGGCTATGGCCTTTGATCTTAGTCAGTAAGGGCTTCAAGTCCTTTGCACTTCCAGTAAGCAAGGTGTGTCATCTGCATATCACAAGTTGTTAATGGGTCTTCCTCCAATCCTGAACATGTGTTCTTCTTCACATAGTCCGGCTTCTCGGATTACCTGCCCGGCATATAGATTGAGTAAGTATGGTGAAAGGATGCAACTCTGATGTACATCTTTCCCTGCTTCTCCTGAATTGCTAAAGCAGGACCAGAGAAGGTGAAGGGGAAGGAGAGTCCCAGGGCAAGGCAAGAGACTCTCCCGTGCCACCATGGGCAGCCTCTGACTCCGGTTTCCTCGCAAGAAACCTGCTGCAAAGCCATCCCTCTCAGCGAGAACGGTTCTCTAAGTCTGTAGCCCATAGCCCGGAACCCAAAACAACAGCCCAAAGCATCACCAAGCAGAAGGGGTTGGGGGGGCGCTCTCTGCTCTAGGCAACCTGTCCTTCCCAAGATCCTTCCAGATTTAAGGCTACTTCGTCACCTTCATCTTGAGCCCTTTGATGACAACATTGCCTCTCCTGCAACAACACAACCCAGCCAGCCGGCCCTGCTTCCTGTGTGTCTCCTCAACGCCAGCCAGCCAGCGGCCAGGGCCAGGGCTGGCCAGCTCCCAGCCAGGATCCCATCTGTGTGCAGGAAGGACAGGTGCTTCTGATGTGGGCACTGTTGCGTGTTTTATTCATCTCTGTGCCCTCAGCAGAGGCACATGGTATACTTACCATACATATCTGATCCACAGATTAACAGTCATGATAATAGGGATGAACGTGGCTGCCTAGAAATGCCCCTTTGCCTGAATTTCCATCATTAGCTAGTGTCTCCTTTGGGTTACAAATTCACTTTCCCAGGTGCTGCAGATTGCTCTTGGCTACTAACTGAAAGGTTGGCAATTTGAATCTACTTAGCAGTGCCCTGGAAGAAAGACCTGGCAATTTGCTTCCATAAGATCATCGTTGTTAGTTACCATCAGTCGACTCTGACTCATAGCAACCCTATATGACAGAGTAGAACCGCCTCATAGGGTTTTCTTGGCCATCATCTCTACAGAAGCAGATCGCCAGGCCTTTCTCCTGCAGAGCGGCTGCTGAGTTTGAATCACCAGCCTTTCAGTTAGCAGTCAAGCCCTTAACCACTGTGCCACCAGGGCTCCTTCCGTAAGATTACAGCCAAGAAGACCCTGTGGAGCACAGCGTACATGGGATTGCCATGGGCTGGTATCAACTCCATGGCAACGGGTTGAGCTCTTTTTTTTCCCCCCCCCCATTTCAAACCCTGGTGGCGTAGTGGTTAAGTGCTACGGCTGCTAACCAAAGGGTTGGCAGTTCAAATCCGCCAGGTGCTCCTTGGAAACTCTACGGGGCAGTTCTACTCTGTCCTATAGGGTCGCTATGAGTCAGAATTGACACGAAGGCACTGGGTTTTTGGGTTTTTTTATTTCAAAGTGTAGCTGCCCTGGAAAAGGCAGTGTCCTGAGGCACCTTGTGAGTTTGCTGTTGTAGATAAGGGAGAGGAGGCAAAGAGAGGCCAAAAAAGGGTGTGGGAAGGTGGAAGTGGAACTGAGAAGCTTGCCTGAGCTCTGCCTGCCTGTCTTGAGAGTTGCTGCCTCAGAGCCCAACCACAGCCTGAGCGACTGACGCAGGACCAGCCAGCTCATTGCCAACCCCCTGCTGTCTTGGGGGAGCCTGTTTAGCATGGGGTCAGGAGAGGGGCTTTCACAGGCATGGAGCCATGTCCAGGCCCCAGGGCACAGCCTGTGGTTAGGAGGGTAACAGGGCACAGACTGTGCAGCAGGGCCCTGGTTCCTGTCAGCCTGGCTGCCCAGGAGGAGACATGCCAGCTCCTGTGAATTGATTCTGGGCGAGTTATGTAGAAGGCATCCTGGGGGCCTGAGCTGTACATTCCACACAGAGCAGCTGAGAGTGTTGAGAAGGAAGGGAATTCTCTCAGAGTCTGCCTGTGGCTGTTAGTTTTCTAAGGGCAGAGCAGAGCAGTGTTGTGAAAAAAGTCGACTTGCTCCCCTCTCCCCAGGCCCATGCCTCTGGGGACCTGTCTTAGTTACCTCGTGCTGCCGTAAGATAAATACCACAAGTGGGTGGCTTTAAAAAACAGATATTTGTTTTCTCACATCAGAAATCCAAACGTACTGCCATTGAGTCGATTCTGATTCATAGCGACCCTATAGGACAGAGTAGAACTGCCCCATAGAATTTCCAAAGAGCACGTGGCGGATCTGAACTGCTAACCACTTGGTTAGCAGCCATAGCACTTAACCACTACGCCAGGGTTTTCTGACAGCAGTGGAGGCTGAATGTCCAAATCAGGGCCGTGCGACTCCTTCTGTGAGCTTTAGGTTCTGGTGTCTGCCAGCAATCCTTAGTGTTCCTTTGCTTGTAGATGGGTTCTCACATGGCATGTCTTTCCCTATCAGTGTGTCTCTGTGTCTAATCTTCTGTTTTTTATAACTCAAATGATTAGATTTGGAGCCCTGGTGGTACAGTGGTTAAGAACTCAGCTGCTAACCAAAAGGTTGGCAGTTTGAATCCACCAGCCGCTTCTTGGAAACTCTAAGGGGCAGTTCTACTCTGTCCTATAGGGTCGCTGTGAGTCAGAATTGACTTGAGGACAACGGGTTTGGTTTTGGGTTTTACTTGGGTATGATCTAATTAACATAACAAAGAAAATCCTCTTTCCAGACAAGGCCACACCCACAGGTATAGGGATTAGGATTCCAATTTGGGGGATGCCATTCAATACATAACAGGACCCCTTCCAGCTCTGCTTGGTCCAGCAGGCCCACGGGCCACATCAGAGTTCTCGGTCCCAAACCCCAACCCCTCACAGACCTTCTCCACCCAGAAATGAGAATTTATTCATCCGTCCTCCGAGTCTCTCAGGGCTGGGACTCAGAGCTAAGCTCTCCCATGGAGAATGCCTAGATTTCCGTCCTAAGAATCTTGTGTGCATTTTACCAGGGGTCTTAATTCTGATGGGAAAAAAAAACAAACCTGTTGCCGTTAAGTCGATTTTGACTCATAGCAACCCTATAGAACAGAGTAGAACTGCCCCATAGAGTTTCCAAGGAGTGCCTGGTGGATTCGAACTGCCGACATTTTGGTTAGCAGCTATAGCACTTAACCACTGCACCACCAGGGTTTCCATTATGATGGAGGTGGGTAGCAATTTGGGGTCTAGTATAGGGTCACTGTGAGTCAGAATTGACTCAACAGCAGTGGGTTTGGTTTTTTTTTTTTTTTTTTTTTAAAGGGGCATTTGGAGCTTGAGCTGGATGTCTCCCCTGAGACAAGGGTTAGCTTTCAGCAAAGCCATTGTGGGTGTTGCGGCTGATCCTCATGGGTCCTGCTCACCCTGCTAAGCCTGCCCTGGGAGCCCTGGCCCAAATCCAGGGTAGGAACACCAAGCAGGGAGATGGGGCTGGGCTGGCCAGGAGTGAGGCCTCAAGGCCCCACTGGTTTTCCTCCAGGGCAGGGAGCAGGGAGACTGTCAGGGCTGCCCCTTCTTCTGGTAAGGACTGCCCACCAGAAATAGGTCATGACCTGCCCTCCAGGATTGCTGTGCTAAATCAAACCCACTGCATTGAGTTGATTCCGACTCATAGTGACCCTATAGGACAGAGTAGAACTGCCCCATAGGGTTTCCAAGGCTGTAAATCTTTACAGAAGCAGACTGCCACATATTTCACCCACGGAGCATCTGGTGGGTTCAAGCCACCATCCTCTCAGATCGCAGCCAAGTGCTTTAACCACCCTACCACCAGGGCAGATTAGGGACTTGAGAATTATTTTAATCCTAGAACTCATTGGGATTAGCCTGCATCCTGTTTATCCCCAGGGGGTTCACCATCAGGGCAGCTTTCTGGAGAGAAAAGGAAGATTTTTTTCAGAAGCTGATCTCAGGGTGGTGGGGAGCAATGCATTTTGCCAGCCCCTTGTACAGATAGGTAAGTGGGGCCTGGGAGAAGGCAGCTTTGGGTACTTCTCACAGACCTTGGCCTGCGCCAGACATTCAAGGAATTTACAGTCCAGTCAGAGAGAGGTGAAGATATACCAGTCCATTCCCACCTAATAACATATTGCTGTGTGTGTGCCTATATGTGTCTGTGTGTCTGTGGTATATATGCACGTATGTGTATGTGTGTTTGTATGTGTGTGCACGTGTGTATATGCAATGCATATGTGTATGTGTGTATGTGAGTATATGCAGTGCATATGTGCATATGTCTATGTGTGTATGTTTAATGGTACAATGCAGGCCATAAGGCCCTAGGACCTCAGAGAAAGGAAAGATTTCTGGGGTTCAGAGTAGCCCAAAGCCTTCCTGGAGGAGGTGGAACTTGATCTGTCTCTCATGGAGCCAGACAGAGGGCAGGAGGAAAAGCATTTGTGGTAACTGACTGAGCAGAGGCAAAGGTCTGGAGGTAGGAGCGGCCTGGTGTGGTGCTCAGGGACAGTCTGACCTGACTGCAGAGGAGGACATCTGCTGAGGGGCCAAGGAGAGGGGGCCAGTTAGGGGGGTGAACCTCTTTGGAGGGCCTGGAAAGCCAGGGAAGAGTTTGGATTTGGCATGCCAAGCTTCTATAGATGCATTGTGTGTAGTTGTCCAGGCAGAAAGTATAAGGGGACCTCATTGATAGATAGCAGGTGCAAAGGCCCAGTGGTTGGAATGGATGTGGCATTTGTGGCAAGTGGTGCAGAGGAGGAAAGTTCCTGTTGGAGGGAAGAAGGAGATACAATTAGAGGCAGAAACTGGAAGGTGGGGAGGCAGAGAGAACTTCAACAGATTCTGTATCTCCTACTGTCCAAGGCTCTGGGAATACTCTCTAGGGGAGCTTCAGATTTTTCTCTTGAGTTCCCAGGGCCCAATTTCCATCCTTCTAGTCTGGAATCTACAGAATTTTTGCTGGTAATTGAGTTTCCCCAATCAAAATTGGCTGTGATCAAAATGTAAGACATCCTCTCTTAGGGGCACTTAGATCTGATGAAAAGGGGATGTCCTTGTTGGGTGCCATCAAGTTGATGGTGAGTCCTAACAATTCCATGTGACAGAGTAGAGTCACCCCATAGGGTTTTCTAAGCTGTAATGTTTATGGGAGCAGATTTCCAGGTCTTTCTCCTGAGATACCGCTGGGTTGGTTCAAACCACTGACCTTTCAGTTAGCAGCCAAGCACTTAACCATTGCGCTATCAGAGCTCCTTGAGAAGGGGTTAGGTGCTCTCATTCCATCTCTTGTCCTGCCTGGTAGCTCCCTCCGGCCCGTCACCCTGGGGCAGAGATAGTGAGGGCCCAGGAAAGGTTTGTGGGGGGAAGAGTGGCCGGCCAGTGAGGGAGGGCTAGCCTGCTGTTGTCCCTTGTGTCATGGGAAGTGGAGAAGTTGGAAACGGAACACCAGGGTGGTCTGGTGGTCAGGATGGCCTCGTTCCTGGGAATGGTAGCCACGAAGCATTTTCCCCTGCTTCTCCATAACAGTGGCTGTTCCTTCCCAGAATGTTAGGGAAACCTGCAATTACTGAGCCATCTTGGTGTGGGAGCATTCAGACCTCTTCTTTCTTCCAAGATACACTGAGGTGGGGCCGGTCAGTGCAGAAAGCTGATCCTCTCCCACGGACGCCAGTGTCTGCCTTCTGGCTCAGCCACCCAGGTGGGGGCTGAGGGTCATGAGCCAGGTGATGCTGTGTTTCACGTCTGGGATGGGGAAGGTGAAGGAGGCTAGATGGAGGCCTGTTTCTCTCCTGCCTCAGCAAGCCATCCTCCTCCTGCTCTCACCATGCTCCAGGCCACTCGGCAACCACCGCAAGCCCGGGGCAGGGCCCTTATCTTCCACCAGCTTCACCGAGCAGTCAGAGCTGTGGGTAGCTATATAGGAGGGGGCTTCCAGCAGGCGCGTGTAACGGTGCCCAGCTTCACAGGAAGCCCCACCCAGGCCACCGGTTTGGGATGGCTTAGAGTCTTGTTTGTTTGGTTCTTCCCATGGTTTTTCTTTACATATTTCTTTCCTGGCCTCTTGCCTTTACAGGTTTGAGTTGTGGTGGGGGATTTTGGGAGAGAAGGAAAACATATAGATGAATGGATGGCTCCAGATCTGGAATGTTCTCAGTGGAAGAAAGAATCAAAACAAGCCTGTGGGTCAGGAGCTTCCTGAAGCTGCCCTCACCCCCACAGCCAGTAGGCCTCCAGGGCTCCAGGGCCCAGACGATTCTCCTGGGGAAGTTGGTATGGCCCCAGCCTCGAGCAGGAAGCATGCAGGGAGCCTCTTGTCAGAGGTGGGCCAGGCCACAGAGGGTGTACCTCCTTGTCCCTGGGCAAGCACTCACTCCTGGCCATCCCAACCAGCTGGCCAGGTCTCTTGCTGCTCCACTTCCATCTGGTATCTGCAAACTCCCTGGAATCCATCCCCCTGCCCAACTTTCTGCTCCCTGCTGACCCTTGATTTACCTGCTCATCCCCACCTTCTGCTCGAAGCCCTGTCTCCATGATCCACCATGGGGCGCCATCTCACCAAGCAGCCCCTTGTCCCTGTCCAGAGAAGTCAGCAATGGAAGTCACATTGCTTCAAGAGAAGTGACGTTCTCATACATGCTATGACATGGGTGACCTTGAAAACATTATACTGAGTGAAATAAGCCAAACACAAAAGGGAAAATAGTGTCTGCTCCTACTTGTATGAAATATTTGTTGTTGTTGTTGTTGTTAGGTGCTGTCAAGTCAGTTCCGACTCATAGTGACCCTATAGGACAGGGTAGAGCTGCCCCATATGGTTTCCAAGGAGCGGCTGGTGGATTTTAACTGCTGATCTTTTGGTTAGCAGCCAAGCTCTTATTAGAATAAGCAAACACATAGAGAAGGAAAGTAGATTAGTGGTTACTAAGGGCTGGGAGGGGGATGGGGGATTATTGCTTAATGGGTACTGAGTTACTGTTTGGGGCGATGAGAAAAGTTTTGGAAATAAAGAGTGGTGACGGTTTGCACAACATTGTGAATATAATTAATGCCACTAAATTGTACCTAAAAATGATAAACCTTACATTGAAGCACTTACTGATGAAGATCAAAGACTACAGCCTTCAGTATGGATTGCACCTCAACATAAAGAAAACAAAAATCTTCCCAACTGGACCAATAAGCAACATCATGATAAATGGAGAAAAGATTGAAGTTGTCAAGGATTTCGTTTTACTTGGATCCGCAATCAACGCCCATGGAAGTAGCAGTCAAGAAATCAAACAATGTATGGCACTGGGCAAATGTGCTGATAAAGATATCTTTAAAGTGTTGAAAAGCAAAGATGTCACTTTGAGGACTAAGGTGCCCCTGACCCAAGCTGTGGTATTTTCAGTTGCTTCATATGCATATGAAAGCCGGATAATGAATAAGGAAGGCTGAAGAAAAATTGATGCCTTTGAATTATGGTGTTGGTAAAGAGTATCAGATATACCTTGGACTGCCAGAATGAACAAATCTGTTTTGAAAGAAGTACAGCCAGAATGCTCCTTAGAAGCGAGGATAGCAAGACTTTGTCTCGTGTACTTTGGAGGGACCAGTCCCCGGAGAAGGACATTGCACTTCGTAAAGTGGAAGGTCAGTGAAAAAGAGGAAGACCCTCAAAGAGTTGGATTAACACAGTGGCTGCTGCAGCAACGGGCTCAAACATAGCAATGATTATAAGGGGCAGACAGTGTTTCTCTTTCTGTCGCACATAGAGTCACTGTGAGTTGGAACCAAATCAATGGCACGTTAACAACAATATGTTATATATAGTTTACCACAATAAAAAAATTACTAACAGGTTATAGAAATATTACAATGTTAGAGCTTAAAGGGTCTCTAGAAATCACTCTCTAGCCCCCACCCTTCTGCAAGACTGGAAGTATTGTACCATGGTTAAGAGTCCAGGCTCTCCCCAGCTAACTGCTTTCCAGCTGTGTGACCTTGAACAAGTTACTTAACCTGTCTGTGCCTGTTTCCTCAGCTGTAAAATAAGGATAATAATGTTGGTATGTATCCCATGATTGAATAAGTTAATTTGCATTAAGCCATTAGAGCAGTGCCTTGCATGTAGAAAATACCATACAAGCGTCATTTATTATCACAGCTATCATCATCATCATCATCATTATTATTATTAGGCACTGGGGCCCAGAGAGGTGTTTGCATTAACCCAGTGGCACACAGCTGGTAGCCACAGAGCTGACGTGGAGCACAGTGGCCCACCTATCTGGCCAGTGTCCCTGTTACTCTGCCCCTCAATCCCTTTTGGTACATGCTGCAGGCAATGAGTCCGCAGTGGGCCTAGAGCAGAGCTTTGAACCTATTTGCTCCCTTCAAACCTCTGCTAAGAATTTGTATTTCTAACAAGTTCCCAGGAAGTTGTACATAAGAATCACCTAGGGATCTTATTATTGAGTACATTTGGTGTGGAAATGCAAATTCTCAGCAGGGAGCTTGTTAGAAATGCAAATTCTCAGTGGTAGAGGGGAGGTTCGAACTGGAATGAACTGGTTTGAAGCCCTGGTCTAAAGTGCCACCAGGCTGTCAGGCTGAAATGAGAGTGACTCTCTCCAGGCTCAGCCCTATCCCATAGCTCTACAGCTGACACTGGCCCTGCCTGCCGCCACCTGCGCGCCACCTGCGCCTCGGCCACCATCACTTGGCCAGGACCTGTATTTAGAGGCCTGCCTTATTTTCCCACCTGAAGGAATTGGGCTCGCTGGATCGTACTGAGCAACTCTTTCTCTGCTATCCTGGCCTAACACTCACCTCCCCTCAGGGCCCCACTCAGCCCAGGATGGGGTGCTGTACAGCTCCTGCAGAGCAGCAGGCAGCCAGCAAGTGCTGCTGGGACCACAGGGCCCTGTGGCCCAACTCCTGGGCCTCTGCAAAGCCCTCCTCACCCCTCAACCCAGAAACCAGTTCTCAGGGCTCACACCCCACAAAAAGAACCTAACCAGTCATTTCCAGTCAAGCCTAATACTCACTGAACTGAGTCAGATGGGGGCAGAAGAATACGGCGTGGCCCTGCCTGCTCTCCAGGAATGAGATGAGGACACAGGCCATAAACCCAGCACATTCACTGTCCACACCTGGGGAAAGATCACAGGGAAAGAGCATTCACTGAGAGGTGGGACGACCAGACAGTTCTCTGGGGGAGGTGAGGCTTGAGCTCCCCCTCCCCCTGCAAGGACCAAGAGAAGATGTGCTGAGGCAGAGAAACATGGAGAGTTCTGATGGGGAAATGACAGGAACACTCGCTGGGAGAACACAGGAGCGAGGCAGGTTAGAACACAGTACCTCGGACCTACAGCGGATTATGCTCACATCTTTGAGACGTCCTTGGGAGTGAGCTGGAGAGTCCAAATGCTCCTGAGTGCCACACTCAGAAGCTGTAACCCTGAGGTCATGAGGAAGATGCTGAGCTTGCCATTGGAATCCTAGGATTGTCTTCTGGGCTCCCAAGGTCACACACAAGGAGCGAGAGTGCTATGCCAAGAGTCCTGACTGGATGGGTGCTGTTTCCCACAATGATAGTGACAGCGACAACAGCTCTGTGTCAGTGTGACATCTCATGTAACCCTCGCAGCCTATGCAATGGGCCTTATCATCATTAAACCAGTTACCGTGGAGTCAGTTCTGACTCATGGTGACCCCATGTGTGTCAGAGTAGAACTGTGCTCCGTAGGATTCCAATGGCTGATTTTTGGAAATAGATCACCAGGCCTTTCTTCTGAGAAGCCTGTAGGTGGACTCGAACCTCCAACCTTTTGGTTAGCAGCTGAGCACATTAACCATTTGCACCACCCAGGGACTCCTTAGCATCATTATACCTCCATTTTACAAATGGGTAAACAGAGGCACAGAGTGGTAAGAACCTTGTCCAAGGGCACATAGCTGGGAAGTGACAGGGCCCTGATTTGGACCCTTGCCAGGGTATTTTTTCACTTTGAGAGCTGCATGACATAGGTCCCTATGTGGATTTGGTGTGAGCACCAGCACTTAACAGAGATGAGAGAAGCCCACCCAAGACTCGGCTCCTTGGTCCATTTATCACTGAGCAGCCCCGCAGGCCACTTTGGTGGTTTGACCATGATGCAGTTTTAAATTACTTTTATTCTTAGTAAAATATTTAATTTTTACCCATAATGGACAGTTGGCTAAGGGCAGGAAGGGTTAAAGAACACTGATATTAAAAGGCTGGTTCATGAGGAACATCAAAGTGGTAATAACTCTGCAAATATGCCTGGAGGTGCTCTGCCCAGATCCATGAGTCCATCCGTCTGGTCAGAGTTCCGAGTGGCAGCTCCAAAGGGCTGCAGAGTGTCACACCCCCAGGCCACTCAGCCTGGATGGCAGCCATCTGAGTCTGGGGAGTCAAGACCATCCCCATTCACGACGCGTTGTTTGGGCAGAAGCCGCTGCAAGCGCTTCCTGAAAACACTCGGGCCTCGTCGTTTAGAAACAAAGCCAGAAAATTATAAAAACAAACCAGCTGATTTTCATACAAAAACATAAAATTCAAGAATTCCAAACAGTGGGCCATGAAATCAGTTTTTGGTTTTTGTTTCTTTTCATGCCTTATATAGTCAAGCTTTAGCCTACATCCTAGTGGGTTTCTGGTGCCAAAGCCACAATGTAATGATAATATGTCATTTTAAAATTTCTTTGTAGACAATCATGCTTGTGCTTTCATAACTCATTTAAAATAAATGAAGGAGAGAGCGCATCACTTGACAAAAGGGGGAAGGTTAAAATGTGCTGTAATTCATGAATGTTATTAAATATCACGGTAAACATGAACCTTGTAACTCAGTCTAAATAACAATCTAAAAATCGTGTTTTATGTAAAATAACTTCTTGATCATGTTGTTGTTGGGTGCCGTCTAGTCAATTTTCTACTCATAGTGACCCCACACGACGGACTAAACTGCCCCACAGGGTTCCCTAGGCTATAATCTTTACGGAAGCAGATCGCCAAGTCTCTTTCCCTTTATGAGAAGGGACCCTGGTGGCACAATGGTTAAGGACTCTGCTGCTAACCAAAAGATTGATGGTTCAAACCCACCAGCTGTTCTGCAGGAGAAAGATGTGCCAGTCTGTTTCCATAAAGATTATAGCCTTGGAAACCCTATGGGCAGTTGTACTCTACTAGAGGGTCACTAAGAGTCAGAATCTTGACAGCCACGGGTTTATCTTTATGGGAGCAGTTCGCCAGATCTTTCCCCCCGTAGCAACTGGGTGGGTTCAAACTGCCACCCTTTTGGTTAACAGCTGAGTGCTTTACTGCTGTGCCACCAGAGCTCCTAAATACTCCACCCATTTCTTCAAAACAAAGATGTTCTCTTTCAAAACCACAGTTCAGTGTCCAAAATCAGGAAACTACCGTTGGTACAATACTGATCTTGAATCTACAAACCATATTTTTCTCTCTCCAGTGATCCTAGATCATAGTGCCTTCATTGTCATACTTCTTTAGTCTCCTTTAACCTGGAACATTTTCCAAGTCTTCCATGTGTTTCCTGACATTGACATTAAAAATGTTTTTTTTAGAATAAGGCTAGTTATTTTGTAGGAGGTCCTTCAATTTGGGCTTCTCTGATATTTCCTCATGATTAGATTGAGGTTATCGGGACTTTTGGAAGGAATCCCACAGAAGTGATGTTGTGTCCTTCTTAGTGCGTGGTATCAGGAGGTATGCTGTCCTTTAATCTCATTATTGGCAATGTTAACTTTGATTACTTGGTTAAGGTGGTGTCTGCCAAGTTTCTCCACTGTTATGGTATGATATTTCCCTTTGTAATTAAGAAATATTTTGTGGGGAGATACTCTGAGACTATGCAAGTATCTTGTTTTTCCTCAGACTTCCATCCACTGGCATCCATTGATGATGCTTGCCTGAAACAATTATTATTATGATGGTTGCCAAATGGTGAGTTTCTAATTCCATCCATCATTCCATCTAAATTTACTAGTTGGCTTTCTAGTGTAAGGGAGCATATTTGGTTGATTTTAAACTCATTGCTCTAAGCCTCAAAGGAGTCCTGGTGGTGCAATGGTTAAGCACTTGGCTGCTAACTAAAGGTTAGCGTTCAAACCCACCAGTGGCTCCAGGGGAGAAAAGACTTGGCAGTCTGCTTCTGTAAAGATTACAGCCTAGGAAACTGTATGGGGCGGTTCTGCTCTGTTCTATAGGGTCTCTATGAGTCGGAATCAATTTGATGGCATCCAACAGCAACAACAGCTATAAGCCTCAGGACACAAGCATTTGGGAGTTAGGGAGAACAAGGCCTCCTCATCCATCTGAATGGCCCATATATCCATCGAACCCTGGCTAAGTGGGAGTTTAATATGAAAGTTACCAGCTCCCTGCTGCAACTCTCTTCAAAATATGGAAATTCTGGCCCCAGGAACCATCTGCCGGAAAGCCGTGTCCGACATGGATGAGCTGGGGCCGGGGTTCCTGATGTGCGTGAAGCTGTTGAGTGGCTCCACCTCTGTGGTAGCGTCTGACCAGGGACTTATCAGTTCCACCAACCCTGGCTGAAAAATATGGCCCGAGGGAGGCCTGACTCCAGCTAACTCCATTTCACATTTCCTTTCCTTCCCAGGATGGAAAAACAGCCCTTCAGGGACAGTGCAAACCTGTCAGTAATGAAGTTGTGAGGGGAGGAGGCTGCCCCAGGAGGGTGGCTGGGATGTGATGGCTAATGGAGCGAGGCAGGCGGGCAGCCAGCAGCGTTTCCCCGGAGAGCCTGGAAGCCCAGTGGTGCTCAGCTGCCCACAAACAAAACCAGCCCAAGCACTGAGCTGAACTCCTCTGCTTCACCTTTAACGGATCCACCTTTGCTTCACCTGGAACCCTTTCCCAGAGCCCCTCCCCCTCCAGTCCCCTACCCCTACCCCATGGCTTGCCAAGAAGGCCTGGGTACACCTCCCAGGCTGGCCCAAGGCAGAGTGGTATGTTGGCAGTGTTTATTGCAGCTCTGTCCCCTTGCCTGTTTTCCAGGACCCGGGTACTCCCCTGAAACCTACCTCTTCCCTTCTTTAAGCGCGCCTCTCATGTGTCCCAACCTTTAGGGCGCTATGTCTGGGATTCTGAGGTCAGAGCTTTCCTATCTCATAAGATATTCTGGGTTAACCAGAGAGTTCTAAGCACTTCTCCCTTCCTTTCCTCTCCTAAAACCTGTATATTGATTGAAATGAGGGTGCAGTGATGATCTCGAAGTATGGTGGGTGATTAATGGTGGGACTCACAGGTGCCTGCAGAACAGCGCTCTGTCTCACACCTTGCCTCATGGACAGCTAGCTACCTGTTGCCCCAACAGGAGAGCCCAACTTGCAAGGAGGAGTCAGGAATTGGGTGAGAGGGAGCATTTTCAGCAAGGATTTTAGGCCAGTATGTGGCGAAATGATGGTCGAGGTCACACAGCATGGTGGGTGAAGAGAGTCCTCAGTGTGGCCATGGTCTTTTCATCCTGACACAGAACTCAAAGTCCTGGGTCAGAAGCTGGGCCCAGCCCTCTCCCTGCACTGACCCCAGGGCCCAGCCGCAGCTCCTCTGCAGGGCTAGGGGATGCTTCTCCCCACCCTTGCTTCTCTGTCCCCTCACCATACTAGTGCACGTGTTTCTGCTGATCTCTGTCTCTAGAGTTTTACTTCCTATTCTTCAGGTCCTTCCATCTACCCCACCTCCTCCAGGAAGCATTCCTGGCCCCTACCCTCAGAACTCATCAGATACCATGTCTTGCCTCTTGCTATTTATCTTAGTTACCTAGTGCTGCTGTAACACAAATATCACAAGTGGGTGGCTTTAAAGAACAGAAATTTATTTTCTTACACTTCTGGAGGCTAAAAGTCCAAATCAGGGTCTCCGCCATGTCAGTTCCTTCCTTATTGGTAGCCCAGGAGTTCCTTCATCCCTTAGCTTATAGACGATCCTCAAATGGCATCTGTCCCCCCTACCCTGCCCCATGTGTTCTCCTGTCTGTATGTCTAATCTACTCTTTCTGTAACTCAGAAATGATTAAATTTAGAGCCCATCCTACTCAGGTATGTGCTAATTAACATAACGAGGAGAAGTCTGTCCAAACAGGATTACATCCACAGGTATAGAGTGTTAGGATTCCAATATGTATTTGGGGAGGACACAATTGAATACATAGCATTGTTGTTCATATTTTTTCAGTGAACATAGCACTCCTGTCACCAGATTTTAAGATCCTTGAGTGCAGGAACCATATGTTATATGCTTTGTATCCACCTCAGCCCTCTATGTGGAATAGGGACGCAAGTGTTTGATAAACCAACTGACTGGTTTTAGGATGGCAAAGTAAGACTCTGCTGGTGGCACATGGTTCTACCCTGATTTCAGGAGACAAGCCAGCCCGAGAGGCAATATTCTAACACTGTCATTTCTTTTACATTTTTTCATTGGAGCAAATGTAGTTTTTAATGAATAAACTGCAGTTAAGGAGGGAGCTATGGGTGGCCAGCTTGCCAGCCAGTGCTGAGCCTCTAACACCTGTTCTCCTTGCCCCAGTAAGCTCCCCAGTGGGTTGTTGTTGTTAGCTGCTCTCAAGTTGGCCCCCAATTCACGGTGAGTCTGTGCACAAAGGGGTTGGACCATTTTGATCGATAGCATTTCCATTGGTTGATTTTCAGAAGTAGTCCGCCAGGCCTTTCTTTCTAGTTCATCTTAGTCGGGAAACTTCACTGAAACTTGTTCAGCATCATAGCAACAGGCAAGCCTCCACTGATAGACAGATGGTGGCTATGCATGAGGTACATTGGCCAGGAATCCAACTCAGATCACCCTTAGGACCAGAGTTAGAAAGGAAGCCAGAAACTGAGCTTCTGGATGTTTCTTCCTGGACTCCTATCGCTTGAAGCAACCATTGTTCTCCCCACAGCCTAAGTTTTCCCACCTGTGCTAGGGATGTGCTACTGCTCACCACATCCTCTGCATATCTGGAAGATTCCTGCTGTATTACTTAGAAAACCCACAGCATAATATTATTACAGGCAAACACTAATATAGTACTTACATGCATCAACTCCTTTAAAACTCACAACAACCCTATGAGCTAGGTACGTTTTACAGATGAAGACACTAAGGCCCAGAGAGGTTAGGGGACTTGCCCAAGGTTGCACAACTAGAAGTACAGAGCCAAGATTTAAACTCTGGGAATCTGGTTCTGAAGTCTATACTTTGAACTACAACAGTAGTACCCTGGGAGTTTTTATTGGGCCCCTTCTGTGTTCCACGCAGTGAGGGGCTGTGCAAGAAGGCCAAGTTCACACCCACAGATGGGCCTCCTCTGTTCTTTAGGAAGAGTAGGTAGGAGCTGGCCAAATCTTGAGGCTCCAGAAGGTGGCATAGCCAGATTTTGCTTCCTGGTTGATTTTCGTGACTCAGCCAGTTTAGCCACAGATACTAAGAGCCAGAAAAGGGAGCATCCCATCTGAGACTTACCTGCAACCATGACAGGTCTCTGCCAGCCTCTGCAGTGAGCCTCCAGGGTGGGCACATCACTCAAGGGATGCTCCGACCCACCAGCAGGCTGCAGTGAGGGTCTACAAGCCAGACCTCAGAGCTGCAGGGCTTGGCTGGGCCGAGCAGAAGGGCGGTTCTCCTTACAACCTGACAGCTCCCCAGAGCAGCTACACGCTCTTCCCATGACATCACGCTGCCTCTGGATGTTTGAGGCTGAGAATTCTTGGAATGCCTGATTCACCCTGGAACAAAAATACTACCTCGTATTTACAATTTACCTTTGTTCCCCAAAGGCTTTCCCAGCTTTTTTTCATTGTAACCTCAGGCCAACCTTGTGATGCAGGCAGGAATTAGAGAAATGGTGGGAACCCATCTCATGAAGTGCCTTGAGTGGGATTGGTATGCCCATTTTGCAGGTAGGAATGCTGAGGCATGGGTAGTTGGGGATTTGCCAAAGTCACTCAGTGAATTGGTGCTGGGAAGCTGGGCTGAGAGCCTTGATTTCCAGTGGGGCTGAGGGGAGGGCCTCAAAATGCCTCAGTGGTTGAGCAAGGCTCACATCCCCTACTAATGTCCCAAAGAAAGCCATTTCCTATGGCCTCTGTGCTACCCCAGGATAGAGGAAGGTGATAGGCTCCTGCAGCTCCTCCTTCCCTGCCCCAGGGGAGCCACCCTGAAGATTCCACTCTCCCTACCCCAAAGCCCTGCCCAACAAGCTTGAGCCACAGGAAACGGCAGACTGTGGTAAGGAGAGGATTGTTCCCGGCACAGATGGAAACCCAAGGGCCACACGTGGCTTCTGTGGTTTTCCCCAGACATAGTGGAGCCAAGCCTGGAAGACCAGATTTCCAAACCTCGACCCAAAGCTTCCGTCCAGAGCCCTCCCAGGCACTCCCCTCCCACAGACCTCAGCTCCCCTGCTCCCAGGGGACTCCAGCTAAGCCTTCGGTCCTTGTGTTTCCCACCACACATTCAGCCAAGCTGCACTGCCACAAGGGCAGCACATGACCCCTCCCCCACTGACCTTTGGCCGAATCCTGGGCTCCCTTGATTTGGGTTTCAGTGGCTCAGCAGCAATGTGTGGGCTGCCCCAGGCCTTCAGAACCTTGGAACAGACCTCAAATCCTTGATGTAGGAGAGCATGGTGGTCGAGGACACACACCCTCAGGCTAAATTGCCTAAGTTCAAACCTCAGGGAAGTTACTTACCCTTCCTGCGCCTTGCTGACCTCTCTGTAAACTGAGGTTTACAATAGTACCTCCTCTTAGGGTGAAATGAAAGCCATGCCTGGCACATTGTAAGTGCCTTCTTACTATTAAATATTAGCTGTTTTCAAAACTACTACTCCACGTCCTTGTGAGCTCAGTTCCCCTGCATCACCTCGGGGCAGCCTCCAGGCAGGGCCAGCTTCATGGGTATGCAGCTGTGCAGGCGCCCAGGGCCCATGCTCAGAAGGACCCATGCTTGGTTTAATACTCTGCTGTTTCTGTCTTCCAATTCTTACCATTTTTGCACAAGGGGCCCCGCATTTTCATTTTGCACTGGGCCTGATACCATGCAGCCAGTCTTGCCTCTAGGCCTCTCAGACCAGAGCAGAAGCCCCGGGCTACCCTCCCCTTTCTTTCCTTCGTAAGTCCTGTCCCTGGTTGTACTAGACAGCTGTTTCTGTAATTACGGTATTTGTGTCTGTCTCTCCAAATGGATCCTAAGCTCTGTGAGGGCAGCAGCTCTGTCTGTTGGAGCCTTCACGTGTCTACAGGGCCTGGCACAGTCCCTGGCTCATTGAGGGGCTCAGGCAGCACTTGTAGCATGCGTGATTGCCCAGCCCCACACCAGACCCCAAGGGAGATTTAGAGAAGGGTATGCCCCATCTGAAGGAAGTGGATGCTTTTGAGGGCAGACAAGTGGAACTCTCAAGACAGTCTGGGTAGCAGAGACATGGGCATGATATAGGGTGGTTCAGACTGCGATCCGAACCTGGAGAGGGGGCCCTGTGAGCTGAGTAGGACTCTGGGGGCCGCCCTGGGCAGAGCTGGGCCTTAAAGCCCAATGGGATTAGGGAAGGTGCCAAGACACTCCTTGAGACAGCTGAACAACTTCCTGTGAGTGTGCCAGGAGCTGTGTGGCCTTAGGCAAATCCAGTGACTTCTCTGGTTAACCTCCAGGGAGAGCAGATTCACAGAACATGCTTAACGAATGAAAGACAAACGAACCAGCCTTTTCTCTGTTTATTCAGTGGCTCATTCATTTATTCATCCATTCATTCACTCTGTAGTTGGTGAGAAAATTCTTTTCCCTGCATGGAGGGTGCAGAGGTACCTGTTGACTCTCTGATTTCCATCTCAAAGCATGCCTTTGACTAGGCAGACATCTGGTTTGTAAAGCTTTCAGTCCGAGGAGTGAAATACCGTACTTCTTACCTGCATTATTGCCTTGTCGGGCAGAGGCCTTAGTCTTGAATGATTTCCTGCCCAACTCTCCTCGGAAACAGAGCAGTATATTAAAACTAGTAAAACATGTCAGCCTTGAGCATTATGCTCATTTAAGAATTATCAGTATGGGATCATACTGACAACAGCAACTTGAAAGGTTAGATAGAAACCTGAGGGGGCAGTGAGTTTATGTTATTGAGGGCGGAACAACTCAGAAAAGGAGGGTGAAAATGATCACTCAACTTGAAGAATGTAATCAATGTCACTGAATCGTGTTAAATTGGTGTGTGTTTTACTGCATGTATTCTCAACAACAGCAACAAAATAAAAAAAATTTTTTTCAAAGAATGGAAAATATAACAAAATAAAATACTCTAAATAAAAAAAAAAAAAAAGAAGGAGAGCAGCATAATTGATTGGAGCAGGGGAGTCTGAAACTTGGCTAACCACCTGAGGCAGCAGGAGGGTCCTGGATGCCTGCTAGCCCTCTCCTGGGGGGGTGGTTATGAGGACCTGAAAAAGGGAATGGGCCTGGCACACAGGAAGTGCTCCGGAAGCTTGCTGGTACTGGTGGTGATGTTACAGTTGTGATGATGGTGATAATGAGCTTGGCACTTGCAGGGTAATTCAGCTGCCCATGTGTTTGTTGTGATGCCCCCGAGGTCTCCAAAGAGTACCAAGATCTCAGATGAGCAATTGTTCAATCCAGCCATACAACATTTTAGACAGTGTGTTAAAGCAGAAACATACCCAAGTTCAGATGCAGATTGTAACTAGCTGGGTTACCCTAGGGAAGTAATACTACCTCTCTGAATCTTGGTTTTCTCATCTGTAGAACCACCAAGCTTTCATTCATGTAATCCTCAGAGCTGCCCCTGCAGTGGGGACTGACACTGCTGGAAACAGAGACAGAGAGGTGAAGTCACCCAGAGCCACACAGCCAGTGAGGGGCCGAGCCAGGCTCGAAGTGGGCTGCTGTCTCACAGACAGACGTGGTGAGAGCCATCCTGAGGGACAGACTCGGTACACTACAATGACTGAGTCCAGCCCAGAGCACATAGGAACCAGTTGCCACTAAGTCGACTCCAACTTATGGCGAGCCCACGTGTTTAAGAGTAGAACTGTGCTCAATAGGGTTTTCAGTGGCTGAGTTCTCAGAAGTCGATTGCCAGGTCTTTCTTCTGAGGCATTTCTGGGTGGACTCAAACCACTGACTTTTCAGTTAGCAGCTGAGCACGTTAACTATTCGTACCACTCAGGGACTCCCAAGTGCACAGTAGGTGCTCGGTTATCACAGGCCCTTACAATCCTTTTCAGTGTGTTAAGCCAGTGTCACTTTTTTTCTTGGTTGGTTCCCTGAAGAGGGGGAAATTCTCCCATGCCTTTCTCCTTGTTATGTCTCCCAGTCACTCTGCAAACTGCCGCAGGCCTGTGGTAACCTTTGTTTCTGGACCCACATGCAGACGCTAAGCTAGGCAGCCCCTGAGCTGCAGAGAAGCCCCTTGGACCTGTGCTTTGGTCTCACTTCAGCTCCTGCTGTTTGGTGGTGGCTGGGCAAGGTGGTGAAGCCCCAAGCAGGGGGTGTGGGTGGGCAGGAATGGGGCATCTCAGCTAGGAATAAGCAGTCATCACTTTTCCTGAAGACAAGAAATATGAGCCCAGGCATAGTTTTAAAGCCACTTGCCCTAGGAATTTTGCTTTCAGAAATTTTTAAGCAGACCTACAAATTATGTGGTAAAGTGTCCGACATCGAGAGAACCATAATAAGTCAGTGGCCCTCAGAATATCTAGTTTGGAATGATTATGAAATAAAAAACGAACAGGGAGACATTTGTCTGCAGTTGGACCGCTGTTAAAACCATTTTCTAGAACAAAATCTGAAGTTATTCTCCCCACACCCACCTCCCAAAATGCAGCTGTGGCAGTCTGAGAACTCTTTTTTTTTTTTTTTTTAATAAAAGAGAACAGTCTTAGAGTGAAACAAGACATCTGATTTCAGAACCCAAAGAAAGAAAGAGTAAATGAGTGATGGGAAAAGCATAAAACTGACAATTTTCATTCTCAAAAAAAAAAAGCATTATTTCCCTAACAGCAGGTGTTGCCAGTAGCACAAATGGAATCTTAATCTTATCTCCTAAGCCATTCCCCTGAGAGAAAACTTCCCCAGAGAGGAGATTAGAGCGCTAACAAACAGGCCGGGAGGTGGATTGTTGCTCTTTTTGGTTGTATGGTTGCAGAACTTTGTGTCTAGTTGGTCTCTGAAACCTGGCTGTCCGTATCTGTGTATCTGAGACAAAATGCAGCTTCCTGGCCTGGCCACTGAGAGCAAAGGCGGTTCATCTCCAGCCCAGCCAAACCTAAACCCACAGGTTTTGTGGTGAGCAGCCAGCTGGCCCCTGAAGGAAGGTATCGATGAAACCTAGCGCCAGCAAACACAGAGGAGAGAGGAGCTGGTTTTGGCAGCCCCACCAGAGACCGCTGGCAAGTATTTGTGAATGGCCAGAAGAGGGAAACCTGGCTCTCCATTGTTGGGGAGCAAGGCCCAGCTCCCAGCCTGTTCCAGCGGTTAGGGCCCTCTCAGCTAGTTCACAGGCCAGGGGTGTGGGTTCTCACGTGGCCATCACCATTGCAGGTCCCAGCCGTCCTTCAGCCCTTCTCTCCTAAGTCTGAGGGCAAATGGGAGACCAACAGGAGGTGGTCAGTGGATGCTGTGATTAGCTGGCAGGCTTGGCATACTCCCGGGAGCCCTTAAAAGGCCTTCTGCTGTGGGGCTTCATCTCACTGAGTCTCGGTTGGCTTATCTGTAAAATGGGAAGAAAGATTCTTGGCCTGCCTGCACACAGAGGCCAGTCCCAGCGATCACTTGTACTGAAAACTAAGCAGGGCCTTGAGCAGGCAGGAGGAAGAGGGGGAGTAAAGAGAGAGGGTCAGTACCCCTTGCCCCCAGTGGTGTCTGTACTCTTTCCTGCCCTCACAGGCCTACCCAACCAATCCCATCCACAATTCAGCCCCATATCAAGCCTTCGTTCTATTGAGTGCATCAGCCTCGCCTGCCTACTTAGGAAGGAACGCTTGAGGGTGGGCTCCCTGGTCATCTTCTGCCCATAGACGTTCCTCTATTTGTGCTTGTTGAGTGACTGGGCAAAGGAGCTTCCCCCAGCAAGAGTGAGCCCAAGAAAAATCCCCTAGTGCTGAGAAGGCTGGGGCATTCTCAGTCACTGCTGCGTAGACAGGGCTAGCTGGAGGGTTCAAACCAGAGAGGATGTGGGATTCCAGGCCCCCCAAAATTTCTAGTTCAGCTTCATAGGACCGAACAGCAGAAGCTCTACAAGACCTGGCTGATTTCGCTTTGAAGCCACGAACCCCCCCACCAGCCATGTAGAAATGAACTCCTTTCTCTTCCAGGTAGAGAGAAGTTTTTTTTTTTGGGTGGAGGGGTGTGGTGGTGGAGGGTAGGCGGGCAAAAAGAGGGAAATCCCTGATGTAACAAGAGGGAAGCCAGACCATTTAGAGACAGATGCTGGGAAGGGCTTGCTCAACCATCCTTTGGGGGCATTCCTTGAACCAGAGCTCCAGGCCCCACAAAAATTCTAAATAAGGATGACAAAAGTTGTGAGAATCGCGCATTATCTGCCAGGGAATTTCCAAGGTTCTTCTGCGGGCTTAAAAATAACTCACACTCAGAGAACAAAGAGAGTTGAAGGAGAAAGGCTAATTAGTAGAAAGCAACTGAAAAATAAAAGTAGGGAGAACTCACAAAAAGTCACAGGCATGTACTGAGTTTCTGGTCAGGGAGATGGAAAAAATTTGGAAATGGATAGCAGTGATGGTTTAATAACACGGTGAATGTAATTAATGTCACGGAATTGTATGTGTAAAAATGGTTGAACAGGCGAATGTTTTGTTATATATATTTTACTACAATAAAAATGTTTAAAAGACTGATTTAGAAGCTTATATATAGGGTCGCTATGAGTCGAAATCGACTCGACAGCAGTGGGTTTGGTTTTTTGGTTATACATAAATGTGTGTATATATATAGTGACATCATGATAAACGGAGAAAAGATTGACATTGTTAAGGATTTCATTTTACTTAGATCCACAATCAACACCTATGGAAACAGCAGTAAGGAAATCAAAAGACATTGCATTGGCAAATCTGCTGTAAAAAATCTCTTTAAAATGTTAAAAAGCAAAGATGTCACTTTGAGGACTAAGGTACTCCAGACCCAAGTCATAGTATTTTCAATCACCTCGCATGCCAAAGCTAGACAATGAATAAGGAAGACTGAAGAAGAATTGATGCCTTTGAATTACGGTGTTGGTGAAATATATCGAACATACCATGGATCGTCAGAAGAGCAAACAAGTCTGTCTTAAAAGTACAGCCTGAGTGTTCCTTGGAAGCGAGGATGGCAAGAGTTTGTCTCGTGTACTTTGGACATGTTATCAGGAGGGACTAGTCCCTGAGAAGGACATCATGCTTGGTAAAGTAGAAGGTCGGTGAAAAAGAGGAAGACTCTTGATAAGAATGGTTGACACGGTGCCTGCAATAATAGGCTCAAACAGAACGATTGTGAGGATGGCGCAGGACAAGGTAGTGTTTCATTCTGTTGTACATAGGTTTGCTGTGAGTCAGAACCAACTCAATGGCACCTAACAACAACAACAATATGTATATACACACACCACATGTGTGTATGTGTATATATATATATGTATATATGGAGCTCTAGTGGTGCAATGGTTAAGCACTTGGCTGCTAACCAAAATGTTGGTGGTTTGCACCCACCCAGCGGCTCTGTGGGAGAAAGACCTGGTGATAGGCTTCCATGAGGATTATGGCCTAGGAAACCCTATGCGTCAGTTCTACTCTGTCCTATAGGGTCATTATGTGTCAGAATTGACTCGATGACATAACAACATTAATATCTATATTTATATATAGATATATATTTTGAATGATCTTTATATATAGATAGAGTCTGTAGGTGGTACAAACAGTTAAGCACTCAACAAGCAACCAAGAGGGTGACAGTTTGAATCTAGCCAGAGGCACCTCGGAAGAAAGGTCTGGCGATCTACTTCTGAAAGACCATAGCCATTGAAGACCCTATGGAGCACAGTTCTACTCTGAAACACATGGGGTCACCATGAATCAGAATTACAGCAACTAGTTTGTTTGTGTGGGTGTGTGTGTTTGTGTGTTTGCTGAAATAGCGACTACAAAAAAAAAGTCACAGGCCCGTGGCTGGGAGCTGTTGGTGGGCGATGGCATTTCTTCCATGCTCCCCCAGTGTGGGTCAATTTATGCTCCTCAGAATGTGGGCTGCAAGCTTCTGAGCTGACCTGAGTCTTAGGCATCTGGGATTAGGTCTGAGCAATCTGAAGGCCAGTTGATGGTAGAGCCTTTGGGAGGGCCCTGACTCAGTGGCCCCACATTGCCAGTGGGGCCCCACTCTCTATGGGTGCCCACAGACGCTGAGGATCCCTGCTCAGGTGTCAGTGCAAACTGCCCATCTTTCCCGGAACTTAAAGCATCAGGCCCATCGGCAATCCTTGTTTTTAGAACAAGACCTTTAATGAGTGAAACTGCGTTGTTCAGGCATGCCAGAGATGTTTTGGGTTGGTGGGGCTGCACCCAGGTATCAGGACAGTGCTCCTGCACCAGGAATGTACATCTGAACCCAACGAGACTGAGCCAGGACAACAAGGGTGAAAAATCCCATGCAGACCTTAAAGATGGCCCACAGAGGACCTAATCAACAGGAACCAGCTCATTGTTCCAGGCTTTTGTAGATATTTTTATAATGACTCTTCAATCATTAAAAAATGCAGACCACTCAAAACCCTGAACATTATATGTAAAACAAACATAAGAAGATTCTGATAGGTGGGGAGAATAAGGCTGATGGGCTTAGGACCACAGGACTTGAAGAACAACATGGTGGTGGGTTAACCTCACATGTCTCAGACTTGCAGGTGAAGAAGCCGGCAACCCTGAAAGGCCAACAAGCACAGACAAAAAAGCCCCAACAAAAGCCTGCTCTCTCTAGTCAAAGGACCAGGAAAGGGGTGGCCTAGCCAACAGAAAATTTTTAGACAATAACTGCTATACTCCAGCCAAATACCACAGAAAAAACTGTGGCCCCACCCCCACCCACGCCAGCAAAGGCCAAGTGAAGAGCCTGGATTTCTACTCTTGCCAGCTGTAATGAGACACCCCAACATCCCTGCCAGGGTGGTGTTAGAGCTGCTGAGTTGGGGAGTTGGAACTCCCATCCCTGCCCAGAATTAATGAGGAACCCCCCTCAGGTATCAGACAAGTCCCAGTGTAGAACTTCTATCTTCTACCTGGGAGTAGTGAGGCAGCACCCCCTTTTCCACTGCCGAAACAGGTTGGAGGAAGCCAGCTGAAACAGAATTGTTTGTTAAGTCCGAAGTCTCATAACATAATACCCCAAATTTCTGTAATACCCAAATCTGTTGTCATACCAAAAATCAGGGGCATCTCACTCAATCCTAGGTATATACCCAGAAAAAGTGTAAGCAGGAACACAAACCAAAACCTGTGTACCAGTGTTCACTGCAGCACTTTTCACAATAGCTCAAATGTGGAAACAACGGAAATGTCCATCAACAGATGAATGGATAAACACAATGTGGAATAGACATACAATGGAGTATTATTCAGCCATAAAGAGAAATGGAGTCCTGATGCAGGTCACAACATAGATGAACCTTGAAAACATGCTGAGCGAGATCAGTTGCAAAAGGACAAATACTATATGTTCTCACTATATGAAATAAGCAAATATATAAAAACCAAAGATTATTAGTAGTTAGCGGTGGGGGAAAGGGGAAGTTTCTGCTTAGGGGGCATTGAGTTTTTGTCAGTAGTGGTGGAATAATTTGGAAAAGGATAGTGATAAGGGTTGTACAACATGAAGAATGTAAGCAGTGTCACTGAATTATCCGTGTAGAACTTACTGAATTGGCAAATGTTTTTTGTGTATATTTTCAACCACAGTTAGAGAGAGAGATAGCATCTATTTAAAAAATCAGGGGTATCTCAAACTGAAAGAAAAAAGACAATCAATAGATGTCAACACGGAGATGGCAGAGTTGTTAGTATTATCTGACAGTGATTTTAAAGCAGCCATCATAAAAATTCTTCTAAGAGCAATTAGGATCATGCTTGAAACAAGTGAAAAAATAGATCTCAGCAAAGAAATAGAAGATATGAAGAAGAATCAATTGGAAACTTTAGAACTGAAAAGTATAATCACTGAAATGAAAAAATTAATGGATGGGCTTAACAACAGTGTGGAGGGGGGAGGGGGGAGAGAAGTGGATGTGGGTACGAAAGGGCCGCGTAAGAGATATCGTGATAGAAATGTTCTGTATTTTGACTGTATCATTGTTAGTATCTGGGCTATTACATTGTACTATAGTTTTGTAAGATGTAAACCCATTGCCATCAAGTTGATTCCAGCTCATAGAGTTGTGAGGCATTATTACGAAGGAGAATTGGGTAAAGAATACAAAGAATTTCTCTATATTATTTCTTACAACTGTGTGCAAATCTATAATGATCTCAAAATAAAAAGTTTATTTTTAAAAGTACTCTTCCACTTAGAAATCACAAATACAAATAAGAGAATGACAGCCCTCATCCCATCATCCAGAGATAGCCACTGTTAACATTTGGGTCTACATCCTTCCAGATATTTCTATGCATTTAAATACTTGTCTTAGAAAATGACACCATTCTCCACATATTATAACTTGTGTTTTCTCCCATCACCATGTCCCTAATTACTCTGCACTCAGTTTTCCAGTGTTATAAACACTGCTGTGATGAACATCTTTGTGCACATCCTTGATTATTTCCTTTGGATAAATTGCCACCAGTAAAATTGCTACATCAAATGGTTCTCATGTTTTAGAGGCTTTTAAAACACATTGTCGTATTTCTACTCCTACTATACAATGTGATAAGTGTTATATGTTACCATTTCTGTGGAAACAAAAAGACTTACTTAGCAACTTTAATTCATTTCTGAAAACTATGCCACTAAGTGGAAAGATTTTCAATGAAAAAAAAGATATTATTTGGGTCCCTGGGTGGGCAAACAGTTAAGCACTTGACTATTAGCTGAATGATTGGTCATTTGAACTCACCCAGAGGCACCTCGGAAGACAGGTGTTTTAGTTACCTGGTGCTGCCGTAATAGAAATACCACAAGTGGATGATTTTAACAAACAGAAGTTTATTCTCTAATAGTTTACCCATACCGGTTCCCATTGCTGTCAAGTCGATTCCGACTCATAGCAACCCTATATTAGGAGGCTAGAAATCCGAGCTCAGGGCACCAGCTCCAAGGGAAGCCTTTCTGTCTGTCAGCCCTGGGGGAAAGGTACTTGTCGTCAATCTTCCCCTGAGTCTAGGAGCTTCTCAGCACAGGGACCCCAAGTCCAAAGGACGCACTCTGCTCCTGGCTCTGCTTGCTTGGTAGTAATGAGGTCCCTCACCTCTCTACTCTCTTTTCTCTTTTCTATCGCAAAAGAGATTGACTCATATACAACCTAATCCTGTAGATTGTGTCCTGCCTCATTAACATACATGCCTCTAATCCTGTCTCATTAACATTATAGAGGCTAGGATTTACAACCCATAGGAAAGTTACATCACATAACAAAATGGAGGACAGGTACACTATACTAGGAATCATGGCCTAGCCAGGTTGACATGCATTTTGGGGGGACACAATTCAATCCATAACAAGAGGCCTGGTGTCTGCTTCTAAAAGCTCTTAAAAACCCTATGGAGCAGCTCTGCTAGGCACACGCGGGGCCATCATGAGTCAGAATTTACTTGATGGCAACTAAAAAATAATAACTGCCACTAAGTGGGAAAGCTTTTCCATGAAAAAAATTAATAAAATTATTAATTTTAATGGGAAAAATTATGAGTTTAACTGCAACCTAAGGTACCATGACATTTCCAAAGATGAAAAATATTAATTGAACAATGAAACCAAATTTATGTAAGTAATAAACAACAATTTGAAAGCCAGTAAATACAGCTTGTTCACAAAATGCAATATGCAGTGAAAGTCTGTTGTACCTGCCAAAGGGATGCATTGTAGAGGAGGGCGTGGGGGCTCATTCTTTAGAAGGTAAAGTCATCTCTCTGAAGAAACTTTGGAGGCGCTCCTGGTTATCCTGCACTCCAACTGCACTTGCACATTAAGTCGTGGCGCAGACAACACTATGAGGGTGAAGTAAAGGTTAAAGCACGAGGGCGCTTTGAGTGATGCGGAAGCAGCCCTTGTACACAACAGACCGAAGGATCACGAAGTATAGCGCTTCCCGCTCCCTCGCTTGGTCCACAAATCAAAGCATCTGGGGTTCGCCCCTTGACGCACAACTCAAATTTGTTCCGTATGATGTTTCCTGCTTAAAAAGTGTTATGTCAAGTAAATTGATGAGCCTGTCTTTGCCTAACACCGTAATGTTGAAATATCATTTCTTATAGCATATTTATTTAGTGGGTTTCTGGGAAAAATGTCAATGTACAAAAAAAAAAGAGTGTTTTTGAAAAGTAATATAACTTTTCAAGAGCCATTATGACGAAAAGTCATCACCAGGGTAATTGTTAGGAGAGGCGAGTCTGTGTATATATCTTTGCTTGAACCTGCTAGAATGTCTGGAAGATTCACAGAATGGTAATAATTGCTTCGAGAGGGCATAACCGGAGCAGCTAGGAACGGAGGCAGGAGAGTTCGCTGCATTATCTCTTGTATCTCTTTCATTTTGTTTCCCATGCATGTATTTATGCATATTTTAATAAGTGAATAAAATGCTTAAATTCTAAGTGAAGGATTGACCTAACTCCTCACAATAATGGGATCTTTCCTGCCTGCCTGCCTTGCTCTCTGCTGTATCCCCAAGGCTCCTATCGCAGAATCTGGCACAGAGTTGTTTGTTGTTGTGGTTGTGTGCCATTGAGTAGATTCCCACTCACACTCTCATGTGACAGAATAGAACTGCCCTATGGGGCTTCCTAAATTATAGTCTACAGAAGCAGATCGCCAGGTCTTTCTCCAGCAGAGCCGTTGGGTGGACTCGAGCCACCAACTTCTGGTTAGCAGGCAAGCGCTTAATCATTGTGCCACCAGGGCTCTTTTGGCACACAGTAGGTGCTCAATAAGTGTTTGTTGAAAGAAAGAATAAACAAACATATCAGTGAATTCCTGTTTTGTGCTTGGGTGTAGGGACTCTGGCCCCCCCAGCATCTGTCCGTGACCCCTGACCTCTCTCTGTTTCTGCCCTTTGCTTTGCAGACGGCAGCAGAGACCTCCAGGAGGGAACAAGCCCCAACAGCACGGTGACCACCAGCCAGGCAGTGCCAAACACAACAGGGACCACCAGAAATCCTACCAGGGGGGCTCGGCACCCCACCCCTCGGGGAGGCCCACCCACCATGGCTACAGCCAGAACCGGCGCTGGCACCACAGTAACATGAAGCACCCGCCTGGTGACAAAGGGGAGGCAGGCGCCCACCGCAATGCCAAAGAGACTGTGACCTTCGAGGGCTCAAAACTTGAGGACGCCCCAGGGGACACAGGGCATGGTGCCCTCGAGACCCCCCGCAGCCCTGAGGCCCTGGCCCTGGTGGCTCCCGAGCGGCTGCCCCCACAGCAGCCAGGGGGGCCAGAGGCCGAGACAAAGCGTAAAGACAGTGTTATTCCCGAGCGCATCGGGGAGCGGCCCAAAATCACCCTGCTCCAGTCTTCCAAAGATAGGCTGCGGCGAAGGCTAAAGGAAAAGGTACCGGTAATTAAATTTCAGTTTTTCTCTTGCACCGGGGAGGACAGCCGAGAGGTAGGCACTTTGATAGGTGGGCTCGGGTGGGGCCTTGAGGGTTTGAGGGCCTGGTAAGCTGTGTGCAAGGAAGCAGAGGGCTGGGGGGCTGTGTGGACCCCTCAATCTTATGTACCCCTGGGGCGCCAGAGGGCTGGCCAAGGGCCAGAATGTGCATGACCCCTCCAGCACATTCTGGCCCCTTGATAATGGCTCCTCACCTCCTGGTTCCCCAAGAAGCCCAGGGCAGGCACTTGGCACCTGAGAAGGGAGAAAAGAAAGGGGTACCATGTTTAAGGGTTGATGGAAGGGGTGCAGAGAAGGCTCGTTCTCCCCTGTGAACCTTTGCTTGGGTCAGACTCTGCCCTGGAAGTGCTCAGGGGCATTTAGGTAAAACACTGAGTTTATGAAATAAGGGCTGACGCCTCTCCCTGAGGTAAGAACCTTCCTGGCTCTAGGCCCCGCCAGATGGGAGCACAGGTAAGTTGGGCAGAGGGGAAACAGCCTGCCTTAGCCTTGCCCTTCCCTCCCTCATCCCTGGGCCACATTTCCCAGTGCGTCCAGCTACAAGTGAGGGGTCTAGGGCACAAACTTTAAGGAGGCACTTGCTCCCTCTCAGCATCCTGCAAGTGTAACCCTGCCCGTGCATAAGTCGACAGTGAGCGCCTCCCCAGGAACCTTATTTCCTCACACTCATCCTGGCCCTGGTCTCTGGATCCTGGCTCACAACTTTAGAGGCAATGTCCCTTCCTCAGGAGGAGTTGCCCCTCGCCTCCCAAAAAGGTGAGAAATTGTCATTTCCAGCATAGTCCGTGGTGCTCAGCCTAGCATCCCCCTAGCCCACCTCTTGCCACCAAGGGTACAGGTACGGTTACCTTGGAGAAAGGCAGGCTTGCCCGCAGCCCTTTCCACACAGCGGGCAGAGCCAGCTGTTTTGGTTCTGGGACTTAACATAGAGCTCGGTGTTCTGGGTCTTCCCCTACCTGCCCCCTGCCCCCCCATCCTTCCCTCGTCCTTCTCAAACTTTCACCCTGGAGGCCAGGCCAAGGTTCACGCTGAGGCAGAATGAGATAGGTCAGAGCTCTTCCCAGGTCAGTTCTTGAAGCTGAAATGATGCTCCTAGTGTCCTCCACATTCCTGGTCCCCAGGACATGTTTGTACCTGAAGGGTGCCCCCTGTGCCCCGTGGGCCAAGCAGCTATGTGGGCTTCAAGGAAATCTCACTCAACCATGGAGTGGAAACTGGCTGGGTAACCTTGGGCAAGTCACCTAACCTTTCTGAGCCCCAGTTTACTCATCTGTAAAGTGGGTGTAATACTACCTATCTTGAAGAGATACTGTGAAGACTGAATGAGAATAATGTATGTAAAGATCCTCGTGGGTAGTCATTATTTTATATACAGGCCATTGTTCCTGCCCTGGAACCCACTATTAAACAAAAGGTCAGAGCAGGGTTGGAGGTGGAACAGAGAAGGTAGATGGTAGCACCCACACATCAGTTTCAAGCACTCCCCTCAGGTGAGGCCTCCTGGACTCATGGACCAGGAGAACATGGGCTTAGGCTGAGGCTGGATCCCTCTCCACTCTGCTGGCTCCCCACCCCACAAAGGGTGAGCCCTGGGGACAGACAAACCACCAGCCCCATCCAAAACAGGGTTTTCTTCAAGGTCAGTAGCACTTCCATTCCCCTTTTCAAGAAAGAAACAGGTAAAGAAACAAGTAAAGTGTTATATGTCCATGGGGTAAAGAGTTGTATCTAGTCAACCCAACTCAGGGACTTAGACTAGCCTTTCTCAGAAAGGGTGATGGGTTTGAGGGGGTTGGGGAGAAGGAGTAGGACATCCGAGGTTTAATCTTAATCTTTACTTAAGATTCAGTTTTCAACTGAATCACCAGTTGTTCTTGGAACTCCACTGAAAACTAGTTGGACTCAGAGAATCCTATCAGTCTTCTAGTCTATCCTCTTTGAGTTACTAGGGACGTGAAACCACTTGCCCAAAGCCAGAGGGCAAGAGGCAGAGAGCGAGGTCTAGAGCCTTGCAGCAAGGCAGCGAGGTCTGCTGCCTCCCCGCCCAGTGCCCCCATTGTTGAGAACTCAAGGCAAACTCAGGATCTTATTTCATCGCCCTGATCCTGCCTTTCCCACCCTGATCTCACACCCTAGCAGTTAAGCTTGATTATATTCTTGGCCACCAATTTACTGTGTTTGAGTAAATACTTTTGAGACCGTCAAATGCCAGTTTTGTTCTTTCTCTGGGCCCTGGTCTGGTTCCAGTTGCTGTGAAACTTCATAACGGTATAGGATTTTTTTGTCTGAAATTTCCCTCCTAGGAGTGCCAATTGTTTTAGTGGCACATTGGGGGATTCCTTGGTATCCAGGTACGGTATTCGGATATAGCAGGCAGGCACAGTCTCCGTTAGACTCAAAGCCAGTGCTGTGTGCATGTGGAACCTAGACTCAGAGAACACAACACCCATGGGCTACAGGAGCTGAGGGGTCTGGAGGACAGGGGGCCCCCCATGGGCCACCTCTCACCAACAGAGCAGGCCTTTTGGGTACCACCCTCCTTCCTGACCTAGTCTTCCTGCCCTCTCTTTCCTTTGGCCCAATTCCTAATTTGTTATCCTATTTCATCTTTTATAGGCCCCATTAAATCATTTCTAGATTAAGACATCTGATAGACAAATGGAAACAAAAAAAGCCAATGTATATGAGAATCCTGGGTAAGAGCTAGAACTCACAAGAAGCATCACCCCAGGATGTCATTACCAGTACCATCTGCCATCAAGTCAGTTCAACTCTTGACAACCCCGTATAGTCAGTGTAGAGCTGTGCACCATAGGGTTTTCAACAGCTGGTTTTTCAGAAGTAAATCATCAGGCCTTTCTTCTGAGGAGCCTCTGAGAAGACTCGAGCCTCCAGCCTTTCTGTTAGCAGCCCAGTGTGTTAACTGTTTATACCACCCAGGAACTCCTAGGATGTCATGGGGCCAAGAAAAGGTCAGCAGAGAGCCTTAGGGACATGAGGGTCGTGGTGAAGATAAGCATACCCAAAGGGATCAGACTTCAGGTTTGAGACAGGCAGGACTAGGTCAGTTCTGGGTGTGGCATCCCTCCCTGTCCCGAGCCACGCCTCTGCAGAAACCTTGGCTTCACTCAGGCGTGGCTGGGTTTGTCTCCCACACCTCAGGATGAAGTGACCGTGGAGACAACCAGCCCTCAGCAGAACAAGATGGACAAGTTGATTGAGATCCTGAACAGCATGAGGAACAATAGTAGTGACGTGGACGCCAAACTCACCACCTTCATGGAAGAGGCCCAGAACTCCACCAACTCCGAGGAGATGCTGGGGGAGATCGTGCGGACCATCTACCAGAAGGCCGTGTCGGACCGCAGCTTCGCCTTCACTGCTGCCAAGCTCTGTGACAAGATGGCACTCTTCATGGTGGAGGGGACCAAGTTCCGGAGCCTGCTCCTCAACATGCTTCAGGTAATCAGACACCAACAGCTGCCGCCAGCCCCTCCCCATCAGTGGGTTATTACTAGAGAGAAGGCTGCAAATTCTGACCACAGTTGAGCTTTTACCAAGTTCCACCCTTGCCCAATTAATTATAGAAAATAAAAAGGCGCTCAAGGGACAAGGGATGAGGGCTGGATTTGTGTGTGTTTGTGTGAGTGCTCCATGGTTACAACAGACCAGTATAATTTTATAGGTGCTTTATGTTTTTAACCAGCCATTCCCACTATCTATTTTCGTGATAAGAAGGCTGCCTCTGGATGTTAGCTCTGTGCCTTGACCTCTCCATCCTCAGAACAGACAGGGATCGCTGTGAACTTTGCTGCAGTGTGACTTATCTTTTCCTCCTCACCTCAGACTGATCCCCAAACCTTGGAGGTTGTGTAGTTTGTTATAGCTGGAGGTTGTGTAGTTTGTTGTAGCTGGAGGTTGTACAGTTTGTTGTAGCTAGAGATCGTGTAGTTTGTTGTAGCTGGTGCTGAGATGACTTTGAGCATAACAGTTTTGAGGAAAGCTGTATGGGCGTGGGAAAGGCATGGTCTGTTGGCCTGTACTCCACTCTTCCTGAAACCACTTTCGGGGCAGAGGGAAAGCATGAAAATCTGAGACGGTCTTGTTCTTTGGTACCTCCTCACTCAAAATCCCTTCTACCCAGAGAGCTTCATTCCCCTCCTTCTCTTTCCTTCCTCTGCTGACACTGGTGTCCAGCGATGATTTTGTTAGTTCGAGTGTGTGGTGGATGTGGGCGTGTGCATTACACTGAACCCAATATGTTCCATTTCATAAGTGGGGCCCCAGGGCCACTGCCTGCTCCTCTGCCATGGGTGGAAGCATGTGACCTGGTGGCCTCAGAGCTGGTGGCATCAGAAAGGGATGGTGGGAGGCATGCCACCGCAGCCACACCAGGCCTCTGGGCTGTCCTTGGAGGCTCCTGGCTGTGGAATAGTCTTCTCTATGCCTGCTTTCTACCTCAGAGACTAGTTGAGATACAAGTTGAGTTCTTAGTCAAGGTAAAGTAAGAGGTGGCTTGGAAGTTGTGACATGAAAGTCGAATACAGATCTGGAAGAGACCATCTGCAGGCCTGTCTTCACTAGGCGACCATCTAATTCACTGTTCAAGCAGGACACCTCTGAGAGTGAAAGGATAATAATAATTGCCTATTATTAAACAGGAGCTCTGGTGGTGCAGTAGTTAAGAGCTACGACAGCTAATCAAAAGGCTGGCATTTCGAATCCACCAGCCGGTCCTTGGAAACCCTACGGAAGAGTTCTACTCTGTCCTATAGGGTCACGGTGAGTCAGAATTGACTTAACGGCAGTGGGTTTTTGGTTTATTATTAGACAACAGGCACGAACCTGAACTGTCCCGAGTAAAGCAGAGCCTATGGTCACTCGAAGCCCCTGGGTGGCAGAAACAGTTTGCATTCAACTGCTAACCTAAAGGTTGGCAGTATGAACCTACCCAGCAGTGCCGGGGAAGAAAGGCTGGGCTATCTGCAATCTGCTTCCATAAAGATTGTTATTTTTGATAGGTGCTGTCAAGTCAATTGCAGCTCCTAGCAACTGCATGTGACAGAGTAGAACTGCCCGTAGGGTCTTCTAGGCTATAATCCTCATGGGAACAGATGTCCAGATCTTTTCTCTCACAGAGCTGCTGGTTGAATTCAAACTGCCAGCCTTTCAGTTAACAGCCCGGAGCTCAACTGTTGCACCACCAGGATTCCGTTCTGTAAAGATTACGGCCGTGAAAACCCTATGGAGCTCAGTTCTCTACCAGACAGCGTCACCATAAGTTAGAATCAACTTGATGGCAATGGGTTTCGTTTGGTTATGGTTGCCCTGATATTAACACCCAGCCATATGCTTTGCCATCTTTTCCTGAAAGCTCTGAGGAGCAGTGCCTGTGGCCCCCTGCACGCTGCCTGGGGCTCTGTCCCCACCCTCCCTCCCCTCCACTGGGTGAGCCTCCGTCTTGCAATGTGAGCCCTCTCCTGGCCAGCCCAGTGCTTCTCCAGCTTTCAGGCCCTGATCAAGTTCCCATTCCTGGACTGCCCACGCCCCCCTGGTGATGAATTCCCACATTACCTGAGGGATTTGCACATTGGGCATGTGCCCGAGGGCCGGAATGTCCTGGGAGAGCTGGAGGGTGATGCCAGAGAGGCCCGTTGGCCATGTTCCACCCAGCCTGGGGGCGTCAGGGGCAGGACCGACCCTTGGCCTTGGCTTTTGCATTTTTCAGAGAAGGGCCAGAATGGAGCAAGACATCTAGACAATAGTTGCCAGACTCCAATTAACTAGGCAGAGCCAGAGGCAGAGACACACCAGGTCGTGAAGAAGATACACTCAGCGGGGGGCCACTGGCAGCAGGGCCCACTCAGCAAGCATTTCATCCCTTGACCTGTAGTGAGGGTGGCCTTGCCCACAAGTGTCCAGTAGAGCACCCACTGCCAGTCCTGATGAATGCTCAGCCACAAAGGGAGTTCCATGGCCCTAAACCCACCGCTTAATCAGCCACCAAGTGTACTGGCATGGGAGAGGCTCCCAGAGGCCCCAGCAAGAAGGGAGCTTGTCTGGTTGTGTTAACTCAGGAAGGCCTCTTGCCATTCACCAGCTAATAACATCTGTGGAGTTAGTGTGGTGAGAGGCACAGTTTGGCAAACACCAGGGTAGGGAAACCGGGGTTCTAGGACTGATTCAGCTGTCATGGACTGGAGCTTTGCCTCTGTAGCTCCCACTGAGAAAGCCCTTGGCTACTCAGCGCCAGCCCTGAGCAGTGGGCCTTACAGTGTTGTATTGCTAGAGATGAGTCAGGGATCTTGAGAAGGGGCATGAGTGACCCCACGTGAGCCTCCTCCTTTCTTGCTCTTACCAGGCCCTGCCCCCAGCCTGCAACAGTCTGCCTCCCCTTGTCCTCAGAGACCTGCTTACCCGGTACTGTGGCTCAGTAATTGTGCCAGCCAGACTTTAAGGACATCATGAGTGACATAGGCTAGAAAGATCCCTGGTGGCATAATGGGTAAACACTTGTCTGCTAACAGAAAGGTTGGTGGTTTGAACCCACCCAATGGCTACACGGGAAAAAGACGTGGCAATCTGCTTTTGTAGAGATTCAGCCAAGGACACCCTATGGGGAAGTTCTACTCTGTCACATGTGGTCGCTATGAGTCAGAAGACTCAATGGCACCCCACAACAGGAACTGGAAGCTGAGGGTATAAAGGTGTGATGGAGGAGGAAGGGTCCTGGGCTTCAGGAGACCCAGGTTCTAGCCCTGCCTTTCTCTAGCTGGGTGACTAAGCCATTCCACCCTTCTGGTGACTTCCTTGCCGATAAAATAATGGGATTGGAGGAAGGGATTTTGGAGGCCATTCCAGCTTTTGTCTGTATTCCAAAGTAGGTACGCTAGGCATACCTGTAAAAAAAAAAAAAAAACCAAACCTGTTGCCATCAAGTCGATTCCAACTCATAGGGACCCTATACAGTTGCCAGGGAGTGGCCTGGTGGATTGGAACTGCCAACCTTTTGGTTAGCAGCTGTAGTTCTTAACCACTACACCATCAGGGATTCCAGCCCAGCTAAATGCCTGTGTTGACTGGTTGGTGAAGAGCAGACCTCACCTCTGCATCTCTCCACCTAGATGGGTCTCCTGGTCCTCTCCTTCCTGCCCTCCTGGCCCTGCTCCACAGAGCCTTGGGCGGTCTGGTTGGCTGCGTGGCCTCCCAGCATCAAGGCCCACCGTGGGCTGAGTGGCCTGCAGGGAGCGCCATCGCACAAGGCCGGCTTCCCTGCCTGTAGCCTCCTCCTTTCTTGCTCTTACCAGGCCCTGCCCCCAGCCTGCAACAGTCTGCCTCCCCTTGTCCTCAGAGACCTGCTTACCCGGTACTGTGGCTCAGTAATTGTACCAGCCAGACTTAAAGGATGTCATGAGTGACATAGGCTTTGGGGGCCAGCCCACAAGACCTAGCCTTCAGTGCCACCTTGTCTTGCCCACGTCCCTCACCCCTCTGCGCCCTCCCACCAGGCTGAACTTCCAGCTGTGCCCTGGGTGGACAGACTTTCCTGCCTGGAATCCTGGAATCCCTTTTTAGGACAGCTCACACTCAGGCTTCAGTCATAGCTGGGGCGTCACATCCCAGAGCCATCTGTGTCACCCCTGTGCTCCCTCAGCACCCTGTCCTTCTCCTGTCCCAGCCCCTGTCACCCTGAGGTCCACAAATGTGCAGTTGCCCAACAGAGATTGACGACTATCTGCCATGTGCCTGGCACCAGGCCTGGGCTGAGGACACACAGTCAGAAAGCAGACACAGCTCTGCCCTCAGGGAGCTTTGGTTTGATGAGTGACCTGACATCTGCCAGTGACCACATCAGCACACAGTGACACACAGGTGAGGGTTGTGGTCCACTTGCCTGCCTCCCTTCCCCAGGAGCCTGTGGGTACTGTGAGGTAGGGTTGCCTCTGTTCATCTCTGTCCCTGTGTCTTCATGTGCCTGGCACCACAGGGCCCCCAGTGATGATGGGGAGTGGATGTTTGTATGTGGAGGCCCTAGAAGCCTCTCTCTCCGCTCCCCCAGGCCATGGACCTGGGGACAGATGCTGTCTGAGACCAGGAGGGACCCCAGAGGCATACAGGGCTCACACACTGAGGCTCTGGGGCAGCCCAGCACCTTCCCCCAGGGGCAGAAGTCACCATTTGCTTGAGTGGGGCATTTTTGTGTTGGATGTTTGTCAATCGAAATGTCTCCCATAGACCACTTACTCACACCCTCTTCACTACCAGCAGCCCCAGCTTCCTTCGTAAACCCAGTAGGGAGCCTCTTACGGGCATATTGGAGATCAGAGGGCTCTACTGGGTGCTCAGGCCTCCTGGCTTGAATTCAAGGCTCTTTTGACTCCCATGAAAAGGCAGACTGATGTGCTGCTGGCATGAGGCCCCCCAGCCCCTTACGGGCCCCTGCTGAGTATGCCCAGAGGCAGCCAACCCCACTCATCCCATTTGACCCTGCTGCTCTTGTCTACAGTGAGGAGGCGGCAGGCGGGAGCAGAGCTTCCCACAGTATGATTCACGGCCAGTCATCACCCAGACCCGAGAGGTGCAAGGAAAGAAAGCAGAGGGCAGGCTCAGCAGACCCTGGCTTTCCCCCTGACACCCATGGGGCTATCTGTTCACCTGCGCTCCTTTTCTGGCAAACCTCATCGGTAGCCTTCCTGGCAGGCAGCCCTAAGCTGGCTGCAGAGCCCTTGCCTCCCTTCTTTCCTCTAAGGTTCGTGCTCAGCAACCCTCCACTCAAGGTGCAGTTGGCCCTGGATCCCAGGCAGCCCCTGGTTCAATGTGGCAGCCTCTGAGTGGCCCTCACGTGGCCAGGTCTAGCTGCCGTCTCCACACACAAGTCCGGAGAACCAGCTTAGTGATGCTGGCTGCAGAGGGGCCAGGGTGTGAAGTGGCCATGAGCACAGCTCCCAGTGCTGTACTGCTCGCCTGGCTGGCTGCTCTCACTGCCGGGGCTCCAGCAATGGGAGCCAGCAGCATGAGGGGCGAGGAGCAGGCTCTGATGTGGCAAGGGCCTGTGGGCTGCCTACCAAGCTGTGGTGCAGCCCCCATGGAGTAGAAAGCCGGGGGTTAGGAGTCAGTCAAGCATCTTTTAACCCTTCCCAGCCAGACTCAGCACCGCCATCTCCAGGAACCCAGAAACACTACCCTTGTGAGCAACGATAGTGCTTGAGACCCTGGGGTCCTAGTGGACCTCTGTCACTAATCCCACAGCTCAAAAGTGATCTTCATTTGTTATATCCAAGCCAAGTCTTGTTGCCTTAGATTTGGCCCTTTTCATAGCAACGTCCTCATAAATAAAATTCTATTTATTAAGCAGGCATTTCTTAAATGTTTATCATGTGCCAAGTATGTAATCTTCTTTAGTCAGTGCTTCTCAAACTTTAATGTGCATATGAATCACATGGGATCTGGTTTAAACTGGGGCTTAGAATGTAGCTGTGTATGTAGATGTATACATAAGAATCACCTGGGGATCTTGTTAAAGTATGGGTTCTGATTCAGTATATCTTGGGCAAAAAGGCAAATTCTCAGCAGAGAGTTGAACTGGACCCAGCTGGTTCAAAGCCCTGGTTTAAATGCAGATTCTGACTCAGCTGATCTGGGGTGAGGCCTCAGCTCCCAGGTGATGCTGATGTTGTCATCCAGGGACCACACTTACAGTAATAAGGCATTGGATGACTGTTGGTTTGTAGCTAGTGGATCGTTTCGAAGATGGGTAAAGACACAGTTTCTTATCAGTGTGATTGTCAGAAGTGGGGATCCAGCCTGGGAACAGAGAGTTTGAGACACAGGTTTTCTTTGGGTCAGTGATCCTCAATCTCGCTGTACATCAGAATCACCTGGGCATCTTTGAGGCCATCCCAGTGCAGGGCCCTACCCTCACCAGGTGAATTAGATTCTCCATGGGTGGGGCCTTGTCATCCTTTTTAAAAAGCTCCCCAGGTGATTCTACGATACAGCCAGGGTTGAGAGCCACTGCTGGGGAGACCTCCTGGAGATGCCATGTGGCAGACTTGGAGCATGAGCTGGGGGGGAAGGGCACCAAAGCAGAAGGTAGCATCTGCTGGGACCATCCCTTCCCCTCGCCAGCCTCCGTTTCCCCTCTGTGCAGGGGACACTGGTCTAGACCATCCCAGGGGCCCTTTCTCATACTCCCTCCCCATCATCCTGAGACTCCTCTTTTGAGGACCTCTACCACCCCAGTGAGCCAGGAGGAGGTCGGGTGTCCTCTCTTGCCCCCTGTCCTCCACTCCTGCTCACACTGCGGCTCTCTCCTTTCTCCCTTTTCCCTTTTCCTTTTTCTTGGCCTTGGATAGTTGTCAGAGCAGGTATCACATGCTTTAGGAAAAGTGCCTCCCACTGCTCAGGCTACCTCACCCCACCTCTGCCCACCAGTCTCCTACTTCTAAAGAATGTTTGCAGGATCCTATACTGACCAGGGAAACCCTGGTGGCGTAGCAGTGAAGTGCTACGGCTGCTAACCAAGAGGTCGGCAGTTCAAATCCACGAGGCACTCCTTGGAAACTCTATAGGACAGTTCTACTCTGTCCTATAGGGTCGCTCTGAGTTGGAATCGACTCGACGGCAGTGGGTGTGGTATACTGACCAGGGGCAGTGATGGTTCAACAGTAGAATTCTTATCGTCCACGGAGGAGGCCCAGGTTCGATTCCCAGCCAGTGCATCTAATGTACAACCACCCGCTTCCGTCAGTGGAGGTTTGTATATTGCTATGATGGTGAACAGGTTTCAGCAGAGCTTCTAGACTAAGACAAGGAAGAAAGGCCTGACAATCTACTTCCAAAAATCAGCCAGTGAAAACTCTATGGATCACAACAGTCCAATCCCACTGTGCATGAGGTCTTCATGAGTCAGGGGCCTACAGGGTGCTAGCTAACAGCAACAACATACTGACTAGATTATGTGTGTTGATTCATTTCTGACTTCCAGGAGAATGTGGGCTGCTCAGGGCCCCTGGGCTACAAAAGTAGCCAAAAATCTATCTCTGTTGATCCTCACCAAGGAATTGCAGCCGTGGGGAGGAGGAGGGGGCTCTGGTTTCATGGAGAGGTGAAGAATGGGCGAGCCTCTTTTTATGGGACCTTCGGAATGGCAGGAATTCCAGTCCTGAGCCCCTCCGCCCAGCATTGCCTGGTCACCACCCCAGGCCTTCACTTGGGCTGGCGAGTGTTGCTTTGCTGAGATCACTTGAGAGTACAAGTTCAAGCTCTCCTCTGTTGAAATGTGCGTGCCCTGTTTAGCTGAGAGGTGTCTGTATCTGAGCTATGCAGAGGAAAGTATTATTAGAGCAGGCATCAGAGTGTCTGTAACTGGACCCAGCTCTCCCTAGCAACCGTCGCCAACAACACATCTAACAGAAGGATGTGATACCTTTTTTTTAAAAAAAAAGAAAAAAAAAAAATACTCATCTCAACCAAGTCGTAAACACATCAGGGCTGTTGTGCAAAGACAATGCAAAGCCAGAATCTGGCATGTAACCAGATTTCAAAATAAATTGCTCTCTGCCAGCGCCTTCTAAAAAAGCAGCCTCTTCAAAAGCTGGCCTCAAGCTAAAGAACGGATAAACCCATCTGAGTTTCTAGCTGGGTCACCGTTACGCATTGTGTTTGGGGCTTTGGAAACATAGAAACTCAATGGGGTGGTGGCTGGGGGCTTGATGAGACCCCCAGGGGCTCTCTGGGAGTGATTTTAGCTTTAGTTCTAGCCCCCGAAGGGCCACTCAAGATATTCTAGTCTGGCTGCCCCTATTAAAAAAAAAAAAAAAAACCTGGTGCTGTCAAGTCAATTCTGACTCATGGTGACCCCATGTGTTACAGAGTAGAACTGCTCCATAGGGTTTTCTTGGCCGTAATCTTTACGGAAGCAGATTGCCAAGGCTTTCTTCTGCAGCACCACTGGGTGGATTCTAATTGCCAACCTTTAGGTTAGTAGTTGAGGGCAAACTGTTTGCGCCACCCAGAGACCCTCTGGCTGCCCCTATAGTGAATGGAAATAGCATGTACGTGTTCAGAGCTTGTGTGAGACACCTCTACCGCACTCTTGCTCTGTTTCTTCCATTCCCCTGCCCCCTCTCCTGGTCCCATATTTGTAGGTCTGGGAAGAGGAACCATCCCTCTAACTCTGCTTATAAAGGGAAAGCCTCCTTCTCTCCTGGTTATCTCAGGGTTTCAGAAAAATCAAAATTTGTTCCTCTCTACCAGAAGCTTGGAGTTCCTAACCCCTGTCTTTGACAGAAGAAGGGAGGAGAGAGGCTAGCACTGATTCTTGGAGTTCTGAGTTGTAAACTCCTTGACAGCAGGTAATCCTGGCTGAGTCATCGCCTGTCCCAGCTCTTGGTATTGTGCCTTGTCCAGAGAAGATGCTCAGTGGGCGCCTATGGAGGGAGGATGGGGGACCAGTGCTCCTGGTGTTTGATGGGCTTTTCAACTCTTCTGAACACTTTCATGGATGTGAGTGTGGAGGTTCCTGTACTCCTCTCCGAGGTAGGTTCCAGGACAGGAATCCTACCTGGAGTTTACAGATGGGCAAAGTGGTTTAGGGAGTGACAAGGCTTACCCAAAGTTATGGGGCCAGTTGGCTCTCATGCCACCCCCAAATAGGATATAAAAATCAGAAACTTAGGAAAACCAAAGATCTACCTCATGACACCATCAGTGGGGATTTCAGAACTCGTCTAAAATAACCCCATTGCATTCCAGCGGTCTCCAGATCTGGGCTCTCTGGGCCTCTGGGGGGCTGAGGGCACCTCCACCTCTCCAGTCGCCATTATCTGGATGACCCCACACACTGTTACCCCCGAGGCTCAGCTCTCCTCCTCACACCTCTCCCTTCTCCCAGCCCTCGTGCTCCCCCTGCACAACCACGCTGAGCCCATGTACACTCCAGGCATGCGAACTAATTTTAATGTTGGCCCAGCCAGGCCGACCCAGGGATAGAAGCACATTGTCCTATGCATTCCAGCGCCCGAGCAAAAGTCCTGGTCCACGTCCACACCCACTGCACCACTGATGGCTAGAAACCAGAAGGGGTGGAGAAAAGGGCTAGAGGGCAAAGCAAGCAGCTTTCTCATCAGCAGATTGGGAGGGTGATTTCAGAGGCCTATAAAGGTCTCTTTTTCCAAAAGGTGTTGTCCCACCCATCAGCTGGTGTAAAGCACCCCCCATGAGTCAGCTTTATCCATTCTGAAGGCTGTGCCCTGCCGGGGGCGGGCAGACACATGCCCCCAGGACTGCACCAGCAGCCCTCAGCAGGCCTGCCCCAGACCTCAGGAAAGCCAGCTTCCGCACCGGCTCCCCAGATGGCTAGCTTGGACCCAGCTCCCTTAGCCCACCGCCAAAGCCAGAGAGAGCAGGAACCATGGTGCCTCATTGCCACACTTGCCCCCACTTGCTTCAGAATGAGTGAATGTTCCCTCCTTTCTTCCCATCTCTGTTTCCTCCTCTCAATGAACATCTACTAGTACCACGCACTGTGTGGTGGTTGTCCTTAACTGCCCTCAAGTCAGCCCTCTAATCATGGTGGCCCTATGCGTAATGGGATTGGGCTGTTTCGATCCATGGGTATTCATTGGCTGATTATTTGGACGTAGATCACCAGGACTTCCTTTCTAGTCTGTCTTCACTCCTATTTATATGTTTTCTCATTTAATTTGCCCAATCCTCTGGTGTTGTTATCTCAGTTTGTGCAGGTAGGGGATATTGGCCAAAGTCTTAAGTTTTTTATTCAAGGGCCCAGATGAGATATCTCAAAGTCAATATTTAGACCAGGTCTTCTGACCGTCCAAGTTTGTCTTTGTTTTTTTTTCAGAGTGGAGGGGACAAGAAGGCAAGGTAGCTTGTGCAAGTGCTAAGTCTAAGGTCCTGTCTCTGGAACTTTGGAGTGTTCAGTGGGCCAGGAGCACCCAGTGACCTAGAAATAAGAAAGGATTTTAATCTTTGAATATGAAAATAGAAGAAAGAAAATCATCACTGACCCTCAGTCAGGCCTGAAAGGTGCCGAGGACAGCAGCCTGCCCGGCCGCCAGCCATGCCATCTGGTGAGCATTGCACGGCCAGCAGCTCCCACCCCCTACACGGCCCCCCAGAGCCCTGAGGGCTTTTCTGCCAGGCCGAGCCCCCTGCCTTCCACCTCTGGGCTACAGCGATTTTCTAAAACTCACAGATAGCCCCGCTCTTGAGAAAGCCCAATCGGCTTTCTATGCAGAGCCCCGAATTTTGCAGCCCTCATAGAGTTTACCCAGGTCTTTAGAGAATCTTGCTGCCCACAGCGGCTGTGGGACCCTTGGACAAAAGTCCCTGTTTGCCATGAAAAGTGGCTACTGACCCACATGGCACAGGAGTGTGGACAGGGGAAAAACAAGACAAACTCACAGCTTTGTGAGTCAAGTCAGCAGGCAGTCGGGAGCAAGCGGCCTGGCTGTCCTTCTTGAACTTCACATCTCTAGAGAGGATTTCTTGCTCTGAGGCAGAAAAGCCCAGACCCTGGGAACCCAGCATGGTAGCACTTGATCGACACTGATGTAAGCATTGAAAACACATCTCTCCACCTCAAATTCTGCCCTGTAAAGTATGACTAGTTTGTGGTAGACATTGAAGTCTTCCCAGCTCCCCTTCAGATGGCCACTGAGGGGTCACAACACACCAGGCACCCCAAGTGCAGAGTGAGATGCTAGGAGGCGAGCGAGTGCTCATCTGTATCTCAGTTACCCCATGGACACCATGTGAACAACCCAGACCTGTGTTACACCCACTTGCTGGTTTCTTCCTACCTCTAGACCTTTCCCTGTTGGCTGGTACTCTGTCCAGGAGAGGTGGTGACATTCAACAGGAAGCAGGGCACTGAACCACATGACCTTTGGAAGCCATCCCCAGAACAGAGCCACACCAAGGCTGCAACTCTGTTAGTGGAAGTGACCTGCCTGGATGGAAGGAACTGAGGGAAGAACAGGAGCCCTTGCTGACTTTGTCTCTTGGCCTCCTATCATAGATTCCTGAAGGCAACCCTTTGCTTCGGCCTTGGGGCAGCCTTTTTCCCCATAGCCGTGAAATTTGGAGCAGTGAAGGCAGGCAATGGGCACTTGTAGACTGATTGGCTTAGTTTTGCAGACCTGGAGATTGACAAGTGCTTCACAGTTTGCACTTGACTACTAACTGAAAGGTTGATAGTTCAAATGCACCCAGTGGTACCCTGGAAGAAAGGCCTGGCAATCTACCTCCATAAAATTATAGCCATTGAAAACCCTGTGGAGCACCGTTCTACTCTGAAACATGTGCAGTTGCCACTGAACCAACTCAACAAAAATGGGTTCCCTTCCTCCTGGGGAACTCTGCCTCCTCCAGGGAGCCTTCCCTGGCCACCCCTACCCTAGGGACCTCTCCTTCTTCAGACCTTTTCACATTCACTGTGTGTGCCCTTCACTGAGTCTTCTAGACTCTTATTTCAACTTTTTCTGTCTAAGGTGTCTGTCCCCAGGTATCTTGGGGGCAGGCTGCATCCCTGTCATCTTGTTGTCCCTCCGCCACACCAGCACAGAGTGGGTATTCAGCAGGTGTTGGCTGGCTACTTTCCAGGAGCCTCTGGTCAGTGGGGCGGGCATGAACAGTGACTCTCACAGCGGAGGGGAGGAAGGGAATGGCGCAATCTTCTGCTCCCTCTGTTCCTGGACCAGGGAGCCCTTCCCAGGTCAGGGAGTTGTCTCACCATTCCCCGTGTCCCTGCCAGGCCGTGTCTTCTTCCCTGCACACCCTCACCCCCCAGGCCGGCTCCATTTTCCCTGTTAAATCCCCTGATAGGACTTAGCCAGGTGCTTCCCTGTCTGAGGCTGCCACGCCGATGCAGGCCCCCAGATAAGTGGGTTATCGGAGAAGGCCAGCTCGGGTATCCTGGGCCCGGAGAGCCACCCCTGGCTGGTTGGCTGCATACCCCCAGCACTCCTCCTCTTCCTTCCCAGAGCCAGGCAGGCAGTCCAGCCCCCCGGCCGCCACCGGGAATCTGAGCTATGCTAAGCCGCTCCAGATCGCAGCATCTTGGCCCTGCCCAGGCACGGCCGGCCCAGACAGGGCGCCTCTACCTGCTGCAGCCGGCCGCCACTGGAAAGCTGGCACTACCCGGGCCAGTGGAAAAAATCTCCCTGTGGGTTATGTAACTGCTCACCCGCTTGTCCCTGGCTCCCCAGGGAGGCTCCCAGCTTCCACCAAGGGAGGGGGACAGCAGAGGGTAACTCTTTCAAATGGAAGGAAAAGTCATAAGTTGCTGCCCAAGGCCCTTCTGTGGACCCCGCCTGTGTGAGGTCCCATGTAAACTGTTGGGTGCTCCCCGTCAATGCCAGAGGAGTCTAGAGACTTGCCCCAGCAGTGTTGCCCAACCTAGTGAGGGGAGATGGGGAAGGTGCTGGGCCCAGCAAGGGGGGCGCTGAGGAGGATAGAGGCAAGGGCAGTTTGGCTTTTCCCTCACATTCCTTTATTGTGGCAAATATCTATGTCACAAAGCATTTGACATTTCAACAATCTTCACATGTACAGATCACTGACATTATGTTCATCATGTTGTCCAGCCATCACCAGGAAGGGTGTTTTTAATGGGGAAAATATAATGAGCTAAGACCCAGAGGGATGACACAGGTGAGGAGCAGTGAGGACACCCTCACCTGGACTCAAGGGCATAAGCTGGTAGTGAAAGGAAGTCCTGAAAATAGACCAAATAGGGACCTGAGAGGTATTTGGACTTTATAAAGCAAGATCTAGGGAGCCATTGTGGATTCTTGAGCTGTACAGTTCCATGATTAATTCAAAATCATAACCCAGGGAGGTTAATAGAAGCCACATGTTAGGAAAATGTGTATGACGGTTATCGGACATTACACTTGGACATATCTTGCATTAGAAAGTGGGGTTTTTAGGTGACTGCAGCTGTCTCGTGTGTAAAATGAGTATATATAGGATTCCAGCCTGCCCCCTCAAATACCCAGGCTGCAGTGGCAGCCCTCATTCCCACACCTTCTTCTCAGGAGCCTGCTCCCTAGCCCTCAGCACATGAAACAGTGGCATTCCAGCCACCACCCCCAAAAGCCAGGGGCCAGAAACTGGGGTTTCCCCACTTGAGAACCGTCTAGCTGGTGTGGGAGATTGTGCCCTTCAAACTCTGTTCTCAGTGGTACCATGGAAGAAAGGTCCAGTGATCTGCTTCCATGAAGACTACAGCCAAGAAAACCCTATAGAGCAGTCCTACTCCATAACACATGGGGTCGCCATGAGTCGGAATCGACTCAACGGCAATGGGTTTGGTTTATCTCTGTTTCCTTTCCTCCTACAAGTGCTGCAGTGGCTCCGAGAGCATCTAGAATAAGTCACTAGGCATCTTTGAGCTAGAGCCCCCAGATGGGGAGGCTTCCCCAGCCAAGAGTGTGTGGCCTGTGGGGAGACTAGCTGCCCCAGCCCTGGTGCCCCTCCCCACACTGCAGTGAGCATGTCCCCCCTCAACCTTCCCCCATATGTGCATGCCGGCCTGGGATCCCTCTGCCTGGCATGAACAGGAAAAACTAATCTGGCGGTTGGTGAGGGGGTAGAGGGAGGGGATGGTGGGACAGTTATGAAACAGCCAGCAGGGCTGCCACCCTTGTCTTAAACTCCTGTGCCGACAGTGTTGATCCTCACAGCCCTCAGGGCAGCCAGCTTCTGTCTTCCCTAGACAAGTAAGAAAAGCCCAAACCCACTGCCATCGAATCGATTCCGACTCGTAGTTACCCTATAGGACAGAATAGAGTAGAACTGCTACATGGGGTTTCCAAGGGTGTAGTCTTTACAGGAGCAGACTGCCACATCTTTCTCCCACAGAGCACCTGGTGGCAGCCAAGTGCTTTAACCATTGTGCCACCAGGGATCCTAGATAAGTAAGAGGCTCCTTTAAATGGACAGACACCCATGGCCACCAAGGGATCACGGCCACCAAGGGATCATGACCCATCAGGTAGAGTGGGATATGAGGAGGTGGGTCGGGCCCGTCGGTATCACGTGAACAACGCATACCTGCATTGTGCCCACTTGCTGGTTTCTTCCTGCCACTAGACTTTTCCCCATTTGGTGGCCCCTCTGTCCGTAAGAAGTGACATTCAACAGGAAATGGGACTGGATGGTACAGCCTTTCAAGATTACTGTCCAGCCCAGGAGCTCTCGGAGCGGCTGCAGAACCATGGGCATAGGGATTCTGTACTGTGCCCTCCCAGCCAGAGTTTGCCGTTGGGACCCAAGGTTCACAGCCAGTGCTCCCAGCACCTGCAGCCTCCGTTCCTCACTGCCTCAGGTCCAGAGCTCAGGTTTAAAGTCTTCAGAGGGTCCCATGGCTTGGAGTTCTGAAACTTCAGGGGGAAGCAGTTCCAGCCCCTTTCTGGCCCCATCTCAACTCCAGCACCAGCCAGCAGTGCCAGGGAGGGAACAGGGAGCCACCTTCACCTAACCCTGTGGTGCCCTGTCCAGATCCCAGGTCACAGAGTGAAAGAAGCATCAGGCCACTTTGAAATGTCAGGACCAGACATGCTCCTGCAAGAGCAGTACCCTCCTGGGCTGGCCACCCAGCCCCCTCCTAAAAAAGCCCCTTGTCCTCACCCTTGGCAGTGCCCAACGTAGTGCCAGGTGTGCTCCAGATAAGCGCAGTGCCTCCCATGGACCCGCCTGCATCATTCGCACCCAGGCCTATTGAACAGAAGTAGCCGAGTGCCACCATGCCACCAGGTAGTGTCCCTTTCTCCACCTCCCAGGTCATCTGCTGAGCAGGGGTGACACTGAAGGAGGGGTAGTAGGTGGTATTTGGGGATGGCTGGACTCTACTTGGAGTCAGTGATTAGTGAGCAGCTCCATATTGAGCTTACACTTACATTGACCCCGTGAGACCGCAGTCATCGCCTCACCATTATCTGTAAAGTGCGCTTAGAAGCAGAGTCATCTGAAAGTCAGCCTGCCAGGCCACGGAGACTTCCTGTTAGTGACTTACCACTGTGTGGCACAAGACGTCTGTAGCAGCCCAGAGTCAGACACCTACCATTTGGCCTGGTTCTGACATGATTCCACTGGGTGACAGTGGGCAGATCACGTAGACAGGCTGCCCTCCACTCACTCTTCCGTGAAATGGAGTGGTAACACCTATCTTCTGCACCCGCTACTCCACTGACATACTCAGTGTTAAAACCCATTAAAACACACATCATTTTGTCCCTGTCCTCTTAAGGCTCCTCTCCCAAGGGGAACTACAGAATTTGATTAAAGCCTACTTCTCTGGGTCCCCTTGATGAATCTCCTGGAATTCCTAACAGAGGCCCCACAGCAGGGAAAATGCCTCAAGATGCCTGCAGAGACCTCCTGTGAGCCCAGTGGCCCCCAAGCATGCTAGGCCTTAGGATTCGGAGGCAGTGCTGTGGAGCAGCCCTGGGATCCACCACAAGAAAGCTTTAGGGAGGCTCCGCGGTAAGGCTGGCACACTGTTGAATCCCAGAGAAACAGGGGCCACTTACCTCTAGCAGATGTTTAGCAGCCTAATGCAGCTGCAAAGCCAACTTGACCTGAGAGCAGTTTAGGGAAGGGGGCAGTTTGGAGGAGGGGATAAGCCCTTTAAGAGCAGGTGGTTGTGGAAGGCTTCCTGGAGGAAGTGGGCATGGAAAGAGATGCAAGATTTGAGCAGACGGAAGAAAGTGGGAGGAACGAGCCAAAGCAAAGACTTGGAGGTGTCAGGAACCTGGAGGAGGAGGTTGTGCAGAAGATTGTGGTGAGGACCAGGTGGGTCACGCCACCTCCTTGGCCAAGGGTATCCAACAGCAGCAGGCCCAGCAAGTGTCAGCAAGCCCAGGCACCTGCCTGGCCAGGTGGTGACCCTGGTCACAGTAACCACATTGGCCTATTCATTTTGCTAGCGCCTGTTTCTCACCATCTCAGGCCAGGACCATGTTTCCATCCAAAAGCTAAAACTTGTGCCTCAGGGGGAGTGAGCTCCCTGCCAGTCTTGAGTCTTGGTCAATCTTGGGCAGAAGGCAGAGAAAGCCACGCCATGGGACCCAGGCCAGTCTTCAGGGGGCCTCCAGACCCTGCGATTTCACTGAGGCAGGTGGGGTGGGGTCAGGGGACCTGCCACCAGAGCTGGGACACCTGCTACCCCCCTTCCTGACAAGTCCACTGCCCGCTAAGAGAGGATAGGGCTCCAGGTGCCCCCGTCGGCGTGACAGTCTCAGCTCCTCCCTGTGGACCAGCTGCCTCCAAGTCCTGTCTGGTCAGGAATGCCCACGCACTGATCCACACACAGAGACTGTGTCGCTGCTCTTGTACCCCAGTGAGCCCTGAGGGAACCCCAAGCCACCCATGCCTCTGTCCCCCTCCTCTGCAGAGGCCCCTGCCCACCTCCCCCACGCACATGCTTTCTGTCCCCTTCTTAGGGGTAGACCAGGAGACAGGAAGTTGAAGCTTCAGCCCCTTTGAGCCCCAATGTCCTTAGGAGGAAATGAAGGTCCTAGGTGAGGTTTGGTCTGCGAGGTCAGGTCTTCCCGGTGGGCAGCAGGGCTCATGGCTCCGTTTGTCCATTGCTCACAGCCCCAAGAACATCTTGGGGTGGTGAATTTGCTTGGGATTCAGGACTGGGAGAGCCTGGAGCTCCTTTTGGGGTGGGCTGGGGGTAGAAAAGAAGATGGGGGCAGCTCAGCCTGTGACCTGGCAGACATTTATGAGAAGTAGAGGAACTAGAAAGATCCCTGGTGGCATAATGGGTAAACACTTGTCTGCTAACAGAAAGGTTGGTGGTTTGAACCCACCCAATGGCTACACGGGAAAAAGACGTGGCAATCTGCTTTTGTAGAGATTCAGCCAAGGACACCCTATGGGGAAGTTCTACTCTGTCACATGTGGTCGCTATGAGTCAGAAGACTCAATGGCACCCCACAACAGGAACTGGAAGCTGAGGGTATAAAGGTGTGATGGAGGAGGAAGGGTCCTGGGCTTCAGGAGACCCAGGTTCTAGCCCTGCCTTTCTCTAGCTGGGTGACTAAGCCATTCCACCCTTCTGGTGACTTCCTTGCCGATAAAATAATGGGATTGGAGGAAGGGATTTTGGAGGCCATTCCAGCTTTTGTCTGTATTCCAAAGTAGGTACGCTAGGCATACCTGTAAAAAAAAAAAAAAACCAAACCTGTTGCCATCAAGTCGATTCCAACTCATAGGGACCCTATACAGTTGCCAGGGAGTGGCCTGGTGGATTGGAACTGCCAACCTTTTGGTTAGCAGCTGTAGTTCTTAACCACTACACCATCAGGGATTCCAGCCCAGCTAAATGCCTGTGTTGACTGGTTGGTGAAGAGCAGACCTCACCTCTGCATCTCTCCACCTAGATGGGTCTCCTGGTCCTCTCCTTCCTGCCCTCCTGGCCCTGCTCCACAGAGCCTTGGGCGGTCTGGTTGGCTGCGTGGCCTCCCAGCATCAAGGCCCACCGTGGGCTGAGTGGCCTGCAGGGAGCGCCATCGCACAAGGCCGGCTTCCCTGCCTGTAGCCTCCTCCTTTCTTGCTCTTACCAGGCCCTGCCCCCAGCCTGCAACAGTCTGCCTCCCCTTGTCCTCAGAGACCTGCTTACCCGGTACTGTGGCTCAGTAATTGTACCAGCCAGACTTAAAGGATGTCATGAGTGACATAGGCTTTGGGGGCCAGCCCACAAGACCTAGCCTTCAGTGCCACCTTGTCTTGCCCACGTCCCTCACCCCTCTGCGCCCTCCCACCAGGCTGAACTTCCAGCTGTGCCCTGGGTGGACAGACTTTCCTGCCTGGAATCCTGGAATCCCTTTTTAGGACAGCTCACACTCAGGCTTCAGTCATAGCTGGGGCGTCACATCCCAGAGCCATCTGTGTCACCCCTGTGCTCCCTCAGCACCCTGTCCTTCTCCTGTCCCAGCCCCTGTCACCCTGAGGTCCACAAATGTGCAGTTGCCCAATGGGGATTTACAAGCATCTGCTGTGTGCCTGGCACCAGGCCTGGGCTAAGGATACCTGGTCAGAAAACAGACACAGCCCTGCCCTCAGGGAGCTTCAGTTCAGTGAGGGGCCTGAATGTCTGCCAGTGACCACGAAGCACACAGTGACACACCGGTGAGGGTTGTGGTGGCCCACCTGCCTGCTACAGTGGGAGTGGACAAAAGCCATGAGGAAGGGTGACAGGAGCAGCTGCAGCCTCACCTGGCCTCAGCAGCCCTGTGGAAAGGCAGTGGGGCTTTTCAGTGTGGGGGCTGCCTCCCTCGTCCATGCCCCACTCTCCTCAAGCCACAGTGCCCTCCTGCCATCCCCAGGGTGGCCCCACCAAGCACTGCGTCCTCCACACTGGCGTGGGCCCAAGACCTGAGGTGCCTCAGGTCACCCATAATGGGCAGCTAGCTGCGGGTCATTGCATTTCCACACCATTCCTGGAGGCTCTGGAGGGATCCCTCCTGGGGTCTTCAGAAGTCACTCTTGTTAGGTTGTTCCCAATGGGGGAGACAAACAGAGTACAGGCCCTAGGATCCTAGAAAACATGTCTGGGAATACGACAGTCAGTTCTCCTCAGGAACTTGTGGCAGCCAAGTAGAAAGGGGGCCATTTCTCTTTTAATCATCAACTTATTTTAGCTTACTCATTCGGAAATGTTCGCTATTCAAAAGGGCACACTATGAATCAATTAGGGATCACAAGCCCTTCCTCAGCAGCAGGAGGAGGTAAGTGGGTCAGTCATGAGCTCACTTCGAACAAGTATTTAATCCCCTGAAAATTAACGAGGGAAAGACAGGGGCATTTTCTGTTGGTAGAAAACATTCCTGAGTGGGCTGTCTTTGCAGATGGGACTCTCCGCCAGGGTTTGTGAGTGTCTGCTGTGGGCTTACCCTTGTGTTAGGAGCTGGGGGTGGGAGGTGGTAGGCCAGCTGGGGAGTTCAGGCCCACCCCCCAGAGCCACCTGTTAGGCAGGTGATTGGTTCAGTTTCCTGGAAAATTGGGAGAAGGAACAGTAGAAGTGGACCTTGGACGGCCCATTTCTAATTTCTGCTCCCGATCCAAGGAGGTGCCCTCCAGAGTCATCCACAGTGGGTGGTAAAAAAGTAGGATGGAGACAAGGAGCGGCCCATGTGCAGGCGTGACATGGAGGCTCATGCCAGCACTGGAAATTGCTAGCAGCCAGGGTGGGCATGTGGGGCGGGGAGGTGCACATCTGGGGTTGGTCATGTTCCCTGAACCTCAGAGCAATGCCCACATTGCCACCACACAGGGACACCACAGCCCAGCAGGTAGTGCTGGTTCCTGCCCAGCCCAGGGCCGTGGCTGGCTTTGCTCTGCTTGGTTGATGCTGGAGCCCAAGAAGCAGTTTAGGCACTAACTGAGAGCGTGGAATTTGTACAGCCAGTTTGAATCCTGGCTCTGCCATTTCCTAGCTGCCTGACAGTGACTTGACCTCTCTGTGCCTCAATTTCTCAGCTGTAAAATGGGGCTGATAAATCAGGCCTGCCTCATTTGGGTTGATGGGGGTGATAGTGGGTATGACCGTGTCAGCCTGAAAATGACACAGATGAGGTCGTCCGTCTCTGGGGGTCCCAGCCCTGTGTCTAGCTGGAGGCGCTACTTATACTTTCCTTCCGTTGGCCAGTCACTCTGCAGGCATTTATTGAACGCTGGCTGTGTACAGACACTGCTAGGCACCTTTAGACTTACAGGTAAATGTTAATGATCCCATTTTACACATAAAGTCCCAGAGAGTTTAGGAAACTCGCCTACAGTCACACAGCTGGTTAGTGACAGAGCAGAACCATACCCAAGTTCCCCCACACCCCATGGCCCTGCCTCATCAGAACACACTGCCTCCTGAGTACCCTTGTTGGTCAGAGTGTATTTGTGGCTGAGTAGGTGGGATGGGACAGGCCAGGCATCAGGCAGATAATGGGCCTGCCCCGTTCCACCTAAAACCCAGTAAGTTTTTTTTTTTTTTTAGTGGGTTTTAGGTGGGACGGGGCAGGCCACGTATCAGGCAGATAATGGGTGGTAGGGAAATGAGATAAGAAGATGCTGTTTAGATGACAGTGTGTTGTTCAGACCCTCCTCCCCACGGACTAAACAGTGGTAATGAGCTCTCTACAAGTATTTGAGCCTGCTTTTTTTCCAGAGCAGAGCTCCACAGAAGACCTGGGGCCTCTTTCCTCCTTCTTGTCTTACTGGGGAGGAAGGGGTATATTCCTCTCAACCAAGCTGCAGACAAGCAGCAAGATGGCTACTTCTCCCCCCGGGCCAGGCTCAGCTTCTCCCTATGCCCTTCTCACTGCTTTCCAGCCCATCACACTCATGAGTCATGAAAAAATGCAGAGAAGAAAACTCACTTTGACGTGTTTTGCCCCCACATGGGCTGGAGGCGGCTGCTCTGGGGTAAAGAGGGGCCTGGAGAGTGGGTGCCCCTCTGCGCATACACCTTCATGGCCAGGGGCCGGGACAAGTCTCCCGTGACAGGCTTCAGAAACAGCAGCCCCAGGGAAGCAGACCATGTCTGGGATGTGGCTGCACTCAGAAGGAATGGGTGGAGGCACTTTGAACCGGTCCCATCCTCACTGCCCACTGGGCTGGACAGGCTAGGACGTCAGACCTGTAAGTTAAAAATGAGAGCCAGCAAGCAGGAGAAGGGGAGCCTGCATGCAGTCCCATTTCTAAAGCTCTAAATTATTAAGGAGCAGTGAGGGCCCTGGGGTGTGAGCCGAGGAGCCCGGGTTGCTCAGTCCCAAAGGAGCCCTTCTAAGGTTTCCCGGCTCAGAGCCCAGGGTGTCACCCCAGAGAAAGAGCCGCGCTGTAAAAAGCCGCCTTCACTGCTCTGCCATGCCTTTTTTTTTTTTTTTGTCTCCCCCCATACAACTTGATTTATCATGACCACTATACCTTTCAGTGGCTGCAGCTTCATTTCAGAATCGGGTTAAGTAGCCCAGGGCTCAACGATGAAAAGGTCAGGAGGTTGGGCTGCAGGAGGGTGAGGGACATTTAATACACTGCTCTCCACAGGCACCTCCGGCGCCTGTGTCCTCTCCCTGCACACTTGGTGGCCACACAGACACCTTGGCTCCTTGGCATGAGGGAAGTTTAAATATATATATATATACACACACACACTAGCTGCCATTGAGTCGATCCCAACTCATGGCGACCATATAGGACAGAGTAGAACTGCCCCATAGAGTTTCCCAGGCTGTAATCTTTATGGAAGCCAACTGCCACATCATTGTACTGAAGAATGGCTGGTGGGTTCTACCCGCTGACCTTTCAGTTTGCAGCTGAGTGCTTAACCACTTTGCTACCAGGGCTCATTATACACACACAAACACATATAGACCAGTTGCCATCGCAGTAATTCCAACTCCTGATGACCTCATGTGTGTCTGAGTAGAACTGTGCTCCACAGGGCTTTCAAAGCTGTAGGCTTTCGGAAGCAGACCGCCAGGCCTGTCTTCTAGGTACCTCGGGTTCGGTTCAAACTACCAACCTTTCAGCTAGTAGTCAAGTGCTTAACCGTTTGTGCCACCCAGGGACTCCATCATATGTATAAATATATATGTGTACATGCACACATATAAAAAATATCTGTATACTTATAAATATTTATATATATAATATATAAATAAAATATTTTAAGCACATATATACGTTTGTGTATATACGCATACACATGGGGTCTCCATAAGTCAGGTTCAGCTGCTTACTGAAAGATGGGCGGCTGCTCCATAAGAGAAAGGCGTGGCAGCCTGCTTCTGTAAAGATTACAGCCTAAAAACCGAATGGGGCAGTTCTGGTCTGTCCTATAGGGTTGCTATGAGTTGGAATCGACTTGTCGGCATACAACAATGTGTATGCATACATATATGTATGTATATATATGTATATGCACACACACACACATAAAATGTATATAACATGTATATAGTGTTGACCCATTGTAGTCGGCTCCCGTATGTGCCCCTCTCCCCTCCCAGCCTAGACAGAAGAGACAGTTCCTAGGAGCTGCTTGGAATGAGAGCTCCACAGGGGCAAGATGGCCAGAGGCCAGTTCAGCTTAAAAAACATCTATTGAGTACCCTCTGCATACCCACCTGGGAGCTCAATAGGTGCTTTTAGAGCTTGAAGAGGGAGGGGAGTACAGATAGGCCCCTCTCCTCTCCCCAGGCCCACCTGTCATCTCGTCTCTTCCCAGCTAGCATAGCTTTTCCTGGGCTCTGATCCCAGCAGACTAGCCAGCCATAGACATCCATGGGGGCAGACACAGAGGGCAAAGACCCCCATCCCTGCTTCGTAGCAATCCTGGCTGTGCGAGCCCCGCCCCCTCCTATGGTCAGGCCCAAAGAGCTTGCTTGCACAAGTTTGTTCCCTGGACTTTGTTTTTCTCCCATCTGCTCTGCCCTCCTAGCGCCTCCTGGCTCCTGCCCCAGCGACAGCCCCCTGCCTGTCCCTGCAAACACAAGTCAGCTGTGTGTACAGACAAAGCCGCACAGCTCAGCAGGGGCCAGGCCTTGCAGAAGGGACATTTCCAGGGAACTCTGGGGGCGGCGGCTAGGAGGGCAGAGGCGACTGTCTGATTAGCAGGACTCGGCGTCACAGTCTAGGGCAGCGAGGGCGCGGGGGACTTGGCGGGGCCCCAGGGGCCAGTGGCTGTGGGCGGTGACCAGGAGAGGCAGCCAGGCTGGAAGAAATCTGCTGTTTGAGAAGTGTAGGAAACGGGCTGGAGAGGAGAGATAACAGGCCCGCTCTCTGTGCGTCTGTGTGTCTGTGTCTGCCGGCGAGGGTGGCTGGAGCCAGGCCGTCTGAGCCCTATCTAGTGAGATTTCTGTTCTGGGTTGTGAAAGTGACCTGTGGAGCCAGCGGCAGGGTTCAGGGCCTGGGAGAGAAGACACGTGGCCCCTCCGGTCCCCCCCATCACACACACGCCTTCTGCTGCTCTTCCCCCTCCTCCTTCGCCAGAGGGTAGGAAATGGTGAGAGGGAACATTCTCAGGGCAGTGGAAATGGTTAAAAGGCCTGGGCTTCAGCCTTGATTAGACCACTGATTTGACATAGGAACTTGGATACAGCCCCTAATATTTCTGGCTCTCAGTTTTGTTGGCTGTAAAATGGGGATTATTTATATCTGCCCTGCATATCAGCTAGGGTAGTTGCAAAGACCTTAGGAAATAATGATGTGAAAATAGGTTGTAAACTGTAAAGTGCAACATAAATGAAGGGAGTCGTCATGATGAAAACCGCTTGGTCTCTCCTAGGCTACTGAACAAAGACACAGAGGGACGTGGCGGGTGAGGGTGAGGGTGGAGGTGGCCAGGACGAAGACTTAGAACCATAGAAGGTTTGTTCTGTCTGTGATGGGTTATGAAGATAAGTCCTGTTGCCTGGACCCTGGACGCTCAGGTGGGGGTGTTTGGTCGCAGGTTTGTGGACCCGCGTAGCAGCAGGTGGCCCAAGTTGGGCACACACTTCTCCAGGGGCACAGGGAAGCTGGGTGAAGCCCCCTGGGGTCTCAGGGCCCCTCCTAGCAAGGAGGACATAGTCCATCTCTGTGCCCAGGGGTGGGGGTGGCACTTGGCTTTCCTAAGCCTGCAGTGCCCAAGGAAGCCGGGTCACCCTGTCCCCTCACCCCACCACATGCTGACCTGGAAACCAGCCGTGTCTGGTGTGGAAACTGCAGGAAGGCGCTGGCAGAGGTGACAGGACTGCGAGGCTGAGAGAAGCTGAGCTATTTAAAGCGTGCGGCGCCCAGGGGGCATGAATGCCACCCACCCCAGGGCCCTCTCTGCAATCAGCTTCCCCTTCCTTGGCTCAGATCCCAGGCCCCGGGGCACCTAGAGGGGTACAGGTCAGGTGCCATGGCCCCTGGAAGCTGCAGGCCGATGGGTCCTGGGCTGGCAGGGGAGGGCAGCACAGCCTCACCTCCAGCTTGGGTTCCCTTGTCCGAGCCTCTGGGCTGAGTTGGCAGGGCCACACAGACTCCTTGGCTCCCCGTGCCTTATAAACGGGGCTGGGGACGCGTGTGGAGCTTAGAGAAGGAATGCCTGGCGCCCGTGGCCCAGGGCAGCTGCCACCATCCTCCCCCGCCCCCTTGGCCAACACGCAACCACACCAGGCTTGGAGAAGCAGAGCCAGCCTGGGACATGATGGGGCAGTGGAGAGGTTTGCCTGGTAGACCTCCCCGTCCAGGCCTGTCTTCCCCAGCACACCTCAGATTACAAATGTTTCCTCTTTTGTCCCCAATTCAGGTTTACCTGTCCTGTGTCCTAACCGGCTAGTGATGTAGCATGTTGTTCCTGTGTTCCTCTATACAAAAGGCCAGAACCTGAGCCCAGAAGAGCCACTGGGCTGAACGGTGGGCCTGTTAGACACAGGCACAGCAGGCCAGTGCAGGTCTGGGGCCTGAGAACACCTGAGCTGGGTGGCTCCCAGAGGCCATGCAGGGACCCAGCCAGTCCCTGCCTCAAGCCCCACCAGTGTGGCTTATGTATGGATGGACTTGAGTGCCTGCCAGCCACCCTTGCTGGGAAGGGCTGTCCGTTATTCTGAGATTACATCCTTCCTACCATCTTGGCATTACAACGTCCTTTCTTTTATGAAATGATGGATGGAAGCTTTCTTTAAAAAACATCCTTAGCAAAATAAAACATTGGCAAACCTCAAATTTTACTGGTCCAAGAAATCCCGGAGCCCAGTCTCAGGCCCTGGTTGACTTCCAGAACACTGCACCTGGGCACTCAGCTGTCCCAGCACAGCACAGCCCGATGGCACTGAGAGCCTAGGGATGAAAGAAAGGCTCACTGGGTGGAAGGGACTGCTACAGGTGAGGGGCAGGGTACAGCTGGGGAGCAGGGGATGGGCACTCCTGAACCAGGGGCCTTCTCGTCTCAGCCTGACAGTGACTTGCAGCTTCACAGCTTGCATTTCTGCCCCAGCAGCTCTGTTCTCTCGGCTAGAGATCCTTCTCCCACATGGAGGGGAATGTAGGGGCCCTGCCACTTGCCTCAGGCGCCTGTGCCTCCCAACAGGCCTGTGGAAACCCAGAGAAGCAGCACAGTCAGCCTTCCATCAAGCACGCTGACCCCTGCCCTCTGGCACCAGGTCAACCAGACAGTGCACTCCCTCCAGCCTTTTGCAAACATGTCCCTGAGGATGTTGTCACCCACCAACACTGCTGGTGCACTCTCACCACCTTCTGGCTGTCTCCCGCAGCCCCTAGTGGCACACTATGTGTGCCAGGAAGTGTGCTAGCAGAAACATGGTTCAGGCCCTCTCCCACCCTTAACAGGTAACCGGCTGTGGCCGAATCAGCTCCAACTCGTGGTGACCCCATGTGTGTCAGAGTAGAATTGTGCTCCACAGGGTTTTCAGTGACTGATTTTTCAGAAGTGGATCACCAGGTCTTTCTTCCGAGGCACCTCTGGGTGGACTTGAGCCTCCAAGTTTTTGGACAGCAGCCAAGCACACGAACCATTTGTACCACCCAGGGCTCCCGCCCTTGGGGTCCTTATAATCTGATGAGGGGCACAAACAGAAAAGCCAGTACTGCGATGGAGGTGTGGAGAATCTTAAGGAGATAGAACTCCTGTGGGGTGAGTCATAAGATGCCTCTCAGGTGAAGTGACCTTAGAGGTGGCTCTCATGGATGACTCAGGGTTACCAAATGAAGATGTGCGTTGAGAGCATTATCCAGGTGCACAGGTGAACAGGAGCAAAGGCAAGAAGCAGGAGAGGATGCTGTGCAGGTGAAAAGGAGATGATGGTCACGGGAGTGAAATGTGCATGGGGGCGGTGGGGCAGGGCTGAGCCGACCAGAGTGGGAGGGGCACTATTTGCCCTGCCGAGGCAGGGACAGTGGCCCTTGATCTTGAGGCACCTTCAAAGGTTTGTAAAGAGGAAGGTAATGTTTCCTGGTTGGCATTTTAAACCCACCCTCTACTGCAGGGCAAGAGGAGGACTGGATGAGGATAGTGTCAGAGGCCAGTCGTCCTGCTGGGGGGTCTCCTGTGGGTACCCCAAAGAGGCGAGAGGGGTTCAGCTCAGGCAGTGGCAGTGGGACCTGCCCAAAGGCTGGGGGGTGATCTGACAGTGACCACAGTGGTTGGCTCCGAGTGAGAAAGAGGGACGTGGCACATGTCCTGTGTGGGTACCTGCAGGGGCCATACATTTAACAGGCGTCAGCGTAGGAGCAGCAGGAGATGTAGGCAGAGGGAACATACCCTCACATGTCCCTGTGAACGACCTCTCCCGTGGGTGCTCAGGGTAACCCATGACCCGTCCTCACGCTCAGAAACGCCCTCAGCTCTGTGCTACAGGTGTGAGCGTCAGGCAGTTCTGCCTTCAGCGCCTTGCTTTCCTTCCCATCTCTTCTTTCCTTCCCTTCTTCCTCCCTCCTTTCCTTCCTTCCTTTCTCTCCTTTGCCTCCCTCCTCTCTTTTATGTACAAAGCTCATAGAAAGGCAGAAGAAACCACTGTTGATACTTCTTACTCTAACAGGCTTCAGACCCAGACTAAGCCATGTTACTACAAAATTAGAAAGAGAATTGGCAGAAAAGGCAGCTGTACTCTGGCTGCCCTTCCACAAATCCTGAAGTCCCGCTCTGCTGCCTGTGCTGTGCTGTGGGGGCCCCCCATGCCCCCAGGTGGGGGGCATTTCCCTCTGCACACGTCAGCCGTCCTGCAGGCACCTGTCTGCTGACAGATGGTGCACATTTTCCCCAGAAAAGGGCAGAAGAGCCTGGCCCAACCACAAGACCGGTAAGGAGAACAAAGGGCTTTCCAAAGTGAGGAACACCAGAGACCAAACCCAGTGAAGGGTCTTGGGGGATTCTTGAGAGACTGCTTAGGAGTCAGAACCAGGCAATGACCTTGGCTTTGCCATGAACTGGCTATGACCTTGGGCCATGAACTAGCTTGTGACCTCAGTGTCATCATCATTAACACCCGCCGGTTACCAAGTTTCTACCATGTACCTCGGCTGCACCTGGAAGCTTTTAAAATTCCAGGGCCTAGGCTGCACCCCAGACCAATGGAATCACTGTCTCAGAGCGTGGAACCTGGCCATCAGTATTTTTCAAAGCTCCTCAAGGGCCGGGGCAGAGAACCACTGCACCAGGCATTCTGCTTAGGACGTTTGCATCACAATAACGCTGCCAGGTTTATGAAGGAAGAGCTGAGGCTCAGGGAGTTTGAATAACTTGTCCAAGATCCTCAAGGTTTTCTCTTATTCCCAAGTCTATACTCTTTCTCCCTTTGCAAGGCTGGATATACTTGTGCAGACACCACCCAGCATTAGTGAGTGAGCGAGTGGGTGGAGGAAACAGGTGAGAGAGAAGGGGAGCTGCTGGCAGAACAGTCAGCTCATCCCTGGTCTTTGGAGGGGTCTGCAAGCCTAACGTCTCTCTTCCAGCTTCCTCCCAGGGCAAAACTGATGGCCAATACCAGTTTCCCAGTGGAGTGTCTGGCTTTTGGGTGAACCTGGGCGTGGTTCAGCAGACACTGTTAGGGCTCTGGGTCCAGCAGTGAGCAGTGTAAAGAACCAGGACTCAGGAGCCTCATTCCTGCTCAGTTCAGTGCCAAGCTGTGCAACATTAGACCAATGACCTAATCTTCCTGTGTCTCAGTTTCCTCGTTTTCGTGATAGAGATGATAATAGAGTAGTTATGAGCAATGTCTGGCACATAGCAAACCAGTGACTGTCAAGTCAGTTCCCATTCATGGAGATCCTGTGTGTGTCACAGTAGAACTGTGCTCCCTGGGGTTTTCAATAGCTGATCTTTCAGAAGTAGATCACCAGGCCTTTCTTCCAAGGCACTTCTGGATGGACTCAAACCACCAACCTTTCAGTTAGCAGCAGAGAGCATTAACCATTCGTACCACCCAGGGACTCCAGCGCATAGTAAATGCTCAGTTAATCCAAGCCCTCTGCCGTAGAGGTGATTCCAACTTATAGCGACCCTATAGCACAGAGTAGAACTGCCCCATAGGATTTCTGAGGCTGTCACCTTTACGGAAGCAGACTGCCACATCTTTCTGCTGTGGAGTGGCTGATGGGTTTGAACTATTGATCTTTCAATTAGCAGCTGAGCGCTTAACTACTGCTCCACCAGGGCTCCTCTCAGTAAATCCAGGTGCTCTAATTATTCCTGTCTTCATTGTGCAATTGTCCAGTGCTTAGCAGAAACCAGTTGGGGCAGGAGCCCATCTTAAGTGATCAAGTCAGTGGTTTCTCCTTGTCCTAACCTGCTCTTCAGCTAAAGGATCAATACTCTTGGGGCCCAGAGTCCAGGCCTGCAACTCTGAGGGGAGAGGGCAGCAAGGCCCCCAACCAAGCTGTCTTCCCTCCTTGGCCCAGCGGGCTTTCGTTCACCTTCCGCCATGGTCATTGCCACCTCTACCTTCCCCTGTCAACCACTGACCCCATCAAAACCTGCTGCACGGGGGCGGGGAATGGACTGGATGACCTCTGGAGCCTCTGCCCTCCCACCCCCAGCACTGCAGTCAATCTGGTCTCTCACCCTGTCACTCAGTCTGTGTCCTGCTGAGAGCCACAGCCTGTCCATATGGTTCAGCCAGCAGCCTGGGAGGGGGCCCCAGGGCTGACTTTGTTTGGGGCCTTCAGCCCATTGAGGCAGGGGCGGGGCTGGGGTCAGGAAGATGCCTTTCACAGGCTCTGGGAGCAGCTGTGAGGGGCGCCTGCAGGAGACAGATGACCGAGATCCACCCCTGCTTACTGTGTGTGAGGAGGAGGAGGGAGGAGGCGAGACCGACTGTGGCCACATGGGTTCATGACCTAAGTGGCAAAAGAAAGAAAAGGGAACAGAAAGATGGAGGGAGGGAGAGAGGGAGAAAAGAAATAAGAGAGGGAAGGAGGGAACCCATGTTTCTCAGCAGAGAAAAATTGTGAAGCACCAAGGGCTTTCCCCGTAGCAATCTGTCTGCAGGTTGGTTGTACTCTCAGAGCTGCGCAACCCATCCCTAGGCCTTAGCCGGCCCGACTGGAGGGGTGTAAATACAAACCAGGCATTGTAACAGGGAACCATGGTAGGCACTGCTCTCGGTCTGCTGGTCTCCTAGGCCTCCTGCTTGGGGGCTCCTCCCTCCTGGAAAGGGAGCAGGGGACGGGATGTGGGTGCACAAGTGCTTGTTGTATATGTGCAAGTGTGTGCATGCATGTCTGTGTATGTACGTGTGCATGTGTCTGTGCATGTGTGCGCATGTGTGCATATGCTTCTATGCACGCGTGTATTTGCATGCATGTGTGTTTGTATGTGTGTGCATGTGTGTCTGCGTGTGCGTGCATGTGCATATGTGCATGTGCATGCGTGTACATATGGCTGCACTGCTACATTATGCATTCCATCTCACAGACAGCATGCGTCTGGCTGCGCCCTGTCTGCTCCTCCTCAGAGGCTGGTTTGCAGTCTAGATGAACGGCTCCTGGCTATAAATGGTATTTTCCCAGCTCCACCCCCCACTCCCCACACAGCTCCCCTGTGCCCTGGGGGGGCCTGGCAGAGCAGAACGGCATGGAGAAGGCTGATGGCCGTCTACAAGCATGAAGCTGGGAGGCCTGGCAGTCCTGTCATTTGACTATCTGTCTTTACCATGTCTCCTGAGGGTGGCCAGGGCCAGGATCTTGGTGGGGTGGCGGTGGAGCGAGACACTCCCGCTGGTCACATACTGCGCAGGGAGAGTGCTCTTCTGCCCTTGAGCCAGGAGCTGCCCCTTTTCTGTACTCCAAGGGACAGCTCCCACAGAGGACAATCCATGGCTGATCCTCTGACCTTTGGGGGATGGAGGGGAGAGGAGAAACCTGAATTTTTTTTTTTTGTCCAAGAAGGAAGGAAAGGATCCAGTCACAGCAGTGGCATAAGCTAGGGACCCTGCTTTGGGGCCAGAGCTTCCCTCTAAGACCCACACATAATTACGCCAATTCTTCCGACCAGGACTCAGGGTGCTGGTGTTCTAGGTCCTGCTCTGACCCAAACTCTTTGGGGGACTTTGGGGGAGTCATCTCATCTCTCTGGGCTCAGTTTCCCTACCTGTAAATAAATAGCCTGAAGCATCTGAGGCCTTTCAGTGCCAACAGGGGACTCACCTTCTTCCCATCTCACTGGGCACCTGGGGCATCTTACCCCTGCCTGACTGCACACCTCCATTTGTGGTGGCTGGATTGCTGAAAAGGCCCATGGAGCTGAAGGAGGTCAGGGAGGAGAGTGGGCAGCCGGGAGGCACAGCAACAGGCTTTGTAGATAAGGTTCCTAAGTCTGGGAGAGACAGAGATATGACTGCAGTTGGTACTGAACACAGACCCACCACCGTCGCCATAAATCCCAGAACAATGAAACCCAGAGGTGGCCACTGTAGAAGAAGTAAAAGAAACCCTTAGATTTCTTAACAGGGTGGGGGTGCAGGCCAAAAGTGGGCACAGATGCTGAGAAGGCTCAGATAAACCCAGGCGTGGTGACCTCCCAGTGAGCCCAAGGCCGGCTGCTGATGGCCAAAAGAGACCCATGTCCACCCTCCCACCAAAGTACTCCAGGCCCTGGGGGACCACAAGCAGACTCAGTAGGGTGTGAGTTGTGCTAAGCAGAGGGGAGGGGTGGCAGAGAGTACACGTATGCTGGGGGATGGGAGGGAAGGGTGAGTGCTGGGAGACATGGATGCCCACAGTACCCACATGGGGAGTTCTGGGCTGCTAAACCTATCCTGTCTTGGCACGGTCACTTCCAGCCTTCCCACCATTGCTCCCGCAGCCCCTTCCTTAGCAGGGAGTACTGAAGCACTCAGAAGCTTCAAGTCATTATATTTGGGTTTGGGGATATATTAGCTATTTTTTCCCCCTATAACATGGTGTTCAGTAGCATGGTCAGACAGGCCTGGATTCAAATCCTAGCTCTACCACTTACTAGTCATGTGTCTTGAGTGGATTTCTTTATCTAAGCCTCACTTCCTCACTGGTAGAGTGGAGATGACAGGAAGTACTCCACAGAGTTGTTAAATGAGATAGTGTATGTAAAGGGCTTAGAACAATGCTGACCTAAAATAAGCGCTCATAATGCTGGCAGTTATTTAACTGGACCTTGCTTGGGATAAGCAAGGAGCCCTGGTGGTACAGTTCAAATCTACCAGCCACTCCTTGGAAACCCTATGGGGCAGTTCTGCTCTGTCCTGTGGGTTGCTATGTGTTGAAATCAACTCAACGGCAATGGGTTTGGGTCTGGGATAATTGTGAAAGGAGTTAGTGTTTCAATTTGATTCACCAGGTGTGTACCAAGACTGTGGATCTAGCCCTGTGCGTAGCTCTAGAGAGTGCAGGTCAGGCATATACCATGTTCATGGATTCAAGACTCACTGTTAAGATGTCAGCTCTTCCTGGATTTCTCTCTAGATTCAACACAGTCCCAACCAAAATCCCAGCAGACCTTTTGGTAGAAACTGACAAGCCAGTTCTAAAATGTATATGGAGACACAAAGAACCTAAGAATATCCAAAGGAGTCATGAAACAGAAGAACAGAATTGGAAGTGTAAATCAAGGGGTAGTTTTTGTTTTCAGGAAGCTAAAGGCTCTGTCGGGAAGGCTAGACAATACAGTGAGAGACACATTTAGTACCCAGGAGTGTAGGGTAGTAGTTAAGAGTGTAGACTGCCCAACATTAAATGCCAGCATGACCTTGGACACGGTAGTTTTAACCTCTCAGTGCCCCAGTTTTCTCCTCTGTAAAATGGGGATAATTACAGTACCACTACCACAGGATGGAACCCTGCTGGCATAGTGGTTAAGAGCTTAGCTGCTAACCAAAAGGTCGACAGTTCAAATCCACCAGGAGCTCCTTGGAGACCATATGGAGCAGTTCTACTCTGTCCTATAGGGTCACTATGAGTCGGAATTGACAGCAATGGGTTTGGTTTTGAGGAGGACCATAGGGCTGTTGGGGGAGCTGAATGTATTAATATCCTGATAAGATAGGTTTCACCAGCAGAACACAAAGATCAGCCTTGTTTGCTTGAGTTCAGTTAGTGCTCCTAATCTGGCAGGACAATAAAACATGTACAATTGGCTGTGCTGGTGAGGGCACTGTGGCTGGTACAGTCAGTAATGCCCAGAAGATCCAGAGGGGCGAGAGGGCCTTCAGCTGGGTTGGCAGGAGGCTGTGCCAGGTTTAGTTCACATGTACTAAACACTTTCAGTGCCCAAGGCTCTCTACTAGATGTTAGGGAGGAGCAGAAAAGGAATAAAGACAGAGGTCCTGCCCCAGGGACCTTATGGTCCTGTGAAATGCTGGAGCTTGTGAGGATCTCAGGCTCTGATTCTAGCCCATTCCTTTCCCAAGACCCAGACTGGTGAAGTAGCTTGTCCAGGATCACTTGACCGAAGGTTAAATATGGAGGAAGTTTCAGGTAGAGGAGAGTGTGAAGAAAGACCTGTGGCAAGGGACTGCGGAGGGGTGGCTTGGGGCCTTATGAGAAGAAGGCTGTTTCTGAGCACCGAGTTCAAGGGGGGTGTGGTAGGTAGGGGACAACCATTGGGCATGAGTCACCAGGGGGCAGGCTGCCAAGTCTGACAGAACACCCCGCAGAGCCCTTTGGCCTAGGCCCAGCTCAGCAACCCCTTCTGCACCCCCCGGATACACGTACCCCACCAGGCCTGGAGACATTTCCTGAAAGAGTAGGAAAGCGCCAGGAGCTGGTGGGGCTGTCTCAACCAGCCAGGGGCTTGGGGCCAGGTCTCTCAAGGAGAAACAGACGTGCGAGAGGAGGACGTGACCAGCAGCTTTCATTCTCAGATGTTGGAGATTTCAGAGGAATTCAGCCAACTCTAGCTCTGAAGTTCCCACTTCAGACCCCACCCGGCTGGAGCCAAGGGCGCCTCCAGCCGCTACCCTGGAAATCAGAGAGGTGCGTCATAGGCCACATCAATGCAAGGGGACACGTCGTCCTGGTGGCTTATGTGAACAGCCCTCCTCCTGGTGCCTCCAAATATGCCTCCTTTTTCAGGAGGCTTCGGACACATCTCTGGCTACCTCCCCCAGCCCTCCTTTCCTCTGGCCCCCCTACCTGTCTACCCTCTCACGTCATCTGCCCAGGAGAGTCACGGCTGCTGTGATGGAGCTCCCAGGAATATCATGTCTCTGTCTTTGAGGTCATGAGTAGACTTGGGGGGAAGAAGGGGAGCCTCAAGCCAAGAGATGAGGTGCCTCCAAACCCCATGTGAACACCTGTCCACAGATAATTTCACAGGTCTCCTGTGTCACTGACCAGTCAGACTCTGGGAGCCACAGGAAGAGGGCTCCCTCTGGACAGATGAGGAAACCAAGGCCCGAGAGGAGATGGGATTAGTCCAAGGCCCTATGTGTGGTAAGATGGAGGCAGAACAGGATCTAAGATTGTGGTCTCCTTAGCCCAGTGCTGTTTCAAATCGTTTTTTGTTTTATTTAACTTTTTTTCTGTAAAAGAAAGGAGGGAACCCTGGTGGTGAAGTGATAAGGAGTTCGGCAAACCAAAAGGTCAACAGTTCAAATCCACCAGGCACTCCTTGGAAACCCTACGGAATTGACTTGATAGCAACGGGTTTTGGTTTTTTGCATAAAAGAAACCTGTGGCATAGTAGTTAGGAGCTCAGGCTACTAACCAAAAGGTCGGCAGTTTGCATCTACCAACTGCTCCCTGAAAACCCGATGGGGCAGTTCTACTCTGTCCTTTAGGGTCACTATGAGTCAGAATTGACTTGACGGCAATGAAATGGGTATAAGAGAAAGGCAAGTTCTGAGCAGGTATGCAGGGCCGCAGGCAGGGCTACAGAGACCCAGAGACAAGAGGAGAAAGGTCATGTCTCAGAGTCAGGCTTCTGACCCCACTGCTATGCTTGCTGGGAACTGCCCCCTGCCTGGCCCCAGCACTGCCCTGAGGTGTCCTCCTTTCTGAGGAAAGCAGACAGCTCATAGACACAGGAATGGGCCTATGGCGGGCCCAGACAGCAGGGGATGAGCACTGTAATCACGGCATCTCTCAGAGTTCTCCCAGCAGCTGGTCACTGTCCTAAGCAAAGGGAAACAGCAGTGCAAAGGCCCTGAGGCAGGAGTGCGAGCCTACCCCTGCCTACCGCATGGAGGAACAGCAAGGCGCCAGTGGGCGGGGGGCGGGGTGGGGTGGGGATGGAGAGCTAATTGTAGCTTTCCTTGTCTACCTCCATGCTTGCTGGTATTTGAAATAACAGTGGCATAGCTTCCAGCATCACAGCGACACACAAGCCACCACAGTACAGCAAACTAACAGACGGGTAGTGGTAGGTGATAAAAACAGGCTACTTGCTTCAGAACAGAACGTATATTTTTCAGTCCAGAGCTATGAATGGGTTGCCGACGACCAGTGTTGTTGCTATACCTGTGTCACAGCAAGCCAACTCAGGACAGAGGCTGCAGCCTTGGCACCCACCCTGGGGTCCTCTCTCAGGCTAGCACAGGGCAGGGCACGTGGGAAGCAGTTAATTATGCTTGTAAATGAAGCAGTGTCAACCATAGAAACAGGGAGGGGCGGGCAACAGCCCCATTGCCTCTGAACTTCTTGACATTTCATGGGAAAATAGTGTCATTTTATTCATTTTATTCCTTGGTGAGGCTTAAATTTCAGCTTCCGGAAAACTGACCGGGAGGATGGGAGAGGCGCCTAAGGCTATCTTTGCCCCCTGCGGCTTTATATAACTCAGACCTTTTCCCCACAGCCGTTTACAACTCGGGCTTCTGGATTGTGGTGCCAATAAGATTAAGTATTTAGCGCCCACTATATTTTGTGCTCAGTATTTCTGACAAAATGTTTCCTGCCTCCATGGCAATAGCTCAGTAAACAGAATGCCTTGGAGGGAATGGCATGTTGTGTGGCCGCAGGCTCCAGCGGGCTGCCTGAGTGCGCCTTCTTCCCCCCTTTCTTTGCAACAATTAGCCTGGCTGAAGTTCATCTTCACTTATCTGCTTTTCCCTTAAAAATTGCTCCCAAATACTTCTTTGAGGTCACCATGTCACTGCCCAAGCCGGGAAAAATGGAGTAGTTCAAAATGTCAACCCAGCTGGGTTTTATTAGTTTTGAGGGCCATTGGGTCCAGCCAGGCTCTGAGGAAAATGGGGAAGTCTTTCAGGAAGACCCTAATTCCCAGACAGACCCTGGGTGGTGTACATTGTTAATGTGCTCGGCTACTAACCAAAAGGTTGGAGGTTCCAGTTCTCCCAGAGGTACCTCGGAAAAAAGGCCTGGTAGTCTACTTCCAAAAAACCAGCCTCCAAAAAACCAGCCATTGAAAACCCTGTGGAGTACAGTTCTACTCTGACACACATGGGGTCACCATGAGTCAGGGTCAACTCCGAGGCACCTGGCACTGGTACTGACTCCCAGACGGAGGACCCAAACCATGGAGATTATGGTGAGCCCAGCCTTGAAGCTAAGAATCCTGAGAAGTCTCCCAGCCACCATTGCCCACACAGTACTCTCAGCGGGACAGCAAAATGTAAACAAAACTGAGTTGAGGGTGCCCTTGGCCCCTATGACCTTATCTCTGTGCTCTGTGGAAGATTCCATCCCCATCATTGTCTCCAGGGGAGAGGGTGGTACTGGTACCACCTCGGGATCCTTTGGGTCTGCTAACTAGTGCCCCAAAGGATAGCTTTCAGCTTCCCAAGAAGGTACTACAGACTCACTCTACCTTGTTTATCCCACTCGGGTTTCCAGCCCATGGGAGCAGTAGTGGTTCAGTGGTAGAATTCCCGACTTGTATGCGGGAAACCTGGGTTCATTTGCCAGCCAATGTACCTCATGGGCAACCACCACCCACCTGTCAGTGGAAGCTTGAGTGTTGCTATGCTGCTGAACGGGTTTCTGTGGAGCCTCCAGACTAATATGGCCTAGGAAGAAAGGTCTCTGGTTTAATTCTGAAAATCAGCCAGTGAACACCCTATGGATCACAACGGTCTGACCCACAACTGATCGTAGGCATGGCACAGGACTCATTATGCATAGGGTTGCCTTGAGTCTGGAGCTGACTTGACTGCAGCTAACAACAACAATAGCATCCAGCCCGGTCCCTACTCCCCACCCCTTCTTGCCTAAAGATATGCAGACAGTACCACTCACATATTTTGCAGCTCCTTCAACAGATTTGTTCCTTCCAGCCAGACACAAAGCTGAAGACAAGGTTGAGCTTCTACATTCTTTAAGCACATTGGGCAAGGGGTCAACAAGCATTCCAGCACAGCAGCATACAAAGAGGGGTGACAGTGGCAGAGCCAGGGACTCAAAAGCGGGAACACTCAGCAAGACTCCTACTCAGCAGATCGAGGCTCCCCAGAAAGGCTCCCCAAGTTGGGGGACGGTCTTGGGGGCAGGGGTGGGGGCTTTGGCTAGAGTCCCCTTAGCTTCACAACAGTAAATACAGGCAGCTCTAGATGAGTGAAGGGCTTGACCTTTCGGTAGCCAACTGCTTGGGTTGGTGGGTAGAGGGAAAAGCTGGAAACAGGGAAGTTTGGGGACATTCTTCCCAGAATAGCTTTAAAAGTAGGACGGCTTTTCAAACCACCTAAGATGATTGAAAGCAGGTAGGATTGAACCTATGGAGATGCCTGTCAGACTGGAATTTATTGTAACTCTGTAGGTTTTCCTGATTGTTCAGCAGATCTCAGAATACAGTTTAGGATGGTAAAATTCCCTTAGGCTCCTTGTTTGTATTGCATTGGATTCAGCACTTGACAGATAGTAGGCCCCACAAACAACTGTGGATGGATGGACAGACGGACAGAGAGATGGACGGGTGGATGGATGGATGGTTGTAGACTCCAAATTAACCAGCTAGAGTCCTGTATGGAGATCCATGACAGAAACAAAGAAATCACACATGGTTTGTCTTACCCTCACTCCTTATGTTATAGATGCTGGTTTTACTGTAGGGATAAGCCATATGTTAGAGCAGGTTGTATTACTTCTTTCCAGGTGTTTGGATCTATAGCTGGCAAGGCTACCTTTTCCTTGAAGGACGGAGTGTCAAACCATGCCCCCTGCATGCCCGAACACGGGCACCCCCACAGCGACCCTAAGGCTGACCAGGGGAGAAGTTCCCTGAACAGGCTTGCCTCTTTTACATTATTGTGCCTTCTGGAATATGTGTAAGCACACACCTAGCCTAAATTCTCTAGAATTGATGATGTGGATGGCTTGTGCTATGGGAATTGTTTCCCTTGTTTGATAAGTCTGGGCTGGGGAACCTCCAGTCTCCTTAAGACCATCCTTTACGCTGCAGAAACCTTGTCTCTGGAAGCTGGAGTCAGAGGTGCCAGCCCAGAGCAAAAGGCCATGGCAACAGTCTGTACCAACAGCCTCCCGCTTCCCAGGTCCCCAGTACCCTTGCCAAAGTCCCCAATGGGCTCCAAGGCCTTCTGTTATCAGGTACCCCTAGATTATCGCCCATAACCCATAGTCCTAACTTATGAAGGCCATCTCAACAGTCTGTAATTCTCCTCCTTTCAAACCCCACTTGTCCTAAGCCCTGTTTTTCTCAGAGAAGGGTAGGCTTCTGCTCAGCTGAACTGCACGAGCATGATTCCTGGTTGATGTTTGACCCTGTGGTTTGACTGGAGAGTTTCTGGAGAAACAGCCTCATCCTAATGGTGTGGTGCTAATGGGATGACCTCAGCACTGAGGCACGCCAGGAGAAATGCTCTGAGGCAGAGGAGGGTGTTTTAGGTGCAATCCCCTGAGGTCTGCACTCCTAGACCTACAGCCAGCCTCTCACCTGTGGCATGAGAATCACACACGCTCTGAAAGGTAACTGAGCACATCTTATTAACCCATTCTCCAGATGGGGCTCAACAAGGCCGAGTGACTAGCCCAAGGTCACACAGCTGGATTATGTCAGAAATCAAGTCTGTTGACTCCCAGTGCAGTGCTCTCTGCACCTCCCTTGGATGTTTGCTGAGGAAGCAGAGCCTTCTGTGGTGAGCAGAGCCAGTGGACATGAAGGGAGACCACTCAAGCCTCTCCATGTGTCTGCACTAGTCAGAGAGTCACAGGTCACCCAGCTAATACTTCCTCTGCCTACAGCAGAGCCAATGTTGCCAAAGGCAGGCAGGGGGGCGAAGGTGCCAGACACAATTGGTACCTCCAGCTCCCTGTCCTGTCTTTCAGCAAACCTGTGAGAAAGGTGGCATTGTTTACCTCTGGGGGTGCTAGCGTGGGAGGGATTTGTCAATATCAGCTGGTAAATACAGTTGAATTACAGTATCTGTTGCCCATGACATCCCCAAATAAAAAGTGTAAAGAGTGCTAAACTGTTCACATTAAAAAAATACAGTCAAACTGATGAAAGATAATTTGCTCACAGCACTGACATCACAATCTAAGCACATAGCTGTCGGTTCCAGGGCCCACGCTTTATTTTTACCCTCTTGGGTTTTTGGTTCATCACACGTAGGACACACTCTTTTTTAAAAACCGTTAAGTCTGTGTCCATAATCCATGGAGGGGGTCAGTGGGAAATGGTCACACTCGGCAGATTAAATGCAGGGTGTGAGTTATATGCGCTTGCTATTGTTGTTGTTTTTCTTTGCAGTCAAGTTGATTCTGACTTGTGGTGATCCCATGTATGCAGAGTAGAACTGCTGCATAGGGTTTTCAAGGCTGTGACCTTGCGGAAGCAGATTGCCAGGCATGTCTTCCCAGGTGCCTCTGGGTGGCTTTGAACCGCCAGCCTTTCAGCTAGTAGTTAAGCCCTTAACCATCTGTGCCACCCAGGGACCTGATACACATGCTCGTTACTGGTTGTAGATTGATTTAGCATGACTTCCGTTCCAAGTCTGATGAGGTGGGCGCGTGGCATGAAGATGCGTGTCATAGGTAGCCCCCGGAAGATTTCTGAAGGCAGTTTTGGGGTGTCCCCCATAGGCCTGACAGTATAGCTCCCTCACTGGATGTGTTTCCCAGCATTACTCAAGTCCCTCTGAGGCTCACTATGTCCTAAAAAGTTTCCCCATGGGTGGGACAGGAATGTGCAAGGTTGTGGCTCTAGGCAGTGGTTCTCAGCCAGCGTGATTTTGCCCCCAGCAGACATTTGGCAATGTCTCAAGGTATTTTTGGTTTTCACAACTGGGAGTAGGGGTGCTATTGGCATTGAAGGGTAGAAGCCAGGTATGCTGCTAACATTTTATAATGCACAGAGCAGCCCCCAACAAAAAAGAATTACCTAGCCCCAAATACCAATAGTGCTGAGACTAGGAAAGCCTGCTCTATCAGACGGAGCCTTCTGCCGCCATCCAGTATGTCACCCTACCAGAGATGCCTAGGTCAGAAAGGCTACGGGTAGGAAGAGTGAACTGCGCTGGCCAAAAGTCTTTGTTCAGGTGGGTCAATTCAGGATTGAGCCGTCTACCTTGTGCAAGGCCAGGACCAAGGTGGACTTTAAGGGACTATAAAGATGAGCAAGGTGTGGTCTGTGCCCAGAGGCATCAAACCACTCAGTTTTGTAGCTCACTCTCAGTTCATAAAGTGATTTTGATGTCCATTGCCTCATTCAGTCTTCGCAACAACCTGTGGGCCTGACCAAAAAAAAAAAAAAAAAAAACCCATGTCCATTGAGTCGATTTCACTTGAGAGTAATCCTACAGGACAGAGTAGAACTACCCCATAAGGTTTCCAAGGCTGTAAATCTTTATGGAAGCAGACTACTATATCTTTCTCCTGCAGAGCAGCTGGTGGGTTCGAACCTCTGACCTTATGGTTAGCAGACGAGCACTTAACCACTGCACTACCAAGGCTCCTTTTGGGCCTGACAGGACAGATACAATCGGCCCCATTTTATGGATGATCATACTGAGGCCCAGTTACATGAATAATTTACCCAAGGTCCCATAGCTCATAATCAGAAGGTCTTCTGGTCTTTCCACTAGAACATTTCTTAGTAAGGATAACGTGCCCCTTTCTGATCTCAGAGCACTCTCTTCTCTCTGGTCATGTTAGATCCCATATTGGTGAGAGATCAGACCTTTCTTCCATCTACCTTGACGTGAGTGGAAAACTGAGTAAGGACAGAATGGGTTTCCCATCTTAGTATCCGCCTTTTACCTGAAGCAACCTCCCATTATATCCCAGAGCCATCCAGAATCCTCTTGTTCTCATGCCCTCTCTGACCTTTTGCTAAGGCCAAGCTCAGACATAGCAGGGAAGTTACCCACTTACACCGGGGGTCAGAATACCACCTCACCCTATATTCCCGGGGACCACCATTACCTCAGAGTCTCCATTCATTTATTCCATTTGCTCAGCACTTACTGAGGACCTACCAGAGAAACAGACACAGTTCCTCCGCCTCATGGACCTTGCAGTCTGAGTGGGAAAGGCAGTCACCTAGCCCATAAGCCAACAAGTATGCAACAACAAATTGTGATGTGTGCTATGAAGAACACAAACAAGATGCAGTGCTAGAGTGGAGAGTCTACTTAGAGAAGGCAGGGAGGCCCCTGGGAGAAGAAAAGTAAGTCAAGACCTGAAGGATGAGAACATGAGCCAGCTTTTTGAAGGCTCTGCTTAGAGAAGACTGGAAAGCGGGCAAGGGAGCAGCTCGGTATAGGTGGAGATAGAGTGGATTCTTCTCCCACAGTGTTTCACAGTTAGCACGCTCGTATCTTGAATCCCTCCTCTCACATATCTTGAAGACCTCCTCTAAAATCAATTCAACAAGAGTCCCCAAACTGTTGTTTTATACCCAGCTTACTTTCTGCCCTGGTAGCAGTGTTAAGCCCTCGGCTGCTGACTGGGAGGTCAGCAGTTCGAATCCACCAGCCGCTCCTCGGGAGAAAGATGTGGCAGTCTGCTTCTGTAACAATTACAGCTGTGGAAACCGTATGAGTAGTTCTACTCTGTCCTATAGGGTCGCTATGAGTCGGAATTGACTCAATGGCAGTGGGTTAGGTTTTTTGGTATTGTCCTTTCTGCCAGATGCGTGGGAAAGGCAAGAGGAGTAAAACATCTAAGAGGAAGGCTTACAATCTAGCTAAGGAAATAAAATATGCTTACAAATGCTAGTGCTAGCCAGAACCTCAGCTTGAAGTGAAGGTCTTCCCCAGTGTCCTACACCCCTGGCCCACCCATGTCTTCCCTCTACCCTCAGTCATCAGATGTCAGGAGCCGCCCACTCTCTGTCCTCTCTGAGAGACACCGTCACCCTTGCCTTGCTCTAATGCCCACCACACACTGGCCAAGGAGTAGGCAGTCAGACAAGCCGTCCCATCACACCTGGGCTGGCTTGCACATACACCTGATTTGGGAAGGCCAGGGAAGCAGATGAGAACAAACACTCACTGAGTGTCTACCCTGGCCAGACGATTTTCATTCCTCATTGTGTTCAGCCCTGTTATCCTTTCCTAGATGGTGAAGGCAGGCTGTGGGAGGTTTTGGGGCTTGCCCAGGCCCCAGGGCTGGGTGGCATTGGATCAGGGACCCTCATCCAGTCCTTCTGGCTTACAACACACTGGTGGTTTTCATAAATTGTTAGCAGCAGTTCTTTTTTCCAAACTCGACCTTGGGCATATCCTCCACCATGTGAAGCAGATCCAGCAGAGAGGCTCTGGCTGGCATCTAGACACTCTGAGTCCTGCCCACCTGACCGGCCCTCACCCAGCCCCACAGGTAGCCTGAGGCTCCTTGGAACACCATGAGGAGCCCATCTGGTCTTTGGCCTAAAGCTCATGGCTCATCGAGAGGGACTGAGTGCTTCCTTCAGGGCTGCCCCCAGCCCTGGGCACTGGGCACAGAGCAGACATCCCGAAGTCCAGATGGGCAGGACTGAGTGAAACAGTGTGTTACAATAGAAGGGCCCATTCAGGATCTGATGCAAACAGCTTCCATCCACGTCTTTGCGGAAAATAACAGGATGGCAACAGCTTCCAAGTCCATATCACCGTACATCTCCAGAGAGGGCCCATACCTGTATCCTCATCTCCCAGAATGCATAGGTTGACCTTCCCCAAGCCCCCTGAACTCTGTGTCCTTCTCCTTCACCCTGGCTCCCCCAGGCTGTCCCTCCAGGTGCACGACCAATAGCTGTGGAGTAACCATCATCCAGTCAGCATTTTGGGGTACAGTTTGATAAAAGATATGAGTGCCCAACAAGAGCTGTCCTAAGGGATGATGTCCCATAGATGCTAGCATGACTTCTGAAGACTTCATCTGTGGCAACATTCAAAGTCGCGGGTGGATTTCAGCTTCAGGCTGAGTCATTCTGGAATCCCCGTTATAGGCCAAATCTTTTCGTGAGCATTTCAAGGGGTTTTCTCAAAATCTATAAATAGTTTAATAATGTCTGTGTAATCATCTATTTTTAACAGCAGCCTTCTGGACAGTTTCAGAAGTAATTGGGTTGCTCGTTGAAAGTCCAGTTTCTTCAGTTTCTGATTGCTCCTGGAGTGTGGCCGTGGGCCTGGCCCAGAGCATGGCCTGCAGTGGGAACCTGGCCTGTGATTCTTCCTGGGAGAGGTGACCCGACCTTCCTAGTAGAACCTGGGCAGGCACAACCTCTGGGAGCAGACTCTAGGAATCTCCAAAAAGCTGGACAAGCTGGATTCTAGCTCCCACTCCTGTTTTCTTCACAGGGGAAACCCTCATCAGCACACTTGTGGGCTTTGTGCCTCGGTTTCTTCAATAGTTGTTGGGTGCCGTTGAGTTGATTCTGACTCATAGCAACCCCATGTAACAGAGTAGAACTGCCCCATAGGGTTTCCTAGGCTGCAACCTTTACGGGAGCAGATCGCCTGGTCTTTTCCTCTGCAGAGCTGCTGGTGGTTTTGAACCACCAACCTTTTAGTTAGCAGCTGAGTGCTTAACCATTGCACTACCGGGCTCCTTGGAGGCATAGTGACCTTTCCTGTTTATGGAGGCCTCTTAGCTTTCCCCCCAAGAGTTTTCACCTCTGTTCTGTCATTCCGTCGCCTCATTGACCCTGTGGTGCAGGTTAAATGATCTCTTTCCATTTTCCTGATGACACAGGGCAACAGAGATTGCCCCTATAGTCACATGGTAACTTGCCCAGACTAAATGTTTGGCCTTTTATTGTGCAGTCAGTCTGCTCCTCGGACTGAGGCCATGGTGAGTGTGTGCACATGTGCACACAGAAGAGGGAAGACACAGCCGGGCCCACAGGCCTCAAACAATGATGTCAGGCCTTACCCCCACATGCTTAGAGTACTCTGTACAATGGGTAAGGCTTCCCTACGCTGAGGCCAGGCCCTGGTAGAGACCTGCCTCCACGCCATTTGTCTACCTTCCTGGGCAGCAGGGCAGAGTCCCAATATTGCAGGGACAGCTGGGCCCTCTCCTCTGGGGAGACCTGGAGGAAAGTATAGGGGGAGGCAGGGGGCCACCCTCTCTGCTGAGGTCTTTGCAAGCAGGATGCCTTGGAAGGTAGAAGGAACACCAGGCACGGCATCAGAGCCCTCATTCCAGCCCTCCTGACCTTGCAACCCTGATCAGAGCACCAAACCTTGTCCTCTAGTTGAAATGCTACAGGAGGTAGAACAGGTAGTGCTGATGGAAAGTGCTTGGAAAATTAATGTGTTGTGTAAATGCAGGGCGGTATCAGACCAACAGCAGATGGCAAGACCAGAGCACCAGCACTGGCATAGTCTAGTAAATGTCTGATTGTGGAGGGTGGCCCTGAGGTTTGTGGGCTGCAGCTCTCCGACTCACTCGTACCAGGTGTGGGTCATATGTGCCTTCCTGGAGGCTTTGAGAGCCCTGCGACACCTGGCTTTGAGAACTTCCTGCTCATCACTGATCTGCCAGACAATTTGGCCCTCTCTCTTCCTGCCCAGGGTGAAAGGGAAACTTCCACCTTCTTTGAGGGCTTTTCAAGGCCACAGCCACAGTGGGCGCTTACTCCCCCTTGCCTGAGAATGAGGCTTCACGCCTGCATAAGTGTGAGACAGAATTCCCACTGATTCAGCCCAGCTTCTCAGCTTCTCCTCACTGCACCCCACAGCCGCCACCTCCCCCCCCACCCCAACTCCCACGGATCAGCAGAGCTGAGCCTACCTGACCTGATTTTGCCAACAGAAATATTCTGAGTGCTCACACCCTGGGGAGCTTGGAGAATGTCTCCAGAATGATCTAGATTCAACTGGAAGTGGCTGATGGCAGTGCCCAGTCATAGTGTGTGCCCTTCACTTGGAGCCAAGTGCCAGGGAAAAAGTGTGCTCAGCCATTGTCATGAATCACCAGCCACAGAAGGTGTCTCAAGTAATTTTTATTGATAATAGTTTAAGGACCACCATTTGGGACATGAATTCCATGTTTACTATTGAGAGCAGATTCAAGATCATTCCTATTGTGTCACTTTCTCCTCATTCTTTCAGGTGGAACAGAAAGGGCGTTAGTCACCACCAACACGTAGGGAATTTGGCATGATGCTCGGGAGTTTCGGGCACATGGTACCAGGCCAGCATCTGTGTTTACAGTGGGCAGTTCTTGTCTCGGTCTGTGGTCTGGGGACCCGTCACAGGGCCCCATCTGCCCCAGCCACAGAACTGGCCACATGACCTAGGTCTGGCCCGTCAGGGAGCCTTATCTCCATGTTCACAGTGATTGGTCTGAGGGATGGCCATGTGATGAGCAGGGCCAATCAGATCCTTCCTTTAGATTTGAGGGTTGGACATTAGGAGAAAGAGACTCTGTCTTCCTTTTGGCTCCCAGCCATTGTGATAGAGACCTGGTGCTCCTGACAGCCATCTTTGCTATTGCAAGGGGAGGAGAGAAATGGCCAACATGCAAGTTAGAGCCAAGACAAGCAGAGGCAAGAGAGGGAGGGAGAACAAGCCTGACATGATTGTTTGAGCCCTGTGAACCCAGTTGTGTCTTCCTTCTTCCATAAACCAGCTCAGGCCCATGTGTGCATAGCTGGTTTGAGATGTTTTCTGTCACTTGTAATTTGGAATCCTAGGTAACAGTGTCTAAGGGCAGAGCAGAGTGAAGCAGTGAGTGGCCAGGACTTCCAGCGGTAGTATTTGGCACCATGTGAGTGCACATCTGGGTCGTGGGCCAGGAAGGTCAGGGACTCATTAGGGCCACACAGCTGCTAAAGGAGGGGCAACCAGGTCAGGATGAGCTTTGATGGATAGAGGATACAACCATCATGTTTCTCTTCCGTTTGTGAAAAACCTACTGTGCGCCAGATACACCACACATGTTCCTCACTTAAGCCTAGAAGGTCTGGCTGACCCAGGCCAGACCAGAGTGATGCCAGACCTGGGCACCCTTGCACGATGCTGCCATGAGGGGGTGTGAGAACAGGGCCTGCAGGCTGCTGCCCCAGGATCACTGCATGGGACAGAGCTGCTGACCAGAGAACGCTTCTCCTCTGCCCCTGACTCCATGCTCCACTGAAAACACTGCCACCCCACACTCAGTCCACCTTCCTCTCTGATTCTGCCCAGTCAGCAGTTCTGACCCCCAGCTCCCGGTCCCATTGCCGTTCCTCCTGCCTGGGGCCCACTCACCCAGTACCGGTTGCCATTGAGTCAGCTCTGACTCATGACAACCTCATGTGTGTCAGAATACAACTGTGCTCTGCTGGGTTTCCGGTGGCTGATTTTTTGGAAGTAGATTGCCAGGGCTTTCTTCCCAGGCAGCTCTGGGAGGACTCAAACCTCCAAAGTTTTGGTTAGCAGCTGAGCTCATTCACTATTTGCACCACCTAGGGATTCCCAAATAAACAGAAAACCTTTTATTTGAAAATTATTTTCATCTTTCTAACATAAACAGATACTTTTTTTCAGACCCCCGTCTTAGTCATCTAGTGCTGCTATAACAAAAATACAGTAAGTGGTGTTGGCCTAACCAAATTGACACATATTTTGGGGGGACACAATTCAATCCATTATATTCCACCCTTTGACCCCCAAAATTCATGTCTTGCTACATGTAAGACACATTCACCCCATCATATCATAGCAAAAGTCTTAAATCAACTCTAAGTCCAAGATCCAAAATTTCTTCTTTATCTGTAAAATCTAGAATACAAGTTATCTGCTTCCAAATGTATAATGGCAGACCAGGCACAAGCTAGACATTTCCATTACAAATGGGAAAAACTGGAGGAAAAGAAGGGATAACAGGCCCCAAGCAAGTCAGCAGAACACATTACATTAGCCCTCAAAGCTTGAAAATAGTCTTCTGTTCTTTAAGACAATTTACTCAATAGCCCTGCCCTCCAGACTCTAGGTATTGGCCACAGTCTCCAGATTCTAAGTGGAGTCCCTTCAGCCCTGGACTTCAGCTCCACCTTCCAGGCCCACTGGGATAACAACTCTCCTTCCTTGGCTTTAGGCACACAATTCTTCTAGTCCATCTGAGTGAAAACTCCACTCTTAGAAACACCAGAGGCCATAGGTCCACCCTTTGAAACCCCAGAGGTCCAAGCCATACCTTTTGAGACTGAGGTGGTTTGGTTTCCTGCGTTCCTTGCCTCTTCAGCCTCTGCTTCTTGGTTTCTTGGCCTCTTGGCTCCTCAGGGCTCATGCCCGCATCTGCCCTCCGGGGCAAGTGTTCCAAAGCTCTGTAGCTCCACTGATAAGTGCCTGGAGGCACCCCACTCCACCAAGAAGCCTCCTACACACAGGCAGTACACTCTCTTGCTCTGTAGGTCAGCTCCAGTGCTGTGTGGCACTGGTCTCCTGGTTCTGCTGCTGCTGGTGGTTCTCTGCTGCCTCCAGTTCTCTTCTGCTGCTGGTCCTCTGCTGCTGCCAGTCATTTGCTGCTCCCGGTCCTTTGTCCATTTACAGTTTCAAAATTGTTTCCACATTTTAGATATCTGTTAGAGCAGCACCCCACTCTCTTGGTACCAAATTCTGTCTTAGTCATCTGGTGCTGCTATAACAGAAATACCACAAGTAGATGGCTTTAACAAAGAGAAATTTATTTCCTCACAGTCCAGTAGGCTAGAAGTCCAAATTCAGGGCACCGGCCCCAGGAAAAGGCTTTCTCTCTCTGTCGGCTCTGGAGTAAGGCATTTATGATGCATCAGTCTTCCCTTGGACTGGGAGCATCTCAGCACAGGGACCTCAGGTCCAAAGGACGTGCTCTGCTCCCAGTGTTGCTTTCTTGGTAGTATGAGGTCCCCAAATCTCTCCATACTTTCCTTTTACCTCTTGTAAGATAAAAGGTGGTACAGGTCACACCCCAGGAAAACTCCCTTTACAATGGATCAGGGAGGTGACCTGAGCAAGAGTGTTACATCCCACCGTAATCCTTTTAACCACAGTCAGAGATTATGATTTATAACACATAGAAAAATCACAAGATGGAGGACAACCACACATGGCCTAACCAAATTGACACATATTTTGGGGGGATACAGTTCAATCCATTATACTCCCTAACCAGTTGTCTGTGGGGCCCTGGTGGCACAGTGGTTAAGCATTTGACTGCTAATGAAAAAGTCAGCAGTTCAAATCCACAAGCCGCTCCTTGGAAACTCTGTGGTCAGTTCTACTCTGTCTTATAGGATCGCTAGGAGTCAGAATTGACTCAATGGCAACGGGTTAACCAGTCATCTAAGGAGGTGGGTCACGCACGTAGTTTGGAATCTACTGCTAACCTAAAAGTTATCAGCTCAAACCCACCCAGCAGCTCCACGAAAGAAAAGGCCTGGAGATCTACTTCTGTAAAGATTACAACCAAGAAAACCCCATGAGCAGTCCTACTCTGTCACACTGTGGGTCACCATTTGTCTGGGCCGACTCCAGGGCAGCTAACAAGAATAACAACCAGTTACCTGGGGGGAAGAATGACTGGGATAAACTTGTTGGTGCCTGGGGAATCACTATCTCCCCATTGCTGTCCCTCCCACATCTCATCCCATCTTCTCAAGGAAAAAGCAACTTCCTGCCAGCAGAAAATAAAATGCACTTTCTTCTCCTCACTGTGGAGATGGCATTGGCAGCCACCTCTCTGGACAGAAACAAACCCGAGTCACTGCGGAGGTAGAGTTTGGATGGACCCATTTCTCTTGGCCATTTGTTTCAAAAGGGGAAAACAAAATGGTGGTGAGTTTGTAGGTAATGATGGCGGCTGCCAACTTCAGGAAGTTGAGAAATACACTGTGGCCCTTGTGCATTAACCCTTCACTTTTCTCAGCAGCCACATCTCCCTGCTGTGGCTGCCTGCGCCAGGCTGGGGGTGTTTTTCCCCCTTTGCCTGTACGTAGCTGTTTTTGGCTTAGCCACAGAACTCCACCATGCCAGAGTTCATGTGGTTATCCAGAGCGGGGAAGAATTTCCCAGCATGCCTTGGGAAACCTGAGACACTGAACGCCTTTCAGGTCTTATTGATGTGGCTGGTGCAGGAAATAGCAGTACGTCAATAAATAGTTTTAAGCAGGAAACAGGGCTTAAATGGTAGCCTTAGAGTTTGGGGAAAAGCACTAGGGGTTGCTGGGAGGGAGCCTGCCAGTCAGATGAGAGCCTGGAGCCAAATACCAGGCTTTGAAATGGCTGCCACCAAACAGAGGCCCCTCGTTGGCTCTGGATGGAAGAGGCTGAGGGTGGGGGCAGAGCTGGAGACCCAGGGAATGGCTGGTTTCCGTTGGCAGAAAGAGGCTCCTTGTTCCAGAGGAAAAGCTAGCAACCTACCACATGTGTGCCAAGAAGAGACACAGGCAGATTTTTTGTGGGCTGGGCATGTTCACAACCCACTTCCCTACCGTTCTTGTGAGAATCACCTCTAGTTGGAAGGTCACACCAAGAGTTCCATTGTCTTACTCAAGAAAAATATGTATTTTTTTTAATCAAGGAAAAGGGTCGCAACCTGCCAATTTCTTTTTAAATAACCATTTCTCTGATTATAAAAAACGTTCACAGAAAATTAGAAGAATACAGAAAATCGTGAAAGTTAAAACATACGGGTCATCCATAAATCCGCTATTGAGAAACAACTATTGTTAACCCTTTGAATATTTCTCATCTTTTTCCTTTAAAAAAAAAAAAAACTGATTTATTCATGGATGAGATTATATAATACACATAATTTTGGTTTTGCTTTTTTCTTATTTAGCATTACATAAGCATTTTCCCATGTTATAAACTTTTCATAAACATAGTTTTTAATGAGTGCGTGGATCACCATTTACTTAATCATTTCCCTATTCTTGGATGTTTAAGTAGTTGCATTTTTCTGTGCTTATTTTTCCTATTTCCTTATGATAACTACTCAGAAGTGCAGTTACTGGATCAAACAATTAGAACAATTTAAGGCTTATTTTAAAGTTTTTCAGAAAAGTGCTACCAACTTAACCACCTGCTAGTATTGGTTTAGTATTATGTAAAAGTGCCTGTCTCACTGCACCCCTACCCCCAGCATTGACAATTACCGTTTTTTAAACTTTGCTGATTTAATAGTTGGGGAATGTCTTAGTTATCTAGGGCTGCTATAACAGAAATACCACAAGTGGATGGCTTTAACCAACAGAAGTTTATTCTCTCACAGTTTAGGAGGCCAGAAGTCAGAATTCAGGGTGCCAGCTACAGGGGAAGACTTTCTCTGTCGGCTCTGGGGGAAGGTCCTTATCATCAATCTTGCCCTGCTCTAGGAGCTTCTCAGCACAGGGACCCCAGGTCCAAAGGACACGCACTTATGGCTCTTGTTTCTTGGTGGTATGAGGTCCTCCTGTCTCTCTGATAGCTTCTCTCTTTTATATCTCAAAAGATATTGACTTAAGAAACAACCTAATCTTGTAGATTAAGCCCTGCCTCATTAACATATTAATCCCACCTCATTAACATCATAGAGGTAGGATTTACAACACAGGAAAATCACATCTGATGATAAAATGGTGGACTGTCACACAATGCTGGGATTCACAGACTAGCCAAGTTGACACATGTTTTTGGGGGGACACAATTTAATCCTAACATTCCACTATTTAGCCCCCAAAATTCTTGTCTTTGCCACATGTAGAAGTCCTGGTGGCACAGTGGTTAAGGGCTCAGCTGCTAACCAAAAGGTCAGCAGTTTGAATCTACCAGCTGCTCCTTAGAAATCTTATGGACCAGTTCTACTCTGTCCTGTAGGGTCGCTATGAGTCAGAATCAACTCGACAGCAATGGGTTTGGTTTTTTGGTTTTTGCCACACATAAAACACATTCATCCCATCATCTCACAGCAAAAGTCTTAAATCAACTCCAAGTCCAAAATCCAAAAATTCCTCTTCATCTGTGAAATCTAGACTACAAGTTATCTGCTTCCAAAGTACAATGGTGGAACAGGCACAAGGTAGACATTTCCTTTACAAATGAGAGAAATTGAAGGGAAAGAACGGGTAACAGGCACCAAGCAAGTCAGCAGAACACATTACATTAGCCCTCAAGGCTTGAAAATAATCCGTGTTCTCTGAGACCATTTGGACAATGGCCCTGCACCCCAGACTCTGGGTGTTGGCCACACTCTGGATTCTGAGTAGAGGCACCTCAGCCCTGGGCTTCAGCTCTGCCTTCCAAGCCCACTGGAACTTGCGGCAACTCTGTTCCAGTCGAATTTGGGCAGCCTCATTCTTCTTGTCCATCTGAGTGGCGACTCCACCCTTTGAGACTCCAGGGGTCATGGCCCTACCCTTTGAGACTGAGGCAGCCTTGCTTCCTGAGTTCTTTGTATCTTCAGTTTCTGCTTCCTGGTTCCTTGGCTTCTCAGCCCCTTGGGCCTCTCCACCCCGTCTACCCTGCTGGGCCAAGTGTTCCAAAGCTCTGTAGCTCTACCAATAAGTGTCAGGAGGCACCCCACTCCGCCAGGAAACCTCCTGTGCAAAGGCGCTCCGCTCTCTCACTCCACGGATCGGCTCTAGTGCTGTCTTGCACCGATCTCCTGGTTCTGCTGCGGCCGTTTCTCTGCTGCTACTTCTTGCCATCTCCAGTGTAACAGCTCCCCCTACTTTCTTCTGAGTCCTTGCCAGAATTGTCTTTGATATCCATAATTCCACCAATAATCTCTTCAGAGCAAACTAGGCTTTTACTATTAGGCACTTTAATAAACTTCCAGCCTCAACCCATTCATAGTTTCAAAACCACTTCCACATTTTAGGTATCTGTTAGAGCAGCACTCTACTCTCTCAGTACCAAATTTTGTCTTAGTTATCTAGTGCTGCTATATCAGAAATACCCCAAATGGATGGCTTTAACAGACAGAAATTTATTCTCTAACAGTTTAGAAGTCTAAGAGTCGGAATTCAGGGTGCCAGCTCCAGGGAAAAGCTTTCTGTCTCTATTAGCTCTAGGGGAAAGTCCTTGTCATCAGTCTTCCCCTGCTCTAGGAGCTTCTCTGCACAGGGGCCCTAGATCCAAAGGACGTGTGCTCCTGGCTTTTCTTTCTTAGTGGTATGAGGTCTCCCTGTCTCTCTGCTAGCTTCTCTCTTTTATATCTCAAAAGTCACAATTTAATCTTGTAGATTGAGTCCTGCCACATTAACAAAACTGCCAATAATCCCACCTCATTAATATCATTTAAAAAAAACCGGTTGCCGTGGAGTCCTACTCAGCAATCCAGTAGGACAGAATAGAAGTGTCCCATACAGTTTTGAAGGAGCCACTGGTGAATTCAAACTGCAGACCTTTTGGCTAGCAGCCAAGCTCTTAACCATTATGCAACATTAACATCCTAGAGGTAGGATTTACAACACACAGGAAAATCACATCTGATGACAAAATAGTGGACAATCACACAACACTGGGAATCATGGACTAGCCAAGTTTGACACACGTTTTTTGGGGGGACACAATTCAATCCATAACAGGGAAGAAAAAAGTGTTTTCATTAATTTGATTGCTACTGAGATTTCATTAATTTTTTCTTGTATTTATTGACGATTAATGTTTTCATATATGAGTTATCTTTTAATGTCTGTTCCCCATTCGCCCACAAGGAATTTCGTACTTTTATTACAAATTTGAATGAGTTATTTATATATTAAGACCATTTACCCTTTGTCACATTGATTGCAGATATTTTTCCCAGTATTATTGATTGCCTTTTAAGTGTGTTTATAATATTTTGATACAGTCCTCTGTTGTTTTAATGTAGAAAGCCGTTCTCCATCCAGAAATTTGATACTTTATTTTATTTTCTTCAAGTTTTTATGGTTTATCTTTTTTTGTTGCTGTTGTTAACCTCTTTATTCCATATGGAATTCATTTTAGGGCCCAGTGTGAAGTAAGACTCTAAATTATTTTCCCCCAATAGTTAGACAGCTGTCCCTGCACCATTGCTTGAATGAATAATGCTTCCTTTCCCACTGATTTGTGGTCCCCCGGGATCATGTGATGAAATCCTATGGATGCCAAGTTTGTTTCTAGACTATCTGATCTAGCTATCCATTCTTATGTCAGTTCCACACTCTGTAATTATTAAATAGGTTAAGAGTAATCTAATTCTTTCCAGGTTTGTGTTGTTTTGTTTTTAGTTATTACTCTGTTATGCTCTCAAATTACATTTAGGATCCTTTTTTCAAGGCTCTAGCCCTCCTCCCCCCTCCCCCCCCCAAAAAATTAAGATTGGGATGTCGAGTACAAATTGCTATTAAACCTATGAAATATTTCAGGGAGAATTAGCATCTTTACAATGTTGTCTTCACATTTAGCAATAGCTTGTGTTTCTTCCCTTGTTCAAGACCCTCTCTCTCTGTTTAGTTTCATAATTTTCTTCTTAGAAATCTTGCACATTTCTTAATAATGTCATTTAAGTATTTTTGTTGCTGTAATAAATGAGCCTTTGTGCATTAAAATATCTCCGTGGTTATTCCTGTCATAAAAGAGTGTTTTTGATTTTTGTATATTAATTTTGTATCTATATACTCTTATTAACTAAATAGTCAACTTTTATTTCATTCCGATCTTTATTACAGGGTCCTCTTGGGTTTTTCATAGATATAATCATATCAAATAATTTTATCTCCTCTGTTTCAAAAGTCATGGATGTTACTGCTATTTTTTTTGTTTTTTCCTCAGTCCGGCCTAATGATGTAATATATTTATAGATTTCCTGATACTAAATCATTCTTGCCTCCCTGGGTTAAAATCTACTTGGTTATCATGGATCTATTTATTAGTATTTCATTTAGGACTTTCACATTGATTCAAATTAGAGAGATTAACCTATAGTAGTCCTTATTTGTAGTACACTATCATTATGAGATTTTGGTAATAGGGAACTGGAAAAGCTTATCATTTTCTATATTCTGGGTCAGTCTACATAGCAGAGCAATTCCTTTTTTTTGAAAGTTTGAATGAACCTATCCATAACAGTCATACACCTAGAGACTTTCATAATTTTTCATTTATGATTTTTATCTATTCTGGTTTTCTGTGGTTTGTAGTAAACTTTTAGTAAGGTTTTGTGATATTTATTTTCTCAATTACCTATTTTGTCATTTTTTTCCAAAATTATCAACAGAGCTGTATAGTTTTTTGTTAAGCTTTTATGTCTACTCTGTACCTGTTTTCATAGATCATTCTTATTTCTAATTTTATTTCTACTTCTTCTTTCTTTATTTTATTTGTAATTTCCTTTCTCTATTTTCTAATTAATTAATTTTGGGTTTTATCTGTATTATGTTCTTCCTACACTTCCTTAGTTCTTGGCAATTTTCTAACTTTTTGAGTTGAATGTTTAGATCAACATTGTCCAATAGAAGTATAATGTGATATAAATTTATAAATATGATAAATTACATATGTAATTTTTAATTTAATATTTTTATTTAACCCAATATGTCCAAAATTTCAACGTATAATCAACTGTTTTAAAATAAGAGACATTTTGCATTCTCTTCATGCTGCGTCCTCAAAACCAATGTGTAGTTTCCACTTACAGCACATCTCAATTCCAGACGAGCCACATTTTAAGAGGTCAATGGTCACATGTGGTTCATGGCTACCCTACTGGACAGCATACGTTTAGATAGCATAGGTGCATATGTGTCGTTTTCTTCCTTTGGTCAGTTGCAATGAATTTTTTTAAACTCCAATCCTTAGTACCCACTGGCCCCAAGCCTTTTCCTCCCCCTAGAGGGCTTTGCCCAAGGGAATCACCCCTCTGAGAACACAGTATTCCACCCCAACTCCTCTTGTCCCCTGGCATGGCTCTTTATCTCCAGTGACTCCTAACTCTGGTGAAATGTTATCTTCCTTTTTAATGTTGTTGTGGGGCATTGTTCTTCTGTGTGCCCCTTCACAGATATTTTTATGGGAGATGGGGAAAGGGGGAGTCAGATATCATTGGGTGGGTACCATTTTAGCTCCCAAGTTGGCACTTAATAAAGATCTAAAGCCGTGGTTACACAATGAAATCACCTGGGAAATTTCAAAAATTACCAGTATCCAGCCCCACCCCTAGCCAATTACACAAGGTTCTCTAAGTGGAGTCCCAAAAAAACCTGTTGCTGTCGAGTCGATTCTGACTCATAGTGACCCTATAGGATGGAGTAGAACTGCCCCCATAGGGTTTCCAAGAAGCGGCTGGTAGATTTGAACTGCCGGCCAGGGCTGAGAACCTCCAGGCCAGCCAGGGCAGAGAACCTCCAGTGCAGAGAACAATGGAAGGAGCATATGTTCTTATTCAAGTTCTAGTAGTGTGACCTTAGTCAAGTCTTTTAACATCTTTGTGCCTCATTTTCTTCTGGTTTTAAATGAGAATGGTAATGCCTGCTCCTGCCCTGACCACATAAGGTTTTTGAGGGATAAACAAAGGTTAAAGAGGGTAGAACTGCCCAAAAAACTATGACTTCAAAGCCAGCGGTCCAAGGCCCTTTCACAGGCTCTGAAGTGGCAGGCAAAATCATTCATTCATTCACAGATGCCCAGAACACCCCTTGGCAACCACTGGGGAGGCTGCCTCCTCCAGATTCTGTACTAGGGAGGGGATACAAAGCCATCAAGGTGCTGGGCACCCACTGAGGCGGGGGTCCCTGGCTGTGTCCAGGGGATTCTTTAAGGGACACCACCTGGCTCAGACTATAGGGTAGAAGACAAACAACAGAAACCCATGCATTGGCAAATCCCAGTTATACCCAGCGAGACACTCAGGGGGAAGTGATGGGGGAGGCAGAAGACCTGAAAAATCAGGTGTGGGGCCCATGAGATCTACAAGTATAAGTTGACTTCCTAGGGACAGCCTGGGCAAATGGCTTAGTAGAAAGTGGAGACTCAGACAGAGCTTGGGCTCTGAGGTATTACTTTTCCAATTTAAAAACCCCATAAGAAAAGGAAGGAAGGAGAGGCTTGGTCTCCAGAGCAGGCAGTCCTGGGTTCGAATTCCAGCTCCGCCAGTACCACATAGCCATGAACAAGTTATGTAACCTCTCTAACCACAAATCCATCATCTGTAAAATGGGGGCAGTGAAAGAACCTGCCTCTTAGGATGTTGTTTTAGTCATCTAGTACTGCTATAATAGAAATACCACAGGTGGGTGGCTTTAACAAAGAGAAATTTATTCACTCATACTCTAGTAGGTTATAAGTTCAAATTCAGGGTGTCAGCTCCAGGGGATGGCTTTCTTTCTGTGTCGGCTCTGGAGGAAGGTCCCTGTCATCAGTCTTCCCATGGTTGAGGAGCTTCTCATGCACAGGGACCTGGGTCCAAAGGACATGCTCTGCTCCTGTCACTGCTTTCTTGGTGGTATTAGGTCCCCAACTCTCTGCTTGCTTCTCTTTCCTTTTATCTCTTGAGAGATAAAAGGTGGTGCAGGCCACACCCCAGGGAAACTCCCTTTACCTTGGATCAGGGAGGTGACCTGAGTAAGGGCGGTGTTACAATCCCACCCTAATCCTCTCAACGTAAAATTACAATCACAAAATGGGGTACAGCCATACAATACTGGGAATCATAGCCTAACCAAGTTGAAACATATTTTTGGGGGGCACAACTCAATCCATGACAGATGTCTATGACAGTTAAATGATACATTACAGTTAAGGTACTATGCTTAGTGTCTGGCTCACAAATTGTAGCTGCTGCTGCTGCTATTGTTTTACACACATACACACACACACACGTATATATAATATATATATGTACTTTTTTTTTAATAGACACAGTTCTGGCACTTATAAACTGTGACCTAGTCTTCTAGGCTTATCAAAAGCTGGAATTAGAGGACCTTCTCTTGGGAATTTTCTCACCCAGTCCCTAATTTGCCAGCTGAAGAGACTGTAGCCCCATCTGCCCCTCTAGATAGCACTTTTTTCACACACACAGAGCAGACATTAACCGAGCCATCTCTGAGAGCCTCCCACCTCTGAAGATTCTGAGATTCTGGCATCAGGGAGAATGCTGAACTGCAATGAGCAGTGGGGAGGGGCCCTGGACTGTGAGAAGAGCCTGGGTCGCATTCTGCAAACTGTTCTCTCATATGTTCTATTTCTTTTGGTGACATAGTCACCCAGACCCAGAAACTTGGCACCGTCTTTGAGTCTTTCAACTTAGAACTCACCACTTAGCAAGTACTATTTTCCTTGATTATGTCTGTTGTATCAATTCTATATCAGTCAGATATTGCCGCATAACAAACAATCACAAAAAAAAACCTCGATGGCACACAATTATAAGCATTCATTTAGATTATGTGTATGTGAGTTGATTGGAGGTAGGCTGACCCAGGCTAGACTTAGGTAGGGTCCTGCTCCGCATGTCCCTCATCCTCCCCCTGGATCATCAGGCCAGCCCAGAGATATCTTCTCATGACGATGGAAAAAGATGACAGTACGAATATATACTTAAGGTCTCTTAGGGCCTCAGATTGGAACTGACACCCTGTCACTTCTGCCTCATTTTCTTGCCCAAAGCAAGTCACATGGCCAAACCCAAAGACAAGGGGTAGGGGAAATGTATTCCTCTGCTTTAGTAGGGAAGAATGAAGATTTCTGAATATAATCTCCCATAGATTCTTATCTTTCCATTGCCAGGTAGTTTAGGTTGTATTTCATCCTGCAGGTCTCCACACCTTTGCCTTGTTAACCTTTCTAAAGAGCACAGGTATGAACATGACATTCTGTGCCCCCCAAAACCTTCCCTCCTGACCACCACATGGAACCCAGCTCCTTGGCTGGTTGCAGCCATCCATTCTCTGGCCCCAACCTTCTTTCCCAGCCCTGTCTCCTATTTTATCTCTTCACCCCGCCTATGCTGGACCTGGGCTGGTTACACCTCCCTGCTTCCCAAACACTCATGTGATCCTCCCTGCGCCTTCCTCCTTGTGTCATTCTCTCCACCTGAAATGTCCCCCACCCCCACCCCCTCAGAGTCCCATGTCAAAATCCTAGCCTCTTTCAAGGCCCTGGTTTCCAGTTGGAAGTAATAACTCCTACCTCTGAGTTCCCAAAATCCCTGTACTTAAACCCTTCTTTTTTTTTTTTTTTTAATTGTACTTTAGATGAAGGTTTACAGAACAAACTAGTTTCTTATTAAACAGTTAGTACACATATTGTTTTATGACATTGGTTAACAACTCCACGACATGTCAACACTCTCCCTTCTCAACCTTGGGTTCCCTGTTACCAGCTTTCCTGTCCCCTCCTGCCTTCTAGTCCTTGCCCCTGGGCTGGTGTACCCCTTTAGTCTGGTTTTGTTTTATGGGCCTGTTCAATCTTTGCCTGAAGGGTGAACCCCAGGAGTGAGTTCATTACTGAGCTGAAAGCATGTCTGGGGAGCATACCCTGTTCTTTCTCTTTGAGTCAGAATTTTGTTCTATATTTTTCTGCAGCTGTGTCTGAAACCCCCTATTGTGATCCCTGTCAGAGCAGTCAGTGGTGGTAGCTGAGTACCATCTAGGTGTACTGGACTCAGTCTGGTGGAGGCTGTGGTAGTTGTGGTCCATTAGTCCTTTGGGCTAATCTTCCCCTTGTATTTTTAGTTTTCTTCCTTCTTCTTTGCTCCTGAAGGGGTGAGACCAGTGGAGTATCCTAGATGGCCGCTCACAGGCTTTTAAGACCCCAGACACTACTCATCAAACAGAATGTAGAACATTTTCTTTATAAACTATGTTATGCCAATTGAGCTAGATGTTCCCTGAGACCATAGTCCCCACAGCCTTCAGCCTAGCAATTCGGTCTCTCAGGGAGTTTGGATGTATCTATGGAGTTTCCATGACCTTGCCTTATACAAGTTTACCTAGACCCTTCTGATGATTTTGAATATCTTCTCTCTTGTATCACAATTATGAGTGAACATGTCTTGTCCTAGAGCTAGTGCACTGCCTGGCACACAGTGGGGCAATAATATTGTTAAGGAGGAAGAGTGAATGGATGAATGAATGCCTGTCATTATCCTGGTAGCCTCTAAGCCCCTTGCAGGCAGGGACATTAAGTAGCTTGTGCCTGCTAAAGGGCCTCAGTCACCAATTACTGCCATGTTGCTGAGCATGTTCTGCCCTCCCCCACATGGAGGACATGATTTGGGAGTGTCACAGGGAGGTAGTTCAGCAGAAGGAGTGGAATGGGGGAGTTGGTGAGTCTGGGAAGGGTGTCCTCTCCCCCCTACCTCACCCTGGCCCCTGTGAAGAAAGAGAGGCTGTGGACACAGCCTGGGGACACCTGAAGAAGAGGCACTGTGACTGAAGGTCAAGGTGGCCATGGGTGAGCCCTGGCACTCACTCATGCCTCAGCCGCAGGTCGCCCGTCTCCACCCTCGTTCAGAACATGGAGACCAGCTCCTTAGACCGTAGGCGCTGCAGTGCGGCGGGGTCACACCGGCCCCCTCGGGCCCACGAGCTGACTGCTGTCTTGTGCCTCCGCAGAAGGACTTCACCGTGCGAGAGGAGCTGCAGCAGCAGGACGTGGAGCGCTGGCTGGGCTTCATCACGTTCCTGTGCGAGGTGTTCGGCACCATGCGCAGCAGCACCGGCGAGCCCTTCCGCGTGCTCGTGTGCCCCATCTACACCTGTCTCAGGGAGGTAAGAGAAGACCGCGCCGCCGGCCAGCCGGCCAGCGAGGAGCGCGCACTTGAATTCCTGTCAGTCAAAGCTCACCTCAGGAGCGCCATAAGGCTCATATCAACTATAAAGTGCTCAATCCTTTGGCAAAGAGAACTGTTTAACTCCCTGCTCTTCTGCTTTCTGAAGCCAGGTTTCTATTTACTACGTTTCCTTACAGGGAAACAGTCCCCAAAAGGTAGTATCATTAACTCAGACTTTGGTGATTCATAATCTAGAATATTGGCCTGCCGAGAGGATGCCCTCCATATTATTTGAATGCACAAATCTTTGAATTGGTTTCGTTTACCGTTGAATTATTTATTTTCAAAAACATGTTTGCTTCCAAATTTCATCTGGAAAAGAAAAAAGTAAGAATAACAAAGAGATTTCTGAGAAGCAAGAACTTAAGGGGATACTTTCTTCAGCAGATATAGTAATGTACTTTACAAGGCCCCTCTGGCTGTTCTCCAGGGGTGGGGTTGGAAGGGGGCAAAAGTGGAAGGTGGAAGCCCAGTCTGGAGGCTGTGACATCATAGGTGAGAGGTTGGTGGATTGGAATAGGGCAGAGAAAGTGAGGGGGGAGGGAAAGGCTTGGATTCTAGCCAAGTTTTGAGTTAGAACCAGTGGGACTATGAGATGAAGGGAAGGGTGGAAGTGACATGGGCTCCACGTTTACCAGCCTGTGGGCACCATTCTCTCAGATGGGGAATGCTGGAAGAGAGACAGCAGGAGTGGGGATGAAAATCAGGAGTTGGTGTTCAACAGGTGTCGTGTTAGTTGCCTGTCAGATATCCCCATAGAGCTGTTCCCCAGGGTACTTAGGTAGAAGTGTCTGAAGAGCTGGAGTCCCTGAGTGGTGTAAACAGTTAATGCACTCGGCTGCTAACTGAGAGGTTGGAGTTGGAGTCCACCCAGAAGTGCCTCGGAAGAAAGGCTTAGCAATCTAAAAAAAAAAAATTTATCTACTTCCGAAAAATCAGCCATTGAAAACCCTGTGGAGCACAGTTCTACTCTGACACACAGGGGCAGCCATATGTTAGAGTCGACTCAATAGCAGCTGGTTTTTGGTTTTGTTTTGTTTTGTTTTTAATCTAATGATCTAGGAGGGGTCAGTACTGAAGATATGCAATTGAGGGTTGTCTGAAGTATCGATATGAGTATGAGCGTGGTATTAAAGACTAGGAATGGGTGGAGCCACCTAAGAAGAGGGTCTAGATGGAGGCGAGGAGAGGAGCCAGCAGAGGAGGCTGAGGAGCAGTGGCCAAGGAGGCAGGAGGCAAACCAGAAAGATGTAGAGTCTGAGAAGGTTCAAGAGAGCACTTGAAAATCGTCACAGGGACCCCCCCAAGAAGAGCCTGGGCGAGCCTCACAGGTCACATGTGCTGTCCTCTCGCGTCCTCAGTGGCCCTCTGCAGTGGGGACCAGGATCAGGGAGGAGGAGCTGCTGGAGAATGCGGCCGAGAGCTAAGTAGGAACAGGACACAGCAATGTCCTGGCTTGGGCACCAAGGGAGTCACTGGGGACCATGGCTTCAGAGGAGGAAGCTCTGAAGCCAGAATCGCCTGTGTTGAGGAGTCAGTGGAGGCACGGACCTGAGTGCGGACATGTCTTTTGAGAATTTTTGCTGTGAAAGTCAGGAAAAGGGAACTGGTTGGCTAAAGGGGGGAAGGGGTAGAAGGTGTGGGATCAAAGGGCATTTTTGTGTTTGGGAAAAAAAGGAGATATTAGGGTGATTTAAGAGAAGGGAGGGGAAGGTATTTCTAAGCATTCATGGAGCATACATTTGGAAGAAATTGCCTGCTCTTTGCAGACTGCCTGGTCACCCATTAAAGCAGAGGATGAGGGCCTCTCCTGGGTGCTTTGTAAACCTGTAAGCCTCTGCTACTCGCAGAGCCAAACCATGTTTCTTAGCAAGTACTTTTGAATTCAGACTTATTTCACAGGCTCAATGGCCTCTCCCAGCGTCACTTCACCCTCAAGGGGTCTTAAGCCCAGAATGCAGTACCAAGGGGGTCTGGAGCTTTACCTTTTACGTCCCTTTGGAATGATCCAAAGGCGGCTGTCTTGGAGGCAGAGGGCTGGCCCTCTTGACTTCTGGGGGTCCTCCCATCCTTGCCTGCAGTGTGCCTCACAAAGGGAGCAGCCTTGTTCTAGGACAGTGACCTCGATTGCCCCAACAAGTTCGCTCAGCATGATCTGAACACCTCCTGGCGTTGCTGTCACCTGCTCCCCTGAGCAGGAAGCAGGAATATAACTGAATGCTGGCCTGGCTGCTGGGACACTTTTAACACCACCTGAGGTAGTGCAAACTTTCTGGTGTGAGATCCGGAAGGTGCCAGGAGGTGTGCACAGGCACAAAGAACCACCCCCATTGCACGTTTGCTTGCTGCGTTAACTTCTCAGGGTGGCTTCACAAATGCAGGCCCATACTGGGCTAGTAGTGGTCAACTCGCGGAGTAAATAAATCACCTGTGGCTTTCATCATTGTGTAAAAGAAGAAGCCAGAGCACCCTGTATCCAGCTGTATGCTTTAGGCCACATGGGGACATGGTTATAGAGCATCATCCCTGGGGCCAGGCTACTGCCTCGGTTCAAATCCTGGCTCTGTTGCTTTTTAGTTGTGTGATCTTGGGGGAGAGTTTAACTGCCCTGAGCTTAGGTTTCCTTATCTGCAAAGCGGGATCACGTTGCTTTCTCAGCAAGGGTTTAGGGAGGGGATGTGGCATGGGGAGGGTGCTGGTTACACAGAGCTCTGTGCTATGCAGTGCCCCATCTGGGGACACGTGGCTGGTCCATGCAAGAGCTGGTCCATCTGGAGCTCCTGAACTCCCAGTCCATGGCTCTTTCCAGTAGAAACCGTGGCTCCCCTTAAACTCAGTCCTAAGAAAAGACGGAGATACAAAGTAGGACCCTATGGATCTTATCAATCCCTTTGTAGGGCTTATTGCCTTTCCAGCTCCCTGGGGGCCCCTGAATTCTCCCCTGCTTCATCACACACTCACTCATACTCAACTCTGACTGACTTCTCGGGAGCAAGTCAAGCCAGCTCTTGGCAATTTCTAGAAGCCAAAGACACCGCTGCTGCCTCCTATGCTGGGAAAATGTAGGCTTTTCCCTGAGGCCATGCAGATAACTGACTCCAAATCCCTAGCTCCCTCTCAGCCCTGGGATCCTCCCAATGCCCCCTAGACTCATATTTCCAGCTGCCGCCTAGAGTCCCAGGTCAGGCCTCAGGCCCCCCAACACCACATGGCTGGAGCTGTACCCCAGAGCCCTCTTGCTCAGACAAAGTTCTCATACGGGCCCGGGGCCACCTTTCCTGCCTCTCTCCTGCCAGGCAGCAGCCCCAGACTCACCTGACTGCCTACATTCCGTACCTGCCATGGCCTCCCCCACTTTTCTTCCTTAGTGCCGCTGAGTCACACACACACACACACACACACACACACTGGCCATTTTGATGTGAGGAGTCTCCTGTAGAACAAACCTAAGGGGCAGCTGCAAAGCCCTCACAGCCGGCCCAGCCTGAGCTCACACTCATTCCAGTGTCCTCCTTCACCCCTCTGCCCCTAGAGCTTGGGCATGCGCTCAGTTGGTCAGCCCCCTCAAACTGGAGAACACCAGCTGTGTGAGACCTGCCCTGCCCAGAGCAAGGCCCCTGGGCATTTCCTTCTGGACTGAGACCTAGCTGAATGAACTGGTCTCTCGGTACTCGAGCTTGAAACCTCGGAGTCATTTCCAGTCTCCCTCATCTTGGCCCTGACACCTCCTCCCAGGCCCCAGTGGGACACAGCTGACAGCTCCTCCTGACTGTTCCATCCTCATTCTTGCCTTTTCACAACACCTTGTCATCTATTTAGCAATGGTAACGGCGCATGCTACCACAAGGAAGGCGCTCTCTGAAGAACTTGATGTGGCCTTTTCTCTTTTACTCAAAAAACACTCTAAAGTTTTTTTTTCCAGTTACCATCAAGTCAGTGCCAACTCATGGTGTCCCCGTGTGCGTCAGAGTAGAGCTGTGCTCCGTAGGGTTTTCACTGCTGGTTTTTCAGAAGTAGATGGCCAGACCTTTCTTCTGAGATACCTCTGGGGGGACTCGAACCACCAACCTTTCAGTTAGCAGGTGAGCAAGCAGCCGTTAGTACTATCACCCAGGGACTCCCCTCCGAAGATTATCATGCCAATTTCGCAGAGGAGGGCAGAGAGGCCAGGTAACTTGCCCAGGGCCACACAGCCAGTAGGTGGCAGAATCAGTATTTGAATCCAGGTCTGACTCTGGAGTCCTTGTGCCACAACCTTTTGAGCAGAGCAGGGACCACTCTCATCCCTCAGTCCTTAACCCCCCACCTGCTCCATGGTGGGGCCCCTGTAGATATTTGCATAATTGATCCTGTTTTTGCCATGAATACCAAACCAAAACCAACCCGTTGCCATCGAGTCAATTCCAACTCATAGCGACCCTACAGAACAGAGTAGAACTGCCCCCATAGAGCTCCCAAGGCTGTAAATCTTTACAGAAGCAGACTGCCACATCTTTCTCCCATGGAGCGGCTGGTGGATTCAAACCACTGACCTTTTGATTAGCAGCTGAGAGCTTAACCATTGTGCCACTAGGGCTCCTTTTGCCATGAATAACCTGTGCCAATCAGATATCCTTCTTTGAGGGGTAGATGAGAATAAGTTTCAATGAGCCCTTTTTTTTGCTTAAGAGCAAACAGTTTCTGCCAAGATGGTTTTCAAAGAGTTCGAAAAGTCTTGGTCCCTCAAACTGCGCAAGTCTTCCAGCCCTCATGTTTACAGCTTGCATTTGCTCAGCAAGCTCTTTTTTAATAGCATTCAAAGGAACCGTAGGTCCTGGGTGGTGCAAACAGTTTACACTCAGCTGTTAACTGAAATGTTAGCAGTTCAAACCCATCCAGCTGTGCCTCAGAAGAAAGGCCTGGCAATCTGCTTCCATAAAAAGTACAGGCAAGAAAACCCTACTGTAACACAGGGGGTTGCTGTGAGTCAGAATTGGCTCAACAGCAATGGGAGGAGGAGGAGAAAAGGATCTCTTGATCCTGCCCCAGGTCCGCAGCCAAGCTGTGAAATTGGAGGGTTCCACCCCCTAGAGGTATGCGTGTTTGTGCTTAAGCTCAGGGTGTCGGGTGCCTCTATCTCAGCTTCTCTGAGCTGCCCTGCCAGGCTCTGGGTCTGGCTGGCCCAGTACCCGCATATCCTGACCCTCCAGCCCCCTCTGCCTCCTCCACGCCCCTGTCACCTCTGTGACCCAGTGGTGTTTCTGCTAGGCTCCTTTGGATTGTCATTGAATGCTTCTCTCTGGGCCCCTTACTTCAAGAGCTTTTCTGGAAATTCCTCTGGCAGGGAGTGACTTTTAACTGCTTCGTGCCTTTTCCCTTTGAGAAGCCTGTGCCTCTCCACTTCCTCTCATTCTCTTTTCTCCCCTGCCTGCAACGTGTCACTTCCATCTCTTCATTCCACCTCCTCCATCTCTACCCATAATTCCCTCCACCTGCCGTCTTCAGAGGAGTTCTGGGTGATGCAAGCCCAGTTAAGTCCTCGACTACTAGCCAAAGGATTGGCAGTTCAAACCTACCCAGGGGCACCTCAGGAGAAAGACCTGGCGATCTGTTTCAGGAAGGTTGCAGCCTCGAAAACTCTATGGAGTACATTCTACTCTGCGCACATGGGGCCACCATGAGTCAGAATCAACTCAACAGCAACTAACAACAACGACAGCCGTCTTCAGAGTCCCGCAGTAACAGCCAGGGTGAGGAGTGGTGTTCCAGAGGAAGGGAGGAGGCGTACTTTCTATCAGGAATCTCTCACCCCTCCGCACCCCTACTGCCCCCTCACCCTCTCCTTCCTGGGGCTGACTCCTTTGCTGTCCCCACACCCCAGGCCCTAGAGAGCCCAGCTGCCCCTCCCTGCACTTTCCAGAGGAAGGGCAGGGAGGGGGCAGGTGCCTCTGAGGGGTGTCTCTGTGGGGTGCCCTCACAGGGGTGGACCTGGCTGGGCTCCTGGAGGAGGCTGGCAGGCACTGGCCGGGGAGGAGAACACAGAGGTCAGCGAGTCAGGCTTCTCAGGAAATGAAATTGCTCTGTGCAACAATGAGGGAGCCGCTTTTTTACATTTTTGCGTGAGCGTGCATTCAATTGCTCACATTGTTTTGGCTCCAGGGGAAATCTGACCTCGGAAAAGGATGAGATGAAGTGGGTGTGGGTGGAGAGCCTCTGCTATTTCACAGGCCTGAGGGAGTCAAGCAGAACATTCTTCTGAGGGACAGAGGACCGCTCCTCCTTTCCAGCGAGCTGGAGACGGGGCTGCATTCGGACCTCCAACAAGGCCCACTTTGGTGAGGTGGCTGTGCCCGGGCAGCAGTAGATGATGAAGGGGATGGAGATTTGCTGGCTGGACCAGTGGGAAACTATCCTCCCTGCCGCCCAGGGCTCCGGACCGCATATCTCGGGGAGGTTTTACAAAATTACAGATTCCCAGATCCCTCCTTCAACCACAGAAATCAAACTTTCTGAGAATGGGTCTTAAAAAAAAACTTAAGCTCCCTATGATTTCAGCGTGCCCGTCAAGGTTAAGTAACACAAGCAGCCACATCATATGTGCGTTTAGTGAGCATCCATTGACAAGCCAAAGGTCCTTATGGGAAGGGCACCACAGCCTTGAGAGCCAGAGAGACCTGAGTTTGAATCCCAGCTCTGCCACTTAGTAGCTGTGGGCCTTTAATCTAATTCTTTAATCTCTCTGAACCTCAATTTCCTTTGCAGTGATTAAGCTCTGGGCTGCTAACTGAAAGGTTGGCAGTTCAAACCCACTCAGTGGCTCTGCAGGAGAAAGACTTGGCAATCCACTTCCGTAAAGATTCACCAAATTCACTGCCGTTGAGCTGATTTTGACTCATAGCAACCCCATAGGACAGAGTAGAACTGCCCCACAGGATTTCCAAGGCTATAAATCTTCACGGAAGCAGCTGCCATATCTTTCTCCCACAGAGCGGCTGGTGGGTTTGAACCAGCAACTTTGCAGTCAGCAGCTGAGCACTACTTTAAGCACTGCACCACCAGGGCTCATCCATAAAGATTATACCCTAGGAAACCCTATAGCGCAGTTCTCCTCTCACATAGGGTCGCTATGAGTCAGAATCAACTCAACGGCACCCAACAACAAGCATTTGAGTAGATCCCCTGGGTGGTGCAAATGGTTAACATACTCGGCTGCTAACTGAAAGGTTGTTGGTACAAGTCCACCCAGAGGAACCTCAGAAGAAAGGCCTGGCAATCTATTGCCAAGAACATCAACCATCGAAGACCCTATGAAACACAGTTCTACTCTGACACACACGTAGTTGTTATGAGTTGAAATCCACTCAATGGCAACTGGGAAAAAAGAAAGAAAAAAAAAGGCTTATTTTAAAGCTTAAAATAAGTGAGAAATTGATGTAAAGCAAGTGGCATATGACAGGCCCTCGGTAAGCTGTCATACTGTCTACTGCTGTTGAATGTCCACCATGCCCCAGGCATTGCTTGAGAGAAGTATTACATCTGAGGCAGCCCCAGAACACAAGACACGTTCTCTGTAAGTGGGCATCCAAGGCCCCCACAGTCCTGGGGACCCTCTCATCAGCTCCCTACCATTCCGGGCAGACTGCCCCATTATATTTCCACAGAAGGCCTCTCCAGTGCCTCCTGGCTGGAACATGCTCATCCTCCTCAATGCCTGAATCTTGCCCCATGTCAGGACTGGGCTCACTTCCCATTGTTTCCAGGAACTGTTCCCCCGCCAGCCCAGCCCTCCCTGATTGACCCCTCTTGCAACATCCTATAGAACTAGTGTCCATACAGTACAGCTGGCACCTGTTCCCTGGACATGTCCTTTGCCAGGTGGTCCCTTCTTGGTTGCTTTTAAATCATGTCCATGTTGCATTGGTACCGGGGAGCAGGCTGGGTTTCGTCCATGACAAAACCACCCCCGCATTTTGCACAGGACTCTGTGCTCAGTCAATAAGCAGTGCTTTGGTTTGCTACTTTCTTAGTGAGCTGCAAAGTTTTCTAGTAGTACTAGAAGGAGGAAACAGAAATTGTAGTTCCCCCCTGCTCCCAAGGAGCTTACAATCCACTAGGTGACCACATCTACTGAAATTTAGCAGCCATGAACACCGAGGATGGATTGTGTGCTGGGCAAATATGGGAGGGAGGGGTCTCAGAGGAATGGGCAGCTGCTGGGAGCAGGAGGGAAGGGGAGGCTCCTTGGCAGGATTTGACCCTGAGCTAGGGCTTAATAGGAAGTGGACTTTGGGCAGGCATCTGAAAGTTTTTAAGCTAAAGAGCAACACCATGGAAGGCATAAAGGAGAGTTTATATATTCAATCAACAAACACTGAGGAAATTGCTGCTTCTTTCCCAAAAAAAATCCATTGCCATAGAGTCGATTCCAACTAATAGCAACCCCATGTGTTAGAGTACAACTGATCCATAGGATTTTCTTGGCTATAACCTTTATGGAAGCAGATGGCCAGGCTTTTCTTCCGTCAGGCAGCTGAATGGGTTCAAGCCCCCCCCACCACCACTTCAGGTTAATAGTCCGGCTCAGACTGTTTGTACTACTCGAGGACCTGCTACTTGCTTATTGAACTGAAGTCTCCCAGACACATTTCCTCCTGGAAATGTACTGCAATTACCAAGTCAAATAAGTCAAGGCACTCCCTGGCCAGAGGGACCATGGGTAACTCAGGGTACCGTGAACAGTGCGGTGATCAAAATGAGGTAGGGTGGGAAGAGGGAACATGGAAGCGCAGCCATCAAACATACAAGGAGATCTGCTTCGGAAGGGCATCATATCAGAGAACAAGCCCCGGATTCATTCTCCTCTTTAAAAGTTTTCTTACTACAGGCAATTCCCAGGTACAAATGTCTAACTTATGTACAATCTGTAATTTTGAACCAACCCCTGTAAAGCCTTATTATATTAAAAATATGAGGTACATACAACGGTTCGTAATAACAAATGGGTGCTACTTTGTAAAGTACATCAATACATAATTATTACTGTATTATTACGTTAAAGATGTTTTAGTGTATCTGGTAATGTTTCGTTAATATTTTCTATGCATAGAAAGGTACACTATATACTATAAACTAAGACAAACATTGGAAACCCTGGTAGTGTAGTGGTTAAGAGCTATGTCTGGTAACCAAAAAGTCAGTTCAAATCTACCAGGCACTCCTTGGAAACTCAAAGGGGCAGTTCTACTCCATCCTACAGGGTCGCTATGAGTTGGAATCAATGGCAGTGAGTTTTTCTGGTTTAAGACAAACATTGGAAACCCTGATGGTGTAGTGGATAAGAGCTACGACTGCTAACCAAAAGGTCGGCAGTTCGAATCCACAAGGCGCTCCTTGGAAGCTCTATAGGGTAGTTCTACTCTGTCCTATAGTGTCGCTATGAGCTGGACTTGGCCACAACAGGTTTGGTTTTCTGGTAAGACAAACATTTGACCAACTGCTGTTAGATATGAACCATTCTGACTTATGTACAAATTCAACTTAAAGAGAGATTTAAGAATGGAACCCGTTCATAATCCAGGAACTGCTGTATAGCAGTCAAACAAAAACATTAAGCCAGTAAGTGAAGGGCTGGAACGAGGCTTGAAAACTCAGAAGAACCTTTCTTCATGAACAGTTTATTCCAGCCCTAATCTTAGGCACAGACCCCGCCTGGAATGTTCCTCTGAGAATGTAATCTTTTTGGGGCAGGTACATAGCCCCTGGGCACTGGTTTAGCGACAGAGCCCCTCCAGGTCCAGCAGCTGCTGCTATGAATACCCCAGCTTAAGCAACCGCTCCTGTAACCACCTCAGAAATAACTCCCCACCAGTTTCGTCCCCTCCAGAGCTTTCGGTTGCCCCCTTCCTTTTGGCTGAAGTAGAGAAGTCACTCAGTGGTGTGAGGCTGTTGATCTCCTAGATCTCACCTTCCCACACAAGCACATTAAAGCGGCCCCATCTGAGGCTGCCCGGGGTCCATGACCTCCTGGGATAAAACTCAAGTCTCCCACCCCCACCACTCCCGGACCCTCTCCCCAGCCCCCACCCCTTAACCGTTCTGCTTCTTTAGCCAGACTTGGCAAACTGAAATGTGAAATTTGAAGCCAGTGTTCCCCTTAGCAACCACAGTAACACAGGATCTGTTCAAGAGCCTGGAGTTATAAAAATACCAGCTTCCACCAGACACTGGCTTCCAAAGGGAAGCCAGTCTCCAAGCCAGGACCGTTTTTAAACAATTAAAACTCGATAGATTTCCAAACCCATCTCAGCATGGTTTCAGGAGGATATCGATTTAAATCTTTTGGAAGTTGGTGTTGGTTGCAAGCTTTGGGTATTTTCTCCAAAATATAGAGTAAGAAAGAGGGTGGCTCACTTGAGAATTAACTGGCCTTATATGTGGAAGCCCTGATGGCGTCGTGGTTAAGAGCTAGAGCTGCTAACCAAAAGGTTGGCAGTTCCAATCCACCAGGCGCTCCTTGGAAACCCTACGGGGCAGTTCTACTCTGTCCTATAGGGTTGCTGAGTTGGAATTGACTAGATGGCAATGGGTTTGGTTTGTTTGTTTGTTTTTGTTATAAAGGATATAGGAGGCCTGATGGTACAGTGGTTTAAAGTGCTCACCTGCTAATCGAAAGGTTAGTGGTTTGAACCCACCAGCCATCCTGTGGGAGAAACGTGGCAGTCTGCTTCCCTCAAAATTTACAGCCTTGAAAGCCCTATGGGGCGATTCTACTCTGTCCTATATGGTCACTATGAGTCGAAATTCGACCCCATGGCACCTAACAATAACAATAAAGGATATATAGGTGGAAGCAGTTTTTCTTAATAAACATCAACTGTTCAGCACTTTAAAAAAAAGTTAGGCCAAATTGCTGAATCCCAGTGAACCTCAGTACAACTGAAATGCTCCTCGGAAGCAAGGATGGTGAGACTGCGTCTCACATACTTTGGACATGTTGTCAGGAAGGATCAGTCCCTGGAGAAGGACATCATGCTTGGTGAAGTAGAGAGTCAGCAAAAAAGAGGAAGACCCTCAATGAGATGGATTGACACAGTGGCTGCAACAATGGTCTCAAGCATAGCAACAACTATGAGGATGGCACAGGACTGGGCAGTGTTTCGTTCTGTTGAGCATAGGGTTGCTATGAGTCGAAACCTACTCCAAGGCACCGGACAGCAACAGTGAACCTCAGTCTTTCCAGTTCCCCTCCCAGTGAGTCCACAGCTCCCTCAGTCCTCCTAATTAGAGAGGGAGGATGATTTAGAAGATCTCCCCTTCCTTGAAAGCAGTCTTGATTAACGTAACCATTTTCTAGCAGGAATTCTCAGGCCACAGGTAGGAAGGTAAGAGGTGGAGTCATCCAAATTTTTATGCTCAGGACCAGAAAGTCCTGCATCCCTTAACCCCAGCCTTCCCTACCCCCAGACGCCCGTGCCCCGCCCACCCCTAGGGCACGGCCCTAGGAGGAATCTGAAATCCTCCTTATAAATCTCTGGCTTTCTTTGTGCGTGCCCTGCAGGGGGCACCCTACCTTGATGTGGGGACAGAGCATGGCACCCCCAGAGGAAGGCAGAGGCAGAGGCGTCCCTGGCCACAGCCAGGGCAGATTCGCACTCCCTGCCTCCTCCCCTCCTCCTCCCTCCTCTTATCTCCTGGGGCCATGTCTTGTAATTTTGAAAAATATTCTAACTTGGTAATTAATCTGAACTTCAAGAGGCCCCTCCTTTTTGCAGAGTTGCACAAAGGGAGGTGGAGACAGAGACCCGAGAAGCTGAAGGGGGAAAGGGGGGTGCGGATTTTTTCTAAACTGTCAAATGGACAGAAGGGGATAAAATTGTACCTTGCTGGAGTTGTGTGTACAAGACATAAGCATACACATACATATACATCTGTCTAGATTTTTAAATCCTTTGGATTTAAAAAAAAAAGAACAAGTCTGCCCAGCGAACTTGGAGCACAAGGGGAGCCAGGCTGGGGCACTTACCAGAGGCACCGTCTGGGTGGGGCACAGTGTGGCTGGGAAGGTGAGAAAGTAACATGTATTTAGAAGAAAAGAAACTGTGTCCTGTGGAGGTTAAAAAAATGGCCGTCAGTAACTTCTGGTAACCTGTAGGTCAAGAAATAGTTTGGCCCAGTGGTAGAAATCTCACCTTCCGTGCGGGAGACCAGGGATCCATTCCTGGGCAAGGCACCCCAGGCACAGCCGCCACATGTCTGTCAGTGGAGGCTTGCATGTTGCTATGCTGCTGAACAGGTTTCAGTTCAACTTCTAGACTAAGACAGACTAGGAAGAAAGGCCTAGTGATCTACTTCTGAAAACAGCCAGTGAAAACCATACGGATCACAATGTTCTGACCCTGTTGCATATGGGGTGCCATGAGTCAGGAGCCAGCTTGAGGGCAATGACAACAACAGCAGCCTGTTTCCTACTACAGGCTATAGTAAGTGGCTCCCACCACATCTTGGCCCGCCCGCCCCTTAGCACTCCCCTCCCCCAGTGCCTCCCCATGGCTTGCACAACCCTTCCCCCCTCAACCCTGTACAAGCTCTGCCCAGTCTTCATGCCCCTGCTCAGGTACCCCTCCATCCAGAAACTCAGGTACCACATGCTGGGCCTTGGGGGTGAGTGTGCCGTGGTACCTACCTGCACAGAGCTGCTGTCTGGTACGGGGCGATAAGAGTGTGCCCAGTACAGTCCTCCTCATGACCCACACTTACCTTCTTTTTCTTTAACCTGCCCCAGCCCTTGTAGGAAGCCCTGGTGGCACTGTGGTTAGGTATCCGGCTGCTAACCAAAAGGTCAGCAGTTCAAACCCACCAGCTGCTCCTTGGAAACCCTATGGGCAGTTCTACTCTGTCCTATAGGGTAGCTATGAGTTGGAATCAACTCAACAGCAACGGGTTTTGGGTTACCCCTTGCAGGGACCTAGAGTATAAATTTAGCAGTTGATGATACCACATTTACTGCTGTCTCTGCATTCAGATGTAAAGCACCTTCAGGCAGTACCTGTCCTGTCTGGGCCAGATGCAGCTCGGAACCATCTCTCCCCCTTTTTTCTTTCCATCTCAAGACCCAATTAGGATCCAGTTCCTCACTGACGGCTCCATCATCATCTCGCCAGCACTGATCAGGGGCTTCAGGTGGCCTGGACCAGGCTGTATAAGAAGAATCCGCTAGGATCATTTCCTTTCTGGTAGCTAGGAAGAGAGTGGTGCTGGGGAAAGAAGGCCGACTTGGGAGCCAGGCAGATTGGAGCTACTTGCCCTCTCTGGCCTTGTCAAGATGGGGATTTGTTAATTACAAGTTGGTATCTTCCCTTCCCTGTAGTTCCCAGTCTGTTGGCACGCTGGAAACTAAAAACTGAAGACATGAAATAAGGGCATCAGTCAGCAACATATTTATATTGCTTAATATTAAATACTTCTTAATGAGAAAAAGCATGAAGGAAAAAATCTCAGGGCCTTTGTTCTGGCTGTTCCCTCTGCCAAGGATGCTCTTCTTCCAGGTGTCCTTCAAGGTCTCTGCTTGGGTGCCAGTTTCAAAGAAAGACCCTCCTGACCACACCCAGCCCACCCTGCCATCCCTGTCACTCTGTCCCCTGCCTGCTTTCCTTTTCTTCATAGCCCTTACTAGTACCTGGCTTTACCTTAGAAATTTCTTTTTAATCTGTTTGTTTTCTGTCTCCCCAATTGGAATGGGAACTCCCTAAAGGCAGTGCCTTAGTTATCTAGTGCTGCTGTAACAGAAATACCACAAGTGGATGGCTTTAACAAACAGAAGTTTATTCTCTCACAGCCTAGGAGGCTGTGATGCAGGGCACCAGCTCCCAAGGAAGGTTTTCTTTCTCTGTTGGCTCTGGGGGAAGGTCCTTATCATCAATTCTCCCCTGGTCTAGGAGCTTCTCAGCGCAGGGACACCGGGCCCAAAGGACACTCTCTGCTCCTGGCTCACGTTCTTGGTAGTGTGAGGTCCCTTTCCCCTCTGTTCGCTTCTCTCTTTTATATCTCAAAAGAAATTGACTCAAGATACAACCTAATCCTGTAGATTGAGTCCTGCCCCATTAACATGACTGCCTCTAATCCTGTCTCATTAATATCATAGAGGTTAGGATTTACAACACATAGGAAATTCACATCAGATCACAAAATGGTGGACAACCACACATACTGGAAATCATGGCCTAGCCAGGTTGGTACACATTTTGGGGGGACACAATTCAATCCATAACATGCAGGGAATTTGTGTATTTGCTCCCAGCTATATCCCAGTGCCTAGAACAGTACCTGGCATAGAATAGGTACTCAATAACTGCTTGTTGGATACATGAAATAGTGGGTCTAAAGTGAGCAAAGAGGGAGACAGTAGTCAGCCCTTCTGTTGTTAATCCAGGAAGACTCTTGGAGGAGGTAAATCCAAAATCTTTAAAGAGGCAAAGTAAACAGGCAAGGTAAGTAGGACTGGGTGGAGGGGACTTGCTGATAGTGGTTCCTGGGGTTGTTGAGGAGGCCCACTTAGTGCGCTGGGCCTGGAGATGCAGGGGGAGGAGCTAAGCCTTTCTGTCCTGTCTCTCCCATGGGAAGGAGAGGGAGTAAGGCGGCTGTAAAGGAACCAAGAGGGTGCCCTGAAGGTCAAGAAGGACGGGCCCAGCCCAGGGAGTGGAAGAATGGAGTGGGTGGGAGAGGACGCCCCACACAGTCATGAATATTGAGGATAACAGAAACCTCTTAGCCCTTAGCCAAAACCAAAAACCAAACCTGTTGTGCCCTCGAGTTGATTCTGACTCATAGGGACCCTATATGACAGAGTAGAACTGCCCCCATAGGGTTTCCAAGAAGCGCCTGGTGGATTTGAACTGCTGACCTTTTGGTTAGCAGCCATACCTCTTAACCACTACGCCACCACGGTTTCCATAGCTCTTAACGGTTACAGCAAAATTTCAGCTATGGAGCTACGAGTCCAGTAGCAACATAAAGCGAGCAACATGTGTAATTTTAAATTTTCTAATAGCCACATTTTTAAAAAGGAACAGGTGAAATTAATTTTAATAATATGTTTTATGTAACCCAATGTATCTAAATAATTATCATTTCAACTTGTAATCAATATTTTAAAATATCAGTGAGACTTTTTGCCTTTTTTCCCTTCCATACTAAGTCTTTGAAATCTGGTGGATTGTAACTGAAAGGCTAGCAGTTTGAGTCCACCTAGAGGCACCTCGGAAGAAAGCCCTGGTACGTACTTCCGGAAAATCAGCCATTGAGAACTCTGTGGAGCCCAGTTCTGCTCTGAGGCACTGTGAGTCGGAACAGACTCAGCAGCAACTGGTTTGACTTTTTGGTGTTTCTCTTATTCCATTGCTGTTGAGTTAATTCTGACTCATAGCAACCCTACAGGACAGAGTAGAACTGCTCCATGGGGTTTCCAAGGCTGTAATCTTTACAGAAGCAGACTGCCACATCTTTCTCCCTGGTGGGTTGAAACCACCAGCCTTTATGTTAGCAGCAGAGTGCTTAACCACTGTGCTGCCAGGGCTCCTTTTATTCTTATAAGCCACTGCCGTCAAGTCCATTCCAGCTCATAGTATCCCTCAGTTCAGACTAGCCACATTTCAAGTGCTCAAAAGCTGTATGTGGCTAATGGCTATTTACTACAGGTCTGCAAGCTAGCTTCTGGAATCCTCAAGCTTTTGGAAAAGTTGTGGATCCTCAAAGTATCAAAGATACTTTTTTATAGGTTTTCTCTCTGAGCACCCAGCAACAAAGCAGAGCCCAGTGAGCTGAAAACCTAAAGCTAGCAGCCCATGCGCTGGCTGAGTTGGTTGGCTGGGAACTCCCTGGCAGGGTCTGCAAAAGGTAATCCTTTTGACCCTGGAATGAGGAAAGGTGGGGAAAGTGAGGGAGGGAGCAAAATAGGTAAGATAGGAGAAAAGAAGGGCAGTGGCAGGGCCAGGGGCAAGGGTGGAAGGCCGAGACGCAGGAATGAGAACAGAGCGCACAGACAGGAGGGCGCAGTGCTGGGCAGGGGCAGGCAGCTGCCAGCTCCTCCTCACAGTGGCCAAGCAGAAGTCGTGGCCAACATGAAGAAGGCACAGTTAGCTCATTCCTTCATTGCCCTTCTGATTACACTGTTGTTCTCAGGACTCCCGTTTCTGTAATTAAGACCTTCTCGCTTACTCAGAGGTATTGAAACATAAAAGTATTTGCTGAATCTGGTTTCCCAGGGTTAAAAGCCAGACTTGGGAAATGCAAACACACTTGTGGAAATGCAAACACACAGTCAGTAACTAATTATCCTTTAATTAAGGCAGAAGCCCTGCTTAAAACAATTAGCTCTGGGAATTGAACAGTAGGTTCAACTCCACTTTTTGCTAATTATTCTTCCCCTGATGGCCAGGATGTGACGGGGCAGAGGGAGGGGGGCAGAGGCCAGGAGGGGAAATGAAATTGTCTGGGGCTCTTGGTGTGGACTGGACCATGTTCTGCTTGGCTTGGAATTGTTAGAGGAGAGTTTGGAGACACATTCTGAGGGTGTGGGGAAGGGCAAGGAGGATGTGGTTTGGGCAAGGGGAGTCGCGAGGCTGCCCCAGGCTTGGCCATGCGCCATGGGAAGTCTCAGAAGCTACTGCTGGCCACACTGAGGTGGCTTGCCTGGCTGGAGCTGAGGGTGTGGGCCAAGGATTAGCTGACTGGAAAGCAATTAGATGAGGTGGGGCTGGCTGGGAAAATACCTGGAATCCCAGGGTCAGAGTTGGGACTTGCTTGGGAAATGCTGCAGGCGGGAGGCCTTATGGGGTCTGGGGAGTGAAGGTGCCCCTTGAAGAGGTTGGCCACCACAGGCCCAGTGGGCCACACGCCTTTTGCCTCTTGTTGATGAGGAGAGGTGGATTATAGTATGTGGGGCTGGGGTGCCTACTGCCCTCTGGGAAGGAGTCCCTTCCTATAACCACTGTTTCTTCTTCCTAAATGCCTCCCCTATCTCAGTTTTGCCCACTCCCCTCCTCAGACTCCTAAGACCTTCCTAAGGCCTACCCCATGCCATCAGATAACCTCCCCCTTTCCTAGGTTAGGAGTCCCTTGGTGGCACAGTTAAGTGCTTGACAACTAACCAAAAGGTTGGTGGTTTAACCCCCCCCAGAAGCACCTCGTAAGAAAGGTCTGGTGATCTGCTTGCAAAAAGGTCATAGCCATCAATGATCTACTCTGACACACGGGTCGGCACGAATCTGAGTCAACTCATTGGTAACTGGTTTGGTTTTAGTTTTTTGTTTGAGTCGGAATCGACTTGACGGCAACAGGTTTAGGTAGGAGGGAAGGAGCCCTGGTGGCACAGTGGTTAAGCGCTCGGCTGCTAACCAAAATGTCGGCAGTTCAAACACAGCCGCTGCTCCTCAGGAGAAAGGTGTGATAGTCTGTACTCCTAAAGATTACAGCCCTGGAAACCCCAGGGGGCAGTTTTAGTCTATCCTGCAGCCGCTCCTTGGAAATGCTATGGGGCAGTTCTACTATGAGTCGAAATCAACTTAATGGCAACGGGTTTGCGTTTTTTTGTTTATTTAGGTAGGAGAGATGTATAGGGTGTTAACCAGGAATTTTGCATTTTGAAAGGGGATGTAGGAAGGAAAAAATGTGTTTTTCCCCAAAAAAGAAAAAAAGATGCTCAGTTTGAGAAGCACTGTCATAAAGGGGAGTGTGCGTGTTAACAACTTCCCAGGCGATGCTGCAGTGGGAGGACCACACACTGAGTACCACTGACCACCATACCCATGTTACAGACAAGAAAACCGAGACCCAGAGGTAACAGAGCTCTGTCACCTGCATCCCAGGATGCAGGGCTGGGTGAGTTTCCCAGCTCCAGCCACCTTCTGAGATGGGCCCTTCCAGCTCGCGTTGCCTGAGGCTCTCCCCTAGACACAGGAAGTATGTGTGTGGCCTCTGGAGCCTCGAAGATGGCAGGGCCCCTATGATTCACTTCCCACGAATTAAGACGGCACGCACTGAGCCATCCTCCAGCTGCCAGTCAGCTCCTTCCTGACCACCCTGTTGTGTGCTTTAGAGAAACTGCCCCCTAGGGTCAGGGATCTGCAGGGCAGGGACAAGAGGGAAAACGGGAAGAGCAAAAATTTGGATGTCACACTTACATGATTCAAACCCCACGTTGTTGGTACTAGCTGGGACCTGAGGCAAGTTACTTAACCTTTTTGAGCCTCAGTTTCCCTCAGTAAAATGAGAAACAGCCCCTCCTTCTGCAGGGTTGCTGGTAGGATTAGCGATAAAGCCTGGCACATTGTGGAACTTTTATGGTATCTTTATTGGCCACATTGGTGTTATGCCTTAACCACAGGGCTGTCCAGCCATAGCCTGGGCAGCCACAGAAAAGGGATACTGATCCTCCTGGCTGACACCTGAAACCATGTCTGTGTTGATACATCCCATCGTTGTCCCCTGCTCCTGTGACAATCCCATTGATGATTTAGGTTGGGTGTGTCCAGCCCGTGTCAAAGGTTGGACCTGGGGCATGGGTGGCCTTCAGGGTCTAGGAAGCCAGTGAAATTGTGAACAGACATCTGTGAACCTACGTAGATGAACGTTTTTCTGGGAGGTGCCAGAGTTCTCATCAAGTCCTCAAAGGGGTCCATGTTCCCCAAAAAGTTAAAGGTCGTGGGTCTGTAAACACAATGCACCAGAAAGCCCCAAATTATTAAGACAGATTCTTGGATTTGGGACTCAGCACCCTGACCCCAATGTACAGCTGTGGGCACGTTTGCCATCATCCAGTTCAGATCCGAACTTCCATTTCCTTAGCCCTAAGTACTGTGAGGAAACCCTGGTGGTGTAGTGGTTAAGTGCTATGGCTGCTAACCAAAGGATCTGCGCTCAAATCCACCGGGCACTCCTTGGAAACTCTATGGGGCAGTTCTACTCTGTCCTATAGGTTCACTGTGAGTTGGAATTGACTCGACAGCACTGGGTTTGGTTTTTTTTTTTTTTTTTTAAAGTATTGTGACAGGGAGCCCTGGTGGCACAAAGGTTAAGCACTGGGCTGCTAACTGAAAGATTGGTGGTTCGAACCCACCCGGTGGCTCGAACCCACCCGATGGCTCCACAGAGAAAGACCTCATGATCTGCGCCCGTAAGGATTACATCCAAGAAAATCCTATGGGGTAGTTCTACTCTGTCACATAGGGTCACTATGAGTCAGAATCAACTCAAAAGTACCTAAGAACAACAACAACTGTGACTAGCATCCTTGTCCTGCCAATGCTCAGAATCAGTGATGTCCTATGTAGGAAAGCCTGAGTAGAGCCAACAAGAACAGGTGGGCTTCTCACCTGCCACCAGGTAAGCAAGGGGGCCTCAGGGAACCTCAGTGCAGTATCACTGTGTTTGCTTTCAATGTAAATACCTGAAAGTTTTAAAAGGGGCAAACTAAGCAATGGTATTATGGTTACCCTAGTGGTTACCCTAGTGAAAGGGGAGGGGGCACAAGCGGACTCTGGGGTGCAACCAACTACGGTTCTATTTCTTGATGAGAGTGTTGGTAACACCAGTGTATTCCCTTTGTGAACACTCATCTAAAAGTATACTTGTGATTTGTATACATTTTTATATGTGTTATATGTCGATAAAAAGTTTTCTCAAAAAATCTTCAACAGAGAAAAGTAGAAATGCAATGTAAAATCACCCCCTTGAGAATTTTTCTACATAAATACAATTTAGCCATGAAGTTAGCCCATAACTTGAAGAAAGAGTAATTTATATAGAAACACAAATAATAGAGTAAGATCTTAAAAAAAATCCTAAAGCCAGATTTAAGTATCTTTCTTCTTCACCCAAAGTGCTATCTACATCTGCTTACCTAACTTTTGCTTTCCTTAATTATCTCACCGGCCCACGGGCTGTCTCGAGGCCTTTTCAGAGCTGCAATGGACCTGCCTTGGTCTGGCCTATTTTGGGTAGTCTGTCCACCAGGGAGGTGGCTCTGCTCAGCACACTCCTGATTCCAGAGTGTTCTCCATCCCTTCCCCCTGTCCTCAGAGCTTCACTCCTCTGGGTTCCCCTCTCACTCCTGCATCACAGAACACCCCCTCTCTAGTGGTTTATTTGCATCAGCCCACCAAACCCATCTGAGGGGTGGAAACCTTCCCTGGACCCCAAGATCCCCTCTAGGAACCACCCCATTTCTCTCTCCTCTTCAAAGCCAGAATTTTCTAAAGAATTGTCACCTCACAAGTTGTGGCCATGTCCCTCACACCTAACCTTCTCCAGGTGGGCTTCTGCCCCACCAAGCCCTAGCATGGTCCCCATCAAGATGACCAGACTCTGCCTGTGTCTGTTGCGAGGTTCCAATGACTCAGCCCCAGGCTCCTTCCCCTCACCTCCCATCTGTTCCTCTCTGGTCCCCTACATAGAGCAGGTGAGGACAGACTTCTGTCAGGGGCCAGCAGAGGAGTATGAAGCACTGAGAGCCTCACAGAGTTTCTGCTGAAACTGAGCAGTGCTGCCTTTGTAGTGGGAAAGCAGCCATAGACATAGGGAGAAGAGCAGAGAAGCCTGAGGCAGTGACCAATGAGAGACAAAGGAACCAGGGAGGACGCTGTGAGAGAAGAGTGTGTCCAGGAGGGAAGAGAAGCTACAGAATGCTGCCAAGAGTCTGAACTGAGGACTGAGCGAGTCTCTTTGGATTTGGCAATATGGCAATGTGGGTACATGAGCCTGGGTGAGAGGGAGCCACAGGTGTCTGCAGCAACCCCCAGCTGGACAGAAATGACTTTGGCTGCGAAGGGGGTCCTAGTCATTATGAAGCCTCCACCTACCGTCAACCTGAGGAGACATTTTTCTCAGTGGTTCCTACCAACCGTGCACCAGAAACACCTGAAGTGATCTTAAATTATACAGATTCCTAGGCTCCCTTTAAAAAAAAAAAAAAGCAAGCCCATTGCCATTGCATTGATTCCAACTTATGGTGACCCTAGAAAACCCGTTTTCTTGGCTATAATCTTTACAGAAAGAAACCCTTGCGGCACAACAGTCAAGCACTCAGCTGCTAACCAAAAAGTTGTTGGTTCAAACCCACCCAGCCACTCTGCTGGGAAAAAACCTGGCAATCTGCTCCCGTAAAGATTACAGCCTAGAAAACCCTATGGGGCAGCTGTTTTCTGTCACACGGGGTCGCTATGAGTCGAAAATCGACTCCACAGCGCCTGACAAAACAACAGTCTTTATGAAAGCAGACTACCAGGCCTTTCTTCCAAGGGGTTTGAACTAACAACCTTTCAGCTAGTAGCCAAGGGCTTAACCATTAAGCCACCAGGGGACCTATAAACCTGTTGCCATCTAGTCGATTTTGACTCATAGGGATCCTATAGGACAGAGTAGAACTGTCCATAGGGTCTCCAAGGCTGTAAATCTTTACGGAAGCAGACTGCCACATCTTTCTCTTGATGACCGGCTGGTAGATTCAAACTGCCAACCTTCTGGTTAGCAGCCAGGTGCTTAACTACTGCAGCACCAGGGGTGAAGGGGACAGGGTCTGTTTCTATATCCTGTGGTTCTGATGCAAAGCCAGGGCTGAGAACTCCGTACTGTCCCCCACACCCTCTCTCTCCTCACCTTATACCCTGTACCCCAACCAGGCTAACCAGGTACTCCTCCCCCGCCCCCCACCACCACAGCCTGTCCCAGCAGCTCGGAAGGGGGGGGTTGAGGGGTGGTGGGGGGAGGTCAGAGCAGGGGATGTGGCCGAGTGACTGCAAGCCTAATAAACCAGCACACAGCCGTGCCACTTCCTGCCAGCAGGAGGGTTGTTAATAACTTGATGACGATGTGGGAGGGGTGGGGGCCTCTCTCTGGAACTCTGACTTGGCCTTGCAGTGAAGAGGGGCTTTAAAAACAAAGTCATCTTCCCCAGGGTTTCATTTTACATTGGAAAATAGACAGACTGACTTTTTTTTTCCTACTTTTTCTAAACTTGCCCACCATGACTGTCTCTAAAATATGAAGAGTCCTCCGTTATCGGGGTGTGGATTCCTTTCGGCAATTAAAAAAATAAAAAACTCTTCGTTCCTCCTGCTTTTCTCCCCTAAAATCCTCTCAGTATATCAGCAATCAACACCCCTTCAGAACCACCGGATAGAGAAACAGATTCTGGCCCTCCTTACCGCTGGGATGTTAGGGCCTTATAGGTCCCTGGGTGGTGCAAACTAACCTAAAGGTTGGCAGTTCAAACCCACCCAGCAGCATTGCACAAGAAAGGCCTGGCAATCTGCTTCCATAAAGACCACAGCCAAGAAAACCGTATGGAAGAGTTCTAATCTGTGAGGGAGGCTCAGGAACCAGATGACCACCTATTGGAAGGCAAAGGAAGGAAATTTCAAGAGATGCATCTAAGCGAAATACCCCTCTGGAGCTTGGTGTACTAGGCTGCCTAGGCCTGAGCAATCTCTTAATACAGGTCTCACCTGGAGAATGGCTCACGTGGGTCCCGGCACAGGCAGGCAGGCAGGCATTCATGTACATACGAGAAGGAAATATAAAGAAATAAGACTGATTTTTGTATGTCCCCTGAAACGAGTCTCCTTTCTCGTCTTCACTATGTCACATGAAATACACACATAGATGGTGTGTCTGAGTGTGAGTGTGTACATATGCACACTTAGGCAGGTTCAGAGTATACATGTTATACTCCCAATTTTTGTCTGTCTCAGGGCCGATGCCAAGCAGAGTTTAGCATAGGAGCCTTCACCTTGGGACCGTACTCAACTTTAAGGCCCTCTCCAAAACTGCATCTGGTGGCCACTAAACCAGAAGCATGGAGAAGTCAAGGGATTTAGTGAAGGGCATGTAACCATAGCTGGCACCACGCCAGAAGTGGGGCCAGAGGTGCCAACCCAGAAGAGTCCCATGGCAAGAGCTACCCCTAAACTTAACCTTTACAAACTCCATGTCCATATCTCCAGGTGGGGGCTCATACCTGACACCTCTCCCCGTCTTGCCCACAGATCCTTCCAGTTCCAAGTGTCCTACCCCCCAAACCTGCTGCTCTTCCAGAGAGGGCACCAGTACCCTCCTAGCAGTGCAGGTAAAGACCTAAGGCCACCCTTACTCAGCCTCTTTCTACCAGCCCCCACCCAGGAAGCCCCCACCAGGGCAGCCCCCAGGGTATGTGGGTGGCAGCCCTTGGGCCTGGCCAGCTCTTGGGTCTCTCTCACCATGGCTCATCTAGGCCAAAGTCGCCTTTCACCTGAACCACCCACCAGCCTTCAAACTAGGCTCAGCCCCCTCCCCACCTTCATGCTTCTCCCCTCTGCACCATCCAGGCTCACAGAACTCTTGAGGGTAATCTCACTGATCAGAAAGTTCCTCCCTCCCTCCTTCTCCTGATCCCTTTAGCTTAAAGGTCTCTTCCCCAGGAAGCCCCCGCCCCCCCGCCGCCTCACAGGTGAAACTAGCTTTTCCTGTCACCAACCCCACAGCACCCTTAGTTCTGTGAAGACTGCAGCTGACCTAGTAATAAGAGCTAGCAGTTATTGAGCTAAGCTTTCTCTGTGGCAGATACTAAATATTTCACATAGATTCTCTCCTTTAACCCTTACAACAACCCTCTGAGGGAGGTAATAGTACTATCCCCACTTTACAGATGAGGAAACTGAGACCCAGAGAGGTTACCTGTGCAACATGATTCCTGGGTGACCAAGTCGGGATTAGAACCAGGCCTCCTCACTCGTCAGCCTCCTTTCCAATCACTGACGTGCTTGTTCAGTAGCTGGCTTCCCTGCTAGACTGAGACATCTACAAGGACAGCATCGTGCCTCCTTGTTGAGTGAAGAATGAATGAATGAGTGAGTGAGTGGATGAAAAAGTGTCATTGCCCCTTGAGATTCCCTGGAGGACGAGGGCACAGGAACAGCAGTGCCTGAGACCTATATGTTGCTGGGGAAAGGAGGCTGCGTCTTGGGGAACAGAGAAGCCCTTCTGAGTAGCTTCACCCTGGCTGGTGCTTTCCTTCAAATCCAATCTGTAGGTCTTCTCCGAGGGCTGGCCAGCTGGGCACAAGGTCCTGTGTGGACAGTGCAATTTAAAACTCAGCTAGGTGGAACCTAGCCTAGACCTAGAACTAAGTAGAACCAAACAGTTGCCCTTGGCTGGGAGTGGAGAACCTTCTGGCTACAGAGGCCAGAGAAGGCTTCTGGGAGGAAGAGGGTCTTGTTATCAGCCTATATGGCAAATAGAGCCAAGGTGGGAAAAGGCCTGCCCAGCAAAGAGAATGACAGGCACAAGCTGGAGGCAGATAAGGACAAGAGAAATTCATAGACCTGTGAACAGGCTAGAGAGGAGGTGTGTAAAGGGGAAGGAGGCCAATGTGGGCCCAGGGGTGGAGGTGGGCCAGTGAGCGGCTGAATACCAGGCTAAGGACTTTCTCCCCTTGCAGCCTGGGCAGTTGAACGTGGTAAGAATGCCTGGGTAATACATAACATTGACTCTCATGCTCATTCATCCAAAAAGATCATCTCAATTTAGAAAACGAGTCGTCCCATTATTAAAATTCATATTCTGCTAAGCGTAAGGCTTTGAAACCAAACAAACTTCCGGGTGCCAATTAAATACTCTTATCTCCAACCTTAGAGCTGGCAGAGAGTACTTGGTGAATCCCTTCTAGTCCCTAGGCAGCCCCAGGGCCTTTTCTCAGCCCAGACCTGTCTGCGCCTTTGTTGGGTGGCTGCTCCTCTGGTACAAATGCTAATCACGCCTGTAGCACAGCCCAATTATTCTCTGAACATGAACAGAGCTTAATTGTCCCAGGCCCAGCTGTCCCTGCCCAGTTGGTCCTTGGTTACTGCCTTACACCCGAGCCCACCACAGGACCAGCCGAGCTCTCTCATGAAGGGACAGCTTCCAGCCCAGCTTCTGTGATGTGGCTTCACACTCCACCCCCGAGAAGACTGGCACCTCTGTGTGGAACCTGACTACTGCAGGCATTTATTCTTCTTAAATACGTATGTCATGCACAGATTCTCCTGCAGAAGGGAACATAGTCTAAGCACAGGTTTCTTCAGAATTTCATGCTCAGGAGCCGAGTTATTGGCCAGTGTGCTTGTTCTTCAACTCCTCCAGGCCCTTGCTGGCTACTTCTGCCCTTCCCAACTCACATACCCTGTGAGGTCCGAGACTGATAACAACCCCCTGCGTGCAGGAGAGAATGCCTCTTAACTTGGGTGCACCACAAAGAACTTTCAAAGAAGCTTAGGGGAAGGGTGGTTGGCACAGCCCTGCAGGTAGTCTTGTGCCCTGAGCAGTGAGCAGGCAGGGCCCATGGGCTGGAGCAGCCCCTGGGCTCCATCACTGTCCGGCTAGGAGGCCCTCCCTCGAAGGCAGGTGGGACACCCTCTCTGGCAGGGCAGCGTCACTTTGAGACTGCAGAGACACCAGCTACTCTGTCCCTTTCTGTCCACAGTTGCCTCCACAACACCCTTTTTCTTTCTAATTAAGTCTGTTTGTCTGGCTTCATGAAAGGAAACATCTTGTACCCCCAGGAGGCATCTGTCTTCCCTGAGCTGCCCACCACATTCTGATGTACTAAAAAGAGAGAGAAAGCCAGGAGGCGGTGGGCGTGGGGGGAGGCCTTGCACCCCAGAGGAGGAAAGGGCTCTTTCGCAATTCAGGCCGGGCACTCTGAGCCGCCTGTCAGCCGCTGGCATGCGACTTGGCCTGTTAGGAAATCAAGGAGACGCTTTGTCTGCTTTCCAGCAGGCGCCACTTCTCACTTTCCACTGCTTTGCTCAATTCGAGGAGCTGGCTCCAGGGCTGGGCAGCGGGTGGGCGGGCGGCCGGGCGCCCTCAGCCACAGGCCTGGTGCCCGGGAAGCGCTGCTCTTGCTCCAGCTAGTGTTATCAGGGGGGGCCCAGGCCTGGCCACAGAGCTGTGCTGATAAGGCGGCTGGCCATGGCCTATCATGGCCATCTCGGGTGGGAGGCAAGCTGACTTTCAGGGAAGGATTCCAGACTGCTTCCTTCTTGGGTTGAGCTCCAACGCCCTTATCTCCTTTCCTGCCAGGCGGGGACTCCTCACTTCTCACACACAAAAGAAAACCCCACCCAAGACACCCAACCCCCTATATACTTACAGATGGAGGTTTTGCCTCTGGATGAATTAAGTCTCCTTGGTTATCCAAGTCCCCGGGTGGTACAAACGGTTAATGTACTGAGCTGCTAACCGAAAGGTTGGAGGTTCTAGTCCACCCAGAGGAGCCTTAGAAGAAAGGCCTGGTGATCTACTTTCAAAAAAATCAGCCACTGAAAATCCTGTGGAGCACAGTTCTACTCTAACACACATGGGGTCACAGTGAGTCAGAATCGACTCGAGGGCAACTGGTACTGGTACATGGTTATCACTCAGGGGACCAATAAGTGCGCATTGAGCTGATGTTGTATATTTGGTCCTGAAAGGGGGGAGTGTGTTGAGGAGAAGAGGATGTCCAAGAAATGGAGCTGCCTCAGTGGTCCCTTTGGAAGCTCCTTGGAGCTGTCAATTGAGATGTTTCTCACATGAGCAACAACCAGGGGGTGGGCCAGAGGCTCAGGCCACAGGGGCGGTGGGAATAGGGACAGGAGGGGCCATCATGGGCTGAGTGGACCAGAAGAGGTGGTGGGTTGTGAATGAGGACAAGGATGTGTTGCCCACCACTTCATTTAATCATCTGTGATTAATTAGCCTCTGAGGTAGGCAGGTCTGAGTGTTACCCCATTTCATAGACAGGGAAAATTGAGGCTCCTGGGAGGTCAACTGATCACACAGTTTCCAAGGTGAGTGGCTGTTAGAACTGAAAGTAGAACCTGAGTCTAGCAGCCCCCACCTGTTTAACGGGCTCAGTGTTCTACCTCAGAATAGCAATTGCTGGGACGACTTTCAGACTTGCTGCTAGAGGCAGGGGTCTGGCCTAGTCGACTATCAAGGTCTTGTTCCAGCCCAGCAGTCCCTGGTTCTTTCTACAGGCGAGTTGCTATGGGAACTATAACTTTGAATTTCCTGGCTCCGGGGCTGTGAAAATCACAACCTGAACCTTCCGTTGATGTGGGTTTCTCGATTAATTTCCTGTTTGATTGTTTACTTTAGAGAGCGGAAAATGCCTTTGCAGGCAGCTAGTTCCCTCCAAGGAGACTCTTATCACACCCCTCCCCGCAAAGCCAGCAGGGTCAAGTGTAGGCCTCAGGTGGGCGGGGAGCCGGGGCCAGGCTGGGGAAGAAACCCAGCTAGGGCAGATGGCAGCTAGAGTCCCTGCCCTGCTCTTTGCTTATGAGCCTGCATACCTGGGTGCCTGCATGCCTGTCTGGGGTCCCCAGCTGGTGGGCTCCATGTAAACCTGTGCATTCAGAGACTCTGGCTCCTCTAAGGAAGCCTGGCACCCCACAGAGCGCCAGCCCAAATCCTTCTCCCATCTCACAGAGCTCATTTGTATGCTGAGTCAGACACAATTGCAGTCATTCCTGGTCTGTAAAGGGGCTGGTGGTCCAAGAGGTCAGTCTCCTCTTAGCACTACCTGGGCGGGCACTCCAGGCTGTGCTGCCTGGTGGCAAGCTTGACAGATAACTGCTTCTCCGTCTGTTCCTCCTTGCATCATTCTCCCTAGCATCCTGCCATGCCAGCAGAGAGCAGGGGAAGCAGGCACCCCGTTACCATAATTCCATCTTGCTCCCGGCCCCAGTCCCTGGGAAGCAGTTAGCCTGGCAGGCTCAGGTGAGGCCCCAACACAGGGGTCCTGAACTCCCACAGTGATGACAGCTCTCACTAGGAGCAGGGGCCCTTGGCAGCCTTCAGAGCCCTTCACCCCACCCTGAGCGGGACCTGCTGGACCCCTCTTTATAAATGAGGCTCTGAGTCAGAAAGAAGGGAGGTGGCAATAGGCCAGAGGTCTCCTGACTGGCTAATGGCAGAGCCATGACTGGGCTGGGGTTTTCGACTGCACCCCAAGGCCCGTTCCAGGGTGAAACGGGAGAGCAGAGAAATCCATCAGTTTGCCCTACAGGTTGGCAGTCGATCTGGTTCCCAAGTCTGCAATACCACTTCCTTTGTCTAGGTGAGTGTATTATACAGCGTCACCCAATGTCCAAATCAGGATACTTAGGGAGCAAAAGGAGTGCTCTTAATAATTGCAGGTGAACTCAGAACCACCCCGCCTCTCACCAGCCTCTCGCCTGTAGCCTTACTCTCGTGGGACTACCTTGTGGGGCAGTAGCTAAGACATTTTGACTTTGGAGTCAGGCTGAACCTGGGTTCAGATCCCATTTTTCCACTTGCTTGTTTGTCCCTAAGGAAGCCATTTCACCTCTCTGTGCCTCCATTTCTACACTTACAGAAAGAGGCTAGTTATAATGGTATCTCACTCAGATATACTATTATAAAGATAAAAATGAATTTTAAAATGTGCACAAAGCTCAGTGCTTGGCAGCTAGAGTAAGCACTCAAAAAATGTAAGCTAGTTAGGATTGAGGGACCGGAAGGAGTTGTTAACCCTCAGGAGCCCCCCCTTTTTTTTTAATTTATTTTTTGTTGTTGTTGAGAATATACATAGGAGAACATACACCAATTCAACAATTTATGCATGTAGAATTCAGTGACATTGATTACATTCTTCAAGTTGTGCAACCATTCTTGTCCTCCTTTTCTGAATTGTTCCTCCCCCATTAACATAAACTCACTGCCCCCTAAGTTTCCTGTGTAATCTTTTGGGTCGCTGTAGTCAGTTCGATCCGATATACATAGTTCTTTAAAACAGAGTCCCCTTTTGAAAGGTAAAGCCTCAGAGCTGCCCCAGGTATTTTCTGTTGACCCTTTAGGAAGTCGTTGGGGCAGTGGACACAAAAGGAGCCCTGGGGAAGACAGGCAAAGCTTCTAGAAGGGATGAGAAGGGCACTAAAGGAGAATCTGGAAGGTGCTGACAGCAGACATGGCCAACTTCTCTGGTGTTACAAAACCCGACCCCAGGGTCCTGGGAACTCATGGCTTCGACAAGGCTTGTGAACAGACTCCCCCTGTCCAGGCCACTGACGGGGCCTGTGGCCTCCAAGGAGCCAGGGGAGCAATGGCTCCTGTGCTCTGGCCCCAGTGTCTGCAGAAGGATCCAGTGTCTGCTCTGAGCCCAGATTACATTTCCACCCCCTGGGGCCAGTTGTGGGATGGAGCATTCCCCTGTGTGACATTTACTGTCGCCACTTTGTACGGGGAGGTTTGCAAGCTCGGCAGGAAGGAGGCTGATTATTCCCTCCGGGGCGTCTCATCCACAGTTAGGGTGCCGGCCGCCTGCCCGCCTTAGTGAGGAGGGCTGGCAGCCAGACCGCAGGGCACAGGCTTGGACTGAAGTCCAGGTCAGAGCCATGAATTTCCTTGACATCTGACCATGGCCGCCCTACACAGCTCCTTATTGGGCTAGCAGAAAAGTGACATTTGGGGCAAAGGCCCCTCTCCTGGGGGTGTCTGGAAGCCCTGGTGGCACAGTGTTTAAGAGCTTAGCTGCTAACCAACAGGTCAGCAGTTTGAATCTACCAGCCACTCCTTGAAAACCCCATGGGCCAGCTCTGCTTTGTCCTATAGGGTCGCTATGAGTCAGAATTGACCCGAAGGCAACAGGTTTGGTTTGGCCTGGTTTGGGGATGTCTGAAACAGGCAGGCATAGGATGATAATGAGTGTAAAATAGCACTAATTTCATAGCTGTAGTGGCAGGCTGAGTGGCTGAGCATTCATTTACACACTTACCTATACCCAGGGCCACCCTGGCCCGTCTTCCCTCTCAGAGGAGTGATAGTTAATCTCCACACTTGGTCCTCTCCTTTCCCCCCTGCCTCTCTCCTCTGACCATCTCCCCTCTCTCCTGTTCTCCACCAGCATCTCCTGCTGACTATAGCCTTCGTTGTTGTTAGTTGCTGTCGAAATGATCCCGAGTATACAGACTAGAACTGCTCCATAGGATTTTTAAGGCTGTGACCTTCCAGAAGCAGATCTCCAAGCCTGTCTTCTGAGGTGCCTCTGGTTGTGTCTGAGCCACCAACCTTTCTGCTAGCAGCGGAGCGTTTAATTGTTCGCACTACCCAGTACCTTCCACCTATAGCCTTTAAACACGCTGAAATCTATCCTACTTTAAGAACCAACCACCTTGGCCCCGTGCCAATCTCCTTCTCTTGGCATCCTGGCCTCCTTCTTTTCCATGGGTAAATTGTCAAAGAGAGAGACAGAAGAAATAACAGAACTTCCCATCCCCCAAGAAAAAGAACAAGTGTCCTCTTCCTGTCTCTACTTCCTAGCCTCCCACTCAGTGTCCAGCCAGGGCTTCCAACTGGTTCATTCCCTGCTGAGAACCTGCATTTCTAACAAGTTCCCAGGAAGTTATACATAAAAATCACCTGGGGATCTCATTAAAATATAGATTCAGATGCAGTATACCTGGGGTAGAAATGCAAATTCTCAACAGGGAACATTTTAGAAATGCAAATTATCAGCAGTGGTTTGAACCAGAAAGATCAGGTTCAAAGCCCTGTCTCTAATCCACATACCCAGGTTTCCGCTTCCTCCTGCCATTGCACTAAATTCATCCTGGCAAAGATTACCAGTGCCTTCTTAATCACCCAATCCAGTGGACCCTGGTCATTGTTTATCTTACTTGACCTCTCTAAGCATTTGACACTGTTGACTTTTTACTTCTTGGTACTCTCTTGGCTTCCGTGACACCACTTCCTCCTTTCCACTTAGCTCTCTGACCGTCCTTCTCTTCCTCTTTTAGGGGTTCTTCTTCCTCTGCTGCCCTTTAGATGTTGCTGTTTCCAGATATGGGGCTCTTGCCCTCTTCTCTTCTCACTTGCCATGTTCTCCCAGGTCATCTCATCCATGCCTGTGACTTTGACCAACACCTGGGCACTGATGATCACAGATAGAAAGTCTTTCACTATATATCTTCACGGATCATGGATTCAGTATTTCTAGCACCAAATTTACTCACTTTCTCCAAAACCAACTCTTCCTGCCGTCCCCCACATGTCCTTTTCCTCGCCCTTACTTCTGCCTCCTAAACATATCTCCTGCCAGTGCGCGTGCCAATTCAGGCCGCCATCATTTTTTTCCGCTGCCTGCTCCCTGGTTTCCCTGCCTCTGGCCCTACCACCACCCCACCAGCTCCAGGTTATTCTCCACAAAAATCCAAATTGTACTTTGTTACTCTCCAGTTTAAAATCATTGCTTGGCTCTCCAGTCCTTTAGGATAAAATCCAAACTCAGTAGCATGACATCCATAGCCCTTTGGATGTGGCCCTTACCTTCTTTATCATCGTATTCTCTCACCACCTCTCTGCCCAGAGCACCATATATTTTAGCCATCATAAGTACTTGTTGTTCACCAATGCACTCTGCTATTTCACGTTTTTGCTTTTATACATGCATCTTTTGCCATGTGACTATAGTGTTCTCTTCCACCACCATCACGTCCCACGCTCCAACTCCATATACCTAGCAAAAATGTCTTGATTTCCCCCTACTAGACTATAAGTTGGAGCCCTAGTGGCACAGTGGTTAAGGAGCTACAGCTGCTAACCAGAAGGTCAGCAGTTCAAATCCACCAGCTGCTCCTTGGAAACCCTATGGGGCAGTTCTACTCTGTCCTATAGGGTCACTGTGAGTCAGAATCGACTCAAAGGCAAAGGATTTTTATACTGTAAGTTACAACTCTTGGTCTTCTTGTTATCCCTATACTTACACAGTGTTTAACACATAATGAAAGCAAAAGCCAAACCCATTGCCATCAAGTCAATTCTGAGTCATGCCGACCCTGTAGAACAGAGTAGAAACTGCCCTATTTGATTTCCAAGGAGTGCCTGGTAGATTCAAACTGCTGACCTTTTGGTTAGCAGCCAAAGCTCTTAATCACTATGCCACCAGGGTTTCCTAACACATAGTGGGGGTCCCATAAATGTTGAAAGGGTGGGTAGGTAGATGGGTGGATAAATGGGTAAGCAGTGACTAGATGGGTAGATAGGTAGATGGAAAGTTGGATACATGTATGTGTGGGTGGATAGAAAGATGGATGGATGAATGTTGCATAGTTGGTTGACTAAATGGGTTAATGGGTTAGTGGGTGAATAGATGACTGTGTGGATAGATAGGTGGATGAATGGGTAGATGGATGGTGGATAGATGGTAGCTAATACAAAGAATAGGCAAAATCATTCCAATTATGTGAAGGTCCAGCTTGATTATTGCCACCAGTCAATAGAATTAAGTAATATGAGCTCTGACCACTAAGATAAAGATTAGCTAATCTGGGAGAAATTAAAATAATTCTCCAAGGGAGAGGATGCTGACCTGGGAGTCTTAACATCTTCTAGTTCTACTCAGACTTGCTGTCTGCCTTGTACAAGACACTTTACTACTGAGCCTCATTTTCTCTGTCTATTAAGTAGAGATTAACAATGCCTGTGGCCTTTCTCTGTCTCCACAAGAGTGCCATGAGGGTAAATGAGAGGGTACATACGGTACATACAAAGTGCGCTGAAATCTTCGGGGGAGATACGCATTTATAAAGATCTCAGGTTAATAACAATAATAACACCTTGCATTTGAATCAGGCTTTATGCTTTTCAAAGCTCTTTCACATTGTCTCATTTGGCTCTCAAAACAATTTGAGGCAGGTATTATCATCCCCATTCTCAGGTGAGGAAGCTGAGGTGCGGAGTGATTAAGGGATGAGCCCAAGGTTACTCTTTGTGGGTAGGTCTCCTGACGCCAATCCTGCTGCACATCCTTGGTGACAGCCTTCTCAGTAGATTATCCACTTCCCTGCCTTCCTGAACAGAGAAACAGACATAATGTACCCTCTTCTTGATGACTCAAGGTCATTACCACGAGCATCAGTTCTGTGCCGTCCTCTAGACTTAGCTGTAGATGCAGATCCAGATCCAGCAGGGGTGCAGGGTGGAGGGGCCCTGACTCAGACCTGAGGGACACTCCTGAGGCGCAGGTAGCCATGACAGACTCCCCATCCCCACCTTTCTAGCCCACGTGCCACGTCAGGGCCATCTCATTTGGCTCCTCCTCATTCTTCTCCCTGTCCTCTCTCTCATCTGTCACAGTTTGTGCCCACCACTGCAGCTGCCTGGGCCACTGCAGGCCTCCACGTCTCCCTCTCTGCTCTTCTTCATTCTCTGCCTTCTGGGCTGCGATGTCTTCCACACTTTCAGCTTTTCTTGCCACAAGACCTGGCCCTTCTGTAGACCCAGTGCCAATCAGAGCTCTCTGGCTGTGCTCTTCAGCAAACCAGCCACCTACATGTGCTCTGTCATCTCCAAGCTTTTCCTCCCTTGTGGCTACTTCCTATCCACCCCCTCCCAAAGGAAGGGGGCTCCTGAAGGTGGAGTCTGAGCCAGGGTGTTACTGTAGCTGCATTAGGCTCCTTGGGTGTGTTCTACTGCTGGTGTGTGGAGGGGGTCAGGGTGGGCTGGCCAGCCTGTCTCGGGGGTGGCACTCACCCCTCACTGGTGTGCGGGGCAGGAAGTTGTGAGCTCCAGCCCTCACTCTGCTCCTGCACAGCAAGGCGGCCCCCAGGTCCTTCCATCAGCACCCAAGCCACCAGCCTGGTTACACCCTGGGCACGCCTTGGGCAGCCTGCCTGTGCCCTGTGGACCTTTCCTGGGGACTCCGGATGCTCTCACCAGGCCGCCTCCCTCCCTAGCTGCTGTCTCGCCTCCTACGGCCAGTCTTGGAGCACCTTGGCCTCGCCCCTGAGGGAGGATATGATGGGTGTGCCCACAACAAGTCTCTGGGAGAGACAATAGGACAGGAATGCATTAGCTTCCGAACAAACACTGTGCAGGCTCGCACAATCCACAGTCACCTTGGAGTCTCATCCAAGAAACACATTTCTGTGTTTGAGGGCGCGGGTGGCCGGCCTGCCCCAGCCCGCCCACATCCCTTCTGTTCCAGAGACTTTGACAGTGGGCCGCTCCCCCCTCACCCCGCCCAGGCCTTCAACCCCAGTTTGGCCAGCCTTGCCTCCTCTATTGATGCAGATCTTCTCCCAAAGGGTGGAGGGAGGGAAGAAGAGGGGCAGCCCCTTCTACCCAAAGGGGGCGTGTTCCTGCGTCTACTTTTTGAGTCTCTTCTTTGACTTAAATAAAGCACTGTCTCCAGAAGACCCCAAATGGAACATAACGTAAATGAGAGAGCTAGCTGACATCCTCAACATACCAGCAGGGATTAGGGAAACAAAGCCATGAAGAAATGGAATACAAAACACATATGTTTTGACCAAGAAGGAAAAGACTAGAAAGGTCCTGCCCTTGGGACACTGCCCACAATGTTAAGTCCAGTAAGGGTTCCTGGGAAGCCATTGATCACCTGGAGGCACTGGGAGCCTTGAAGGGTGGCCCTGGAAGGGGTGCCAAGGAGGAGGGCCTGTAGGATTGTGTCAAGGGCTCACCCTGGGTGAGGCAGGCTAGCCTCTTGTTCTAACACAAAGAACAGCAGGTGGTGACTTCCTGGCTGTGATCCAGGGCTGGGAAGGTTTTCTCCCCGGTGCAGTGGGAGGTGGGGGAAATGCTCTTTGCAGACCCTTCAGCGGTAAGGTCTGCTTCTACTCTCAAAGCTGGCAATGAGCCCCCTTTGCCATGAGACTAGAACTAGATGGTGCCTGGCTACCATTATTAAACATTTTGATCAAAAATTTTTATAGAAGAAACCCAATCAAAAGAGGGAAGATACAGAACAGAATTTCAAATTCTCATGGACTCCAGACTTTCTGGAGTCACCAAGGCTGGAGGAACCCCTGAAACAATTGGCCTGAGGTAATCTTTAAACCTTAAACCGAAAATATCCCCTGAGGTCTTCTTTAGACCAAACAATAAAAAAAAAACAATAGCTTAGCTTAATTAGTAAAGAATGTCTGCCATGAGCATCCCGCTCTTTTAAGAACTACCTAGAAGGGATCAAACTGACAACAGCAACTCAAAATATTAGATAGGAAACTTAGGGGGCAGTGAGCTTATATTAATGGGGGAGGAACAATTTGGGAAAAGAAGGCGAGGAGAATGGTGGCATAACTTGAAGAATATAATCAGTGTCACTGAATTGTACATGTCAAGGTTGTTGAATTGGTATATGTTCTGCTGTGTATATTCTCAACAATAACAATAAAAAATAATTTTTTCTACATGAAAGGGACTGGTCAGCGGGGGGGAGAGAGATGCTGATGAAGAGTGAGCTAATTAAATCAGGTGGACACTGGAGAGTGTGTTGGCAACTCTTGACTGGAGGGGGGATGGGAAGATAGAGAGAGAGGGAAGACGGCAAAATTGGCACAAAACGAGAGACTGAAAGGGCTGACTCAATGGGGGAGAGCAAGTGGGAGAAGGGAGTAAGATGTATGTAAACCTACATGTGACAGACTGATTGGAATCGTAAGTGTTCACTTGAAGCTTAATAAAAGTTAATTAAAAAAAATAATAATAATTTTTTCTTAAAGCTGGCCATGAAAGGCCAGGTCAGCAGGAGGAGCAGGATGAGTCTTCAGCCACCGCTTCCCTTGCCTTGCATATTCTCTGCATTTTTCAGCAACTGCAAAGGAAAGCTGGGATGAAAAAATCCCAGCCCACCTGACTCCCTTGAGAAAACCCAGCAGGCTATGTGCAGGAGGGCCCATCTCACAATGTGATTTTTGGCTTAATGTACACTTTCCCAAATAATCAATTGGAAGATAAGGTTGGAGGATGCTCTGGGGTTGAGGTTCTGCCCACCACTATGCTTGAGAGCCTGAGCAGGCTGCTGCAAGACTCCCACGCTGAGTATCCTCTGCCCTGGTGGCCAGGAACCCAGGCACTGCTGGGGTAGAGGGGTCTGGGCTCAGCCCCCAGGACCATGCCTGTGCAGAACTTTGGGCATGCAGAAGGGAAGAAAGGACATAATCTACTCACAAAAGATGAGAGGAAGAGAAAGAATAGGAGGACTGTGGAACCACTCCACAGTTACAAGCTGTTATGGGCTGAACTGTGTCGTCCCTCCCCTGCACCCCCCACCCCAAAAAAGATATCTTGAACTCCTAACCCCGGGTACCTGTGAATGTGACCTTGCTCAGAAATAGGGTCTTTGAAGATGTTCTCAGTTAAAAGAACATGAAGTCATACTGGAGTAGGGTGGGTCTGAATCCAATCTGAGTAGTATCCTGTAAAAGAGATGTAGGGATAGGAGACACAGAGGAAAAATGGCACGTGAGGAGCAAGGCAGAGATTGGCTGCATCTGCCCAGGTAACCTGTAGATGAAATGACTATTGGAGTCAGCCTTTTCCCACTTGGGTAACCTGTAGATGAACTGACTGTTGGAGTCAGCCTTTTCCCACTTGGGTAACCTGTAGGTGAACTGACTATTGGAGTCAGCCTTTTCCCACTTGGGTAACCTGTAGGTGAACTGACTGTTGGAGTCAGCCTTTTCCCACTTGGGTAACCTGTAGGTGAACTGACTGTTGGAGTCAGCCTTTTCCCACTTGGGTAACCTGTAGATGAACTGACTGTTGGAGTCAGCCTTTTCCCACTTGGGTAACCTGTAGATGAACTGACTATTGGAGTCAGCCTTTTCCCACTTGGGTAACCTGTACGTGAACTGACTATTGGAGTCAGCCTTTTCCCACTTGGGTAACCTGTAGGTGAACTGACTGTTGGAGTCAGCCTTTTCCCACTTGGGTAACCTGTAGGTGAACTGACTGTTGGAGTCAGCCTTTTCCCACTTGGGTAACCTGTAGATGAACTGACTGTTGGAGTCAGCCTTTTCCCACTTGGGTAACCTGTAGATGAACTGACTATTGGAGTCAGCCTTTTCCCACTTGGGTAACCTGTAGGTGAACTGACTATTGGAGTCAGCCTTTTCCCACTTGGGTAACCTGTAGGTGAACTGACTGTTGGAGTCAGCCTTTTCCCACTTGGGTAACCTGTAGGTGAACTGACTGTTGGAGTCAGCCTTTTCCCACTTGGGTAACCTGTAGGTGAACTGACTATTGGAGTCAGCCTTTTCCCACTTGGGTAACCTGTAGGTGAACTGACTGTTGGAGTCAGCCTTTTCCCACTTGGGTAACCTGTAGGTGAACTGACTGTTGGAGTCAGCCTTTTCCCACTTGGGTAACCTGTAGGTGAACTGACTGTTGGAGTCAGCCTTTTCCCACTTGGGTAACCTGTAGGTGAACTGACTGTTGGAGTCAGCCTTTTCCCACTTGGGTAACCTGTAGGTGAACTGACTGTTGGAGTCAGCCTTTTCCCACTTGGGTAACCTGTAGGTGAACTGACTGTTGGAGTCAGCCTTTTCCCACTTGGGTAACCTGTAGGTGAACTGACTGTTGGAGTCAGCCTTTTCCCACTTGGGTAACCTGTAGGTGAACTGACTGTTGGAGTCAGCCTTTTCCCACTTGGGTAACCTGTAGGTGAACTGACTGTTGGAGTCAGCCTTTTCCCACTTGGGTAACCTGTAGGTGAACTGACTGTTGGAGTCAGCCTTTTCCCACTTGGGTAACCTGTAGATGAACTGACTGTTGGAGTCAGCCTTTTCCCACTTGGGTAACCTGTAGATGAACTGACTGTTGGAGTCAGCCTTTTCCCACTTGGGTAACCTGTAGATGAACTGACTGTTGGAGTCAGCCTTTTCCCACTTGGGTAACCTGTAGGTGAACTGACTATTGGAGTCAGCCTTTTCCCACTTGGGTAACCTGTAGGTGAACTGACTATTGGAGTCAGCCTTTTCCCACTTGGGTAACCTGTAGGTGAACTGACTGTTGGAGTCAGCCTTTTCCCACTTGGGTAACCTGTAGGTGAACTGACTGTTGGAGTCAGCCTTTTCCCACTTGGGTAACCTGTAGATGAACTGACTGTTGGAGTCAGCCTTTTCCCACTTGCAGACTCCCAGTGGGTGGGTTTCTCCCTGCCTCCCAAAGCATATCCATTTCTTAACGAATATTCATTGTTGTTGTTAGTTGCCATAGAGTCAGCTCCAACTCATGGTGACCCCACACACAACAGAATGCAACACTGCCCTGTCGTGAGCCGTCATCACGATCACTGGCATGTTGGAGTCCATTGTTGCAGCTGTGGTATATAGTGCCTTCCAACCTAAGGGGCTCGGCTCCCGGCTCTGTACTGGACAATGTTCTGTTGTGATCTACAGGATTTTCACTGACTAATTTTTGAAAGTAGATTTCCAGGCCTTTCTTCCTAGTCCTTCTCAGTCTGGAAGGTCTGCTGAAACCTGTCCACTATGGGTGACCCTGCTGGTATTTGAAGTACCAATGGCATCGCTTTCTGCATTATAGGCACATGTAAGCGACCACAGTACGAGGAACTGACAGACAAATGGTAGAATAAATATTTACCAAGTGCATACTATGTGCCAGGTACTGTGCCAGGTGCTGGGGAAAGCAGTGAACAAAACAGAGACCCTGCCCTGCTGGAGCTTGCCTTCAGTGAGGGGAGGCAGATAGAAAGCAAGTGAGTAGATGGTGTGTCAGGACTGATATATGCTGTAGAGAAAAGTAAAGCTGGAAGTGGACTGACAATACAGCCACACACAGGCTGATCAGGGAAGCCTGCCTGATGAGGTAAGATTTGAGCAAGCCCTGAATGGGTGAGGGAGCAGGGTCTGTATATATATGGTGGCTGAGAATCCCTGGGGACAAGAGTGCAAAAGCCCGGAGCCGGAACCTGTGAGTGCAGAGCATGTGCTCTGATGGCTATCAGTGCCTGTCACTTTGCGTATCCCCACCACCCCTTCCCCTGGGAGGAAAGGGGGCTAAAATGTTCCGGAGACATTTTGCAGGAAAATAAGCAGAATCTGGGATCTACTTGGCTATGGAGGACAAGAGAAAAGGAAATGACAGGTTTTGAGCTGGGAGGTAACAGGAGGTACTTTGAGGCAACAACGGTAGAGTCACCAAGTCATCCAGAGACATCCAGCAGGTATGGAAAGTCCATGCAGACCACCTATACCTGGGAGTTATCAGATAGCCATAGTGGTCAAAGTGGCAAGAGCGGATGGACTCAAGAAGAGCAGAAGGCTGAGGATAAATATTTGGGGAACAGAAAAGTTGAGGGAATTGCCTGTATTTTAGGGATGAGCAGGAAAAACATTAGCCAGGAAAGGGCAGAATGTAAGGAGCAGCCAGTGGGATTTGGGGAGAACATGATACTAGAGCTTCTCTGAGGCCATGTCTGGGAGAGTTTCATGCACTTGGGTGGTCAGCACGCCAAACGCCACTGGGAGTTCAAGAGAGAATGAAAACAAAAGATGGGCAGTAACAAGTGTTGGCAAGGATGTGGAGAAATTGGAACCCTCATCTGTTGCTGGTGGGAATGTAAAATGGTGCAACCAGCCACTTTGGAAAATAGTTTGGTGGTTCCTCAAAAAAATTAAATATAAAGTTACCATATGGCCTGGCAGTTCTGCTCCTGAGTATATATCCAAAAGTTGTACACAAACGTTCACAGCAGCATTATTCATAACCGCCAAAAGGCAGAAACAGCCCAAATGTCCGTCAGCTGATGAATGGATAAACAAAATGTGGTATATCTATACCATGGAATTTTATTCAGGTATAAAAAGGAATGAAGTTGTGATACAGGCTACAGCACGGATGAGCTTCAAAAACACTATGCTAGGTGAAAGAAGCCAGTCCCAAAAGGCCACACATTGTATGATTCCATTTATGTGAAATGTCCAGAATAGGAAAATCCATACAGACACAGGTAGATTAGTGGTTGCCAGGGGGTGGGGGCAGAGGGAAATGGGGCCTGGCAGCTAATGAATACAGGATTTCTCTTTTAGGGTGATGAAAATGTTGTGGAATTAGCGGTGATGTTTGCACAGCACAGTGAATATGCTAAAAATCATTGATTGTATACTTTAAAATTGGAAATTTTATGTTATATGAATTATATCTTAATTTAAAAAAAAAAAAAAGGAGAGAGAAAGAGAATGAAAATGAGACAGGTAGAGGGAAACCTGGACTGGGGTGTGGCCAGACCATGCACTGAGCACCCTGGCCATGGCCTTGGTTAGAGAGCAATTCCAGCCCCTCATAAGTCAGTGCAGAAACTCTGGTGGCGTAGTGGTCAAGAGCTATCACTGCTAACCAAAATGTTGGCAGTTCAAATCCACCAGGTGCTCCTTGGAAACAACATGCGGCAGTTCTACTCTGTCCTGTAGGGCCACTATGAGTCAGAATCGACTTGATGGGAATGGGTAAGTCAGCACAGTTGTGGTTTTGAACATGTACCGTGCTGGGCCAGTGGAGGAGCGTGTTTTGATTACAGAAGTCCTCTTCTAGCCAGGGCCCAGAGCACCTGAGACAAAGGCCGAGCCTTCTCGAAGACAGGGAACCACCAGTTAGGAAGTCTTTGTTGTTGTTGTTGGATGTCATTGAGCCAATTCCTACTTTTAGCGACCCCATGTGACAGAGTAGAACTGACCCATAGGGCTTTCTTGGCAGTAATCATTACAGAAGCCAGGTCTTTCTCCTGCAGAGCCACTGGGAGGGTTTGAACCACCAACCTTTCAGTTAGCTGCTGAGTGCTTAACCATTGTACCACCAGGGATCCTTTGAAATTCTTTAGCTTATTTCATTTCCCTGAGGATTTTTGCTGACTGCTTGTTAACAGCTGATGATCCCAGCATAGCTGCCACTGCCTTCAAACCAACCTGTAGCCTTTCTCTGGGGTCTCCTCTAATCACCAGGGTCTGGCCTGGCCTGGGACTCAGTACTGTGTGATCACAGCAGCCCTCCAGCTGCTCAAACCTCATCGGAGAAATCGCTGGATTCCTTGTGCAGTGTTCTTTCTGTGTTCTTTTTGGCCTTTGTGGGGTCTCCCTCTGGCCGGACCCCTGGAGCTGTTTGCTCACAAGGGCATCAGGGCTGGGTCTGGAGTGAGGAGGGTGGGCCAGGGCCCTGTGGCAGGGGGCCAGAAGTCGGTGAGCTGTCCCTAAGTGCTACCGCCTGTCCCCTCTCTTCCACAGCTCTTGCAATCTCAGGATGTGAAGGAAGATGCTGTCCTTTGCTGCTCGATGGAGGTAAGTGGTGAGGCTTAGAGATCTCTGACCTTACAACTAGGACATTCCTCACCCCTTAAAATTGTGGGGGCACAAGCATTGTTGATCCATCCACAAGTCTAGTTGAGCTGGACTGGTGGAGGATGGCTTCGTGATGGACACGAACTTTCTGCATCCAGAATTGTCCACACTAAACCAGAGAAGTGCTGATGGTGAGACCAGCCCCCTACTAAGCGGAAGGAGAGAGAACTGCTGACTCTAGAGGGAGGATGGAGTGCTGACATGGCCCATTTTCCCTCATCTCAAAGACTACCTTCTCCTGGGATCAGCCATTCCACACGATGACTTAGGAGACTCCACATGGTCCCCTGGTAATGAGGGCCTGGGGAAGGTGACCATTGCTTGAGCCCTACCTGTTAGCACCATCTACTTCAAAGCAGCCCCATTGGGAGGGGCCACTACTGTCCCATAGGGTTCTTACCTTAGAGACTTTGCTATGGCCCAGACATTGAGGCAAATCTTTGGCCTATGAAAACAGCTCCGAGTCATTCAGAGTGAAGTATAGTGAGGAGAGGGGCTTCTGGCCTGAAAGCACCAGGACATGACAATGCTCCTGAGCAGGCCTCTCACAAGAGGTCTCCCACCCTGGCTGTGAACGCTGTCTCCACAGAGCCAGGAGGCCAGGAGGGCTGGGAGCCTGGACAGCAGCCTGGGTTTATGGGACAGTTCCTCAGGCCATTTGTTGGGCTCCAGCTGGGTACCTTACATGGGGCTGGGGCCAGGGGAGATAGGGGAGGAGAAAGCATGGTCCCTGCCCTCAGAGAGCTTCCAATCTGGTTAAGAATAGATTTCTGTTTCTTTCTCTCTCTCTCTCACACACACACACACATAATGGATGGGGCAGTGTATAGGATAAGTGTGGGCACAGAGCAGGAATCCCTGAGGGGTGGGGTAGGATGGGAGGGGAGGGGAGGTCAAGGAAGGCTTGAGGAAGAAGGTAGAGCCTTGGGAGATGGGTGCGACAGGTCAGGGGCGGGCCAAGATGGGGACTCAGATTATTTGGAGAAGACCTGCGGGTCAGCTGGCTGAGGTCACTCTAACCTAGAAAGATTGGGGCTCCTTCCCAAGAGGGGATTTTTGGGGTTACTGGCGCCCTCTCTTGAGGGCAAGCCCTGTGGCTGGCCTTCGACCCCGGTTTGTATTTTTCTTCTCCCCTTTGTGTCACAAGCATGGGCAGAGGTCAGTTATGGGGATTGAGAGGTAGAGGCTGGGCGCAGGAGAGAAGGGGAAAGAGAGAATGGGAGGCCTCATCTCTGCTCTCAAGTTCCACATGGACACACACAGGTAATAATGACCTAAGCTCATTTCCAGAGAAAAGACCCAGCAAGTGAAAATTAAACAGCTTCATCTGATCATGGAAGGGAGCAGGCCAGGGGGCCATTCTACAGTGTTGGCATTAGTCAGGGAAGGCTTCCTGGAGGAGGGTACTCTTAGATGAAGGAGAGAAGCGGCATGTTCTCGGAGAGGCTCCTTTCGGCCCTGGGCAGCAAGCAGTAGTCTGCTCCCTCTTGTTCCTTTCAGCAGATTGACTGTTAAATGTTGGCACAATGGTTAAGTGTTCAGCTGCCAAACATAAGGTTGGCAGTTCAAACCTACCCAGTAGCTCCACAGGAGAAAGACCTGGTGATCTGCTCCCTTAAAGATTACAGATAAGAAAACCCTATGGGGCAGTTCTGTCACATAGGGTTGCTATTAGTCAAAATAGATTCAACAGCACTCAACAACAACACAGTTGGGTAGTTCCACACTCAGCCCTCCCTGTCCTCCTTCTCCCCTGTGGCATGGAGGCCTGGGCTGTACGTCCCTAAGACAATCCATCTCTTTCCCATCCCTGTCCCAGCGCCCCTGAGGAAGATGGGACAGGGCCATGATGGCCTTGGTCTATCCTAACCCCTCTCCTATGCCCACAGCTGCAAAGCACAGGCCGGCTACTAGAGGAACAGCTGCCCGAGATGATGATGGAGCTCCTGGCCAGCGCCCGTGACAAGATGCTATGCCCCTCGGAGTCGATGTTGACCCGGTCGCTGCTCCTGGAAGTCATCGAGCTCCATGCCAACAGCTGGAACCCCTTGACGCCCCCCATCACACAGTACTACAACAGAACCATCCAGAAACTGACAGCCTGACAGCCAGGAGGACTGGGAGGCGGCCCTTGGGCAGCTGGGGCCCTGGTACACAGGGCCAGATGGACAGGCAGGAGGACAGGGGTGGCCCTGGCCGGAGAAGGCGGTGGGGAGGAAGGCAGGCAGAGCCGGAGGCCAGGCTGGAGCCAGGCAGGGACAGGATCTGACCCCTGAAAGGAGCCCCCACCTGAGCCCCCAGCCCGAGCATGCCGGCAAGGAACGCATGCTTCTTTTTCATGGTGGCGCAGGCCTCCACCTCCCTCGTTCCGCCCCCCACCCCCTCCCACCCAACACACCCCCCCGCAGGGGCTTTGTGCCAGGGGTTTCATCTTGGTGACTCCTCGGAGACCCCGGCAGCCTCTCCCGCCGGGGACTGGCGTGGGTCAGAAAGGACCTCGAAGGCTGCAAAAGTGGGTCGGAGACGGGTGTGCATTGTTCTGCATTCTGTCCGCTGCCATCGCCAACTGGCAGGAGGCGACGTGTAGCAGATGTCCCCGAGGACAAAGGCAGGCACAGTCCCTACAGCCACCGTAATTGACAGCCTTTGTCAGCCACAGGCGAGCAACCGGGGAGCAGAGCCGCCACGTTCTTGTAACCTTCACACTCCACCCTCCCCGCTTCATCCCTCCCCCCCAGAGCTCAGGCCTAGGGGGTCGGAGCAGGGGGAGAGGAGTTTGCAGTTACATTTGCACTCTTTTGTTTTATTTTCCAAAAGTCGGCTCCTTTGAAGTCTCTTTTCTCAATGGAAAGAGCTGATGGTGAGCATGCATTCTGCTCTGTGAGGACCCCCTGATTAGCAGGAGAGCAGACCTGGGCCCGCTGGAAAGATTCTAGCCACAGACAGCTTGCCAGTAGCCAATTAGGGTAATTGGAAACTTCTGCCCCGGCGGGGGTCCCCGCTGGAATCCTGTGTTCCTTAGCCGCTTGCCTCCAGCGCCCCTGCAATCTCATTTTAGCTTTGCTCTCTCTCAGAGGGCTGCGTTAAAGCCAGTCCTGGCCCCCAGGGCCGTGTGTCGAGAAGGGCATGGAGCGTGGCCGGTAAATTAAAACCAACATGCTAGGTGACAGTTCCCAGCTCCACACGCAGGGCCAGTCCCAAGCTCTTTCCGGGGAGAAGGTTGGGGCCTGGCTGTGGGGCTCCCCAGGACTGTGCCAGTTAGGTCAATTGGTTGTGCTATCCTGGCCTTATCACAAGCAGGATCCAGAAGCCCAGCTTCCGCCAGCCTCAGTCTATTGCTCCAGGGAGGGCTCCAGGGAGGGCCCTGTTGCCCCAGTGGGGTCGGAAGCGGGGGGTGGCCCACCAAATCACGATAGGGACAGTCATAGCCAGGTGACCATTTAGGGCTGCCAGACAGACCTTTCCGGGCTGAAAGCAAGGCTGGGATTACCTAAAAGGACCAGGTCCTAGGGAACATCCCCTGCGCTGATGGAGGGGAAGCCAGGGCTCGAGCACTGGGAGGCTGGCTTCAGGAGCAGAACTGGCGTCTGCCCAGCTCCATCTCCAGGGTCTGGAGCCCACACTGGGAAAGAGCCCCAGAGAATGACATCAGTGCCCAGAGGCTTGCTTACTTGCTCCTTTATGGAGGCCGGTCACTCCCTGGGTCATTTGGTCCAAATCTGACTGGCCAGGAGATGATGGGTGGGGAAGACTTCCTTTATTTATTCTGAGTCTAGGAGAGCAGGCGGGGTAGGGTGGGGAGAAGGGTCCCCAGGACTACTTGGGTTTTCTCACTAGCCTCAACCTGCCTCTGCCCCCAGGGTGTGAGCCTGTTGGGGACAAGGTGTAGGGAACTGGCAAGAACCCCATGTTGCCCCTGGGCCTTGCCTTCTTCCTTTCCCCGACCACCTTCTGAAGCTTTCTCAAGCTTCTCCTTCCTGCCTTTCCTCCTCAGCTGGCTCCTCAAACCAGCCTGGGGCCCAGGGACACCAGGAATCCCACAGGAGACCTTGAGGGAGGAGCTGGGATGACCTTAGGGTGTTCAGAGAGGGACGCCAGGGAAATCAGGCTGTGTGAAGTCAGGCTTCCCTCAAGTGTGTGGTGTGAGAGTGCGTGTGTGTGTGTGTGTGTGTGTGCTAGCGCATGTGCGCCTGCCTCTGCTGAGACAGAAGCAAGGCCCAGGAAGAAAGGAGGACCCTGGAGGAGGGCACTCAGGTCAGGAGGGACAGGGGGCGGCGTCTCTCAGACCCTCCCTTGGGCTCAGAGGCCTCCTGAAGGGGTCTCTGGAACATGTGTGTTGAGGGTCCGATGTTCCTGTAAAGCCAGAGACAGGAGGGCACCATGGGCCTGATGCCCCCTGCCTGCTGACGGCTCCCCTCGGTGGTCTCACTTAGGACCAGAGCATGGAAGAAGTGAGATATAAATATGTATACATATATAAATATATTTTTAATTACGTGTCGTGTCACGGTGGCTCCAGACATATGGTTTACCTAGTTTATTCCATTGCTTAAAGATGCTTCCTGGCTCATCCAAATAACAATTTAAGCTGTTTCTCTAAATGCCGTCGCCGCTACTTTTTCAGCCATGGAAAGAAAATGTTTCAAAAAGCTTATTTTAAGGAACCAGCATTAAAACCTAATGTCCAAGACCCTGAGGCAGCTTCCCACCGGAGACCACTCAGACAGGAACTGAGGGGTGCAGTGGGCCCCCACAAACCCCTGCCCCGTGGGCTAGAACCCCCTCGGCTGAGTGAGGAAGGCCATATCCCAGTTGACCTCTGAATGTATTTGGTGGGAGGCAAAACTAGATGTTGCATTTCTGAGGAGTGCGTTGTTTTCCCTATTCACCCGTGGTTTTCTTGGCGCATCGAAGAGGCAAAGTCCAGCCATCTGATGTTGATCCTGTTTTGGTCTCTTCCCCCCTGCTAGTCAGGACGCGTTAGTCATTGTTTTCCTCTCAGACCGCCTGCTCACTGCCACAGTCTGCTCCCCACAGCCCTGTGGCTTTGCCTAAGCTCTGGCCGCAGCCCCTATAAGGCTCCCAACCTCCCCTGACGGAGGCTGGGAGGCCCCCCGCCCTCCCTGGGGGTGTGTACCCCAAACCCAGTTTCTGACTGTTCGTCCTTCCTTATCCACTGTGTAAACCTTTAAAGTCTGGGGATCGTCCTGTCCATCCATGTAAATGTAAATGTTGGCCGAATCGGTATTTATTCTAATTTTTATTTTATTTTATTTTGTCTGAGGGATGGGGTGGGGAGGGGGGTTGGGAAATGTACCACTGATCATGCCCTGGGCAGCTGCAGGGGTGGGGGCCCAGACAGCCCGGCTGCCCCGAGGAGCCACCCCATGGGGCCACCCCAGACAGGCCTCCGAGAAACCTTCTTGTGTGATGGACTCTGGCCTGCCCTTGGGAATCGTGGCCTTCAGCTGCCGGGCACTCGGTTGGGAAACCTCAGACTGGGCCTTTGAGGACACGAGTCAGAAAGAAGACAACGTTCCTCTGCTCTGGACACTTGTGAGGAAGGGCTGCCCACCTCGCCTGAGCCAGCTGGGAGCTGGACGACAGGACCTACCTCCCTGGAGCAGGGCCTGGGGCTTCCCACCAAAGCTGCAGCCGAATCCTGCTCATGCAACCTTCCCTTCCTCGGTATGTCCTGCTTTCCAGCTGAACCCAAACTACAAGTGGGTTTAAAAAAAATAAACAACACCAAAAAGCAAAAGCACTCTGAATCCGTGTCTTTGTGTGCTCAGCAAAGGAAATCTCTCCCAAAGGTTTGTATGCTTCAGCTGGCGCTGGCAGGGGCCTCTGAGGATCCCCTGCTGGGCGACGAGCTAATGAGGAGATTCCCCACTCTTTAGGCTGCTTGGGGAGGAAGGGCAGAGTCTGGTGCTTGGAGAGGGTTGTGAAGGTGTGGTCCAGGACAACATGGGTGAAGAGGACTTATGTCCCCAAAAACTGAGAACTGCTGCCTATCCAGGGTCATAGGATTAGGCCAGTGCTGGAGAAAATGGCTTTCCAACTAGAGGTATGGTTTGTTGCAAGTCTAACCATTCCCAAACCTACCCTTTCCCTGGAAATGTCACCATGGCATTTGGCAATAACTCCTTTTAGGAAGGCTGAAACTTGGGCCTAGTGGCTTCTGAAAGTCAGCAGCAAGTGGCTTTCTAGTCCCGGTTGGTCAAATGAGTGTTTCATTGAAGGGTCCCAAAGGGGCCCAGTGATTTATTTTCCTGTGATGACATGTCGCTTGTTTTGCACAATCCCTCCCGTGGCAAGGCTCTGGGGACACTGCCTCCTGGTAACAGGTCCTCCTTGGGAGTTCTTTCTGGCTAGAACCCGACAGTCTTCTAGCTCCTCAGGGTGGCGATGACAGTATCCACCCCCTTCATGCTTCTGGCCTGACCAAGTTGGTGGCCAGGCAGCCCAGGAGCCTGGTGAGGGTAGGTTGAGATGTAGTCTACTGCCCATTACTGAGTCACACCCCACCTTGACACTGCATAGAGAAAGCCAGAGGTACACAGACTGTGTAGAGAAAGGTAACAGTTGAATTAGACAATCGATTGTAACTGTCAAGCCAAATACATATATACCAAAACCAAACCCAGTGCCATCGAGTCGATTCTGACTCATAGCTACCCTATAGGACAGAGCAGAACTGCCCCATAGAGTTTCCGAGGAGTGCCTGGTGGATTCAAACTGCTGACCCTTTGGTTAGCAGCCATAGCACTTAACCACTATGCCACCAGGGTTTCCAAATATATATATATATATTAATGCAAAGGAGTAGGAGTATAAATTGGAGATCAAAATGAAAAGTGTTTGAAATAGAAACAATCTGTGATGGTTACGAGGGTGGGAAGGGGTGAGGATAGAAATATATTAAATAGACAATAACCCATTGCCATCAAGTCGATTCTGACTCATAGCAACCCTATAGGACAGAGTAGAACTGCCCCACAGAGTTTCCAAGGAGCACCTGGTGCATTGGAACTGTCAACCTTTTGGTTAGCAGCCGTAAGCTCTTAAGCACTACACCGCCAGGGTTTCCAAATAGACAATAGATGGGTGGTAACTCTGGTGAAGGGTAAGACAGCACACAATACTGGGGAAGCCAATACAACTTGTACAAGGCAAAGTCATGGAAGCTCCATCAATACCTCCAAAATCCCTGAGGGACCACATTGCTGGGGTGAGGACTGTGGGGACCAAGGTCAATTGGCATAACATAGTTTATAAAGAAAATGTTCTACATTCTACTTTGGTGAGTAGTGTCTGGGGTCTTAAAAGCCTGCAAGCTGCCATCTAGGATACTCCACTGGTCTCACCCCTTCCAGAGCAAGGAAGAAGGAAGAAAACTAAAGATACAAAGGAAAGATTAGTCCAAAGGACTAATGGATCACATTTACCATGGCCTCCATCAGACTGAATCCAGTACAACTGGATGGTGCCAGGCTACCACCACTGACTGCTCTGACAGGGATCACAATAGAAGGTCCCAGACAGAGCTGGAGAAAAATGTAGAACAGAATTCTAACTCAGAAAGAAAGACGAACCCAATTAAAAAATGGGCAAAGGATATGAACAGGCACTTCACTGAAGAAGACAGGTAGCTAACAGATACCTAAGGAAATACGATCATTAGCTGTTAGAGAAATGCAAATCAAAACTACAATGTGATTCCATCTCACTCCAACAAGGTTGGCATTAATCCAAAAAACACAAAATAATAAATTTTGGAGAGGTTATGGAGAGACTGGAACACTTATACACTGCTGGTAGGAGTGTAAAATGGTACAACCACTTTGGAAATTGATTTCACGCTTCCTTAAGAAGCTAGAAATAAAACTACCATATGATCAAGCCATCCCACTCCTTGGAATATATTCTAGAGAAATAAGAGCCTTTACACAAAGAGATATACGCACACCCATGTTCATTGCAGCACTGTGCCCATCAACAGATGAATGGATAAATAAATTATGGTATATTTACACAATAGAGTACTACGCATCGATAAAGAACATTGATGAATCCGTAAAACATGTCATACATAACAGGAGGAATCTGGAAGGCATTATGCTGAGTGGAATTAGTTGCAAAAGGACAAATATTGTATGAGACCACTATTATAAGAACTCAAAAAATAGTTTAAACAGAGAAGAAAATATCCTTTGATGGTTACAAGAGTAGGGAGGGAGGGAGGGATGGGGTATTCACTAATTAGATAGTAGACAAGAACTAATTTAGGTGAAGGGAAAGGCAACACACAATACAGGTGAGGTCAGCACAACTGGACTAAACCAAAAGCAAAGAAGTTTCCTGAATAAGCTGAACACTTCAAAGGCCAGCGTAGCAGGGGCGGGGTTTGGGGGCCATGGTTTCAGGGGACATCTAGGTCAATTCACATAATAAAATCTATTAAGAAAACACTCTGCATCCCACTTTGGAGAGTGGCATCTAGAGTCTTAAACGATAGCAAGCGGCCATCTAAGATGCATCAATTGGTTTCAACCCACCTGGAGCAAAGAAGAATGAAGAACACCAAAGGCACAAGGTACTTATGAGCCCAAGAGATAGAAAGGCCACGTAAATCAGAGACTACATCAGCCTGAGACCAGAAGAACTAGATGGTGCCCAGCTACAACCGATGACTGCCCTGACAGGGAACCCCTGAGGGAGCAGGAGAGCAGTGGGATGCAGACCTCAAATTCCCGTAAAAAGACCAGACTTAATGATCTGACTGAGACTAGAAGGACCCTGGAGGCCATGGACTGTAGACCTTCTGTTAGCCCAAGACAGGAACCATTCCCAAAACCAACTCTTCAGATAGGAATTGGACTGGACTATAAGACAGAAAACGATACTGGTGAGGAGTGATCTTCTTGGATCAAGTAGACACATGAGACTATGTGGGCAGCTCCTGTCTGGAGGAGAGATGAAAAGACAGAGGGGGACAGAAGCTGGCTGAATGGACACAGAAATACAGGATGGAGGGAAGAAGTGTGCTGTCTCATTACCCAGTAACCAAAATGTATATAAATTTTTGTATGAGAGACTGACTTGATTTGTAAACTTTCACTTAAAGCACACACACACACACACACAAAAAGACCAGACAGAGAAACCCTGAGAGTATGGCCCTCGGACACCCTTTCAGCTCAGTAATGAAGTCACTCCTATGGTTCACCCTTCAGCCAAAAATTGGGCAGGCCCATAGAACAAAATGAGACTAAAGGGGCGCACCAGCACAGGAGCAAGGACTAGAAGGCAGGAGGGGACAGGAAAGCTGGTAATAGGGAACCCAAGGTTGAGAAGGGAGTGTTGACATGTCATGGGGTTGTTAACCAATGTCCTATTGCCATGTGTGTACTAACTGTCTAATGTGAAACTAGTTTGTTCTGTAAACCTTCATCTAAAGTACAATAAAAAAAAAAAAGTGAAGAAGGGAGAAGATGAGGAAAGGGGTATCTTACCAAACACTGTTCACCAAAAGGCAGAGGAGATTTTTTGGGGTGATTTAGTCCTGGCTCCAGAAGATTCCAAATTACTGAATACTGTGAAGCACATCATCAGAATAACGGATGTTTCAATCCTGTATTTCACCATCTCTGCTGATATTGTTATCTGTCCTCTTGAGGGTGGGTTATATTTGTACTGGGGTCTATAGGAAGGAAGGAGGGAGGGAGGGAGGGAAGACTTTTTATTTTGCATGAATAAGCTAGAAAACACACACACACAATTTATAAAGGCATTTTAAATACCAAAGCAATGGTGGCAGAAAAAGAGGGGAATAAGAAGGTAAAAGAGAAAGAATTGGTTATGCCTTAATTATTAATGGTCTCTGTCATTTCCACAGTTCCCCAGAACTGTTCCCTGCACTCCTGGCAGAACCACACACTGGTAATCCATACACTGCCTCAGTTGGTCCAGTGAAGTAGGCAGATGAGTATTTTTGATTCTCATTTTACAGATAAGAGAACTAAGGCTCAGAGAGGTCACACAACTGACCCAGAGCCCAATGCCAGTGAGTGGAAAAGCCAGGGCCTGGGCAAGAGCCCAAAGCCCTTTCCACTGTCCCAGACAGCGAGTGTATCCTTTGCTGCCTCCCCACTCTGTCTGCCGCAGAGCAGACCCCAGGGAGCTGGCCAGTCACACCCGACAGACAGAGACACAGCCAACTGCCTGTTGAGACTGCCATGGGCTGTATGGTGTTCCCTCTGTGTCTGGGAAACCAGGAACATGATGAAATAGCTCAATTCAAAGGATTTCAATGGTGGGGTGGGGAGGAGAAGGGATGATGTTGCAAAGTTTGGGACTGTTATGTAAAGGGATCCCTTGTAACATGTGCAAATTTTCCTCTTGGATTTCAGTCTCCTCCAGTTCAGTGGTTCTCAAAGAGGGACGGTGGTGGGAGGTGAGGCCATCCACATGACCATGAAGGCTATGGTGTGGCCAGCCCCATTGTACAGATGAGCTCTTATAACATGCCCAGGGTCCCGTAGTGGGTCTGAAGCAGAGTCTATTCCAAGGTTGCCACCCTTAGGCACCAAACTCTCCTGACTCTGAGTCTCATCGCTCTGTCCCCCAGGCTTTGAAGTGGACCCTCGCTGTGAGTCCCACCTTGAGCCGGGGAACCAGCAAAAGAGAAGCTACCTTATCCACCTCAAGGTGGTCAGGGTCTCCCTGGGGAACTGGAGCTCACAGAAAACAGACAACCAGCCACAGGAGGCCTCTTGCCATTAGCACAGGAGGTCCTGTCCTCGGGAGGAGCCTGATTCTTCTGAGGAAGGGTCACCACCCAGCACCACAGCAAGTAAAAAGTCCAGGGTCCACCCACAGAAGTTTCGTATAAATCAGATGGTCCCTATAAATTGGACTTGACCGCCTGGGAAGCCGGCTTCCTTTCATGAGCAAGGCTCATGAAAGACCAGTCAAACCCACCCTCCTCTGCCCAGTCAGACTCTTGCTGTCAAGTCAATTTCAACTCATGGCCACCCAATGTGTGTAAAGTAGAACTGCTCTATAGGGTTTTCAAGGCTGTGACCTTTCAGAAGCAGATGGCCAGGCCTTTCTTCCAAGGTGCCTACAGATGAGTCCAAACCACCAACCCTTTAGTTAGCAGCTGTTTGCACCACCCAAGGACCCCCAGTCAGAATCCGGGAGGAAAATCTCTCTAGAAAAAAGTCTTAGAGAGGAGACCACAGAACTTGGGAAGTGAAGCTAAGGACTGGGCCATGGTAGGTGGGCATGGGAAGTGGTTGGGGGGTGGGATAGGTGCCTCCCGCTCTTAGATTTCTGGACGTCACCCTCTGACGGAGCTCAGCTCACGGAGTCCAGGAAGAAGGTGTAGGCTTCTGAACCTGTACTCTTAGCAGGGGACCTTCGACTGACGTTTGCTGGAGAGAAAATGCCCTTCAAAAAAAACCTGCTAAAAACACTACTGTATCTAGAGGCGACAGCTTGCTCTATTTTCCCTGTCAAACTGCACCAGGAATATAAGCTTCCTTTGGGAACTCAATTTTATTAGGAGCGAGCTGGGACGAGTCAGTGGAGGAATTGTCATAGGAGTGCTGAGTTGTGGATAGGATGTGTCCTCAGAGGTCCAAGCACCACCGCAGGGAAGAAGGGGTGAATGGGGGCGGGGCTGGACACTGAGAGTGGGCTGTGGGTGCCATGATCCAAGGACAATATGGGGGTGGTGGACTGTGTTGCAGGGGAATGTCTGAGGGTCAACACGAGGGAATGAGCCCCTCATCATGAGAGGTGTTCAAGCAGAAGCTGGTGACCCACCTACGGAACGGTGCCAAAGGAATCTGTTCATGGTGCAGTGCATGGATCCCTTTAATTCTGAGACTCCATAAAGGAAGCAAGGCCTCCTGGGACACCATCCTTCCAGGAACTGCGCTTGCCCTCCAATCCCTGGAAATTACTTAATCCTTTTCCCCCTAGATGACACTCCAAATGCTGCAGGCTAAATGGATACAGAAGGGAATTTAGGGCCCATCCAGCCCTACCCTCCCATTTTACAGATAAAGAAACTGAGGCCCTTAGGAGAAGAGACTTGCCTCAGGTCACAGTGGTGCCTGCTAACATTTGTGGGGCATGTTTCAGGATTTGGCTGCTAACCAAAAGGTCAGTGACTGGACCCCACCAGCCTTTCCACGGGAGAAAAAGATGTGGCAGTCTGCTTCCGCGGAAGATTACAGCCTTGGAAACCCTATGGGGCAGCTCTACTCTGCCCTGTAAGGTCGCTATGAGTAAGAATCGACTTGACAGCAAGAGTTTTGTTCCCTTTTTTTTGAGAATCTTTATGGGACCAGATTGCCAGGCCTTCCGCGGCGCCACTGGGTGGATTCGAACCGACAACCTTTAGGTTAGTAGTTGAACGCAAACTGAGACACACAGGGACCTTTCCACAGCATACAGAAACAGTGAGAGACAAAACGATGAGAAAAACTTGGAAATCAATTATCCAGGTAGGAGGCACCTCAATGGGTAGGGGATGGGCACGCTGAACCCAGGTTTTCTGAGTTCTGATTCTTACACAGGGCCAGCACCGTCCCTACCCCCACCCCCACCCCCTACTCCTCTACCCCTTACCCTCCCACCCTCTTTCCCCCACCCCCCCACCCCCTACTCCTCTACCCCTTACCCTCCCACCCCCTTTCCCCCACACCCCCCACCCCCTATCCCCCCCGTCCCAGGTGCCTGGCATTGTCCGGAATGGAGGTGTTACACATAGATTCATTTCTGTGGCTGTAATTTAGCCCTTTAAATAGCAAAAAAAAGTTTTAAGTTTTTGGTAGAAATATTTTTACAATGGGTCATACACACATCCCTGATTTCTCAAAGAGAGGGCACCACGTGTGTCACCCTTTCGTGATGACTCAGGGTCATTTCAGCAACAGTAATTAGTAGGCTGGACTGTATTACGGGGTTAGCCTCAGGGATTACCCAGATATATCCAGTCGTCTCTGCTTTTTTAATTACAGCATCTGCATTTTACAGTTTTTCTGACTCCTCCCTCATCATAAAGCTCTTCTCACCGCAATCCGTCAGCCAGCATGCCTGTCGTGGCCTGAGAAACCAGACCACCACATTTGTCAGAGCAACTTGTTAAATACGAGCAAAGAGGCCCTGAGTGAGACGAAAATCAAACACCAAAGCTACTGCCCTTCAAGTCCATTCCAACTCACAGCGACCCTGTAGGACAGAGTAGAACTGCCCCATACGGCTTCCAAGACTGTAAATCTTTACAGAAGCAAATTGCCACATCTTTCTCCTGGGGAGCGGCTGGTGGGTTTGAACCACCAAAGTGTCCATTAGCAGCTGAGCACTTTAATCACTGTGCCACGAAGGCTCCTTTGCGTGATGCCAGAGGGGCATTTTTATAAGCAAACAGCATGAGTTTTACTGCAGGAATAGATGTTTTAAACAACCATTTCATCCGTTCAAGCCAAAACCAAACCCAAACCCAAACCCATTGCCGTCGGGTCGATTCCGACTCACAGCAATCCTATAGGACAGAGTAGAACTGCTCCATAGGGTTTCCAAGGAGTACCTGGTGGCTTTGAACTGCCAGCCTTTTGGTTGGCAGCCATAGCTCTTAATCACTATACCACCAGGGTTTCCTTCATCTGTTTAAGAACCCTTTTTTGCCTTCCTTCTGACTTCCAAAAGCAGTGGGTCCACTCAGAGATGGATTACCCAATAAGCAAGGTATGCGTGGGCTTAATTGTGCTCACTTACTAATCTGTAGTGAGCAGTTTCACATGGGTTGTGAAACTGTTCACTACAGATTAGTAAATAAACACGATTAAGTCAGTGCGTACCTTGCTTACTGTAACCCGGTACATACCTTGTTTACTGGTTAATTCCAGCACTGGTGGCACAGTGGTTAAGAACTTAGCTGCTAACCAAAAGGTCAGCAGTCCGAATTCACCAGCTGCTCCTTAGAAAACTTATGGGGCAGTTCTACTCTGTCCTATAGGATCCCTATGAGTCGAAATCTACTTGACCGGCAACAGAGTAATTTGGTTTTAGTGTCCGCCAGATAAATGCAGTTTTGCTGATCTAGAAAGTTGTGTTCTTTCACATGCTCCTCCTGATGGCCCTGTGAGTCTGTTGTGGGGGGTCTTATCCTAGTTCTCCAGGAAGGCCAGCTGAGCCTCAGAGGCAGTGGTGTCACTGGGGGGTTCAGGGAGTGAGGACCACACCAGGTGACACTATCAGAGGGGGTGACACCAAAATGACTATCTATAAAATATTTGTGCAGTGTTTCAGCAGAAATTTATTATTTTTTATAAAAATATCCCAGTAGTTAGTTATGACAACAAAAACATTTTTCATAAGCTCAGCTTAAATGTATCAATACATCTGTTGCTGTTAGGTACTACCTAGTCAGTTCCAACTCATAGCGACCCTACGTACAACAGAACAAAACACTGCCTGGTCCTGCACCATCCTCACAATCATTGCTATGTTTGAGCCACTGTGTCAGTGTCTCATTGAGAGTCTTCCTCTTTTTTGCTGACCCTCCACTTTACCAAGCATGATGTCCTTCTCCAAGACTGGTCCTTCCTGATAATATGTCCAAAGCACCTGAGATGAAGTCTCACCATCCTCATTTTTGAGGAGCATTCTGGCCGTACTTCTTCCAAGACAGATTTGTTTGTTCTTCTGGAAGACCGTGGTATATTCAATATTCTTCACCAACACCACAATTCAAAGGCATCAATTCTTCTTCGGTCTTCCTTATTCATTGTCCAGCTTTCGCATGCATATGATGCGATTGAAAATACCATGGCTTGGGTCAGGCACATCTTAGTCCTCAAAGTGACATCTTTACTTTCTAACACTTTAAAGAAGTCTTTTGCAGCGGTTTTACCCAGTGCAATACGTTGTTTAGTTTCTTGACTGCTGCTTCCATGGGGGTTGATTGTGGATCCGAGTAAAATGAAATCCTTGACAACTTCGGTATTTTCTCCATTTATGTTGCTTGTTGACCCAGTTTTGAAGACTTTTGTTTGCTTTATGTTGAGGTGTAATCCATGCCGAAGGCTGTAGTCTTTGATCTTCGTCAGTAAGTGCCTCAATTCCTCTTCCGCTTTTATTTAGCAAGCAAGGTTTTATCACCTGCATATCTCAGGTTGTTAATGAATCTTTCTCCATATACCTACAAGGCCAAAACTCTATGCTAATTTACTTTTTGCACCTTCTAATGTGCTCCAATCAGTGCTGTCATTATCACCCAATTACAATGATGCTTCGAATCACGTGTTTTCACCTGCATGTGCTATATGAGCACACACTGTTGTTTTCATGGCTGCCAGTGTTTTCATAGTTTCTGATTTTGTCAAATTTTCTGGTGTTTTAGATACAATATTGTGGCTCTTAACATGGGGGGCGCCGCCATGAATTAACTGCACTGGGTGACACCACTGTGACTCCAGAGCTAGGCTTGCCGACCCACGGAGCTAGAGAGCTAAGCACCTTCAGGTGGAGCTTTACTGGAGGAATCAGGTACATCTGGGTAGTTATTGGTGGAGCTAGAAAGTTTTGTAACATTTGCCGGAGCAGGGCAGAGGTCAGGCCGGGGCCAGCCCAAGAGGTCTGAGGGACCAAGGGTTGAGAGACCAAGGGCCAGAGAGAGGTCTGTCTATGGGCATGGCTGAGAAGCTGTCCTGACCAAAGAACTGTATGCCGAGTTGCTGTTGATTCTGAATTGTAACCTGTTACTTTCCTAATAAACCTCCTAATTGTGAGTATCATCTGTGAGTTCTGTGTGGCCACTGCAAGGAATTATTGAACCCAGCAGAGAAGTAGAGAGTGCCATGGGAGGACAGCTGGTGTCAGAATTGGTAAAAAGGTTGGAGAGAGGAGATATGTCTGACCTACGCTTCATAGGAGTCAGCCTTGGGCTTTTGATCTTGATTCTCTCTCCTCCCCCTCCTGAAGTTAGAGGAGGTCAGATACCCCAACCACGTCACCATTTTTATACCTCCCTACGATTCTTGAGGAGCCCTGGTGGCACAGTGGTTAAGAGCTCGGCTGCTAACCAAAAGGTTGGCAGTTAAACCCACCAGCTACTCCTTGGAAGCCCTATGGGGCAGTTCTGCTCTGTCCTATAGGGTCGCTAGAGTCAGAATCAACTTGAGGGCAACGGGTTTGGTTTTTTGGTTTCTGATTCTTGAGATGTCTTTGATAACTAGACAGAGACAGAGGTTAACAGTTGCTTTGCCTGAGTCTGCCTAGCTCCCCGGAATCCCTCAGCCCCCTGATCTGATCACGCTTACAGTGCACTTCTCGATTAATCCAGGTTGTTTACCTAGCTGACCCCCCCAGGAAATCTTTAAACAAAAAAGAGTTTCCATCGAGTCAGTTCTGACATTGTGTCAGAGTAGGACTATGCTCCACAAGGTTTTCATAGCTAATTTTTTGAAAGTAGTTTGCTAGGCCTTTTTTCCAAGGTGCATCTGGGTGAACTCAAACCCCCCTACCTTCCAGTTAACGGCAGAGCACATTAACCATTTGCAACACCAAGGGACTCCAAGATTCTACAGGCCTTGGAGAAAAGACATAAATAGTAATGACTACCTACAGATGCAAAAGGGGCAGTGACGGCGCAGTTGTAGAGTTCTCGCTTTCCACGTGGGAGACCCAGGTTCCACTCCCGGCCAATGCATCTCACGTGCAGCCACCACCCACCCATCTGTGGAGGCTGGTATGTTGCTATGATGCTGAACAGGTTTCAGTAGAGCTTCCAGACTAAGACAGACTAGGAAGAAAGGCCTGGTGAAAATCAGCTAATGACACCCCTATGGGTCACACTGGCCTGATCCACAACTAATCATGGGGCAGAACGGGGCAGCATTTCATTCCATTGTGTGTGGAGTCAACCATGTATCAGAGGCCAACTCAATGGCAGCTAATAACAACAACATCACCCATTCTCAGGGAGGGGATACAGCCCGAGAAGATGAATTAATTGCCCGAGGAATTGAGCTGGGAATGAAACCAACATCTTTAGACTCCAGAATCTACCATTGTTCAGTTACTTTGTCTTTGGCAACTTTTACCTGTTTCCTGGGCCAGTGCCTCCCTGCTTCAAACCACTTCTTTCCTATCTGGCATCAAGGGCTGCTGGCTGCCAAGGATAGTCCCTCTGAAGGAGATAGAAGGTGAGTCCTGGCACTCTGGTGTGAATCAGTGGGAGACTTCCTGTTTGAGAGGGACCAGAAGAGCGGGCAAAGTGAGACCTGGCTAAAACCCTCCACAGTGTGCCTCTCTCTGCGCCCGCCCCACCAGCTGGACAGGCTGCCCAGCCTTGGTCACCCCGCCTGCCTACAGACCCTTCTGGGTCCGGGAGGATGTGGGCAGGGCCTTTTAAGACCCCAAGGCTCTGTCTGCCCACTGAGCCCACTTATTGTGCCAGCCCTAAGCTTCTTTTCTGCGGTAACCCCACTGGGCTGAGCTTGGCTGCTTTCCTGGGCTGCTGCCATATCGATTGTTCTGGCTCCCTTTTTGCCGGGGGTATCAATTTAGCAGGTTCCTGGGATGACTGTGTTTTAACCTCTCACCCTGGTCTAGACTCCGTCGGCTCCCGCTGTCCCCTGGCCAGGAGGAGATGGAGGCCCGGGTCTCTCGGGCCGGCTCTGGAGCCAGTGGATTTCCAGGAACAGATGCTGGGATGGCCCGGCGGCTCCGAGGCCCGCCAACCTGCCTCCCTACAAACCGGCCGGTGAATTATTAAAGATGCAATTTCCTTTCATCTTTCCAGTAAAATCGCTCCCTTCACCATGCTCCACTGCATTCCTGTCATTGGCTGGGCAGGGGCCTTGGCAGGACCTTCCCTCATCCTACTCCCTTCCTGGGCTGGGCCCTCCAAAGAGGCTGGAGGGGATTGGCCCTTTCCTGAAAGGGTCCAGGAAGCCCAGGTGTCTTGAGAAATCAGTGGAGCAGAGGAGACTTAGAATCATAGAATATGGGAGACCCTGTTTCACAGCGAAAGGAAAAGGAGCCCAGAGAAGGACAGCAGCCAGCCTGGGGCAACACAGCAAGTGACTGGCAGAGCTGGGGCTGGAGCCCAGTCCCCATCCCACACACAGCCTCCTGCAGCAGAGGGCATCCCCTTCTCTGCAAGGAACAGCCTTGGGAGCACCCCACACTCTCTCTCAGGATGACCCCCACCCCCAACCCCATAGGACTAAGATTGGGTCAAGCTCCTCCCTGGATGGATTAGGTCTCTGAGTGTGATTTATGTACAGGCTTTGCTTTTTATTTACCCTTCAGTTCCCACCCCTGCTGCAGTGGGTTTGTGAACATAAAACCGTAATTATTACTGCCCTCTTGTCAGTATTTATTGTTTCGGTTTTTACTGTTTACAGTTGGTGATAATTGCGGAGGGGCAACGAGCAGGAGGCTTGATGTCATCCTGGCCAAAGCCATCAGTGGCTTTCTGGTCAGATGCCCAGAACCTCCTTCTCACAGCCTTGCTCCTCATGTGTCTCCTCTGGAAACCCCTCCTTGAGTTACCTAAAAGAGGTCCAAATACTTCTACCCCTACTTTTTTCCCCAACCAAGCTCTGCTCTGAAGAGGTGCTTGGAAGGTATTTTGGGGTCTTTGGCCAGTATCTCAGTTCATGCTGTGTGCCTCACCCTGTGCCAAATGCTCCATGGGCTCCCTAAAACCATGTCTCTCAGCCAGTGCTCAAGGTCAAGGGCTGCCCAGGTACCAGTTCCCTTCTCTGGGAGGGTCATGGAGGCTAGCTGGGGCTGCCCGCCTTCTTCACATTTGGCCTCCATCCCACTAGACTGGGCTGCAGTAGCGGGTCAGGGCCCTCAGGCTTCTTTCATAACAGTCTCCTCACAGAAAAGGAGCCTCCAGAAAACAGATGTGGGAAAGCTTGCAGAAGACTAAGCCCTTGCTGGCCACCTTCTCATGGCAGGAATTGGCTCACGGGCCCTATGAAGATCTTTGGCAGACCCTGGTTTGGGATGGTTAAAATGAAAATGTATTAAGAAAACATTGTGCATTCCACTTTGGTGAGTGGCATCCGGGGTCTTTAACACCAGCAAGTGGCCATCTAAGATGCATCAACTGGTCTCAACCCACCTGAAGCAAAGGAGAATGAAGAACACCGAAGACGTAAGGTAAATATGAGCCCAAGAGTCAGAAAGGGCCACATGAGCCAGAGACTACATCAGCCTGAGACTACATCAGCCTGAGACTGGAAGAACTTGATGGTGCCTGGCTATAGCTGATGACTGCCCTGACAGGGAACAGAACAGAGAACCCCTGAGGGAGCAAGAGAGCAGTGGGATGAAGACCTCAAATTCTCATCAAAAGACCAGACTTAATGGTCTCACTGAGACTAGAGGGACCCCAAAGGTCATGGTTCCTGGACCCTCTGTTAGCCCAAGACTGGAACCATTCCTGAAGCCAACTCTACAGACAGGGATTGGATGGGACTATAAGACAGAAAATGATACTGGTGAGGAGTAAGCTTCTTGGCTCAAGTAGACACATGAGACTATGTGGGCACCTCCTGTCTGGAGGGGAGATGAAAAGGCAGAGGGGGACAGAAGCTGGCTGAACGGACACGGGTAATACAGGGCGGAGAGGAGGACAGTGCTGTCTCATTAGGGGGAGAGCAGGTGGGGTTGCACAGCAAGGCGTGTATAAGTTTTTGTATGAGAGTGACTTGATTTGTAAACTTTCACTTAAAGCACAATAAATTAAAAAAATCAAAAATTTTTTTCCAAAGAAAAAGATGGTTAAATTGGCAAGCTTTTTTAATATATATTTTACCACAATAAAATTAAGAGAAAATGTGCATGTTTGTGTGTGTGAGAATGTGTGTGTTTGTGTTTGTGTGTATGTGAGAGAGTGACTGCATGTTTGTGTGTGAGAGAGAGTGAATGTGTGTGTGTGAGTGGATGTGCGTGTTTGTGTGTGTGAGATTGTGAATGTGCATGTTTGTGCGTGTGTGTGTGTGGGTGGATGTGTGTGTTTGTATGTGAGAGACAGAGTGAATGTGTGTTTTGTGTGTGTGTGAGAGAGTGGATGTGTCTTTTTGTGTGAGAGAGAATATGTTTGTGTGTGTGTGTGTGTGTGTATGTGAGAGACAGAGTACATGTGTGTGCTTGTGCCCGGGCCAGATGCTCAAGGGATATGAACTTGCTGCCATCTCTCTCCTCAAGAAACCAAACAGCCAGGGAGGGGTGGAGGGCGATAGAAAGAGCATCTCTTCAGCCCCAGGGCCCTCAGGGCCTCACAGCTCCAGTCTTGGCCGCCCCCCGTCCCTTCCCCTTTCTCAGAGCCTTGCTGCGGCCCTCCCACCCCCGTCCTCTGCCTGCCCAGCCACACACACTCACTCGGGCTAGGTGACAAAGCCCAGTGGGCACATAGCTCCGTACCCTCCTGAATCGCACTGACACTGAACCTGCCCTCGCCCAGCTATGTGACCTTGAGCTGATCTCACCCTCTCAGGTCAGCTTCTTTGTGATAAAATGAAGAGGCAGATAGAAAGGTGGTTTTAAGACTGGATTTGGAGTAAATGGCATGGGGTGGGGATGGATGGAGCTGAACCCAATCTGCTTCGGCATCATCACCTTCAGTTTCATACAGTTTATACATGGGGATTAGGAGGACGATTAAAAGGGTCCTGCTGCTCTAGAAAAGCTTGAAAACCGCTGATCCCTTAGAAATCTCTGATTCTAAGAAACAGATTTCCTGCAGGTGAATATGCTGGCCCTGTGGTTGTTAGGTGCTGTTGAGTCGATTTTCAACTCAGTGACTCCATGGGACTGAGTAGAACTGCCCCACAGGATTTTCTAGGCTGTAAAATTTTTTAATCTTTACAGGAGCAGCTAGGTGGGTTCAAAACGCCAGCCTTCTGGTTAACAGCTGAGCACTTAACCATTGCACCACCAGGGCTCCTTATGCTGGTTCTAGGCTAGACAAGACTGCCCTCCAGTCCCCAGGCTGGGGAGCCCCAGGCCAGCCTGAGCAGGGAGAAGGTACCCAGAGTGCTTCTTCTTACCCCTCCAGGGCCCTGTGACTCCTCCCATTCCCTCTTCTTCAGGGGCTCAGGGTCTCCTCATCCTCCCTCCTGCTACAGTCTTCAAAGTGGTAAGCTGGGGCCTGGGAATTCACACACACACACACCAGCCACCCTTGACTGGCAGGGCGGGTGCCTCAGAACCAGGAGCTGCACAAATATGCCGCTCAGCTGGTGGGACAGCTTTCTTGGCAGCCGCTGCCCTGAGAAGGCCAAAGACCAAGAGGAGAGCCTGCCATTGCTCACGGTCCTTCAGTGAGTGACCCCCTCCGCCTTGGTTTTGTGAGGACATTGGGCCTGGAGTGCTCTGGGCTCTGCCACATGTCTGCTCTGCTGAGGCTGGGGAGAGGGTCCTTCGCAGCCTAGCCACTTCTCCAGCCAAACCTCAACAGTCTGTGGGGCTTCCGGAAGCCCCTCCTTGGCAAAATGAGGCAATGTTGGGGAACAGATAAGGCAACAATCCCCATGCCCAGCTTTTTTGCCCTTTTTGAGGTCCCAGACACTCTGAGAATCTGAGGAATATTATGGATTCTTTTTCTAGAAAATGATTACACTTGCAGGTTTATAGTCCAATTTCAGACGCCTCTCAAGTCCATTCCTCAGTTCCATATGAGTCCCCGGAACCCAATTAAGGGCAACAAAGACACCAACAACAAGGAAGTTGAAAATTATTTTAGGTGGCAGGGAACTCAGCTATCATCTCAACACATAGAATGTGCTGGATAACTCTTCTGTGAATGAATGGATTGTCTTCTTGGCCATGAGGTGTAGTGGTAAGAATGATAGACTACTAATGGTAGAGACTGGTGGAACTCTGGAAACTATGCCCCTAAGACAACCTTCAAACTTGGAACTGAAATCACTCCCGTACATCACATTATAGCCATACAATAGACAGGCCTATAAGATGAACAATAACACTAGTGACGAATGTACACCTCAGAACAATCAACTATACAAGACCTAAAGGGCAGCATTTGCCCAAAAGCAAAGTTCAGAAGGACGGTAGGGGCAGGAAAGCTGGGCGAAAAGACACAGGAACCCAGGGAGGAAGGGGGGAGGGTGCTGACATATTCAGGGGTTTGCGACCAATGTCATGAAATGAGCTGTGTATAAATTATTGAAAGGGAAACTAATTTGCTCTGTAAACTTTCACCTAAATGGCAATAAAACGTTCAAAAAAAAAAAGAACGATAGACTGGGAGTCAAGAACCTGGAGTTCTGGCCTCACCTCTGTCATAAACAACATTGTGACCTGAGGCTTTGTTTATTCATTCGGCCTTTGATATCGCCTACAGACTATGTACCAAGCACTGTACTAGGTAATGGGCATATTGCTGTTTTGGTTATTAGACGATGTCAAGTCGATTTCAACTCATAGCGATCAAATGTCACAGAGTAGAATTGCCCCATAGGTTTTCCTAGGCTGTAATCTTCACAGGAGCAGATTGCCTGGTCTTGCTCCCTCGGAGCCACTGGGTGGGTTCGAACCATCAATCTTTTGGTTAGCAGCCCAGCGCTTAACCATTGCACCACCAGGGCTCTGTAATGGGCACATGGTGAGGAGTAAAACAGACAGACAGTAATGTTCTCTGTCCTCATGTTGCTTGTACTCTAAGGAGTGCAAAAAAAGTTAACAAGTGAACACATAAATATGTTTCCATAGATATGTACTTTCCTGATATGGGCCGGGATTCCGAATTATTTCTGAGCCTTTAGTTTCTCGTCAGTAAAATAAAGATAACTGTATTATCTTTTGCTAGTGTTGTAATGAGGAAGAATTGAGACAAGCCATGTTAAACACTGAACACTGAGCTTGGCACAGTGGGGCTCAGCCTATAGAATCTTACAGAAGGTATGGCTTGTGGGTGGAGCTGGTAGGCAGAGCAAACAGGCCTGGCCTCCATGTGCGACAGAGGTTTTGGATTCTGGTGCTGCAAGGGCAGCCAGCCTAGAGGCAGCCAGCCTCCAGGCTATGAATATCATTCCTGTTGTTTTAGTTGCTATCCAGTCGGCTATAGCTCATAGTGACCCCACGTACAACAGAATGAAACATTGCCCAGTCCCGCACCATCTTCATGATCGTTGGTATGCTCAAGTCCATTGTGGTAGCCACTTTACATTTTAAGTGCCTTCCAACCTAGGGTGCTCATCTTCCAGTACTATGTTGGACAATATTCTGTTGTGATCCCTAGGGTTGTCATGGGCTAATTTTCAGAAGTAGATCATCAGAGTTTTTTTCCTAGTCTGTCTTAGTTGGGAAGATCCACTGAAACCTGTCTACCAGGGGTGGCCCTGCTGGTATTTGAAATGCCAGTGGCATAGTTTCCAGCAACATAGCAACATGGAAGCCACCACAGTACAACACACGGACAGACAGTGGTGGATGAGTATCGTTAGACAGCAGTTAAGCCCACATGAAGGCAAGCAGGTGCATGGGGAGAGCAGAAGGTTCTACCGGGGACTGAGGCTGGCCTATTGGATGGTCAGGTCGAATCAGTGGATAAAATTGCAAGTTTGCAGGGCTAGGGTCTCCAGTCAGTTCAGGTTTCTACTTCTGGCTATGATAGACCAGTTTATATGACACCAGCTTTTCTCCTGGGCAGTAGGTGTGAGGTTAAGAATTTGGGCAGAAAGTGAAGACTGAGTTTTTTGCAATCTCATAGTATTGGATGGGGGGAAAAAATGGAAGTCCAGGGACTTCCAAGGAAGGGGGCCCTTGTCTAAAAAAAAAAGAAGGCTTTCAGTTAGGATCCTTGAAGAGTGAATCAGAAATAAATCAGCCTTCGCAAGGATTAAAACCCATCTTCAAATAAACTTAATCCCAGATTGGATTAAGATGAGCTGCCCCCAGACTGCCTTCTAGAAGCGAAAATAAATCCTCATCGGAGGAAGGCATCATCCAGAGCCTCAAATTATCTTCACAATATTTCCATAACAACGTCTGGCCGTCCATAAAATTTACCAGGCATACCAGAAGTCAAGACCAGATGACTGACAACCAAGAGGAAAAAAAGAGATAAAGAAATGACTCTCTAATAAGGGGATTTCAGGTACAGGCAGACCATTTAGGAGAGGGGCTTTGAGCAGGGGATTCTTCCTCATGTTCCTTAACCCACAGCACATGTTGATCTTCCCACTTCCATTTATGCTCTCATCCCACTAACCATTATGATCAATCGCTGACCTTCTTTTAGTTCCTTAACCTGCCAACCTCTCCCATTCAAGACCTTTGCACATGCTGTGCCATGTGCCTGGGATGCCCCTGTCTACACTCGTCTCACATTCTACACCTGTTCATTCTTCAGGTCTCAGCTCAAACAGAACATTCTCAGAGAGGCCTTCCCTGGCCATCCTATCTAAAGTGTGTCCCCACTTGCTCTCTCTCTTTCGGCCCCTTGTCTGTTTTCTTCATGGCACTTACCACACTAAAAGCCATTGCTGTGGAGTCAGTTCCAACTCATAGTGACCCCACAGGACAGAGTAGAACTGCCCAAAGGATTTCCAAGCCTGTAATCTCTATGAAGGAGCCCTGGGAGCACAGTGGTTAAGAGCTTGGGTGCTAACCAAAACATCGGCAGTTCGAATCCAGCAGCTGTTCCTCGGAAACCCTAAGAGGCAGTTCTACACTATCCTATAGGGTCACTATGAGTTGACTCGATGGCAATGGGTTTTGGGTTTTGGAATCTCTATGGAAGCAGACTGCCACATTTTTCTCCCACAGAGCAGCTGGTCGGTTTGAACCTCTGACCTTTTAGTTAGCAGCCAAGTGCTTAACCATTGCACTATCAGGGCTCCTTTACCACATTAAAACAAACAAAAAAAAAAAAACTTGTTGCTATCGAGTTGATTCCGACTCATAGCGACCCTATAGGTCAGAGTAGAACTGCCTCATAGGGTTTCTAAGGAGTGCCTGGTGGATTCAAACTGCCCATCTTTTTGATTAGCAGCTGAGCTATTAACCACATGCCACCAGGATTTCCTTACCACACTAAGCAGTCTCTTTATTTCCTTTTATCTCTTGCCTATCAATTGCCTCTGCTGTTTAAAATAACTTCTATACAGCCTTGAATATTATAATCACAATTAGTATGAGATGAGAAATATCAACAATTGGTCATTCATTCACGTATGTTAATTGAGCACTTACTCCATGCCAGGCCCTCTGAAGGCACTGGGAGCACAGAAGAAACAAAACAGACCAAGTCCCTACACTCATGGATCTAGGGAGAGACAGACATAAACAAAAGGAACACTTTCAGGTGGTACTGAGCGGGGCTGAGGAAGATACAACCATGAGAGAGGCAGACCCAATAACTGCACTCTTAAGCACATACGCAAAAGAATTGAAAGCAAGAGTTGAACGGACATGGGGAATACAGGGTAGAGAGGAGAAGTGTGCTGTCTCATTAAGAGGAGAGCAGCTAGGAGTACACAGCAAGGTGTGTATAACTTTTTGTATGAGAGATTGACATGGTTTGTAAACTTTCATCTAAAGCACAATAAATAAATAAATAAATTAAAAAAGAATTGAAAGCAGGAATGCAAACGGATATCTGTACACCAATATCCATTGCAGCACTATTCACAATAGCCAAAAGGTGGAAACAACCTAAATGTCCATCAACAGATGAATGGATGAACAAAATGTGGTACATACACACAAGTAGAGTATGACTTAGCCATGAAGAGAAGTGAAGCCCTGATACAACATGGATGAAACTTGAAAACATAATGCTGAGTAAAATAAGCCAATCACAAAAAGACAAATATTCTATGATCTCTATGACATACCTAGAATTTGGCAAATGTATAGAGACAAAAATTATCAGTGGTTACCAGGGGCGAGAGGGAGGAGGAAAGGGAAAGTCCTTGCTTAGGGAACACTGACTTTCTGTTAGGGGCGATGGAAACATTTGAAAACAGATAGTGGCGATGCTTGCACATGATAAACGTAATTAATGTCACTGAATAGTACATGTAAAAAATGGCAAAATGGCAAATGATTGTTACATATTATATATACATAAGCCCAAAACTCAAACTTGTTCCTGTAGAGTTGATTCTGACTCATAGGTACCCTACAGGACAGAGTAGAACTGCCTCATAGGGTTTCCAAGGCTGTAAATCATTATGGAAGCAGACTGCCACATCTTTATCCTGAGGAGCGGCTGCTGGGTTCGAACCACTGACCCTTTGGTTAGTAGCCAAGCTCTTAACCACTGTGCCACCAGGGCTCCATATATATATATATATATATATATATATATATATATATATATATATATATATATACTTACCACAATTAATAAAGAGAGATGGAAAAAAATGTTGAAATGGCAAATGTTTTGTAATATATGTTTTTACCATGAAGAGGGAGAGAGGTAGACGGTGAAAGAGGAGAGATGCTATTTGACATGGGGGATATGCCAAGGCTTCTCTGATAAGGTAACATTCAAGCAAAGCACTGAAGGAAGAGAGCACATTAACCATGAGGATATCTGGCAGATGAGCCTTCCAGAGCATCAGATGAGGGTTTATTATGCTTGGCAAAGTAGAGGATGGTGTTTGTGTTTATTTGGTTTCCAAAGCAAATTGTCTCTTGTGATTTAATATTACAAATCAAAAGCCTTAAAATACGCTTACTCTTTGACCCACAATTCTGCTTAGGAATTTGGCCACAGGAAAAATAATGCATACATTTTGTCTTGGTCATCTAGTGCAGCTATAACAGAAATACCACAAGTGGATGGTTTTAACAAAGAGAAATTTATCCTCTCATAGTCTAGTAGGCTACAAGTCCAAATTCAGGGTATCAGCTCCAGGGGAAGGCTTTCTCTCTCTGTCGGCTCTGGAGGAAGGTCCTTCTCGTCAATCTTCCCCTGGACGAGGAGCTTCTCTGCGCACGAACCCCGGGTCCAAAGGACACGCTGTGCTCCTGGTGCTGCTTTCTTGGTATGAGGTTCCCAAATCTCTTTGCTCACCTCTCTTCTTTTTATCTCAAAAGAGATTGGCTTAAGAAACTATCTAATCTTGTAGATCTCATCAATATAACTGCTGCCACTAATCCATCTCGTTAACATCGGAGTGATAGGATTTACAACACATACAGAAATTACAATTACAAAATGGAGGGCAACAACACAATACTGGGAATCATGGCCTAGCCAAGTTGACACAAGTTTTTGGGGGACACAATTCAATCCATGACGCATATATTTATGTATAGGATATGAAAAATGGAAAAAAAGGAAATAATTTAAATGTTCAACGTTAGGGAAGTAGTTAAGTAAATTAAGGCCATCCTTATAAAGAAAGGAAACCCTGGTCGCGTAGTGGTTAAGAGCTACGGCTGCTAACCAAAAGGTTGGCAGTTCGAATCCAGCAGGCGCTCCTTGGAAACTCTATGGGGCAGTTCTACTCTGTCCTATAGGGTCACTATGAGTCGAAATCAACTTGACAGCAATGGGTTTGGTTTTGCTTTTTATAATGAAATACTGTGCAGTTATTAAAAAGACTTAGAAAGATAGTTAAAGATGTAGGACAATGTTCATAATGAATGACCAAGTCATAATCAGTATCTATTCAAGTAAGATTTTGTGAAGAAAAAACATGTATAAGTGTATAAAAAAAAATCTTGAATGCATAAATACCAAAACAGTAGTTGTTAATGCATGATAGAATTATGGTTAACTTCTGCTTTTTCTTCTTTTTACTTTTCTGTTTTCTAAGATTTTTGCATTGAGTGTATACCTTATTAATTTTTTTTAATTTTAAAATGATATTAAATAAACCTAACTGCCCATAGTACATATTTTCTTTTTTACTTTTCTATTTTCCAAGATCCTTGCATTGAGTGCATGCTGCAATAATTTTTGTAATTTAAAAAGTTATTAAATAAACCAGTCTCTAATTCATATTCATTTATGCATCGAATAGATATTACTGGGTGGTTACATTGAGCCAGGCACCAAGACAGCAACATTCTTGTGATAACGAACAAGTAGACAGAGAATCACTAAACAACTGACATTGCCCCGAAGGGGCTCAGGTGGAGGGGTTGAAAAGCATCTGCTGCTTCCACTCTGATGGTGGAAAGACAGAAACTGCAGGGAGGTTTGTAGCTGCTGTAGTGGAAAGAGAAGGAGGATCTACTTCCCTTTTTTCCGGGCATAGTTGCAAGTCCCTAGTGGTCACTGAGGTCAGTGAAGAACTTGAGGCCAGCAGCAGACTCAGAGAGATCCACCCCAGGACCTGGAACCCAGACTCCGGACTCCCATGGGGGCTTTTGGCCCCTACCCTCTAGCAGAAGACAGGGCTGGAGGAGCCTTCCCCCCTCTCTCAGGAGGTGCTGCTAGCCCCAATACAGACTGCACACGGCAGGCCTGACTCACTGGCCCTAGAGAACGTACCCCTTCCCAAGCATTCCAAGGTGTTTTAATGCAGTGCCTGGCTTGCTAAGGGAGTAAATTTAACTTTACGGGGAGAAGCAGCTGGGTTTGGTCAGGGAGGTTGATGTGGGGGCTGGGGGCCCCACGGCAACGCCCAGCCTCTCAGGATTAGTCTAGGAAGATGTCTCCTGGCCCTGGGCACCTCTACCCCTTCCTCACAGGCCACCACCCTACCTTGCCAATTTTCATTCTCCCAGTGTGAACTGAGGGCAGGATAAGGTGAGAGGGAGAGGACAGGCAGGGAGGGCAGGTCCACAAGGCCCCCAATAGCCATGCCATTGTGTGAGGACAGCCCACTGCTCCTCTCTGGGCCTCATCTATAAAATAAGTAAAGTGTGGCTAAGAATATTTTCCTCAGAGGAGCGTGTGAGACCCTCAAGAAACATTCACCCCCTTCACTTACTCTAAAGGGCGGACTGGACCACAGCAGGCCTGAGGCTCACCACAGAGCAGGGGAGAGAAAGCCAGGGATGGGTCACCTGAAGCACTTGTCTGGGAGGCCAAGTCTAAGGGACCTGAGGGCAGCAGGTGGGAGTCTGGGCAGGCAGGTCCCTGTTGTCTCCATGAGGAGCTTCCTCCTAACCCAAGCACCTCCAGGTTTGCTCAATCCTTATTCTGGAGCCAACCAGTGCTCAGCATGAGGGGGCAGCCGGAGGAGGAGCTCTGAGATTCCCAGGATCACAGAGCTTTGGGGGAGAAGTAGGGGGGCTCAGAGGGGCACCCAGAGTGGTTCCTCTGTGCAGCTGCCTAAGGGAGTGGCTAGGTGTCTCGGAAGGAATGAGAGAGAAACCCAAAGATCCAGGCCGTCTGTCTTCTCAGCTATGGTGGTCAGGACCTTCAGATGTCCCCTCCCAAGACAGGATTAAGCATGCAAGGATTTTATTAGGGAAAACACCTAAGTGAGGGAAAATAGGGAAGAAGATGGGAAGTCTGGGAGAGCCCTCAGGTCAGGAGGCAGATTAGCCCCCGAGGGAAAGACAGAGGGAGGGAAGGTTGGTGGCAAGCATCCTAGATCATCAAGCACTCTAAGTTCAGGAAGCCTACAGCAAAATCCATGAGCCAGTCAGCCATCAGAGGAGTCCCATGGCTCCCAAAAGGGGGCCTGCCTCGGTATCCCCACCAGGCTGCACTGCAGCCTGGGGGCGGGGGCAGTCTGTGGGAAGTGTGGCCTCAGCACATGTGGCGATGGATTTCCCTGCGCAGCTGCTGGGCTCTCGGGCAATTACACTCCTGTGGTTGGAGGACTTGGAGGTGCTGGAACAGAAGGGCCTGTGTGTAACCCCAAGCTCCCCAATTACTGCTGTGGGGCCACAGGCAAATGGATCAGCCTCTCCACACCTCAGCTGGCAGTCAAACACCTGCCTCAAAGGGAAGTATTGAGGAGACCATCACTACTAGTGAAGGGAATTGGCCAGGCTTGGCGTGTGTTAAGGAGCCCTGGTGGCACAGAAGTTAAGCACTTAGCTGCTAATCCAAAGGTTGGCAGTTCGAACCCACTCAGCTGCTCCTCGGGAGAAAGGCCTGGAGCTCTGCTTCCTGGAAAACCATATAGGGCAGCTCTACTCTGTCACTTGGGGTCATTATGAGGTAGAAATTGACTTGATGGCACCCAACAAAAATAGTATGTGTTGGCTCTTGGGTAGTGCCCCTCACTCCCGAGGCTGACACAGGGGTTCTCAACTAGGTCTGCCACTGCTGGCAGGGGGACCCACAGACCTTTCTCTCATTCTCTTATCCTTCCTTTCCATCCCTCCTCACCATTTCCTGTCAAGACATCCCTGAAAATTCTACCCACCTCCTCTGAGAAGCCTTCCCGGCTTTCAGCTACCACAGCCCTCCACTCCTCGTTGGAATCCCATCACCACTTTGGTCAGGAAGACACCTAAATAGTTTAAATAGTCTCACCCCTGTCTTGCCTTCCACATTCCTCTGCACAAAAGGGTCTGGATTGATGGGAAATTCCCCAGAATGCTGAGGCAGCCCATGGGCACAGGCTGCTGCTATGGGGCAGTGAGAGACTATTCACGTGTCCTGCCTCTATTAATTAAGCTAATTGCCTGCCGGTTTCTGGCTTCTGAGCACCCGTTTGTTGTTTGCATACAGGTTAACTCCAAGCAGGCGAGTAGGACTTTCTGCTAACTGACATCGGGTCCTAACCCAGCAAGCAGCAGCACCAGGCAGGAAGCAGCAGCCCCAGGGACTCCACCTGCCCAACCCTAAGGGCCCAAGGCCTGGGAGAGGCAACCCGCACTCTCTAAAATGTCTGCCCCTGCCTAAGTGAGAGGAAGGGGCTGGGTTTCTGCTGGAAGGATGAGGTGGCTGAGGCAAGGCTAGCTGAGCACCCCTGCTCCTGCCTTCCCCTTCCCATGGGAACAGGGACAGGGCAGGAGCACGGTGCTCTTGGAGCAGGAGGGGCTAAGGAACGCCCTCCCTGCCCCATAAGGAGCCACAGACCTGGCCTCCAGGCACAGCACCTAATTCTTCCAGCTAGTTTTTACATCAGGCTCTGTTTCTTCTGGGAGGAAGACAGAGAAAATACTGTTGTTCCCACTGAGGAAACTGAGGCCCAGAGAGGGGAAGGGTTTTGCCCAAAGTCACCAAGCAAGTTACTAGCAGATCTGCACCAAAAAACTCCAAGCCTCTTGCTGCTGCCCCACTGCCTGCTAGGAAATCCTCAAAAAGAGGCAGGTTGTGCCACAGGCCAGCGATGGGTCAGCTCCGCCTCCCCATCCCTTCACAGCCCGACCTCAAATAAGTGCCTTTTTCCCTCTGGGCCTGTTTCCTCATCTGTCAAGCCTTGTCGGCGGCACCTACATTGCAGGGGTGTTACGAGGCTGGCATGTAGGAGCTCCTTTTAGAGATGGGTAACACTGACCCTCCCCAGTCAGAAGTCTTCCTTTCTCCTCCCCTCAGCTGGCCCAGTTCCCAGCTAGGTGCCTGGCTCTGGGCTAGACCCTGGGCTGCAGGGTGGGAGCCTTGGGCTGGGAACCCCGCTGAGCACACGAGGGGTGTGTTCCAGTATACACAGGACGAACAGGACTGGCCACGTGCCAAGTCCATTGTTCCAGGTTCTGAGGAGAATCAGGGTCACACTCAACCCATGGCCTGGTGTTCACTTACAAAGGGCCTCTGCTCCATTCCTAAGGACTCCAGGGACCCTGCCCATGCAGACCCCTTGCTTTTCCTCCCACCTGGGCCCCCTCACCTGGCCCAGCCAGGTCTGAATGGGTGAGCTCCTTTCCCACAGCCTCTGCTATCAACCACCTGCACCTCTATGGAGACAGAAGTCTGTTTCTGAGGATGACTTGGATCTAGAGGAAGGTTAACTGTCTCAAGTCTGCCTCACCCTAGCTATGTGACCTGAGCAAGTCACTTCTCTCTGGGCTCAGCAGGTCATGTCTATAACAGCTCTGTGCCCCGTCCCCTGTAAACCGAAGCCGGAGGCTTGGTGTGGGAGGCCGGGTGGGGCCTGGGAGGGCCTTCCCAGTCCTGGAAAGCGAGGGTCCTCCCGTAAAGGGTGGAGGGTGGGAGCTGCTCTCTGAAGCCTGGGGGATGCGGACATGCCAGTCCATCCAAGCCGTGCGCCAGAGGCGGGGCGTTAGGAGGAGGCCAGGATCTGGAGGAGGTAAGCTGCTCCTGGGACGTTTCCCGCAGCATCTGGCCTGAGAACCGGCTCGCTCGCCCGCTCCCTCCCCCTGCGCTGGGGCTGGGCCTCCCAAGGGAGGGGCCGCCATCTGACCCCTCGCTCCCTCGGGCTGGCGCGGACGCGTCGCCGCGTCGGTTCCCAGGCGAGCCGGGCTGGGCCCATCCATCACCACAACCTCCCGGCTCTTGTCTAAGCGTCTGCGCCCCCACCCCGGTCCCTGTCCGCATGGCCCCTCGCCCCCGCTCTGCGCTTCCCTCCCCTGGCCTCGCTCGCACCCCGGGTCCGCGCCCCCATCCGGATCCCTGCCCGCGACCCCCTAGCAGATCTGCACCAAAAAACTCTGCCCGCCTGCTGGGTCCGCGCTTAGCCCCTCCCCGTACCCAGGAGCCTGACCCCCCAGCCCAGTCTAGGAACCGCCCCAGACGCGCCGCCGCCGCACAAATGTCCCAGCCTGCGACCCCCACGGGCCGCGTGGCCGCTGATGCATATTTCCTAGACCACCAGGGCCACAGCCCACCCTAGTCCGTCCCAGAAGACGTGAGCTTCAAACGGCCACAGCGGTTTGCTTCCCGGACCCTCCTTGGTCCTGCCGGTGTAAAAATGCCCCAAAAGGTGGCTTTGTTCTCTTCAAGATAACCTCCCCAGCGGGGCTGGTTCCTTGCGCCGCCCTGAGCTGCTCCAGCAGCATTAACATGGGACCAGTTTGGGTCTCTTGGCTGGGCTGTAAGGCTGGTTTCAGCACTGCTGGTCCCTGCCTCTTACCCTTTTCCCTGGCCACTCCTTACCACTGGAGAATCCCGGGCAGCCTTAGCTCCTGGGCTTGCCCTCTTCACCTGCGGTCAGCTCCAGCTCCCAGGCCAACCACTGGGGCCCTGCCTTATCTCAGTTTCCCTGTGTCAGGCCAGTCATTGCTTGTTAAATGAATGGATGAGTAAATGAATGAATGGGAACATTTGCATCTAAACAGTCCTGGCACACTGCCTAGGCCATGATAGGCTAGATAAAGCCTTAAGAAAAGGTAGTGAAACACTGAGGGGTGACAGGTGTTTGTAGGGTGTGGGGTGTGGGACAGTGGACTGCCTGGAGGAGGAGTACACAGCACTGTGGAGCTCAGTTTTCAGACCTAAAACCCAGCTAAAGCATCTGGCCTGTGCTGCTCTCTGAGGCTGCCCCTGGAACAGTCTGGGGAAGTATAACTATCCTCAAGGATCCGTGGTGGCATGATGGTTAAGTACCCAGCTGCTAACCAACCCAGTGGCCCTGCAGGAGAAAGAGCTGGTGCTCTGCTTCCTAGAAAACCACATAGGGTAGTTCTACTCTGTCACGTGTGGTCGCCATGATTTGGAAATCAGCTTGGTGGCACCTAACAAAACCCCTGTCCTCATGGAGACATGTCATACTATATTGTTTCATTTTATCCCATTAGGAAGCATGTGAACAGACCTTATTATCCCCATTTTACAGATGAAGAAACTAAGGCTCAAGAGGCTCAACTTGAAGGTACTTGAGCCAAGATTTGAGCCCAGGTTCCATCTTCTCCAAAGCCCTTCCTCTTTCCTCTGTACCTTGCTGCCCTTTGCCTCAAATATAGTCTTTCTATCCATAGTTCCTTCCTATGACCCTGCAGGGCAGTAATAGTTGGGTGTATGTGGCCACAGGATCTGTGGTCACCCTCCAGATGAGATCTCAAAGGGGCCAAGTTCTCTGAGCAGCCCACCAAAGCTGTCTCCACCACGGCCGGCCATGGGGCCTGGCATCCTCCCAGTCTAGAGCACGGGAGATTCCGGGGTGAAAGTTAGGAGCCCTGAGTTCTCATCTCAGCTTGGCTGCCAGCTAGCCCACTTATCTGCACACACACACACAAGTGTAAAACACACAGGTGTAAACATGCACACAGGCCTTGCCTTCTGGGTGAACCAAAGTTATCATCCTGAGTTGCCCACACTGGGGCCCACTAGATAACAACGAAATGGTCTTCTGCCATCAAAGGACCCCTCCCAGACCCAGAAGTCTCAGCCCAGGTCCCCCCCAGGGAAGGTCAAGGCCTGACCCCGCAAGTCACCATGAATTCTAGAAAGCTCATTTTTCTCAAACTATTCCTGAACAAAAAAAAAAACTAGTGCCACAGCCAGTCTCAAACTTTTGACCTTCCCTCCATTCTTTCATTCCTTGAGATTTCCTGAGCACCTACTATGCCCACGGCTTCAGGCAGGGAGGCAGAAGAGCTTAGGCCAGGGGTCTGCCTCCCTGAGCTCACTGGGGACAGAGCTGCACCGGAGGAGGGGCGGGTCTGGAGTCAGACTGCCTGCCTTCAAACCCTAGCTCTGTGAGACTTGGACAGGCCACCCTCATCTGTAAGTTAATACTAATACTTGCTTCATTTTGGATTTAAATGGTTTAAAAAGATTAAATGAGATAATGAACATAAAGCATTGTGTACCACACCTGGTGCACATTAAGTGGTCAGTAAAAGTGAGTCCTTAGTATGTGAGCCTAGTGTGGCAGAGGGCCCTTGCCCGTCTCACCTCGGGGCCCACTAAGGCTGGGCAGGGCAGGAAAGGCGCTGGGGTTGTGTCTGCAAAGTGCGCTGATGAAAGGCCCATCACTCAGGGCACCAGGAAAAATGGCAGCTCAGAAAGCACAGTTGGGGGATACACCTGTCAGCCCTAATTCCTGAGGCAGAAGCTAATGTTTGATCCTCCTGCTGGACTCACAGGCTGGGTATCGGGAGCTCCCTGGGACCCTCTTAGGGCTGCTCCCACCTCAGGAGCATACCTGGATAGCGCCTCACCTAGCCAGACTCTTATGCGTGAGAGAGGCACAGACCTATGTGTGTGTGTGCACGTGCACACACACACACACACAAACAGAGCTGGGAAGCCCTGTGAGGAGGTGCCCTGTGTTGGGCAGGCTGTGTGTGTGGCCCCCCTCTCTGGGAGGGGGCAGATGCCAGCATGGCCATGGTGGAGGGCAAGGACACATTTCCAGACGGCTCTGCCAGCCCTCTCCATGTTCCAGCTTGTTGACACAGCATAATTACAGTTTCAATCAGAGATTAATAATAAGTCATTTTTTGCAAACAAGGAGGCAGGTCTGCACTAGAAAGGGCCCCAAAGGGCCTGTCGCCTCTACTATCTAAGGCTGCTGGCCGCTGTTTGATGTTTTCTGCCGAGTTGAGACTTTTCTAAGGATGATCACAACAACAACCACCGAGATAATAATATCCTTGCCTGCCCTGTTGGCCTCCTGATGGAAGATGACAACAGAATTTGCTCCAGAGAAGGTATCTGTGCACGCGCATGTGTGCTTGGATGTGTGTGTGTGTGTATGTGTGTGTATAAGAGGTACCTGTGTTGACCAAGATCTGGGTATAAATGCTCACTAGTGCATGCTCGTGTGTGTTTGTGTGTCTGTGTGTGAACATGTGTGTGTATTTGGGAGCGTGTGTTCATATGTGACATAAGCAGTTCCAAGAGGGACCCTCCCACCACTGAGAGGCTGAGACCCCTCTCTCGTCCTCCATGTCCAAGGGGACTGGGCCCACCCTCGGAGAGACTGTGCCAAAGATTGGGAGGGCAGAGGAGGCTTCTGACCACCAAGATGCCCCTGAAGAGAGATTTGGGGTACAGCAGGGGCCCTGGCAGGGCCCAGGCCAGCCAGGCACCCCCTGGGCTCCCAGGTAGGGCTGGGAACCTACCCGTATGGCTCTGTTCCAAGTGGGGTTGGTGAGGAGCTAATAATAACAACAGTGACAATAACAACCACTTTCGTGTGTTCCGAGGTTTCTTCTTTTCTATTCTCTTTTATCTTCCTGATCTCATTTGATCCTCACAACCACCCTGAAGGGAGGATAGGGCAGGTCCCATGACTCCCACTGGCCCCAACTAGAAACCGAGCCTCAAGAAGTAAGAGGACCTGCTCAAGATGGCATAGCTGAGGATGATAGAGGTCACTGTGGTCAGAGCCTCAGATGTCACTGTGTCCAACACCCTTGTTTTACCTCTAGGGACAGAGAGACAGCAGGACTGGATTCCTGGTCCTCTGCTTTGGCCACATACTTAGGCATGTGGGGTCCCACCTGACTCTAGACCCCCTCCATGGATGCCTGGGCCCCAGGCAAAAGGCCAGCAGGGTTCAGAAGCCCAGTTCACATTTTCTGAATTTCCTCTAGAGCCAAAGGGATTCCTGTGCCCCTGGGATTACTGGTGTCCTGAGGGCAGGATAGCCTTGTGCAAACCTCACAATCCCTGGGCCTGGCTCTGCATCTCTGTTTCATTGCAGACCAGCTGTGCTGTTGAGGCCTGCTGGGGCCACACAGGCCTGAGCCTGGTTCCTCACAGGACAATGACTTGGTGAGCTCATTCCCCACAGCTGAACCTGGCCCAGGTGGTTTTAACAACATTGTGGGTGTGGCCCCGCCCCTGCCGGCTGCCCGCCCAATGCCCTGGGCAAGAGTAAGATCCCCAGAGGAGGCGAGTGGCCAAGATGGAGGCGAGGAGGTGTTCACACAGGCTTGGCTTCCTGCTGCCTGGCCCTGCCCAGTCCCTATTGAGCAGACCGGCACTGCCTTGGGGCTCCTAGTTACTGTGGGCGTCTGAAGGTTGGGCCTGCTATTGGCTTGACTAGTCAAGGGCTGCCATGTTGTTTTTCCTTCTGAGCTCTCTGGCTGCCAAGGAGTTCAAAGCAGTTGGAGAGAATGTCTAATTATGCCCAGTGGGGGGACCCTGGGAGGCAGGTGGATAGTCCTATTTTTCAGCTGTCAAGACTGAGGTGGAACATGACTTGGAGGCAGGGGATGAGACGGGGTTCTGCAATGGCTAGCTGCTGTTTGTAGAGCAGTCCCACGGAGCCCTGTCTGAAGGGTCCACCCAAGAGGCCCTTCCTGGGGAGGTAAATGAATAATTTCTTTTATAAGAATCAGCACATAGCTGGTTCCTGAGGCGGGGGTTAAAGATGTCCCAAATGTCCAACTTTCTAAAGTGTTCCATCACTCCATCATCTCTAATAACTACTCCCCCTCCCCTCAGTACTCTCCCTCCCATCTTTGGGTTCCATAATTTGCTGCAACATCTCACAGAATTCATGAAACCTATATTACAGTTCAGTAGTTTATCAGGGAAGTAACTTGGGATGGGGATCAACTTGGTAAGTAGCAGGAATAACAACTCAGGACGCAGTTCCTTGATCAGGACAGCTTCTTCTCGTCCTCTGCTGCCTGGCCCTGCTGCAGGCTCCTGCCACTAGGCCCTTACCAAAAAAACACCCACTGCCGCCAAGTTGATCCTCACTCATAGCAACCATGTAAGACAGAGTAGAACTTCTCCATAGGGTTTCCAACCCTGTAAATCTTTACGGAAGCAGACTACCACATCTTTCTCCCACAGAACTGCTGGTGAGTTCGAACTGCTGACCTTTTTGTTAGCAACCGAGCCCTTTAACCACTGCACCAGCAGGGCTCCTAGCTGGGCCTTGCTGGCAGCCTTCTCAGGCAAGTGTTACAACTCTTAGCTCTGTGGGGGCAAGTGTTAAAACTCTTAGCTCTGTGAGTCCTAAATCCCCCACCACAGCTGTCTCACTCCATATTGCTCTTGCTACTGCCTCTCTCTTGGTGTCTCCCTTTAATCCTAGCAGAATGGCAAAACTGGCCAATCCCCTAGTTAGGGTTTCATGCACCTTATTTACATTATTAGCAAGCTATCCAATCTCCTTGGTGGGCCATAAGCACCTCATTTGCATAGTCCCACCCAGTCATTTGTTGGGAGTTAAAAAGACTATGGGTAGAAGGGCCATATTAAGCCATTCACTGTACTGCAGGAGGCCTGTAAGGCCAGGACAGAATCAAGCCCTTTCTCCCGCAGAAGCAGAGTACTGTCTGGGTTTCCACAGAACCTCTGCTCAAAGCCCCTCCAAGACTCCAGAATAAAGAGCTACTGTGGCTTTAACCTGCTATTCAAAGCCCTTCACAAGCTGATCCCAATCTACCCCTCTATCCACACCACACTTCTTAGGGCTTCCTCTGATTAGTCTCCCACCCAGAGGTGTAAGTAAGGTATGGTGGGGAGGGTGTGTGCCCTGGGCACTGCTTGAGGGGTGCTAATGAGCAGTTTCTATTGGCCATGGCAGTTTCCATTGCCAGCTATGAGAGACCATTTAGCAATTTAAAAACTAATTGCCATAGATGCTATTTTCCATAGATAAGCCCTGCCACCACCCCACTGTGAATGCCACTCTTCCTCCTCCTCTGTCTGAAACTTGGCCAGTTTTCAAACCACCACTCCAGCTTCTGTCTTCTTACAGTGCACCCAGGACAGTGCCTGCACCTGTGGGCATGGGGCAAGCATTTCCCAAATGAACAAATGAGCAAGGGGCTGAATGAATAAATGCCTGGCGGGTTGGCCCTGGCTGCAACTGTTCTTTCTGTGCTCTGAACCCTTGAGGAGTCATTTAAGTAAAGGAGCTTTTCTCTGAGTAAAGTATAGGCCCTGGAAGTCAGGCAGAACTAAGCTGTCCCATTCTGGGCTCCAGCCAACCCACTGGGAGCTGAGATCTACTCTCCTGAAAAATGGGGAGGATGGACTAATGGACCACAACTACCACAGCCTCCACCAGACTGAGTCCAGCGCAACTAGACAGTGCCCGGCTACCACCAACAACTGCTTTGACAGGGATCACAACAGAGGGTCCCAGACAGAGCTGGAGAAAAATGGAGAACAAATTTCTAACTCACAAAAAAAGACCAGACTTACTGGCCTGACAGAGACTGGAGAAACCCCGAGAGTATGGCTCCTGGACACCGTTTTAGCTCAGTCATGAAGTCACTCCCAAGGTTTACCCTTCCTCCAAAGATCAGACGAGGCCCATAAAACAAAACGAGACTGAAGGAGCACACCAGCCCGGGGACAAGGACTAGAAGGCAGGAGGGGACAGGAAAGCTAGTAATAAGGAACCCAAGGTCAAGAAAGGAGAGTGTTGATAAGTCGTGGGGTTGTTAACCAATGTCATAAAGTAATATGTGTACTAACTGTTTAATGGAAACCCTGGTGGCGTAGTGGGTAAGTGCTTCAGCTACTATCCAAGAGGTCGGCAGTTCAAATCTGCCAGGCGCTCCTTGGAAACTCTGCGGCAGTTCTACCCTGCCCTATAGGGTCGCTATGAGTCAGAATTGACTCAACGGCAGTGGGTTAACTGTTTAATGAGAAGCTAGTTTGTTCTGTAAACCTTCGTCTAAAGTACAATAAAAAAGTAAAAATTTTAAAAAAGGGGAGGAGTTGGTCAAACCAATGATGGAAATTCTTTTAATCTGCAGTCTCTCTGCCTCTTTATCCCACACACTGTTTTCCACTATTATCCCAGACACTATTCTAAGAACATTAGACATGTTCTCTTTTGTCTCCTGCTTTTTGGCGTTTTGTTTGTTCATTTGTTTGTGTAATTTCGTTTTTTGCCTTTGTCAGATAAGAATTATCAAATGTTTCCTCTGGGTTGGGCGCTGTTCTAAGTGCGTGGCATGCAATAAGCCTTTTAAGCCCTACATAAACCAACCAAGTTACACAGCTCCCAACCCGGGTCAATTTTATTCCCAGGGGACATTTTGCAATGCATGAAGACATTTTTGGTTGTCACAACTGGGAGGAGGAAGGTGTTACTGGAGTATAGTGGGTAGAGACCAGGGATGTTGCTAAACGTACTACAAAGCACAGGACAGGCCCCTGACAACAAAGAATTATCTGGCCCCAAATGTCAATTGTGTCAAGACTGAGAAACCTAGCTCTAAGCCTTAGAGTCTAAGGTAAGGTCTATGATCATCATTCCATTTTACCATTGAGACAGCTGTGGCCCAGAGAAGTTAAGTAACTTTCCCAAGGTCACATAGCTAGTGGTTTTAACTCAAGCAGTCTGATACCACAGTCAACACTTTTGGCCGCTACACTCTTTGGCCTTGCCTTGTGACAGTCTCACTTCAGCCCTGTGGTCAGGATACACTTCCTTGTGGGCAGCCCTGTCTGATTACTCACAGCACTGAAGCCATCTCACAATCAGGGAGAGGAGTGGCCCCCTCAGCATCCAGGTGAAGGTCCCTGAGTGATTAGCCACATTCCACCACCCCAGAAAGCCTGGGATGACCTGAACCAAGCCTTCCCCTGCCCTGCAGCCTCGCTAACCTTCCTTCTCTGACATGGGCCATCTTTTGTGCAGGCCCTTTCTGGAGGGCAGACAAGGGTCAGGGACAAAGGCCATCCCTCCTTCCTCAATCCCACCCACAAGGCCCAGAGCTCTGAGCACACCACGGGGCCTTAGCCAGCCCTCTCTGTTTCACCTACAGCATGAGGACAGTGGGTTGGAGGTCGTGGGTGCAGACGAAGAGGGGGGACAACTGCTGGGCCGATGTGAGGTTAGAGGTGTCAGGCTGCCCCAGGCGTCACAGGGCCTGGGCTGAAGAGGAAGTAGCAGTTGAAATGAGGAACCTGCTGGGGCCTTCCAGACAACAAGGAGGAGGAAGAGGCCCTGTGCAGAGGGAAGGAGATGCCAGGACCCTCTCAGAACCTATCCCCAGCTTGGCCAGGCCTCTAGCAACTTGTGAGATGATTGGTCAGGGTGAAGGTTCCAAGCTGGACCAGGTGCAGGAAAAGCCAGCTGGCTCAGTGAGAAATCTCCCCACGTGCTGGCTTATTGCCTCTGGAGAGTGGGTGGCGAAGAGGGAGGCACCCCTCCTTCTCATCTAGTCTGATGAGCAGGACCTTGCACAATCCAGGGGTCCCAAGAACTCCTCCTATCCACCACCTGTCTGCCAGAGGATACAGTGGGGGAAGGAGGAAAGGTGGCAAGGAGACACAGGCAAAAACAAGATCAGGCCCTCCAGAGGGTGTGAAATTGAGGAGAAAAATCCACAAAGAAGAAACCAAGACAAGGATAGGAATAACGTTGCTCCCTGCAGGAACACTGTAGTAGAAGCATGGGGCCTCCACAGGCCCCTCCACTGGCCTATCCACTGGTCCCTCCACTGGTCCCTCCACTGGTTCCTCCACTGGTCCCTCCACAGGCCCCTCCACAGACCCCCCCTCCACAGACCTCTCCATAGGCCCCTCCACAGGCCCCTCCACAGGCCCCTCCACAGGCCCCTCCACTGGTCCCTCCACTTGTTCCTCCACTGGTCCCTCCACAGGCCCCTCCACAGACCACCCCCCACAGACCTCTCCACAGGCCCCTCTGCTGGCCATTCTATTGGCCCCTCTGCTGGTCCCTCCATAGGCCCCTCCACTGAGCCCCTCTCAGGCTATGGCCACCTGCCTTCCAAGGCTGCCCATTTCCAGGGAACAGTTTCCTCGGGCCTCCCTGGAGTCTTGCTCTGGCCTCTCAACCACCCAGAGAGGGCAGTCTGCTTCCCCTGGTAAAAGGTCAGATCATCTTGCTGCTTCCGGATACATCACCAACCTGAAAGTGTTCTCTCCCTGAAGTTAAGGACCTCCCTCCCACCTCTGCAGGGCCCTCTAAGGACATCCTTAAAGTATGAGAGAGAGAATGAAAGAGCAACAAGTAGTGCATTTAGTATGCTTTACATGTATTATCTCATTCATCTTAACCACGTGCTCATTGCTATATCCCCAGCACCTCTAACAATGCTGAACTCAATAAGCATTTGGTTAAAAATTAATGGACAACTCCTGAGAACAGTCAACTATACAAGACCCAGTGGGCAACATTTGCCCAAAAGCAAAGATGAGAAGGCAAGGAGGGGCTGGGAAGCTGGAGGGATGGAAATGGGGAAGGCAGGGTGGAAATGGGGAGAGTGCTGACACATTGTGGGGATAGCAACCAGTGTCATGGAACAATTTGTGCATGAATTGTTGAATGGGAAACTAATTTGCTGTGTAAAGCTTCACCTAAAGCACAATAAAATGTTTTAAAAAAATTATTGGACCACCTATAAGGTAGGAACTATCGTTATTCTCATTTTACAGGTGCTGAAACTGAGACACAGAGAGGTCAAGTTATTGTCCAGGATCACACAGCAGTTTAAGAGTTTGTTTTTTAATTGTGCTTTAGGTGAAAGTTTACAACTCAACTTAGTTTCTCATACAAAAATTTATACACATATTGTTATTTGACCCTAGTTGCTATCCCTATAAAGTGATAGCACATTCCTCCTTTCCACCCAAGATTTCCCACGTCCATTCAACAAGCTTCTATCCCTTTCTGTCTTCTCATCTTGCCTCTGGATAGGAGCTGCCCATTTAGTCTCGTGTATCTACCTGAACTAAGAAGCACACTCTTCAAGAGTATCATTTCATGTCTTATAGCCCAGCCTATTCTTTGTCTGAAGAGCTGGCTTCGGGAATGGTAAAAGTTCTGGGTTAACAGAGTGTCCAAGGGCCATGTCTTCTGGGGTTCCTCTAGTCTCAGCCAGACCATTAAGTCTGGTCTTTTTACTAGAATTTGAGTTCTGCACCCCGCTTTTCTCCTGCTCCGTGAGGGAGTGTCTGTTGTGTTCCCTGTCTGGGCGATCATTGGTGGTACCCGGGCACCATCTAGTTCTTCCCGTCTCAGGCTGATGGAGTCTCTTGTTTATGTGACCCTTTTGTCTCTTGGGCTGATCTTTTCCTTGTGTGTTTGGTGTTCTTCATTCTCCTTTGCTCCAGGTGGATTGAGACCAATTGATACATCTTAGATGGCCGCTCACTGGCTTTTAAGACCCTAGACGCCACTCACCAAAGTGGGATGCAAAACATTTTCTTAATAAACTTTGTTATGCCAATTGACCTAGATGTCCCCTGAAACCATGGTCCCCAGACCCCCGCCCCGCTACACTGTTCCTCGAGGTGTTTAGTTATGTTCAGGAAACTTCTTAGCTTTTTGTTTAGTCCAGTGGTGCTGACTTCCCCTGTATTAAAGAGCACATAGCTTTTATCCCCTCCTTGTTTCTCCTGGCTCCCTTAACTTTTCCTTTACAGCACTCATCACCATTTGTAATTTTATATTTTTTATATAAAATATATATATGTATGTGTGTATATTTTTTTATTCCTCAAGATGATAAGCTCCTTGAGGGCAGAGACAGGTCTCTTCAGATCACCACATCTCCTTATATTTAAACAAATATTTGTTGAGCCTACTAATAGCCAGGCCAGTATGCATAACCAAAAATCCAACCCGTTGCCTTCGTGTCAATTCCCATATGTTTGCATAAGAGTCAGTGAAAACAGAGTCAGGGTTTGGCTCGTAGACGGTGCTCAATAGATATTTGTGATTTGGATGAATGATGGGTGTGATGGTTAAGGTTGTATGTCAACTTGGCTGAGCTATGATTTTCAGTGGTTTAGCAGTTGTATGATGTTGTGATCACTTCCATGATGAGATTCGATATAATGTGACCACCTCCATGATGGAATCTGCTGTGAGTGCCAATCAGTTGCAAGGGAGTTTCCTTGGGTGTGTGGCCTGCATCGAATGTAAGTGGACATTTTGGCAAGTCTTGTGAGCTTTTGCTTGCTCTAGATCATACGGCTGGCTCCTGTTCGTCTGACCTTTGGTTCTGGCGACTTCAGTTAGCAGTTTACCTGCAGTCTTGTCTGCCAGTCTTGGGATTCTTTGATCTTTGTGGCCTGTGAGTAAGAGCCCTGCTCTCTGACCTGCTGATCTTGGGTTTGCCAGCCCCTGAAGTTATGTGAATCAGGAGATACCTCTATCCTGACCCACAGACTTGGAACATTCCAGCCTCTATAACTGCTTGAGCCATTTCTTGATATAAATCTCTCTCTATATATATATTTATACTTTTTCTGATTTTGCTTCGCTAGAGAACCTAGCCTAAGACAATGGGTAGATGGATAGCAGGATGGGTGGATAGTTAGGTAGATGAGTGGGTGGGTAGAAAGGTGGGTGGTTGGATAGGTGAGTGGATGGGTATGTGTATGGGTGGAGAGGGGGTTCTGGACAAAAGCTGACTGAGTCAGTCCAGGGCCTTGTTCTCCTGACAAAGCTACCTTCCTCCTACTACTTCCATACCCTCCTCTTCAGGCCCATCACATTCTGAGACCCACACCCACTTCACAGCCACTCTTCCCACATCAAGGCTGTCCAAACTTCCTTATCCTTCAGGGCCCTGTCAGGCCCCATCTCCTGCAGGAAGTCTTCCTAGCCTGTGTGGTCTATCCCTTTCCTGCACTCCTTCTATGCAGAGTTTTATGCAGCACAATACTTGATGGACATCCACTATCATCACCAGTCATTCTGGGTAGGCTTTCCTGACCTGATATCCAGATCCAGAGCCCTGAGAGGGCAGGGCCTTGGCTCTCTCCTCCTCTGCTGTCCCCAGGGGCCAGTAAGTGGCAGGGACCGGGTGAAGCCCAGGAGCAGTAGGGGCACTGGCAAGGCCAACTCCAGAGTGACTGCCAGGCCTGACCCTGTGGAGTTTAGGCCAGAGCCTCACCCCTTGGCCAGGCTGGGCTGAGCAGGCTAGAGGGCACAGGTGGGCGGCGGAGGGGCAGCCATAGCAGGGCCAGGGCATGGGTGCCTCCTCCCTTCCCAACCCTGCTGACCAGCCCCCAGGCAGGCTGGAGGCCTGTTTGCCTTGGCCCTGGGCCAGGGCCGCCCCGCCAGTGAGTAATGCGTGAGGACTGCCTGGCTCCAGTTCAAGGGAAACGGGCTGGAGACGGGGCCTCCTCGGCCTGAGAGGGGCTCAGTTCCGGGGGCAGCTTCCCAGGAAGTGCCTGCCGGCCGCCTCAGGACCACTACCGGACCTCCCCCCCCCTTCTCCCCCTCCTCCTGCACAGAGACCAAGGAAAGGCAGATCCTCAGTTCCCAGGAAAAGATCTTCAAGCATGGCCCAGAACCCAAGGAAAAGGAAACTGCTGGGCCCCCAGAGCCCACTGTGCACCCCCTAACAAAACCAACCATTCACTGGTCCACTGTCCAGTTTCTGAGCATCTACACTGTGGAAGGCAAAGCCCTGCTGTCATCAGTTCATGGGACTTCAGGGAGCCTGGCAGGGGCAGGCGGGGAGAGGAAGCCACAGCAGGAATGCTGGGGGCTGGTACTAGAAGCACTAGAGCTGGAGCAGGTTCTGAGTCCATCTGCCCACACCCCAGGTTCAGCGTAAGGAAACTAAGGCCTGAGAAAAGGAGTGACTTGCCCAAGACACACAAGGAGTTATGTGCAGCACAGGGGTAAGAGCCTAGGTTTCCTAAGCTTGGGGGTCCCAGCCCCCTGCTGCTTTGAAGCCCTGGTTTTAAAGCTGTATCACTCTCATGATGGAGAGCCACTGCCCAGAACATTTCTATCCAGAGACTGGGTCCTCCTGGGATGTGTCCAGGGGCTCCTGTAACTTTACAACTATGCCCCTGTTCAGCCGTCTCTGCCTGCTTAGCATTTGAGGAGGATACCATGTCCTGACCACCACCAGGAGTATGGACGTTCCTCTCCCTAACCACCCCACTATGTCCCCCACTGCCACCTACCTCTACCCAAGATCAGTCGTCCTCGTTGCAAATCCCAGAAAATGATTCTACCTGAGTTAAGCACAAGACAGAAGTCATGACAGGCTCCTCCATAGGTCACAGAACAAATGGTGGCTGGAGAACCAGGACCACAGGCTTCACAGCGGGGGTGGCTGCCAAAATCACTTGGCAAACTGCTTGAGAAGCACGCAGGCCCCATACTGAGCCCTAGATAACTTGTCTCTCCCCCGTAACAGCAGCACTGAGCACTAAATACTGGACCCTGCTGCTGGCCGTGTGGTCCCTGCTGTCCCCCAGAAATGGGATGTGGCCGCTGTCCACCACCAGAAAGATTGTCCTGCACTCCTGATTCTGTGCTCCCAGCCCCTGATGCAGAGACCAGAGTGGGAGCACCTGACTGGCCAATCCCAGGTCACACACTTATACTTGGCTGCAAAGGATGCTGGGAAAGCAGGTATCTTTCTGTTTAACCTCTCACTAAGACTTAAATAAAGAGAATTCTCCAAATCAACCAGGCAGAGAGCCCAGATGACATGTAGGCAAATCAACAATAACAAATGTCCTCTTAACTGCCTCTCCCCACCTCCAAGTCCTTGTCCACCCCATTCCTTGCCCATACTATCAAAAGTGAACATGTGCACGGAATGGCGCTGCTGAAGGGGCCTTAGGGTCTGAGATGTGATTGTATTGTGTGTAAGTGAAGTTCTCAGCATGGGGGCCAGCACATGGTGGGTGTTGAACAAAGCCAAGTTCTTCTCCATGCATGCTCGATGGGTGAGCTGAGGTAAGGTGACATGCTGCTCAGCTAGTTGGTGACAGGATCTGGGCTGGGTTACTTGACTCCTCTTTCTGCTTTCCCATGACATACAAGGGGATTATGAGAGAGGGTCATATAAAGTGCTGCAGGACATGATTCATTCTAACAGGAAACTGGGCAGCTTCTTGGAAGAGCAGATATTTGAGCTGGATATTAAAGGAAGAGATGGATTTCATGAGGGGCAGGAGGGAATGTATTCCAGGTCAGGTGCCTTTGCAAAGGTGTGGAGATGTGGACGCGCAGGGCTTTTACAAACAAAATAACTCAGAGCTGGTTTTACAAAGGGCTCTCTGGCTGCAGCTGGGAATATGGACCAGGAGGGGACGAGCATGGGGACAGAGAGAATGGCCAGGAGGCCTCTGAAGTGTTCAGCCTAGAGGCTGAGGCAGCCTGAGCTGAGGCAGTGGCAGGGGAGCCAAGGAAGGGAGTAGATTTGATACCCAGAATCTTCCAGGCCAGATTGAGAGAAAAACAAATAGGGAGGGGCAGAGGGGAAGTCCATTTTTGTGACCACTCTTTATTTTGAGTACTTTCCAACCTAAGGAACTCATCTTCAGCATTATATAAAAAAAAAAACTCTTGTGATCCAGAGGGTTTTCAAAGGCCACCAGGGCTTTCTTCATAGTCTGCCTTATTCAGAAAGCTGTACTGAAACCTGTCCACCATGGGTGTCTTAGTCATCTAGCGCTGCTATAAAAGAAATACCACAAGTAGGTGACTTTAACAAAGAGAAATTTATTCTCTCACCATCTGTTTTAGTCATCTAGTGCTGCTATAACAGAAATACCACAAGTGGATGGCTTTTACAAAGGGAAGTTTATTTTCTCACAGTAAAGTAGGCTAAAAAGTCCAAATTCAGGGCATTGGCTCCAGGGGAAATCTTTCTCTCTCTCTGTCAGCTCTGGAGGAAGGTCCTTGTCCTCAATCCTCACCTGGCCGAGGAGCTTCTCAGGCACAGGGACCCCGTGTCCAAAGGATGTGCTCTGCTCCTGGTGCTGCTTTCTTGGTGGTATGAGGTCCCCAGCTCTCTGCTTGCTTCCCTTTCCTTTTATCTCTTGAGAGATAAAAGGTGGTGCAGGCCACACCCCAAGGAAACTCCCTTTACCTTGGATCTGGGAGATGACCTGAAGAAGGTTTACAATCCCACCCTAATCCTCTTTAGCATAAAATCACAATCACAAAATCGAGGACAACCACACAATACTGGGAATCATGGCGTAACCAAGTTGATACACACGTTCAATCCACGACACCATCTAAGAGGTTAGAAGTCCAAATTTAGGGTGCCAGCTCCCAGGGAGGCTTTCTTTCTCTGTTGGTTCTGAGGGAAGATCTTTGTCATCAATATTCCCCTGGTCTAGAAGCTTCTTATCACAGGAACCTCAGATCAAAAGGACATGCTCTGCTCCCAGCACTGCTTTCTTGGTGGTATGAAGTCCCCATAACTCCCTGTTCGCTTCTCTCTTTTATATCTCAAAAGAGATTGGCTTAAGACACAATCTAATCTTGTAGTTTGAGCCCTGCCTCATTAACATAACTGCCACTAATCCTGCCTCATTAACATCATAGAGGTAGGATTTAGAACACACATCATACATCAGATGGCAAAATGTGGACAATCACACAATAGTGGGAATCATGGCCTAGCCAAATTGATACACATATTTTTGGGAGACAATTCAATCCATGACAAAGGTTGACACCGCTGGTATGTGAAATGCTGGTGGCATAGCTTCCAGCATCACAGCAACACCTAAGCCGCCACAATGCAACAAACTGACACAAGAGTGGTAGAAATGAATACTAGCACCTTTTAAATTCAGTTTCAATACTAGACAACCACGAAAGTGGTGTAAAAAACGCCCCTGATATATCAGCAAGTGTCATAAGCAGGCTGCAATCAATCTGTATAAGGTGACCTCATTCATGAAAATTGTATACATGCGAAGCTGAGGCCACATTCCAAAAGGGGGCATCTCAGACCCTCCACGGCAATTACCTCTGGGGAGTGGCATTGGAGGGCATAATTTTAAATGATGAGATTAGGAGTTATTTTTACTTTTGATGTTAAGTTTTTCAGTATTTTTAAAATTCAAAACAAATGTTATAAATAAAATAAAAACAACCGGCCATGACCACCACACATCATTCCATTACCAAAGGCCAGCAGCCTGGCCCCACTGTTCTTATTTCCCAGCATTATCACCTGCTCTGGAATTACCCTGGGCAGGGCCTTTGGGACAAGTCTCCTGGGCACTGTAATTTCTCTGGCTGCAGGGTGTCATTAAAAGAGCCGGTGCTGATGACCTGAGGCCCGTACACAGCAAAGATTACAGCCCCTGACAGCACAGGACAACCTCACTATCAGAGACATGCCCGGAGTCTTCAGGTGTCTGGGCGGAACCTGGGTCTTAGGATGTAGCTAAGCCTCAAAGAATAAAAAAATAGAAGCCAGGAAAACTACCCTTTCAAAGCTGCTGGCATCTCCAGCCTCCCCTGGGAACTCAGGGCTTAGAACAAGGGCTGTGGAGACAGGCAGACCTATGCTCAGACCCGCTTTCCCACTCTCTAGCTTTGAAGACCTAGGCAACTTATTAACCCCACCAGGCCTCCATTTCCTCCCTTTAAAGTGAGACAATGTCAGTACTTACCTCAGAGGGTTACCAGAAGGCTTCAGACAACATAAAGTGCCTGCCACATAGTTACCAGTTTAAAAAAAAAAAAAAACAGTTGCGATTGAGTCAACTTCAACTCATGGCAACCTCATGTGTGTCAGAGCAGAGCTGTGTTTCTTAGAATTTTCAATGGCTGAGTTTTCAGAAGCAGACCACCAGGCCTTTCTTTCGAGGCTATTCTGGGTGGACTTCTGGAGCCCTTGTAGCGCAGTGGTTAAGAGCTTCTCTGCCAACCAAAATGTCAGCAGTTTGAATCTACCAGCCACTCCTTGGAAACTCTATGGGGCAGTTCTACTCTGTCCTGTAGGGTTGCTATGAGTTGAAATCGAATTTTGGTTTGGTTTTTGGTAGACTTGAACCTCCAACCCTTCAGTTATCAGCTGAGCATATTAACCACCCAGGCACATAGTTAGCCTCCCATAAATGATGGCTGTTTATATTATCATGGTGATGGTTGTTACCACTACCCCCAGAGCTAGATTTTCACTTTCACCTTTTGGGAGAAAAATATGAGAATGCATTCTTTATTTTCACAAATATTGTAAAAGTAAGTACAGAGCCACTGTTTTTGGGGAAAGCTGAATTCACCTGTAACTTGAATGCATATATTTTAGTTGGAAAGTTAAATCGTCATCCAACATTTATTCATTTGAGGAATATTTGTTGAGCGCCTATTACGTGCTGGGCACTGTTATAGATGCTGGGGATATAGCAGTGACCAGAGCAAGCCCCTGCTGTCCCAGAGCTTACATTCTGCTGGGGGACTCAGGAAACAGGCAAACCAACAAATAAATTATACAACGTCAAACTTTCCACGTGGGAAGGCTGTGCCCTTGGAGGGCATCTGGCAATCACTCAAGGGGCACTGTTGGAGGAGGCACTCCAGTTCATGTCAGTTATAGCCAGTATTTAGTAAGCACCCACTATGAACCAGAGCTAGGTTTGTACTATGAGAGATTCAAATGAGTGTGAGGGCTGGTGCCCGACCTCACGGACTCCCAGTCATGCTAGAGATACAAGACCAATCTCCATAAAAAGAAGAAAGTAAGGAAGATTATGTCAAGTGCCTGAGTGTGTGGGAAAGGCCATGTAGTCCTTTGGATAGATGTCATGGATTGAATTGTCATTGTTGGTGTCAGGTGCCGTCAAGTCAGTTCCGACTCATAGCGACCCTATGCACAATAGAACGAAACACTGTCCGGTCCTGAGCCATCCTTAAAATTGTTGTTATGCTTGAGCTCATTGTTGCAGCCACTGTGTCAATCCACCTCATTGAGGGTCTTCCTCTTTTCCACTGACTCTGTACTCTGCCAAGCACGATGTCCTTCTCCAGGGACTGATCCCTCCTGACAACCTGTCCAAAGTATGTAAGACGCAGTCTTGCCATCCTTGCCTCTAAGGAGCATTCTGGCTGTACTTCTTCTAAGACAGGTTTTTTGGTTCTTTTGGAAGTCCAAGGTATATTCAATATTCTTCACCAACACCACAATTCAAAGGCCTCAATTCTTCTTCGGTCTTCCTTATTCATTGTCCAGCTCTCACATGCACACGATGCAATTGAAAATATCATGGCTTGGGGCCATCTAAGATGCATCAATTGGTCGCAACCCACCTGGATCAAAGGAGAATGAAGAACACCAAGGTCACACGATAACTATGAGCCCAAGAGACAGAAAGGCCACATGAACTAGAGACTTACATTATCCTGAGACCAGAAGAACTAGATGGTGCCCGGCCACAACCAATGACTGCCCTGACAGGGAGCACAACAGAGAACCCCCGAGGGGGCAGGAGAGAAGTGGGATGCAGACCCCAAATTCTCATAAAAAGACCAGACTTAATAGTCTGACTGAGACTAGAGGAATCCTGGCGGTCATGGTCCCCAGACCTTCTGTTGGCTCAGGACAGGAACCATTCCTGAAGCCAACTCATCAGACATGGAAGAGACTGGACAATGGGTTGGAGAGAGATTTTGATGAAGAGTGAGCTACTTGTATCAGGTGGACACTTGAGACTGTGTTGGCATCTCCTGTCTGGAGGGGAGATAGGAGGGTAGAGAGGGTTAGAAACTGGCAAAATCGTCACGAAAGGAGAGACTGGAAGGAGGGAACAGGCTGACTCATTAGGGGGAGAGTAAGTGGGAGTATGGAGTAAGGTGTATATAAGCTTATATGTGACAGACTGACTTGATTTGTAAACATTCACTTAAAGCACAATAAAAATTATTAAAAGAAAATATCATGGCTCGGGTCAGGCGCACCTTAGTCTTCAAGGTGAGATCTTTGCTTCTTCAACACTTTGAAGAGGTCCTTTGGAGCAGATTTACCCAATGCAATGCGTCTTTTGATTTTTTTTTTTTAAAGTGAAAGTTTACAAATCAAGTCAGTCTCTCACATAAAAACTTATATACACCTTGCTACATACTCCCAATTACTCTCCAATGAGACAGCCTGCTCTCTCTCTCCACTGTCTCTTTTCGTGTCCATTTCGTCAGCTTCTAACCCCCTCTACCCTCTCATCTCCCCTCCAGGCAGGAGATGCCAACATAGTCTCAAGTGTCCACCTGATCCAAGAAGCTCACTCCTCACCAATATCCCTCTCCAACTCATTGTCCAGTCCAACCCATGTCTGAAGAGTTGGCTTCAGGAATGGGTCCTGTCCTGGGCCAACAGAAGGTCTGGGGGCCATGACCACCAGGGTCCTTCCAGTCTCAGTCAGACCATGAAGTCTGGTCTTTTTATGAGAATTTGGGGTCTGCATCCCACTGCTCTCCTGCTCCCTCAGGGGTTCCCTGTTGTGTTCCCTGTCAAGGCAGTCAAAGGTTGTAGCCAGGCACCATCTAGTTCTTCTGGTCTCAGGATGATATAGTTGCTGGTTTACGCGGCCCTTTCTGTCTCTTGGACTCGTAATTACCTTGTGTCCTTGGTGTTCTTCATTCTCCTTTGATCCAGGTGGGTTGAGACCAATTGATGCATCTTAGATGGCTGCTTGCCAGCATTTAAGACCCCAGACGACATTCTTCAAAGTGGGATGCAGAATGTTTTCTTAATAGATTTTATTATGCCAACTGACTTAGATGTCCCCTGAAATCGTGGCCCCCAAACCCCTGCCCCTGCTACACTGGCCTTCGAAGCATTCAGTTTATTCAGGAAACTTCTTTGCTTTTGGTTTAGTCCAGTTGTGCTGACCTTCCCTGTATTGTGTGTTGTCTTTCACTTTACCTAAAGTAGTTCTTATCTACCAATTAATTAGTGAATACCTCCTCCCATCCTCCCACCCTCCCTCCTCTCGAAACCACAAAGCATGTTTTCTTCTCAGTTTAAACTATTTCTCAAGTTCTTATAATAGTGGTCTTATATAAATATTTGTCCTTTTGCAACTGACTAATTTCACCCAGCATAATGCCTTCCGGGTTCCTCCATGTTATGAAATGTTTCACAGATTCCTCATTGTTCTTTATCGATGCATAGTATTCCATCATGTGAATATACCATAATTTATTTATCCATTCATCCATTGATGGGACCCTTGGTTGCTTCCATCTTTTTGCTATTGTACACAGAGCTGCAGTGAACATGGGTGTACATATATCTGTTCGTGTAAAGGCTCTTATTTCTCTAGGATATATTCCAAGGAGTGGGATTGCTAGATCGTGTGGTAGTTCTATTTCTAGCTTTTTAAGGAAGCGCCAAATCGATTTCCAAAGTGGTTGTGCCATTTGACATTCCCACCAGCAGCGTATGTCTTTTGATTTCTTGACTGCTGCTTCCATCGCTGTTGATTGTGGATCCAAGTAAAATGAAATCCTTGACAACTTCAATCTTTTCTCCATTTATCATGGTGTTGCTTATTGGTCCAGTTGTGAGGATTTTTGTTTTCTTTATGTTGAGGTGTAATCCATACTGAAGGCTGTGGTCTTTGATCTTCATTAGTAAGTGCTTCAACTCCTCTTCACTTTCAGCAAGCAAGGTCGTGTCATCTGCATAACGCAGGTTGTTAAAATGAGCCTTCCTCCAATCCTGATGCCCTGTTCTTCTTCATATAGTCCAACTTCTTGTATTGTTTGCTCAGCATACAGATTGAATAGATATGGTGAAAGAATACAACCCCGACACCCACCTTTCCTGACTTTAAACCAATCAGTATCCCCTTGTTCTGTTCAAACAACTGCCTCTTGATCTATGTAAAGGTTCCTCATGAGCACTTGTGTTCTGGAATCCCCATTCTTCGCAATGTTATCCATAATTTGTTATGATCCACATAGTCGAATACCTTTGCATAGCCAATAAAACACAGGTAAATATCCTTCTGGTATTCTCTGCTTTCAGCCAGGATCCATCTGACATCAGCAATGATATCCCTGGTTCCACGTCCTCTTCTGAAACCGGCCTGAATTTCTGGCAGTTCCTTGTCAATATACTGCTGCAGCCGTTTTTGAATGATCTTCAGCAAAATTTTGCTTGTGTGTGATATTAATGATATTGTTCTATAATTTCCACATTCAGTTGGATCACCTTTCTTGGGAATAGGCATAAATATGGATCTCTTCCAGTCAGTTGGCCAGGAAGCTGTCTTCCATATTTCTTGACATAGACGAGTGGGCACCTCCAGCGCTGCATCTGTTTGTTGAAACATCTCAATTGACATTCCATCAATTCCTGGAGCCTTATTTTTCGCCAATGCCTTCAGAGCAGCTTGGACTTCGTCCTTCAGTACCATCGGTTCCTGATCATATGCTACCTCTTTAAATGGTTGAACATCGGCTAATTCTTTTTGGTATAATGACTCTGTGTATTCCTTCCATCTTCTTTTGATGCTTCCTACGTCGTTTAATATTTTCCCCACAGAATCCTTCACTATTACAGCTCGAGGCTTGAATTTTTTCTTCAGTTCTCTCAGCTTGAGAAACGCTGAGTGTGTTCTTCCCTTTTGGTTTTCCATCTCCAGCTCTTTGCACAAGTCGTTATAATACTTTGTCTCCTCGAGACACCCTTTGAAATCTTCTGATTGAATTGAATTGGGTCCCCCAAAAATGTGTGTCAACTTGGCTAGTCCGTGATTCTCAGTATTGTGTGATGGTATTTGTCATCTGATGTGATTTTCCTGTGTCATAAATCCTACCTCTATGATATTAATGAAGCAAGATTAAAGATTAAATGTTAATGAGGCAGGACTCAATCTGCAGGATTAGTTTGTGTTTTAAATTAATTTTGTTTGAGATATAGAAGAGAGAATCAAGCAGAGAGACAGGGGGCCTCATTACCACCAAGCAAGGTGAGCCATGAGTGCGTGTCCTTTGGACCCAGGATCCCTGTGCTGAGACACTCCTAGACCAAGGGAAGATTGATGACAAGGACCTTCCCCCAGAGCCAACAGAGAGAGAAAGCCTTTCCCTGGAGCTGGCCCTGAATTCAGACTTCTAGCTTCCTAAAGAGTGACAGAATAAACTTCTGTTTGTTAAAGCCATCCACTTATGGTATTTCTGTTACAGCAGCACTGGGTAACCACCCACTCCTTGAAAACCCTATGGAGCAGTTCTACTCTGTCCTATAGGGTTGAAATGAGTCAGAATCCACTCAACGGCAACGGGCTTGGTTTTTTGGTTTTAGTTAACTAAGACAGGCAAATTCCTAAATCTCAGTCCGGTAACACTTAAAGTCAGCTATGGGTCCACTGGGCAGCCACTCAGGGATCCAGGCTGTTTCCATCCGTGTCTCGTCATTTCAAAACATATCTTCTAGGTCCTGGTGGCAAAGAAGAGAGAGCTGGATCACATCCACCAGCTCTCCAGTGTTTTAGCCTACAAGTGACATGCGGCACTTCCACTCACAGCCACTGGCCAGAACTAGTCACATGGTCCCAAACAAGCTGCAAAGGAGGCTGGGAAATGTAGGGGAGGACCTGCTTATTGGGCTAGAACAAAATGACTCTGCCACAGGCCACTCATTACTGCAAGGATCTGGGCAGGCTGGTTGGAGGAAGTGGAGTTTGAAACTTACTGGACAGAGCTCCTGAGTGGTGCAAATGGTTAAGTGCTCTGCTACTAATGGGAAGATTGGTGGCTCAAACCCACTCATATGCACCTTGGAAGAAAGGCCTGGTGATCTGTGTCTGAAACTTCACAGCCCTGAAAACCTTGTGGAGCAGTTCTATATTACACACATGGGGTCAACATGAGTAGGAATTGAGTCCACGGCAATGGATTTGGGGGTTTTTGGTTTTTATTGGACAGAGCAAGTGAGTGCCATGCTTTGGATAAAAAAGCCTGCAGCCCAGTCATTGGAAAGAGCCCTAGGATGGACTTAAGGAGAGCTGCCAGGTGTGACTTTGCTATGTCCTGGCTGGGTGACATGGGCAAGTCTGGCTGGTTGACATGGGCAAGTCACTGATCTCTCCGAGTCTCTGTTTCTCCTAAAATGGGGAGAAGTAGCACTTTTATCTCCCAGACCGCTGGGAGGATTGGCTGCAATAATGTGTGTGAAAGGGCTCTCTGCCTTGGTGGTGGTGGTGTTGTTAGGTGCCGTCGAGTCATTTCCAACCCATAGCGACACTACGTACACCAGAACGAAACACTGCCCAGTCCTGCACCATCCTCACGATCGTTGTCATGCTTGAGCCCATTGTTGCAGCCACGGTGTCAATTCATCTTCCTCTTTTTCACTGACCCTCCACTTTACCAAGCATGATGTCCTTCTCCAGGGACAGATCCCCCCTGACAACATGTCCAAAGTCTGTAAGACGTAGTCTCATCATCCTCACCTCTAAGGTGCATTCTGGCTATACTTATTCCAAGACAGATATGTTCCTTCTTTTGACAGTCCTTGGTATATTCAATATTCTTCGCCAACACCACTACTCCAAGGCGTCAATACTTTGATCTTCCTTATTCATTGTCCAACTTTCACAAGTGTATGAGGCAATTGAAAACAGCATGGCTTGGGCCAGATGCACCTTAGTCCTCAAAGTGACATCTTTGCTTTTTAACATTTTAAAGAGGTCTTTTGCAGCAGATTTGCCCAATGCAATGCATCATTTGATTTCTTGACTACTGCTTCCATGGGGCTTGATTGTGGATCCAAGTAAAGTGAAATCCTTGATGACTTCAATCTTTTCTCCCTTTATCATGATGTTGCTTATCGGTCCAATTGTGAGGATTTTTGTTTTCTTTATGTTGAGGTATAATTCATACTGAACACTGTAGTCTTTGATCTTCATAAGTAAGTGCTTCAAGTCCTTCTCACTTTCAGCAAGCAAGGTTGTGTCATCTGCATAACACAGGCTGTTGATGAGCCTTCCTCCAATCCTGATGCCCCGTTCTTCTTCATGTAGTCCAGCTTCTCAAATTATTTGCTCAGCATACAGATAGAATAAGCATGGTGAAAGGGTACAACCCTGACACACACCTTTCCTGACTTTAAACCACTCAGTATCCGCTTGTTATGTTCAAACGACTGCCTCTTGTCCTATGTACAGCTTCCTCATAAGCACTTAATTGTGTTCTGGAATTCCCATTCTTTGAAATGTTATCCATAGTTTGTTATGATCCACACAGTCAAATGCCTTTGCATAGTCAATAATAAACAGCTAAACATCTTTCTGGTATTCTCTGCTTTCAGCCAGGATCCATCTGACATCAGCAATTATATTCCTCATTCCACGCATCCTCTTCTGAATCCAGCTTGAATTTCTGGCAGTTCCCTGTTAATGTATTGCTGCAGGCACATTTTAACGATCTTCAGCAAAATTTTACTTGCGTGTGGTATTAATGATATTGTTCGATAAGTTATGCATTCCGTTGGATCACCTTTCTTTGGAATAGACATAAATACGGATCTCTTCCAGTCGGTTGGCCAGGTAGCTGTATTCCAATTTTCTTGGCATAGATGAGTGAGCACTTAGAGTACTGCATCTGTTTGTTAAAACATTTCATTCGGTAGCCCTTCAATTCCTGGAGACTTGCTGCCAATGTCTTCAGTGCAACTTGGACTTCTTCCTTCAGTATCATCAGTTCTTGATCATATGCTACCTGAAATGATTGAACGTCGACCAATTCTTTTTGGTACAGTGACTCTGTGTATTCCTTCTATCTTCTTTTGATGCTTCCTGCGTCGTTCAGTATTTTGCCCGTAGAATCCTTCGATATTGCAACTAAAGGCTTGAATTGTTTCTTCGGCTTTTTCAGCTTGAGAAATGCAGCTTGTGTTCTTCCCTTTTGGTTTTCTAAGTCCAGGTCTTTGCACATGTCATTATAATACTTTGCTTTGTCTTCTTGAGCTGCCCTTTGAAATCTTCTGTTCATCTCTTTTACTTCATCGTTTCTTCCTTCTCCTTTAGCTACTCAATGTTCAAAAGCAAGTATCAGAGTCTCTTCTGACATCCATTTTGGTCTTTTCTTTCTTTCATGTCTCTTTAATGACCTCTTGCTTTCATCATGTACGATGTCCTTGATGTCATTCCACAATTCATCTGGTCTTCGGTCATTAGTGTGCAACACATCAAATCTATTCTTGAAATGGTCTCTAAATTCAGATGGGTTGTACTTTGGCTCCCTTGGACTTGTTCTAATTTTCTTTAGCTTCAACTTAAATTTGCATTTGAGCAATTGATGGTCTGTTCTGCAGTTGGCCCCTGGCCTTGTTCTAACTGCTGATATTGAGCTTTTCTATCGTCTCTTTCCACATATGTAGTCAATTTGATTCCCGTGTATTCCGTATGGTGAGGTCCACACGTGTAGTTGCTGTTTATTTGGTGAAACAATGCATTTGCAATGAAGAAGTCATTGGTCTTGCAAAATTCTATCATGCGGTCTCTAGCATCACTTCTATCACCAAGGCTGTATTTTCCAGCCACCGATCCTTCTTTGTTTCTAACTTTCGCATTCCAATCACCAGTAATTATCAATGCATCCTGATTGCATGTTCGATCAATTTTAGACTGTAGAAGTTGGTAAAGATCTTCAATTTCCTCATCTTTGGCCTTAGTGGTTGGTGTGTAAATTTGAGTAATAGTAGTATTAACTGGTCTTCCTTGTAGGCGTATGGATATTATTCTATCACTGACAGCATTGTTCTTCAGGATAGGTCTTAAAATGTTCTTTTTGATGACGAATGCAATGCCATTCCTCTTCAATTTGTCATTCCTGGCATAGTAGACCATATGATTGTCTGATTCAAAAGGGCCAATACAAGTCTATTTCATATTTCAGGTCACTAATGCTTAGGATATTAATGTTTATGCATTCCATTTCATTTTTTTACAATTTCCAATTTTCCTAGATTGACACTTCATACAGTCCATGTTTCAATTATTAATGGATGTTTGCAGCTGTTACTTCTCAGTTTGACTCCATCCACATCATTATGGTCAACTCTACTTTGAGGAGGCAGATCTTCCTCAGTCATCTTTTGAGTGCTTTCCAACCTGAGGGGCTCATCTTCTTGCACTAAATCAGACAAAGTTCTGCTGTTATTCATAAGGTTTTCACTGGCTAATTTTTTTCAGAACTGCCAGGTCTTTCTTCCTACTCTGTCTTAAAATCTGGAGGCTCAGCTGAAACCTGACTGCCCCATGGGTGACCCTGCTGGTATTTGAATATTGGTGGCATAGCTTCCAGCACCACAGCAACATGCAAACCCCCACAGTATGACAAATTGACAGACGCATGGGGGCTCTGCCTTGGTGAAAACTATTTAAATGCACATTCAATATTGTTATCTATGGAATTATCTATATGTTCATTAGGGTTCACTGCAGCCCTATGATATACATTCTATTCCTACGTTCAAGGTTGAAACCCAAGGGGTAGGTTGGATCTCATGCTTTTTCACCAGGGCCCACAACAGAAGAGAAACCACTCAGGGCCTCGGGCTGCTGCTCAAAGAGACACCACGAGCAACAACACATCCCCGAAGTGTCTTTTTTTCCCCAACAAGTCATGTCAATTTTTCATTTTACTACTTAGTATACATGGGCTTCTCTTGAGATAAAAATACCCATTTTCTTTCTCCCCTGAAGTTTCTACTAAAATGGCAGCTCCAGAGAGATTCCTCAGGTTTATTATCAGCTTTTCTGGGCCCTGGGCACAGTGCCCCAGGCTGAGGCTCACAGGCCCATGGGAGGACCCCAGGGCTGGGGGCTGAGGTCCTGCAGCTCTTGAATCCTGGTGAGGCTTGCCCCAGGGGAATCTCGCATAGGCTCCACAGTGCGCCCTCGCCCACCTCCTCACCCTCTCAAGCCTCTCACCCCCAGCCCCAGCCAGTAAATCGTCCCTGAATTAATCAAAGCGCTTGCACTGGTCCGAATTCACCAGGGGCCTCCTCCAGCGGCCACTTTGTGTTCGGTAGATTAATTGCAGCTGGGGGAGGGGAGGGAATCCATTTTTAGAAAATCATTACTTTCAGAAAGAGAGGGGGGCACTTCTGGCTGGGGGAAAACTGCTGAGCTAGCAACTCGGGCCTGCTGCTCCAGCCGCCAGGAAACTCGGGCTGTACAGGCTGCTCCTGGGCTCCCTCTTCCAGGCCAGGGCACCCCAAACTTCAGCCTTGGCTATACTGACCTTCTCTTCCTGCTGTGGTGTGGGCTCAGCAGTTTGCTGGTACCCTGGGAGGGAAGGGGTCACCCCAGTATTGACCATCCCCCAACACTTGACCGTTCTTTCAACCCCACTTCCTGCACAACCCAGTCTCAGCCCCTGCCTGCAGCTCCAGATTTGTTGTGGTTAGCTGCCGTGGAGTCAGCCCCAACTCATGGTGACCCCACGCACAACCGAACAAAGCACGGGCCAGTCCTGAGCCATCTCTGTGATCAGAGATGGATCAAACCATTGCGATCCATAGGGTTTCATTGACTGACTTTTGGAAGCAGATCACCAGACCTTTCTCCCTAGCCCACCTGAATCTGGAAGCACTGCTGAAAACTGTTCCACAGCATAACAACATCCCAGCCTCCACTGACGGATGAGTGGTGGCTGCACGAGGTGCACTGGCCAGGAGTCAAACCTGGGCCTCCCACATGGAGGTGAGAATTCTACCACTGACAATCAAACTATATGAAATTGCCGTCTTTCGCAGGCCAGAATGGGCAGATATCAGTAATCTCAACTTTATCATATGTCCAGCCCTTTACCTGTATTTTCTCACCAATCCCCATACTGGCCCCATGGGGCAGGTGTAATGCCCATTTGTTGTTTCAGAAGTTGAGGTTCAAAGAGGTTAAATGACTCGCTTAAGCCAGTATTCAAACCCAGGCCTACTGACTCCAAAGCCCATGCTTGTTTTCTATGCCCGGAGTCACATCCTGCCCCATATGTCCTCAACACCCAGGCAGTCTCGGTCGTGAGCTGTGTTTTGTTAGCGTGGTTGGCTGCAGAACATCAGCCTTGTAAAAGCTCCTCTGCAGGCTGGGCGTTGGGGGCTTCACTGACCCACCAGGATATCAGTGTTTGCTGTGGCCTTGGGTGCAATGGTGGCTCAGTGGTTAAGAGCTCGGCTGCTAACCAAAATGTCAGCAGCTCGAATCCACCAGCCGCTCCTTGGAAACCCTACAGGGCAATTCTACTCTGTCCTAACGGGTCGCTATGAGTTGGAATTGACTTGACTGCAACGGGTTTGGTTTTGGGTGCAAACTCAGCCTCCCCCACAAGCAGTATGGCAAATCTCTCCCCCGTTAGAGGGTCCAGTTCCTCCTGGGTCAGATAACATCTGCCCACAAGGTGCTGATGGGAACGCCTTAGAAACCCATTCCTAACATCTGGGAAGGCCCTCGGTAAGCGGGGCTTGTGGACAAATGTCCGTTGTTGTTTCTATTGCTCAGCGATCAGATCAGGTTGATCCTTCCAGACTAGAACTTGTTTTAGAAAAACAAGTGCCCAACACAGCCATTCCTTGACCCAGCCCTGCCCACAGACATTAGACAGCACAGAGGCTATGAAATCTGACTCTACCATTTCCCACCTGGGGACCTTGGGCAACTTAACCTCTTTGAACCTCAATTTACTCATCTGTAGAATGGGGATGATGATAATAATACCTACTTTAGGAGGGTTGTAAGGATTACATAAGACAATTTCAATAGAAAATGCTTGGAACACGGCCTAGCACATAGTCAGAACTCAACCAGTGATGGCTGATATTATTATTCCCAGACCAAGCAAAGCCCACAAATCTGTCTCTCCCTCCCTGGTTCATGGGACAAGAGCTGCCTGAGCACTGTGCCAGGAGTGGTTAGGGTCATGGATTCTAACCAGGGCCCCAGCTGAGATCCCAAAGCACTAAGAACTTTCGGTTCAGTAGAGGAGACGGAATTCTATACCAGCAAGGATGCTTTTAGAGTCCCTGGGTGGTGCAAATAGTTAAGCACTCAGCTGCCAACCAAAAGGTTGGCAGTTTGAATCCAGTCAAAGGCACCTCAGAAGACAGGCCTGGTGATCTAATTCTGAAAAATCAGCCACTGAAAACCCTATGGAGCACAGTTATACTCTGACACAGATAGGTTGGCCATGAGTCAAAATCATTTCCATTGCAACTTGTTTTTCGTTTAATGGTGCTTTAGGGCAGGAATTTTTTAAGGGGGTGGGGGCATGGAGCTTTCAGGAGGAAGCGTGGCCTGAGCTGAATTCTGAAAGAAAAGGAGAATGGAAGAATGAGCTGGAAAGCACTTGTGAAGGACTTGCATAAGAAAGGAATGTTTCAGAAACTGGATGCCTAGGACAAAGACAAAGGGTCTGTGTGTGCAGAGGGGATGGTGGTTAACGTGGTGAGGCTAGCAGAGGCAGATGGTGAAGGTAGAAAGGCCAAGGAGAGTCTAGAAGGCTCTGAACTGAAGAACGTATGTGCGAGATATTTGCAGTTTATAATTACTTGTCGAATGAGGCAAGGTAGACAAGATCTCGTAACAGAGGATGAGGGCAAGAGAGGTGGGAGAATCCAGGTTTCTGGCTGGGGCAGCTGAAGCACCCACAGGTGACAATGGATGAACCCACCAGAGTGATGTCCGTGCTCAAGCAGATGGTGTAGAGTGAGAAGAGAGCTGGCTACAGGCAGACCCCCTAAGACACCCCAACATTCAAGGAGTGAACTGGGAAGGGGCAACCAGACTGGAAAGAGAACCACGCTGTAAAACTTCCCTCCAACAGGAACACTTTCTCCTCCACCCTCCACTCATCTAAACATCACCAGGCTGAAAGCCCCGCCCCCTCAGAACACCTGAGGCCCTATTCCCACACCTGTTCCTGGGTACTCATCATAATCAGCCTTGTGCTGTTGGTGACCATCTCAGGTGTGTGGGGGTCTTGTCCTCTAGCATCATTTGAGGGCAGGGCCTGGGTTGGGGTTACCTCTGTGTCCGCCACAGCACAGCCCCTGGGCACACCAAAGATGCTTAGGGGCTGCTTGTGGGGTAATGGATACTCTGGCAAGGGGATGAAAGAGCTGACGCAGCACCAGCCACCCTACCAGAATCCACACCCCTACCTGCCCCCAGCTTCCTGAGGCTGAAAGTTAAGTCCACAATAACACAGGAGAGCACAAGGGTGTTGCTGCCACAGCTCTGCCTCCTGAATCCAGAGACCTTGCTCAAGCAGTAGGGCCAGGTCACAGCATGGTGGCCCACCTTCTTCCAACTTTGAGGAACTATAGGACTGGAGCCATGTGGGATCCCCTCAAATGGACATCACAGGGCGTGGGCCAACGAACCAGAACCATCAACCCATGGTCAGATCCTGAGCTCTCTGGCTGCTTCCTTGCCGAGTGACCTTGGACTAGTCACTGAACCTCTCGAAGCTTCCATTTTTGCAGGTCCTATCGAGGATTAAGTGATATTCCCTTAGACACTTAGCATCATGCCTGGCACCTGGTTAAGCATTCCATAGACAGCAGTTATTATTATTATTAAAGAGCTCTCTGGCATGCTGAAGCAAGTTGAAGCAAACTGAACCAACTTCCACACCTCTCTAACTTAACACCTTCCACCCTAACCCTCCTCCGCCACTACCACCTTGGAGTTAATTAGAACCCTCCTTGGGTGTCTTCCAGAGATAGGATTTTACACTTACTCCAGGTTACAGAATTAAAATAGAGGTGGGTTTCAGTTCAACTGATAAAAAGCAAAGAGCTGCTTCAAGACCATCTCAGGTGCGGGGGTCTTGTCCTCTAGCAAGGTAGTGAACTCCCCAATGGCCTCATATGTCCACACTGGCCCAGATGACCACTTGGCAGTAATGCTCTGAATCACAAATCTGTTTTAATATTTCTTGCTACTCAATTGTATTATAACTCCTTTTGATGAAATGGTGGTGCTACTGGGCTGTAGTGCTTTGTCTTATAATTTGGCAAAAAAGCTGGCAACCCAAGATAGCCCTCCAAAATGGGGTTTTGAAATTGTACCAGTTTGTGATATCTAAAATCATAAGAACCCTCATGTCATGGATTGAATTGTGTTCACCAAAAATACCTGTCTGCTTGACTAGGTTGTGATTCTCAGTATTACGATTGTCTACCGTTTTGTCATCTGATGCGATTTCCCTATGTGTTGTCAATCCTATCACTATGATGTAATGAGATGGATTAGTGGCAGTTATATTGATGAGCTCTCTAAGACTAGTGTCTTATGCCAACCCCTTTTGAGATATAAAACAGAGAACCAAGCACAGACGGGGGCCTATCGCCAAAAAAGCAGCTCTGGGAGCAGAGCGAGTCCTTTGGACCTGAGGTTCCTGTGCTGAGATGCTCCCAGACCAAGGGAAGACTAATGCATGACTAATGCATCACAAGGACCTTCCTCCAGAGCTGACAAAGAAAGCCTTTCCCTGGAGCTGGTGCCCTGAATTCGGACTTCTAGCCTACAGGACTGTGAGAATGAACTCTTGTTAAAGCCATTCACACTTGTGGTATTTCTGTTGTACCAGCACTAGATGACCAAGACACCCCGCTTCAAAAGGACCGCTTCTGGAGTGTGAGGGAAAGGGCAGAGGCATGAAACATGGTTTCCTTCTGGATCTAAGGTTCTAGACCCCATGACATAGACACCTGCGCAAGCCCACCATTTGGTGCCCAATTTGGACCCCCAAGCCTCACCTCTTCTGCAAGGTTTCCTGAATCTAAAATGCGGCTCTATTTAGGTCAGATTAATGAACAGAAATCCCAGGTCAGCTAATACAGGGGGTGTAGTGAAGAGGCACTCACTAACAGCAAGGGCCACCTTGGGCTGGGCTAGGCTAGAATAGTCAACTTCCTGTCGCTGGCAGCCAGACCCCTCTGGACCTGGCCAACACTCGACCCCTGCCTCCTAAGAGACAGAGCCACCCCCTTCATCTCCCCTAGGGCTTCAGCCCTCAGGGAGCCTATCTTGGAACCTAGCCCAGGAGTGGTCCTCCCCTGGGAGGCATAGTAGGCTCAGGATTTAATGCCAGTGGAGGAGCTAGCAAGCAGGAACAAGGTCCTAGGTTCTTGGAACTACCCCCCCATCTTCTCCTCCAATTCAGCCCCCTTCCCATTTCTCAATTCCACAAGCTTTTGCCATCGATTCTGACTCATGGCAACCCATGTGTTAAGAGTACAACTGCTCCATAGGGTTTTCTTGGTTGTAATCTTCATGGAAGCATATTGCCAGGCCTTTCTTCCAGCACCACTGGATGAGTTTGAACTGTCAACCTTCAGTTGTGCGCCATCAATTCCAACTCACAGCAACCCTAAATGACAGAATAGAACTGCCCCATAGGGTTTCCTGGGCTGTAATCTTTACAGGAGCAGATTGCCAGGTCTTTTCTCCCGTGGAACCGCTGGTGGGTTTCGTTATAAGCTTAGCGCTTAACCACTGCACCACAAGGACTCCTTTTTCAGTGAGTAGTCAAGTGCAAGGAGCTCTGGTGGCACAGTGGTTAAGAGCTCGGCTGCTAACCGTAAGGTTGGCAGTTTGAATCCACCAGCTGCTCCTTGGAAATCCTATGGGGCAGCTCCATTTGTATTCCTGTAGGGTTGCTTTGAGTCTGAATCGACTGGACAGCCAAGGGTGGGTGAAGCGCAAACCATTTGCACCAGCCAGGGTTCCCTGAAGTTGTCCCCATTACAAATTCAGGCCACTCAGGCAGCTCCACCCTAGGGGAACTGGCTAACAAGGATGGGAAGAGATGTCTGTGTAGCTATAGATCTTTCTAGTATATGGAGAACAGGAACTTGAAGACCCAGGAGCGTTTTGGATGCATCCCCTTTTGAGGCTCAATGTATACCTCTATGGCTCACCTCCCCACCACACCCTGGGCTGGGGAGACTTCAACTCAACTGAATTCTGATGGGCGCCCCTCCTGACCCACCTCCAACCAGAAGAAGAAAAAGGAGCTGGAGGACAACATGGAATCAAGTATACATTTTAAAAATTGTTTAATGGAACATAAACCCCTTTAGAAAAACATTCAGCTGGGTGATAACACCCATAGAAAAAAACACCAATCGTGTGTTGATCTTTTTTTTTTAATTTGGCATTTGTTATTTGCATTTATATTAAAGCAAAGTGCATCTTTATTTTTCTTGTTTATACACATTGCACAATACATAAATAATGATGCTTATAAAACGTCTTTATATTTACAAGTAATAATATATTTATATATAACATAAAATACATTTTTTTCTTTAATAAATCTTTTTTTTTTTTTTCCAGGTGTCCTTTCTCTCTCAAAGCACTACAATGCTAAATTTCCAATGAGAATGCTTCTCTTGTTCATTTAAACCTTTGTAGTTAGAAAAATAGCTTATGTTAAAGTCTAAACATGCTCATTGAGCTAAGAACAGTGTCAAAGTATCATACGAGTGTATGAGTTTGTAGGAGAAATGAAAGAACAGTTAGGTGTCAGCCTAGGAGGGTACCTTGGGTTCTGATGGACCAAATCCTTCTTGGTGGGAAGCAGGGCTGCAGGGAGGTCTCCTGCCAGGCCACGCCCCCTCGCTGGTCCAACACACAGTCTGTGGAGAGGACCACAGTGCTGAGCTGGTTTCTGAGTCCGGGAAAAACCTGATGTCACCGGGGCAAGGGAAAGGAGAAAGGGCCGAGAGGGCACAGAATGAGCAATACTGTGACGGTGGGCTGCCCCGGTGGCCCTCGGAAGCCCATCTCAGAGATATCCAGGAGCAGAGGGCCAGAACAGAAAGACACTATAAGGGTGGCAGGGTGGCAGAAGAGGCCTAAGACAGGGAGGAAAACAACTGGTTCTGGTTCAGACTCTAGCAGGGTTGCTTCTAAGAAGCCTGTGGACAGGCCCGTGTCCTAGGAGGGGAGAGTGGTGGGGCTGGGGCTTCCCCGGGCTGGGACAGAGGCTGGTTTCTGGCAGCTGCTGGGACACCCACCGCCAGCTTGCCCAGGTACTGACTCTGCCCCACTGAGCATGTCCAAAGGGCAAGAGAGACACAGCTTGGGGCTACAAACTGCTCAGCTGGGGACATCCATAAAAAATACAAAGAGCACGCAATTTCCCGCATCGGCCGTCATGCACACACATGCACACGGACTCACACTCACTCACTCACACGTACACTTTTGACAAGTGAAATGATGACCCGAAAGTTAAGAGACTGCTTCCCATTCATACAATGTGTTTGGTGGTGGTCTGCTTTTGCTTCCCCTTTAATATTGGGGTGTCCTGCCAACCATACCCCCCTCAGAAACCCCAACAATTCTTTTCATAAGCTATTTCTCGAAGAACAAAACAGAACATAAACAAGAATGACAGGGGGGAGGGGGAGGACAACCAAAGAGTTTGCATGAAAAGCAAGCACTCGGGAGGAAAACATTAGCAGCAAAGTAGTTTGAATTGTGGCCTGCTCGGCTCACGTTCTGTCCTCTCCCCACGCGGCTACCGGCTGTTGAAGATGACCTCCAGCCAGCACGGGCAGCTGCTGATGAACTGGCGGGTGTAGCACTGGCCCCAGCCCTTCACGAAGCTGATCTGCACGGTGAAGCCAGTCCACGGCTGCTGCATGAACTCATGGTCGTTGGGCCGCTGCAGGCTGTACGCTTTCTCGTAGTCAAACGCCTTGATGGAGAAACCGGGGAATACCTTGTGTACCAACAGCGTCCTGGAGTCAGGGTTGTCCAGTGTGGCTGACTTGATGAAGATGGGGTAACTGCTGCGGTTGTACACCCACACGCCATCCACTTCCCGCGTGAGCTGGATGCCACAGCCGATTTTGCTCCGCACTTTCTGCACCAGCTGACTCTTGTTGTCCGAATTGAGCTGTCCGAGGCAAAAGCCATTCCCCTGAGGTAGATCATAAAAGATGTCCAGGGAGGGCTCCTGGACACAGTAGAGCCTCCCCACTCTCGTCTTCTCCTCCCAGTATGCCACCACGCACCAGTGTGACCGATCCCCAGGTTCCAGAAGAAGTTGGGAATCTACAAAACAAAATGATGGACATCGTTGGTGGTGAAAGGGACTGGCCATTTCCTTGGCCTCCTGGAATCAAGACATCTATGTGCACACATGCACACCCATAACCAGCTCGTATGTGCACACATGCACACCCATAACCAGCTCGTCTCTCAGCACAAGACAAAAGGAAGAGGTGATGATGGTGGTACACGATGCTGCAAGCTCTATCATCCTTCCACTGAAATCCTGATTCCGCCGACAGAACAGTCCTGCATTAAGCACGGGGCTCGCTGTGTGTCTCTTTCCTCCACTCCACCCATCCTGTCTGGGACCCAAGACACCAGCACTGTGAGCCCACTGGGCCAAAGGAAACCTCGTTCTTACAGACCACAGAAGCCTGGGGATTCTAGGTCACTTGGCTGATCCTGGTTTTAGGGCTAGAAAGGGCCTTAGGGATGGACTCAAATTACAGACCTGAAAACTGGATGGAACCTTGTAGGCCAGCCGCTCCAGGCCCTTGTCATCCTGACCAGGAACCTAGGGCCCTGAAGGCCTGTCATGTGGGAACTGGCTGATGACACAGCCAAACCTAGAACTCACATCTCCTGGCTTGAGGTCCACCTACTATATGGTCTTCTCTGTGTTTCTTACCCAGTCTCAAATCAGTGCCTTGATCATAAGAAAGGTTTATCTGGTACAAACAGGGGCTTGCGGGGGGGTGGGGGGGGAACGGGACAAAAACATCTATCTTCCTAACAGAAAAATAAGCCTCAGTACGTCTGCAGCAGCTCTGTACACAAAGGGTGAATTCATGTCAAAATGCCAAATCACAACGTGCAGGTTGGTATTAATCCAGACGACCTTAACAGCTTCCTCCAGCCCAGACAGAGGATTATGTGTCTAACATGGTTATGACCATCCTTGAAGTCCCCTCTTTGCCAGCTTCCCCCAACCCTAAAGCCCCCCCTCCCTCTCCACCAGCATGTAGACTTTGCACAGCACGACTTTGCACAGAGCCATGCTGTTCTTCCTCAAGCCCTCCCCTCTCCTTCCTCCCTCTGGGGAAGCCCCACCCCAGCTTTCCTAGACATGGTTCTTCCCACAGGCGGCCTGGGAGACTGGGGTGACTCTGGCAAGGGGATTTTCTTAAACAGGCCCTCCAGGTCCTTTAAAAGGGGGTCATGTGGAGCGCAAGGGAGCCCCAGTGGCTGTCATTCTGACTCCTCCTTAAGCTGAAACAGGCGCGGTAGGCCTCAGACAGGGAGCCATAAATCTCCCCAGCTCAGCGGGCCTGCAGGAACACTGTGGTTTGTGGTGGCAGGGTGGAGACCGGAAGTCTTGTATTTGTTAACAAAAATGGGGAAAGGCAAGGGGAAAAAGAAGAAGGGAAGGAGCCCAGCAGCGGAGGCCTCAACCTACCCTCCCTGTAGCCCTGGGGTTCTCACTCTCTGGTGGCTGGTGGGGGGCACGAGGATGGGGTTGAGTGTGAGGTGTTTTTTTGCAATGACTGGGCTAATAGAGTTGTTGGTAATGGTGGGGTGGACTGGAGGACCCCCGGGTCCTGCTGCCCAGGCAGACTGGGTAACCCCATGTGGCTCAGCGCGCTACCTCCTTCCAACTTTTACAGACATGTTGGAACCTGGGAGGCAGTCAGCTCCATTAACTTTTTTTTTTCAAAGCAGCAGCCAGACTTGGATTGAGGTGTCCTGTGAGTAAGTCTGTACAAATGTGCACACTGCGGCTGGAGCCATGCCGACCACTGAGGCAGCCGCGGACACGTGCTGAGGGGCTGTCCCCGACAGCCCAGCCGCCTTCTCAAGTGCCTGCCCCAGACAGCTACACAAAAGGGGAAGCTTCTGGCTCATTCCTTTCCCTCCATCCCCACCCTGCTGAAAATCAACACGAGAAAGCTGGCCTGCCACCCTCTGTTGTACCCATAAAATACAAGTGTGTGTGTGTGACTGTGTGTGCCACCGAGTGTGAGCACTTACAGGAGTGTATTACATGAGTGGATGCGTGTGCGTCTGCGCACGCGCGCACACACACACACACAGAGGAACATATGGAAAAACAAGAGAGGGATGTGGGCTCCAAGCAGAAGGTGACTCATCAGGCATTAACTTGTTTCTGCAATGTATCCATCAACTGCTAATAAACTCGTGAGCACTGGCAATCTCGGAACTTTTTGCAGAGGGCCTTCAGTTCTGAAGATTACACCAAAGACCCACAAAAGCAAAACCAAGCCCACTGCCATCAAGATGATTCTGACTCATAGCAACCCTGTAACAGAGAACAGCTGCCTCCATAGGGTTTCTAAGGCAGGTAAATCTTTACAGAAGCAGACTGTCACATCTTTGGTGGGTTCGAACTGCTAGCCTTTGGTTTGCAGCTGAGTACTTTACCCACTGCGCCACCAGGGCTCCTTAAAGACTTACAACACCCATGGGAGTAGCATGCAAGCTCAGTGGAAAGGAAAAAGTCCTTTTCTGGGAGGCACAGGGTGTCTGCCCATTTTGGGGAGAAGGAGGGTATTTTGAAACGGAAGAAGCCCTCACTTACTATCTAAACTCAACAACAAACCTGGCCTGGACATGGAAGACTCAGGAGACCCTCAGTGGAGCCTCACAATACTTTGTTTCATGAGACAGCCCTGCTGAAACTTGGCACCAGCTAGTGGGAAGGAGGAGGAGGAGGTGGTGGTGCGGGCTGGATGGGGGTGTATTTGTGCTGGGATTGAGTTGCCCCCATGCTAGGCCGGCCACCTAGAACTGGGGTGGGGGCCTCAGGGGCAGACGAAGCTGTGCAGGGGGCTGGGCCTGAGGTCAGCTGGCCTCACCCCAGCCCCAGCGGCGGGAGGTGGAAAGGGGGAAGCATTCTGGAGGGTTTCTCTTTCATCTGTGCAGCCCGCCAGTCTACCCAGCAATTTGCTGCCAGACATCCCCTGGAAAAAGCCTTTTTTCTGTTGAGGTTAATGGCCCAGCCCAGATAAACGGCAACGTGTGGGTGTCCCTGTGTGCGAACAAGGTCCCTGAAAGCCTGTCCAGTGCCCTAACCTTTCACAGCAAGACCCCTGCCTGCTCTTCCCTCTCCCTTGGCCACATCAGGCTGCCTCTGCTGTCACCCAGTGGCTACTCACCCACCCACCTGAAATAGCAGCTCCACTTTCCACTTCCTGGACTACTTCTGAGCACAAAAACATTTTCTTCTGGAAAATCATGTAGCAATAGTGGAGCCCCCTTTAGCCCTAGTGTTCACATCACACCTTCTGGGAACCCCATACCCACACCGCATACCATGGTATAAACAGAGATCCCCTACTTTGGCCCAAATTCCCCACCACTTGGGCCTCAATTCTGGGAACCACTCAGCATCATCTTCAGAGAAACAGGGTTCCCTGAATTGGGCCCACAGCCCTCAAGAGTCTCCTCACAGAGGTCTGTGGACGCTTAGCTTCTGGGAGCTTCCCAGGGCTGCAGGGTTCTCACACAAGAGAAGTCTCAGTCATTACAAGGGCCTAGGCAATGGTTTAGGTTAGGAAGGGAGTCCCTGGGTGATGCAATCCATTAACGCACTCAGCTGCTAACCTAAAGGTTGGAGGTTTGAGTCCACACAGAGGTGCCTTGAAAGAAAAGTCTGATGGTCTACTTCTGAAAAATCAGCCATTAAAAACCCTACTAAGCACAGTCCTACTCTGACACACACACAGTTACCCATGAGTCAGAGCCGACCCAATAGTCACTGGTTTTTTAGGTTAGGAAGAGTTACAGAAGCCGGACTTCTTCAGCTTCTTAATCTTTGTTGCTGGTATTTAACCTCCCCCCCGCCCCCCCCCAAATCCCAGTCATCTAATTAATTGTCTTTTTCCAGTATTTCCAACAGAAAACTGTACACGGTCTTGTTTTAAAACTTCATGTGTTCACTTTAAAGCATCCTAAAGAAAAGCTGTGTTGTAAAAAGCTAATCAGATGTCTGGTCACATTTCTTTTTTTTTTTTTTTTCCTTTTTATTACAGTTTAGGGAATTTTTGGATCAACACCAGAAAACTGCTGAATCTGCCTAAAACTCCTTTAAGGTATTTTCCCCTTTCTTCCCTTCCCCCATTTCCCTTAAAGCATAAAGTCTACCCTTTAAAGGGAAGGGAAGGTGGGAGCTGAGAAGGAAAGGACTTTGCCCTTCATTTGCACTTGCATTAGAGAAGACCACTTAACAAGAAGTCTGCTTGCTGCCTCCCACAAAGAGTTATTTAATTACCCTGGGCATGAATGAACAGACCAGACCCTTCCGGAAGACCAAAGGCTCATGAATGAATCCCTCACCTGGGGTCTCAATGGCATGGGTGACCAGACCTCAAGGCCACATTTTAGGTAAGCAAGCAATTTTTCTCTTTAATTTTCAATTTGAAGGTGTGAGGAGATGAGGAAAGGGAAAATGGCAGGGGGGTGGGGGAGGCCAAGTTTAGTGCCTCAGTGGTACCATTTCTGGACTCCAGCTATGTATAAAGTCAACCATGAGGCCAGGGTGGCAGAGCTGTTCCGAAAACACCCAGTAGGATACTGAGAACATGGACGTGCACGAGAGTGGGTCCAGCTGGGCCTGGCTGTGTCCAGATACAGAGATGGTACTGATTGGGGGGGGGGGGTCCCTGAGACCCTAAACTTCAGGACAGGAACACACTTGAGAAACAGAACCTGTATAGAGCCCAGCAGCTGGTGTACACTGAGGTCTAATGGGCCCGACTGGTTGAGTACAAGGGAGGCTAGGGTAAAAGACCGGGGGCGGGGCGGGTCTCAACCTGCTCTCATCTCTGTGAGGCACTTGAATTATAATGGGCTATTTCTCTGCCAGAGCCCAATAGGCTCTCCCCAGTGGGCCAGGAGAGCAGAAGGCTAAGGATGGAGAAGTCAGGGGAAGAGGGGGAGCCTAGGCAGAAATGGCCTCTCATGCTGATTAGGACAAACAAAGAGCAGAAGGCGTAGATGCAGAAGGCTTAACCCGGCCGTCCTGAATCACAAACATCACTATACTCGTCAGCAGCAGGTCCAGGGTCCTCCCTCCCTAGGACCCAGGCGCCACCAAAGGTTGCCTCATCTTGTCCTTCCCCTACCTCAGACATCTCAAAGGTTAACAGCACCAGTCTACCCTGCTCCCCACCCAGGTCACGAAACTGGCTGTCCTAAGATCAGCCAGCCACTGAGATAAGAGGGCCAGCCCCGTGCCAATTTATCCAATCCATTCTCATCTCCCCCCAAAAATCTCAATTAGCAAGGATCCTTGCTGGGTGCTTGTTTTTAAGAGGTAAATGACTGAAAAATAAAGCAACCACCACATAAAACTTGTTGAGGTAGGTTCTGGAGTCCGCTTCAATCCTCCACACTTAGAACTTCACCCAGACCATTTCAGATTATCCCAGGGCTCTGCCAGGGTCCTTCAGCAACCAGGTAAGGCAAGACAGACAGCTTTAGGGTTTAGAGCAAGTTACCACCACCCAAGCTCCTTCACCAAATGGATCAGACAATGAATTCTGGTTGGTGGAAGGCTGGACTGAGAAAGTTGTATTATTTTTATACCTCTGCAACATCTCCACATAGGTGGCTAGATTTATGGGTGGGCAGAGGTGCCTTAGAGTCTTCCTTCAAAGGCTGGTGGTGTTCCCTCATGTCCATGGACCCAACCCTGGGTGAATTCTGGCCATAGTGCAGGCATGGCACACCACCCCCTGAGGTGAGCTGACAGGGGAAGAGGCAGTCAGACACACAGGTTCAAATCATCCCTCTGCCTTGTACCTCCCATGTAACTTGCCAGGTGACTTAACTTCATCCCTAAAAGGGGCTCACGGTGCCGCCTCATAGGGTTGTGGTGACGACTCGATATAAAAAGTGCCTTAGCTTATAGCTTGTGAGTGCTCCACTGGGGGTTGGGCTGGCTTAGACACTTAGGAGCGTCTTCTTCGGTTCTCCAGCTGCGCTAAAAACACCAACCCATCACCCACTGCTGTCAAGTAGATTCTGACTCGCGGCGACCCTACAGGACAGAGAGGAACTGCCCCAGCGGGTTCCCAAGGCTGTCATCTTTATGGAAGCAGGCTGCTACATCTTTCTCCTGAAAACACTGACCACCGTTCCCCTTTGCCCTCACGCGTTCCCCCAGGTGGGGGAAAGGTTCTGGGCAAACAACTATACTTCATGAGCATTTCCCTATATACCAGGCTTTGTTCTAAGTGGCTCATAACAATCCCATGAGGTTACATACTATTACCAGCCTTGTCTTCCATGGGGGAAACTGAGGTGCGTGTCACTTGCCAAAGAACAGAGCTGGGACTCCAGCCCAGAGCACAGGCTGGTGCAAGCCGAGGGTAGGCAGCCACCTCAGGCCTCTAAAGCCACCAGTCCCCAAGGGCTCCTCGCCAAATGCCTGAGGAAGAAACCAGCATCCTCCACAAGACACTTTGGAAATGCCACGCCTACTTCTAGAACTGAGCACAGGTCCGCCCTGAGTCCAGTCTCTAGGCTCACTTGTACCACAAAGCAGAGAAGGGATGCAGCCTCTTTGCCGGCAAGTTGCTTTGTGACCATGGCCAAGTGGCTTGCCCTCTCAGAGTCTCAGTTGGACTTGTCCATAAATACTATGAGAGTGGGCAAAACGGCCCCAGGTGTCCCGTCCAGCCCTGACAGTCTCTGGCTTCACCCAGTGACTCACAATGTGCTGGGTCTAGTATTAAACAATGCTGGTTCCATTTATTTTTACTACCTTCCAGAGCGGTAAGAAAATCACTTTGGGGCACAGGGCACTTTTTTTTTTTTTTTGCATTACATTTGCAACAATACTACTACTGCTAATAAAACCAAAAGGAAAGGAGATTTTGAGTCAGAACCAAACTTTTTTTAATTTTGAAAAGGTACAAACTTGCATCACTGACCTCAGAAAAAAGGTAGGTGCCCAAGAGGGGGCCTCCTTAATCACCCTCTTATTTCCACGGTCCGCCAGGCTTGGCGCCTTGACATTTCTCAGGCATTAAGACCCTCCCAGGTTCCTGGGTGTTGCAAACAGATTGCGCTGGACTACTAACCTAACGGTTGGTGGTTCGAACCCACACAGGGGTGCCATGGAAGAAAGGCCTGGTGATCTGCTTCTGTTAAGATTACACCCAAGAAAACCTTATGTGGCACAGTTCTCCTCTGCATCACATAGGGTAGCAATGAGTCAAATTCAACGCAAAAGCAACAGGTTTGGTTTGGTTTGGTTTACCCTCTTCCCCTGCAAACTCTCCCAAGCTTACAAATTTGGCAGGGCCTGATGCAAAATCTGCCACAGATCCTGCTAGTCAAGAAGGCCGATTTGTAGCTGTGTCCTTACAGCCAAATTATGAGTAATCAATTACTAGAGCTAAAATTTACTCCCCTGCTCCTCAACCTGGCCCCCCCCCGCAGAGCCCCTCAAACATCCAAGCCTGAAGCCCCCAGCCCAGGTGCCCCTTCTAAGAACAGTCCTTTGCCATCAGAAAACATAATTGAGGGTAGCACAAGGCAGAGGAGGGAAGCCACACAAATCAAACGCTCCTGTCTGTCTCGCCAGTCAGGCTGACGCGGCTTCCTGTGCCCCAGCGTTCAGCCATGCAAATTATAGTGTACCCAGCGGCCCGCCTGCCCCGGCCAGCAGTCTGAGGAGGCCAGCTCTGCCCGGGCTCCAAGAGAGGCCTCAGAGGAAGGGTGGGGACTCCCGACCTAGCCAGCTCCATTCATATTATTTACAGTAAATAGGCCTCTCTAATGATTTCTCAAGTTGGAACTTCAAGACTCTTCCACTTCATTACGCCCCATACGGTTCCCACCGTTTCTCCAAAAATAGCTCAAAAGCTGTCTTCAGAAAGGGGGTTCCGCTGTTGCATGCTGCACACACACACCTGCACCCAGAGTCTCCAGACCTGCACGGCATGACCTGCTTGCCTGCCTTCCTGTTGGGTAGGGCCCTGGCCACCCTAAGAAGTCCACTCCTAAGAAAGCACAAGAGGTATGACAACCAGCCAACCAGGAAGTCCATCAATGTCCAAGAGAAAGTCCAAGGCACATCTCTAATTGAACCTGCCTACCTGCCACCTGGAGGGAATTCAGAAATTCCCCAAACTCCCTAACTGGGTTCCTAACTGGGGATCCAGCACTAAACACTGAATAATACACACACTCACACAGAATCCAACAAAAGAATCTTCTATAAACCACCGAAAAGTCCCCCATTTTCTTCTTTATACTGACCACTTGTAAGTGTGCTGGATACATGTTAAAAATCTTAATATAAACCAGTCTGAAAAAGCTACATACTACACGATTCTAATTATATGACATTTTAGAAAAGGCAGAAACTATAGAGACAGTGAAAAGCTCCGTAGATGCTGGGAGTTCAGGGTGAACCGGGGAGGGATGAATAGGCGGAGCGCAGGCAAGCTTTAGGGCAGTGAAAATATTCTGTATGGTTCTGTAATGACAGACACGTGACATTATGCACTTGTCAAAACCCACATAACTGTATGACACAGTGAGTGAGGCCTAATGTCAACTATGGACTTTAGTTAATAAGAATCTATGGATATTAGTTCATCAGTTATGACAAATGTACTGCATGAAAGCAAGATGTTAATAATAGGAGGAACTCTGTGGGGAGGGGAGGGTTAATATGGGAATTGTCTTATTTTTTGTAAACCTAACTACTCTAAAAATCAAGGCCTATTTTTAAAATCTTAATAAAAATTGGTGCTAATAATCTAAAATTCCATAAGGACAAAACCCCCAGAGGTACGGGACAGTTTTGCTTAGCTTTGCAGGTCAGGATGCTCTGTGTGATCAAAGAACACCTCACTTTAATAAAGCCCCTGGCTACACTGACCTCCAGGTCCCCGAAAGGTATTAAAAGATCCAGAAGCAGGCCAGCCCTGCCCCCACCCCTCCCCTGCCCAGCTCCAACTCTAGAGAGTAGGAAAACTGAAGGAGAGGTGGAAAAATACAGGGAGAAACAAAAGTTCTCTTCATCTCGCCCCTACCCCAGCTCCCCTTGTTCCATAACAATTATGAAAACTGTTTGGACGGGATGGCATTTTGAACATTTACTGCATTCCGGCCAATAAATTCCTGCCCAGGATCTGATGGGAAAGCCTCCTTCTGGTGAGCTCCTGTGCTCCCCTCCCCCGCTCGCTCCCAGCCTTCATTCCGTCTTTCTTTACAACCCAATCCCTGGGCCTGGCCAGGCCAGGGCTGCACTGTACTATAGGGAAAAACAACCATAGGACAGACTGGAGACAGTGTGCAGACTGGAAAAGTTAATCATTACTTCTGTCTGCCTCCGTAATCTAATCTCTCTGGCTTTGACACACTCACGGTTCAGTCATCCTGGCCCTTTCACCCCCAAAGCACCCAGGACCTCCTAGGCCCCAGGCCTCCCTTTCCCCCCGCCCTTCCACCCCTGACCTCTAGTCAGGAGGCCAAGGGAGCAAAGGAATGAAAGCCCCCCCCCCCCCCCGCCCCCAATCCTGCGGCTGGAACCACAGGCCCCTGGAGTCCCACATACATGGTTGGCAGCTCTGCTTGCTGTGTGCCCCAAAAGTGTTCAGGAGGCCTCGTATAAAAGTGGGCTTGGGTCGGTCCCAGCACCGCCCCTCCCCCACCACCGTTCCTTATCCACACATGAACACAGACACAATCAGCGCCCCCCTCCAGCCCACCCCACCCCAGAGCTTACCCTCAAGCCCACCCAGCTTCGTTCAGGGGTTGACAATAAGCTCCCCTGCCCCATGTATCTGGTCTATAAGATACCCAAGCCAAGGAAACACTGCCTTCCCTGATGGCCCCCTGAGTACCGAACCAGAAAACATAAAATAAAAAGCCCACTGCCATTCCGACTCATGGCAATCCCATGTGTTACAGACTAGAACCTTCCCATAGGGTCTCCTCGGCTACAATCTTTATTACACAATCTTCTTTATGGAAGCAGATTGCCAGGGCTTTCTTCCATGGAGCCACTGGATGAGGTCAAACCACCCATCTTTGGGTCAGTAGTTGAGGAGAAATGGTTTGCAGCACCCAGGGACCTTTTCCTGAGTACAGGGTTCCTGAGTGAGGGGTTCCATCCCTGGGCTTCCACAAGGCTATGGCCCCCTGGAAACTGTAGATTTGCAAATCTGCGAGTTGTCACATGTATATGCATTTTCCTGGGGAATTATTTCTCAGCTTCCACCCCTTCTTGAGAGTTTGCAAGCCAAGAAACACCAAGAACAATCATCTTTTAATTTTAGAATGGAAGAGGCCATTGGCTACCGCCACCTCAACAGGGGCCTCATTCCTACACCACTAGCTCAGACCAAAGATCACAGATCACAGCACATGGGAACAGCAAGGGCCCTGGAAATCAAGTCCATGCTCTTTATTTTGCAAATGGGAAAACTGAGGCCCTGGAGACAAAACTGACTCACCTAAGGCCATGTGGCCAGCAGGTGCTGGAGCCCTCCACCCTCCGTAGGAGAGCAGGCTGGGCCTCAGGGACAGAAACCGGAGGATGGTTCCCTCCCATTTTAACTCTCTCCAAGCCCCTCCTGAGACTTGGAGCTTTGAAACCACTGCAGCTCCGGAGATGACACCATGCCCCATAGTCTAGGGTTTTCCCCAGGAAGTACTCCCCCCTCAGTGGGCTGTTCACTGTGACCCCACTGAGCTAGAGATGGGCCCATCTATTTTTAAGAACTGTACTGTGCACTCAGAAAATGGTGAGAACTCAACTTTTGCTTTTCTCCCTCTTGGTTACTAATTAACAAAGGTGAGGGGCAGTGCTGGCTACGAGGCTGACAAGGTTCCCAAGCGCTTTCCGAGCTGAGCAGCTTTTTATGACCCTTTCTTGCCTCAGACGTCCACTGAGCCTACTGGGAGAGGAGACACTTCCAACACTGAGTCATGAGAAGCAGTGGAAGGTGGGGAAGAGAGACAGGGAAAATATAACCTCCAAGTGGCTTTTCAGCAAGCACCCTAGAAAATGCAGAGAAAGTAAGTCCTCCAAGGAGCACAGTCGTGTCTTGGCATCATATTGTTTTTGTTCCTGCTGAAGGACAGTCCCAGGTGACACTCCGCACCCCCAACCCCCAAGATCAAAAAGAAAAAAGGCAGTGCAGAAATGAACAAACCCTTGAGCCACCAACAGTCACTAATCTGGTTATCTGAGATCTCAGCCTTCTGTCTGAAAGACAGCATCTCCCAGCTTTGCAAGATGAAATTGGAATTGGGACCAGTTCTTCCCCTTCTGCCGCGGATCAATCTCCAAGCCAAATCCACTCTCATGGACAGCCTTTCCTTGGGGGGGCAGTGGAAGGCTGCCGCCGAGGACCAAGAGGATTACTGAGGGAGCTCCACCAAGTGCTGGAGTCATCGATGGAGAAAGAGACAAGGGCAGGATAAGCGTGAAAATGAAACACCTTCCTGCTTGCATATTAGATTACTTGGTGTCAGCCCCAAACTGGGTGAGCCAGGGGCCCACACATGGGGCTGAGACTTCAGAAACGGGCTTGAACATCCAGATTTATAAATCAAAAAGCCAGGGTTTCATCCCCAGAGGGTCTTTGAGTTACAAAGGGAAAAGTCAAAAGCCTGGGCTTTGAAAGCATCCCACCTCCCCTCTGGCTGTCAGGACATTAAATAATTCCCTTCCGATGTTCCGCCACCTTCTGGCTGCGGCTCCCCTGAAGAGCCTGTGCTTGGGCCCTCACCTCCGCTCAGCTCTGTGCCCAGGTACAAGAGGTCTAGATGAGCAGAGGGACTGGGGGGTGGTTATACGCGTACCTCCTCTGCTGCCGCCACTCTTGCTGTTATCTCAGTCAACAACTGGGGCTGGGGCAGGGTGTGGAACCAGAACTGGAGAGACAGACCTCTGTTTATCTGCAAGCGTGGCTTATCTCAACTCTCAACAGACCACAAAACCAAAGCAGATGACAGAGAGCTCTGCCTATCCTGTGTGCCCAGACCACTACCCAGGGGCCCATCCCTACACCTCTGCCATGTCAGGTAACCCTCACCCCATCGCCTGGCTCCCCCAAACTGAGTCTGCAAGGGGCCTGGCTCCCTCTGTTCTGTAAAAACTCCCTGATGGGCCGGCTGCCCCCTGCCTGAATCCAGAAGGGGCCAACTCCTGCACAAAAGCCCTCCACCTCACTGATTCAACACACAGGCAGACAGCCGTTTAATTCTATCAGGGCTCAAGAACTGCATCCTCAGAGTCCAACACAAAACCTGGCACACAGTAGCTGCTCAATAAATATGTGTGAAATGAATGAACCACAGCGATGCTCTGGTTTCTTCCAAACACTTGGCCCAGCCAGCTCACCACCTGGCAAAAGGAGGCAAGGGTAAACTCACCTGGGAGGCAAGCACACCTTCCCTGGCAGGGGTCAGCCAGAAAGGCCAAGCCTTTGACCTGGGTGCCCTGGGGAGGTAGGAGGATAAATGCCCCGTTCCTGGGGTAGCCACTTCCCAGCCAGCCGCAGCAGATCCCAGGAGGTGTTTCCCAGCCAGGCACCGGCTCGGCAACCTCTGTGGGCACACCACCTGCCCACAGCATTCTGCTCTGGCGTCCTGCTCTGTTTGGACAAGTTACCCTCACCAAGTGCTCAACAATGCTTTTACACACCCCAGGGCTCTTGTTGTGTTATGAAAACAAAACAAAGCACGCTAAGGAAAAGAGCCGGGGAAGGGAGGTGGATTGAGTGGGGAGCGAGCAAGCCACACACAAGTCTCTTTCTTTCTGGTTTCCATCCTAGAGAGGAGAGGGCTCCTTGTCTCACGCATGCAGAACACACAAGAGTGACATTGCCAGAGAGGGGACTTAGAAACCCAAAGACATGTATATGGAAACGGTGCTGACTCATCCAGTATAATACCACCTCCTTCCCACACGGCTGTGGGGCTGTGGCAAGCCCTGTTTCTGGGGGAAGCTTCTGAGTGACAGGTGGGCCACAGAGGCTCCCTCCCCTGGGGCAGAGCACAGTTACGGGCTAACTGCAGTCTAAGCTAGAACACAGCTGTGCCAGGGGTATGCTGAGGCCGTTTCCTCTCCGCTCCTCACTGGTGCCCTGGAAAGTTAAGAAACTCCTGGAGGGGGGAGGGAGTTCAGTAGTTTGAAAACAAAGACAGCCCTAAGTTCAAACCTGCAAAATGCCAGGCACCAGACATTAGGGGAAGGTAACACTGGGGTGAAAAGGCTAAGCACTCCAGTAAGTCCCTACCTACCCACCACCAAAAAACATATAATTTTTTTTTTTTTTGCAAGTTAAAACTAAGCTAATGACGCTGGGTGGGGCTCAGTGTTGAGCACTGCACAGCCAAACCAAAATTAGCTTCCAGCCAAGAACTGCTTGGCCTCACCATTTGGGGAAGGAAGCTGAAAAAGTCATGAAAGACTCTTTAGTAAACCGGGAAATAAGGCTGCAGTTAGGATTTCAACTGAAGGTGACCCTTCTGGTAAAATATTTTTTTAAATAATAAAAATAACATGAAGTTCTCAAACAGCCTCTTTCTTAAAGAAAATGGCCTAAAAGTTCTCGTGGGAGTGGAAGGGAAGAAGAAAAATAAAACAAAACCAGGGCTAGATTCCCCTCAGCCACTACCTTTCATGAACAACTTTTTTCTGGAGTTCTTCTCATAAAAGGAATGATGCAATTTCCTGTCTTGTCCCAATATTTCCTGTTAACTTACAAGGTGAAAGTTATCACCCTGTTTTAAACAACTGTCCCTCAACTCCATAGAAAGTTCCTTTTTCCATCCAGTGCCCCCTCCCTTTCACTAAATCTTCCTATCTTCAAAGAGAAATACTATCATTTTCTACAACTTTAAAAAAGGTTGGTTGAAAAAACCTGTTCTCTTGACAGGATACTGAGCCTCCAACTAGAGTTCCACAGGAACTCAAAAAGGGATCCAGATACCCAAAGAGACCAGAGAGAGAGGAGGGTAAGGGGCTGGGGGACGGCTGAGCCCATAAGCAAGCCAATGTGTTTAGGTGGTGTTGCTGTGCCCAAGTGCATGTTGCTTTCTTGGTGTGTTAACCACTAAATTGAGAACTGTGCCTCAGCAGTTAATAATATCTCCCTGCTGAAAATAGCCAGGAGAGGAAGCCTCTCTGTGACAGTAGGCACGCAGCCAGCCTCTGGGCCAGCCATTCAATACTGAGTGGGAAAGATGGTACCGCCAGCGGTGACCTCCCAGCGGCTGCTCTGTACAGTATCCTCTCACAAGGCTCCTGCACAGGCAGGACTCCCGGGTGAGTTCACACACTGCCTCTGCAGGCCTATAACCAGAAAGGACTACACATCTGCCAGGGCCGCAGGGGCAGCCCAAGGGTCAACATCACCCAGCAGGGAGTCAGGTGGACCCCAGACTTTGGGAAGCATCCCCTGCCATGACTCTAGTTGACTATCATCATGGGGTGGCAGGGGTCTTCAGGAGCAAGCCATGCACGCCAAGGGAAAAAACAGCATCTGGGCAGAGTATGAACAAGCACTCACTTCCCCTGACAAAAAGGTCAGGCTTGGAATGGGGGAACTTTCCTCCCTCTTGTTTCTGCAGCCCGCATGGAAAAGAAAAGGTCAAAAAAAAAAAAAAAAAAAAACTAAGACCAAGATGGGCCTGCTCCTTCAGGTAAAACAAGACAGAGACAGGCTCCAGCCTGTGCCCCAGCCCATCAGATGTGCCCCCAGGAGACCGCGGAGGCTCTTTGGAAACAGGTGGCCGCAATCAGTAGATCCCAGGCACCTGCCACAAAGTTGTCTGTCTGTTTTTCCTCTCCAGGGCCATGCTTCTTTATTGATTATCCAGATATTTGCATGTACTTAAAAGCTATCACAGGTCACTTTCTAAAAACTGTGGTGAGACACTCATGAAACTAACCATTTGTACATTACCATGTTCACACCGTACGTTCACACTGCTGTGCAGCCATCACCACTATCTAGCTCCAAAGCATTTTCATTGCCCCAAAAGGACACCCCATACCACGGGGGTCCCCTTTCACAATGTTGTTCAAAACATCACAGCAAAATGGGAGAAGGTGCAGAGTTTATTATCTTCCCTCAAATGTGTCCACAATCAAACAAAAACCTCATTTAAGAAGAGGCTTGACGAGAAAGATGCTCAAATTCTTCACTAAGGGAACTTAGATGGAAGCTTAGGAGGACCCTGCACTGCTGCCAGAGAAACCACACAAGATCTGATCCAGCAGGAACACAGATCTCTCCATTCCCTACACGAGGGATCCCCAAACTTATCTGCACATTGCAATCACCCGGGCTTCAAAAAAATCCTGATGTGAGTCCCACTGACAGCGACTGTGATTTAGAAGGTCCCAAGTCATTCTAATGTGCAGGCAAGTCTGGGAAGCCCTGCCCTACACCTTTTCTTCTCCTGCCAGGTTAAGACAACTACTTTGAAAGCTTCAAGGTCTAGACAAGTGAAGAAAAAGCAGCCTTGCAATCCTAGTATTATAAAGAGCACTATCATGGTGCAGTGACCTCAACAATGAAGCAAAGGAAGCCAAATTTATCATGAATCCTTTGGCATGTCCTCCTTCAGTGGCCCACCGGCTCGGAGCTTGCTCACAGAGGGGCCTATGTCTAGAGGTGCCACAGCCAGGCTCTGCTTAGAAAGGCCCTAGTTTGTGTGTAAGGGGGAGGGGATTAGTGTACTGGTCTGTAGCCAAACGGAACCTGGCCTTCACCTGCCTCCACCCATGGCTGGCGGGCCTGTTGTGCTTCACCAGGGTGTGCAAGGCAGCAGCCCATCTAGTCTGGCCGGCAGAGCAGCCCAAATCTGCTCCAGAGGCTTCCAGTGCTGTCACCCTGCGTCTAACCCCTGCCTGACTGCCTCATTCTTTCCAGGACAAAACGGGTTTTATCAGCAAGCCTTTCTCCAGGTGAGTTCGTGACCTGGGGCATTGCAGAAGAGGCAGGCAGACACCCTCTGTCCCAGGCTGGTCCTCACCTAGGAGTGGGTGTGCGCCAGGTGAGCCGGCCCTAGCCCCAAGTCATGACGCTGGTGTTTACTGAGCTCATGGATCGTGTGCCTCGAGATGCAGACTGTCACTTCTCACAGTGGCCTTGGGGGTGGGGAGGGCAGAAGAAGGAGCTTGCTTGCGGTCACACGTGCTGGTCCTCCCCAGAGCCCATGCTCTTAGCCACCTGGATGAACTGCCAGCTGGGCTGAGCTCAACCCCCTGGCAGGAGGGGCTTCAATGAAACCACAAGCTGCTGGTTCCCAGAGGAAGGACATATTAAACACTGCAACAGGCACCCAGGCCCAGACTCCCAGTTTGCTATCACCCATCCAAGCCAGACAATAAATAATTGGGCACATGCAGCCGAATGACTTTCCTTAAAACAGGATGGAGCAATCTTCCCTAAGCTGCTTGGTTTGAAGCCCAAATTGACTGTGGACTGAGCCAGAGCCGCACATTGAGGATATAGAGGTATTTTTGAAGGCTCCCCTCTGAGGCTAACACAGATGCCAGCCGGGATCAGAGAGGAGGGGAGAGACATTCCTGAAGTGGATGCTGGCTGAAGGACACGCCCATCACCCAGACCTGGGAACTAGAAGCCGAAACTCAATCTTCAGACCTCAGCAAAGGAGCTGGTCACCCGTGGTTTGGTAGGACGTCGCTTCAATAAGCACGCCTTTGCACAGCCAAGAGTCAGGGTTCTCTCAAGCCCCCAAAAGATACCTCAGGACTTAGGTCTCCACTGCCACCCACTTCCCTCCTTGAATTCTGAATAACTAACTACAAGTGGCTGCTAGCCTCCAAGCCCTGCCCAGCTGGCTCCAGACATATAAAGGAGGAGGTGGCGGATGGGTGTGCAGCTGAATAACCTAGAGCTCTCAAGGGAGGGGGTGGTCCTTCAACCCACCCAAACCAGGACAGCAGACGGACTAAATGAAAGCCCCCAAAAACCCCAGATGGAGTCTGCAAAAGAGACAACTTCCCCCAGGGCCCTGTTTCATGCCTTTCAAAAGACAGACATACCCAATCCAACAATTTCACCCCCTACCCCCATAAGCCCACATCCTCACTGAGAGGCTGCCCTGATGTCACTTGACCCTGTGTGCGAGGGACTCGTCCCCCCCCCCCCAACGCCTTTCCCCAAGCCTGCCATAGGCATCTGTCTGTGAATGGGACAGTCTATCTGTATGTCTGCGTGCGCGCACACACACATAAGCACGTGCTCGCTCGCCCAGACAGAGCCATCCATCTGTCTCGGAGAGCCGGCTGTCAGAAATGTAAGCACAATCTCCTGGAACCGAGTGACTGCCTTCTAAAAACGTTTTCCCCTCTGAGGAAACGTGCAGGCATGGGGTGTGGCCTCGCAAGCCTGAGGAGGGGGCCCATCTCCATGCTGGAATTCCAGCCGCGCTCCTTGGTCGCCCACTCCCGGTCCTCCCTGCCCCCTTTCAAGGGGGCAGGAAAAGGACGGGCCAGCCCTGGAGTCACCCAGCATTTCTGGAGGGGCATTACTTTGAGCATGCCCCCACCCCCACCACAGAGGCACCACATTTTCACATTCGCCTTTTTTTCCCTTCCCTTCTTCCTTTGCCAAAAGAATCAAGATCTGGCTCTGCTGCCGACCTTCCTCCCACCCTAAAACTGAGCCCCATTCATGAAGGGCAGCTCTCAGCCAGGGCAGGACAGGAAGGAAATCAGCACACGGGGCCTGTGAAAGAGACACTCAGAGTGGTTATTTCTCGGGGCGGGGCGGGGGGGGGACCCTGCAGACCTCTTCACTGCACCCCACCTTGAGGCTCCACTTGCCTTCCTCCCCACCCCCTTGGCAAAGCAGGCCTGGTTTCTACCCTCCTGCTCTGCTAACCCGGTCCCTATCCACAGCCCTGCCTCCTTCAGCCACCACAACAACCCTCTCTGGGGCCACTGGCCTCATCCTCTGCAAGGCAGGCACACCCAGCCTCCCCCACCCCCCCATGGAAAGATCAACTTCTAAAAAGGAGGAGGTCTGGGCTTTCTCCATTCGCAAAACCCTTGGCCCTGGACCCAGGCTACTAAAATCCTCCTTCTGGGGCCATTCTTGCTACTCAGAATGTAGACCTAGATTGTCTCAGTGCCCATCCCCTCCCCTCCAAACATCCCCAACCCAGTGACATCTACCCAAACAGCCATTTCTACGACCTCCCCCTCACACACATTATTAATGCGCTGCTCCAACTCCGAACGGAAAGAAGAAAGAGCTCAAACTTTGAAGCCCTGGGAATTAGTAAATCAAGAGCTAAAATTCAAAACAAATGCTCTTTCATGTGGAGGCTCTAGGTTTTTTTGTGTGTGTGTGTGTGTGTGTGCGTGTGTGCAGTTTTGTTAAACCATGCAATCCCTTCAGACATGCCACCCCTCCCTAGCAGCCCCCCTCATTAATCTAAATGGCTGCAATTACCTGTTAGGGGAGGGCAATTAATAATTATTTTACCCCAGTTTCTTTCTAGAAAAGGTTTTGGGAACGGAAAGCCCACCCATCTCAGAAAGGGCTGGGTGGGTCCCAATGTTTAGCACTTGCAGACGGTAAGGAGGCGCTGGTTCAGCCAGTTCGTCATTTCCTCCAGCAGAGGAGACAGACAAGATGTTATCAATAAAACAAACCTTCCGAAAAGCACCCTTTCAAAAGCTACCACTTCCCTTGCTTATTTCATGTGGTTCAGAGGGGCCGGGGCTCCTCCCAGCACATCCAGAATTTAAAAGATACAACCATCTAACAACACCCCGAGTGTGCCATCCTGCTCAGATCCTTTCCTCTCCTTGGCCTTCTTTCTTTCAGGAACGTATTCAGCCTTACAAAACAGAGAAGACCCGATTCATAGGGTATTGCACTCCTTAACAGGTCTACCCCTAGTCCGGCTGCCCCCTCCCTGGGTCCCTTTTTTTCCTGCTCAATTCTCATTAGAAGCTTTAAGTAAACAATACCCTCTCTCTCTCAGATAACAGAGTATATATTGCACCGAAATAAAAACAAACAAGGGTCTCCCTAAAGACATCCTCAGCAAGCTCAGTTCCTGGAAAGGAGTGCCCGGGAGAAACCCGTCCCAAATGAATGGAGCCCAGCTTTGACGAGTGAGTCAAAGAGGTCACCTCGCAAAAGAGGGTGCACCACAGTCCCCCAACAACGCACTGATAGTTCCCATCTGCGCTGCCATGATTCCATACCAATGTCCAAAGTCAAGAAATGCCAAACACCCAGAACGCTGCAGGAATTTTTCTGTTTTTTAAGGTTACTTCCCCTCTTGCTTCAGCCAGTACTTAGAAAATCCAGTGATGACATACTGTGGGGTTGAGAAACACAGGTGGAAATGGGCGTCTTTCGAAAAAATGAAAATGCCTCCCACTTCCACTGCCAAAGAGTTTCTCTAAGTTTCTCATCATCCTCTAATGTCCCCGCAGGGGCAAGGATGGTCTGGCTTACCCACTTCACCTCATCCAATCCCATAATCCTCCTGAGGAACACTGGCATTCCAGACTCTCACTCACGTCTGTGAGCCCTGAGGATAACCCAACCCTCCTGGCTAACCGCAGTGTCACCTTCGTCCCCAAACAGGCGCTCCTGAGTCCCGCAGCTTAAGACATGCAGGGAAGCTGAAAGGCCATCTACTCTGAACCCATATCCTACCCTTAGGATCTGTCTTCAACAAATTATCAAAAGACGGATCTAGTCCCTTCAAGACACCATACCCACAGATGGCAAGAGCAAAAGAGAGTTTAAACTTACCAAAGTCACCAAGTGGAAGCCCCTCAAGCCAGGAGCTTCTCAAAAAACAACCACAAAGTACCGCACAGAACACAAGTAGTCCCCAATTGGCCCCCATGCCCCCATCTGTGGGGCAGGTCCCCACTGTCCTCACATGGAAGGCACTGAAGGACACCATCAAGTCACCAAGGATCCACCCAATATAACACATGCAACAATGAAGACGAATTCCAGACCGGCTGAGGTGGCAGGAGCCACCTCCATTCTGCCAACCTCCCATGATTTCAAGACAGCTTGGAATTGCCAAGAAAATAAGACAAAGCATCTTACCTGAAAGCCCCCCAGGGGCCAGATAATTCGTTCCCCCTGTTTCAGCGGAGGAAGGCACAGCATCTGGACAATCTGCTGCGGATCCAAAAAGGAGAGACGGATAAATATGCAAATAAATAAATCAAAACACCAAGATTAATTTTTAAGCACATTCTAAGCAGCATTAAAGGAGACCACACATTCCAGGCGGCTGACTCGCCGCCACGATGCTGATTAATGGTCTGCTCAGGCTTCGCTGCCCATCATAAGACAGACCACAGCACCTTGTCACCCGTCTGGGCTCTGGGCAGGCAGTTAATCATTAGTCAAGTCAGGCTCAATCACAGACTGGCTGGAATGTCTCTTTTATTACAAGTTCCCCATTGAGGAAATCAGGTAGTTCCCAAGGTCAAAGCAGGTTTAGGTACTACTTTCTCAAGCCTGGCTGCTATGTCTCCCCCACATCTTTTCCAGAGAAAATCAAGGGCAAAGCCTGGCTGAACCCAGAGGCCTCTCTGTCAGTCCCACGGGTAACGTCTCGCTCTTCTTTGTGAAGACCGACTTTCCAGTTCTTTAGGAGTTTCTTAAGACTGACAAGTACAGGAAAGTATTGAAATCTCAAGTGTAACTCAATGAATTTTTGGTTTTGGTATACACCTATGTAAGGAGCCCTGGTGGTACAATGGTTAAGTGCTTAGCTGATAACTGAAAGGTCAGTGGCTCGAACCCACCAGCCGATCCATAAGAAAAAAGACCTGGTGATCTGCTCCAATAAAGAGTACAGCCTAGGAAACCCTATTGTGCAGTTCTACTCTGTCATATAGGGTTGCTAAGAGCTGGAATCAACTCAACGGCATGCAGCATATACCTATGTACGGTTCCTGGGTGGGGCAAAAGGTTTGCACTCAACTACTAACCTAAAGGTTTGCAGTTCAAACCTACCCAGGTGCACCACAGAAGAAAGGCCTGGAGATCTGCTTCCACAAAGAGTACAGCCAAGAAAATCCTATAGAGCAGTTTTATTCTAACATATAGAGCAGTCACCAGAAGTTGGAAATCAACTTGACAGCAATACATATACACACACCTGCGTGACCACCACCAGAATCACGACAGAGAACATCTCAGCAAGGCTCCAAGCCTAGTGGACAGTGTTCTACGTCCTCCAAGGCCTCATCCAAACCTCCAAGCCTTTCCAGACGACCCCAGATCTGCAAGGATCCCTGCCCTCTGTTCCTATAAAATCTTTCTGGCACCAGAACTTGGAGTTTTCTTCTCCTGTCTTTATTGATCGATGTATTTATTCAGTTCCTATGTGCCCTAACTACACCATAAACTTCTCTACAACTTCCTGTCACCCTCAGGTACTCAACGCAGTAACCTAAATATCAATGCAGGTAATTCCAATTCCAGCCGAGAAACAGATTTTACACCTCCCTCCAAACAATTTAAAGAAAAAATGATGCCCGTGAACTACAACTAAGTAGTCCCACAAAACAAAAATACACAAAACCCCGTTAACTTATCATTCACTACTACCAATGCCAAATTTACTGAAGTCCATACAGAAATTCTGGTTCAGGAAAGGTGTGCCCCAGCTCCACAGCAAACACGCCAGGATGTTTCATATAACTTAAGTACAGCAAAGTACTCAAATCTCAAATTCGACGGAATCCAGTCATACAGCATCCAGTCCTCCCACCCCAGGCCACTAGCAGGATGTCTCTGAAGTGTGTATTACCAGTTTCTACTTGAAACAACTTGGCCAAACTGGCAAACATGGAAGCCAAAGCAAGGACCAGCCCTGAAGCAAGTAGCCCATGGGTGCCCTGTGGTGGCAGCAGCTGCCTCCATTTCCTGATAAAGCGAGGGTGGTGGGGCTCTAAGCTGGCCTACAGAAAGCCCCAAACCACCCCTGGGCTACTGCTGCCGCCCCTTAACCCTGAGATTCTCTCTGGAATCCAGGGCTCCTCCCTCTCCAGCATTCTCTCCCAGGCTGGAAGAGTAACTTTTCGAGAACTCTCCTGAACAGTATCAGGGAGGAAGAGGGGGAGATGGCGGAGTGGTGGCGGCAGGCAAGGGGGAGAGAGAGGACTGTGTGTGTAATCTCACTTTATCAGGGTAAAGTATAATTCCTAACAGGAATATACAGTTTTACAGGATACACTTAATCAAATGGAAAACAATAGGGGGAGGCAGGAAATGGAGTTACTTGCTAAATGGTGTATACCCTACACTTTCTAAACTACTTTGATGGCCTTCGCCGTGTGCTAGAGATAGGCTTCTCAACCTTGTCCTCCACCCACCCCCAAAAAGGAAGACACCCCCGTATTAAATGTGATGACTTATCCACAGCCACGCCCCATCGAGCTCTGGCTGGCGGAATCCCAGGAACAAGGTGTGTTTCAAAGGAAAAGCCCGGCATCTCCAGGCAGAGCAGGGACCACATCCAGAGTGTCAGCCGTCTCAGATCAAAGGTAAGCCAGCTCTGCACTGGCAACCACAAGCGTTTTTATGAAATGGTACTCTGCCCTTCTACAGCGCCTTTGATCTCCGGAGGGATTTACAAACATTAATTAGGCCTCCCTACCACCCTTGTGAAGTAGCAAAATATACCTGTTCAACATGCATCCAGGTAAACTGAGGCATCGCTGACTAGCCCAAGGGGCCACCCAGTGAGTTGGGTTGCACCCCTGGGAGCTCCTATCCCACGGCTCTTCCTCCCCAGTCAGGCCAGAGTCCCAACCCTCTTCCTTGGAGGCGTCTAGACTGAGACAGCCTTCAGCATCCAAACTGGCCTCAAGCTACCGCCAGGCTTGTAAAGGTCAATGGGGCCAGGTCTCCATCCCTCACCCATAAAAAGACTCCGCGAAGACAGATGTCCAAAGTCAGGGTCTCAACGTCTGCCTGTGTCTCCCACTCCCCAAAGCCCAGGCTGGCAGACACACAGAAACTCTAGCCATTCCTGGCTCTCTTCCGCCACCATTGCCGAACATTGTGAAGTGCTAGGTTCTACGGGAGAAAAAAAGGTGTTCCCTTCTCCTAGCAGCTCCATCCAAACCAAAGCCAAACTCCATTGCTGCGGAGTCAATTGTGACTCATGGCGACCCCGTGTGTTACAGAGTAGAACCGCTCCATGGGGTTTTCTTGGCTGTAGTCTTTACAGAAGCCAGGCCTTTCTTCCATGATGCCACTGGCTGGGTGGGAACTGCCAACCTTTAGGTTGATAGTCAAGTGCAAACTGCGCCACTCAGGGATCTAAGCAGCTTCAGCAAAATCCTCAAAACCCAAGCTGGAGGAGCAACCAAGAAATGAACTGTTGAGAACAAGTACAAGGTGAGGGAGTCAGGAGTCCCACTGAGCTTCTCTAACTAAGAGAATGTTTGCAGGAGAGCCAGGATACTCCTATCGAGTTAGCTGTAAGCTTCCTAAGTACTGTCTGGGACACAGGAGCCACACCACCATCAACAACAGATCCCAAGTGCCCCAGCTCTGCCATAAATAGTTCACACAACACACAACTCAATGAACTCTAGTTACAGAAAAGCAATCCACTGGATGGGAATCATCAGATTTTAGGGTGAGCACATCACCCTGGCTGCAGATGAATGAATGAACCAATGAATGAATGCGTACATCACTGAATCTAACCCATCCATCACCTGGATTTAAAACAAGGCCTGAAAAAGTTAACTGAGTGGCCTGAATTAAAACAGGGCCAGACTCCTCAACGAAACTTTGGAGACTCTTCTGTCAATGGCCACTGGCCACCTGGCTGCCTTGTCCAACAACGTCCCCATGCCCTTTTCAAGCCTTTCAGACATTCAGAGCTAGACACAGTAGGCAGAGTCCGCACAGCAATTCCCACCCGCAGCTTCCCGTGCCACAAACTGAGACCTATTGTTGAATGGCATGTTCTTATCCCTTATGGAATGGAGTTCCTGAGTCATAGTCAAAAGGCACAGCCACCTTGCCCTTAGATTCAGTTGTGTCTAACACTCCTTCCCAGAAGATCCTGCTGGTCTTGGTCCACCGAGGACCCAGGTGTACAAAGGCCAGGCCCTCAAGTGGCTTAACCCTAGCAAAATGGGGCTGCCTGCCTTTAGCCTTCAAGTTCCTCCACAGGCTGTGGGGTACCAGGCCCAAGCCTGCTTCTCATGGTCTCTTCCCAAGAAACTTCACAAAAGGATTCCCTTAGTTGTACAACTGGTTAAGAGTTTAATAGATGTCCACTGAAAAGCCTTATGCCTGGTTCTCACCCCAAGACCAAAAATTCAACCTAGGGCTTAGAAACTTAAGAATGTAAGGGCTGATCTAAATTCCTAAGCCAAAAACTCTTCCATATACAAGGTGGGGGTGAACACCTGAGGCAACACCCCATCTGTGGGTCTAGCCTCAGTGCTCCTAGCCTCAATGCCATCGAAACCATCCCTGAACTTCCAGACCTGTCCCAGGGCTCCACTAGCCCCAGATCTGCCTCAGACACCCCTAGACCTGTCCTGGAGCCCCTCCACCCCTACTCTTGTCCCCAGGCCTCCGCCAGTCCCAGACTTGGCCACTTTCCAATGCAACAGGACGCACTCTGCACTCTTTCACGGGGGCTTTGTCTGTTACCCTCTCGTGTTCTTACATAACAGAGTCTTTTTTCATTCCTTTTTTTGTTTTGTTTTAAACAAAACGTTTTGGGTGAGTAACCAGCTGTTTGAGTTTCCGATTAGCAGGTTAATCACTTCCTATTGGCTGATCTGGGGGATTTTTCTCCCCCTTGGAAATGGCACATTCCCTTCTTTGTGCCTTCTCTGTTTACACACATTTTGCTACCTAATGTCAACACTTGCTAATGAATAAATATATCACTCCACTCTCTGAAAATGAGGTCCTGGCCTGGCAGAATGACTGCTTAAATCCTGCTAATAGATTTAGCCCAGTATCTGTCTTTACAGGAAACCCAAGAGAATGTGGCCCTTCTTGTCTATGGACTGAGGAGGTTGCTGGGAACACAATCTTTACCTCCAGGGCCAAGATGACTGTTCTATTTCTTGCTCTCTTAAGGAAAACCTGCAAATTTGCATATGGAAGGAAAAACAAACAAACAAAAAAAAGGGCAGAGATGGACCCTTTGAGGACTAACCTCACGAAAAACTCTTGAGTCTTATTTAAACCAAAAAGCCTAGTCAAGTCACACTCTTTGGGAAAACAGAGCTTGGTAATTTCTGTTAGCGTTTGTTCCCCATACAGAGAGCTGGTTATCTCCCTCATTAATGACCATTTATCTGGTGTTTTGTAAATCGAAAGCAAAATATCACGTTTTGCAGGCCACTTATTAGACAGGCAGCGGAGCAAGCAGCAACGCCTTCCCAACTTGAGGGAGCCGGTGAGTCCTGGGAGGGCTGGCTGCAGAGTATGGGCTTCGCGTACACCATTCATTAAAGTATTTAATTTATGACAACGCCCCAGCAAAACTTTTAATTAGTGGGGGGAAAGGCCCAACAGCCAAAACTCAGGAGGCGGAAGAACTTGTAGAATTCCAGAAGCTAAATGGTGCCCAACCCTTCACTTCTCCCAGAACCTTGGCAAAAATAAAAATGTCGCCACCAGCTTTACCACCCTTAGGCATCAGTAGATAGGCACACAGACAAAAGTTACAATCCTTACTATCAGTAAATGAATTTCACAGGACAAGAAGGGGCTCCTAGAAACTGGGGTTCCTCCCTGTCGTCATCCGCACATCTCAGTTTTGCTGACCCTCTTCCCCCTCCCACTGTTAAATCCACCCGGTGAGCCCCGTGCTGCCAGCCAGAAGCTGAATGCAGACAACCACAACAGAGCTGGTGCCAGTCTCAACTGGGCTTCTGCCCTGGCCCAGGGCGATTCAGTTACAAAGCAAAAGGCATGCAGAGCTATGCTAAAAACTTTTATGGCCCCAACCAAGAATTCTGAGAAACCCCTGGAGAACGCTGACTTGGAGGTGACTAGAAGGGTGAGGGAAACCAATTAAGGGTGCTATGGCCTTTACTTCTTAAACTTTCTAAAACCTTTCTCCAAAGTCTTTGCTTCCATCCAATTAGCCATTCTTCCCACTGCCTCTCCTGGCGCTCATAAAGCAGTCTCCAAATTTTCCCATCAACCTGTCCTATTTGGCTCCCAAGACCCTTATGCGTGGATCAAGGCTTCCACGTGCTAAGGCCACGCCAATTTCGGTGATGGAGTGCAAACACGTAAAAAAGGAACACAATGTAAAGCTCATCTAGGAAATACCTCCGTAAAAAAAAAAAAAAAATCCAGTCACAACAAAAACTGAGAAAAATCCACCAAATTTCCAAAAGATGAAACCTATATAACCAGCTTGCCATAACCCATCCCTCTCTCGTCCACTGCCTAGAAAGAAAACCCGAGTCCTAGAAGCTCCGAATCTAACTTCAGAAAGGAAGGGTATTTTTAAAAGCATCTACTCACCAGTTGGTTTGAGAAAATCCATCGGGTATCTGGAGTAAGGAGGAGGGGGAGACTCTGGAATTTAAAAAGTAAGAGAAAATAAAGGCCGCGCCATGAGAAAGAGAGATAGAAACTTACGATAACAGAGGCATTCTTTGAGCCCAACTGTTTGTCTTAGCTGTGGGGGTTGGAGGCAGGGCCGCGAGGCGGTGATTGCCTTGATATTTAGCTGTCAGATAAACAAAAGAGGCCGCCTGGCGCCAGCCCCGGCGCTCCGCTCCTCCACGTCTGCGGCCGTCGCCGCCGCGTTCGGCCAGCCCGGCTGGAAACCACCGGCTTGGCCGCGGCTTAACGGGGCATCGCACTGCACAGTTCAAGGGCGGGGGGCGACAAGGCACCCTCCGAGCACCCCCCCACCCCCGGGCGCAATTTCCCTCCGCCCCCGCCGCCGGGCTCCCCTGGCCCAGCCCACCCGGGAGGCGCGCCCCAAAAGTATTCTAGTGAACTCGAGCGGGAGGGAGTCTGGAGGCGCTGGGCTCTGATGACCTAGGGTGTACCATGGCCCACCCCGGGCACAGACGTGAAGGAGTGGAGGTGGCTGAGAGGATAAAGGGACGGAGGCTCCGGGTCTCAGCCGCGCAGCCCAGGCCCCAGCGCTGAAAGGGGCAGCAGCAACACCGAGGCGCTGGGGGCCAAGTTAATAGGCATTCTATGCTTTTCTGTTCTGGAAAAAGTAGGGAGACCCAACTTCGCCTGACTGTTTTTGTTTCACTCCCGTGCTGGCAGAGTTGGGGGGGATTATCAAGTTCGGCCTCCCATCCTAACCGTCTTTGACCCCGAGCCCCAAAGCTGAGCGCCCACGGCAGAATCGGGGCCACTTGTGCCCGTCGTGACTCTCCTTGTTTACTAAGAGAGAAAAGACTTTGCAGCCTTTACAACTCCTTGCTTCTCCCAGCCTTCCTTGGCGGGCTTGGACCGAGGCCAACTCGGCCACACACCTCAACGCCTTTCCGGGTGCGGGATAGGGGTGAACCCCCCCTCCCCCACCTTTTCTCTGCATCCCCTTACTGATGCGGAAATGAGGGTGCCTAATTTCTACCCGCAGGTCTGTGCAGCGTGTGCACGAACAATGCCACAGCCTCCCTCGGGGCAACAGATAAGAACCTGGAAGGGAAGCCCCAGGGAATGTCCCTGTCCCTTCTCTGCCTTTTCCCAAGTCTCCTGCCAGAAGGGGATGCACACTTCCCCCTGGAGAGGTGGCTGCAAAAACACACAGCGCACTGGGGCTTTTATTCAACCATCTGAGCGCGGGGGTTGAAGAGGGTGGTCGCAGAACTTCTTACCTAGTTCGCAGAGTCGGCTAAGGTGATGGGGGTTGCAGCACACCAGCTCAGGGTTGATTTTCCCGTAAGATTCACAGCAACACAGCCTCTTGACTTCCGAGGAATGCCTGAGATCCGGCCACCTGAACACTTTGCACAGCAGGAGGGGGAGCGAGTAAGCCGAGGGCGGCTGCGCGGGCTGCGCGCCGGCGGGCGCCCCCGGGCCCAGTCTGCAGTCAAGGCGGCCGGGAAGCAGGAGGCACGCGGTGCGGGTCCCGCCGCGGGACTCCACGGCCTGGAGCAGCAGCTCCAGCTGCCGCTCCTTCAGTTTCTTCAGCACCGAGTGCGTGAGCGCCTTCAAATCCGCCTCAGCGCCCCCGGCTGCGCCGGCGCCCGCGGTTGGGGGATGGGGATGGTGGTGACCTTTGGCACCTCTGACTGCCTTGCCCATGCAGCAGCCAGCCCTGCCCGCGCCGCCGCCGCCGGCCCCATGCGCCCGGGCGTCCGTCGCCCCTTCCCCCCTCGGCTCTCCTCCTCCGCCGCCTCCCCCCGCGCCCTCCTCCTCGTCCTCGCCGCCGGGCGCACGGCTCCTCCAGAGACGCCGGACGAGCGCAGATCGTTTGGTCCTGAACATGCGGGGCGAGGAAGCGAGGAGAAACGTCGTTTGCCGGCTAAGGAGCGAACATGACCTCCGCACACCATGAAGAAGTCGGGCGCCGAGTTGGGGCAGCAGGCGCAGGCGACAGCAGCAGCAGCAGGGGCCCGGGCAGGAGCGGCGGCGGCCCGAGGGGCGCTCCGTGGCATGCGCCAGTCTCCCAGAGGCCGGGGCGCGCGCGGGGGCCCGGGGGCGCCCGCCGGAGCTCGGGGGCCTGCGCTCCGGCTGCCCCACCCCGCGCGGCCCGCGCCCTGCGCGGCTCTCGGGCCCCGGCGCGCCCCGGAGGAAAGCTGCCGCCGCTTCCCTGGGGGCGACCAAGCCTGCCCCCGTCGGCGCCTCCCCAAATAGAGGCCCCCCCGCAGCGGCTCCCGAGTGTCGGGCTCGCCAGCCTCGGCTTTCTACATAGAAGATCCGCGGGGGCAAAAACCGAAAGGCGTTCGGCCGGGCTGTTGGAGGGAGGAGAAAGCCTCTTTCCCCCTTGCTAAGCAACTTAATTTGGGGGTGGGGAGAAGCAAGCAATTAAAAAAAAAAAAGCAGGCACGGGATTTATTTTTTTCCTCTATATCCTTAGTAACCGGATCTCCTCGAATTCCGTGCACACGAAGACTCAGGGGAGGGGCCGAGTGGACTTCACCCCGCATGAAATAAGAAGGCTCGCTCAAAAGCTAAGAATGTAATATGCAAAACCAAAAATGAAAAACACAACCTCCTCGCACCCCGGAGGTCTCCGGCTGGAACTGGGATAGAAAAAAAAAATGTTTACAAAGTAGAACAAGATGTTTGAGGGGTGGAAAACCGTATCCACGAGTTACATCCCCCCTTCTTTCCTTGCACAGCCCCGCTGGTCTTCCTCTCCTTATCTTCTGCCAAAAAAAAAAAAAAAATCGTGTATTTTTTAATCCACAGAAAGCTTTGGCTCGGTGGCTCCAATCCTCCGCATCTGGGTATTCGAGGGGAGTCTGGTCTTGCCTCCTGCGCTCCCGGGGGCCCTAGGCGGGACTTCCTCGGGCTGGCGGAGGCGCAGGGGAGAAGATGCTGCGGCCGCGGCGGCTGCGCCTGGCGGAGCTGACAGCGCGGGGGAGGGCGGCGCGGCGGCGGGCCCCCAGCGGGTCGGCGCGCTCTCGCCCTCCCGGGGCGCAAGCTGCTCGCTAATGCGGGGACCGCCGGCGCCCCCTCCCCTGGCCGCTGCTGTCCACCGAGCCTCCCCGCATGGGCTGCTCGCCCCGACTCGGCGGCGGCAGGAGGCCCCGGTGTCCTCGCGCCGCCTCCTCCTCCGAGACTCTCCTCGTCGCTCCCCGGAGCCTCCTTGTCCCCCGTCCGCCCTCTCCTGGCTCTCGGGTCCTGCTGCCGCCGCCTGGGGTTCAAAGTGCCGCACTCCGGGGCTCCGCGGCCAGGCGCTCGGCGGCTTGGCGCCGGCGGGCTGGCTCCGTCTCGGGCAGCTCTCCCCGGCGCGGCGAGCACACCAAGCGCGGCGCCCTGCTGCCTCGGCTTGCTCGGCTCAGGGACAGGGTCCTCCGTGCGCCGAGCGAGCGAGCGAGTGTGCCCGGGGCTCGCCGCCTCCCGCAAGGCCTCCCGCCCCCGCCCCCTTCCTCCCCCTCCCTACCCGCCCCCAGCGCCGCCGCCGCCACCGCCTCCTCCCCGCCCCCCCGCCCCCCCTCCGGGCCTCTGCTCGGCTGGTTCCACTGCGCAGTGGCGCGCCCGGCTCCGGCCTCGTCACGTGGCCGTCTAGACACCCTGTCGCTTTAAAAAAAAAAAGCGATTGTGTTTCGCAAACAACAGATCGGGTTTCTAAAAGCTATTTCTCACCCCCCCCCCCACCATTGCCACCCCCTCCCGGGTCTGAAGGGGGGGTGGGGGAGGGCGTGGGGCGCAGAGGCTCCCAGAATCGCCGGTGAGCCGGCTGAGCGGAGGACTGGAACCGCTGGGAGCAGAGGGGGCTTCGCCGGGAGTTTGGGAGCGGAGCTAGGCGGTCGGCGGCCCGACCTAGACCCGGACCCCGAGCCTCGCACTCGCTGTCCCGGCACTCCATTCATTCGTTTTGTTTAAAGGCCTGACGGTGGCTCCTTGGCCCCGCCGGAGGGAGGGAGGGGGAGGAGGAGAAGGCTGTCTCTGTTGAAAAGACATTTACACCGGACTGGACCCAGGCCCTGGGAGTGTGCGCTGGAGGGAACAGCCAGGCCGCCGAGGGCGGGAGGCGGCGCGAATGTGACCTCAGCGGCGGCCGCGCGCTCCCGCCCGCCGCTCCCGCTCCGGGCTCTGGTTTCTGGGACTGCCTGCAGAAGTGCGTCTAGCGCACAGCTCTGGAATGCATTTGGCCGGCTTATGCGCTGCGAGGGGCAGCAGCCCGGCGAGAAAGGAGGGAGCTGGGGGCTCGCCTGCCTGCCGCAGGCAGGTTTCCTCCAGGGCCCGGAAGACCTCCGCCGCCCGCCGCCAGCCTCCGGGCGCGGGGAGATTACCCTCTGAACAATCTGCCCGGTGCGTGCATATGCATACGGGGCCTACTTCGGCCCCTCCTCGTCCTCGGAGCTTTCAAGGTGCTTAGGGTCAGAGAGTCACTCCCTGACCCCAGGTTGGGGAGCAGCGTATAACCCACCTGGCAGGTCATTACAGGCAAATGGGTAAGGAAAGCATTGGTAGAGAAAGAACAGGAGCGCTTTTGCAGCGTGAAAACCGGCGGTACTAAAGACGTAATGATTTAAATATATACGCATCAGTAGCGGTAAGGCTATTAGCTGGCATGGTGATTCTAATCTCACATTTTATTCAGTGAAATACGATTTTAAAAACTCATTTACAATTGTGAGATCAGTACAACAATGAAACTCGTTAAAAAAAAAAAACCTTGCCGCCGAGTCGATTCCGACTCATAGCGACTCCTATAGGACAGACTAGAACTACTCCATAGGCTATAGGGTTGCCGAGGAGCGGCTGGTGGATTGAACCGCAGACCTTTTGGTTAGCGCTGTAGCACGCCGCCCTAGTTCTCAAATCACTGCACCACCAGGGCCCCATGAAACTCCTACGGGGTTTTAAAGAATCTTTAGAAACGCTAAAACGCACTGTTTGATCTCTGCCGCTAAATGATACAGTTTTAAAAGGCACAGATGAATCTTGGACACCCCTACAGCTAAGGGCCCCTCCCCTCCAATGTCTGACAGGCGGTAGATGCTTACTAAATATTTAGGAATCAACACTTAGAGCTGGATAGGACTTCAAGAGGCATTTGGACCACTTTCCCCACACACCCCCCAAAAAGCACCTTTGGAGACATAAAGGGGAGAAGAAATGAGCAACATTGGTTACGTGATCATCTCCGACAAGGGAGCTCTGAAGTTTATTAATCTAGAAGATAGCAGAATGCCAAGCGGTGCAGAAACGTGTATGTAGGAGGCAGTAGGAGCTGGCATTCTAAATATTTGCTTTGTAAGGCCACCTAGACTGCAACTGTATAAGATCAGAATTTTGTTGTAGATAAAAATGTTGCTTATTGAAACTGTGTGTGTACAACTTTCTGAAGAAACAGTCTGCAAAGACAGCAGCCAAGAAAGCCCAGGAGGAAATGGAGAAGGGGGAGATTTGGTTCTGGGTGATTCTAACATCATAGGCAGATACAACCAGAAGAAACAGAAATGAGATTTTCGAGGTGCCTGGGAAATGTCTAATACACTCACCTCAGGAAGGCTTAGAAAGAGTACAGTACCAGACTAGAAGTCAGAAGACCTGATTCCTGCAGAGCCCCTCACTAGTAAAGCAACTTGCGCTAATAATGATCCTTATGTTAGGCGAGCACTTGGCAGGGTTTGAAGCTTCCTGAGCAAGTTGCCTGCCCTCTTGGGTCCCATTCTGTCTCTCAGCTCTGAGCCTCACTAGCAGATCTTCACTTTTTGAGAGAGGCTAGGCCGGGCCACAAAATGGCAGGAAGGATGTACATAAACAGAAAAAGCGAGTATCATACCTTCTAACTACGTTTCTTGGCTAACTAGAGGATCTTAAGAATCTTTTGGAAATCTGGCCATTGACGTCTAAATCTCTCCGCCATGTGAGGCCAGAGCACACACAGGGCAAGTAGGTTTAACGGGAGTTTTGGAGTGGAATCTGACGTCACAGCTTGTCTGGGTGGAACATGCGTGTACTTGCAGAGGTATGTTCCCATATAGTGTAATTGTGGGTGTTTTAATTCAGGCGTCATTCCTATCTTGCCTTCTCCACGCAGCTTCCCTCCTCCATTTTACTATGCTGGGTAGAAAATGGGTGGGATGTGGGGCAAGTAGCTACAATTGTTGGTTCTGGGCTGCTTTATAGCTCCCTGGCACCCCTTGAATCAGTTAACATCCGGAGCCTTCCTGCGTGCCAGCCCCACCCCATCCCATTCTTACTCCTTTCCTTTCCAAGAAAGAAGCAGGCACTAGGGGAACTTCTGGCTGGCGGGTGTGCCTAGAAAGGGAGCTCCTTTTTTCCCTCCACGTGTACAAATATGACCGACAAGCACAGCTTCTCAAGACTATTCTGATCCTCTTAATAAAAAAAAAAAAAGTTTAGGAGTTCACCAAACTATTGTGAATGAGTTTGATTCTAATCATTTGCTGGCAGGGAATATGGAATAAAATATCTCATTTGCAGTTGTTTATTTCCTGTTGTGGCTTCTATTTTCATCTTTTAGTCACTTTGGTGATAGTAATCAAACCCTAATCATGGTGCAGCCACAAGTCACAGAGACCAAAATAACTTGCGGCAGAGTTATGACAAACAAGGATGGAGTCAGCTAAAGACCTGGCTAGCTACTTAATCACTGCCCACCCACCCCACCCCCAGCACCTGGGAGGGGGGGCAGGTGCTGCCACTTGACACACTGGCTAAGTGGAGAGAGGAAACCCTAGGAAGTTTCTCCAAGGCCTGTGGTCTCTGAGCATTCAGGAATCCCCAGAGTGCACGCGGATGGAAAGCAGCAAAGTGCACGAGAAGCAGATGAAGAAACAGGTGACCCTCGACAACTGCCAGGGGAAGAGGAAGCCTGTCAGAATAAGCCTGATTTAAGAAAGGGAAGGGAGAAAAAGGAGAATTTCCTGAATTCTCAACACCTAGCAACAACCCTAAGCCAAAGCTGAAAAACTCCTGCATAGGATTCTTCCTTTCAGTTCTTTCCTGGTTGTCAATGGTTCAGGGAAGTGAAGGGCAGAGAGACGCCCCCAAAGTGCATGTGGGTGCGTGTTGGTGGGGGTGAGGCCAGGGGTGAGGCAGGGATGAGGATTTTGTTCTCACAGTAACCAAAAGAAGAAACAATTGAAGAGGCCAAAAGAGTGTTGGAAAATATCGACATTTCTTGCACAATCGTCCCCTGAAAAATGTGTGAGTGAGCCCTAAGCCATCCCTAACTGGCAATGATACAAATGAAAGCCATGGTTTATGAAAGGAAGAAAGCTGGAGTGAGGCTGATATGACAAGCAGCACTTCTTGGGTTATGGTTGAAGAACAAGAACATAGGTGAATGAACGCGCATCTAATTCACTGTCAAATAAAGGTGCTGTAAGCCCTGACTCATCAAATATTCTTGCATTGCAGACATGCTGTCAGCTGAGCCATAACGTCTGCTAGGTGGCTGTCCAGTGTACCCAACTAGGTACCGGGGGTTGAGACTGGGGTGACAGGATGAAATACACTTTGTTACAGAGGAGATAAGAGAAACATCCAGAAGAAGTAAAGAAGGAGAAGACCTGAGACCTTCAAATATATGGGCACGTAAAACAGATAATGGTAATGGTTGAAAAACTTGATAAACATAATTAGTGCCACTGAATTGTACACATAAATAAGGTTGAGATGGCAAACGATTTGTTGCATATATATTTACCACAGCTTAAAAAAAAAAAAAAAGAGAGAGAATCCCGGTGGTGCAATGGTTAAGCACTCAGCTACTAAATGAAAGGTTGGAGATTTAAACTGACCCGCCACTCTGCAGGAGAAAAGACCTGGGGATCTGCTCCTGTAAAGATTACAGCCTAGGAAACCCTGCGGGGTCAGTTCTGCTCTGTCATATAGGGTCACCATGAGTTGGAATTGAGAGCACCTGATAATAATGTGTGTGTGTGTGTGTGTGTGTGTGTGTGTGTGTGTGTGTGTGTTTAGAGGGAGACATGTGGTTTCCTCTAGGGAAGGGAACTAAGTGGCTGCAGAACAGAGCTGGGAGGCAAACTTCACTGTATGTAAATTTTCTGTCTTTTGACTTTTGAGCCATGCAAATGTGTTACTTATTCAAAAAATAAATTTTAAATGGTTAAAACCCCCTGTTTGCTTTCCTCATTTCCTGAAATTTGCTCTTCTGATGTCCTTGTCGGAAAAGATAAGTCGGCGAGGTCCCCGTGGGAGTGATGCCCCTGTAGACAGCTTCTCTCTTTCTGTGGGGCGGGGCGGTTACTACAGGAAGGCGATGACAACACAGGCCAATGTCTCATCCCAGACGGCAAGGGTGGAGACTGCCTCGTCATGACCCTGGCAAGAGTCAGGGAGGAAACATGCTGGTCCTAATCAAAAGTCATTCTAGATATCAGTCAGGTGCAAGTCCTAACCCGGAACAGACAGCCCAATAAATACTGATGTCGCGACGACGGAGACTCGGGAAGGAGCCTGCCCAACCTGAGAAAATGAGAGCTTCGCTTTTTGGAACAGAAACGCAGTCACGTGATTCTTGATCAATTTTGCCAGCATTGATTCAGAGCTCAAGACCTTTGAGGGATATAAACGCAAGCATTAAACAGCCTCTGCCCTCAAGAAGTACATAATCTAGGGGAGGGCTAGAAATATGGAAACGAACAACCCTTGCAAAATGTGATCCCCGCTACCCTAGCAGCAAGAATGGAGGTGCTGGCTCTGGAGAACATAAAGTCAAGGAATTTATTCTGTCTGGGAGGGGTCTCAAAAGGTTTTCCAAAGGGAGAATGAAGAAAACCAAAGACACAAGGGAAAGATTAGTCCAAAGGAGTAATGGATCACAACTACCACTACTTCCACCAGACTGAGCTCAACCCAACTAGATGGTACCCGGCCACCATCACCGACTGCTCTGACAGGGATTACAATAGAGGGTCCTGGACAGAGCTGGACAAAAATGCAGACCAAAATTCTAACTCACAAAGAAAGACCAAATTTACTGGTCTGACAGAGACTGAAGAAACCCCCAGAGCATGGCCCCCTGACACCCTTTTAACTCAGTATTGAAGTCACTCCTGAGGTTCACCCTTCAGCCAAAGATTAGACAGGGCCATAAAACAAAATGAGACTAAATGGGCACACCAGCCCAGGGGCAAGGACAAAAAGGCAGGAGGGGACAGGAAAGCTGGTAACGGGGAACTCAAGGCTGAGAAGGTGAGAGAGTTGACATGTTGTGGGGTTGGCAACCAATGTCACAAAACAATATGTGTATTAATTAATTGTTTAATTAGAAACTAATTTGCTCTGTAAACCTTCATTTAAAGTGCAATTGAAAAAAGAAAGAAAGAAAAAAAAAAGTTTCCCAAAGGAAAAAATATTTTGAATGAGATTGGTTGAGTTGACTAGTCAGGCACAAGTGCTCATGGTACCAATGGTCCTATTTAAAAGGAAAACACAAGAAAGAGAGAAAAATATTTTAGTTTTCTGTCAACTTTAAGCTAACTTTCAAAACCCAAGCCATGCTTGTCTCTTTAAGTATACAACCTTGAAAAAAAAACAGTTGTCGTGAAGTTGATTCTGACTCATGGCAACCCCATGTGTGTTAGAGTAGAACTGTGCTCCGTAGGGTTCTCAACGGTGCATTTATTAGAAGTAGATTGCCAGGCCTTTTTGCTGAGGCACCTCTGGGTGGACTCAAACCTTCGATCTTTTAGTTAGCAGCCGAGCGTGTTAACCATTTGCACCACTCAGAGACTCCATCCCTTAATCTATAAAACCAAACCTAACCCATCGCAATCAAGTAGATTAGATTCCAACGCATAACAACCCTGCAGGACAGAGTAGAACTGCCCCCGTAGGGTTTCCGAGTCTGTAATCTTTAGGGGAGCAGCCTGCAGCGTCTTTCTCCTGTAGACCGGCTGGTAGGTTCAAACCACCGACCTTTTCGTTTAGCAGCCAAGTGCTTAACCACTGTACCACCAGGGCTCCTTTTCCTTTATCTATTTCCCACTGTCGTCGAGTCGATTCTGACTCTTAGTGACCCTATAGGATGGAGTAGAACTGCCCCGTAGAGTTTCCAAGGAGCACCTGGGGGATTCAAACTGCCGGCCTCTTGGTTAGCAGCCATAGCACTTAACCACTAAGCCACCAGGGTTTCCATAAATGCTCCTAAAGCTTCAGAAGTCAGTGATGGTCCTTGCACAGGTGGCCTGGGAGAGCATACTTCCTCAGAACGAAGCTGTCTTTGCAGGAAGAAAATTGCAGGAACAACCCGAGATCATCTACAGTTACAGAAATGTTTCTGCTCAAACAAATGGAAAATCCTTGACCTCCACTCCCCGAATTAACAGGCAGGTATCACTTGTGTCAAACTGGTTCATGACATGAAACAATGCCAGTTTTTACAGAAGTGGAGTGGAAGTGTGTTGAACCGTGAAGTCTTCTTGCAAAGGCTCAGTGTGGGGGTACTTAGATAATGTTCTCAAATGCCAACAAGGAAATAATTATTACTCCGCATTACAGTTTTCACAAAGAGATAAACAATTTAGCTCATTCCCACGGGCACTGAAAAACTGATTTTGCAGACAGCAAAGCAAGGAAGTAACTGTTGTTTCCTACATAGATGCACCTCGAGTATCCCTGGTGTTATTTCTCACAGTCTAAAACCCTGGTGCATAGTGGTTAAGTGCTACAGCTGCTAACCAAAGGGTCAGCAGTTCAAATCCACCAGGCGCTCCTTGGAAACTCTATGGGGCAGTTCTACTCTGTCCTATAGGGTTGCTATGAGTCAGAATTGACTTGACGGCACTGCGTTTGGTCTTTTTTGGTTATGCTCCAGGCAGCCATACTGAAATGGACTCCACACACCGGATCATGTTGGACTGCCACATTAATCTGGGATGGCTCCATCTGTGTTGTTTTCTGATTTTCTCCCTATTTTTATCTTTCCCATTCCCATGCCAAAAGTCACCAAAGGGTGACTTCGGTGTTGAATTCTGCCTAGTCCATGCTGGTTAGGATCTGAGCAAGGAGACATTCTGTAATGATGAATCAGAACTGGGCAGCCTGCAGAAGGGGTGAAGCAGGTTTCCTCTACAGAGCATTTCATCTGCAGCAAGGAGTTATTACTAGAGTCAAGGAGTCAGGGGGTACTACACAGCTGCCCCTGGCATACGCTGGCCCCACCAAAGAAGCCCCTGCGAACACAACAGAGAACCCATGAGAGAACCGGAGAGCAGTGAGATGCAGACCTCAAATTCTCTTAAAAAGGCCAGATTTGATGGTCTGACTGAGACTAGAAGGACCCCAGAGGTAATGGTCCCCAGACCTTCTGTAAGCCCAAGACAGAAACCATTCCCAAAGCCAACTCTTCAGACAGGGATTGGGCTGGACTACGGGATAGAAAATGATACTGGTGAAGAGTGAGCTTCTTGGATCAAGTGGACACACGAGACTATGTGGGCAGCTCCTGTCTGGAGAGGAGATGAGAAGGCAGAAGATGGCAGAGGCTGGCCGAATGGACACGAAAGCAGAGTAGAGGGAAGTAGTGTGCTGTCTCATTAGGTGGAGAGCAATTAGGAGTACATAGCAAGGCGTATATCAATTTTTGTTGGAGAGACTGACTTGATTTGTAAACTTTCACTTAAAGCACAGTAAAAATAAAAAAAAAAAAAAAGAAGAAGAAGAAAGCCTCTGGCCCATGAGTAATGCCAAGGTATTACTACTGCCAAGGTCGTAGAGGGGAGAGGGAGTGCCAGGCGGGACCTCTCAGCCCAGTTTTAGGACTAGATATGATACTTTTCTACCATTACTAACTTCCAGGCCCTAGGAAAGAAAGTCTGTTTCCGTAGTCTGTCTACCTTCCTCATACAACAAACTGAAATAACAATGCCTGTGTGTGGCTCAGGGAACAAAGTCCTCACCACAGGGTTGCTGGAAAGAGGTACAGACATGAGGAGAGAGCAAGTGCTATGCAAACCAAGTGTATACAGATGCTGATTATCACCATTCTCCTGGATTCTGAGGTAGGAGCCGCCCAATAAACTAATTTCCACAATCTTCGGCTCCTAGGAAATGAATTTTTAGAGGAGCTAATTGCCCGAGTGATAGGGTAATGAAGGAAGTAGCCATCTTTTCTAGCGACTGGGATTTTATTTGCGTGGGTCTGACAAGGACCGGTTGGAACCCTGTCACAAAGGCCAGCGTCAGAGTTTAGAAACAAATAATGGGAAATCTTTTTCTTAGCCTCTGAGTGAAAGGGGGATACGTGAGGAAACAATGCAAGTGTTTCTAGTCCTTTTCAAGCATAACTATGTGTCATAAGTGTTTTCCTGTGACCCGGAAATAACTCTGGTGATAATTATGACCAGCAACAAGGAAGCGAGGAGAGGTTTACCTTCAAAATATGTGTGGGGTGCAGGGGGAGGGAGGTGAGACTTGCCTCAGCAGAGCTACATCCTGGACACTTAGTAGCTCCTTTTGAAGGCTTTCCAGGTAGGTGGGATAGGGTACTATTTAGCGTTGCTAGAGTCCGGTAGACCAGTAAGAGAAAGATAAGGAAAGCACAGTAAAATGAGGTGAGAGTTTGAAGGGATTGTAAAGGTTATGTAGTCCAGAGACCCCTCCTCTTCAGTCCAAACACTGGAGGAACCCATCATCCCTGAGAAAGCTTGCACAATGTGAGTTTTTCCAAAAGCTAAATTATTTGGTATTTTTAGCTTTCTTTTTACATTTCATTTGTTTTTGTACAGGTAATACATACACCGTGATACACAGTTTAAAGGGTTTAAAGGGTATGTTGGGCAAATCCAGCCCCCCCACCCCCACCCTGCCAGCTCCCAGCCACACTGTTCTTTCAGGAGGCACCCTTTTGATGCAAAAGTTATTGAAATTAAAGGACTAGCTTCTGCTTGGATCTTCAGTCCCATAACTTCATGTGCCTATATGATATCTCCCCTTGGATGTTACACAGGCACCTTAAACTTATTATGTCCCAAACAGGTCATCTTCTTCCCAGAACATTCCTCTCCTCCAGAGCTCTGGTCTTCCACCTTCCATCCAGTGATTGGAGTAGAGCCCCAGGACCACCCTGGGCAGAAGCCTCTCCCTTGCTCCATATCCAAATATCCCCAAATCCTGTCAGTTTTACCTTCAACATATCTCTCAATGCATCTTCTTTTCTCCAAGTCCACCCACCACAACCGCCACCAATACATGCACCAGCATTCCTCTCGACAGATACGCCAGCCTCCTATCGCTTTCTCACTTCAGCTCTTGCCTTACTCGCGGCCACCCAGTCCACCTCTGATGCCAGACTGTTGGTCTCAATGCTGATCTGATTGGCACAGACACCAGTTCCCTTCCTTGGCCTACAAAGTCCTGTGTGGCCTGGTGCCCCCACCCTCCCGCATTGGCTCAGCATTCTCCCTTCCATCCCAGAGCCTGGCGCATTCTGCCTTCTAATCTGAAAGGCCCCTCATTTCTCTCCTATGGCTCCTCCAGCCTCCCAACCTCTGAGATTAGGCCAACACCCCTCACATCATCATGCACCTTCAGAGCACCAGGCACTGCCTCTAGATAGTATTTGCAACACTTGCAATTTTGTTTCATTCCCATTCTTTGATTAATATCTGTCTCCCCCACTGCATTGTACATTCCAGGAAGACTGGGGGGGAAAAAAAAAAAAACAAAAAACCCAAACCCCTCGCTGTCGAATTGATTCCTACTCATAACAACCCTACAGGACAGAGTAGAATTGGCCATAGGGTTTCCAAGGAGCGGCTGGGGGATTTGAATTGCTGATCTTCTGGTTAGCAGCTGTAGCTCTTAATCACTACGCAATCAGGACTCCTCCATGCGGACAAGTGTTACGTATATCAGTGCCTAGACAGAGTAAGCACTCGACTAATATTTGCTGGATGAATGACAGACCAATAATGATGGAATAAACCATTTATTCTGAGATAACACCCTTCCTAGTGTAAGGAATTAAGTGTCCTATCTTTTAAGTTTGCATTTCCTACTAACCTAAAGGTTGGGAGTTTGAAGCGATCTGGTGGTGCCACAAAAGGAAGGCCTGGTGATCTGTTTCCTTAAGATTACAGCCAAAAAAACCCTATGGAGAAGTTCTACTGGTACTGGTACTCCATGAGTAGATAATCCCTCGTGACACTAGGCAGGGTGGGCATATCCATTCCATTTCACGACACCCCCTCCCCATTCACTGGCTAGAGTAGCACCCAGATCTTGCACCAGACATGCCTCCTGCCCAATGGCACTGGTCCAGCCAGCCATCTCCAGTGTCCTCCACTGGCTTGAGGGAGACATAGAAGTGGAGGAGAATCAGGGTAAATCCTACCCCAGCTAGGAAGATACAGGTCCAAGAAGGCACTCGACAAATGTGCGTTCCCTTCCTCACCCTCGCTCAGTGGTAGATTGGGGTGGAGGGGTATTTTCATCTTCCAAGAGAATGTGCTCCATGGCTCCGGGATTCTGCTGTCCTCTCTGCCTCCACAGGGCTTCCAGCCCAACATTTCAGTCTCTCATGGAACATTCTTGACACTGGAAAGGATCTGGCCATCACGTAAGCCACTGTAGCTGCATTCTTTAATTAATATTTATTGAGTGTCCCTATTAGGTACCTGGCAAGTTCTTTGTGTTGTATGTAGCTGGAATATCTATTCCCCTTCCTCTCCAAGAATGGACATTCCTGGACAACCCAGGAACGCTGACAAGCCAAGTGAAAGTAAGCACACTCTAACAAAAGCAAGAATGAGCTGGGAGTTATGCTTGAGTCCTGGGTCACAAATTGGCTTGGCAACTTCCCCCAGGAAGCGTCACTTCTCTGAACCTGTGTCTACACAAACGTAATTGACAATATCACCTTACCTGCCTCCTGCAGCTGGAGGTGTCGTAGAAACCAAGGGAGATCAGGTAGGTGACATCCTTTGACAAGTTTAATATGCTATACAAATGCCAGATTTTCCTCCCAGATAAAGTCATTGGTGCCTTTCTTGACAGGCACACAAACGGAATCAGGTTTAGAAGAACGAAACCCTGGGATGTCAGATTCTGATATATGCCAGTTGTGGCATGAGTTTAGGTTCTGAGGCTCTGATTCAAATCATTGCCAAGCCCCTTACTCTTTGATAAATATTAAAATATGCTCCAATAGTTTGGCAATTTGAATTCACCAGCTGCTCCTTGGAAACCCTATGGGGCAGTTCTACTCTGTCCTATAGGGTCCCCATGAGTCAAAATTGACTTGGAGGCAACGGGTTCAGTTTTTTTTTTTTTATATGTATATTACATAAATATATCCACACACATATACACATATTGGGAGTGAGGGAAAAGGCAGGTGCCTTTGGGACTTCCTTTGCAATAACTAAGGAACTCCTGGTGGCGCAGTGGTTAAGCGCTTGGCTGATAACCAAAAGGTTGGTGGTTTGAACCCAACAGCTACTCTGCGGGAGAAAGATGTGGCTATGTGTTTCTGTAAAGATTTACAGCATTGGAAACCCTATGGGGCAGTTCCGCTTTGTCTTACAGGGCCGACCGGAGTGGCAACCAACTAGACAGCAACGGGTTGTGTTTTATTTTGTTTTGTTTTGCAATAACTTGGTGCCGCGTATCTGGAAGTTCAGTGAGCTTTATGCTGTACAATACGACTAAATTAGACTGGGAGTTGCTATAATACAGAGTTAGGCATGCAAACATCAGAGTATTAATTACATACATTCCTGGTGGACATGTAAATTGGTGCCATCTTACTGGACAGCAGTAGACAATTTGAATCAAGAGCCTTAAAAATGTTCCTAATTCCCGGCCCAGTAGTCTAGCTAGGAGTATATTCAAAGAACATAGTCAGAGAAGAGGGCAAAGATATGTGTACAAGGATATAAATTTAAATCTTATTTTGGGAAAACTGGGAACAACTGAAGTGCAAAATTATAGTGGAATGAGTAAATAGATTATAGGATATCTATGTTAGGAAATACCAGGCAACCATTAAAATGCCTGGTTTCGAATAATTTATAATGACGTGTTATGGATCAAATTGTGCCCCTAAAAAAATGTGTTGGAATCCTAACCCCTATACCTGTGGATGTGATCCCATTTGGAAAGAGGATTTCCTTTGTTATGCTAACAGACCATGTCATTGTAGGTTGTGTCCTAAACTTAATCACTTCTGAGTTATATACATTGTTGTTGAGTCAATTCCGACTCATAGCAACCCTATAGGACAGAGTAAAATTGCCCCATAGGGTTTCCAAGGAGCAGCTGGTGGATTCGAACTGCCGACCTTTTGCTTAGCAGCCATAGCTCTTAACCACTACACCACGTGGGCTCCAGCATACAGAGCAGCATAGAAACAGAGACAAACAAGCACAAGGCACAAGGAACAGGTATCAGGTGAAGATCACTAAGGAAACTGAGGAACTGAGGAACGGCAGGGCTACAGAAGCTGAGGCAAGGGTGTTCTAGTGCTCTGAATTTGGACTTCTAGCCTCCTAAACTGTGAGAAAATGATTTCAGTTTCTTAAAGCCACCTACCTGTGGTAATTCTGTAACAGTAGTACTAAGAACCTAATACAATATGACAAAATACTCACGATAAACAGAACTCAAAACCGTATCCCCAGAGGGACTGAAATTTTGGATACGCGCATACTGGTATATCTGCAAGGAAAAAAAATCATAAGGAAACAAAGCAGTGGTTATATCCAGGTGGGAGGAATTAGAGATGCATGTTTTTGTGTTCATCTTCATATGTTTCCTGATGTTCTATGGTGAGCCTGTATTAATTACTTTTATATTGGAAGTGTCTCCTGATCCCAGCTGGATCTGGGTATGTTCAGGAAGTGGTTAGCACCCAAGAGGGCTCCACAGCATATGCTTCCAATAAGCCCTCCTGGGGCTGAATCAGATACATAATCTGCATTGGTTATCTACAAAGTACCCAGGGTACAGTGTGGACACTTGCGGGGGGGGGATTACCCAATAGGCAAGGTAAGCACGGTGCTTACTTTGCTCACCAGGTCATCTGTAGTGAAGAAGTTCATGACAGACCTGTAAGAAAACACAAGCGAGCCTATGCTTATTACCTTGCTTACTGGGTCATCTGCTCCTGTCAGGGATTGTAAATCTGAGAAGAGGTTTTGATTCTATAGGAAGGTACTGTGGGGTTGAGAGAGAGACAGAAGCCAGCCATACTTAAAAGCAGAATCTTTGATGTGGTTAATAAAATATGAAATTGTTCACTACAGATGATCTGGTGAGCGAAGTTAAGCACCATGCTTACCTTTCCTATTGGATAATCTGCCTCTGGAGTGTGGCGCAAAATTGTGATTAAGTGACAATGAACTAAAAATACTGCTTTGGTGCATCTACAGCGGTTTTGTTGAAACTTGTGATGTATATACAGCAGTTGATTAAAGATTGTATGTCAGATATACTAACACAGACACACAAAGTCTCGTGTGTATTTCACATTTGAAGAGGATGTGGTTGGCAAGTGTTTTAGTTATCTAGTGCTGCTGTAACAGAAATACCACAAGTGGGTTGGTTTAGCAAACAGAAATTTATTTTCTCACTGTTTAGGAGGCTAGAAGTCCAAATTCAGGGTGCCGGCTCTAAGGAAAGGCTTTTTCTGTCTGTTGGATTTGGGGGAAGGTTCCTAGTCTCTTCAGCTTATTTCCTGGTTCCTTGGAGATCTCTTTGTGGCTTGGTATGAATCTTTCCCCATCTCTGCTTCTCTGGATTGCTTGTTTAATCCCTTTTATATCTTAAAAAGGAAACCCTGGTGGTGTAGTGGTTAGGTGCTACGGCTGCTAGCCAAACAGTTGGCAGTTCGAATCCGCCAGGTGCTCCTTGGAAACTCTATGGGGCAGTTCTACTCTGTCCTATAGGGTCGCTATAAGTCAGAATCGACTGGATGGCACTGGGTTTGGTTTTGGTTTTTGGTATATCTTAAAAGAGATTGACTCAAGATACACCCAACACTAATCCTATCTCATTAACGTATCAAAGACAACGCATAACCAAATGGGATTATAGCCATGGGCATAGAAGCTAGGGTTTACAGTATGTATTTTGTGGGGACACAATTCAATCCATAACAGCAAATATGATTCATATGAGTTACCTAAAATGTGTAAAACATAGTCTTCATTACATGTTAAATAGCAGCATTAAACACTGATCACCTGAAACTAAAAATATATAATTGAAGAAAAGACCCCATTTTCAATGGTAATCAAAAAGATAAAATACTTAGGAAAAACATTTCAAAAATGTGCCTAATCTATAGGAAGAAAACTTTTGAACACTAAAGAAGACTCGAATAAAAGAAAAGACATACCTTATTCATGGATTGGAATACTCAATATTATAAAGATGTCAGTTCTCCTCAAATTTATGTGTAATTTAACTTGATCCTCCAAAATGCCAACAGTATGATAAACAAGGGATGGAGTCGGGGAACTGAAAGGCTGAAGCTAGGAAAAAATTTTTAAAGGAAAAATAACAGACAGGGACTAAGACCACCAAATATTAAAGCTTTAGTAATTAAAACAATTTCTTACTGACACAAATTTAAAAATTTTTTTGTTTTTTTTGTTTATGGTACAGAATGGCTTACAAATATATGTTTTTTTCAAAGAACCAACTTACAGTTTTGATAATTTTCTATATTATATATTTGTTTTCTATTTTTAAATTTCTGCCTTTTCTTTGTTTTCCTCCTTCTTTCTTTAGGCTTAATATGTTGTTGTTGCTTTTTTTCTTTTTTTCCTAACTCATTGAAATAAATACTAGATCACTGATTTTCAGCCTTTCTTCTTCTGTAATGTATGCATGTTGTTGCTAGGTACTGTTGAGTCAATTCCGACTCATAGTGATCATACGTACAACAGAATGAAACACTGCCCGTTCCTGCCCCATCTTCATAATTGTTTCTATGTCTGAGCCCATTGTTGCAGCCACAGTGTCTATCCATCTTGTTGAGGGTCTTCTTGTTCTTCACTGACGCTCTGCTTTACCAAGCATGATGTCCTTCTCCAAGAACCGGTCCCCTCCTGACAACATGGCCAAAGTACATGAGATGAAGTCTCGCCATCCTCGCTTCTAAGGAGCATTCTGGCTGTATTACTTCCAAGACAGATTTGTTCGTTCTTCTGGCAGTCCATGGTATATTCACTATTCTTCACCAACACCATAATTCAAAGGCATCAATTCTTCTTCAGTCTTCCTTATTCATTGTTCAGCTTTCGCGTGCTTATGAGGCAATGGAAGATATGGCTTGGGTCAGGCACGCCTTAGTCCTCAAAGTGACATCTTTGCTTTTTAACACTTTAAAGAGGTCTTTTGCAGCAGATTTGCCCAATGCAATACGCTGTTTGATTTCTTGACTGCTTCCATAGGCTTTGATTGTGGATCCAAGTAAAATGAAATCCTTGACAACTTCAATCTTTTCTCCGTTTATCATGATGTTGTTTATTGGTCCAGTTGTGAAGATTTTTGTTTTCTTTATGTTGAGACGTAATACATATTGAAGGCTGTGGTCTTTGATCTTCATCAGTATGTACATAACACTATACATTTCTCTTTAAGTAATTGGTCTTGTATTTTCATTATCATTCAGTTCAAAATATTTTCTACTTTCCATTTGACCCAGGGGTTATTTGAAATGTCAGAGTAGGGAAACTTTTTATAAACCCAGATGACTTAAAAGGTTGATAAATTTAGGCCACACAAACTACCAAAAGTTTTGGGTGGCCTAAACCACACTGAGCTAGTTCTTACAGGTTCAAGAAAACTTTTGAACACTAAAGAAGACTCGAATAAAAGAAAAGACATACCCTATTCATGGATTGGAATACTCAATATTATAAAGATGTCAGTTCTCCTCAAATTTATGTGTAATTTAACTTGATCCTCCAAAATGCCAACAGTATGATAAACAAGGGATGGAGTCGGGGAACTGAAATGAGAAGGCAAGCCACATGAAGAGTGATGTGCAGAAATTATGTACAGGCAATCCCTGGATTACAAAGGAGTTCTGTTCCTGAGTCTGTCTTTATGCAGAATTTGTAAGTCAGAACAGTTAGGTGCAGTTCATATTTAACATCAGTTAGTTAAATGTTTGTCTTAGTATATAGTGTACCTTTCTATGCATAAAAAATATTAAAGAAATATTTCCAGATACAGTAAACAACTTTAATATAATAATACAGTAATAATAACAATGTTTTGATGCATGTCTTAAAGTAGCACCCTTTTGTTGTTGTGAACCATTGTATGTACCTCAAAATTTTAATATAATAGGCTTTGGAGGGGGTTCATAACTACTGGCTATAAATAAGTCAGATGTTTGTAACCTGGGGACTGCCTTACTGTGAGCATTTAGGACTGGCGGGCGATGGCGGGAGGGTGGATCTCAGGAAGTTTAATGGCCAATAACTGGGTCTCAATCGATCAGTAGGACTTACATGGATAAAGAAGAACTAAGGGAAGTATTCCAAATGCGGGGAAAAAGAGAGAGCCAAGCATCTCACTGTGATAGAAAGCATTTGGATTACCACATAACTTTGCCCTCAGCTTCCACCACCCATCTGTCTGTCCCGCTGGGATGGCTTGTGTGTTGCTGTGATGCTGGAAGCTCTCCCACCAGTATTTCAATATCAGCAGGGTCAGTCATGGTGGACAGTTTCAGCAGAACTTCCAAACTAAGACAGATTAGGAAAAAAAGGCCTGGCTATCTACTTCTGAGGAGTAGCCACAGAAAATCCTATGGATCACAGAATATTGCCCAAGACTTTGGCTAGCTTACTTTGAACACATCATCAGGAGAGACCAATCATTGGCGAAAGACATCATGTCTGGTAACATGAAGGGTCAGTGAAGGCAAGGGACATCCTCAGGGAGATGGATTGACACAACGGCTGCAACTGGACAAATGGCTGGACTCACATATACCAACGGTCATGAAGATGGTACAGGACAGGGCAACCTTTTGTTTTGTTATACGCGGGGTCTCCATGAGTCAGAGCCTACTCTATGGCAACTAACGAGAAACCCCTCACCTTGTTGGGAAATCTAGGGCATGTAATTGAATCTTTGTGCTATCCAAAAAACCAAACCCATTGCCTATGAGTCAACTCTGACTCATAGTGACCCTACAGGACAGAGTAGAACTGCCCCATACGGTTTCCAAGGAGCGGCTGGTGGATTCAAAGCACCAATGTTTTGGTTAGCAGTCAAGCTCTTAACCACTGCGCCACCAGTAATGAAATTACTCCTGAGGTTCACCCTTCAGCCAAAGATTAGACAAGCCCCATAAAACAAAAAGAGACTAAAGGGGCACACCAGCCAAGAGGCAAGGATGAGAAGGCAGGAGGGGATAGGAAAGCTGGTAATGGGGAACCCAAGGTCAAGAAGGGGAGAGTGTCGACATCTCGTGGGGTTGGCAACCAATGTCACAAAACGATATGTGCATTAATTGTTTAATGAGAGACTAGCTTGCTCTGTAAACCTTCATCTGAAGTACAATTAAAAAAAAAAACGTCGGAGCATGAAACATTTCTAGTTTTAAATTAAAACACATTAATAACCTGAAAAAAAGGGGGGAGAGGGTGCCGTGAGAGGCAGTGGTTAGAAGCACAAACACTGGAGCTAGACTACCTGAATTTAAATCTTGGATCTGCTCCAAACTAGAAATGTGACTCTCTGTGCCTCAGTACCTACTCTGTAAAATGGGAACAACAATGGCACTGTCCTTGTAGAATTGTCCTGAGAATTAACTTAGTTATAATTCAATTATATACATAAAGCACTTAGAAAAGTACCTAATATATAGTAAAGGCTCTGTAAGTGTTAGCTGCGATAATAGCCGTCATCAACATTATTATTAGCAATGAAGTTGACCTGTACATGAAAAAGGCCAGCTCCTATTCTAGGAGGTGGATGACTTCATTCAAAGTGAGAGATGAAATTCTAGATCCTGAAACAAGAGATGCTGTGAAGTCTCTTTCTTCAGGAATTACGGAATCAGAATCGGGAAGGACATTAGAAATGATGGATTAGAGAGAGGACATTCAGCCTGTTTGAAGACTTTCAGGGACTATGAATTCCCTGCTTTCAAGGAAGACTATTCTTCCCCTCCTGGACTTTCTAAATAGAAGACTGACCCCAAACTGAGCTGAAATTTGCCTACTTATAACTTCCATCCACTGATCTAACTCCTGCCTTTGGCAGCCAGGTAACCAATGAAGTCCACCTCCACCTGCCAGCTAGTCCTCCTTCACCTTCTGTCCTGCGGACTAAGTTGGCCTTGTTCTGTTGAGTCGCAGTCCTACAGCAGTATTTCCAGATACCTCGTCATCACAGTTACCCTCCTCTGGGGAACCTCTATTGGTCAACGTTCCTCTTAAAATCCAGTATCCAGAGCACAGAGCTTTGGGTCTGGCATGTTCTAGGCAAGAGTGTTGAATGAATGAATGAGGCAGTCCAAGTAACGCCATCATATACCAGAGCTACCATCATCCTTTGTCTAGTACTTTGTACTTTTATTAACACGGCCTCAGATTATATTAGCTCTTCAAGAGCTAATTCAATGGTTTGAGGAGGCAGACTTTCGTCCCCAGGCCCCTTCCTTCCCTGGGAGTCCAAGACTGCAGGACTCACTGGCAGACACCCACCTGCCCTGGGAGCCTGCCAAAGAAGGTGGCACAACAGGAAACGTGAAAGAGAAAACAAGCACTCAAATCATGAAAAACAGAAGCTTGCCAGTGACAGACTCAAAAGATCCCGTCTGTCCTGATAGACTGGTGGTAATTGGGGTGTTCATTGGTGCTGCTCAACAAATATTTCTGGTTGCATTCCCAGATCAAAGGCAGAAATGCACATCCCTGCCCCCTCAAAGTTAGTTGTGTCCATGTGACTTCCATTAACCAATGAATTACGAGCGCAAGGGCCAGTGCCCCAAATGCCTTGTTTCCTTTTCTTGAAAGCACCAAGAGGGAGCCTCCCTGAGTGGTGAGGACACAGAGCAGAGCCCCCAGCCACGCCCTGAGGGACATGGAGCATGAGTGAGAAATAGACTTTTGTAGCTTTACCAAAAAAAAAACCAAAAAGCGGGGGTCGGGGGTGTCTACCTCTACCTGCCACATGGACCTAATCACAGGCGTCTTGGGGAACATAAAACAAAACCCTGAGTGGTTGGAGCCAGAGGGGCTGAGAAAGAAGGTCCAGCCCCTACCATTCCCAGGTGTGGTCCTTGGAAAGTCATGTGGCTACCCCAGGCCTCATTTTCTTACCTCCAAAAGAAGAGAATTCCCCTAGGTGATCTTTCGCCAAGCTTCCTTAAATCTGCAGGATCACATGAAAAAACAATCCTTTTTTTGTGTGTGTGCTTTAAGTGAAAGTCTACTAACAGGGTTGCTAGGAGTCGGAACCAACTGGACAGCAACGGCTACAGGTATCTAGTTAGCGACTGACCCTCTTCCTCCCTCCCTACCCTTGTAACCATCAGAATGTTTTCTTTGAAAAGACAATCTTAAGACAAGATGTTATCACTGAGGAAACCGAGTGAAGGGCATACAGGATCTGTCTGTATTATTTTTGACAAGTACATGTGAATTATAATTATTGGGAGGGGGGTAAAGGCACTCTTAAGCTGAGCCAGTTCTCAGAATACTGGTTTGTGAGTTTGGTGGCCTCATCTATCAGGAGGAAACCATTAAACCAGGTTCTGTCCAATCAGTTCCGACTCAAGCTGACCCCGTCTGCGTCAGAGCAGAACTGTGTTGCATAGGGTTCTTAAAGGCTGATTTTTCAGAAATTAATTGCCAGACATTTCTTCCAAGGCGCCTCTGGCAGGTTCAAATCTCCAACTTTTTGGTTAGCAGCTGAATGCTTTAACCATTTGCACCATCCAGAGACTCCTTTGGGAGGAAATCCCCTTCCAAAAACTCTGTAGGGGCTTTCTGGGTGTAAGGCAATTTGGTTGTGAGCTTCCTCCCTCAGCAGGTCTCCCCAGCAGTCCATCCATCCCCAGGCCTCTGGAGAAGTCACTGGAGATCCAGTTAACTCTGAAAAATGGCGAGCCCAGAGTTCCCATTCTCCTGCTTAACTTAGCCACAGAAATGAAATACTGAAGAATATAACGTATAACAGCACTATATGTGTCCTTCCTCGGTGTAAAAGCTTTCAGATCGCTGTGTTTTTTTAATGCTGGAACGAAAAGTAAACGCTGGTTGTTATGTTTTTTTCTTTTCTGCATTTTCCAAATTTTCTTAAATGAAAAAAAAAATCATTCACCTTTATTCAAGGAAACAAAACTCACGGTCACAGGGACGGCCTGTTTGGCTGGATGATTAGAGGACACTAGAGAGATAGGAGCCTTTAGGAGCCCTTAGCTGGGTGACCTTGGGCAAGTCACTTTCTCCCTCTGGCCTTGGCGTCCTCTTGGCTGGACAGATGTCCTCTGAATGGCCCTTGAGGTCAGAGAGCCAGCAGAGCCATGGGCAGACTGACTTTCCCTTTCTTGTCCAGCCTCTCTCCCCTTTGTCATCCTGTCACACAGCTCCAGTCACCAGGATTTCCCCTAGTTTCCAGACACAAAACTCCCAGGAATCTAAACAAGCAATGGAATCTTAGTAATCTGACAGACCAAGACTAGTCTAATGTAATGGCAGGTGACCTTTTTGGCTGATCTACAGACACTAATTATTCTTAACCACAGTACTTGGGGATTGTCTTTAACAGCAGGTAAACTGAGGCACAAAAGAATTCAAAGCTTGGTCTAAAAAAAAAAAAAGTCTAAGGTCACCCAAAATGGTCCCCGGGTGGTGGAAACAGTTTGCACTTAGCTACTGACCAAAGGATTGCCAGGTTGAAGCCACCCAGCAGTGCCATGGAAGAAGAAAGGCCTGGTGATCTGCTTCTGTAAAGATTACAGGCAAGAAAACCCGATAGAACTCAGTTCTACTCTGTAACACATAGGGTCACCATGAGTCGGAATCAATGCGATGGCAATGAGTTTGGGTTTTTTTGGCAGATCACGCAGACTAGTGCTGGTACTGCGCTTTCTTGCAGTCCCCTCCTACAGATGTTCCTGTGCCCAGATTTGCAGGCTGGTGAAGGGTTCTTTAAGAAGCCTTAAAGTAGTTAAACGCTTGGCTGCTAACTGGAAAGGTCAGAGGTTCGAACCCACCATCTGCTCCATGGGAGAAAGATGTCTGCTTCCATAAAGATTAAAAACAAAAACAAAAAAAACAAATCCATTGCCTTTGAGTAGATTCCGGCTCATAGGGAGCCTACAGGATAGAGTAGAACTGCCCCGTATGGTTTCCAAGGAGCACCTGGTAGATTTGAACTACCAACCTTTGGTTAGCAGCCATAGCCCTTAACCACTACACCAGGATTTCCATTAAGATTATTGGCACCTTGGAAACCCTATGGGCAGTTGAGTCCACGGCAACTTTTTTTTTTTAAGGAGTTTGTATGGCTGCATCACTGGTCCAGTGAGAAAGCCCTATTCAGACAGGGAGCAGGCACACCAGGGCTTCATTCCTTTAGGTAGGCTATTTGACCTTTCTAGATTCCACCTGGGGCAGGGGGTGGGGTGGGGAGGAATGTTGGGCTTTCCTAGCTCTGTAGTCTAATATCTGAAATCGATTTATTCTATATGATCTATAAACTTTTTATTGACGTATAATTTACATGCAGAAAAATGCATGGCTCATAAGTATACAGCCTGAGGAATTTTCACAAACTGAATACACCCATAAACCAGCACCCGGATTAAAGAATGGGACGTCACCAGTACCTAGAGTCCCCCTCCCTTGTGTCCTCCCAGTCACTCCCCGCAATGGTAACCCGTAAGGGCTGTTGAGACTCCTAACGCCAGAGGAAACATTTGCGTCTGTTTGAACTATATGTACATGGGATCACTGCATTTTAAAATGTACTTTTTTTTTTTTTAAGCAACAAAAACTAACTTTCCACGTAGTGGAATTTCAGGATGAAGTTGTTTTTGGTTTGGGTAACTGCAAGTTGCTTAAAAATCACTTTATGTGGACCATGAAGAGATTTAAGGACAAATCATTTCACTCTGCCGGATTAACTCAACAACTCACTTGCAGCTGCTTCTCCCGCAGAATCCTTTGGGCTCCATTGCTAGTATTTTACTCCTCTCCTCAGAACACCAAAATCCTGTGACTCTAAGGCCCAAGCAAGACTGGCGCTTTTTTTTTTTTTTAAATAGACTTTTTATTTAAAATAGTTTGAGATTTACAGAAAATTTGCAAAGACAGTGCAACCAAAACCAAACCCATTGCCGTTGAGTGGACTCGATGGGACAGGGAAGAACTGTCTCATAGGGTTTCCAAGGAGTGGCTGGTGGATTCGAACTGCTGACCTTTTGTTTAGCAGCCAGGCTCTTAACCACTGCACCGCCAGGACTTCAGATATGGTGCAGAGTTCTCATATACCTGTCACTCAATTTCTCCTATCATTACCATCTTAAACTGCTATGGAACATTTGTCATAACTCAGAAACTAACGTTGGCATATTCCTATTAACTAAACTCCATGTTTTATTCAGATTCCGCTTGAGTATCCCTACTGTCCCTTTTCTGCTCCAGGATCCTCCCAGGATACCCCACATTACATTTAGTTGGCATGTCTCTGTATACTCCTCTGGACTGTGATAGTTTCTCAGGTTTTCCTCGTTTTTGACAATCTTGACAGTTTTTGTTTTCTTTTAAAATTTCGTTTTTTTGTTGTTGTTGAAAATCTACACAGCAAAACACATCGATTCAGCAGTCTCCACATAAACAATTCAGTGATTAAATTCTTTGGGTTGTGCAACCATTCTCACCCTCCTCTTCTGAGCTGTCCCTCCCCCATTTAACATACACTCACTGCCCCTAAGGTTCCTATCTAATCTTTCAAGTTGCTGTTGTCAATGTGATCCATATAGATAGCTCTTAAAAGAGCAGCATGCTCAAAGCAGACATTTTTTACTAATAAGTTAAATTATTGTTTAGTCTTAAGAAGACTTCAGGGGATATTTTTGGTTTAAGGTTTAAAAATTATTTCAGGGCAAAAGTTTCAGAGGTTCATCCAGCCTCCTTGGCCCCAGAAAGTTTGGAGTCCATGAGAGTTTGAAATTCTGTTCTGCTTTTTCCCACTTTTGATCAAAGATTCTTGTATAGAATCTTTGATCAAAACATTCACTAACGGTAGCCAGGCGCCATCCGGTTCTTCTGGTCTCATGGCAAAGGAGGCAGTTGTTCATGGAGGCAATTAGCCACACATTCCATACCCTCCTCTTATTCCTGATTCCTAAGACTTAGTTTTGACAAATACTGGTCAGGTATTTTGTAAAATGTCTCGCAGTTAGGTTCGTCTGATATTTTTCTCACTATTACACTGTAGATAAGGAGCCTTGGTGGTGCAACAGTGAAGCACTCGGCTGCTAACCAAAAGGCTGGCAGTTTGAACCCACCCAGGGACTTTGTGGGAGAAAGCCCTAGCAACCAGCTCCCATAAATATGACAGCCTAGAAAACCCCATGGAGGCAGTTCTTCTCTGTGATATAAGGTCACTATGAGTTAAAATCAACTCAATGGCACCTAACAACAACACTGGAGTTAAGACTTTAGGAGGAGGAAGACCACACAGGTAAAGTGGTTTCATCACATCACATCAGGAATACATACATGCTATTAACACGACTTTTCACTGATGATGTTAACCTTCAGCACCTGGCCCAGGTAGTGTTTCCTAGGTTTTTCCATTGTAAAGTTACTTTTCCCCACTACCCCTTTTCAAACTCTACTCTTTGGAATCAGGTCATAGGCGCAGTCCACACTCAAGGGGAGGAGGGGACCAAGTGCCACCTCCTTGAAAGGTATTAGCTACAGAAACTCTTCGGAATTCTCTGTGTGAGAGATTTGTCTCTTCTTCCCCGTTTGTTATATTTATTCAATTGTTTATTTGAGTCAATATGGACTCATTCATAGGTATTTATTTTATACTTCGGATGAGAATCCAATATTACATTATTTATCTTGAGGCTAGAATTGTTCCAGCATTGGCCATTGGGAGCTCTTTTGGGTTAACTCCTGTGTCCCTTTGATATGTCTCCGTCTTTTTGTTCTTGGAGCACTTGCTTACTTTCTGGGATTACAAGATGCTCCAAGCTTCTCTTGAGTACTTCCTGCCCCAGCCCTAAAATCAGTCATGCTCCAAAGAGCAGACTGGCTGGTTTTGACCCATCTTTTCCCAGCAAAATGCAAGCAGTTCTGATGGTGGGAAGGAATCCAGCCTTATTGTCTGTTGCATGTCAGTCATTTACAAAAGACTGTAAATCTAGTTTGGTGTTTTACGGGGGTTTCCCCCAAATTTGACTTGTTGCTGTGGTTAAAGTAGCTACATCCTTACCTTGGTGCCTACCTTACCTTCTCCCAGATTGTTTTCAGTTTGCGTAAAGCCACTTTGCTCACTCACTTTACTCAGCCTGTGGTGTAGATCCACCCCAAGTGAGTCAGGGCACAGGGCTAGGAGGATAAATTGGACAGGCCCTCCTCCTGCAAGGTCTCTGACCTGCCAGCCTGCACAACTGCTATATAGAGCGCTAGCTACACGCACAAACACATACACACACACACTCACACATCCATTTCCAAAAGAAGGCTGCAGACTGAGGGAGATGGAGGTATTCCCTCTGAGAGTTAGTGTTCAAAGAGGAAAAACAGGGAGGCACTTGGGCAATCCAGAAATGCAGGTCTGAGCTGGCCTGGGGTTTTAGCAAAGGAGGAGTGAGTTCTTCAGAACAGGACCAATTAAAACCTTTTAAAATCATTGTTCCTCTGCCTTCTTTCAAAGCTGAGCACTCATGGCCTTCTCTTTCATTCTTCCCACCATTCCATCATTTTAAATTAACCCCCTTGCTTTTCTCTGCTGCCTCCCTCCCCTCGTAGAAATGCTGATACACGTGGAGGGGGATGCTGACACTTGTTTTGCTTAATATGGAATCATGGTGGGCTTCCTGCCACGCTGACATTCCCCACCCCCTTTCCCGAAGAGCAGATGGGAGGGGGAAAGGAGCCACTTACGTCATCGGAGCACGTGACCAGGTAGTAAAGTTTCATGGCCCCCACTACTCTGGGGTGCACATGACTCAGTCTCCAGGAGCCAGGGCGGTAGGGTAGGCAGGGCTTCCCTGGGACAGAGCCATAAACGTTTTATAGCTCGGTGAAAGGCGACACATGGAGTAGGCATCACCTACACACCTTCATTCTTCTATCAAGTCTCTCTTAGGTCCCCCCGCCCCCAAATATCCCTTTCTGGGAGAATTGTACAAAGGTCTGAAGATTCTAAAGTGATGTGGGAAATAAAGTTCTCAGTGGAATTTTCTCGTGCGATAGGATACTATATAATTAATGGAACCGTACAGGCTGAAGGTGACTTTGACCTTGTCTGAGTGATAAATATAACCGGAGTTAGGCATAGAACACAGCATTCAGAAAAGGCAAACTGCTTTCCTCCTTTTTATTTTTAATCCCACCTCCACTTTGCCTCTCTATAGTATCAGGGTACTTTAAGGAAAGAGAAACCAGGTCTCTAAATCTTAAAAACAGTCAGCCCGGCTGCCTCTTTTTGGGGCGGAGGGGAAGGGGGAGGGTACTTGGCCTTACGTACAGTGTCCACCCCTCTACCTGGTGCACGGACCTGCTCCAGCCGCTCCGCCAGCTGGTGGCAGGGCTGTGACGGGAGCCCCGACCTCCCGACGCCTCTCTGCGTCTAGGCGCTTCCCATAATGGAAGGCTTCGCTCCATTAAAAGTTATTTTAGGGATTCCACAAGCCCACCGCCATCCCCCCAAAGTGGAAAATTTATGTAAACGAGTCAAAATGAAGCAACAGTTTCTTAATAAGTATGTTTGGAGTTACACTGTGGACTAAGTGGAGCCCAAAGCAGGCGAGTGGATGGGGATGTTAAGGGTTCAGTGTTCTTTTCTATACGCAAGACTATTTTTAAAGTTTGAAGGGCGCAGTCAACCTCACACCAAGTCCAGCGGTCCACGCCCCCACGCCACTCCTTCAGGTTAGACAAGGAGCCGGTTCCGCCTGGCCCTCTACGCCGCGTCCCCTCGGCGTGACCCTGGCCCAGCCATTCACGCACCCCCACCCGCTGAGCAGAGTGGCAGGCGCCTCGGGGAGGGCGCGGCCGCAGCCAGCTCCAGGTCCCCTCCGTGACTGTGTCTTCCCCACACCCCAAACAAGGTGCCGAGGAGGCCAGGCAACGGGGGAGGGGCTTAGGGATGGGGAAACCCGCGGAACCCCCAGCTGGCTAAGAGGCTGGGGAGGCTGGGGACCCTGGGTGAGGGTCAGGAGGGGGAGCCACACGTGGGGCGGGGGGCCCGAGGAGACGCAGCCAAGGCTGGGAGGACTCCTGTGAGGAGCGGGTCGGGGGTCTAAGGTCTGAACTTCAGGACAGGCGGAGGGGTGGGGGCTGCTCGCCATCCCTCTAAAATAGCTGCCAGAACACCCGAGGCCGGGGTTGGGGAGTGGGGCTCCATCCCCCTTCCGGGCTGCGGGGTCATGGGCCCGAGTCGCCCATGCCGAGTCAGACTCATGTGTGCGAGACCTGTGACTCAGACCGGCGGTGGCGGCGGCGGCGACTCGAGGCCCAGGAAACGGGGAGGGCTTGCCCACCCGCGCTCGGGAAGCTGGTGTGAAGAAGGTCGGAGGGGCGCACGGCCGGCGCCGGGGAAACTGGGAATGGGATACGGTGAAAAGCGAGGTGCGCGCAGTCGGCAGCGGGGGAGGGGCGCGGTGGCGGGAGCGCGCGCGCAGCGGCGGCGCCGGGCGGAGCCGAGGCCGCGGCGGGCGGAGCCAGGGCCAGGTTCTGCGCCGTCTGCCCGGCGCCGCGGTCCGTGCTCCCGCGCCGCCTCCCGGGTCGCCTCGCGGGTGGTGGAGGTAGAAGCTGGGGCGGGGGCGGGGGCACCCCAGGGCTCAGGTTCCAGATCCGGGGCTGGCCTGCACCACCGCGCTGGAAGCAAGCGGTCGACCCGGGGGAGCCGGAGAAGGAGGGCAAAGGAGGCGGTGCCCCGGCACGGGGAGGAGCGCGGCGGAGTGGCTGGGGGCGGGGATGGGGCCCACCGCGGGAGCCGAGTCCCTGCAGCTGCGCTCTGGGCCCAGTTTGAGGAAGTGGGAGCGCCCCCGCCAGGCCCCAAGGCGTGGTGGCCAGAGCGCGGGGCGGGAGGTGTGCCCGCGGCGAGGACTTGGCCGGGCGGGGCGCAGCCGCACAGCCACGATGGCGGCGGCGGCGGACCTGTAAACCTTAATGACAGCAGTCTTGTCTGTCTGCGTCTATGACTCACGCGGTGACCCAGCCTCCAGTCACCAGACGGCCTCCCTCCCTCCCTCTGGCCTCAGTTTCCCCAGCCTCGGAACAATGAGGCTGCTGTCGTTATTCATTCCTCAGAGCCCATTCACACAGGTAGCACTGCCGCCTCTCCAGGGAAGGGACCGAGGTGTCGAATTTTTAATTATCCCTGGTAGGGTCGGGGCTGGGGAAGGCCGCGCCACGCTGGATAATTGAACACGGGGACTATTTCCAAGCCGTTTTAAGTTCTTTATTTTAAACCGTTCGTTCTTTCCACTTCCTCATATTTAAGTTTGACCCCTTCCTCCCCACTCTGATGGAGAAGCTTGAAAAGCAGTGAATGAGTCACTACCCGGGCCTGGGTTTTTTGTTTGTTTACAAATACTGTTTACTGTTTACTTGCAGCAAGCTTTAGCGCCTACCTGGGCAGTGCTCTGTGTGGTTAGCACTGAGTCCAATCCAGGGTCCACCGAGAGCACATCATTGGTTGTGTGTGTGGAGGGGGGAGGAGCGGGTGTGACTGGGATGGGGCACAAGGGAACTGTCTGGGATGATGGAAATGTCCCATATCTCGATTCAGTTGATTACACGGGCGTATACAGCTGTCAAAACTCACCCACTCTAAAAATGGGTGCATTTTATTGCATGTAAATTATACCTTGATGAAGTTTATTAAGGCCACTAGAGTCTCAGAAGTTAGGAGGCTCGGTCAAGGTCAAATAGCTAGTCAGCCTTTTGCGTCATTCATAACATTTTAGGATGTATTGAGAGAAATAACTTTAAAAATATTACACAGACTTTGAGGAGGGGAAGGAATCCTGGAGAAATGTTGCTTGTTAGGGGCTCCCCAAGGAAGCCTTTACATAAGTTATTTATCTAAATCTTACAACCAGAGTCTGGAATGTTACTGTTCTTGTTAAGTGCCATGTAGTCGATTTTGACTTACAGCGCCCCACGTGAAAGAGAACTGTCCCATAGGGTTTTCTAGGCTGTCATCTTTACAGGAGCAGATCACCGGGTCTTTCTCCCTTGAAGTGGCTGGGTGGGTTTGAATAGCCAACCTTTGACTTAGCAGTTGAGCACTTAACCGTTGTGTCACCAGGGCTCCTTACTGTTATTCACATCCCCATTTTACAATCCAGGAAATAAACCCGAAGAGATAAAGTGACTCCCAGAGTCACTAAAAGAGACTGTCTACATTTTTTAGTGATCTTATCTGATCTTGCCCCTGTGTGGGGGGGCATCCACCCCCAGGCGCCTCTATTATCAGCCCTCAGTCCCTAAGGCTGTCCCCTGCCCTCACCATTGGAAGGCCCTGTCCCATGTGGAATCTACCCCACCCCTAGGACCTGGTTAAGGCACAGCTCAGCTTTTCCCTCTCTGCACCCTTCTCACTTCATCACCTGGGCCACACTGTCACAGCTCACTGGATAGTCCCATACACGTCCTGCACCTGCTCTGGCCAGGCCCTGGGCAAGGTGCTGGAGGTGCAGAGGAGACGAGGTCAAGCTTATAGTTGGGGACATTAACGCCTATGTGCTCCCCCTCACTGTAAAGTGAGGCCTCAGTGTGGGCCAGAGACTGGCTTGAGTCTTCAACCTTGGGAAAGGATATGGGACCCACTTCAGTGTCCTTGTCTGTGAAATGGGAATTTCAGCATTGTCTTTGCAAGAGAGTAGTTGAGGCAGCAGAGTGAGGTAGGCTCTGGAGCCAGACTGCCTGTCTTCAGATCCTAGTCTCATCACTTTGAACTGTTGGACCTTGGTAAGTTAACATACTTCTCTGACTCAGTTTTCTTATCTATAACATGGAAGTCAAAACAGTAATTCCCTCATGGAGCTGTTTTTAAGATTTAGAGCATTTAGGTTTGGAAAAGGTTTAGAACAATGCTTGGCACAAAACGAGCATGTGTACACAAAGTTCATACATGCTGAGCAGTCCCTTGTACATAGTAGGGGCTCAGCGAGTAAATGTACATGGCTTTGAATGTCAGTTCATTCCTCCGGACCTTGATATTTTTCTCTTTAACCATCTCTGAAGGGAGAGATGGCAGGCTGAGGCGAGACCTGTGTGCCTTGGTTCATGGAGAAGCGGGACCTTTGAGGAGGAGAGCCATGAGGCAGTAGGTGGGTGCCAAGCATGCTGGACTTGCATCCATCCCCTCCCAATGGGTACAGCCATTGATGAGATGGTAATTGGCCCCTCAGAGTAATGTGATCACAGTCCGACCCTTCCCCTGAACATGGGCTCATCTTGGCTTTGAGCAGATTTCCATTGTTTACTGGTATTTCCTCATATTTTCCTCCTCAAAATAAGTGTGTAAGTACAAATGCTGTTCTTTCTGAAGTTTTCATACTAATGTAACTCACGCTACTTGTGGTCTTCTCTCTGGGGTGGGGACACAGTAGGTAGCTTGGATACCCAGCATGGAGTCCTCACACTGTCCTCTCCAAGCCTGTGGACCTCCCACAGACTAGACTGCCCCGCTTTATTTTGTGGCTGCATCACATCATAAATGATCCAGCCTTCTTGTTTTGCTTTACCCCCATCACCAACTGCCTGGAAAACCCTGCTTGCTGTTCAGTACCCACCTCAAACACCCCCTCTTTGCTGTGTCTCGCTTGGCCAGCCTTGCACAGAACTCATGCTCCCTCTTGGAGTTCCTGGATGTTTTACTCATGGGGATTACGGTTGTTTAGTTGTCTCTTTCCCCAGCTGCGTGCAATTTCCTTTGAACCAGGACTGTCTGTCATACTGGTTCCTAGGAATAAAAAAAACAAAAAACCCTGTTGCCATCTAGCCGATTTCCACTTATAGCAACCCTATAGGACAAAGTAGTACTGCCTCATAGGGTTTCCAAGGAGCAACTGGTGGATTTGAACTGCTGACCTGGTTAGTAGCAGAGCTCTTAACCGTTGTGCCACTAGGTGCTTAATAAATGCTTGTTGTATTGATTTGAACAATAACTTGAACTGATTAATCAAAACCTTCAGCCTGAAATGTCCAACCCAGATATATATGTATGTATATTTTTTTTTTTATATATGTATAGGGGAAACCCTGGTGGTGTAGTGGTTAAGTGCTATGGCTGCTAACCAAAGGTTAGCAGTCCGAATTCACCAGGTGCTCCTTGGAAAATCTATGGGGCAGTTGTACTCTGTCCTATAGGATTGCTATGAGTTGAGATCAACTCAATGGCAACAGGTTTGGTTTTGTTTTTTTGTGGTGCAACGTTTAAGTGCTTGGCTGCTGCCTGAAAGGTTGGCAGTTTGAAGCCACCCAGCGGCTCTGCAGGAGAAATATCTGGTGAACTGTCCCGTAAAGATTACAACCTAGAAAGCCCTAAGGGGCGGTTCTACTCTGTCACGTGGGGTTGCCATGAGTCGAAATCACTCAATGGCACTATGTATATAATGCATATATTTTAAGTGACTTATTAGTTAAATCCATTTTTTTTAACCCAAAAGGTACCCAACGAACCAGTTTGAGTTGGAGCCAAACCTATGTGTTTTCTAACCATTGAACTGAAATCAAATTAGAACATATTGTCTTCCAAGCAGAAAATTTCCCAAAGTGAAGAATGGAAAAAAATAAATGTTCTTTGTTTCTGGGGACTCCCTCACTCCATCTCACATGCCAGCACCCCTCTTGGCCCTGAGGCAAATGTTCTCTGCTCCTGTGAAGCTGGTCCTGCCTGGAAGCTAAGTCTGATTATCCCTGCTTTACAGACAGGGGACAGGATGGTGAGGATGAGGCCCCTGTCAAGGTCGCCCAGGCAGGACTTGAGCTCCGGCTCTACTCCTGCAACCCTGGCTCTTAACCACCATGCTCTTTGCCTCCATGGTAGGAAAAACATCTGCCATTGCAATTCCCTTTAGATGTTGCCATAAAAAGGCTTATGGTATTAGTCCTCTCTGGGGCATTTCAGACAGTTCTTGGGGAATAGCTCTTCGTCAAAAGAGCTCACTATTTACAGGCTTGTTTTTTTTTTTTTTTTCTTTTTTAAATCACACCTAAGTTACAAGCTCTTGGTGGAAAAGCACCTGTCATTAACTCCGAATTCCTTATGAGAGCCTCAAATGCCTGGTCCACCCCTGGAGATTCTGAGTGGGTACATACGAAAGGGTAGGGTGGGTGGGGGGGTCTGCATTTTTAACAAGTCACACGTAGTTTGAGAACAATTCCCATGCAGCACTGAACACACTGTAGGCGTTCAGGATTTGCTTATGAAAGGAAGGAAAACTAGGGAAGGAGGGAGGGGCTGGCAGCTCACCAAAGGATTTCACAAGGTAATCTTTTTCTACCCAGCTCATGTTGTTGTTGGGTGCCCTGGAGTTGATTTCTACTCATACCTACCCCATGTGGCCGAGTAGAGCTGCCCTGTAGAGTTTTCTAGGCCGCAGTCTATATGGAAGCTTATTGCCAGCCTTGCTCCTGCAGAGCCACTGGGTAGGTTTGAACTGCCAACCTTTCAGTTAGCGGCTGAGCTCTTAACCGTTGCATGTGGTAGGCTCTTATAATTGTTGCATGTACAAGGAGGGAAAGCCTGTGGTGGTCCAGGAGTACAGGGCAGGGAGCAGCTTCTCTGTGCAGCCTGAGAGGACCCTCAGGACCTCAAAGGTCATTGTGCTGTCCAGAAACAGCAGCCACTAGCCACATATGGCTATTTAATTAAAATTAAAGATTAAGTTTCTCGGTTGCGCTAGCCACATTTCACGTTTTCAATGGCTACATGTGGCTAGTGGCTACTGTATTGGTCAAAGCAGATATAGAACATTTCCATCATGGCAGAAAGTTCTACGGGACAGTTGTGGGCTTGTATGCGTATGTTTAGAATGGAGAGGAAAAATGGGAAAGGTAGAGGGAGGACAAGAAGAGACAATAAAGAAAAATGGAAGAAGGAACACGGAGCTTCTGTTAGGGGTGATGGAAAGGTTTGGAAATGGACAATGGTGATGGTTGACCACCACCACGAATATCATTTACGCAACTGTCCATGCAAGAACTGTTAAGATGCTAAATGTTAAAAAAAAAAATTGGTAAATGTTTTGTTACATATATATTTACTGTAATTAAAATTTAAAAAATATATAAAAGGGGAAAAGGTGCTGAGGTAGGAGAGTGAAGGGGCTGGAGGCCCTGGGGGCCTGAGTGCTGATGGGTCCCTGGGTTGGTCACCAAGGCAGGCTCCAGGGGCAGTGCTTCAGGGAGAACTGAAGAGCTTACTGGGTGCAGAGCTTTGTGCAGGAAAATCACCCTCAGCTCAGCTGTGGGAGGACCTGGTGCTCCAATAAATGAGTGTTTATCCCTTTAAGAGTCAGTGTTACGTTCATTGTCCAGAGCTATGCTCAATTTTTGTATAAATCCTTAAATCTGTCATATAGATTTGAATGCTTTCTTGCTGACTTGTCCTCTGTGTGTTATTTCCTTGGACTGTAATACCCCGTGATTTCAGAGCCCTATTAAAGCGAGCCCCCACCCCCGCTCTTATACCAAATCATCCAGACAGCAGAGTTTTGATCATTTTTCTTTTTTAACAGTTCTTTTCCCTCTTTGCACCTTTTACTTCTCCATGGGTTTGGATATCAGCTCACACAGGCAGTTACAATTGTATATAAAGTACAAGTTAATATGTTTTGACCAAAGGCTCATCAGTCAATAAAGACCTTGTATTTTAGAGCATGGACTTTCTGACATCAATTTTGACTGCACAGAAGTATTTTCCATTTAAGCCTATTTTAGTTCTTTTCTATTTAATGGTGTATTGGGATTTTTGTGTACTTGGATTTTTGGTTAGTTGATGTGTCACTACTGGTAAATACAGAGACTGAAGTGATTAAAGTTCGGTTAGTTCTGATTCTTTGTGGTAATCATGCTCTATAAAGTTTCCACCAACACTGGTTTAGCGAATATGGAACCATTGCTCCTAGGGGAGATACAGAGTTAGGTTCTTGCAAGCCTCTGGTCCGCTTTTCATTAGCCGATCAATATATAACCTTGTTTATTTTTTTATAATTTTTATTGTGCTTTAAGTGAAAGTTTACAAATCAAGTCAGTCTCTCACACAAAAACCCATATACACTTTGCTACACACTCCCAGTTACTCTCCCCCTAATGAGATAGCCGCTCTCTCCCTCCACTCTCTCTTTTCGTGTCCATTTCGCCAGCTTCTAACCCCCTCCACTCTCTCATCTCCCCTCCAGGCAGGAGATGCCAACATAGTCTTAAGTGTCCACCTGATCCAAGAAGCTCACTCCTCACCAGCATCCCTCTCCGACCCATTGTCCAGTCCAATCCATGTCTGAAGAGTTGGCTTTGGGAATGGTTCCTGACCTGGGCCAACAGAAGGTCTGGGGGCCATGACCACCGGGGTCCTTCTAGTCTCAGTCAGACCATAAAGTCTGGTCTTTTTATGAGAATTTGGGGTCTGCATCCCACTGCTCTCCTGCTCCCTCAGGGGTTCTCTATTGTGTTCCCTGTGAGGGCAGTCATCGGTTGTAGCCGGGCACCATCTAGTTCTGGTCTCAGGATGATGTAGTCACTGGTTCATGTGGCCCTTTCTGTCTCTTGGGCTCGTAATTGCCTTGTGTCCTTGGTGTTCTTCATTCTCCTTTGATCCAGGTGGGTCGAGACCAATTGATGCATCTTAGATGGCTTCTTGCTAGCGTTTAAGACTCCAGACACTACTCTTCAAAGTGGGATGCAGAATGTTTTCTTAATAGATTTTATTATGCCAATTGACTTAGATGTCCCCTGAAACCATGGTCCCCAGACGCCTGCCCCTGCTACACTGGCCTTCGAAGCATTCAGTTTATTCAGGAAACTGCTTTCAGTTTAGTCCAATTGTTATAACCTTGTTTTATGTGTGTTTCCGTTTATTGTCGTTGTGTGCCACCGAGTCAATTCCAACTCATAGCGACCCTGTATAACAGAGTAGCATGCCCCATAGGGTTTCCTAGACTGTAATCTTTATGAGAGCAGATCTCCAGGTCTTTTCTCCCGTGGGTTTGAACTGCGACTTTAGGTTAGCAGCCTCGTGCTTAACCATTGCGTCACCAAGGCTCCTTCTGTTTCTGCTGAAAGACACCTTATTCAATATATATTGTTGATTCCTCAGCATTGAACTCATGGCCAAAAGCACTATTAACTCATGCCTGAACAAAGCTTATCCCACACGTGCATTTTCTCTGTAAGTCTTATCATGGCCGCCTTGCACTTAGGAACATTAAACAGTACCTCAGCACTAGGCTTGGGAGCCATTTTAAACAACGAAATCACCGACAAAAAAAGCACAAAAATGAGGAAAACGTGGCACTAAATAGACGGTGAAAAGGGCACTTGTTTAGAGTTTGAGAGCTGAAACAAGAAGTCAAAGCGTTGCCTTGTTCAGCCCCAACTGAGAATGTGTGAATTGAGTGACTCACGTTTTTCACTGCTCTGAGCATGTCCAGGGATGACCATGAAAGCATCATGATTTTGGCGCTATGCATACATCTTAGCGAGTAAGTGAATTCACAAGTATGGAATCTGTGAGTGATGAGAATCCACTGTAGTTCCTGTCCCCGGAGGCTTATTTTAAACTACCCATGACCATGCTGTTTTAGAAGGCGGGGACCAGACCTGAGACTCTGCCTTCGGCACCTTCAACCCCTCCTTTTCTTCTCCCCGCCCTCCCCACCCCCACCCCCCCCACCCCACCCCTGCAAAACCAAGGGCTTTGAGGTTTTCCTTCTGTACAATGAGTCACCAAATACTGACTTTGAGGCCATTTAGGAGAGCTTTAGGGAACAGTTGGCTAACCCAAAACCCCACAGAGATCGGGCCAGGAGGACACCCCCTATATTCCAGTTCCCAGGTTCTGTCCGCCACACTCAGGCTTATTCCCAGAATCGGCTCTCTCAAGGGAATCTGCATTTTAAAATAAAAACTTGGGGAGAACAATGTTTAACTTAATAGGGTGACTCTCCCAGGGTGGAATGTCATGCACTAGGACTGGGTGGGACTCCTCCTGGAAAATATGTCCCTTCTGATAACATGTCCAAAGTACTTGAAACAAAGTCTCACCATCCTCGCTTTTAAGGAGCATTCTGGCTGTACTACTTCCAGGACAGGTTTGTTCGTTCTTCTGGCAGTCCATCATGTAATTAATATTCTTCGTCAGCACCGTAATTCAAAGGCATCAATTCTTCAGTCTTCCTTATTCGTTGTCCAGCTTTTGCATGCATATGAGGGGATCGAAAATACCATGGTTTGGGTCAGGTGCACCTTAGTCCTCAAAGTGACATCTTTGCTTTTTAACACTTAAAACAGGTCTTTTGCAGCAGATTTGCCCAATGTAATATGTCATTTGATTTCTTGACTGCTGCTTCCATGGGTGTTGATTATGGATCCAAGTAAAATGAAATTATTGACAACTTCAGTATTTCTTCATTTATTATGATGTTGCCTATTGGTCCAGTTGTGAGGATTTTTATCTCTTCATTTCGGGGTGTAATCCATACTGAAGGCTGTGGTCTTTGATCTTCATCAGTAAGTGCTTCAAGCTCTCTTCGCTTTCAGCAAGCAAGGTTGTGTCATCTGCATGTGGCAGGCTCTTAATGAGTCTTTCTCTAATCCTGATGCCGTGTTCTTCATGTAGTGCAGCTTCTCGAATTATTTGCTCAGCATACAGATTGAATAAGTATGGTGAAAGGATACAACCCTGATGCACACCTGTCCTGATTTTAAACCAGGACTATTCAAAGACTGCCTCTTGATCTATGTACAGGTTCTGCATAAGCACAATTACGTGTTCTGGAATTCCCATTCTTCATGATGGGGTCACTATGAGTTGAAAGTCAAATTGACGGCACCCAACAACAACAATTCATAGTCCAGATCTTACCTCATACTGGGTACCTGGTAGTGGGAGGGAGATGTTGGGGTGAATTCCTGCTCCTTCCCCTCTCCTACTCCATGTCCAGGAAGAAAACAGTCCTCGGTTTTTGTCTTCCAAGGGACAGACAAAGCATGGGGCTGGTGGGCTCCGGCCCTGGGCCCTGTCTTGAGCGACCTTTGCCTGCCAAAGCAGTGTCCCCCACTCTCAGCCACTGCCACCTCTGAGGGCCATGCCGGAGGGCCACAGACTCGGCCTATAAATACATTTTTTCACAGTGGACTTTGTGTTGTTTGGCTCTTTGCTAAAAAGTTGAGGATTATCTCTGGTCCCCAGAGTGGGTGGCACATTACCCTTTCCACCTGGATTCCTAGGAGACCCCCCCGGCTCCACAGCATCAAATTCTATATTTTCTCTTCAGGACAACTTCTCTCATTCCCAGATGCCCTTTCTATCAGTCTTGCGCTATTTTGAACTGGGGCTCAGTTCAACTCTTCATTGTTTGTCTGGGACCCTGAGTGTTTTTCTATTGTGGTTTTCCAACACTCTTTTCCCCCCTTAATTTTCCCAGTAGTCACCAAGCCAGGGCCTACAGAGCTGCGGCTGCGGTTCAGCCCACTGCCATCCCTGCAACAACACAGGGCAGGGGTCTTGGGCCCAGAGGACTTCCACGGCACTCAGAAGGCCCGAACAACAGGCCACTCTGAAAGAACTGGGGCTTTCCTACCAGAGAGCCTAGAGTTTTCTTAAGGAGGCAGAAGGCAGAAGTGTGAGAGCTAAGGTAAGGACCTAACCCCAGATGTTACTTTATACAAACAATACAATCCAACAGCTTCTGGCTCTGATTGAAAATAAATTGGCCTTTCTGAGGTTCTTTTTTTTTTCCTTAAACCAAATATGCTCTCTTTTCTGTTTTCTCCCCTCCACACCGGAAACTCTACTTACGATTTTTAAATGGTCTTAACTGGGGAGAGGAAGTTGATTGGCTGAGGAGAGAATTCCAAACTCGGTCCATATCCCACTGGGCTGGGAGTCAATAGAGCGCCCTCCGGCCTGGCGGCAGGAGACCGGGCAAGCCTTGAAGTATTTATTTTCTGTGGCTTTGCCAGGGCCTCTGCAGACAGAGTTTTTATTGAATCTGGCCCCAAAACTGCTGGGATTAGGACTTGCTTGGCTACACAGAGAGAAATAAGTGTTCTCAGAAAAAAAAAGTTGCCATCTCCTGACCTCTCCTGCCCTCCCCCTCATCCACCCCTCCCCACGGTGGTTTCCGTGTTTTCAAGTTTTCCAAAATTTGCTCGTACTGAGGAAGAGTCATGTTTTTCTGAAAAGTCCAACACGCCCATCCCGGCTCCACTGGAGCTGCGGTCGGTGGCGTCAGTCTCAGGAGCTCCCGCCACCCCCAGCTGGGCACAGGGAGGGGGCCTACTCATGCCTACTGAACCCCTCCGTGTGCTGTGGGCCCAGGCCACCTCCCAGGTGGGCACTGTGGGCCGGGCAGTGGGGGCATCCCAACCCTTCCCTCCAGCTCAGAGCTGGGAGCGGGCCCTGGGTGCCCAGGAGCTGCGGAGATAGTGAATACAGCCCCAGGGAGCTGACATCTGAGGGAGAGGGAGGGTGTGAGGGCCTGGGGGCGGGCCTTCCCAAGGTCAGGCCTGTGCTGGGCAGAGCCAGATCAGGATCCAGCAGAACCAAACTCCCCAGCTGGGTCCGGGCTTTCCTGATGGACCCTGGGAAGTAGGCTCCCCAGGGCTTTAGGGGGCTCCAAGCTGACGCCAGTAACAGGCTCTCTGGCTGTGCCCTGAGGCTCTGGCCTGGCCCAGACCTGTGTCCTGAGGAGGCCTCTCATAGCCACTCAGGGCTTGTGGGTGGGGAGATTCGGCCCAGACCGGGTACACTGAGGGACGCCTGCCTCATCCACTGCCACACTGTGGATCAGGACACTGGGGTGAGAAGGCAGCCCCTGGTCCTACCCCAGGCTTGCTCCCACCCCTGGCCTGCCCCGGCCAGCATGCTCCATTTTCCACAAACTTACTGTCTGAGATGTGATTGTTCTCAAGGTCCCTTAAACACATTCATTAGTTTATTCATTCAACAAACAACTGTAAACAAAATATCTGCTAGAAGAGCAGTGCTTTGGGGTCCCAGAGGGGAGCGAAGCCACTATTTCCCTGGGGTACTTCCCAACTGGAGACAGGGTGTCCTTAGTGAAAGAATTAGACCACCCCCGGAGGCCTCTGTTCTGCTTTGGCTGGAAGACTCAAGCTGGGAGGACAGAGGTATAGATGGATCTGGGTTCCCCAGCAAGGCACAGCATCTTTGGAGAGAGGAGCACCCCAGCAGAGGCAGGGTAGGCTGAGGTGCCTGTGAGGCAGAGGGAAGCAGGCCATGGCCTGGTGAGCCCACTGATCAGTGTGACCACTCCTCATTCATGGACTGTGGCATCCACCCAAAGATTTGTTACATGAACAAAACCCAGCCGTGTTGGGTTTGGAGGTTTGTTCATGTGTTTCCTTGTTCCGAACTTGAAGAACTGTCTATGCTGTGGGAGGAAGAGCCAGCTTATCACCAGAGTTCATTGTGGGGCTATTAATACTGCTGCCCCCTTCTCAGGGTGGGGGAGATAGGCCAGGCTGGCCAGCCCAGTCCCTGCAGTGCCTTCCTCCTGGCCCTGCCAAATTCCTCAGAGCCCAGTGGATAAGATTAGTGGTTTCTACTTCCCAAAGGCCTGGTCTGGCCTCGAATTCTTATCCAGCTCCAGGCTCCTCTACCTTGCGTGAGGGCGGAGCTGACTCTGGAGGGTTAGGAGCTCAAAGACCCCAGTGAGGGGCCAGGGCCCTTATCCAGAGGTGACTTGATCCCTGAATCCTTGACGCCTCCCTGCAGAGCTGCCTGCCTCCTCCCTCCTTCCAGGCTCCTGTTACTCCCCAATTTCACAATTCTAGAGACAATTCTGAAAGCAAATGCCTGGGTGCCCACTCATCTAGCAATGGGCAGAAAGGAGAGACGGGCAGGGCAGCCAGGCCAGGACACAGCCAGAGAGACCCACCCTGTCCTGTGAACTTCCTGGGCCTACTTCCCTGTCCACCCCCACATCCCCACAGTTGGGCCCCTTTTGGCTTCAGGACTGGCCCCTCCCTGCCTGTCCACTCGAGATGCATAGCTCTGGCTGGTGCCCACACTAACCCCTCATGCACCCGGCGCCTGCCCCCCTGCTCACCCACACCCTGCCTGGGCCCTCACTGAGTACACTTGGCCGAGGTAGGTGAGCTCTCAGAGGTTGGTGCTGCAGAGCACTGTGGTCAGCAGCCCTCATGGGCCACTTAAAGTCCTGCCTCAAACCGTTTGATTGGTTCTGTGTGTGCAAGAGTGGTCTCCACAGCCCAGCTGCTGGCTTCTGGGCATGTGCACATGAGCGTGCGCACGCACACACACCCCATACAAACACACCACACACCCCCCCCGCCCCACGCACACACCCCGAATGAGCTCTGAGGAGGGAGGGATGGCAGGGCACAGAACCAATGGTCAATCTTTGTTGATGTTAAATGATTCATTATGATGCATTTAGAACTCCACGGGACCAGGCATCAGGAGCCCTGGATTCTAGAACTGATGGCTGCGATGCGCTGTGCGACCTTGGGAAAATCACTTACCACTCCATCTGTCCACAGCTTCTCCATTTCCTGCTCCATGTGGAGATGAGATTAGCCTTACCCTTGCAGAGCCTACTATGGATGAGGCTAGGGAGAGGTCAGAGGGTCACACCAGGGTCTGGTCACTCCGGTGGTGAGGGAGTTCATCTTGGGGAGGGTGCTGGGTCCGTTTCATTCCTGATCCCCAGCAGAATGTTTCTCTTGATCTCCCAGGAGCTCTGTTCCAAGAACAGGGGCCACCATGGTGACTCTGATGCTCCCTCTCTCCAGAGCCCCACCCCTGCCAACCTGCTGACCTCCCACTCACAGCAAACCCCAGGCTGTGAACTGCATGACCCCAGGGGGCCGCCCTCTGTGAGTCTGATTTAGTTCAAGGACAGATTTTGGCTGAGGGGCCTTCAGGCCGTCCTCCACTGTCCAGAGGCTGGAGAGAGGCTTTGGGGTTGAGTAGGCTGGCCCAGGCTGTGACCTTGGCCAGCACAAGGTGGCCTGGATGACAACTCAGAGCCCAGCCAGCATGGTTTTCCTACCTGTAGTCTGGTCCCATGGAGGACACTGCAGGGTTGCCTGGAGGCCTCCTCAGCAGCATAGGAGGGAGGGATCTGGTGGATTCCGCTGAGGTCAGGACGCTGTGGGTAAGGGGAGAACGTCCCTTCCTGGAGTAAAACAACACCCAGGGCCTTCGAGGGTTAGTGGGAGAAGGAAAGAGCCCCGTTGGGAAGCGGAGGCTGACCTTGAACTTCTGTCCCCCTCAAGTTTAGCCTCTTCTTGGAGGTCTGTTGTTCTAATCCCTGCTGTTGTGCTCTGCAGTCTCACACCTGAGTTCTCCTCCCCCTTTTAGTTGCTATTGAGTCAATTCAGACTCATGGTACCCCCATGTGTTGCAGTATAGAACTGCTCCGTAGGGTTTTCAAGGCCATGACCTTCTGGAAGTAGATTGCCAGGCCTTTCTTCCAAGGCTCCTCTGAGTGGGCTTGAACCACCAATCTTTCAGTTAGTAGGGGAGTGCTTAACTGTTTGTGCCACCCAGGGTCTCTCTTCTCTCCCTAGACCACGGTTTCCAACCCTGGCTGCAGACTGGAAACACCTGGAGAGCTCTGACAACCAGCGATGCCCAGGACCTGCCCCCAGAGACCCCAGTGTAATTGGTCTAGGGTGTGGCCTTGTTGAGACCCTGTGTCTTAGGGTCTAGCCTGCCTCCATGTGAAGAGCACCTTCTCTAACCCACACCCCTACCCTGCAGTATCTGAAAGTTCCCTGAGTTTCTGCCCAAACATGCACTGCTCACTTGGATGACTGTTGACACATCTGGTCTCTCCCACAGATGAGGGGCAGCCTCCTGGCCTCTGGACACTGGCCACCTGGGGCAGGTCCTTAGTAAAGTGGCATTAAAGGCTTATCACACATATGCAGGAGTCATGGGGTTCGTCCTCCTACTACTGCCTAGCACTAGCACTAGCTGGACAGTGCCCCCACCGCTGCACCATCCAGCCAACCCAGTTCCTAGTAGGAGGCAGGATGGGTGGTAGTGATCGGCAGTTGCCGGAGGGGGCCAACTCTGCAGCTCAGGGCAGCCTGGAGGGTCCCTTCTCCACTGAGCGGGTCTCACTGGGATCCCCAGTGGATGACCCTCACGCCTTCTCATGGGGACCTCTCGGTGGTGTGGTGCCATGGCCTAGGCCCTTCTCTGGCGTCTGCCTTGGCTTTTGGAACACTCTGACTCTCCTCCTATCCCTTGGCAGACTCCCCAGTTCCCCCTCCCCCACTTGCCCTCCAAATGAGGGGTCCCTCGGGGCATGTCCTTGGCCCTGTCCTCGCTCCACTCTCTCCCAGGAGTGACCTCATCCAAACCACAGCCTCAAATGCCATCTGTGCCCCTAGGGCCCTGACTCTTATCTCCACCCTAGCTCTCTCTCTGAGTTCCAGAACCCTGTATCCAACTGCTTACTGAACCCCTCCCTGGGTAGCCCACAGAAACCTCCAACTCACCCTATTCATACCCCCAAACTGCTACTCTTCAGTTTTCCCCTGTCTCAGAAATGACAGCTCCACTCAGTGGCTAGCCTGCACCTTTCCCTTGACTTCTCCTTGCCCCCACCTTCCCAACTAAGCTCACGTGGTTAATTTCACCAGCCAAGTCTTGATTCTACCCACATCTCCCCACCTCCCTCCACCAGCCTGGTCCGGGCCACCATCATTTCCCACCAGGCCACTGCAATAATCACTTCCTGAGTTCCATCTTGCCCTTGTTCAAACCTCCATCCAGCAACCACTAGGATGTTTGACAGGGGAGCCTGGGTATGTCACTTCTCTGCCTAACACCTCCTCATGGCTCCCCATTGCTCTTAGGACAAAGTCTTCTTTAAGGGGATTGACCCTTCCTTCATCCCTGGCCCCTGTCTGCCTTCCTCCTCCTGGTTTCTTCATCACACATTCCAGTCATTCCATCTTCTTAGAGTTCCCTGACATGCTGTAGTTTACACCTTTGAGACATTACACCTGCTCTAGAATGCCCTTCCCCCTTCCACCCAGTTAACTCTTATCCATCCCTCAAAACACCACTTGTGTGCTACTTCCTTTGGGAAGCCTTCCAGGAACTCTTTGGTCTGTGTGCTGGAGTGACTTGGAATGTGTGTTAGTGATTCACAGTGCCGTGCTTTCAAGGTGGCTGCTCTTTCTGTTGCCATGACCCTTGGGGAATTTGGAGCCTTGCAGAGGGACCACAGAGTGTTCAGATGAGGCGACAGAGATTATCACACGGTCCATGGGTCAGAGGAGTGGGGGTTTATCAGACTTCTGTGGGAGGCGTCTGGTACAGGCCCCAGTGTGAGCTTTGCCCACATGTCTTAGGTGAGAACGTGGTCAGGAGCATTCGCAAATGAGAAGCTGGGGCCGCCACGGGAGCTTTCTGGAGAGATGGTCATGTGTTGTGTCTTGCTAGGGGTTTGGGTTACAGGGTGTATTCATTTTTCAAAACTCTGTGAATATATGCTGAAGACTGGTGCATTTCATTGTATATATATATATATACTTTATATTGAAAAAAAACTTTAAACAAATATTGAGCCCTAGTTAATGATATGCTTGCTGACATATTTGGGGGAAGTAAACTGATGTCAAGGAGCCCTGGTGGCACAATGGTTAAGCTCTTGGCTGCTAACCGAAAGGTCAGGGGTTCAAGCCCATCAGCTGCTCCGCAGGGAAAAAGACCTGGTGATCAGCTTCCAAAATTACAGACCTATATCCCTCTTGAACTTAGATGCAAAAATCCTCAACAAAATTCTAGCCAACAGAATTCAACAACATATCAAAAAAATAATTCACCATGACCAAGTGGGATTCATACCAAGTATGAAAAGATGGTTGAACATTAGAAAACCAATTAATGTAATCCTTTTATCATATAAATAAAACAAAAGACAAGAACCACATGATGTTATCAATTGATGCAGAAAAGGCGTTTGACAAAAACTCAACACCCATTCATGATAAAAACTCTCAGCAAAATAGGAATAGAAGGAAAATTCCTCAACATAATTAAGGGCATTTATACAAAGCCAACAGCCAATATCATCCTAAATGGAGGGAGTCTAAAGCATTCCCCTTGAGAACGGGAACCAGACAAGGATGCCCTTTATCTTCACTCTTATTCAACGTTGTGCTGGAGGTCCTAGCCAGAGCAATTAGGCTAGATAAAGAAATAAAGGGCATCCAGATTGGTAAGGAAGAAGTAAAAGTATCTCTATTTGCAGATGACATGATCTTATACACAGAAAACCCTAAAGAATCCTCAAGAAAACTACTGAAACTGATAGAAGAGTTCAGCAGAGTGTCAGGATACAAGATAAACATACAAAAATCACTTGGATTCTTCTACACCAACAAAAAGAACATCGAAGAGGAAATCGCCAAATCAATATCATTTACAGTAGCCACCAAGAAGATAAAATAATTAGGAATAAATCTTACCAGAGATATAAAAGACCTATACAAAGAACACTACAAGATACTACTGCAAGACCAAAAGAGACCTACATAAGTGGAAAAACATACCTTGCTCATGGATAGGAAGACATAACATTATAAAAATGTCTGTCCTACCAAAAACAATCTATAGATACAATGCAATTTCAATCCAAATTCCAATGACATTTTTTAATGAGATGGAGAAACAATCACTAACTTCATATGGAAGGGAAAGAGGCCCCGGATAAGTAAAGCATTACCGAAAAAGAAGAACAAAGTGGGAGGCCTCACACTACCTGATTTTACAGCCTATTATACTGCCACAGTAGTCAAAACAGCCTGGTACTGGTACAACAACAGATACGTAGACCAATGGAACAGAATTGAGAATGCAGACATAAATCCATCCATATTTGAGCAGCTGATATTTGACAAAGGCCCAAAGCCAGTTAAATGGGGAAAAGACAGTCTCTTTAACAAATGGTGCTGGCGTAACTGGATATCCATCTGCAAAAAAATGAAAAAAGACCCATACCTCACACTGTGCACAAAAACTAGCTCAAAATGGATTGAAGACATAAATATAAAATCTAAAATGATAAAGATCATGGAAGAAAAAATAGGGACGACACTAGGAGCCCTAATACATGGCATAAAAAGTATACAAAACATTAGTAACAATGTACAAACACCAGAAGAGAAACTAGATAACTGGGAGCTCCTAAAAATTAAACACTTACGCTCATCCAAAGACTTCACCAAAAGAGTAAAAGGATTACCTACAGACTGGGAAAAAGTTTTCAGCTATGACATTTCCAATCAGCTTCTGATTTCTAAAATCTACATGATACTGCAAAAACTCAACAACAAAAAGACAACCCAATTAAAAAATGGGCAAAGGATAAGAACAGCCACTTCACTAAAGAAGATATTCAAGTAGCTAACAGATACATGAGGAAATGCTCAGGATCATTAGCCATTAGAGAAATGCAAATCAAAACTACAATGAGATTTCATCTTACTCCAACAAGGCTGGCATTAATCCAAAAAACACAAAATAATAAATGTTAGAGAGATTGTGGAGAAAGTGGAACACTTATACACTGCTGGTGGGAATGCAAAATGGCACAACCACTTTGGAAATCGATTTGGCACTTCCTTAAAAAGCTAGAAATAAAACTACCATACGATCCAGCAATCCCACTTTTTGGAATATATCCTAGAGAAATAAGAGCCTTTACACGAACAGATGTATGCACACCCATGTTCACTGCAGCACTGTTTACAATAGCAAAAAGATGGAAGCAACCAAGGTGCCCATCAACGGATGAATGGTTAAATAACTTATGGTGTATTCACACAATGGAATACTCTGCGTTGATAAAGAACAATGATATATCCATGAAAAATTTCATAACATGGAGGAATCTGGAAGGCATTATGCTGAGTGAAATTAGTCCGTTGTAAAAGGACAAATAGTGTATGAGACCACTATTATAAGAACTCAAGAAACAGTTTAAACAGAAAAGAAAATATTCTTTGATGGTTACGAGAGTGGGGAGGGAGGGAGAGGGGTATTCACTAATTAGATAGCAGATAAGAACTATTTTAGGTGAAGGGAAAGACAATACATGATACAGGAGCGGTCAGCACAACTGGTCTAAACCAAAAGCAAGGAAGTTTCCTGAATAAACTGAGCACTTCGAAGGCCAGTGTAGCAGGGGCGGGGGTTTGGGGACCACGGTTTCAGGGGACATCTAGGTCAATTATCATAATAAAATCTATTAAGAAAACATTCTGCATCCCTCTTTTGAGAGTGGCGTCTGGGGTCTCAAATTCTATCAAGCAGCCGCCTAAGTTGCATTGATTGGTCTCAACCCACCTGGATCAAAGGAGAATGAAGAACACCAAAGACACAAGGTAATTATGAGCCCAGGAGACAGAAAGGGCCACATAAACCACAGACTACATCAGCCTGAGACCAGAAGAACTAGATGGTGCCTGACTACAACCGATGACTGCCCTGACAGGGAACACAGCAGAGAACCCCTGAGGGAGGAGGGGAGCAGTGGGATGCAGACCTCAAATTCTTGTAAAAAGACCAGGCTTAATGGTCTGAGACTAGAAGGACCCCAGAGGTCATGATCCCCAGACCTTCTGTTAGCCTAAGACAGGAACCATTCCCAAAGCCAGCTCTTCAGACAGGGATTGGATGGGACTATGGGATAGAAAATGATACTGGTGAGGAGTGAGCTTTTTGGATGAAGTAGACACATGAGACTATGTGGGCAGTTCCTGTCTGGAGGGGAGATGAGAAGGCAGAGAGGGACAGAAGCTGGCTGAATGGACATGAAAATAGAGGGTGGAGAGAAAGAGTGTGCTGTCTTATTAGCGGGAGAGCAACTAGGAGTATATAGTGAGATGTATATAAATTTTTGTATGACAGACTGACTTGATTTGTAAACTTTCACTTAAAGCACAATAAAAATTGAACAAAAGATTCCCTTTTGCCAGTGAAATGATTCGGACTCAGAGTGACCCTATCGGACAGAGTAGAACTGCTGCATGGGGTTTCTAAAGCTATAAATCTTTACAGAAACAAGCTGCCACATCTTTCTCCCACAGAGCCACTGGTGGGTTTGAACTGCTGACCTTTCAGTTAGCAACCGAGTTCTTAACCACTGTACCACCAGGCTCCTTCCTGTAAAGAAATCCTATGGGGCAGTTCTGTTCAGTCCTATAGGATTGCTATGGGTCGGAATCAATTCAACAGGACACAACAACGACAAACTGATGTCTGCAATTTACTGTGAAATGTGTCACGAAAAGTACAATGGACGAAGAGAGGGATGGATAGACAGATGTTTTTGTTTTTGTTAGCTGCCCTCAGGTCGGCCCCTGACTCATGGTGACCCCATGCACAAGGGAGCAAAACCCTGCCTGGTCCTGTGCCATGCCCAGATGGACTGCAGATAGACAGACATGTACAGGTAGTCAGCACAGTAACATGTTGATGATGGAGCCCAGGTGGTGGGTAAACAGGTGTGCACTGTAAAATTCTTTCAACTTTGCTGTATGTTTGAAAATTAAAAAAAAAAAAAAATACAAAGCTGGGGGTGGGTAGCAGTCTAGAGTTGGCAGAGAAGGCAGGAAGAGCTCTCTTGGCCACCCCTGAGCCAACAGCATTTAGGTCTTCACGTGTGAGGCCACCCCAGCACCTCTCTGAGAGGCCTGGAGAATGTTGAAGTTTATGGTTTGCATTTACACAAACACCATGAATTGGATAAGTTTTATCACAACATGGTTTGTGCTCGACTACTAACCTAAAAGGTTGGTGGTTTGAATCTACCCAGCAGTACCATGGAAGAAAGGCCTGGCAATCTACTTCTGTAAAGATGATAGCCAAGAATATCCTATGGAGCAGATCTACTGTGTAACACATGGGGTCACTATGAGTTGGACTTGACTCAACAGCAACGGGCTTGTTTCTTGTTTTTAGGGCCTACCGTTTTCAGCAGTTCTCTCGGTTGTTTTCAGAAAGTCCCAGGGCAAAGACCTGGGTGGACTCTACTATAACATTGCAGTAAAGATGCTCTTTCTCAGAGTGAGCAAGATGAGGTAAACAGGGCCTCTCCAACCCCCAGCAGAAGGCTCTTCTATTGAGACTTCTTGCTGCCCAAGGGGTGACGGTTAGAGGCTTGCCCCTGTTGGAGCCCTGGTTGCACCCCCAGGACGCTGGAGGTGAGCTCCCTGGGGCAGGGACTGCTCCTGATTTTCCTTTGCAGCCTGTCTGGCACATGGTGGGTCTCAGAACTGCTTGCTGGGTGGTGGAGTGCCCTAGGCTGCCTCATATGGCACATTGGTTTGTCTAGCCTGGGTGCTCTGTTCATGCATGGAACCCACAGGGACTCCAGCTGCCCACTGCTGCCCGCAGAGACACCCTAAACTTGCTTCCTGGGTGGGATCAGGATGGTTAGGGCTCAGAGTCCCTCTGTCCTAGGTCACGATGGAGCTGCCTACTCTGGCATTCCAAGTGTTCCAGAGCTTGTCCCCACCTCTCTGGCTTTATTTCAACACTGCCCAAGGAGATTTCTCTGCCCCAGTCACAGAGCCCTAGTCCCTGCCCTCCAAGCCTTGTACCCTCCAAGCTCCAGACTTATGCTCAGCCAGTGACCCCTGCCTGGAATGCCCCCCATCTTCCCCTGCCTATCTGAACTGGCACTAGCCTTCAAGGCCTTTTGCCCCCAGGAGCCTCCCAGACCAGGGCTACCACTGTCTCCTCTGACTCTCCGTCACTCATTGGCCGTTCTGCTGGCCTGGCACTAATCAAACAGTATTATTAATTAGTAAGCATTACCAACTACTTCTTTCTGTGCATCTAGCTGATCTCCCAAGGCCTATCTATTCTCCAAGGAGCCTAGATGGCACAAGCAGTCTGCATTCAGCTGCTAAACCAAAGATTGGTGGTTCGAACCCACCCACCCGCTCCTCAGAAGAAAGGTCTGGAAATTTGCTTCCATAAAGATTGTTGTTGTTGTTGTTAGGTGCCATCAAGTCCATCTGACTCACAGCAGCCCCGTGTGACAGAGTAAAACTGCCCCATAGGGCTTTCTTGGCTATCACTTTTATGGAAGCAGATCACCAGGTCCCTCACTTGCAGAGTCACTGGGTGAGTATGAACAGCCAGGCTTTAGGTAGCAGTCGAGTGCGTAACTGTTTGTGCCCCAGGGCTCCTTCCATAAAGATTGCAGCCAAGAAAACCCTGTGGGGCTCAGTTCTACTCGAACACATGGGGTCGTCATGCTTCGGGCTGACCCTACAGCAGCTAAAAAGCTTTCTGTGCCCCTTCCCTCCCTCAAGGCTTAGTGCAGGGCCCAGTGAGGGAGACACCCAGCGAGCTGGTTGACAGAACCATGAATCTTCAGGCCAGGTTTGTGGTCCTGGGCCCAAAACAGGAGCCTTTTTTATGAATGAAGCATGTGAAATTGGAACCTGCAGAGGTGAAGACAGAAGCAACGCTGCCCAGACTGTCTTCCTGTGGTGTGGATGGCAGAAGATGGGCCTCCCAGGTCTGCTTTCTCCAGAGCCCATCATCACCTTCAACTTGACCTCCACGGGGTCTCCCATTTGTCCCGCTCCCCCACCTCTTCCCGAGCTGCCCTCTGTAAAGTGATCTTTCTATATTTACTTAAACTTCTATTTAAAGAGGAATTCCTCATAATTACTCAGCCACAGAGAGCTGACACTGTTTGGCTCTGTTTATTTAGTTTCTCCTAGTGATTGGCAAAATGTCCTCAGTGGCTTTAAAAAGCATATATAGACGAATGACCTGTGGATCATAAAATAAAGTATGATGTTCTTCTCTGTCCTCATGAGAGATGACATGCGGAGGGGACATGCCTCACCACCCATTCCATAAAAATACGGACTCCAGTCACGTCTGAGGTGGCATTAAGGGAGACATTTTTTAATTTTTGAATGAAACCCATATCATTCAGACGTGACTATGCCTGTGTATATTGTGTGTGTGCTCAGCACCCACAGCTACAAAGCACTTCATGTGGACACACACGGACATTCACACCCACACGCACAACCTCACGAATGGCAAAGGGCAGACAGATGCTAACAGAGGAATAAAGCAAGGATTAATACATCTATTTTTTCCTTAAAAAAAAAAATTAATTGATTCTTGGCTCTTAGTCCAGTAGTGAAACTAAAATAGTAAGTTATTTTTGTAGAAATAATTCCCAAAACGATTCCCTCTCTCCTCCCTCTCTCCTGTACTTCTCTTCCACCCCACCAAGCACACAAAGACCTTCCAGAGCCCTCAGGGAAAACTCCGCAATGACAAACCCAGAGAGAGTTGTGCTGAATAGCACTTGTAATCATCTGGCCAGTAGCTGGACCCAGAGATGGTTGGCAATTTAGGGATTTTACAGGGATGGCATTGTGCTGTGTGCTCTCCATTAGTCCCAATGAGTTTGAAAGCATAGAGGAGGTAGGGGCAATGTTTATGCCTCCCCAAAGGTGACCCCAATCAGCCTAACCCACCACAGCCTTCTGCTGCCAGGAAGTACCACCATAAGCCTCCACGACCTGCCTTCCTGAGGGACTCCTATCTCCACAGCCCATTTTCCACCCACCCAGACCTTGAGTGGACTCCTCTGTACTGGGTGGCCCCCAGGGCCCTCCACCGACTTCTCACTACTGCTTTTCCCATCCCTCGGTGTGAGTGAGTTGCCCTTGGCGGCAACTGCCCCTTTGAGGGGGACTGGGCCTGTGCCCTGGGCTCCCGCAGTGTCCCCAATCACCTAGTACACGGTGTGGGGATGAGTGTGCAGGAGGTAGGGATGCCACACGCCTGATGCTCCATTCTGTGGCCTGCTTTCACATGGCACAACCCCAGAGCACAGGAGAGGTCTATTATTGTTGACGGAGGCCCCTTCCTGAAATCTGATTTCTGCTGGGCCCGAGGCTGAAGAGAAAGACAGATCCGGGCAGATAGCGGCGGTAGCTGGCAGGACATCCTCTGGGTCCCTGGTTTTGTTGAGCTGGTGATTGAGCCTCACTCAGTGCTGTTGCCTCCCAGAAAGCTAAGGCGACCATTTCTATCAAAAGGGCAGGATGAGAACAGAGGACTTTCACCCATTCCTGAGGAGCCCTGGTGGCACTGGTAGCATAATGGTTAAGAGCTTGGCTGCTAACTGAAAGGTCAGCATTTTGAACCCACCAGTGACTCTGCAGGAGAGAGGCCTGGCAATCTGCCCCCATAAATATTACAGCCTAGAAAACCCTATGGGTTCCTAAAGCCAGCTGTCTTCAGACATAGGCAGGGCCCAGAAGCATGCAGTACAGTCTGCAGGGACCCCCTCTAAGCCCCACACCCCATCCAGAGAAACTTTGGCCCCAGCCCCTCCATAGTGTTTGCAGCCCTTCCATCACCCACCTCCTCCCAGGGCCTGCTACCATGCAGATGCTAAGAGACTCACTAAGCTATTTCTAGCTCTGAAAACTCCATTAGTGTAGTTATTCAACAAGCATTTATTGAGCGCCTGCTATCTACCATGGAATCCTGGTGGCAGAGTGATTAAGCGTTCATCTGCTAACCAAAAGGTCGGCGGTTCGAACCCACCAGTGGCTTCTCGGGAAAAAGATGTAGCAGTCTGTTTCTGTAAAGATTATAGCCTTGGAAACCCTATGGGGCAGTCCTACTCTGTCCTATAGGGTTGCTATGAGTTGGAATAGACTTGATAGCAATGGGTTTGGTTTTTGGTTTACCATCTACCATGAGGAAACCCTGGTGGCATAGTGGTTAAGTACTATGGCTGCTAACCGAAAGGTAAGCAGTTCAAATTCACCAGACAGATGCTCCTTGGAAACTCTGTAGGGCAGTTCTACTCTGTCCTATAGGGTCACTGTGAGTTGGAAATCGACTTGATGGCAATGGATTTGGTTTGGTTTTATCTACCATGAGCTCTGCTTAAAACAAAACAAAAAATCCACTGCCATCAAGTCGATTCTGACTCATAGCAACTCTGTAGGACACAGTAGAACTGCCCTATAGGGTTTCCAAGGCTGTTAATCTTTATGGAAGCAATTGCGACACCTTTCTCCTGGGGAATGGCTGGTAGGTTGGAACCACCAACCTTTCGGCTAGCAGCCAAGCACTTTAACCACTGTACCACCAGATCTCAGTTAACATGGCAATAAACAAGGCAGGTGGTTGAATCCCTGCTTCCAAGGAGCTTGTAGTCTAGCAGCAGAGTTCCTAACCTTCAGGTGCATTAGGATCCCCTGAAGGCCTTGTTAAAACACAGCTTGCTAGGTCCCACCCCTAGGGTTTAGGGCAGGACCTGAGAATTTGCATTTTCAACGTGTTCCCAAGTGATGTTGAAGCTGCTGGTCTAGGGACCACGGTTTCAGAACCTGTGGAAACTGTAGAAACTCCTCAAAGGAAACGGATTGAGAAGAGCAGGTGATTTTTAAGGAGAAAAAGACTGGTGGTTCCAGAAAAAAAGAGGGTGCATGGCCTGTAGACTCTCAGCATACCGGAGCCTTAGGACTTCACCTGAAAAGCTGCTGTACGAGATGGTCTCTAAGATCCTTTCCAGGTGTCTTTTCTGGAGGTGGGTGAATTGGCATGAGGCAGAGGATGGCATTTCAGGAAGGCAGCTTGTGAGCAAGGATGTGGGGGCTGGGAACCATTGGTGTGGGGCTGCTGTTGGAGATGAGGTGACTTCGAGGCTTCCTGTGTTCCCCAGCTTGTCTCTCAGCTGCTGCCTCCTCCTGAGCACCCCCAGCCCACCAGACACTGCTGGGCGGGGCGGGGGCGGGGGGCGGCGGGCGTGTAGGGGCGGCTGGAGCCAGCACGACCTGGAGCCTCCTTCCGCTGCCCACAACACCTACGGTTTTAGAATCTGAAGAGCGGATGCCACTCCTCGCTAAGCAACTCGTGAAACAAACAGCTTGCTTCAGGGCTTTCTTTTTTGAAGCTGACTTTGTTGTTGGGGTGGGGAGATGTGTGTACAGATAAGCTCTCCAAATGATGACATCACAAGAATAATAAAAATGACACTTTGCACTCTGTGTCTTCCACCCCAGAGGCACACTCTTCAAAATTGTTGCAGGTCAATTCCCTTTTTTACCAACTCCAGGGGCTGGGAGTGCCACTGGGAACTCTTGGAGGAGCTTGGGGGGAAGCCACCTTAGCGCTCGGAGACTCAGTTCCCCTATCTTATACATGAGCCGAGCTAGAGGGGTTTTAAGGTCCCCTGGTGGTGCAGTGGTTAAGACCTCGGCTGCTAACCCAAAGTTTGGCAGTTCAAATCCACCAGCCACTCTTCGGAAACCCTATGGGGCAGTTCTACTCTGTCCTACCGAGTCACTGTGAGTCGAAATCGACTCTACGGCAATGGGTTTTCCAGTTCCCAATTATATACATGAAACTGATTTTAACTGAGTGTCTGACCAAAGCTTTGTTCAATGTACTGTTCATTGCAGTGGTGGTTGTTATAACTGAGTTTGACCTGTATACTCATCAGAAGAACTTTGTCTTTTAGTAGTATGGTGAGGGGGTCAGGGGAAGGAGCCCTGGTGGTGCAAGAGTTAAGTGCTTGGCTGCTAACCAGAAGGTTGATGGTTTGAATCCACCCAGCGGCTCCGTGGGAGAAAGACCTGGTGATCTGTTCCCATAAAGATTACAGCCTAGAAAACCCTCTGGGGCAGTTCTACTCTGTCACATGGGGTCGCTATGAGTTGAAAATCGACTTGACAGTTCCTAACAACAAAGGGGTCAGAGGTTGCTCCCGAGGTCTCCTTATAACAAATAACAGGAAATTACTAATCAAAATCAGGTGCAGGGCCTGGGCAGGGACCCAAGACAGGAGGCGCCCTGAAGTGCAAGCTCCTTTAGCTCCACAGTAACCCCTCCCCTGTGTGGTTAAAGGTCTACAGTCATCCTGAACAAATACCAGTTATCTGGAGTATCAGAGACTCTTGAGATCCTTGGTCACAGGCTTGAGTTGGCACTTTGCAAACCTGGTGTCTCCGCGCCCATTCTGCCCTGGCCTGTGTTTTGGCCTTGACACTGTGGTTGCCAGGCAACTGTCTATCCTATAGGAATTCACACTCATTCTTCCAGGCAGACACACATTTAATTTCAGCCCCAGAGTGCTCAGTGACGCGGGGTGTCACCAGCCTGCACCCTCACAGAAATAGCCTAAAGCACGGAGTCAAAAGTAGCTAGGGGAACTGATAGCCGCATTTGATCTTATTCCCCTAAAATAGCCTGGTCCTGTTTATGGGGCCACTCTGCAAGGGTACATACGTGGGCCTGGCTGTGTCCTCGGCTTCCGCCCTCCGCCTGGAGCTGGCCTTTCTGTGGCCATCGCCAGAGACATTCTCCGTGACTCAGGGACATGAACATGATGTAACAGCGCTGGCTGCCGGCTGGGGTGATGGAATTCCAGGCGGGACCCTTGGTGCCTGCCTGCCTGTTCTTGATCAAGGTCAGGTGTGGCTGAGGGCAGGCCTCATCAGCCCAGGGTGTGGGGGCGGGAGGTGCAGCTGGGCCCCTCGGCCTCACACACCAGGGCTCTGACCCTCCCCTCCAGGAGCCCAGGCACTAGATCAGTGCCCCCACTACAAACACCCCATGCTCCGCACTGTGTGGACCCACAATGGTCTCGTTCTCTAGAGTAGTGACTCTCAACCATGCCTCCTGTCTGGAATCACCTGGGGAGCTTTAAAAAAGACTGGTTCTCCCCATCTGGGGCAAGGGAGAATGAATAAAACCAAAGACACAGGAAGGATTAGTCCAAAGGGCTAATGGGCCACAACTACCACAGCCTCCACTAGACTGAGCAGCACAACTAGATGGTGCCTGGCTACCACCACCGACTGCTCTGACAGGGATGACAATAAAGGGTCCCAGACAGAGCTGGAGAAAAATGTAGAACAAAATCCTAAGTCACAAAAAAAGACCAGACTTACTGGTCTGGCAGAGACTGGAGAAACCCTGAGAGCATGGCCCCTGGACGTGCTCTTAACTCAGTATTAAAGTCACTCCTGAGGTTCATCCTTTAGCTAAAGATTAGACAGGCCCATAAAACAAAATGAGACTAAATGGGCACACCAGTCCAGGGGCAAGGAAGAGAAGGCAGGAGGGGACAGGAAAGCTGGTAACGGGGAACCCAAGGTCGAGAAGGGGGAGTATTGACATGTCATGGGGTTGGCAACCAATGTCACAAAACAATATGTGTATTAATTGTTTAATGAGAAACTAATTAGCTCTGTAAACCTTCGTCTAAAGCACAAATTAAAAAAAAAAATCCTTTGGGAAAACAAATAAGACTGGTTCTGATGTAATTGAGAGATTCTTGTGCAGCCAAGGTGGAGAGGCTGGGGGCTCCAGCCCAGGGTCTCCTCCCTGACCAGATGCTGAGCCTTTTTTTTTTTTTAAATCAGGAGTTCAACACACACACACATTCATATATTTAAATTTTATTTATTTTGTTGTCGTTGAAAATATACACACCAATTCAACAGTTTCTACATGTACAATTGAGTGACAATGACTACATGCAACAAGTTCTGCAATTCTCACCCTCCTTGTCAGAGTGGTTTCTCTGCCATTAACTTAAACCCACCGCCCCCTAAGGTTCCTGTCTAATCTTTTGAGTTGCTGTTGTTGATTTGATTCCATATAGATAGTTCGTAAAACAGTGTAATGATCAAGGCAGACCTTTTTTAGTAGTTAACATATTGTTTGGTTTTAAGAAGACTTCAGGGAATATTTTTGGTTCAAAGTTTAAAGATTATCTCAGGGCAATACTTTCAGGGGTTTATCCAGGCTCGATGGCTCCAGAAAGTCTGGAATCCATGAGAATTTAAAATTCTGTTCTGTATTTTCCCCCTTTTGATCAAGATTCTTCCATAGAATCTTTGATCAAAATGTTCAGTAAGGACAGGCAGGCACCATCCAGTTCTTTAGTTCTCTAGGCAAAGGAGGCATTTGTCCATGGAGGCAATTAGCCACGCATTCCATTTCCTCCTATTCCTGGCTCTCTTTCTTCCTCTATTGCTCCAGGCAAATAGAGACCAATGGTGGTGCCTCTTTTTTGTCCCCCTTTTGACAAGCAACTCTGGATTCTGACATTCTAAGGCCCTTCTTGACCTGGGGCACAGCTGTCTGTCCTGTCCTTGGAGACCCTCAGCCTGACAGTCAGGTCCAACCATGGACCTATTGTGTGCCCTGCCTAGTGCTGAGCACCCCCTGCAGTCACTAGGACTCAGCCCATTGGGCCAGCTTTAATCACAGTGATTTGGGGAGACACTTCTTTTTTTTCAGCGGATGTGTGAAGGTCTGAGCACCATACCCAGAGTCTAATCCTCAGCCAGTCACTTAGCCTCGCTGGGCCTCAGCTTCCCCTTTTGTGAAGTGGGGGTGACTTCTGGTGCCCTGCCTGGTGCTGAAGGCTGAGATGCCCAGGTAGATGAGCTGTGGCCCTAGCAGGTTATACAGAGGACACAGGCCCTAGGCTGGCACTTAGTAATGGCATGAGAACTGTTCACGTAACAGTTGAATTCAAGGCCCACATGGGCCAAAGCCCCAGGCATGTTCCTAAGGTGCTACTCCCAACTTCACCCAGGGAAGGTGCTCTGGAAAGGTGGCCCAGCCTTGCCTTGTTTAGTAAGCTGCCTTATGGCCATAGGTCAGTCACTCAACTACCCTGGGCCTCAGTTTCCCTCATCCACAAAGTAGAAATAATGGCACTTTTTTCATCCTGTCCCTGGGTGATGCAAACAGTTAAGGCACTTGGTATTTGAGGTTCAAGTCCACCCAGAGGTGCCTTGAAAGAAAAGCCTGGCAATCTGCTTCTAAAAAATCCGCCATTGAAAACCCTGTGGAACACAGTTCTACTCTGAGACACACGGGATCACCGTGACTCAGAGTCAGCTCAAAAGCAACTGTTTTTCTTTTTCCACCTCTCATCTAACTCACAACTTAAACATAAACACTTATTTGGCCTATTTGAAAATCACTCACATAGTATATGGTAAACACTGGTTATAAAGTGTTGCATCATTTGCAAGCATATAACGAGCCCCCTTCTCCCTTTTCCAGGGCTGCATCCGTGTTGTTACGGTGTTGTTGGTGCTTCTTTTGTCTGTGCTGAGATTGTCTTTTCCAGAAACAGAGCAGGGAGAGAGCTGTGTGTGTAGGAGAAGGTGCCGGACAGGAGGAGGTGCTCCGGAAGTGGAGGGAGACAGCCGGTGCCAGGCCTCAGCTGCAGGGAGTGCTGGCAGTAAGCACTTCAACCTCTTTCTGTTTGCCCTTCGTCCTCCTGACTGGGGGCCCCTCTGGGCAAAACCAATGGGCAGCAGAAGGGCAGGGGCACTCTCACTGGTGAAGCCTCACAGAGAACCGGGGAGGGTAGATATGGTGGGTCAGGCAGACCACTTGGCTTAATGATCGCCGGCCACTGTTCTGTCATCTCCACCATCATTACATCCGGCCCTTGAGATTCCATGACAGTAGATTTTTGGTTCTGACAAAAAAGGATCTTCAAGACATATTGAGAACAAGAAGCATATTGCAGGTCCATACCCACAGTAAGACCCGTTTATGTTAACGAAAGAAACCCCAACTCCACATAAGTTTATTTTTGTAATCACGAAATGTGGAGGGGCCACACCAAGCCTTTGACGTTGGTGAATATGGAGCAGTCTGGGGAAGGGAGAAGGACTTTCTATGTTTCTGTACCACCCAAATCATGCAGGAGTAGAATATATCTGTGATTACTTGTTCAATTAAAATATACAAAACCAAAGCAAAACAAGGAGCGGACTGCCCGAGGACCCTCCAACTACTCGGAGGCTTTCTTCCAAGAAACCTTGAGATATGGAGGTAGAGGGTGGTGTCTGAAAATGGATTTTGGTCGAAGTTCCATCACCTAGCACCTTCACAGGCCCTCAGCTGTAAAATGGTGCTAACAGTATTTTCTTTTCTTCCAGCATATGTTTGTGAAGAACGAGAATGAAGGATTTCTGCAGAACCCCCTTGCAGTGGCTAAAGTGCTCTCTATGCTTCAGGAAACCCCTAAACCTACCTACAGGGCAGGAAGAAGTTTTCATTTCTCCATGACCTTGATGACAGTACCCAGTACATAGCTTGGACCCCAGCTGGTGCTCAACAGAGCCTTCAAGGTGTGCATGACTGGGTGAGTTATGAACCAAAGTGACCCCCATGTTACTGAACTCAGCGTATCAGCAGTATTCAATGTGGTCAGCCCTCCTCCATGATTCACTTTCTTCACTTCACCTCCAGATGCAACACTCCTGTTTTTTCCTCCTCATGGACGGGCCTTCTCCAGCTCCTCAGCTGCACCCTCCTCTTCTTCCTGACCTCATGAGTTGGGTGCCCAGAGCTCAGTGCTTGGGCCCCACTCTTCTATGGCTACACCCACTCCCCCCAGTGATCACAAGTTTGCTGACAAGGCCCACGTTCATTCTCCAGCACAGCTCTCTCTCCCAAACCCCAGCCTCGAACAGTCAACAGCCTCCTTGACCTCTCCACGTGGGTGCCCAATGGCCTTATCAAAGTCAGTGTGACAAACCTTAACCTCTGGTCTTCCCCCAACACTGCTGTCCCTGGAGGGTTTGCTATCTTGGACGATAGCAACTCCGTCCTTCTATTTCTCAGGCTAGAAACCTTGCAGTCATCCTTGACCTTTTTGTCTCCTACCTCATGTCAGGAAATCCCATGGGTCTTGCCTCTAAAATACAGTCAGACTCTGACCTCCATTATCACAAGAATCTCATCAGAGAAGTTCACTTTCTCGTTCATGTTCCCGTGTCTGCCTTTGGTCCCCTACGGTCTGATTTCAACAGTCAGAGTATCCTTCAGAAATGCAAGCTGTATCTATCACTCCTCTGCCAAAACCCTAAACCCTCCAATGGCTTCCCAGAGTAAAACACAAGGCCTTACAGTGGTCTGCTGTAGTGGTTCCCAACGTGTGGGCCCCAGACCAGCCACATCTACATCGCCTGGGAACTCGTTAGAAATGCACATTCTCCGGCCCTACAAGCCCTACAAGCAATTCTGGAGTCCTGGTGGCACCGTGGTTAAGAGTTGGCTGCTAACCAAAAGGTCAGCAGTTCGAGTCCACCAGCCACTCCTTGGAAACCCTGTGGGGCAGTTCTACTCTGTCCTATAGGGTCGGTATGAGTCGGGATTAACTCAACAGTAATGGGTTTGGTTTGTTTTTTTCCAGGTGATTCTGAAGCATGCTCAAATTTGAGAACTACCACAACCCACTGATCTGGCCTCTACCATCTCTCTGACCACCTCCTACCCTCTGCACCAATTGCTCCATTCCAGCCAGACAGGCCTGCTTGCTAATCCTCAAACACTACAGACATACTTCTGTCCTAGGACCTTTGCCCTTGGCTGTCCTCTCTGCCTGATGTCTGCTTGGCTCACTCCCTTGTCTCCTTCAAGTCTTGGTTCAGATATCGTCTTCTCAGTGAAGTCTTCCCTTCCTACCTGTCTTAGTTATCTACTGCTGCTACAAAGAAATACCACAAGTGAATGGCTTTGACAAGCGGAAATTTATTTTCTCACAGTTTAGGAGGCCAGAAGTCCGAATTCACAGCACCGGCTTGAGATCGCCATGGGTCTTGGCATCTATTTTACCCTATGTCTCCTCTGCTCACTTGTTTAATCTTTTATCTCTCAAAAGAGATTTACTCAAAACACACCCTACATTAATCCTGCTTCGTTAACATAACAAAGACAACCCATTCCCAGATGGGATTATAACCACAGGCAGAGAGGTTAGGATTTACAACACATTTTTTGGAGGACATAATTCAAACCATAACACCATTCTACTTAAAATTTCAACTCAGTGACCCTATGGATTTCCTAGGCTATTATCTTTATGGAGGAGCCCTGGTGGTGCAGTGGCTGTCCTACAGGATCATTATGAGTCAGAATTGACTCCATAGCAATGGGTTTGGTAGTCTTTATACAGGTGCCCTAGTGGTGCAGTGGTTAAGCACTTCGCTGCTAACCAAAAGGCCAGTGGTTCAAACCCACTAGCTGCTCTGTGGGAGAAAGATGCTGTAGTCAGCTTCTGTAAACCATATGGGACAATTCTACTCTGTCGTTTAGTGTTGCTTTGAGCTGGAATTGACTTGAAGGCAACGAGTTTTTAAAAAATCTTTATAAAGATGTCACTTTGAGGCCTGACCCAATATGCGCCTGACCCAAGCCATGGCATTTTCAATCACCTCATATGCATGGGAAAGCTGAACAATGAATGAGGAAGATCAAAGAAGAATTGATGCCTTTGAATTAGGATGCTGGCAAAGAATATTGAATATACCATGGACTGCCAGAAGAATGAACAAGTCAGTCTTGGAAGAAGTACAGCCAGAATGGTCCTTAGAAGTGAGGATGGTGAGACTTCATCTTATGTACTTTGGACACGTTATCAGGAGGGACCAGTCCCTGGAGAAGGACATCACGCTTGGCAGAAGATCAGGAAAAAAGAACAAGACCCTCAACCAGATGGACTGACACAGTGGCTACAACAATGGGCTCAAACATAGCAACAACTGGGAGGATGGTGTAGGACCAGGCAGTGTTTTGTTCTGTTGTACGTGGGGTTGCTATGAGTTGGAATTGACTTGACGGAACCTAACAACAACAACGTGGGAGCAGATTTCCAGGTCTTTTGTCCTGCAGAGCAGCTAGTGAGTTCAAACTGCCAACCTTTAGGTTAACAGCCTAGTGCTTAACCCTTGTGCCACCAGGGCTCCTTATTTTTCGTTATGACATTGATTATCTTCTAATATTTCATACAATTGACTTATTTATGATGTAGCTTGCTTATAGGTTAGCTTTTCTCACTAGAATGCTGACTCCATTTGGGCAGGGATTTTTGCCTCTTGTGTTTGCTGGTACACCTGAGTGTCTATGAAGTTGTCTGATCCACAGTGGACACTCAGTAAGTGTGTGTTGAATGAATAAATGAAAATCCACATAGCCCCAAAGAGCAATTGTGAAGTGCTGTTGAGACGATTCTGACTCATAGTGATCCTATGTGACAGAGTAAAACTGTCCCATAGGGTTTTTGAGGCTGTAATCTTTTTTTTTTTTCTTTCTGTCTTTAATTAGTTAGAATTTTTCTAGGCGGTAATCTTCATGGGAGCAGATCGCCATGTCTTTCTCCCAAGAAGCTGCTGGGTGGATTGGAACTGCCAACCTTTCAGTTAGTAGCCAGGCACCAGGGCCCTTCCAAAGAGCAGTAGCTACCATTCATTGAATGTATATTCCTTTTTGACTTCTCTTTAAAAATTAGCTCTAATTCTCTCAAAATCCCTGCAAGATACGAAAAAAATCTCCATTTTATGGACAGGGAACTGGACTCAGAGAAGTCAAGCATTTTGCCAAAAGTTTCTCAGCTAAAGAGGTTTGTGTTTGGAGTCTTTCTGATTGTGAGGCCTCTATACTTTCCCCAATACCTGGCAGCAACTCGTCTCCCTAAATGGCCACTAAAGCCCCCCAGCAGGAGGCGACACACAGCCTCAAATGCAATCCAGCCTTGGAGAAACACACAGTAAAATGTAACACAGGACCCAGCAGGCCGGGGACCAATCCATCTGTGGATAAAAGCTCAAAGAAACAGCCAGAATTCTTTGTTACCCAGGGCTGGGCAGGGAACGTCTGGCTCCTTGGAGTTGGCTGGTGGCGAGGAGGGGCCTTGGGAGCAGGGTGGGCTGGCATGGCAAGCAGGATGGCATCCAGCTTTCTCTAGATCCCCATGCAGCCCTTTAGAGAATGTGCCCTTCACCCAGTCTCTAAGCAACCGCCTTCTGCAGCAGGCAGAAAACTCGGGAACCGATCCATTAATGATACGTTAGGAAACCCTTACTGAAAATAATTACACCCTCCTCGGAGCGCAACGTGTCAAAACATGCTAGTTGGATTCGTAGGTTCAGGCAGAGCCAAGGCCACCCCTTTCCGCCCACTCCTCCTCTGCGCAACCTGCCACGTCTTCCAGGGCAGACCCTCTCCCTCCCTTAATGAAATTGGTAAAATTGTGGGGGGGTACCCACAAAATCCATACTGCATCTCTTTTCTGCACCGCATTACTCAGCTAACAACAGGCTCAGGGGATGAACACCATCTTTTCAGAACAAAACTGCAGACATGCAGTTGTTAGGCACCATGGAGTCGATTTTGACTCATAGTGACCTCTTATGACAGAGTAGAACTGCCTCATAGGGTTTTCTAGGCTGTAATCTTTGCCAGAGAAGAGCAACAGGTCGTTTCTCCTGGGAAGCCAATGGGTGGATTCAACCACCGACCTTTCTGTTAGCAGCTGAGTACTTAATCTTTGCGCCACCAGGGCTCCTTCCAGACACGCGGTAGATGGTTTGAAACCAGAGCTGCCCTGGGAGACCCAGGATGGATGTCAGCAGAGCTATGGGAACTTGAGGCTAATTCCAGCAGTGGGGGTTCAGGAGCCTATGGGGGCTGAGGGAGTGGGGAGGGGCTGTGAGGCTACCCTGCCAAGAAGAGGCCAAAACCCATTGCCATCGAATTCTTTCTGACTCATAGCGACTCTATAGGACAGAGTAGAACTGCCCCATAGGGTTTCCAAGGAGCACCTGATGGATTCGAACTGACCTTTGGTTAGCAGCCAATCTCTTAACCACTGTGTCACCAGAGCTCTGAGAGAAGGGGCCAGAAACAGTTAAAGGGGGGCAGAAAAGCCATCGCTCACTCCTGTCAACAACCCACCACATCACCTGGGTTTCCTGCCCTTTCTTCGAGACTCCAGCAAAATTGCTTTTGAGAGCTTTTGCCAGATCCCTCGGGATCATCCCCTTTTTTAAAAAAAAATTTCTTTACTAATTTTTAGAATGTCAAAATAATACATGTTTACTGGAAAACATTAAAACAACACAAAAGTGTCTAAAGGAAAAAACGATTGTACCACCCCCAGTCACCTCCTTCTTTAAATCCCACTCTCTTGGAGTTAACAATTCAGGGCATGGGTTCTCTGTATCTCTCTCATTGTGTTTTTATTCATTATTGTTTAGATTTGATTTGTTTTGTTTCCACAAATATGAGCTCATCTCACATGTACGGAGGAGCCCTGGTGGTGCAGTGGTTAAGCACTCAGCTGCTGACCAAAATGTCAGCAGTCTGAACCCACCAGTGGCTCCGAGGGAGAAAGACGTGGCAGCCTGCTTCTGTAAAGATTGCAGCCTTGGAAGCCCTATGGGGTAGTTCTACTCTGTCTTATAGGGTCGCTATGAGTTAGAATTGACTCAGTGGCAATGAGCTCACACCGATTCCCCCATGATCTGCTTTCTCACTCAACAGCATAATAGCATGGACGGACTGCATGAGGTCAGAGTGTGGTGATGTGTCAGAATTTATTGGAGCAACCTGCTACCGATAGGTGGTCAGGCTGTCTCTAATTTTTTTGCTGGTTCAGACAAAGCTGCATGAACATCTTTTTCAGAACTGTCCTCCTGAGTTTGTGCAAGTGTTTTTGTGCAATATTTTCCTGGACATGAAATTGCTGTGTTCAAAGTTATGTGTATTTAAACATTTGAGAAAACATTTGATAGCTATTGCTAAATTAACCCCCCCAAAAGGCTGCACCAGTTTACTTTCAAACCTACAGTGCAAGAGAGTTGTTTTCCTATATCCTTCCCAACACTGTATATTATCAACCTTTTTGTTTGAAAATATAATATCTCATAGTTGTCCATTTGTATTTCCCCTGATTACTGGAGAAAACAAACATCTTTTAATAAATAAATGTATTGCGCATTTTACTTTCTTCTGAGAATTACTTCTCCTCTGTTGCCTGGTTTTTTGGGTTTTTATCTTTTTCTAATGTGTAGATTCAGGATAGGAGCCATGGTGGCACAATGATTAAGCACTCAGCTGCTAGCCAAAACGTTGGCTGTTCGAATCTACCAGCTACTCCAAGGGAGAAGAGACCTGGGAATTGCTCCCATAAAGGTTACAGTCTTGGAAACCCTATGGGGGCCGTTCTACTCTGTCCTATGGTGTTGCTGAGTCAGAATCAACTGGATGGCACACAAGGACAACAGATTCAGGATACTAATTCTTTATATTTTACATATGATGCAAATATTCTCTCCTGGTGTGTCATTAGTTTTTTTTTTTTTTTAAATAATTTTTCTTGTGCTTTAAGTGAAAGTTTACAAATCAAGTCAGTTTCTCACATATAAACTTATATACACCTTACTACATACTCTCATTTACTCTTCCCCTAATGAGTCAGCCCCCTCCCTCCTTCTAGTCTTTCCTTTCGTGACTGTTTCACCAGTTTCTACTCTCTCTACCCTCCCATCTCCCCTCTAGACAGGAGATGCCAACACAGTCCCAAGGGTCCACCTGATACAAGTAGCTCACTCCTCATCAGCATCCCTCTCCAACCCATTGTCCAGTTCCTTCCATGTCTGATGAGTTGTCTTCGGGAATGGTTCCTATCCTGGGCCAAGAGAAGGTTTGGGGACCATGACTGCCGGGATTCTTCTAGTCTCAGTCAGACCATTAAGTCTGGTCTTTTTATGAGAATTTGGGGTCTGCATCCCATTGTTCTCCTGCTCCCTCAGGGGTTCTCTGTTGTGCTCCCTAGCAGGGCAGTCATCGGTTGTGGCTGGACACCATCTAGTTCTTCTGGTCTCAGATGATGTTAGTCTCTAGTTCATTTGGCCCTTTCCGTCTCTTGGGCTCATAATTATCTTGTGACCTTGGTGTTCTTCATTCTCTCTCTTTTTTTTTTTCTTAATAATTTTTATTGAGCTTTAAGTGAACATTTACAAATCAAGTCAGTCTGTCACATATAAGCTTATATGCACCTTACTCCATACTCCCACTTACTCTCCCCCTAATGAGTCAGCCCTTCCGGTCTCTCCTTTTGTGACAATTTTGCCAGTTTCTAACCCTCTCTACCCTCCTATCCCCTCTCCAGACAGGAGATGCCAACACAGTCTCAAGTGTCCACCTGATACAAGTAGCTCACTCTTCATCAACATCTCTCTCCAACCCATTGTCCAGTCCCTTCCATGTCTGATGACTTGTCTTTGGGAATGGTTCCTGTCCTGGGCCAACAGAAGGTTTGGGGACCATGACCACCGGGATTCCTCTAGTCTCAGTCAGACCATTAAGTCTGGTCTTTTTATGAGAATTTGGGGTCTGCATCCCACTGATCTCCTGCTCCCTCAGGGGTTCTCTGTTGTGCTCCCTGTCAGGGCAGTCATCGGTTGTGGCCGGGCACCATCTAGTTCTTCTGGTCTCAGGATGATGTAAGTCTCTGGTTCATATGGCCCTTTCTGTCTCTTGGGCTCATAGTTGTCGTGTGACCTTGGTGTTCTTCATTCTCCTTTGCTCCAGGTGGGTTGAGACCAATTGATGCATCTTAGATGGCCGCTTGTTAGCATTTAAGACCCTAGATGTCACATTTCAAAGTAGGATGCAGAATGTTTTCATAATAGTATTATTTTGCCAATTGACTTAGAAGTCCCCTTAAGCCATAGTCCTCAAACCCCCGCCCTTGCTCTGCTGACCTTTGAAGTATTCAGTTTATCCCAGAAACTTCTTTGCTTTTGGTCCAGTCCATTTGAGCTGACCTTTCGTGTATTGAGTATTGTCCTTCCCTTCACCTAAAGTAGTTCTTATCTACTAACTAATCAGTAAATAACCCGCTCCCACTCTCCCTCCCTGCCCCCCTTGTAACCACAAAAGTATGTGTTCTTCTTAGTTTATACTATTTCTCAAGATCTTATAATAGTGGTCTTATACAATTTTTGTCCTTTTGCCTCTGACTAATTTCACTCAGCATAATGCCTTCCAGGTTCCTCCATGTTATGAAATGTTTCATAGATTCATCACTGTTCTTTATCCATGTGTAGTATTTCATTGTGTGAATATACCACAATTTATTCAGCCATTCATCCGTTGATGGACACCTTGGTTGCTTCCAGCTTTTTGCTATTGTAAACAGAGCTGCAATAAACATGGGTGTGCATATATCTGTTCGTGTGAAGGCTCTTATTTCTCTAGGGTATATTCCGAGGAGTGGGATTTCTGGGTTGTATGGTAGTTCTATTTCTAACTTTTTAAGAAAACGCCAGATAGATTTCCAAAGTGGTTGTACCATTTTACATTCCCACCAGCAGTGTATAAGAGTTCCAATCTCTCCGCAGCCTCTCCAACATTTATTATTTTGTGTTTTTTGGATTAACGCCAGCCTTGTTGGAGTGAGATGAAATCTCATCGTAGTTTTAATTTGCATTTCTCTAATGGCTAATGATCGAGAGCATTTTCTCATGTATCTGTTAGCTGCCTGAATATCTTCTTTAATGAAGTGTGTGTTCATATCCTTTGCCCACTTCTTGATTGGGTTGTTTGTCTTTTTGTGGTTGAGTTTTAACAGAATCATATAGATTTTCGAGATCAGGCACTGGTCGGAGATGTCATAACTGAAAATTCTTTCCCAATCTGTAGGTGGTCTTTTTACTCTTTTGGTGAAGTCTTTAGATGAGCATAGGTGTTTGATTTTAAGGTGTTCCCAGTTATCTGGTTTCTCTTCGTCATTTTTGGTAATATTTTGTATTCTGTTTATGCCTTGTATTAGGGCTCCTAGGGTTGTCCCAATTTTTTCTTCCATGATCTTTATTGTTTTAGTCTTTATGTTTAGGTCTTTGATCCACTTGGAGTTAGTTTTTGTGCATGGTGTGAGATATGGGTCCTGTTTCATTTTTTTGCAAATGGATATCCAGTTATGCCAGCACCATTTGTTCAAAAGACTATCTTTTCCCCAATTAACTGACACTGGCCCTTTGTCAAATATCAGCTGCTCATATGTGGATGGATTTATATCTGGGTTCTCAATTCTGTTCCATTGGTCTATGTGCCTGTTGTACCAGTACCAGGCTATTTTGACTACTGTGGCTGTATAATAGGTTCTAAAATCAGGTAGAGTAAGGCCTCCCACTTTCTTCTTCTTTTTCAGTAATGCTTTACTTGTCCGAGGCTTCTTTCCCTTCCATATGAAGTTAGTGATTTGTTTCTCCATCACATTAAAAAATGTCCTTGGAATTTGGATCGGAAGTGCATTGTATGTACAGATGGCTTTTGGTAGAATAGACATTTTTACTATGTTAAGTCTTCCTATCCATCAGCAAGGTAAGTTTTTCCACTTAAGTAGGTCCTTTCTAGTTTCTTGCAGTAGTACTTTGTAGTTTTCTTTGTACAGGTCTTTTACATCTTTGGTAAGATTTATTCCTAAGTATTTTATCTTCTTGGGGGCTACTGTGAATGGTATTGATTTGGTGATTTCCTCTTCGATGTTCTTTTTGTTGATGTAGAGGAATCCAAGTGATTTTTGTATGTTTATTTTATAACCTGAGACTCTGCCAAACTCTTCTATTAGTTTCAGTAGTTTTCTGGAGGATTCCTTAGGATTTTCTGTGTATAAGATCATGTCATCTGGAAATAGAGATAATTTTACTTCCTCCTTACCAATCCGGATGCCCTTTATTTCTTTGTCTAGCCTAATTGCTCTGGCTAGGACCTCTAGCACAATGTTGAATAAGAGTGGGGATAAAGGCCATCCTTGTCTGGTTCCCGTTCTCAAGGGGAAATGCTTTCAGGCTCTCTCCATTTAGAGTGATGTTGGCTGTTGGCTTTGTATAAAAAAAAAAAAAAAAATTTTTTTAATACAAATAGATGCCCTTTATTATGTTGAGGAATTTTCCTTCAATTCCTATTTTGCTGAGAGTTTTTATCATGAATGGGTGTTGGACTTTGTCAAATGCCTTTTCTGCATCAGTTGATAAGATCATGCGGTTTTTGTCTTTTGTTTTATTTATATGGTGGATTACATTAATGGTTTTTCTAATATTAAACCAGCCTTGCATACCTGGTATAAATCCCACTTGGTCGTGGTGGATTATTTTTTTGATATGTTGTTGAATTCTATTGGCTAGAATTTTGTTGAGGATTTTTGCATCTATGTTCATGAGGGATATAGGTCTATAATTTTCTTTTTTTGTGATGTCTTTACCTGGTTTTGGTATCAGGGATATGGTGGCTTCGTAGAATGAGTTAGGTAGTATTCCGTCATTTTCTACGCTTTGAAATACCTTTAGTAGTAGTGGTGTTGTCATTAGTTTTTGAATTTTGTTTATGATGACTTTTTTTTCCCTTTGAGCTTCCAAGTAGCCAAAGGTGCTCGCCCAACTTTCCTTTCTGCTTTCTGGGTGTCTGGCTCCTCCTAAATCCTACTCTTCAGGGTGAAAATGATGGGGTCTCAGACCTTCAGACTTTGTTGGTATAAATGCCAAGCCAGGAAAGGCTTACCCTGAGAGAAGAAGCATTTTGTCAGGTAGAAGCGTCCTGACCCAGGTACGACACATGACACACCTCTTGCTGCACCTGGAACAGCCTCACCCACCCCCAGGAGCCTTTCCCAGGGCTGCAGAACAACTCCCTGGCCTGCCAGCCTGGCCCAGGCCCAGAACGTCCCCCAGGAGAGGAGCAAACAGGGGCTTCAGGCTGGGATCTCCTCTGCCCCCTCCCCACTCCCTGTCCCTGTTGCCATCCTGCTGTGGGAAGGGGAGGAGAGGACTGGGCAGACCGGCAGGCCACCCTTCCCAGCCAGCACTGGCTCCAAGGAGCCCAGATAGGAGAGATATGTTAATGGACTTTTCCAGAAAGTGTAGGACTCCGGCTCCAGTGTGCAGACAGACAGACTACAACACAAGTCCTGCAGAGAGCCAGCCTTATCTCCTGGACCTTTGCAGGGTGCCTCCGAAAAATGGGCTGGTGGAGGGGTGGCCCAGGGGTTGTTGCAAGGGAGCCAGCCCCAGGCCCTCCCCACCCAGCCTACTTAGTAGTGACAACCCCAGCTGAGTTCTTTTGTTAAAAATTCACAATTGTAAAAAATTTAAAAAGGGCAAATCTGCTGTAAAAGACCTCTTTAAAATGTTAAAAAGCAAAGATGTCACTTCCAGGACTAAGGTGCCCCTGACCCAAGCCATGGTGTTTTCAATCACCTCATGTGCGTGGGAAAGCTGGGCAATGAATAAGGAAGACCGAAGAGGAACTGATGCCTTTGAATTGTGGTGTTGGTAAAGAATATTGAATACACCATGGACTGCCAGAAGAACGAACAATATGCGTCTTGGAAGAAGTACAACCAGAATGGTGAGATTTTCTCTCACATACTTTGAATGTGTTATGAGGAGGGACCAGTCCCTGGAGAAGGACATCAGGGTTGGTAAGGTAGAGGGTCATGGAAAAAGAGGAAAACCCTCAACAAGATGGATTGACACAGCGGCTCAACAATGGGCTCAAACATAGCAATGATAGGACGGCGCGAGACTGGGTAGTGTTTTGTTCTGTTGTATATGGGGTCGCTGTGAGTCGGAATGGACTCAATGGCACCTAAAGACAACATATACTACATACAAAAATAGCAAATATCACAGAAACGAAACACATGGAGAGTGCCGGCCTCTTGGAGCTCACCCCAGAGACAGGTACCGGGCCTGGGGTCTGTGCTGAGCTCATTAGCGTTGCTGCTCACTCTTGTCCTCCCCCCACCATTTTCTAGGAAAGCATCCAGCTCACCTAGAACCAGTTGCCGTGGCGTCAATTCCAGCCCACGGAGACCCCATGTGTATCAGAGTAGAACTGTGCTCCACAGGGTTTTCAACGGCTGACTTTTTAGCCTTTCTTCCCCAGTGCCTCTAAGTGGGTTTGAGTCTCTAACCGTTTGGCTGCAATTTGCACCACACAGGGACTCCTGTACCTTCTGGATTTTCAAGTATTTTTGCATAACATGACACACAATATTTTCCAGCAGTTAAAGACTCACCTTATCTGTGGCTGGGCCTCCTTTCCCAGTTCTATTGTTGTGGGTTTGTATTTTTTTTTTCCCCTCTTTTAAAAAATCTTTCTTAAGAAATATACATAGATTAAAGTACATGAAACACAAACATACAGCCGAATAAATGAATTTAAAGGAAACTGCGTCCAACCACCATAGAGGCATGGAACATTATCAGAAGCTACCCTTCACCTGGCGCCCTTCCAGTCCTAACCTCCCACTTGCCTTCAACTAAAGGTAGCGCCCATCCTCTTGGTCAGTCACTTCTTTCTTGCTTTCTTCTCAGCTTTTCCCACTGTGGTTTGGTTTTGCCTGTTTTTGTTAGGTTTTGTTTTTTGTTGTATAGTTTTGTTTTTTTGAGGCTGGTCTATCAGCCCCTGCCCTAGGCCTCCCGCACCCCTCCTGCTCCCACACTAGGCTGGAGGCCTGTGAGAGCCACCCCTGGCCGCCAGGCTAATGATCCCCAGGTGGGAATTCCTTCTCCACCCCTCACCAGGCACAACCTAGGGCAGGTTATTAAATGCTTTAAGCTTCAGCGTCTTCTCTATAAAATTAGTTATTAGGAGGGCTGAATGCTATAACTAATGGAAGGCCTTTTAGCTCATTTCTGGCATTTAGAAAGCAGGACACAAAAGTTTGCTATTATTCTCGCACCTTCCCACCTCCTTCACTTGGGTGGTGCAAGTGGTTAACTCGCTCGGATGCTAAATGAAAGGGTGGAGGCTTGAGTTCATCCAGAGGTGCCTCGGAAGAAAGGCCTGGCAATCTCCTTCAGAAGGATCAGCCACTGAAAACCCTATGGAGACTAGAAGGACTCCAGAGGCCATGGTCCCCAGACCTTCTGTCAGCCCAAGAGTGGAACTGTTCCCAAAGCCAACTCTTCAGACAAGGATTGGACTGGAATGTGGGATGGAAAATGATACTGGTGAAGAATGACCTTCTTGGATCAAGTGGACACATGAGACTATGTTGGCATCTCCTATCTGGAGGGGGGATGAGAGAGCATAGGTGGCCAGAAGCTACCGGAATGAACATGAAAATAGAGAGTGGAGGGAAGGTGTGTGCTATCTCATTAGAGAGAGAGCAATTAGGAGTGTATAGCAAGGTGTATGTAAATGTTTGTATGAGACACTGACCTGATTTGTAAACTTTGACTTAAACACTATGGAGCACAGTTCTACTCTGACACACATGGGGTCGCTATGGGTCGGAGTTGACTCGACTGCAACTGGTTTTATTCTCAGTGCCTGATATACTTTGCAAGGGGGATCTCTTACTTCGCCAGTAAGGCCCAACCCAAATGTTACAGCTTCTGTGACACCCCCGCCGAATGACTTGCTTCTCTGGCATCTTTTTCTCACATGGCATTCCTACCTTCTAAAAGGCTAATAAAAATCTCTGCCATTTATTGGGCCACTAACTTCATGCGAACTCTTTCTACGTATTCTCTGTAATCCTTGCATCAGCAAGGACAGGTAGATTATAGCTCTGTTTTATGGATGAGCAAATTGAGGCTCATAGAGCTTAAGCAATTTTGCCCAAGGTCACAGAGTCTGTAAGTGACAAAGCTGGAACTCAGATCCCTGAGGGCAGAATCCAACTCCATATTTCCAGCCAAGGCAGCTGAACATGACTGGTTCGAAGCCCTGCTGAGAATTTGTATTTCTAACAAGGTATCAGGAAGTTATAAGAATCACTTGGTGATCTTGTTAAAATGTAGATTCTGATTCAGTATATCTGGTGGGAGAATGCAAATTCTCTTTAGGGAACTTGTTAGAAATAATAAATTCTCAGCAGGAGTTTGAACTGGCTTTGAAGCCCTGGGCAGCAGCTAGCCCATAGAGTGCCTTTTGACATGGTAGAGAAGGTGGACTTTTCTTCTGGGTGGCCGTAGCCCTGCACTGAGATGCAGTCCACAGGGGTGGTAGCAGGTGGGCTACGGGCCCCACTTGCCCCTGGTGTAAGGCACAGACTGTGTTAGAGTCTTAGAGTAAGAGACAACACTGTCCCAGCTCTCAGCCACACTAGACCTACCTGAGCTGGCCAGTGAGACCCACAGCAGTCACAGATCCCCCATGCCCCAGAGCCTGGGGAAAAGGGTGGTTCCCTGCAAAATGTGTGCTGAGGCCCTGAAATCTAATTGACTTTGGAAGGCCCAGAACATTCCTTGCTACATCTGAGCCTCCATGGGTGCCAGTCCTAGTACTGGCTGAGACCCTATGGGGACAGGAAATAGGTCGCCTTGCCCAGTCTGTATATGGTCCCTGCGGCCTTCTAGTTGACTTTGACGTGTGTTACTGAGTAGAACGCTCCATGGGGTTTTCTTGGCTGTAAATCTTTACAGAAGCAAGTCGCCAGGCCTTTTTTCCACTGCACCACCAGGTGAGTTCGAATCACCAACCTTTAGGTTAGTAGCTGAGAGCAAGCTGTTTGTGCCACTTAGGGACCTCTGTGAGTGGTAGTTACGGCCATTTTATTTATTTATTTTAAATGACTTTATTGAGGTACAATTGCCATACAACAAACTGAACATATTTGAAGCACACAATTTGATAAGTTTTGACATGTTACACCAATGAAATCATCGTCACAATCAAGTTATGAACATGCCTATCATCTCCAAGGAAACCCTGGTGGCGTAGTGGTTCAGAGCTACGGCTGCTAACCAAAAGGTTGGCAGTTCAAATCCATAAGGTGCTTCTTGGAAACCCTATGGGGCAGTTCTACTCTGTCCTTTAGGGTTGCTCTGAGTTGGAATCAACTCAACCGCAACGGGTTTGGCTTTTTTTGTATCATCCTCAAATGTTTTGTTCGGGTCCTTTGTAATCTCCCTCTCAGAACCTTCCATGACCCCAACCTCAAGCAATTACTGATTTGTTTTCTGTCACTATAGTTTGCGTTTTAAAGAATTTATATATATATTTATATTTTTAAATATATTATATATTCTTATGTATATATAATTAGCAATTATATACATATATTAAAAAAAAAAAGTTGCCCAGTCCACTCCAACTCATGGCCACCTGAAAAGTGTCAGAGAGCTGTGCTCCGTAAGGTTTTCAATGGCTGATATACTTTTTTTTTTAAATTGTACTTTAGGTGAAGGTTTACAGAGCAAATTCGTTTCTCATTAAGTAATTAATACACAGACTGTTTTGTGACATTGGTTGCCAAACCCGTGACGTGTGAACACTCTCCCCTTCTCGACCTTGGGTTCTCCACTATCAGCTTTCCTGTCCCCTCCTCCCTTCTTGTCCTTGCCCCTGGGCTGGTGTGCTCATTTAGTCTCAAATACATGGTTGATCGGTGCGTGTTATTGTTTGTTTTATGGGCCTGTCTAATCTTTGGCTGAAGTGTTGTGGCCATTTTAAAGCCAGCTGCCTTTGCCCTCTTGACCTCAGGGGAACTATACAATGAAGTGGCTACAGGCTCCAGAGCCAGACAGCCTGGGGCAAGTCCCAGCTCAGTCATTTCTGTCTGCGTTACCTTGGCCAAGTTACTTCTCTGTGCTTCAGTTTTCGCCTCTGTAAAATTGTGATTGAGGATAGCACTTACCTTCTAGGGTTCTTAAAGGGTTTAAATGAGTTTATACATGTTTTTACAGTACAGCGCAAGTACTGGGACAGAATAAGGCTCAGTAAATGGCAGTGATTTGGGTTCTTCCTCTCTTTTGGGCTCCCAGAGGACCCTCCCTCCCCGAAGGTGAATGCCTGCAGGCCCAGTCCCAGGTGCAGTCACATTCTTGAAGCCCCTTCCTGAGCTTTCACGGAACCTGGGAGTTGGGAGGGCTGGCCCCTAAACCAACGGCCAAAGATTTCGAGGGCTCTGGGAGGCCCCAGCGGGCCTGAGCTCTGCCCTAGGAGGCCAGGCTCCCAGGCAATGCTTGTGCTTCATCCTGGGTCCTAACCCTTCCCCAGGCCTGGGCCCACCCCTAGGTGGGTGCACCCATCTGACCCAGGAAGATAAACGGAGAAAAGGTGCATGCAGGAAACCAGCTCGTGTTGAAAATCTTGTGTGCGCTGGACCACAAGGAGGTGCTTCACAGCATTATTTCATTTATTTTTCAATACGCTGTGAAGTACTGGTATCAACCTTCATCTCACAGTGGTGGAAAAGAGGCTCAGAGAGATTAAGTAACCGGCTCCAGGTCACACAGCATTGGGATTCTGTCTGGCCCAAGTCTGGGCTTTTGCTTCTACAACTTACTGCCCTAAAGTGGGCAGCCCCCCGGGGTTGGGTGTGGACAGTCCTGAGGGAATGACCAAAGTGAGACCCCCAATTCCAGAAATAGAAGACCCCACTCTTGCTTCACAGAAATCCACATATCAGAGTCTTAAGAGATGGGGGTTGTGTTGAATCTGTAGATCCATTTGGAGATTATGGCTACCTTAATATTAAGTCTTCCAATTCACGAATATGAGATGCCTTTCCATTTATTTACATCTTTTAAAATTTATTTTAACAATGTTTATTTTGTATTTATTGTGCTTTAACAATGTAGTTTTCAGAATTACAAAACTTGTTAAATTTATTCTGTTTTGTTATTTTGACGCTATTATAAAAGGAACTGTTTTCTTAATTGGTTTTGGATTGTTCATTGCTAGTAAATAGAAATAAATTGATTTTTGCATCTTGAACTTACATTCTATAACTTTGCTGAGCTGGTTTATTGGCTCTAATACTTTTTTTTTTTTTTTTAATGGATTCTTCAGGGTTGTCTATATACAAGATCATGTCAACTTTGAGTAGAGAGAGTTTTACTTTCCAGCCTAGATGCCTTTTATTTCTTTTGCCACCTAATTGCCCTGGCTAGAACCTCCAGTAATCTAGTAGACTTCCACATCCTTCTTTGGCGGAGCGGCTGGTGGATTTGAACCACCAACCTTTCAGTTAGCAGGCGAGTGCTTAACCACTGAACCACCAAGGCAGTTCTACTGTGTCCTACAGGGTTGCTATGAGTCAGAACCGACTCGATGGCAATGGGTTTTTAGAACCTCCAATCGGGGCAGTGGTGGTTCAGTGGTGGAGTTCTTGCCTTCCATGTGGGAGACCTGGGTTCAATTCCCGGCCAGTGCACCTCAAGGACAGCTACTGCATGTCTGTTGGTGGAGGCTTGTGTGTTGCTGGGATGCTCAACAGGTGTCAGCAGAACTTCTGGACTAAGCCTGTCTAGGAAGAAACCCTGGTGGTTTACTTGCAAAAATCAGCCAGTGAAAACCCTGTGGATCACAATGGTCTGTTCTGCAACCAGTCACCGGGATGGCACAGGACTGGACAGCTTATCGTTCACTTGTGCACAGGGTAGCCACGAGTCAGGGACTGATCCGACATCAGTTCACAACAACAGAACCTCCTGAGCAACGCTGAATAGAGGCTGTGAGCAGGGGCATCCTTCCCTCGTTCCTGATCTAAGGGGGAAAGCTGTCAGTCTTTCTCCATTAAGTGTTAGCTGTGGTTTTCTTTGTAGGTTCCCTTTATCAGGTTGAGGAAGTTCTCTTCTATTCCTAGTTTTTTGAATGTTTGTGTCATGAAAGCGAGAGCCGTTTCTCTGAAAAGATGGCAAGAGAGCATTTGGCCAACTGCTTTCTCAGGCTTGTTTGTTCCCTACAAGGGGAGTCAGTGCTACTGCCTCCCCACCCACCCACCCAGAGGTGAGCTGTCTGGATCCTCAGAATCCCACCCAAAGCTTGGGATGGGAGGGCTTTGCCTCTGTGAATGAGACCCCTCTCCAAACATTACAGCCCGAGGCTCTCAGGTCCCACCCCTCCTGGCTTGTGAGTAGACATAGCCCCTGTTGCCACTCTGAGGAAGACCTTGGTCAGGGAGCAGGAGACAGAGGGATGGTCGGTCCCAGGGCAGTGGCTGCCAGTCCTACAGGTGGCTGCGGGTCCCTTGTCACCAGCTCAGAAAGTGTTCATGGGCCCTGTCCCTCCCCAGAGAGGGAGAAGTGGGGGGACAGGAGAAGGGGCCGTCCCCTTGCTGACCTTTCACCCCGTGTCACAGGAAGTACATGCTGCACCAGCTCTGCCTTCAGAAGACCTGGGTCTGCCTCAGGGGCCTCTTGGCCAACTCTCACCCAGTTCATCTCTATCTTCCTCCCCAGTTACAGCTCTGCTTCGTACCTTCCTCTCTCCTAGTTCTTCCTCAGGGGCCCCTCCACTGGCAGACACTCCCCAGGTTAGGGCCTCCCCCCAAAACCTTTGTGCCATAGCTGGCTTTGGCACACAGCAGGTGCTCAATAAATGCTCCTTTCCTGGGTTTACAGGCAGAGGCTTAGGTGTGCTGGGGGAGAAAGAATGAGTGGGAGGGGTGGGGAACCAGAGTGGTAGGAGGAGAGGCAACTGGGCCTCAGAGACCTCAGGGTGGGACTGAGGGCCATAGGAACCCTCCCCCAGTGCTGGGACCCCATTCTCCTATTCCCGGTCCCGGGAGAGGCCCATTCTTTTGGGACGACTCACTCGCCGTGCCCACCCACTCTGTCATGCCTGGGCGCCCGGCAACGGTGAAGATAATAAGGCTGACAAGGTATTTATGGCGCGTCTTCCTGGAGGAGCCGCATGGCTTCCCAGACATGACCTCAGTGCTCACGGGACAGCCTTAGGCACCAGGTTGGTGCCGACTTGCAGGAGGAAACTGAGGCCCAAGAGGGCGAGGGTTCACTGGCAGATGCTGTCCTGTGGGCCAGAGGGTCTCAGGAAATAGGGGACTCACTCCTCACCTCCAATTCACCAAACGCATGAAAGCCAGGGCAGTTAGAACATAAAGGTTCAGTTAGGCCCATTCATTCCTAGGGGGATCCCGACAGGTAGCCCACCTGGTCTCCACCCTCCTTTGTCTGTACCCTGCCTTGCCTGATGTGGCATTTGTGGCTTCAGCAGCCACTCTCCCTGGAGGGTCACAAATGGTGTCCTGCTGGGGTGAAGCAGCTGCCACAGGCCAGTACCCACCTTGCCAGGCACTATTGGGGAAACCAAGACACAGGCTTCACCCTCACCCTGGGGAGTCTGAGGAGTGGAGTGAACCCAGCAAGGCCGGGGGAGGGGAAGGGGGCAAGGGCTGTGCACAGGGCTGGTGGGAGCAGCTGAACTGAGCCATTGAGCCCTAAGGGGCCTTGGCCTGTGAAGGAGTGGTGGCCTCATGCACTTCATGAACTGCTGGTGTCTGCTCAAGGGGCCTCCACATCCATACCCCTGGGCCTCTGAGCATCCTGGCAGACCCCACCCCTAGGACCCTGCACAGATCAATAGCCTGGGGGTCTTGGGGTCCCTGCTGCGTGGGCCAGCTCTGACAGTGAGGCCTCTCGTCCCTGGTGGCCTGGCCTGGCTCATCCCCACTCCCCAACGGAGGTCTGCCTGTACAGCCGAGTGATCGAAGGTGCTGTGATCTGGCCTCGGGCCTGGACTGTGTAATACCCATTCCGCCTACTGAGCCTTTATGTGTGTGATCCCCTGTAGCCCGCAAAGGAGCCCTGGGAGTGTGCACTTTCATTAAGCTCCGTCACTGACCAGAGACTGAGGTACAGGGAAGTTCAGTTCTCCTCAAGGTCACAGACCTGCTAAGTGACAGGGCCTCAGCCACCGTGATGCTGGGTCCCAAGGATTGCTGACTCCCTGCCCCAAACCCAAGGCTCCCTGGGGCCCAGCTGGAGGAACAGGCCTGGGCATGGCTGGGCCTGAAGTTTCTGCAGTAGGAGAAGATGCTCTTTTGTGGCCCTGATTCTTCTCAGCTCCGCTCCCTGGGTCATGGGGTGCACGGCTGGGGGCTAGGCAGAAGAGAAGGCTAAGTGGGAGGGAGCTCCTGCTGCTCACGGAGGAGCTGGTGCACAGGGTGCAAGTTGGGGAAGCCAGCCCCTGGGTGGTGGGGCTGGGGGCGGGGGCTCGGAAAGGGCCCACCTGGGAGCACACAGTAGTACAATAGGTACCAGGCACACGCCTGCTGAGGGCCTTGCCCTGGCCTGGCTCTGTGGGGCGCCAAAGACCCCCAGGCCTGTGGTCTCTTGTGGTAGGGAAGGTGAGTCCAGAGCCTTGGGCAGGGAATGGGATGGGGTGGAGGGGAGCGGCAGCTGCCTTCTAGCCCTGACCAGCCCTGACAGGCTGATGACCTTGGACAAGCCCTTCCTCTCTCAAGCCACAGCCACAGCTGTGAAGTGCAACCTTCTACTTAAGGACGTCCACCCAGGGGCCGCCATCACCTGCTCTCCTGGAAGGCCCCTAGCTCCTCAACATGAACCTATTTCTTGACTCTAGGAGTGTGTGCATGTGCACATGTGTGTACGTGAGTGAGTGTGTGTCTGTGTATGTGAGAACATGTGTGTGAGTGTCTATGTGAGATTGTGAGTGTATGTGTGAACACGTGAGTGCATGTGAGTGTATGTGTGAACACGTGAGTGCGTGTGAGTGTATGTGTGAACATGTGTGAGTGTGTGTGAACATGTGTGAGTGTATGTGTGAACATGTGTATGTGAGTGTATGTGTGAACATGTGTATGTGTCTATGTATGAACATGTGAGTGTATGTGTGAACATGTGTGTGGGTGTTATATGTGTGAACACGTGAGTATGTGTGTATATGTGTGAACATGAGTGTGTGTGAACATGTGTGAGTGTGAATGTGTGTGTGAGTAGTAGATTTGTGAGTTTTGGCGTTAGTTTAGGCAGGAGTGCGGGGCAGAGCCCTGTAGACTTCCTTGTCTGGGAACCCACCGGGCTGGCTATAAATCCTCACCTTCAGCCCCCTGTTCCCACCCCAGCCCTCCCAGCAACTTCGGGAAAGAGGAATCATGTACAATCCTAGGAGGTAGGGGGCATGGGGAGGGGAATGTGAAGCCATCCCTCATCCCCTCCCCCATTCCAGGGCCAGGCTGCCCTTTGCCACCGTGTCACCTGCGCCTCCTCCACCCTCACCCCCTGTCACAGACTCAGGGTCTCTGGAGACAGCTTGCTGTGGCTCGAGGAGGAAATCTGGTGGCCTACAAATCCCCAGATGACACCTCACCTCACCCCCATTCCCTGGTCCTGGCTGCTCTGTTCTCCAAGTCCCCTGGATTTCTGAGAGCTCAGGTGAAGCTGTCCTTCTCATCTGTGGGAAATGGCTTCGGGAGTCCCAGTCCTGGCCTCTCCCGAGTCTAAAACTTGTTTCCAGTGGTTTCTACAGAAGTCCACCAAAGTGTGTCATCTCCACCACAGGGTCAAAAGGCCTGATAGACTCCTCACCTCACCTCTCTCCTCATGCACTGATGACCTCCCCCACCTCCCAGCCCCTGCTGCTCCCACTTCTTGTCCAGTCAGCTGCAGCCAGAGCCCACCACTGTGGCAGTAGGCTGGGAGCGGCAAGGAGCCCTGGCTCTGGAGGCAGTGGAGCTGGGCTTGAGCTCTGCCGTATCCATGTGACCAGGGCCCAGAACTGCCCCCTGAAGCTTCAGTTTCCCCTCTCTGTCTCTGTTTCAGGTAGGAAGAATGCATGACAGGACACCAGTTAAGAGCCTGGAGAGCATCCAGTGCTGGGGCTGGGGCTCTGCCCATGTGGGTTCCGGACCCCTCAATTCTTCCCCCCCTCCCACTTGAGCCCTTGTTGGCTGTCAATGCACGGCTGCCATCACCTTCTTGAGGGCCCCCAGCCCCTCATGGCCCCTCGGGACGGCAATCCAGTGACCTGTGCTGAGGTGAGCTCAGAAACCTCCATGGCTGGCATCTGTCTCCCATATTGGGGCCTGGCTGGCCCACTCACCCTCTGCAGTCCTGGTATCTTCCCAACTCTGTTTGCAGAGCAGGCAGCTCCTGTCCTAGAAGTGCCCTCGCCTCCATCTGCCTCACTGCGGAGAAAGGTGGAAGGGGAATTGGAGCCCAAGAAGGAAATGAAGCTCCAACAAGGATGCTTAGACTTGCTGGAGAGAGGGTCCATCTCCTCCTGGACATAGGAGTACACCTGCCCGGCCTGGGAAAGGACACGCCCCCTCCTGCCTGTGGAAGGACCTGCAAGGTGGGCGGCAGCCAATGACCTCACCTCTCCTGGCTCCAGCCAGCAGTCCTGCCTACCTCTGGAAAATTTATGACTCAGGCTTCAGGTAAGAAGGGTAGAGCCCTGCCAAAGTGCACTGTCCTGACCCTGTGTCACACTAGTCCAAGGGAGTCGCCCCCCAGCAGGGCAAAGGGGAAACCAGGAGGAACCCAGAGGGAGTTGGAAGCCACAAGCTCCTGCTCTCCCCAGTGCAGTGGCTGAAGGCTGGTGGCCAGGGCCTGGGGAGAATGCCGAGTTGGGTTTGACTCTCGGCTTCCAGGAGTTTACTAACAGAGGGGAGGCAAGGGTACACAGCCCACACACCACACTCAGGGCTGCCAACTATGGCTGCATGGGTGGTACACTGCTTAACTCCAGGGGGCGCCACACACACACTTTGACGTAATAGCTGGTGTGGCGATGTGAAGATCTGATCTTCTCTCCCTCTTCCTCTCCCTCTCTCTCACACATACACACTTCATTCACATCACATATTGAGAGTGATTTCCCATCAATGTCCTGATGTGTACATGCTTCCTCTGCCTTGCTTAAAGATGGCAGCAGCAGAATAAAGCCTGACTAGCGTAGGGGCTAAGAGCCCTGGTGGTGCGATGCTTAAGAGCTTGGCTGCTAACCCAAAGGTCAGTATTTTGAATCTGCCAGCCTCCTCCTTGGAAACCCTATGGGGCAGTTCTACTCTGTCCTATAGGGTCGCTATGAGTCAGAATCAACTTGATGGCAATGGGTTTGGTTTTTTTGGGGTAGGGGTTAACTTGGGGAGTGGGCTTACAACGGAGGAGATCAATTACTTTTCTACCAGACACCCCTTTTCTGGGCCTGCTCCATGCTTCCAGAAGTCAGAATTCCCCTCACCACCCTGGGATTCACTGGGGCTAGGCCTGGGGCTGCCACCCTTCCCTGGTCCAGGCCTCAGCCTGGCGGAGCGACTTCTTACTCTCAGGACTGGCCTCTTGCTCTTGTGCTGGCCAGGCCCTCGCTCAAGGAGTCCCCAGTCTGGGCCTCCCCCATTTGGACTTTGAGTTGGAATGTGACCTGTGTGTGAAGGACTTCCCTGAGCCCCTGAAAGTCCTCATGCAGTCACCCCTGCCCTGCCAGGAACATCGTCTCTGCCTTTCCCATGGGCTCCTTCCGCAGGGCTTGAAAACACTCCCAAGTCTCTCTCATCTTAACTCCCCTCCCCCCGTAATGTAATTATCAGCCAATACGTAACGAAGCACCCAATACATATGTATCATAGGAGCCCTGGTGGCACAATGGTTAAGTGCTGGGCTGAGAACCAAAGTTTATGGTTTGAATCCACCCAGCGGCTCCTTGGGAGAAAGATGTGGCTGTCTGCTTCTGTAAAGATTACAGCCTTGGAAACTCCGTGGGGCAGTTCTACCGTGTTCTGTAGGGTCCCTGTGAGTCAGAACTGACTCCACGGCCATGGGTTCGGGTTAACATATGCATCAGGCATGGCTCTAAGTGCTTCACAAATAACACAGGGTTAATCCCCCTGACAGCTCTGTGAGGAAGTCCATTATTATGCACATTATAGAGATAAGGAGGAGCTCTGGTGTCGTGACAGTTAAGTGCTCAGCTGCTAATTGAAAAGTTGGTGGTTTGAACCCACCCAGTGGCTCCATGGAAGATAGACCTGGCAATCTGTTCCCGTAAAGTTTACAGCCAAGAAAACCTATGGGGCAGTTGTACTCTGTCACATGGGGTCACTATGAGTTGGAATCAACTCAATGGCACCTAACAACAATAATGTGGAGAAGAAGGAGTCCCTTAGTGATACAAGTGGTTAGTGCACTTGGCTGCCAACCGAAAGGTTGGAGGTTTGAGTCTATCCAGAGGCACCTCAGAAGAAAGGCCTAGCAATCTATCTACATAAAATCAGCCACTGAAAAACGCATGGAGCACAGTTCTGCTCTGAACACATGGGGTCACCATGAGTTGGAATCAACTTGATGGCAACTGTTTTTTTTTAATAGATAAGGAAACTGAGGCTCTGGGTGGTTACACAGCTAGTAAGCACCAGAACTGGGATTTGAACCCAGGCAATACGTCCCCCTGGTCCATGCTCATAAAGATCACTATATTAGACTGCCTTTCTTCCTCTTTTAAGCCTTGTCAGCAGAAGGATATTGGGGATTCACCAGGCGGTAGCCTGTTAAAGTGCTCCACAGTGACCCCTCATGGCTTTCTGGAGAATCGTAGGTAACCGTAGCTTTTCCTTTGATGCCCCCACCACCCGCTCAAGGGTGCACTGTCCAGACTGGCATTTTTGTTCACTGTCAGCAAATCAGTTCACCCCTAAAATGTAAAACCAGAGCCCACGTTCCCAGGTAGTTCTTCTCCTCCACAATCTCAGTAACTCAGATTGTGCCTTCGTGTGCAGATGGCATTGTCACTGCCACCTCCTCCACACATGAATTAGCCATCCTTCTGCAGATGACAGAAAAGTCCTGGGCATGTCCCTGAGGCCTGGGGCTGCCCTCATGGAGCTGCCCCTTGGGAAGAGAGACATTCCACAGTTTACACATTAATGAGGAAGACACACACTGGGAGGAGTAGGGGCTGGAAGAAATAGCAGCAAGTGACTGTAGGTGGGGCTCTTTAGACAGTGTCTTAGTCACCTAGTGCTGCTATAACAGAAATACCACAAGTGGATGGCTTTAACAAAGAGAAGTTTATTCTCTCACAGTCCAGTAGGCTAGAAGTCCAAATTCAGGGTGCCAGCCCAAAGTGAAGATTTTTCTCTCTGTGGTTCTGGGGGAAGATCTTTGTTATCGATTTTCTCCTGGTCTAGAAGCCTCTCAGCATAGGGACCCCTGGTCCAAAGGACGAGCTCTGCTCCTGCTGCTTCTTTCTTGGTGGCATGAGGTCTGTCTACTCTTTGCTCGATTCTCTCTTTCATATCTCAAAAGAGATTGACTCAGGATACAACCTAATCCTATAGATTGCATCCTGCCTCATTAATGTAACTGCCTCTAATCCTGCCTCATTAACATCATAGAGGTAAGATTTATACCACATGGGATAATCACATCAGGTGACAAAATGGAGGACGATCATACAATAGTGGGAATTGTGGCCTAGCCAAGTTATACACTTTTTTTTGGGAGGGGGCACAATTCAATCCACAACAGACAGGGTGGGCAGGGAAAGCCCCTCAAAGCTGAGGGTCGAGAGGAGGGGGCTGTCAGAGGACCTGGGGGAAGAACAGACCAGGCAGGAGGCCTGGGGCAGGAGTGGGTTCACAGCTTAGGGAAGCAGCGGGGAGGCCAGGGTGTCCAGGGCTGAGGCTATCTAGGGAGGGGGAGGGGGGTCAGGCTCCCAAGCCAGAATCAGAGGACCCCAGGCCCTGTGCCAAGAGTGAGTGCATCTGACTGCGATGTGAGTGTACATGTTGGGGGGAGGCCCTGCTGGGGAACCTAACAGAAGAGGGAACCTGGACAGGTGGTGTTGAGTGTGAGACCAAACAGGGGCAAGCTCAGAGGTGGCTCCTGGGCTCCAAGTTAAGGTAGGAGAAGGGGACAGGTGTGTGTGTGGGTGGGGTGGTGGCAGTGACTTCAGACCAGGCTGTGCCTCCCACCCCCACCCAAGGCAGGGAGCCATAGAGGGCTGCCCACACCCCTCCCCTCTGGGTTTGAACTCTCTTCCCCCACCCCCCCACTCCCACAAGGCTCTTGAAGGCTCAGCTCCTTTGGAACACACAGTGAACCTGGATGTCCTTCAGAAACACATCCCACCCTACCCACCTCCCAAAATGCCGTAGCAGCAATTGCCACCAAATGAGCACGCGCACACACACACACACATGAATATGTCATCCATTAAAATTCCAGTTTTACAAACTTGTTCTAAAATTAAAATTGCCCAAAGGACGTGGAAAATAGCCCTGCTTTGAAGATCTGTGCACTTTGGAATGGCCTCCTAAGCCCACATCTGGTTTTCTGTTCTCAGGACGAGGTGGGGATGCTAGGTCTGGGTCTCCTGCTCTCTGGTGTGATCGGGCTGGTTTGGTGGAGTTTCCACTTGCTCTGGACACCCCCCTACTCTGCCAGCATCTGTCTCAGGGGGTTGGCTGGCACTGGAGTGGTGGTTGGCAGGCTGTGGCTGCAAATGAGGCCTGGGTGGGGGGCTGGGGTAGGATAAGGTGCCTGTGTAGCCAGGAGCTGGGTAGAGATGTCCCTGCGTAGGACCCTCCTTCTAAGGGTGCCCCCTCTGCCACACATACCCGAGAGTCCTGGCCACGCTGGTAGAGAAATACCTTTCCCAACAGAGGTTGGATTCTACCGCCTTCTCCCACCCATGACCAGACATCCCTTTCAATCTCCCCACATCCTCACCAACATGTTGTTATCCATTTTCTTTTCTTTTTTTAATCAGTGCCATTTAAGCCTTAGTAAGATGGTATCTCATTGTAGTTTTGATTTCCATCTAATGGCTAACTGGAAACCCTGGTGGCGCAGCGGTTAAGAGCTACGGCTGCTAACCAAAAGGTCGGCAGTTTGAGACCACCAGGTGCTCCTTGGTAAACCCTATGAGGCAGTTCTACTCTGTCCTATAGGGTCACTATGAGTCAGAATTGATGGCAACAGTTTTTTTTTCATTTTTTTAAATGACTAATTGGGGTCCTGGTGGTACGGTGGTTAAGAGCTACAACTGCTAACTAAAATGTCGGCAGTTTGAATCCACAGCTGCTCCTTGGAAAACCCATGGGGCAGTTCTACTCTGCCTTATAGAATAGCTATGCGTCAGAATTGGCCCGTAATTTTCATTTCTTATACTGTTCTTGTCAGACTTTTGGTATCTAAGGTTTTGTTGGTCTCATAAAATGAATTTGGAGGTTTTCTAGTCTGTGGAAGAGTTTGTGTAAGACTGACATCATTTCCCTCTTAAATGTTTGGTTGAATTCACTGGTGAAGCCATCTGGGTCTACAGACTTCCTTGTGGGGAGAATTTAAATTATGGATTCAATTTATGCAACAGATATAGATGTCTCCAATGATCAAGATCTTCTGATATCAGTTTTGAAAAGTTTTTTTTTTAATTTGTCCATTTTGTAAAAAACTTAAGAACATCTTTGTTACTATTTTAAGTTGCCATTGAGTTGATTCCAACTCATGATGACCCCGCGTGTGCAGAGAACTGTTCCATAGGATTTCCAAGGCTGTGACCTTTTGGAAGCAGATCGCCAGGCCTGTCTTCTGAAGAGCCACTGGGTGGGTTTGACCCATCAACTTTTTGGCTAGTAGTCAAGGGCTTAACCATTATGCCACCCAGGCATAAATGATATTCAATAAACTGCACATATGTAAAGTGTATAATTTGATTAGTTTTGACATACGTATACACCCAAAAAATAGCACTACGATCAAGAGCATTTCATCTAAATTTAATAATTTATTAGTATTCATAATCTCCTCTTAAAAAATTTTAATGTCTATATCGCTGTGCGTTGGAATCGACTCGAGTACTTTGCCACTTGTCACTTTAGATATTATTCATTTCTTCCTTCCTCCTCCCCTCGCTTCCTCTTTTCTTCCTCTTCTTCCCTTCTTTGATCAGTTTTGTTACGGGGTTACCAATCCTAATAGTCCTTTTAGAGAACCAACTTTTGACTTTCTTGCTTCCCTTTATTATTTGTGTTCTGTAGCATTCATTTCTGATTTATGCATTTAAAGACACAAATTTCTAAGCGTAGTTTTAACTGCATCCCGCAGTTAAATTTTTTATTCATAAATTTTGTTATGTGGTGTTTTCATTATTACTCAGTTAAAAATGTTTCAAATTTCCTTTGTGATTTCTTCTTTGAGAGATGGGTTATTCAGAAATCTGTTTCTCAATTTCCAAACATAGGATTATCAAATTACTTTTTTGTGATGGATTTCCAGCTTAATTGCATTTTGGTCGAGAACATATTTCATTTGAATTCATTTTTTTGAAGTTTGCTGAGACTTGCTTTATATTCCAACATACACATTTTGAGTTCCGTGCTCTGTGTATTTCTACGTTGGCAGCCATTTTCTTCCAGCACTTCAAAAGTCAATATTCCGTTGTTTTCATTGCTTCTGTTGACAGCTCTGCTGTCAGTCTAATTGTTGCTCCTTTGTTTGATGGTAAATCTTTTTTTCTTCCTTCACAGTTTATTTATTTTTTTAAATTTGTTTTCCAACAGTTTACTATGATGTGCCTAGGTGTGGACTGTCTGTTTTTATTTATCCTACTTGGGGTTTGTGAAGGGCTTCTTGAATTTATGGCTTGGCAGCTTTCATGAGTTTTGGAAAAATTCTCAGTCAATATTCATTTATTTAAATATCTCATTCTTTTACTCTTCTTTTGAGATTTCAACACCACTTAGGTCAGACATCCTTACTGTATTTTTTATGTCTCTTACCCTCTAGTCTCTATTTTCTGTATTTTTAACTCTGTGCTTTTTTCCCCTTCTGATTTTATACCTTAGTAATTCCCAGTTGTCTTACTTGCTTTTAAATCAATGCACTGAATTTTTTTTTATTGTGAAATAATTTTAGACTTAAAGATCCAAGAATAGCATAAAGAGTTCCCAGAATACACATTAGCAATATGAAAGGAGATATAAGGAATATCCAAGATAATATTACATGCAACTTGATGATAATCACTTTGAAACTCTACAGCAGGGGTTAGCAAACTACAATTTATAAGCCAAGTCTGATCAACCATATATATGTATTTAATATACATTTAATTTTATTTAGTTGTTGCTGAGAAAATACACACCAAAACATACATTAATTCAACAACTTCTACATGTACCATTTAGTGAACTGATTACATTCTGTGAGTTGTGCAACCATTCTCATCCTCCTTTTCTGAGTGGCTCCTCTTCCCGTTGACAAATTCACCACCTCCTAAGGTTCCTATCTAATCTTTCAAGTTGCTATTGCCAATTTGATTCCATATAGATCGTTCTTAAAAGAGCATAATGCTCAAGGCAGATCTTTTCTTTTACTAGTTAAGCCAAACTATTCTTTGGTTTTAAGACTTCAGGGGATATTTTTGATTTAAGGTTTAAAGATTATCTCAGGGTAATGGTTTCAGGGTTCATCCACCCTTCATGGCTCCAGGGAGTCTGGAGTCCATGAGAATTTGAAATTTTGTTCTGCATTTCCCCACTTTTGATCAGGATTCTTCTGTAGAATCTTTGATCAAAATGTGCAGTAATGGTAGCTGGGTACCATCCAGTTCTTGTGGTCTCATGGCAGAGGAGGCAGTTATTCATGGAGGCAATTAGCCACACATTTCATACCCTCCTTCTATTTCTGGCTCTCCTTCCTCTGTTGTTCCAAGTGAATGGAGACCAATTGTTATGCCTTGGATGGCTACCTGCAAGCTTTTAAGACCCCAGGCACGACACAATTAACTCGGAGGCAGAACAGAAGCACTAAACATGTTATTAGGCCAATTAACTTGATGTCCCGTGAAACCATAATCCTAAACCTCCAAACCAAAAGATCAAATCACGTGAGGTTTTTGATTGTACATAAGCAGCCTCAGCAGTTACTTTTTATTTTTTTTTGTCCTTGTTGTAAATGTATCTATCGTACCACTTTTGCCAATTAAACTTTTTACGATGGCAATAACAATAATTGGCTGTGCCGCTATACCCTTAATCAATGCAATATTTCCATCACTGTAAGCCCTCCTCTTCCCCCTCCCTCCTGGCCCTGGTAACCACTGATAACCTTTTTTTTCTATACATTTGCCTTTTCTTATCTTTTTCTATAAGTGAGGTCATACAATATTTGTCCTTTTTTGATTGATCCATTTCACTCAGCATAATGTCTTCCACTTCCACCCATATGTAGCATGTATCAAGACTTCATTTCTCCTACTGCCTGTATTTCATTGTATGTATGTACCATATTTTGTTTATCCATTCATCTATTGATGGGCATTCAGGCTGTTTCTACCTTTTGGCTATTGTGAATAGTGCTGCAGTGAACATCGGTGTGTTAAGTGTCTGTTTGAATCTCTGCTTTCAAGTCTTTTGGGTACATACCTAAGAGTGGAAACGCTGGATCATTTGGTAGTTCTATTTTTAGTTTTTTGAGGAACAAACACACTGTTTTCCACAATGACCTGTAGCATTTTGCATTACCACCAGCAATAGGTACAGTTTCTAATTTCCCCACAACCTTGCCAACATTTATTATCATTTAATCTTAGCCATCTTACACACTGCTGTTGCATCGACTCATAGCAACCCTACAGGACAGAGTAGAACTGCCCCAGAGTTTCCAAGGAGTGCTTGGCGGATTTGAACCGCTGATCCTTTGCCTAGTGGGAGTGAAATGACATCTCACCGTGGTTTTGATTTGCATCTCTCTGATGGCTAATGATGCTGAATCCACTGAATTCTTAATCTTCTTATAGTATTTTTTCAGTCCTAGAATTTCCATAGTTTTCAATTCTCTGTGGAGATTCTGGCCATGCATTTTCTTTTTGAACGTAGTGAGTGTAGCTATTTCAAATTCTGTGGCTGATAGATCTGCAGTCCCTGTAGGCATTTCTAATTCTTTTTCTTCCCTGATGGTTTTAATTCATATTGTCTGGTCTTCTCTTATGCCTGAGTATTTTTGATTATAAAGTTGTATAAATAATTTGAGGCCTTGGGTTATGTCAGCTTGGTCCAAAGAGAATTTACATTTGCTTCAGCTGGTCACCGGGGGACACTAGCAATCTGTTTCATCTCAATCCACATTTGGGGACTGTGATGAGTTAGAGATGAGCTGCAGTACCCGTGACGGAGAGTCTACTGACAGTAATGGAGGACCAGGTCATCCAAACCAATCTTTAGGGACAACTTGAAGATTAGGCCAAAACATTTAAAAAATTTGCTTGAAGGCATCACAGAGCCAAGAAGAGGGTGAAGTACTGCCAGGTCAGTTGCACAGGGCTGCTTTTCCTGGGGGGCTTTAGCTAATTCTAGCGGGTGTGTCTGAGTGACTGGCATTTTTGAAGGCCTTGAAAAGTGAGATTCCATGACCTGACCAAGGGGGGTTGGATTGTTGGTGAATCTCCCCTGCTTTGGGCTGGGACCCCAAATGGCTATGCCCTAATGAGATCAAATTTTAAGCCTTATCTTCACCGAGTTCTTAAATAAAAATGTATTATTTACTGTGGATCATGTGCTACTATCCATTCTCTTGGTTTTTCGTACTCACTGGAAGCCTGGCTATTCATCAGTGAACTGAAATCCTGACCTTCTTGAGCTCAGGAGAAAACATAGCACACTGAAACAGCCCCAAGTTTGGAGTCAGAGGCCCAAGGATCAGTCCCTAATATCAATGGACAGCTACTGAATTTACAGGCATAGTGCCTAGGAGGGATTAAAGAGACTCGAAGGGTTGACCTTACAAACTCAAGCCTGTAGGATATCACCAAGTACCACAACTCTAATTTATGGCTCTGGAAAGAAGCAGAGGGGACTCAGTTATGGAGGGAGGTATAAACTTAACGTAAAACCTTTTGCTTCCCAGCATCTAAAAGGACAACACGTTGCCTAAAGAATGGTATTTTAAGATTAAAGACATTGAGGACCTAAAATTATCCCTGCATTATATGTTTCTTTTGGGCTTCCTTTATAAACTCTTCAGGAAGTGGCTGAGCATTCTGACCAAACCTAGTTCGGTGTTTTTCTACTTCTCCAGCTCTCGCAAGCGCGTTCCTTCGGGAGAGGCCTGTGCAGTGCATTTTCTATGCTTCACCTTTGGGGACCTCCTCTTTTCCTCTCTGTCTTTGTCCCTGAACTGCTCCAGACCCCAGCTCCTGTCTGCTCTGCTGAATGGTGGCAGTCCTGTGATGCCAAGGCTGCTAGGCTGTTGTTCATAGACCCTATGACACCCGCCTAAATGGATGACTATGGGAACTGGAATTGTAATTTTGCAGCTTTTTGCAAAATGCCTTGAACCCTTGATAGGGAAGGTGCTACTGAAAGGGGCACATTCTTTTAAAAGTAAATATTGTGGCAGAACCCTTTGTTGATAAAATGGCACACTGCATAATAGCTTCACATTACGGGTAAAATCAGGTGTTGTAATTTCCACCCAAACACATGGTAGTCCTGTATTGCATCATTTTATACATTTTTACTTTGTGCAGAACAAGAAGATTTCTAAGCAAATTAATATTCAAAATTAATGCAAACACATTAATTGGTTTATCATTTAATATTACTTAAAAAAATTTTGTGTTTTCTGTGAAAGTTTACACAGCAAATCAGGTTCCCATTTAACAATTTCTACACAATTTGTTCAGTGACATTGGTTACATTTTACATAGTATGTCGACTTTCTCATTATTTCCATTCAGGTTGTTCTGTTTCCATAGTTTCACTGCCCCCTTGCCTTCTCATCTTCGCTTTAGAGTAAGTTTTGGCCATGTGATCTCGTATAGATGATCTTTTAAAGGAGTACTCCTCAAGGGCAACACTATTTTATGAGCCAGTCTGTTACTTAGCTAAAAGATGACCTCATAGAATAGTTTTGGCTCAAGGTTTAAAGGGTATCTCAGGGTGACAGTCTTGGGGAGTCCTCCAGTCTCAACTGGTCCAGTAAATCTGGACTTTTTGGAGTTAAAAAGTTCCACATTTTGCTCCCGTTCTATCAGGATGCATCTATTGTGTTCCTGATCAGAATGGCTGGTAGTGGTAGCCAGGTACCATCTAATTCTTTCGGTCTCAGGGTAGATGAGGTCATGGTTTGTGTAGACTACTGGACTTGTGGACTAGTTTCTTCTGAGTCTTTGGTTTCCTTCATCCTCTTTTACTCTGGACATGTAGAGACCAATAGTTTTATCTTAGATGGCTGCTCACAAGCTTTTAAGACCCCAGACGTGACTCATCAAGTTAGGATGTACAACATGAACTTTACATACTGTGTTATGCCAACTGACTGAGTTGTCACACAAGCCTATGTTCTAAGCTTTCAGACCCCAGAAACCGATCCCGTGAGGTGTTTTAATAAGTACCCGTGCTTGTGCTGCCTATGTGCTTTATTGAAAAGAACCCTGGTAGTGCAGTGGTTAAGCACTTAGCTGCTAACCAAAAGGTTGGTGGTTCAAACCCGCCAGTCACTTGGTGGTAGAAAGATGTGGCAGTCTTTTTCTGCAAAGATTTATAGCCTTGAAAACCCTTTGGGGCAGTTCTACTTTGTCCTACAGGGTTGGTATAGGCATTGACTTGAGGGCAATGGGTTTGGTGGTGTTGTGGTTCAGTGCTACAGCTGCTAACCAAAGGGTCGGCAGTTCAAATCTGCCAGGCACTCCTTGGAAATTCTATGGGGCACTTCTACCCTGTCCTCTAGGGTCGCTATGAGTTGGAATCGACTCGGCGGCCCTAGGTTTGGTTTTTGGTTATTGTATATATGAATATACATGGATGCACACACTTATATGTATATACACACATATCTGAATATAGATACATCTATATATGCCCACTTACACACACACACACACACATAACCACACTTCTTTTAGTAGTTGTTGTACAGTTGTATACGTCCTATAACTTACCAAAAAGTGTTTCTTGCATACTTCTTAGTGATATCATTTACCTTGGTCAAGCTGTGCACATTTCACTCACATTTGGTGTTATATTTCCCATTCCCCAAAATAACAAGTGTCTACTATCTAGAGAGTGATCCCCCACCCACCCCCCATCCCTGGTAACCAGCAGTGAATGTTGGTTTTAGAATGTATACCTATTCTTGTCTTTTTGTAATAGTGACATCATATAGTATTTTTTTTCTTTTATGATTGACTTACTTCACTCAGCATAATGACCTCCAGTTTCATTCACATTATATTTTGAGAACACATCATTATTCTTCATGGCTGCATAGTATTCTATTGTATATATATACCACATTTTGTTTATTCTTTCATCCATTGATGGGCACTTAGGTTGTTTCCATTTTTTGCTATTGTGAATAATACTGCAATGAGCATAGATGTGCATATGTCTGATTGTGTCTTTAGTATGAGATCTCTAGGGTATATACCTAGCAGTGGGATTGCTAGATCATAAGGTAGTTCTATTTCTAGCTTTTTGAGAAAATGCCATACTATTTTCCATAGTGGTTATACCATTTTCCAATCCCACCAGCAGTGGATAAGTGTTCCAATCTCCCCACAACCTTGCCAGCATTTTTTTTTTTCAATCAGTGCCATTTTAGCTATGGTGAGATGGTATCTCATTGTAGTTTTGATTTGTGTCTCTCTAATGGCCTATGATCTCAGCATCGTTTCATGCCTCTGTCACGTCACTTGAACGTCCTTTTTGTTGAAGTGTCTGTTCATGTCCTTTGCTCATTTTTTAAATGGTTTGTCTTTTTGTTGTCATTTAATTATTTTAATTACCATGTAAATATTTCACAAAAAAAGGGAAGGAACTCCTGGCGGCTTTGCAGAGCCTAGAGGCAGTGATGCAGGTGCTGCCTAAGTGCTGAGGAGGAGCTGCGGGGTGGGGGGCTGGGGGCTGGGGTCTGAGGGCTTGTGCTCACTGGCTGCACTGTCTAAGTCCTGAGGAGGAGCTGGGGGCTGGAGGTTGAGGGCTTGCACTCACAAGCTGCACTGGAGGCTGATGCCCCAGCTGAGTTTGTAGGCCAGAAAGCATGTCACTGTGCAGTGAACTTAAAGAGGGAGAGGGAGGTGGGGAGAAGAGCAGAAGGGTGGCAGAGGGAGAGGGGGGAATGCTGAGAGCTGGGCTCTGATGGAACCTCAGCTAGGTAGGTGGCCTGAGGAAGAGGCTGTGTGAGATCGTCAATCAAAGGTTCCTTGGCAATTTACGCTATCGAGATGACAAAGTTTCTGGGAGACAGTGTATCCTCCCATCATAAGGACTGACAAATTCTGCAGCCCAGTGATGATCATATAGCACTGCCCTGCCCTCAGACTCAGAGGACAATCCCATGGTCCTACCAGAGGCTGTCCCTGGGTGGTAGAAACAGAGAATGTACTTTGCTGGTCCACCCAGAGGCACTTTGAAAGAAAGGCCTGCCAATCTATTTTGAAAAACCAGCCACTGAAAACCTTAGGGAGCACAGTTCTAATCTGACACACACAAGGTCTCTTAAGAGCTGCAATCGCTTCAATGGCAACTGGTCTACTGGTTATCAGAGGCTCAGCTCCTCCTAAGGACCTTCTTTTCTCTTGATTTAAAGGAAAAGCAAGCAAATCAAAATGCCCTGGAAATAAATGCAAAGCTGTATTATCATTTCCTTATACAGGGAATAAGTCTAATTGCTACCTGAAATGTTAAGTCATTTCGTCCTTTTGACTGAGAGTTGCCCCCTTTGTATTCAAATTGCCTTTTCCCCAAAGCTAGGCAAACTGGAAGTCATTAACATGCCTAATTGGCTAGTTTGCAAAGTCTGGTGCACCTGATACCGGTGAGATATACAAGAGCAGGAGTCCTCCACCATTCATGGAACAGGTGAGAGGCTCGCATAGAACAAGCCTGGAGGTGGTGAGGGGCAAGCTGGATGTGCATGCTGAGTAAACGCAGGCAACAATGGGTCCTTCACCTGTCATTTAACCTCAGGAAGCCGCAGTGTCATCACCTGTCCAGATGAGGTTAATAAAACGGCCCTATCTGCCTCCAAAACCTGCTGAAAGTGTCACCCTAGGTCTTTAGCAGATGGAAAGCACAGGGATGTGAACTAAAAGCCTTTGGCAGTGTGCTTACCTTTTGCAGAGCTTGGTTTGACTGAAGGTGGCCTTCTCAGGACTCTCAGGAGATGATGATGGCCCAGGATGACCTGGGCTCCAGTCCCAGGCCGGGGACAGGAGAAGTGGCTCCCAAAAGAGATGACAGCAGACTGAAACAGGGTGCTTGGTCTCCTTTGGGATTACGTGCTCTCCACAGAGAATAGCAGGTGCTTTTTGTGTCTCTGAGGATGAAACCAGGCTCCTCATCTAGCCTGGAGAGGGGCCAGCTATGGCGCAGTGTGTGCCGAGAAAGGATGGCCCCACACTGCTCATTGAGCCCCAGTGCTGCCTCCTCCCCAGAAGCTCCTTCCTCCAGCCCTGGGCCCAAACACACACCACACAGGCCCAAAAAAGTTTAAAAAATCAGAGATGAAAACATGTTTTTCATCTCACGTGGAATACTGTATTCATCAAATCGGTTTCCTTTTTCCTCTTATTAGTCAGGCTGAAGAAAAAAGATTGCTCTCAAAATTAAGCTTTTCCTTTCTCAATGATTAATACAGAGTAGATTAAATTAATTTACGCTAGACTCCAATTTAATTCCAGCTCCAGCTCAAAGGCCAAATCCACAGAAGCACTCATCTGGGCTTTATAGCAAAGAGTTATTTTCTTTCTTTGAGAGAAGGATGCAGAGGGTCTAAAGGCTAATATAAACTGCCCGGGCAGCATCCAAAAAAACCCGACCTGTTGCTGTGGAGTTGATTCAGATGCTAGCGACCCTACAGGCCAGAGCTGAACTGCCCCACAGGGTTTCCAAGGCTGTGAATCTGTATGGAAGCAGACTGCCACATATTTTTTCCTGCAGAGCAGCTCCTGGGTTCAAACCACTGACCTTTCGGTAGTCCTTCTCCTGGGCATAATCAGCCAAAAACCAAACCTGTTGTCGTCAAGTTGATTCCGACTCATAGCAACCCTACAGGACAGAGTAGAACTGCCTCACAGAGGTTCCAAGGAGTGCCTGGTAGATTTGAACTGCCAACCTTTTGGTTAGCAGCCGTAACACTTAACCACTACGCCACCAGGGTTTCCCCTAGGCATCAAAAAAAAAAAAAAAAAAAAAAGGCATCATAGTGTTTATTAAATTGTGAGTCCTCTGAAAGGCAGCCACATAAGCAATAAACACACACACACACACACACACACACACACACACACACACACACACACAGAGTTTCATTTCCTTATTAACACCTATCTCATCATCTTTCCAGACTGATATTCCTTAACATTAAAAAAAGGAGCCCTGGTGGTACAGTGGTTAAGTGCTCCATCTCTAACCAAAATGTTGGTGGTTTGAACCCACGCGCTACTCTGAGGGTGAAAAGATGTGGCAGTCTGCCTCCATAAAGATTTACAGCCTTGGAAACCCTATGGGGCAGTTCTACTCTGTCCTATAGGGTGGCTATGAGTCCGAATTGACTCTATGGCAAAGGGTAATGGATAACATTAACAACAACCGCCACCCACCCCGGCCAAAACAAAATCTAGAACACACCCCTACAAAGGAAAAGTGGATACTGGTGAGATGTGATACACCTAAGGCATCAGGTTCCTGGGAAAGCTCTGGAGTTTTCGGTTTAGAAATGAAACTGCATGTTGAGTAGCAGGTTTTCATGTTTATTATTGTTGTGTACGGCCCCCCCACCCCCCTTTTGCATTACAATCTAAGGTGAGTGATCTATTGCCAACGGGCACAGATTCTCTAAATCAAAGTGGCACGGGAAACACGCTTTGTGTAATCCTCTTTAGCAGAAGATACACTAGGCAATCTATCTCCCTACTTCTGCTCCCTGGACAGCAAGAAAATAACTAGAAGGGCTGCTTGGCTGGAGGGCGGGGTCAGGGTGGGAGGCAGCAGCCGACCCTCAGTCGGAATCCATTGTGAACAGCTGGATGTCTTGAGGGTTCCAGTACAGGCCTGCAGCGGAGTTGTAGACAAGAGACCAGACGTAGGGGATAAAAAACTCCTCGGGCTGCTCCTCTTCCACGTATTTGAATTTCAGTTCTGGAAATTTCTGCAATGAAAACAAGGTGATTTGATAACTTCACAGTTCCCTGGAAAAGCAAAAGCAGCAGAAGTTTATACACTACTAATTGGTAATTAATAACTGGTAATAGGGCCTGAGAGCGCCTGGCTTTAAAATGTTTTTACTTTCAAACAACTCCTACGAAAATGCAAGTAGAAAGAGCAATTTACACTATTGGTTCTGGTCAGCTAATGTCCATTTGGCTGACAGTCTGCTGAGAGGAGTAGGGACTCAAACAGGGGTAGAGGTAAGGAGAGAAACATCACCAACTGAGAAACAGATCCTGCATGGGAAGGAAGACACGGGCTCAAGCAAATACCACCTACTGTACAGTGCTCAGGGCTGGTTCTTCTGGAGAAATATGCTTTCAGGAGTCAGTCATTCTGGAGAAGACGACTTTCCATTCACAGTTCCTGACTTGACCTGAGATGTCAGTCATGGTCTGGGGCAGGCCACATGCGGCCAAGAGCTCAGCCTCGGCCTTGGCCTTGGTCTCTTTGGAGGCAGGCAGGCACGAGCAGGTCTGGCTCTGCACACTCTTGCAGTGGCCTGGGTCTGCACTCCTCTGTCCCAGCTGGTAAGTGAGAGGGTGGGGCTTTAGCAGCCCTAGAGGGCACTTAAATTGTATTGCTTCACCAGGACTGGGGGCTTTGGATGTTCTAGTCTTACTGCTGACCTATTTATTCCTACAGGGGCAGTGGGCATGAGCCTCCTCTCAGCAGCCCCAGGAGCAGGCTGAAGTCCACAGAAAGCCCCTGAGGCTTCTTGCCAGGGTGACTGTGACTGGCAGGAGTGGCTGCAGTTTGGTGACCTTTCTGCCAGGTGTGGTGGGGTAGGGGGCAAGCTAAGTATGTTAAGAGGAAGTAGACAGTGGAAGGTTGAAGGAGAGAAGGTAGGACACAATACATATACACAAACATGCCTCCATACGCACATTTTCCGATGCATGGCCCTGAGGGCAGAGATTTTTACTTTATTTTTATTGTACTCATACAAAGATTCACACACACATTGTCATGTGACCCTAGCTGCTCTCCCCACAACGTGACAGCACATTCCCCACCCCCCAACCTGATCCCCCGTGTCCACTCAACCAGTTCCTGGCCCCTTTTGCCTGCCCATCTTGCCTCCAGACAGGAGCTGCCCATTCAGTCTCATCTATCTACTTGAGCTAAGAAGCACTCTCTTCACAAATATCATTACACGTCTTACAGTCCGGTCTAATCTTTGAATAGTTCGCCTTCGGAATGATTTCAGTTCTGGGCTAACAGAGAGCCCAGGGGGCCATGTCTTTCGCTGTCCCTCCAGTCTCAGTCAGACCATTAAGTCTGGTCTTTTTACTAGATCTTGAGTTCTGCACCCTACTTTTCTCCTGCTCCGTCAGGGACTCTCTGTTATGTTCCCTGTCAGGGCGGTCATTGGTGGTAGCCAGGCACCATCTAGTTCTTCTGGTCACAGGCTGATGGAGTCTCTGGTTTATGTGGCCCTTTCTTTCTCTTGGGTTAATTTTTCCTTGTATCTTTGGTGTTCTTCATTTTCCTTTGCTCCATGTGGGTTGGTACCAATTGACACACCTTAGATGGCTGCTCGCTAACTTTTAAGACCCTAGTTGCAACTCACCAAAGTTGGATGCAGTACATTTTCTTAATAAACTTTGTTATGCCACTGACCTAGATGTTCCCTGAACCATGGTGCCCGGATTCCCACCCCTGCTACTTGGTCAGAGATTTTAAAAATTTGTTCTGTTTGCTGTTGTATCCCCATAGACAGTGCTCAGGCACTGGAACAGTGCAATGAAAGAATGAAACAAAAAATCAACCATCTGTGAGGACTAAGTCCCAGATACATTAGTAGGTACTTCATGTATATTATTTTATTTAATCTTTCTTATGTGAGTCATTTTGGAGCCCTGGTGGTGCAGTGGTTAAGAACTCGGCTGCTAACCAAAAGGTTGGCTGGCAATTTGAATCCACCAGCTGCTCCTTGGAAACCCTATGGGGCAGTTCTACTCTGTCCTATGGGGGTGCTATGAGTCAGAATCCATTTGATGGCAACAGGAATGTGAGTCATTCATTCATTGTATTTAGTACATGCTACTTGGGGCCAGACAGGCATTGTATGTGCCAGGGGCTAGGGACATAAAGGCACAGCAGCCAAAAAACAAACTGTCCTTAGGGAAGGTACATTCTTGTGGGAGAGAGACAAGTGAGTAGCATCAGCAGCAGCAACAACAGAACAATTCTAACACAGTAGTAAGAAAGGGAAGGACAAGATGCTCTAGAGGCCTGGAGGCAGAGGAGGCGGCACCCAATGCAGAGGGAGGTGTGTCCCCAGGAGGAAGCATTGTGGAGGGAAGGCCTGTGGGTGAGGCAGGGGGCACATCACGATTGGGGGGTCGAGGAGGTCTCATGTGTGCAGAGTAGAACTGCTTCCCAGGGTTTTCAAGAATGTGACCTTTCAGAGGCAGATGGATAGGCCTGTCTTCCCAAGCACCTCAGGGTGGGTTCATACAGCCAATCTTTTGGCTAGTGGTAGAGTGCTTAACAGTTTGTGTCACCCCTAGACTCTTGAGGAGAGGGTGGAGGGAAAGTAAACACTGGCGAGCAGGGCCAGATCTGGGGAGGCAAATGAGCCTCCTGAAGAATCCTGAACTACTTCCTAAGGCCTGGAAGCCTCTCAAGGGCTTGAAGAAGGGTGCAGATGGTAAGAGTGGCCCCCAGCAGCAACCTTTTGCTCTCAGTGTGGTGAAATGGGGGGGGACAGGGCTAGTGCCCTGTCAGGTAAGGGGCAAATAAGCCTGAATGAAGCCAATGCATGCTGGGTGGAGAGAATTAGGTGGATTTAAAAGATATCTAAGGAAGAGAATCAACAGAATTTGTGGGTTTTATCATTTTAAAGGATAAAAATGGTAACAAATTAGGTAAGAGGCCCAAAGGGGGGAGCTAGGACCTGAATCCACATTTGTCTCATTCCAAGCCCGTTGTCTAATATACACTTGACTCCCGAAGGGCTTGGGATACACACTGCTGACTTTCCCCAGCACCTGGGGCCCTTAAGTGGTATCTTGGGTCGCTGTGTCACCCTGGGCAGTCCTGAGTACGCCTGTCCCAAGTGAGGAGCTAACACACACACACACGCACGCACGCACGCACACACAGAGTTACCAGATTTTTAAACAACATTTACAATGATTGGGACTAAACAGACTAAACACCTAAGTGATGATCAGAGAGGGGCAGGGTTAACCAGGAAATGCTTTGTGCGAAGGTGACTTTTGAGATAAAATCTTTCTTGCAAAAGTGTATAGGAATTCCTAAGAAGAAACGTTTTCTGGTCACTGATGTTATTTCATCATTCCAAGTCACTGCAGACAGCACAGCCCATCTGTACAGCTTTAGTGAAAACCAACTTCCTACATCATGGCTCCCAGAATAGTATGTAAATATAGGTTTCATGCCTTGTTGTCAGGTGCCGTTTAGTTGGTTCCAACTCATAGTGGAACAACAGAACGAAACATTGCCCGGTCCTGCGCCATCCTCCCAAATCGTCACTATGTTTGAGCCCATTGCTGTAGTCACTGTGTCAGTCCATGTCATTGAGGATCTTCCTCATTTTTGCTGACCCTCTACTTTACCAAGCATGATGTCCTTCTCCAGGGACTGGTCCCTCCTGATAACATGTCCAAAGTACGTGAGATGAAGTCTCATCATCCTCGATTCTAAGGAGCATTCTGGCTGCACTTCTTCTAAGACAGATTTGTTCGTTCTTCGGACAGTCCATGGAATATTCAATATTCTTCGCCAACACCACAATGCAAAGGCATCAATTCTTCTCAGTCTTCCTTATTCACTGTCCAGCTTTCGCAGGTACATGAGGCGATAGAAAGGACAATGGCTTGAGTCAGGCGCACCTTAGTCCTCAAAATGACATCTTTGTTTTTAACACTTTGCAGAGGTCTTTTACCCAATGCAATGTGTTTTATAAGTGGCCCAAATCCCAGCATTACCTACCCTGACAGCCTCTCTCATATCCTCCCTCACCATATTCTTCAGTTCCTTTCTCAAAACTCTTCTGGTTTAATGAAAATCCAAGCTTTTTCAGGCTCTCAGTGTTCCTAATCAGCTCTTTGTTATCATCTGTTTAGGCTAAGAGTCATGGTGTGTGCTGATGATAATGTTAACGATTGCAACTTCAAGTATAACTTCTCTGAGTGGGCTCTGTCAGTTTGGCTGACAATGTTCAGTTAGCTCAGGGATGTGGCACTACTTCCACTATGCGCTGACATGAGCTGGGATCCCCTTGGATCCCCGTTTTCCACTCCCTTGTCATCCTTTCACTTGAATTCTGCCCACCCTATGCTCAGTATTCTCTGGATGTACCGTAACTGCCCAAGCAGGTGGGTGGCCTTTGGTGGCCTGGGGCCTTTGACATCCTTGCTGAGTCTCCTCACACAGTCTGTGCTGCTTCCAGCCTGGCAGGGTACTCTCAGGTAGGGGGGACATGGTATGTGGAGATGGCAACAAGTCATTGTCATGGAAGTCAGGTATTTTATATAGGTAGCAACTCAATGAGATTCTTTTCTGGGTGCAGCTAATAGCTACCACTAACCAAACACCTCCTATGCACCAAACCTGCCTGGAATCTCCGCACAGAACATCAGGGCAGTCACCATAGTGTGCCGGCTGACACTGGTCTCACCAGCCCCAACTAGCAGAAGACAAAGTAGAGGCTTGGAGGGCTAAGTGCCTGGTTCAAGGTCACACAGCCTATGAGGGGCACAGTAAGGGTTAAAGCCTAGTCTGACTGAGTGTACCGGATCAGTGTGGAAAGTGACACCAGAGATCTAGCCACCTGCTATGGACTGAACTGTGTCCCCCCAATATTTGTGTTGTAAATCCTTTGTTATAATAAGAGGCTGTATCAGTGCACAGTGTGTTTTAAGCTCATCACTTTTGAGATATAAAAAGAGGAGATTAGGACAGAGGACCAAGCAGAGACGAGAGAAGATAGATGCCATGCCACGCCAAGGAACCAAGGAACAAGGGCCTTCGCCCAGAGCTGACAGAGAAAGAAAGCCTTCCCCTAAAGCAGGCAACCCGAATTTGGACTTCTAGCCTCCTAACTGTGGAAAAATAAATTTGTTTGTTACAGCCACCACTTGTGGTATTTCTGTTACAGCAACACTGGATAACTAAGACAGTACCCTAGAGCTTTGGTATTAAACTCCATTTACCTAGGCAGCCTTTTCACTGTATGGCACAGAACCCAGCACACTGCTGGTCCTTATCAGAGATGAGGACAATGACCACACAGCCACGTGATAGCAACAGTCAAGAAAGGATGGGGGCTCTGTTTGAACAAGAGGCATTTACGCCATAAGAATGGAAAGAAAGTCCTAGTTCTTGGAGCAGCCTCAACCTTCAGGCACCTTTGACGCTGACTCTGAGGGTAGAGGTGCAGCTGGGGTGCTCTGACAAGGTTGCAAGCCTGAACTTCCTCTGTCAGTGGGCATAACAACAGCCTATGTTTCTGTGTGGTCATGTAGCCATGAAAATGAGCTTCTTCCTGTTAGAAACAGAAATGACTCAGAGGCATGAAGCCTTTTCTCCCTCCTGGGATGTATTTGGGGGTTTTCCTATGAATATCTTAGGAAGGGACGTGAGGCAACTGATCTGAGACAGCTTTTGACACCTCTAAGGAGGGTGGGGAAACCCTGGTGGCGTAGTGATTAAGAGTTATGGCTGCTAACCAAAAGGTCAGCAATTCAAATCCACCAGGCGCTCCTTGGAAACCCTACAGGGCAGTTCTACTCTGTCCTGTAGGGTTGCTATGAGTCAGAATCGACTTGATGGCAATGGCTTTGGTGTTTTTTGGAGGATGAAATAGGACATAAAACAAGCAAACTTTAAACTGGATTCATAAGGTTTTTTTTGTAATCAAATCAAAAAAACTCAGGCAAGAGCCACTCAGTGGTCTGGCACTTAGGTTACCTGCCCTCATGGCTGGGGGAATTGATGATGACTCAGCTGGAAAAAGTAACTGAGTCAAAGACTGCCCTTTTAGAGCATCCAAAGGTGGGTCTAGGAGGGGCCTACTCAGAAAAGTACCTTGTCCCCATGACTACCTTTCCACGCCAGCTGGTAACAGCAGAGGTGAAAATGCCTCATTCTCATTTTAGCTAATGTTTATGGCAAAACATTCATTCATCTCACCATCTGCAAAGGCACATGACATCTCTTCCCAACATGGAGACTCTTTCTCAAACCTGAAAGTAAACTAGTTGGCAGATAATAACTATGGCTTTCAAATATAATAAATAAAATTTGAATGAAGGGTGATACCCAAAGTAGCAAGGATATCCTACTAAAAAAATTATAAAATTTATCGAAGAGTATATGGTATATAATAGTATATAAAAATAGCATAAAACAATATAAGCTGTCAATAGTAGAAACGTGTAGATTTTATTATAAAGTCTTTCTTCAAGCTGATCAATGATTCTTTCTAGAGCCCTGTAAAAACCCGTTGCCATTGAGTCAATTCCGACTCATAGGGACCCTACAGGACAGATGAGGACAGCCCCACAGGGTTTCCAAGGAGCGGCTGGTGGATTCGAACTGCAGACCTTTTGGTTAGCAGTTAAGCTCTTAACCACTGCGCCACCAGGGATCCATTTTTACAGCAATTCTCCATTAAAATTTTACTAATTGATTCTGAGATCATAGCTGTCATTTACTGATTACCTGTTATGTGTTGGGCATGAATAAACACTTTACACAGAGCTACACATTTAATCTTTGAAACAACCAGAAAAAGCATTTGAAAGGCAAGTAGATCACATGTGTTTCAGCCCCATCTTTTCACTCAGCAAATATTTACTGAGAGCCTAACCGATCATGGGAATGGCGCAGAACTGGGCAGTATTTCATTCTGTCATTTATGGGGTCGCCATGAGTTGGGGGCCAGCTCTACAGCAACTAAAAACAACACTATGCCGTTGGCACAACACTGAGCACACAGCTGTGCGTAAGACACAGTCCTGGCATTTAAGGGCCGTGAAGTCCAGTCCTTATTAGCTGGGTGACCTTGGACTCAGGCTCTGAAAATGTAAAGTTTGCTACACTCTGAGATTTTGCATTTAACCGTCCTGCCTACTCCTCAGAGTTGTGGTGACATTCAGAAGAGATGAGCCACGCAGAAGTGCTTTATACAGCGCCTGACACAGGTAAGCGCTGCATGAATGCTGGCTGCTATTGCTGAATGTTGGCTGCTATTGCTAATGTGAAGATGACAGGAAAAGGTAAGGTAAACTCATAATTTTATAACTTTCAGCAGTCAGATCTAAAAACTAGAAATACTGGAACTGGCCTGGTACCACACCCATTTCTCTTGTGCCATCCAAATGGATGCTTCTCATTTGGCAACCCTACCCCTGACTCATAATAATAGAAACATAAATGACATGAACCCTTCCGCGTGAAAACCCAGGAAAAAGTGCTGACAAATAGTTTAAAAGCAATGGACTCATCTTCATAAACATTTAAAACATGGAGTTATCTTAGTAAGAGAAGATAGTTTTGAATAACTTCCTTCTTTCCTTCTCTCAGAGCCTGACTCTACCTGAAGGGAGGGAACTGGCCCTGAGGTGGGTTTGTGGTTTTGGTAATGAGAACAAGGGTCATTTCTAAAACATATTTGACATTAAGAACATGACCTATGTGTTCACAGCCTTCTTGAAAGATTATATGGCATGTTCAATGACATCCAAGATGGAGCCAGGAGAGTGGCATCTAACCCTTTGAGCTGAATGGGCCTGGAGTGGCTTAGGTTACTGGGAGCCAGGACACTGTGCCTTCTGCTTGGCGCTTACAGAGACAACCCAGTAGGAGAGCTCAGGGGAGGTGACACTCACTGATTGTCTCCTATGTGCGAGGCACTTCCCACCCTACCAATGACCACCCTATATAAAACCAAAAATGGCACCTCTCAGCTCACTGATTCATTTCCTTCACAATGCTTAATGTAATCGGTGCTTATCTTATATATTAATTTATTTGTCCACTGTCTCTCTCCCCACTAGAATACAGGTTTCAACAAGGCAGGAACCCTTCAAGTCCTTGGCATATTATGTCTGTGGAATGATGATTAATTCACTAAATGAAAGAATGACTTCAAACCTGTACAATAACCCTGTGACATAGGTATTAACTCTGTTTATAGATTAAAAAAACGAAACAAAAAACCCAATGCTCAAAAAAGTTACATAACATGCCAAAGAAGACACAGTGTGCAAGTGGTGGAGCCAGAAGCTGGACGAAACTCATGCCTTCCCCAAGGTCAATAGGTACCTAGGTGTGCTTGTCTTTATAATATATATACTGCCACACCTTTCTCCTGTGGAGAGGCTGATGGGTTTGAACTGTCAAACTTTTGGTTGGCATTCGAGAGCTTTAACCACTGTGCCACCATGGCTAAACGGACATTAGGTGTCCACATCTTTCAAGTAATGGTAACGAGCTTCAAACACTTCTTCAGTGTCCCCCCCGCCAGTATGTCACTTTATCACTGTTCCTGAGTTTCCCCACCTGTGGGATGATGGAATTGATCTCCAGGCCTGGTTTCTACTCTGAAGTTCAGGTGGCCCAAGACTGGGGGATATTGTCTCTGTCCTGGCTCAACTACTGGCAAGTTGGGTCATTTTGGGCATTTCTCTAGGACTCGGTTTTATCGCCTTGTGTAAAACGAAGGACTTCTGAGCTTCCTCCAGTTGAGACTGGGTGTGGTTTTGGGAGATGACCCTGATAAAGTATAAACGTTTTATTCTCTGCTACACTTCCCCGGCTCTGCTGGATCATTCTGGAAAAAAAGGTTGAATGAGCTGAGCCTGGGCTCAGCTGCCACCTTGAAGTCAAGCTTTTACTAATTTCTACTTAACTAGGCTTCACTTGGTGGCCAGCTCAGCGGAGAGGGTATTTGAAGTTTACTGAGCTGTCCTGTGGTTTCACAACAGATTGTCTCAAAGGCAAAAAAAAAAAAAAAAAAAAGCCAGATCCTTAAAACCAAGACAAACACGAGGCTGTTGCAGAGTGGCTCTGTGGCCTGAAAGCTCACGGCCAAGGGGGTTGAGGGTCCAGATTTCGCCCCTGCTGGTGCTGGCTGGTTAGGGCCTGATGCCTTCCATAGACTGGGTTCCTAAGTCAGTTGTCTCCTGAGTGTGCACCACTGGTCGCAGGGGGACAGAAAGGTCAAGTACAGACAGAGCAGCGTGAGGACATCTTTAGGCCAGAAAAACACTTGAACACGGAGACAGCGCCATGTACATTCGGAACCTACAGGGCCAGTTCCTTCTCTCCTGGAGTGAGCAAGTGAGGTACTTTGGGGGCTGTTTGCTTGGCACTTTTCACCAGCACTTACAATGTTCAGAAAGGGCAATAATGCATAAATGGCAAGAAAAACAAGAGTACATTCTGTAGGACTGGTTTTATAAAACCAACACTTGAAAGCACCAGGTAAAAAGCATCCTTTTTCCAGCAATGAGTTGTTTTTAAGACCAGTGTACTGTAAACATTTTAAAAAGGTGAATAATAGATGACAAACACAAAAAGAGTTTTGAAAATGCTTTTTGGTCAACCTGATTAACTGGGAATGTGGCCTCTGCACAATTAACTGTACCCAAGTGACATCTGATTTGACTCTCTCCCAAATCTACCTCTCTGTCTAACAGCTATAGAAAGCCAAAATAGTTTGAGATTTAAATTGGCATTCTTAAAAACATGTGGTCTTCTAATATGTCTTAGGCATTTGAAAAGCTAAGGAAAAGACAAAAGGCTTTATGTAGCCCTGAGGACACTCGGGGACACATTTTGTCAGAATTCAGTCCAAGAAATGTCATCGTCTGAATGTCAAATCGATAACCTAGAAACAGCCTCTCTTTCCCTAATGCTTGTTTTCAAGCCAGTGGTGGAGAACATCATCTTCCTGTGACGGCTGAGGGAAGCCCCACTTCTCACTTGAGAGCTTCTTCATGATGCTCACCCAATCACAGTCCTTTGGCGAGCATTCTTCAGCTTTCCCAGCTCTGATGTCCGGTCAGCTTCTCTCTATCCACAGCTCCCCTCTCTTGGATATCTTAGGACTCTCAAGTGGACTTGCTCTGAGGATGACTAAAGCTTTCGGAAGGTGGAGGTGGGAGCTCTGGAGGGTTGGGAGCTTTGCTTTGATTGTTATGACAAGAATTCATCTAGAACTGGCTAGCAGTGGGCAAGGTGCTAGTTACCTCAGGCCCAGGCTACCCTGATAAGGGAGCCCCTTGCTTCTACCTCTCTCTTTCTGAGATAGTTGTCCTGTGACTCAGCTCAACAAAGAGAGAACACCCATTTCCTAAGCTTGGAGCTTGGTCTCAATCCAAAGCTACTTGCAACAATCCTGTTGTTTTGATTTTTGGAGCCAGAGGTAATGCTAGACTCTTGAGTTTGACCAGAATGCTTTTATCAGCTCCAGTGAATCAACCTACCACAGTGGGACATCCGGACGCCCATCTCTGAGACAAAGCAAAGGTCTGATTTAGTGGTTGAGGCTTGGGTATAACAAGCAGACTGAAAGCTTTAAAGACCGTCTCTGCTGTCAGTCATGGGATCTGATGAAAACCCACAGGAAGTTCAATGAACAGATGTAGGGCTCAACTGCAATAATTTTATTACCACAAAAGTTCAATGGCATTTCCCCCTTTCCACCTAAAGATTATACAGATAGCATCAGAAACTCTGGCAAGCACCTGGCACAGCTCCAGAAAGTTTAATGTAATTTAAAATCAAACAGCTACATAGCACATTAAAAAAAATTTTTTTTTTAAAAGACCATATTAAGGCCTCTGAAGAGACAAGTAGGTAGGTTATCCTCAGGAGTGAGGCAGCCCGAGTAACTGCTGGCAGATGGTGCGGGTCAGGATTGATTAGGTTAGTTATTGTAAGCAGCACACGAAGGCTTGTGGTGGGTAGGTCCTGCTCAGATGAAAAATAAACTGGGTTCAAGATCCTGTCACAAGATAGCAAGGTAAGAATTTATTATAGGGCCATTATTTTTTTTTTTAATCCAGGGGCAAAATATAAAATTTGAGGAGTATCCAGCCTCCCTGTCATCCTCCCCTCCACATACTACTACTGTTTAACATTGGGTCCTTCAATTATGGGTCCTTAAGCTAAAGGCTAGTGAGCACCAACTATGTATGAGGCATTGTGCTTGGGACCATAGTGGACAGACAGGAATAATTGTGGCCCAGGATGTTTAAACAGTAAGGAAGAATAAGAACAGGAGGGAGCATAAAATAAGACAGAGACAGTACCACCAGAGGCTCCCCCAGGTCTACCTGGCCCCTCAGATCTAGCTAATGCTGAGGTTGGAGGATTTCAGTTGGGCTCAGAGGCAAACTCTGGGAGAAATAATGAGCTGAAAAACTAGGACACTTCTATATGATCAATTCAGATAAATTATTTCCTGAGTAGATAAATCATTTCTTGAGCAAGACTGGATTTCAGGTTCTTCCATGTGTAATGGAGTGAGCCACAAGAGTATCAGATATTACTACTTAACTGACAAAAAGAAGATAAATGCTGGTCTACGAGTCACAAGAGGCCCCTGGGTGGTGGTGCAACTGGTTTGCTCTCATCTACTAACCTAAAGTTTGGTGGTTCAAATCCATCCGGCAGCACCATGGAAGAAAGGCCTAGTGATCTGTTCCTGAAAAGATTACAGCCAAGAAAACCCTAAGGGGCAATTCTACCCTGTAACATACGGGGTCACCATGAGTTGGAATAGACTCCATGGCAACATGTTTGGCTTTTATTGGTATGAATAATAACAAAACAATGAGAAGTATTTCTATCTTATGTGAACTAATTTTAAAATTAATGAAAAACTCAATATAAAATATAGAAAACTACAATGGACCACTTATTATTAGAAGCAAATTACAAGTTAAGCAATATAAAGCTAAAATTAAGACGCACACGATGGGGGTGGCTCAGAGGACAGTTACAATACACCGCATATCCAGGACCGCCATGGCTGGCTGTGCAGCGTGCCTTGGGGCTCTTACCACTAAAGAAGAGTAGTTATAAGGTGAGCAGACAATTCTGAAAGCTCAGGCCAGGCAACTAGCCACCTCTCCCCCAGGAAACTGCCTTGCTTCCTCTGAGTGTCTACAGTAACACTAACGACTTCTGTAACTGGTGGCAAAAAGACTCTTAGAACACATACAAAGAACACAGTACAAGGCTGAAGGCCACTCTCATGAATTTTCCACCAACTTGTCACCAGATCATCAGCCAGACTTTGAAGCCCACTGGAGTCTGGCGCCTGAGCAAATGTCCCTGTTAGACCCTTCACTCATGGGAAGGAGAGACACTTTCCTTTGTCTCCATTCTTAAAGTTCTCTTATTTTCTGAGGGTCATGATGAGGTATGGAGGAGAAAAAAACCAGAATAAGCTTTTCTGCTGCCAGGTAAGTCTGAGAAGAGCCTGGACAGATGGACAGCGTTCTGCCCCACAGGGACAGAGCTGGGGTGGGGTGGGGAGAGAGCTGGCCTTCCACGTGGAGAGACCCTCAAGAGCAAACAGGCACAGGGTGAAAAGTATGGTATCTGGGAATGGCAAGTAGTGTGGTGTGGCCAGTGTAAAGTCTTTTCTCTGAACCTGGAGTAAGAGAATTGGTTGAGGATAGAGATATATAATTAAAAGTCATCAGTTTTGAGGTGGCAGCTGAGGTTGCTGGGTTGTGTAAGTTCTTCAAGAAGACTGAACTGCACTGTTTCCTCAAACCACCTGCTCCTGAGGCAAATCAATCCCAATTCAGCAGGCTGGGAGGAAGAGGATATTCTGATTCCCACGTAGGAGACGAGAAGCAAAAGCAGGGAATGAACTCTTTTGTAAACTTTTGCAGAAATTCTTTTGCTGAAAGCTGGCCCAGAGGGGGAGCCAGAAAGGACTGGAATTGGTTGCCCTTCTGCACATAAAGCAGTGGGGATCATCCTTTAGAGAGGATACAGATATCTGGTGGATAGAGTGACAACCCAGAAAATAAATACTTTACTAGGAGATAACACTCTAGTTAGAATACAAGCTCCATGAAGGCAAAGGGTTTTGTTTTTCTTCTACTGATGTGCCCCTTAGTGCTTAGAATATTGCCAGGGGCTTAATAGACATTTGATGAATGAATGAAAAACAAAGGGATGCAAACTGTTTGTGGAAAACCCCAGAACTATGAAAAGAGAGATGTGGAAAATTGAGTCCTGCACACCAGGTGACTTAGTGGAATAATTTTCCAAAGTTATTTGGGAGAAAATGAGCCGTATTAAGCCCAAGGCAGGTTGAGAAGTGAATGAGCGAGCTCTCTTACTTGGAATTTTGGGGGCAACACTTCAATCTAACAGTTTTACTTCTCAAATTGCCTGCTCTCCTTGTTACCACTATCTATTCTCAATTACTTAGGAAGATCCGGCTCATGGATAATGTTGCTATAAATGGTTACTACCATATTTTATATTTCATTATATATCTAGTGACGGACAATAAGGTCATTAACATGTATATGAGTTATAGCCATGGACTAGACTTGGCGCATAATATGTAAGCTGAGACAAGTTCCATTTTTCATGAGTTCTTTACCTTTTACGCTTATTAAGGTTGCAATATGGTATTAAAAAAAGAAAGGCATATAGCCTCAAGATGTAAAAGTTAAGCCCTAACTACTGTATCAGTGATAATCTTTCTCTCATACTGATTTTCTTCAGACCAATTTATAAACTAGTGGGAGATACGGAGTGGGGGAAAGATTCTGGATCACGTTTAGACACATTTTGGCAGAACAAGAGTCTCTGTCATGTCTGAAGTGTCAATGCTGGGAGTTATATGTGGAATGACATTCACAGGTCTGTGTGGATGAGGGCAGACAGGAAGGTGTCACTGGCCGGCCTCAGCCCAAGCTGGTGAGTGAAGGAGAGTTAGGGTAATTTAATCAGGTGGAAGCACACATTTTTGCTATAGTATGTCAAAGAGCTATCTAGAAAGAGAATTCCAACTAAGACAACTATAACCAAAAAACCCAAACCCATTGCTGTTGAGTTGATTCCAACTCATAGCAACCCTATAGGACAGAGGAGAACTGCCCCACAGGCTGGTGGATTCCAACTGCTGACCTTTTGGTTAGGAGCTGATCTCTTAACCATTGCACCACCAGGGCTCCGAGACAAATATGGAGATAAGAAATTGTTCTTAATTTCTTAAGATCTATCTTTGTACATCTTAGAATTTAAGACTTTTTCAAGCCTTCAAGGTATGTCACATATTTTTAGAAAAATCGAGCTTTAATTAATTCCTTAGCAAGAAGTAAAAACTAGGCTTTGATAATGAACATTCTAGAGCATCCATTATATAAGAGTTTTTTTCTTCCTCTCTCTGTGTATGTTGAGAACAATTTACTCACAGTGTTATGCGAAAAGCTCTGTGGTTGCTAAGCCAGTGATGTTTTCTTCAATCTATTTTGAGAAAATCCTATTTAAATCCTATAATTCTAATGACAAACAACTCAAAGTCCAGTCTTAGCACTTCCTATGGCTGTATTTCCCAAGGACCCATGCATGATCCACGAGTGGGCGAGCCACACCTACGGCTTCCCTGCCAAAGCAACAGTCCTGGACCCGAGGTTATTCCAATGTGTGTTATCAATGAATTAAAAGCACATAACAAGATTTGTTTACTTCTTCACTGTCATTAGGGCTAAGAGAGTGAATTAGTAAATCTAGAGGAAAGGGAATGGAAGTTAAATGCTCTACAATACTTCTAGTAAGATCATTTGCTGAAGAGCGGAATTTGGTACGAAGTGAGTCCACCTTAGATTTCATTCAAGGAAGAACTCATGCCTTTGAATTATGGTGTTGGTGAAGAATATTGGACATACCAAGCTACCAGAAGAATGAACAAATCTGTCTTGGGAGAAGTACAGTCAGGACACTCCTTAAAAGCGAGGATGAAGAGACTTAGTGTCACATACTTTGGACATGTTATCAGGAGGGGCCGGTCCCCAGAGAAAGACATCATGCTTGGTAAAGTAGATGGTCAGCAAAAAAGAGGAAGACCCTCAATGAGACAGACTGACACAGTGGCTACAACAGTGGGCTCAAACACAGCAATGATTGTGAGGATGGTGAAGGACTGGACAGTGTTTCGTTTTGTTGTACGTACAGGGTCGCTATGAGTCGGAACTGACTTGATGACACCTAACAACAATAACATGCCAGTGAAGTTCCAAAATCATGTGGCTGAGAGGTAGAGCTATCTAGAAGATAGGATCTCCCAGCTTGAATACAACAGGTCTAGGTCACTCCTTTATTACTTTTCTGAGCCTCAACTCTAAGAAACCAGGGGATCACAGAGTATTCACACTAAAAGGGACTGAACACTCTCCCACCCCCACATATTTACTCCTATCCTTCTAAAAAGAAGGTACAAGTGAACAAATAAAAACACAAAAATCCTTAACAGTCAAGTGGAAATGATATTAAATTAAAAATGTATAATTTTTTTCAAGAAATTGTCCTAATATAATATGTATGTATATATATAAAACAAAAAACAAAAACCAAACCCAGTGCCGTCGAGTCGATTCCGACTCATAGCAACCCTATAGGACAGGGTAGAATTGCCCCATAGATTTCCAAGGAGCGCCTGGCAGATTCGAACTGCCAACCCTTTGGTTAGCAGCTGTAGCACTTAACCACTACATCACCAGGGTTTCCAATGTATATATATGTATATGTATCGTATATATATATACACACACATACACATACAGTAAAATTTGTGAAAGCCAGAACCTGTGTAAGGTGGAAACTTGTCAGAGAAGGAAAACTCAAATATTTCCCACCAATAAACAGTGAGAGAAAAGTGGTAAGACTGCACCCTGTTATAGGCGGAAAACGTTGAGACCCAGAAAAACAAGGCAGTCCTGTTGATCTCTGGCTTTCACAGGTTTCTCTGTATATTCCCTCAGCCTGAAACTCTTCCAACTCAGGCTTGTTTAAATGCTATTGATGAATTAGTTGTGCTTTTTTCCTCTTGAAGTCAGTAAACATGTACTATTAAGTTGATTCAAAAGATTGATTTTGGGTTATGTATCATGCTGTATGATATTAGTGTGTTCTTCTGATTTACAAAACAGCTAAAAATTGTGAAACGTTCAGTTGGCTGAGACCTCAAGACAGGAGACAAGCAACAAATGCATTAGAAAGAACTCATCCGAGGACAATGTTTCCAACTTTTCTCGGGAAAACATGAACAGGAAGACACAAAGACAGAGAAAAGTGGGTGGATGGGTAGATCACTGGAGGAGAGAGGATAATAAAAACACTACCTCAGTGAAGGTACATGAACTAGTACCAAAAAAGAGAGCAGCAAAGGGTAGGCTGCTCTACTATATATTAAACTATACAGCTAAAATAATGGAATGATATCATATCCTTCCCTCCCTCTAATATGGATCATCACAGGAGGATATAGTTTAGGTGGCGCAGTAGTTAAAGTGTGCGGCTGCTAACCAAAAGGTCAGTGGCTTGAATCCACCAGCTGTTCCACAGAAGAAAGATACGGCAGTCAGCCTCTGTAAAGATTACAGCCTTGAAAACTCTATGGGGCAGTTCTACTCTGTCCTATAGGGTTGCTATGAGTCAGAATCAACTTGAGAGCACACAACATGTTACAGTCACGGAAAACTAACCAAAAGATCTGTATAAAAGAAAATCTCATCTAGGGAAGACAGGGTAAATATTATTTTGTAGTTTAAAAGTAGTTGTTGAGATTAAACCTTCCAAAAATTTTCATTTCAGAAACGTGAGATTTAAAAATATACATGAAAAGAATCAAAGTTCAGATTTCCTTTATGTACTACATTGTATGAAGAATACTGTGGCTCCCATACTCACCATACTTCTTCCTCCCCACTCCTTGATTTCATTTTTTTTTTAGTAATTTTTATTGTGCTTTAAGTGAAAGTTTACAAATCAAGTCAGTCTCTCACACAAAAACCCATATATATCTTGCTACACACTCCCAATTACTCTCCCCCTAATATATATATTTTTTTAATGAGGCAGCCTGCTCTCTCCCTCCACTCTCTCTTTTCGTGTCCATTTTGCCAGCTTCTAACCCCCTCCACTCTCTCATCTCCCCTCCAGGCAGGAGATGCCAACATAGTCTCAAGTATCCACCTGATCCAAGAAGCTCACTCCTCACCAGCATCCCTCTCCAATCCATTGTCCAGTCCAATCCATGTCTGAAGAGTTGGCTTTGGAAATGGTTTCTGTCCTGGGCCAACAGAAGGTCAGGAGGCCATGACCACAGGGGTCCTTCCAGTCTCAGTCAGACCATTAAGTCTGGTCTTTTTATGAGAATTTGGGATCTGCATCCCACTGCTCTCCTGCTCCCTCAGGGGTTCTCTGTTGTGTTCCCTGTCAGGGCAGTCATCGGTTGTAGTCGGGCACCATCTAGTTCTTCTGGTCTCAGGATGATGTAGTCGCTGGTTCATGTGGCCCTTTCCGTCTCTTGGGCTCATAATCACCTTGTGTCCTCGGTGTTCTTCATTCTCCTTTGATCCAGGTGGGTTGAGACCAATTGATGCATCTTAGATGGCTGCTTGCTAGCGTTTGAGACCCCAGACGCCACTCTTCAAAGTGGGACGCAGAATGTTTTCTTAATAAATTATTTTATTATGCCAATTGACTTAGATGTCCCCTGAAACCATGGTCCCCAGACCCCTGCCCCTGCTACGCTGGCCTTCGAAGCATTCAGTTTATTTTGGAAACTTCTTTGCTTTTGGTTTAGTCCAGTTATGCTGACATCCCCTGTATTTTGTGCTGTCTTTCCCTTCACCTAAAGTAGTTCTTATCTACCTATCTAATTAGTGAATGACCCTCTCCCACCCTCCCCCTCCTCGTAACCACAAAAGAATGTTTTCTTCTCAGTTTAAACTATTTCTTGAGTTCTTATAATAGTGGTCTTATACTATATTTGTCCTCTTGCAACTGACTAATTTCACTCAGCATAATGCCTTCCAGGTTCCTCCACATTATGAAATGTTTCACAGATTCCTCACTGTTCTTTATCGATGCGTAGTATTCCACTGTGTGAATATACCATAATTTATTTATCCATTCTTCTGTTGATGGGCACCTTGGTTGCTTCCATCTTTTTGCTATTGTAAACAGTGCTGCAATAAACATGGGTGTGCATATATCTGCTTATGTAAAGGCTCTTATTTCTCTAGGATATATTCCAAGGAGTGGGGTTGCTGGATCGTATGGTAGTTCTATCTCTAGCTTTTTAAGGAAGCGCCAAATCGATTTCCAAAGTGGTTGTACCATTTGACATTCCTACCAGCAGTGTAGAAGTGTTCCAATCTCTCCACAGCCTCTCCAACATTTACTATTTTGCGTTTTTTGGATTAATGCCAGCCTTGTGGGAGTGAGATGAAATCTCATTGTAGTTTTGATCTGCATTTCTCTAATGGCTGATGATCGTGAACATTTCCTCATATATCTGTTAGCTACCTGAATGTCTTCTGTAGTGAAGTGTCTATTCATATCTTTTGCCCATTTTTTAATTGGGTTGTCTTTTTGCAGTATCATGTAGATTTTAGAGATTAGGCGCCGATCAGAAATGTCATAGCTAAAAACTTTTTTCCAGTCTGTAGGTAGTCTTTTTACTCTTTTGGTGAAGTCTTTGGATGAGCATAGGTGTTTGATTTTTAGGAGCTCCCAGTTATCTAGTTTTTCTTCTACATTCTTTATAATGTTCTGTATACCGTTTATGCCATGTATTAGGGCTCCTGATGTTGTCCCTAGTTTTTCTTCCATGATCTTTATCATTTTAGATTTAGGTCTTTGATCCATTTTGAGTTAGTTTTTGTGCATGGAGTGAGGTATGGGTCTTGTTTCATTTTTTTTGCAGATGGTTATCCAGTTATGCCAGCACCATTTGTTAAAGACTGTCTTTTCCCCCATTTAACTGCTTTGGGGACTTTGTCAAATATCAACTGCTCATATGTGGATGGATTTATGTCTGGATTCTCCATTCTGTTCCATTGGTCCATGTATCCATTGTTGTACCAGTACCAGGCTGTTTTGACTACTGTGGCGGTCTTGATTCCATCTTAATCAATCCATTAACCAGTGTACTATGTGAAAAACACCAGGGTATGATAAGTATAAAGCAAAGGAACTGAAAATCTAGTAGAGACAAAATATAAATGTACAGACTACATATTTAAATAACAATCTCATTATTAAATACCAAGAAGACTGATAAAAAGTGAACCACTGGAAGGGTTCCCAGCAGGGAGAGGTCAGTCAATGCTGGGAGAGTCTGCACAGGTGGTGGGTCAGACCCAGGGCTGTGCAGGGCAGGTGGAGAGGGGGAGAGGAGGTCATTACAGGCAGGAACAAGCAAGGGAGAAAGAGCAGTGTATTCCGGGGCTGGGGAGCACAGAACAGGCAACGGAACATGCTGGGAGGTCGCGGGGGCTGGGTCGTAAAGGTGGACTGGACTAGAGTCTGAATACTTTATTTTTCCTGGATTCTTCAGACATGTGGGCAGGAGGCAATGAAGGAGATGAGAGGTGGCAGAGATGGTGATGGTAAATGTGTGTCACATTTTCCCCCACCCAAAAGCCACCCTGGAGAAACAGGCTCCATAGACCAGGAGCAGAAGTACCCCTGGGTAGGTGCTTGTGCAAATTCTTGGAGCCCAGATATTCTGTGACTCAGGAAGACAGAAGGGAAAGAAGGACCAGAGGTGAAAAGAAGTTGGATGTTGGAGGAGTCATACATGTAGGAGAAACGTTCTCAGGAATGGGGAAGGGCTGAGATTGAAGACCTGCTAAGGCGTCCCAGCCCACTGGAGTTGAGAAGATTTAGACACCAGATATTTAGCCCAACTCCCTTATTTGACAAATGGGGAAATGGAGGCCTACAGAACAATGATTTTGTTCAGGCCTCAAGGCTAAAATGTGGCAGAGATCAAATAAGAACCAAGTATTTTGGGCCCTTGCTAGGCTGTCCTACAACAGAGACAGAGAGGCTGGGAACCAACAGGCATGGGGCCTGAGAACAAAGTAAAGGGTACCAGCAAGGAGGAATATGTAAAGGATAGTGAAAAATGGTGCTGCAAGATAAGCCAGTTGGTCCGAATGCCAGTAAGAACTTCTTAGTTCTACCAGTCTGCAAGTCACTTCTCAGTTAACTACTTTTATGTTACTGTAGCCTGTCTTCAAAGGTATTAATGTGAGAGAGATTCTGAATATAAGGTGACAAGAGTTCTAAGCTACACGTCTGGGGTCTTAAACGCTAGCAAGTGCCCATCTAAGATGCATCAATTAGTTTCAACCCACCTGGAGCAAAGGAGAATGAACACCAAAGACCCAAGGTAATTATGAGCCCAACAGACAGAAAGGGCCACATAAACCACAGACTACATCAGCCTGAGACCAGAAGAACTAGATAGTGCCCGGCTACAACCGATGACTGCCCTGACAGGGAACACAACAGAGAACCCCTGAGGGTGTAGGTGAGCAGTGGGATGCAGACCCCAAATTCTCATAAAAAGACCAGATTTAATGGTCTGACTGAGACTAGAAGCACCCCGGTGGTCACGGTTCCCAGACCTTCTGTTAGCCCAAGACAGGAATCATTCCTGAAGCCAACTCTTCAGACATGGGTTGGACTGGATAATGGGACAGAAAATGATACTGGTGAAGAATGAGCTTCTTGAATCAAGTAGACACGAGATTATGTTGGCATCTCCTGTCTGGAGGGGAGATGAGAGGGCAGAGGGCATCAGAAGCTGGTGGAATAGACACGAAAAGAAAGAGTGGAAGAAAGGAATGTGCTGTCTTATTAGGGAGAGAGCAACTACAAGTATATAGCAAGGTGTATATAAATTTTTGTATGAGAGACTGATGACTTGATTTGTATACTTTCACTTAAAGCACAATTAAAAAAGAAAAAAAAGTTCTAAGCCACAGTAGTAATATCTTCTTTGGTTGGAAGTTCTAAACAGATTGCCTGGGATTCTGCCCATATGCCACCTTCTTCATAGGTCAATGCCAAACTACATAGCTTCTCAAAAGTGCAGAGTGGCTAAATAAATCGGCAAATTGTTAAACATGAGTGCAGCAGAGTTCTTTGGGTAAATAATTTTAATTCTCTTTTTGGTCTTGGTTTTTCTTGGACCAAGGTCTCCCCACAGTGAGAATGGGAAGGAGAGGGTATGATGAGCTGGAAAGGAAATGTTTCCTTTTAGGGTCCCAAGAAATAGCCAGGAAGGGCTCCCACACAGTAGATGAGCAAGAATGAAGTGGCTGACTACAACAGGAACAATGGCTCCCTAAGGGGGTGCCAGCCAGGGACTGCTGGGCTGGCGCTGCCACAGAAACAGCAGTGACTCCAAGCCTGGCCAGCAGTGTGTGCTGGGCTTGGGCAACACGTGATGGGAGGGTGGGGAAGGGCTGCAGGGGGCCATGGTGGGTCTTAAGTCAGTCACACTCATGTCTCTTCAGCTGTCATTCTCTGCTCCCACTTGCCTGAGACAGAGGCACAAAATGGGCTTGGGGGCCTTAGTCTAGCACCGAGCAACTAAGAAGTCCAGTAAAAAGAGGGTATTTTTATTGTCAATATTATGGCAAAGAAGAATACTTCAAATTCTCTCCTTTTGAAAGCCAATGTAGACAGAGGGTAACAAACAAGGGACAGGCGATGGGATCACAACTCAAATGTGATCCAGATCTCAGACTGCATGCCACAGAGGAGAATATTCACAGGAAGCTCATGAATGTGAAAATGTTAATATTTGTAAGCTGGAGCAAAGATCAAATCTTCCATTTACAAAAGCCTATTCTTTCCCATTCATGACTGTTGCTTGTACCTTTTTTTGTTCAAAAAGGCAAAGGTTTTATGTTTCATTCCTCACTGTGTTAGCAGTTTAAAAACTGGCCTACCACATCCAAAATGGAGTCTTGAACTGACTGCAGGGCAGGTCTGGAATGTAACTGCACTGTATAAATCTGTGTGATTTGAAATTTTTCTGTAACTTCCTTATGAAGGGAATATTTTAACATTTTACAACATTATGAACAAGCAACAACACTGTCCGAAAAAAAAAAAAAAAATCCATTGCCATCAATTCCAACTCATATTGACCCTATAGGACAGAGTAGAACTGTCCCACTGGATTTCCAAGGAGTGTCTGGTGGATTTGAACTGCTGACCTTCTGGTTTGTAGCTGAACTCTTAACCCTGTGCCACCAGGGTTCCAACAACGTTGTTGGTAGGTTAAAAGTCTGTGCAGAGGTGGCAAAGCAGTGACACAAACCACCAGACGAGGGCACCACAGAAGGGATGACACTCCATGTTCTGAAGAGGGCAGCTCCTTGAGCCCCACCAACATGCAACGTGGTCCCACGCACAGATCAGTGGAATGATGGTCAGACAAGACAAGGCAAGGAAACTCGGAGTTAGTCACCCTTGTTCTTCTTCTCTCCCTGACAGTGGCTCTCAACACTGTGGATATAGACTGGAAGGTGGTATAACCCCAAATGCCATTTGCTGGATCTGGTTAGAGCCTTGGGAGCCAACAGGCTGTGTCTCACTTCATAGTTAGAAAGCGGAAGCTGGCGCAGGCATTACATTTTGACTTCTGCACCTTCTAGTTCCCCAGCTTAGGGACTGGAGGTTATAAAAGGCAGGACCTGGGCACATAATGCTCCCACGACAAGTGTCACACCTACCAATCGTGTGAAATATAAATACTATGATAAGGAAGGATAAACTTTAAGATTACTATGTATGTCTTGCAACTGGGCTATGAATGGTATAATGGAGGGAAAATTCAGGACACCTGAATTATAGGCCTGACTCTGAGGCTAATAAATTTGGACAAATAACGTCACCTTTCTGACACCTGGTTACGGCATCTGTAGACCGTTACTGCTGATGAGGCCTGCTCTGACCGGCAGTGGAGAACTAAGATGCTGAAGATAGCTGAGATGTTTACATGACTCACATGGGGCCCAACAAGGGCCAGGCAGGGTTGGGGCAGAACCTGGCTAGCACCTCATCTTGCCTTGTCCAAGCAAAGCCATAGAAGGTTCCGGAAGAGCCCATCTGCTGCCTGTGACAGAGGTCACAGCCAAAGAAACACTGGAAATAAGGGACTCCTCCTCTCTTCTCTCTTTTGGTCTCCACAGTTATTTTTCAAATCATTGCCCAGAAGGTAAAAAACACACCTGTAGGTGAATCATTTGAATATCTATAGTCATTTCCAAAACATGATAATGGTTTAAGAGGAAGGAGTCATATTTCATAGCACAGCTTCTAATTATATCAAATTTACATATTTCAATAAAGAAAGATACACTGATGATCTCTTTTACTTCCAGTGACCCACAACGGGTAACTCAAATTGCTAAACATAAGCATAACAATTAAACGAAATTGGAATTTACCTTGAAAATATTCATAGATCATTTAAGAGGATCTTTCAAAGGGAAATTCTAAATATAAATGATCAACACACTGTATTTTAGGATTTGGATATAGAAAATATTTAAGTAATAAAAACATTCTTTGATTCTTGGAGTTTATATAGAGCAAGAGAATGCAGGACATACCTCTTATTGGTACGGTATATGAAAACTATAAACTTCCTATAAAGAAAATTATTGTATACTCAGCACCGAAAGGATGACTACATCTGAGTCTGGGACTTTTAAAATGCCAGTTAATTTTCAAATGAAGAGAGAATGTTGTGCTTATTGCAAGAGTCATTGTAATTGTAGATACATCTTCCATGATTTATCCATTCTGGTGAACATCCAAATCACCCTCTGATAAAACTTCTGATTGAATCCCTATTGCAAAGTGACCTGCTTATCTATACATCCTTTCTTCTTTTTTATCAGTATTTACATTATCATTGCTAACACTGATGCTCTAACACACTGGTGCTCTAACACAGTGGTAGACACAAAATAATGGCCTTCTTTGTCATCTGGCTGATGGGTCTGCATTATTTAGTTTTGATTATTCCAGGATCCCAACAAAATGCTGACCCCTCTGCAGTTTTCCTGGCTGTTTTGGTGGGCAGGGCTCTTGCGCTGGGACCCCTGGCAGTGAGAGGTGGAGGTGGTTGCCCACACAGTGCCTCGGAGTGAGGGCAGGGGCGAGGGGCTGGGAGCCCTGCAAGCCCTGCAAGCTTAAGGCTTATTCAGTACCACTGAAAGCCCAACATTTTATTGTGAAAAATGTCACACATCCAGAAATGTGGAGCTAATAGTACAGTGAAGCCTGCGTGCCCATCAACCAGCTACATACAAGTCCTCAACTCACGGTCACTCTTGTTGCATATACCTCAATCCCCCTCCTCTGAACTGTTTGGATGCCAATCTCAGATATTATATAATTTCATCCTTAAATATTAGCAAATAAAATCTCAAACAGAAAACGACTTTTTGCTCCACTTTTAATATAATTCAATGTGAAAATAAATTATTTGGTGCCAGTTATACAATAAAATATATGAGATATGGTCCCTACCCTTAAGGATCCTAACATTTACTTGGAGAGGTAAGAAACACAAATAGGGAAAAAAAGATCACCAGAAAGCAGTTCTCCAATGTGCCCTAATATTAGAAGATGCAATGTCATAAGTGACAATTCTGATTTAGAGGATTCAAGATCTCCACATATTGGCTCCACCTGGCCTCTCAGCTTTATCTTCTATCTCTTCTTTACACAAGCCATCGGCTTCTGCCAAAATGAACTCCCCAAAGTCCTCTGTAGGCTCCAGTCGATTGTTCACATCCACACCTTTTCTGAGACTGCTCTTTGTATGTTGTCTTTCCCACGCACATTTTCGTTTCCTATAGAGCTGGCTGAAAAGCTTCCACCTCCTTCTCAAAGTCTTTCACAGTCCTTTCCAGTGCCCAGTGCCCTGCCAGCCCACAGCCATTTATTTGTACATTTCCCACAAGGTGCCTGGACTGGATGTGGGTTTGTATACGGTTTTCATTCGCTGCTAGATTAAATGAAGACAGGCTCCATGAGGATGCCACCTATAGCTCCAGGGAAAGCTTTGCTGACTGAGGAAGGAGCAGAAGTCCAGGCAACAGGGCAGAGCCGGACCAGAGGAGAGAATGAAGGTCTGTGGCAACACCACCAGGGTAAAGAGAGAAGGCAACTTGGCGGCTCTTCATTCCTGTACCTCCCCATCCCCAAAAGGAAACTAGGGCTTGGAAGTGACAGATCCAGAAATACATCAGAGTCTCCTGAGTGATGGTCACATTTCATGTTTTGAGTCTAATGACCTTTTTTACTTTTGTTTTCCACTAGAAACAAGGGAAGAGACAAAACTCTGTTTCCATCTTTCATCTGGCTCCATTCTAATGTGCCTTTATCTTCCTGATAAGGTTGCTTCCAGCCAGCTTGCCTCTGGTAAAAGGTCTCTTGCAGTGGACTTCAGGATGCCCTTACGTGTAGCTCAGGGGAACTGCTGCAATAAGCCCTGTCCTGATCGTCTCAGGGTGCAGATTAAGCAATTCTCCTGCCTCATCTTCAAAAGGTAGAAGGGGGGGAAGCAGAGTCTGGGAGAAAGTCTCAACATATATTCCTAAAGGAAGATGTTTTACTAAATTTTGTATGTTTTAATCTTTGATCATTATCAGCTCTGTAAATATTAGAGAGCGATGACAATGGCTCAGACTCACTGTCACCAACTTTCTGATCTCAGTTTAGGAAGTGCACCCTTATCTGGCTCAAGTTCAGGACACGCTGACTAATGCCCCTAGTCAGTCTCCAGGCCTGGACTCTGGGACTCCGGCGGCCTGGGGAACGCACACAATGACCAGGGACTCTCAATCCTCCTGCCTTAAGTGTGAAGCCAGGGAACTACCTCCCACATGGGCAAACAGCAAGCCATTCAGGTTCCAGAGACCAAAGTTAAAATGGATTGGACTCAAGGTGTTCCACTCTAATGGCACAGCCTTGTGTTTCCCATGCACAGACAGAATACACACGGATGGCCGTGCTCTTTGCTATTTGTCCTCCCCACTCCGCCTCCACCCTTGAATTATTTGGAAAGGAAATAGGAGTCCTTGGGACAGACTAGGGTTCTAGTGAGGGGCGCAGTAAGTTTAGAGAAATTTATGCATATTCAAATTTCTTTCCAGGGTTTCTTCCCCACCCTATTTCCTTTTGGGAACAGAGTTGGGTGGTAGGAAGGAGGAGATTATAATAAATTTGGAAAGCCATTTAGGCAACGAGCCTTAACCTGAGGGCAGAAAGGAACAAAATCCCCAAGTAGGAGCTGTCAGTATCTGGCATATTCTGCCATCATGTTTTTGTTCACCTCTCACCTCCTCTTTCCCCAGTGTGGCAAAAACTAGATTAACTAGAAATCTACTAGTTGGAACCTTCACTAAAGCACATCAATTTTTAGGAGCAAAGAATAAATATGATGAGAATAAACACATATTCAGGAAGCTAAAAAACAAATAAATGAAAAAAGCAATCTCCTGCTGAGATTTGTATATTCTCTGCCAGATCTCCCACACCTTACATGGGCCTGTCCAAGGAGAACTCATGTTAGAAGCAGGGCTTCCAACCGGTTTGTTCCATTCAAACCCCTGCTGAGAATTTCTAACAAGTTCCCTGCTGAGAATTTGCATTTCTACCCCAGGTATACTGAATCAGAACCTATATTTTAACAAGATCCCCACGTGATTCTTATGAATGATCTCCTGGGAACTTGTCAGAAATGTACGAACCTGTTCAAGGATCTGGTTAGAAGAACGATTAAAACAGAAGATTCTGAATTATTCATAAAAGATTAAAAACATGTTTTTTTTTTTTTTTTTTATCTATGCCCAAATAATTTCCCTCTAACTAAAAAGTCTGGAAATAAGTTTTACTGAAGAGGATTACATTTTGTAGATAAATCATATAGACAAAACTAAAGAAATGTGTACAAGAAAGACACTATGTCACACGGCCAAGAAACTGAATGTAGTTTCAGACAGTCCCTGCCCCAGAGTGGCTCCCCATCTAGAGGGACAGCCATAAATGTATAAAACAATGATAATTCAATGTGTGAAGTGCTCTAATAGCTGGGCTAACAAAGTGGTGGTCAGACCAGGGAAACTACAGAGAATATGTTTTTTTTAATTATTTGAATTAGCACAAATGCTACCTTTGTATTTGCAAATTCCTTCTATATAAAGAACAATGAAAGGCCAGTTATTAGTGAATAGCTGGACTTGTAAACCTTTTTGAGAGAGAACTATCCTTACAGTACTCCTTGAATGGTGAGAAGAGTCACGGAATATAAAGGAGATCTGCCCCAGCCAGCCTTGTGACCCTGGACAAGTTAATTCTCCTTGTTTTCCCCATTTATAAAATAAAGGGGTTGAAACAGAGAACTTCTAAATGATCTCTTATCTCTCCATTCTAACAACTGATGCTGTGACTGGATATTTTTCCACCCACTTTCTTAAGCTCCTGCCTAGCTCCTCTGTATCGTTCTTTAAATGACAACAGCATTTCCCACAAACCCCCAAGGCTTACAACGAAGAAAGAACACAGTTTAATGCTGCTTCTTAGAGATGAAGAAAACTCCAAAGAATATGGTTTGTTAATTATTTTAATGCAGTTTTTACTGAAAGGCTGGGCTGCTGGAGGTGAGATGTATAAAAACCACCAAAACCAAAAATGAATACAAGCAACTCAACAATCCCACTCCCCCCTAAAAAAAACCCTGAAGCTTTTGTTAGAACTTAAAAAAAAAAAAAAAAAAAATGTACAGCTCTCATATTCTGAGAATACCAAAACCAAAACACCAAACCTGGTGCCCTCAAGTCAATTCCGACTCACAGCGACCCTACAGGACAGAGCAGAACTGCCCCATAGGGTTTCCAAGGAGTGCATGGTAGATTCAAACTGCTGACCTTTGCTTAGCAGCTGTAGCTTTTAACCACTGCGCCACCAGGGTTTCCACTCTGGGGACAGGAGTAGAAATTTAAAACAAGGAAGTGGTTTCTCCTATTTCCTCTCCACAAGTGATTACATTCCAAACTATCTTTTCCATTCTACTGAAAAGCTGTACATTTGTGAAATAGGGAGTCACAGTTGACTCTTATATTTCACGTGCACACATCTGCATGGAATCGACATGTCTTTTCGTAAACATACACTCTAAAGCATCTTTTTAGGACACTGGAATCAAGTGAAAATCTATAATACCAAGTTTTCAGTTTCTGTATAACGGGAATAGTATGTACATGGGGAACATGGGCAAAACAAGAGAAGAAGTACAATGTTGGTTATGGGAAGAGTAGAGCTTCCATTAGATCATCGGGCTCAGCATCACCTGCCAACACACTCGTAGGATACTTAACTTCCTAGAGGGGTGATGTGTGAGTTAAACTAGGTAACTTAGTCTCAACAGAGCTACTACTGTGCTCATGAAAAACAGTGAATAATCTGTGCACTGTTAAAAATCAAATCGACTTTTGAGTTCCTCTTTAAAAGAATTCCAAAATTAATTAAACTTACCTAGCAATCTACCTATTTTGGAAGTTCCGACTAGTGGTCTGAGCCTTCCTTGGGCACAGATCCTTCACTAGCTGCTCTGAAAGACATGTCTTTCAGTTTTTCAAGGGCAGGGATGATATCAGTTCTGGGTCTTACAATCACCTCAACTTTTGCTTAGGGTCACGACCTCTAGAAAACCAAAACCCGTTGCCAGAGTTGATTCCAACTCATAGAGATCCTGTAGACAGAGTAGAGCTGCCCCACAGGGTTTCCTAGGCAGTCAATCTTTACCAGAGCAGATCGCCAGGTCTTTTTTCGCCATGGAGTGGCTAGCAGGTTCAAACCAGTGACCTTTTCAGTTAACAGCCCAGTGCTTAACCACTGCTGTAACCAGGGCTCCTTTCATGACCTCTATGGATCTGAAATTTTTTCTGATGTCTTTTTTTTCATGACTAGTATGTAAAAGTTCCTATAAGATACTGAAAAGTAAGATTCACATGTGGTGTTTTTTTCTTCCTTTCTTTGCTATATCAGGACAAACGGCCCTTAATTTTCACAACTGTTAATGTGCTAACTTGTAGCAGTTCCTTACGATATCTCTTCTAATCTCTCTTCTAATCTATTATGGGCTTAGGAACCAGATAGCCAAGCTTGTTAAAACTGCATTGAGCCAGGGGCTCATAGCCCCCTTCTATTAATAAAGTACATGAAAAGGACTTTGAGACATATATTTTCATTGTTCAGGAACTATAGCCCTAATTTTTTGCTTTGTTCTAGAAAAGTGAGGTTGATAGATAAGAAAAAAACACTGACTAACAATTACTGAGAGCTTACTTTGTGCTAGATACTATATTAAGCATTTTACACGCTTTTACATCTCTTTAAATCCCCCTAACTACCCTAGGAGGTAAGACTGGTTATGAGATAGTTCCATCCTTGAGGTGAGAAAGTGATGTACAGTGAGGGTTAAGTAACCTGCCCAAGACTGCATCCCTGGTGCAGCTATGATTCACTGTTAAGCCCTGTAGTATCCTACCTGCTTTTCCATTTATGCACCTCAGGACATTGGTTTCAGGGTCTAAATTCTGCCACGTTCAAACAAATCAAGGTATCTCATTGCCCTCCATGGTTTGTTTGTGCAGTGTTCTTCCTTTGCCTCCCAACTCCCCTTCCCCATCTGCATCCCCCCCAACCCAATTCATTTGAGATTTCTCACATGTGAAAAGGAAAACAGCAGAGAAGCTGTTTCTCTGAATGTTACTTTAGAAACTGTGCCCTCTCAAAAAGCAAGGCTCTTTAAAGGACAACCCCTAGCAGACTGCTGAGCAAGGAGGACTTGCTCAACCAATATTAGTTCAACAAATAAATGAAAGGCAAGAAAATCCATATTGCAAATACCAGCTTTGTAAAAAAAAAAAGGTAATGTTAGCCACTGGATGTTGGACTCAGAGGTCTAAGGACTGAGGGAACACCGTAAATAAATAAATGATCAAGAGCCCACATGGCTGCTTGTACCCTATTGTATCCTGATCTGAAAAACCCTCAATATTGGATTTGGTGTTTTCTCTTCAACAGGGACTGTTAACAATGAGAGGCTCTATGATGGAATGTGGAAAACATGCATAAAGAGCTAAAATACTCAATGATTTTTTTCATTTTCAGATTTTGTAGTTTAGGGTGGGATACAGACTGCCAGAAATAAGGCAAATAAGAGCCTACCTGCTATTATTTCTCATATCTGTATCAACAGGAAGAATGTTGAATGCACAAATCTGATAAGACTGGTATTTATCTAATGGCAGAGGTTGTTAGAAACAAGGAAAAGATCTAGACACACTATTTGAATACTTTCATTGGTAAAATTCTTCTAATGCATTTTTTTAAAGAAAGGCTCTGCTTTTATTTCCAATAATACAGTCTTTTGCTACAAACACATTAAAAATGAATGGAGAAAAATAAGAAGCAACCACCCACTTCAGTCTGTTTAACATTCTCGGATATAATCGAAACCATGGACACAATGCTCTAAATGCAATTCAAATTCACTAAAGCTTATCTCCCAGGGATGAATACAGAGAATGATTCACTTATTTACCCTTTATGGAACCACTGTGTCTCTTCAGGGGTTCAGATTATGAGCACACCCACCAGCTGGCATAGACTAAGGGTTAGCTTTGTGACTTCAAGTACATTTTTAGCAAACAGGAGCCAGGAGAGCCAAGGGTAACAGAGCTTACGGATAGTAAGTCTTCAATAACCGGGGGGCCAAAAATAATCGGGACTAAAAGTCAAGTAAAAAGAGTCTAAATTAAAAAAAAAAAAAAAAAAAGTCTAAGGAATTCACTCTTAAATATTTATCAAGTGTATATACATTAAATGGCACCTATTTAATGACAAGGAAAGAAAGGACAATAATGGTGAGACTACAAAGGATCCCATTTACAGCATCTAGTCAGAGGGACTATTGAAAATTAAATAACGCTGTTTGTAGCTGCTACTGCTATCAATTAGCCAGCAACCACTTCCACGGCCGTAATAACTGCCACATGCACACTGTGCATTACCTCTGGGCCTGCTAATTCTAAACACAGGAGGGTCCTGGCTGTTGACAGCACTCAGTAGACTGGCCTACAACAGAATGCCCTGCTCGTCAGATTTTGTTTTACCAGATGAAATGATTCAGTACGTCAGAATATTTTAGATAATTTAGCCTAGTTCCGTTCCTTAAGCATATGAACTAGATTACACACTTTGTAATAATTTAACCTTCACTTTTCAAACATTTTCTGTGCCATACGACTGCAAGTTTCTCTTTATTTTTGTTCCTTCTAGTTTTGCAAAATTTAAACAGTGATCATTGGTCTTAGTTACAAGGTTCTGCTGCCAATAAGGTAATTCACGTCCTGTTTAAAGACTTTATCATTTTTAAAAACAGAAAAATCAGTCCTGTCAAACTGAAACTTCAGTTCGAAAGATGAAGATGCCAACATGAAAAAAGAATCCTATCCCAAAGGGGGTGTCTTTCTATATCTACAAAAGTGGTCCCCATACTCGCTCCACTGCCTGGAAGGGAGCAAAGTCTAGCACTGATGGGGTTCCCACGGACAAAGACCTGAAGTGCTGAACAACCAGAAGGAGTTAAGGCTCCTCCTGAACTCTGGAAAGGACCAGACTTCGTCAGTGAGGTTTGGCAATGTGAGAAACCCTGTAACCAATTTCATTTCCTGATAAATGAATGGTCCACGGGGGAAAGTCAGCCGGCCTGATCTGGAGCTGTTGAGAGCTCAGACTTCATTGAAAGGCTCCTTGAAGGAGCCAGCCTGTCTCTTGCTTATCGCTGCTGAGCCAGACAGCCCCATGTGAACAGGGGACCTGCCAGACTCCATTTACAGCTCTTACTGCAGCACAAGTGACAGGGCTTCCCAAACATGTGTATCCCTTTAAAATGACACTGCTATCTTATGCCCCTTCTATCAGACTATGCTTTTCAACCAGTGGGGCTGGAAACAGGCCTATGAAAATGATTTTAGAACTAGTCTAAACCAATGGTCTTTATCATTTAAACTTAACTTCCCTCCCCCAGCCAAAAGCAAACTATCCTCAGCATTCAGTTTAGAGTTGAAGAAATGCAATTGGTAAAAACAAATGAAACAAAATATCCAGATAAATAAAAGTAAAAAGTAAAAAGGCAGAAAGTCCATCTGAGGGGAGCTATGAAGACAAAATACTGAAACAGGTTTCTCTGAGATGTGTATAGCCTAATTCATCATTACAGCCTTTTACCATTTTAAGATAAACTGGAAATGAGTATATGTTTAAGTAAACAAAAAGGCAAATTCTCGTAAATATAACCATATATGCTGTTTTTATGCTTAAAATATTAAAAAAAAATCTTAACGAACACTTTACATTAATTCAAAATTGGCCAAAGCATATATTTAAAAATACGCTTGCTGAATTCAAGTAACTTTTTGTCAAAGGTTAACCTGACAAATATCTAATTTGGGCTTGCTTAGAGAACACATACAATCAAAAGAATACATACAATTACCCTACATAAAATGGTCAAATGAACTCTTGAAGGCAAGAGAAGGGAAAAGTCCTAAAACAATGGCTTCAGGCCCTCGATGATAAAAATAAAGAAAAAAATCTTAAACGAGTGAGCTTTCTGAGACTCTTGCAGCCTTCAACTGGCAGTAAGGAAACCTGGGGCTGATTAGCCTCACCCTCGCAAACCCACGTCACAGCAGCCATGAGGAAACGCTGGAGGTTTACAGGGAGAGGGAATGTTAATTCCATCCACCAATAATATGTATAAAATAAGGAAAAGAGGGAGAGCCAGTGAGCCCTGAAGCTTCCTCTTTAACCCACCTTCTGACCAAATCCATTTTCTCTTCCTCCATGGTTTTGGGACCACAAAGATACATTCTTTCTTTGACTTCAATTTTGGATTCTTGGCGACATCAAGTTAGGCTGCCTCCAGGCCCAGGCAAGGGAGAGAAGTCTTATGCATTCACTTGCAAGGAGCTGGTACTAAGCTTGCCTTATTAAGGTCAAATAATTTGATAACAAAAAGGACAGACTGAAAGGAAAGGGAGTTTCCTAGGTTATTTTAAAATCACCTGAGTTGTCATCCTGATTCATCCCATCAATTGAAAAAGATAACCACTTAACACCAAGGCTCTTTTGGTCTCCAGGGCTTATCAATAAAGAGCAAAAAATACATTTCTAAATATTGTTTATGAACCATGTGAAATTTCAAGTCTACATATATAAAAAGCACACACGGTACTTTTAAATTCAGAAAATAAGCAAAACTGGAAAAATTGGAAGGTCTAATTTAAAAATAGGGCACATTACCCATGGTGGGGGAATCAGCCTAGTTCATAACATGAAAACTGAGCTATTTAAAGGATAATCGTCATCACTTTGTAGGCAGAGCCACAAATGACTACCAAGTTTAATGGCCAAAAGCAAATCCGAGGCCTTTAATTAATCTCAAGAATAGTTTCTTATAAATATTCTGCAAAGCATATCAGTTTCTTACACAAAAGAACCAAAACGCCTTCCTGTTTTCTTCTGAATGTGGCTGCTTTTGGATCATCTTAAATTCAGAGCTAGGAGGAGCGGGAGTTAAAAGAGAGGAATGGAAGGCTTAAAGAGCCAATGCTGAGCCTGCTGTGGAAAAGGCCTGCCGTGACTGGACTCACATGGTTCTGATAAGAGACTGTCTGAGGGATGGGGGAAGCAGACAGGACAGGATCTCCCTCTGATTCTCATCAACAAAAACTCCAGGAGGGCGGGGACCCAGCTTCCACTTTTGCCTCCAGCATGATTTTTATAGCTAGACAATGGATGAGACAGGATCCTAGGGTCTGGACAAATAGAAATACCAGGTATTTATCATGAGGAGGAGTCAGGGAAACTCCCTCTTTCAGTATGCTCTTCTTTCTTTCCGGATTTGTGTTGATCCACGTGAGCCACCACACTTTCCTGAGGAGGGTGGTTCTGCTGGTTTGGAGGGAGCAGACCAAGCCTGAGTGCTGAAGGCTTGTTTCCCCTACACCAATGCGGGAAACTCACCCACCCCATACTACCCCTTATACCTCTCTTCAGACTTTCATCCAAGGATCGGCATCATTCAGAAATGTCTATTTAATTAAAGTGAGGAAGTTTTGCCATAAAACACCCGAGGAAATGTAGGCACAGACAGATTTAGTGATGAATAAACAGGAGGTCAATGACAGGTCAAGAGAAAAATATACATTTCTGGATCCCTACCTTGGGAAACTGGCAATGGGTAGGATGAACTAAACTACAGATACGAAGTTTCATCCACATTTTGATGATGGGGGTAGGTGGTTAATGCTATAAAATGTCAGAATTTTTCCAACACTGGAAATTCAAAACATTTATTACTGTGAGTCTTGGAAACAGGAATGGCAGTTTAAGTTCTGAGGTGGGGAAGTGGAAGAGATCAAAAGACTATTTTGTAGAGAAAAAGTTTTATGAAGTGCTCTTTCCAGCTGAGGACATAATTATTATTTTCTGCTGGGAAACATTCTGGCTAATTTACAGTAATGATCTGATATAACATGGGAAGAGTTAAAATCCCATACCCGTAGAAGCTTGCGAAATACATATTTTCCTATGTTGAGCTTGGGATACATTTAGCCTCCATTTTGATAGGGCAATGCCAGAAATGTGTTAGCATGGGTGCCCTGTTACTGCAGACGCAATGTAACAACATTAAATTTTAAAAGCAAAGCAAAGCAAAACAGAAAAAACAACCTTCCTTAAAGCTTACCACTCTAAGTAAGTAAATACTTTCATTTTTGGGACTGGTGTGTGTATGTCTACATTTGGATAGATGGATACACACACACACACACAGTGTGTGTGTGTATATAAATATAAATATGAACATAGATGTAATCATATGAAAAATATTATGATGTTTTTAACTTTGAGTCTGGGAAACACATTAAGAAAAGCTGCCATGCCTTTCTACTTCTAGACGACACTATAAATTATTTCCTACTTTTGGTTTACTCTCCATGCTACAGAGATTATGCCAAAAGTAAACTACTGAAATATGTTTTGGTGAAACATACTGTTGTAATTGTTCAAGTAATTCACAACTCCGATGTAAAAGCAAGCACCGTACCGCCTAGGTTTTGAGACTAGAGGCCACACAAAATGATTATTCTGGAGCCACTTCAGTTTTTCTATGAAGAGTTATCATATAAAAATGTAATAAATATAAAGCGCACAATGTTCACATCCTGAAGACACTTGGGAAGAAGTGAACTGTAGATTCTGCTTTAAAACAACCCTTGAAGGTACTGCATAAATACGGTATCAGTTACTACCAGAATTCTCCCTGGGGGCGCCACAGAGAGGCTACGGATGCCACAGAACACACCACTGCTGTCAGTACTGATCATTTTCTGGCAGAAAATACACTCAGATGGAAAATCTTTTTCTTGTTCCACCTAAAGAAACTCAGTTTTTAAGGGTGGGTTTTATTCTATAGCTTTTATTCTCTATTACTAGTACTGGGCTGTGTGAGAAAGGATATGGAGAAAGAATACGCTTTAGAAATCCTATTCAGAAGCTTAGCTTACACAATTCATTGCAATCAAGTCGAGTCCGACTCAGAGTGACCCTACAGGACAGAGCAGAACTGCCCCATAGGGTTTCCAAGGCTGTAATCTTTATGGAAGCAGGATGCCACATCTTTCTCCCTCGGAGCAGCTGGTAGGTTCAAATCGCCAACCTTTTGGTTAGGAGCCTAGTGCCACGAGGGCTCCTTTAATTACTCTTTAAATTATCTAATCATAAACTAGCTCTTCTCTTAAGTGGTGAAACCGTATGGTACCCTACACAACAGGGGGACTTCACAAAAGTACTTTTTGTCTTTTTCCTTTTGGTAATATTTCTCTGGTCTCAAATTATATTTCTGAATTTAACTCTGGCATTTGTTAGGTGAAAATGACCAAAATGATTTTCCCCCTCTTTTTTGTTTATTGAGATTATCTTCATGAAATAAAATTCACTAATTTTAAGTGTTCAATTTGATAAATTTTGTTATTTATATACAATTCTGTAACTATCACCACAATCAAGATACAGATCTCTTACCCTAAAAAGTTTCCTCTCACCCCTTTGTAATCAATTCCCCACCCTCCCTGCCTTGGCCCCAGGTAATCACTGATCTGCTTTATGTCACAATTTTGCCTTTTTCTAGCATTTAACTGATTTCTAAACATATAATTTGATGATTGTAATGTTTTAAAATTTAGTGAGACTTGTTCTATGGCTCAGAATATGGCATCCTGGTAAATGTGCCATATGCATTTGAAGAGAATGGGAATTCTGCCATTGTCAGGTGAAAAAATTCTACGAATATCAAGTCAAGGTGGTTGATAGCATTTTTCAGATCCTTTATGTCTTTGCTGATTTTTCTCCCTTTTGTGTCTAATTGTTCTACCAATTGCCGAGAGAGGAATGTTAAAATCTCCAACAATTATGGTGCAACTGTCTATTCCTTTAATTCTGTTAGTTTTTGCTTCATGATTTTGAAGCCCTGTTATTGATACATACACATTTATGATTATTATGTCTTCCTGTGGAATTGTCTCTTTGATCATTGTGAAGTAACCTTCATCTTTGGTTTTGCACTGATATCTGTATTATCTGATATAATATAGCCACTTTAACTTTCTTATGCTTACTGTTTGCATGGCACATCTTTTTCTACTCATTTACTTTCAATCTACCTATGTTGCTATACTTAAAGCACATTCTTGGCAGAAAGTATATAGTTGGGTCTTGTTTTATCCACTCTGATAATCTCTGCCTTTAAGTGAGTGTTTAATGCATTAGCATTTAGTGTAATAATGGATATAGTTAGGTTTGAATCTTCTCTTTTTGTTCCTTCCTTCCTCTTTTCCTGTCTTTTTTTTTTTTTTTTTTTTTTTGAGGGGGTTACCTAAGTATTTTTTAGAATTGTATCTTAATTTTTCCGGTGACTTTTTAGCTTAACATCCATGCTACGTTCTGCGAAATAGGACATTATGTGATTTGGACGTTGTGCAAACACCATACTGGTTTATATACAGGCAGTCCCTGGCTGCCCAGCCCTGCCTGCTGTTCTACCCACCTGAGGAGCAGAAGCATCCTGGGCTCTGCAGCCTCCACCACCACTTGCCTGCCGGACAAAGCCTGAGAGCTGTATCTACTGTATATAGGAGGCCAGCCTTGCCAGGTGTGCATCTGCAGGCTGGGTGGGGGGCTATGCCGGCAGCCAGATCAGAAATTTGTACATGTCCAGGCACAGGGAAGGGGGTGCACAGGGTTGGGGTGGGGCACAGAGAGGTGGCTGCGGGGACTAGGTGGGAAGAGTGTGTGTGGGTGCCAGGAGTGTGGCTGGTGGTGGCAACCCTGGCTCCCACCACTCTACTGGTATGGCCACTTCCTGATTGTGTACAGCTGCTGCCACTGCCCAGAGCTAGGAACCCTCAAGTGTCCCAGGCCTGGCCGGTGCTCCCGCCAGTGCCAGTGGCAGGAGCAGAGGAGCCATGGCAGGCACTGCCCTGCACCAAGAGTGAATGGCTGCATGGTGGGTGAATGAAGCCAGGAGGAGGGGAAGGAGGAGGAGGCAGAGGAGAAGACGCTGCAGGGATTGGGATACTTGCTGGAGCCCCGCTGCTCGTTTGGGGTTTGGGGTCTTTAAAATCATTAGGGGGAAAAAATAAACAAAAGGAGAGCTGCTTTACTTTAAAAAAAAAAAAAAAAACTTACAGGACCATGGATGTACATGCGGTTGGATGTTGCCTGAACAGACGCTATGCGGCGCGTGACTACATTTTTATAATGGTTGCCCTAAAAATTATGTATACCTTTAACTTTTCACAGTAGACTTACAGATAATAATGTACTACTTCATGTAAAATATAGAACTCTTATAACCATAAAGACCCCATATTACTGCTCTTTTATCCTTTATGTTATTTATAATACATTTATAATGTATTTATAATACACCCATGAACATTATGAACTCTACAAGGCAAGTGATAATTTGGGTTTTAAGCAGTTACATAATTTATAAGAAAATTAAAAGGAAAGAGAGAGATAGAAAGAAAGAAAGGGAAAGAGAGAATATGAACATGAATATTTTGCATTTACCCATTTCTGGAAAATATTCTTTACTGTTCTTTGAGAACCTGAGTTTCCATCTGGTATCATTTCCCTTGAGCCTAAAGAGTTATTAAGTATTTTTTGTAGTGCAAGTATGTTGGAAACAAATTCTCTTAGTTTTCTTTAATCTGATGATGCCTTTATTTTGCTTTCATTCTTGAATGATTTTTTCCCTGTCTAGATTCAGAATTATGGATCGACATTTTTTTTTTCTTTCAGAACTTTTTTTGTTCCATTCTTTTTGGTACTCTGTGGTTTCTAATAAGAAATCAGCTGTTAAGTGGATTGTTGTTCCCTTGTACGTACTACGTCATTTTTCTCTTGGTCTCTATCATTGGCTTTCCACAGTTTCGACTATAATGTGCCTTGACGTGAGATTCTTTGTGCTTATTCTGCTTGAAGTTAGCATCTTTTTTCTGTAAATTTCTTTTTCCATTTGGTTCTTTTTATTGTTTCTATTTCTTGGTTTACACTTATTTCTCTGCTGAAGTATTCACACACTGAAAATGTGTTTTGTTTTACTTCATTAAAGAAAGTGATGTAGCCGTTTTAAAATCCTTGTCTCTTAGTTTCAACATCTGGTTCATCTTGGGGTTGAACTCAACTGGTTTTCTTTTATGTAGAGAACATATTTCATTTTCTTGGTTCTTCGAATGCTGGGAAATTTTGGGTTATATTCTGAATAATATGAATGTTAAGTTGTGGAGATTCTTGTCTGAGTTTGAACTGCAAACTCTGACTCTTGAACAGCAGCTCTGGCTTCTGTTCAGATCTTTTCTCTTTAGCTGGGCTGCTTAAAGTTTGTTCTGCAGATGTGTGGTTCAAAGTTTAGTCATGAGATTTGAGTAGACAGAGTTAGGGATGCCCCTTCTCTGGCTCCTTCTCTTCTGGGATTACTCTACTATCTTCAGAGTTCATGGGTTCTCAGCTTCTGTTTTCTGGTTACTGAATCCAGAAAGGCAGCCACTTTTCCACATGAGCCCCACCTCTGCTGTGGATGCCATGGACTGCAAGTAGCCCTAAGATAAAAGCCTTAGAGATAGGAAGTAAGTTCACCACCTTCCGTCATCCAAGCAAACATGCACTCTCCACCAGAGTCTGGCTGCCTTTGTTTACTCTTATGAATCTTCAGGGCAGCAACTCTGGTATTAGTTCAGATTTTTGTCTTTGCTGAGCTGTTTTGAGTCTGTTTCTCACATGTAGTAGTTCAGGGACCAGTCAGAGATGTGGACAGAGTTTGGGGATCATTCCCCTGACTCTTTCCCTTGAGATTCCTCTTTTCTCGTCAGCATTCGTGCTTTCTCAGCCTTACTTTTCTGGTTCCTCAGGCTAAAAAAATTAAGGCTTTTTTTTTTTCCCCCATATGAGACTCTCGTCACCATGCTGTTAAACTCATGGACTGCACTTAGCCCCAAGGCTAAAAGCCATGGACATGGAAACTTACTTGTATATCTTCCTGTCTCTTCTTCTAAATGAGCATGAACTCCCTGCCACAGTCTATTTGCTTCTATTCACTCTCCAGTACCTTCAGGTAGTGAAGTTTTGTATTATTTGTTCAGATTTTAAAGTTGTCTTCTGCAGGGGGTATAATCTGGTAGAATCCTAGTCCATCATACCTGGAAGCAGAAACTTGATTCCCAAATGGCAGATTTTCAACTAAACTGTATTAATTAATTCAATAATATTTAATGAGTAGCTACTCTGTGCAAGATAGCTTATTATGCTAGATGCTATGGGGAGATATAAAAATAAGAAAATATTGCAAGGAACTTGCAATCAAATGAGGGAGATTAAAAAGTATAGATACATTTTTATATACAAAGTAGTATGGGATAAGAATAGTACAAAGTGGTAAAGAAGAGCTTGGGAAATGAAAGAAAGAAAGTAAAGAAGAACTTGGAGAAATATGTTTCGAAGTGCTTATTTTGGGTTTGTTTTCTAAATAGATTTTAAAAACAAATTTAGATTTACAAAAAAATTGCAAAGACAGTACAGAGAATTCCCAAAGACCCTGTACCACGTTTCTCCTATCGTTAACTTCTTAAATTAATTAGTATGGTACATTTGTCACAACTAATGAACCAATATTGATACATTAACTATAGGCCATACTTTATTTGGATTTCCTCATTTACAAGAAATTACTGAGGTGAAATTCACATAATATAAAATTAGCCATTTTAAAGTGAACAAGAATTGACATCTGTGCATTCAATATTGTGCAATCACAATCTCTATTTAGTTCCAAAAATTTTTCATCGCACTGAAAGGAAACCCTGTACCCATTAAACCAGTTGCTTCCCACCCTTCCCCTTCCAATCCTGGTATCATGGATTGAATTATGTCCCCCTAAAAATGTGTGTATCAACTTGGTTAGGGCATGATTTCCAGTATTGCATGGTTGTCCTCCATTTTGTGATTGTAATTTTATGTTAAGAGGATTAGGGTGGGATTGTAACACCACCCTTATTCAGGTCACCTCCCTGATTCAATGAAAAGCGAGCTTCTGTGGGGTGTGGCCTGCACCACCTTTTATCTCTCAAGAGATAAAAGGAAAAGGAAACAAGCAGAGAGCTGGGGACCTCCTGTCACCAAGAAAGCACCACCAGGGGCAGAGCACATCCTTTCAACCAGGGGTCCCTGCATCTGAGAAGCTCCTCAGCCAGGGGAAGACTGAGACAAGGACCTTCCTCCAGAGCCGACAGAGAGAGAGAGCCTTCCCCTGGAGCTGACACCCTGAATTTGGACTTTTAGCCCAGTTTACTGTGAGGAAATAAATTTCTCTTTGTTAAAGCCATCCACTTGTGGTTTCCGTTACAGCGGCACTAGATGACTAAGATACCTGGCAATCACTAATCTGTGTCTCTCTCTGTGGATTTACCTATTTTGAATATTTCATGAAATATTCCGAATCATACAACATGTGGCCATTTGTATCTGGCTTCTTTCACTTAGCATAATATTTTTGAGGTTAATCTATGTTGTAGCATACATCAATGCTCTATTACTTTTTATCGGGCATTGATGGCTCAGAGTTACAAATCTTACCTTCCAGGAGACAGAACGGGGTTCTAATCCCGGCTAACGCACTCATGCGCGGCCAGCACCTACCTGTCAGTGAAGGCTGGTATGCTGCTGTGATGCTGAGGTCTCAGTGGAGCTTCCAGATCAAGGTGGACTAAGAAGAAAGGCCTGGTGACCTACTTCTGTTTCTAGGGGGATAGGATACACTGGGACTTCTAAGCTGTTGGTAGTGTGCCATTTCCTGATCCAAAGAGTGATTAAATGCATATTACTTTATAATTATTGTTTTAAAGAGTTCATATATAGTTTATGCAGTCATTAACATGTCTGATGTCTCTCATAATTTAAAAAGTTTTTTTTTTTTTTTTTAAAAAGGGAGGGTTTATTAGTAGATAAAACCTTGACTATGACCTAGATATGATGTATGACCACGTACAGGTACTATATGCTTGTGACTCAATACACTTCTGAAAATGGGTATAAAATAATGTTCTTTCTAGACAACACTTCCTAAATCATTCTGAGGCCAGAGTTACTGTAATGCTGAAACCAAAGAGAGGCATTACTAGGAAGAAAAATTAAAGACCAATATCTCTCATGAGAACAGCTGTAAAAATCTTCAACAAAATATCAGCAAATCAAATCCAACAATGTATAAAATAATTATATACCATGATGAAGTGAGATTTATTCCAGGTATGCAAGCCTGGTTCAACTTGCAAATCAATTAATATAATTAATCACATCAACTGGCTAAAGAAGAAAAATCATATGATCATATTAACAGATGGAGAAAAAGCATTTGACAAAATCCAACACTCATTTATGATAAAAACTCTCAACAAAGTAGGAATAGAGGGCTACTTTCTCAACTTGATACGTATTCAGCACTGTATTTGAAGTCCTAGTTAATGCAATTAGACAAGAAAAGGAAATTGGAAAAGAAGAAATAAAATTGTTTTTGTTCATAGATGATATAACTACGTAGACAATTCCAAAGAATCATAAAGAAAAAAAAAAACCCTAGAACTAACAAGTGATTATAATAAGACTGCAAGACACAAGATTAATACACTAAAGTTAGTTGTTTTTCCTATATACCAGCAATGCTCAATTGGAATTTGAAACTAAAAATACAAACACTATTTACATTAGACTTAAAAAAAAAAGGAAATAGTGTTATGGATTGAATTATGTCCCCAAAAATTATGTGTTGTAAATCCTAACCTCTATGCCTGTGGTTATAATTGCATTTGGGAATGGGATGTCTTTGTTATGTTAATGAGGCAGGATTAGTGTACAGTGTACCTTGAGTCAATCTCTTTTGAGATATAAAAGAGATTAAACAAGTAAACACAGCAGAGACAGGGTAAGACAGATGTACCAAGCCACATGGAGATTTCCAAGGAACCAGGAAATAGAAGCTGAATAGACAGACAAGGACCTTCCCCCAGAGCCAACAGAGAGAGAAAGCCTTCCCCTAGAGTCAGCGCCCTGAATTCGGACTTCTAACCTCCTAAACTGTGAGAAAACAAATTTCTGTTTGTTAAAGCCATCCACTTGTGGTATTTCTGTTACAGCAATTCTAGATAACTAAGACACTTAGATGTAAATCTAAGGAAATATGTACAAGATCTGTATGAGAAATACTATAAAACTTTGATGAGAGAAATCAAAGATCTGAAAAAATGATGAGATAGTCCATGTTCCTGGATAGGAAGACTTAATGTTGTTAAGGTGTCAGTTCTTCCCAACTTGATCCACAGGCTCAATTCAATCTCAATCAAAATCCCAGCAAGTTATTTTGTAGATAGCAATAAAATGATTCTAAAGTTTATATGGAGAGGAAAGAGACTCAGAATAGTCAACACAAAACTGAAGAAGAGTGCAGTAGGAGGACTGACACTACTGTACTTCAAGGCTTACTATAAAGCTACAGTGATCAAGATAGCCTGGTATTGGTGATGGAACAGACAAACAGATCAGTGGAACAGAATAGACAGCCCAGAAATAGACACATACAAACACAGTCAACTGATCTTTGACAAAGGAGCAACGGCAATCAATGGAGAAAGGACAGTCTTTTCAACAAATGATGCTGGAGCAACGGAACATCCAGATGCAAAAAGAAGAAAGGAATCTGGACACAGCTTACATATTTTACAAAAGTTAACTTAAAATGGATCATAGACCTAAATGTAAGATGCAAAACTATATAACTTGTAGAAGATAACATAGGAGAAAATCTAGGTAACCTTGAGTTTGGGGATGAATCTTTAGATATAATACCAAAAGAACAATCCATCAAAGAAAAAATTGGTAAGTGGGGCTTCAGTAAATTAAAAATGTCTACTCTGAAAATGACACTTTTGAGAAAATGAAAAGATAAGCCACTAACAGGGAGAAAATATTTGCAAGATACATATCTGACAAAGGATTTGTATCCAAAATATACACACACACAAAAAACTCCTAAGCTTAACAGTAAGAAAACAACCTAAAAGATAAGCAAAAGATCTGAACAGAAACCTCACAAAGAAGATAAACGAATGGCAAACAAGCATAAAAAATGCTTAACATCATATGTCATTAGGGAATTGCAAAAAAAAAAAAAAAAAAAAACAATGAGATACCACTATACACCCATCAGAATGGCTAAAATCCAAAACACTGACATCATCAAATGCTGGTGAGGACGCAGAGCAACAGGAACTCTCAATCATTGCTGGGGGCAAAGCAAAAGGGCAGAGTTACTTTGGAGGATAGTCTGGCAGTTTCTTACAAAGCTAAACATAGGCTTACTGCATGATCCAGCAACTGTGCTGCTAGGTATTTATCCAAATGAGTTTAAAACGTATGTTAAAAAAAAAAAAAAAAAAAGCATGTTCACATTAAAAACCTGCACATAAAGGTTTATAGTAGCTTTACTCATAATTGCCCTAAATTGGAAGCAATTCAATAGGTGAATGGATAAACAAACTGTTGTACATTCTTATAACAGAGGATTTTTCAGCAATAAAAAGAAATGAGCTCTCAGGCTATGAAAAGGCACGGAGGAATCTTAAACGCATACTGCTAAGTAAAAGAAGCCAGTCTGAAAAAGCTACATACTGTATGATTCCACCTATATGAAATCCTGGAAAAGGCAAAACTATAGAGACAGTGAATAGATAGGTGGTTGCTAGGGGTTCAGTGGAGGGGAGAGAGAAGGGAAGAATAGGCAGAACACAGGTTATTTTTATGGCAGTGATACTATTCTGCATGATACTGTAATGGTGGACACATGACATTATGCATTTGTCAAAACCCATAGAACCGTACAACATGAAGAGTGAACCCTAATGTAAACTATGGGCTTAGTTAATAATAAGACATCAATATTGGTTCATCAATTGTAACAACTATACCACACTAATGCAAGATGTTAATAATAGGAGGAACTGTGCAGGGGGAGGGGCATATATGGAAACTGCACTTTTTGTACAATTTTTCTGTGAATCTAAAACTGCTCTACAAAATAACGTTGATTTAAAAAATATATATTCCTTCTGGTCTCGCTGAAAGACTAGTGAGCAGCAATACACTTTTCATGCCAAACATAGCTCAGGTTTAATTTACCTAATGCGAAAGAAAAGCTGATTTAAGTGCTTTTTAAAAACTGTAACATATTTTAAATACAATAGGGTCATTTCTGTTTGAAAAAAGTGTGTGAAATACATTTTTAATGAGAAAAGATTCCTTCTGGACACAAATAATTATCCTGTAATTTATCATTTTTAACTGTGGAGTTTTTGTATAGTGGGTTTTCTTCAAGTGGGGCACGCTGGTAATGATCTTCACAATCTAGTACTTGGCATTGCATTAGTCAGAGATTAGGAAATCCCCTAAAATATTTGTCCAAATTCATATTTTAGGCTGGGCTTGGGTTAAAGACTATATCGTTATTTCTAAGTTTTCAAAATGAGTTAGGTTCCTGCCAACTGAGTGCAGTGTCTAAAGCACTTCCTATGGCCCTCAGAGCTCCCGATCAAGAAACCCTCAAAGAACCTGTATGTGCCCAATTGCCAGGAAAACAAAAATTGTTTCATTAGCTAATTAATTATCTCAAACTCACTTTTAGGCATCAATGGTGTTCACGTTCTTCGCAGAACCAAGTTAGGCTTTTAGGGCTCGAGTCCTATAAACGCAACAAAAGGGTGACCAAGAAACTTGAAACTGACGTGGCCGGATGCTTACCAGCATCCTTGGTATGATTGTGATTATTCACGTGCCAATTACTCTCACTACTCCCCACTTACCCCCAAAAGAAAACAGCTTTTTCCCCCAAATGACCATTTTTGCTTATCCTAGTATTTAGGACACTGGACGTGGGTCTCTTTGAGAAGTCTTATATCCCCTTCAAAGTTTTCAAAAGCCTTGAGGATATACGCTCAATTAAGAACCAAACCAAATCTGCTGCCGTCAAGTGGATTTTGACTCAGCAACTATAAGGGTTACAAAGCAGAACTGAGTTCCTTAGGGCTTTCTTGGCTGTAATCTTTACAGAAGCAGATCGCCAGGCCTTTCTTTCATGGTTCTGCTGGGTGGATTCGAACCACCAACGTTTCAGTTAGTAGCCAAGCACTTAACTGTTGTGCCACCCAGGGACCCCGTGACACTGGTTAAAAAAAAACTGGTTATCTGCTTTTAATTCTTATGATTTACCAGGTGTCTTCAGCAAATGAAATGAAAAGTTCACTTAGTATCAGTAACTTATATTATTCCACAGTTTCCCACATACACTAAAAGAGGAGTTATCTTCTGATTAATTCTCCTTGAAAATCATGACTTAATTTTCAAATACTAGATACGGTAAAATTCTTTAATCCTCAAGTGACACAGGTAATTCATTAAACTGAACAAAAGAAGGAAGCTGGTTTCTTTACACACACAGATATGAGGTGGTGGGTGGTGGTATGAGTGCCTGCATAGGCCTGGATGAATTCTGACCCATCATTGTGACATTCAAATTGGTCACTGGTCCGCAGAATAAAAGCCCAGAACGTGCCCTGTTGTGGATGCAGACAGCAAGAGCTTTGAGCTGCAGCTTCTAACTCAGCTCCCCAAACTTTAATTTATTTCCTTCCAAAGCTTCAAGGAGAAACAAGCAACTTAAGACTTCAGAGCCTGTTCTTTATGTCTCTGTTTATCCAGGAGGGTCTGAAAAAACTACCTACCTGGTATTGCGTTTCTCAGGCCAGTAAGAAGAGAATGTTTACAATGATATTAATACTATTTACTCTGAACAGCCAAGTTGTTTAACTGTATAGATAGATTTATCCAAGGAGTATATAGTCCCACACAGGATATTACACAAATATTTTGGAAGGCTATGTCAAATAATATTTGATTGAAAAATATTTTATTTGGTTCAAAGTCAATTACCACGCCATGGGCTTCCAGACCTTAATGTTTACTTGCCCAAACTTGGAAGAATGATTCTTCAACAAATTGGCGTTCGTTCCCCAATCCAAGGGGAACTTCAGAAGCTTCTGGTTCATCTGCTTCAGTTGACATTCGCTGGCCAATTTCTAATGAGTAAGGGGCATTGTGATCCTCTCAACAACCAAAAAGGTGGTTGGAAAGAGCTCTGAATTTTTTAATGTTTAACTTATATTTCAATAAGGAATAAGTCAGTAAGTACCCACTATTCCATACTTGCAAAGAGAGCTTCCTAAAACAGCATTCCCAAATGGAAGCAACTGATTCTTTTACATCAATCGCACATACAAAGGTATTATTACATACTCGACAATTATTTTATCAGTATATATTAGTGAGCCACCCAAAAGACGCTTATGTGCCGTCATGTGGTATAATACAAATATTATTCAACACACAGCTTGAGTTTTCAATCAATTTTAGATACTGTAGTATTCTATGAATTAAACTCTAGGGATTATAAGTGATTCCTTTTATTGTAAACACTCAATCCAAAAAGATGATTAAAATAGAGATAAGGCTTGATTGTAAGGATAAACAGTTTTTTTTTCTAGTAACATCTGTGGTAATAATGTGCTATCATTTTAACCAACTGAGGATGACTCACCATCTGTGAGTAAACATAATTTTTGTTTCTTTTCTAGTACTGGTGATGGCTTTTTTTTTTTTAAACTGAATCATCCAGGCACCATCTTTTGTCCCTCTCGCAGCCCTCCAGCTGGGGTCAGGAACACAGGTTCTTGTTATGTTCCAGTGCAAAATTAACGGACTCACTTAAGCGATTTGCCCATGACCTTGGTCTGATTAGGATCTTGCTCTAACTAAGAGTTACCTGGCCTGGGGCCTATGATAGATCAGTTAATTTTTCTCTTTCCTTAGCCACAGTCCTGAAAACCAAAAAGTTCTATTTTCAATTATGTCACTCTCTCAAATACCAAGGTCCCCGAGTGGCGCAAACAGTTTGCTCTTGGCTACTAACCTAAAGGTTGGCGGTTTGAACCCACCTGGTGGTGCTGCAAAAGAAAAGTCTTGGTGATCTGCTTCTGTAAAGATTACAGCCACAAAAACCCTATAGAGCAGTTCTACTCTGTAACACACAGGGTCACAATGAGTTGGGACCAATTTGATGGCAACAGGTACAAATATAAAGGATGCTTTCTTTTCTGAACATAGTATAATAAGGGAGCAACGTATCAGCATTCAAGCACATAACCTGCCCAATGCAATTCATTTTGTTTTAAGGTAAGTATTACAGTGAAGTACAAGATTTACTTCCAGTATGTGCTATGGCCCATGGAGGGGCTCCTGGGCCCGGAGAGTTGGCTAAAGAACTTAGAGAATGAAATCTGGGATTGGAATAAGTAGGAAAAAACTAGCTATGGACACAATTAGTGAAAGATAAGACAAAGGAAAGGACCTGGAGGGATACAAAAGAAGAGCTGAACTGTACCGGGTATGGCAGCAGAGTAAAGATTAGCTGTCCACTTAAGAGAAAGGAAACTGGGGAGAGGAGGAAGAAGAGAAAGGATATGTTTCAAGAAGAAGGTGGCCTAAATACCTTTATATAAAAAAAAAAAGGAACCAGGACTCATTGGAGAAGCAGTTGATTCCAGGGCTAGGGCAGCAAAAATACAAGATCAACCTGTGTTGTCTCTCCTTAGTCTCCTCTAACATGTGACAGTTCCTCAGTCTTTTCTTGTCTTTCATGACCTTGGCACTCTTTCTTTCTTTCTTAAAATTTTTATTGTTGTGAAAATATAAAGAACACTTTGCTAATTCAACATTTTTCATGTATACAATTCAATAAATCCAATTATATCTATATCTATCTATCTATATATCTATCTATATATCTATCTATATATCTATATATATTTAAAGAGCACTGTACTCATGGGTGATATCCTTTGTTTTGGGTGCCACTCTGTTATTTTGCTAAAAGGTGGTCTCGGGATAGTTTCAGTTCAAAGTTTAAAGAGTATCCTAGGGTGACAGTCTGGGGGAGTCCTCGGTCTCAATTGGTCCAGCAAGTCTGGACTTTTTAAGAATTTGAGCTCTGTTCTGCATTTTTCTTCCATTTTGTAAGAGTTCATCTATTGTGGCCCTGTTCAGAAGGGTCAGTAGTGGTAGCCAGGCATCATCTAGTTCTTCTGGTCTCAAGGTAGATGAAGCTAAGGCTCGAGTAGGCTATCAGCCCTGTAGGCTAGTTTCTTCTTCTAGACTTTGGTTTCTTTCTTTCTCTTTTCCTCCTGATGAGTAGAGACCAACAGTTCTATCTTAGATGGTTGTTCCCAAACTTCTGAGACTCCAGATGGTACTCACCTCATTAGGATAATCATGTTGTTTTGATGAGTGCTGGTCAGTTATTTTGTCGAATGTATTTCAATGTTGGTTTTTCTAATGTTTCCTCATGATTAGATTCAAATTATGCATATTTGGCAAAATTACCACAAAAATGATGTCGTGTCCTTCTCAGTGCATCATATCAGGAGGTCCAGGATGCTAAACAGCTTTAGTTATCAGAAAACATTTCCTTAGGTTGAACTAATACCCGTCTTGGTCCAATTTCTACTCCTGCCTCATGGCATGGATTAAATGGAGCCTATTGATTCTAATTTGAGTCTTCTGACAACATTTGTATAAATTCATGCCATTCCATTATATTTGGCCTCCATACATACTGTCTTTCTATCACTTCTACATGTCCTTTTAAAATACATGCTTGCCACCGATCTTCTCATACAGCTTCATTAGTTTTTACAGTTCTTATGCCACATTGTCTGTTGGCAGCTCAAGTGCTATTCTTCCGCTTTCATGACTTCCTTTGTATTGAAGGGGCTGTAAGTTTGGGAACTATATCTCCTAGAATATCTTCAGCAGGATTTTGGGAAACACTCTAATAGAATTACAGACTCTCAAGAATGGGAAGATCCTTAAAAGTCACATAGTTGGATTTCGCAAATGATGTTTCGATGGCAAATAATTGCATAAGGGTTCCTACTTTCTGTTGCCAATGGCAGACATTGCTAATGGATCTGAGCACTCTACCAGCTGAACCTGAGCTCAGCCTTAGAATCTTTCTCTAGCCAGCTAGTGCCAAGAGATACAAGCTGTATTCCAAGATGGAACCTATTTCATCCCTGGCAAGCAGCCATCCAGCAAGAGTGAATGCATCCTTTCCCAAAACTTGCCTATTCCATCTCTATTAGTTTCAACTTTTTAGAAACTCTTCCTTACATGGAACTGAAATGCCTTTCCTTGTATGTAGCTTCCACCCATCGGTCCTAGTCCTATTCCTTGATATCACACAGAACAAGTTCAAATCTGCTCCCATAAACAACTCCTCCAATACTTGAAGACAAGTCTCTTCTGCTTGAATCTTTTCTTCTTAAGGCTAACTACAACAATCTGAATTCCTACAATCATTCCCTGCATTTTTTCACAATTTTGGTAATTCTCTGAAAGTTTTTTAGATTGTTTTAAGGTGTGACACCCAAAAGTTTGTCTGAAGAGTCTAGCATAGACAGACTCTACACATTAGTACCATACTGATCCATAACAAACTGTTGAGCCACAGGTCACTTAGCATATAAGCTTCTAACCACAACAGACTCAGCCAGCCAACCAGCCTATAAAAGTTTTTCAGGTTGTCTTAGGTGTCCTATTCTTTGAAACCACTTAGAACAAGTCTAAGTGTGCTTCTATAAACAACCCTTCCAACACCTGAAAACCAGTTCTCTAACCACTCTCTCAGAACTTATGTTCCAGCTATCATTCCCTGGAGCTTCTGCAATCAATGCAGGTTGCAGTGATCTCCTGAGAGGCTTAAGTGCTTGGTTTCCCACTATAGAATTGCTTAGACTGATTTTTCTGGCACTTGTACTCCTACCCCCATGACCTAAGTCAACCAGTAGTCTCTGCTTTCTTGTCTCCCTGTAGTCTATTCTCAACACAGCAGCCCAGAGACCCTACTAAAAGGCAAATCACATCATGCCACCCTTCTCAAAATCTTGCACTGGTTCCCTATTTCACTCAGGAAATGGTCTGCAAGGCCCTACTATATGATCTGACTCCCCCCCGCCCACCCACCAATCATCTTTGTCCATCTTCTACTATTCTCCCTCTTGTTCACAAAATTCTAGCCACTGTGGCCTCCTTGCTATTCCTCCAAAATGCCTGGCATGCTCCTGGCTGAGGACCTTTTCAGCGGCTGTTTTCACTGCCTGGAACTCTCCTCGAATTATCACCATGTTTAACTCCCTCACCTCCTCCTTATCTTTGCTAAATGGTGCCCAAACCAACCTTTTTAATTCTACAACCTCCCACATACCCTGTAATACTCCTGATCCTCCTTAACCTGCTCTATCTTTTATTTTCTGCAGCATTTATTATGTTCTAATACACTGGACAATTTTTTAATTTACTATGCTTATTGTTTACTGTCTGCCTTCTCCTCTTAAAGACTGTGAGGGCAAGTATCTTTGTTCATGGATGTATCCCAGGCACCTATAACAATGCTTGCCACAGAGCAGAGACTTGATAAAGGCTTATTGAGTGTTGCTGGAACCTTGCGGCAAGCTTAAATCTAACATGTCGTATGTCTTTATTATCATTGGTCATTGCCATGTAAAAGGATTTCATTTTACTTGAATCCACAATCAACACCCATGGAAGGAGCAGTCAAGAAATCAAACGACGCATTGTCTCGGGCAAATCTGCTGCAAAAGATCTCTTTAAAGTGTTAAAAAGCAAAGATGCCACTTTAAGGACTGAGTTGCCCCTGACCCCAAGCTATGGTGTTTTCAATCACCTCATAGGCATGCAAAAACTAGACAATGAATAAGGAAGACCAAAGAAGAATTCATGTCTTTGAATTATGGTGTTGGCGAGGAATACTGAATGTACCATGGACTACCAAAAAAATGAACAAATCCATCTTGGAAGAAGTACAGCCAGAATGCTCCTTAGAAGTGAGGATGGTGAGGCTTTATCTCACATACCTTGGACATGTTATCAAGAGGGACCAGTCCCTGAAGAAGGACATCATGCTTGGTGTCTTAGTTATCTAGTGCTGCTGTAACAGAAATACCCCAAGTGAATGGCTTTAACAAAGAGAAGTTTATTTCCTCACAGTAAAGTAGGCTAAAAGTCCAAATTCAAGGTGTCACCTCCAGGGGGGAAGGCTTTCTCGCTGTCAGCTCTGGGGGGAAATCCTTGTCCTCAGTATTCCCATGGTCGAGGGGCTCCTCAGGCATAGTAACTCTGGGTCCAAAGGGCACGCTCTGCTCCTGGTGCTCGTTCCTTGGTGGTATGAGGTCTCCAACTCTCTGCTTGCTTCTCTTTCCTTTTATCTCTTAAGAGATAAAAGGTGGTGCAGGCCACACCCCAGAGAAGCTCCCTTTATATTGGATCAGGAAGGTGACCTGAGTAAGGGTGGTGTTACAATCCCATCCTAATTCTCTTAACATAAAATTACAATCACAAAATGGAGGACAACCACACAATACTGGGAATCATGGCCTAACCAACTTGATAAACACATTTTTTGGGGGACATAATTCAATCCATGACACTTGGTAGAGTAGAAGGTCAGTGAAAAAGAGAAAGACCCTCAGTGAGATGGACTGACGCAGTGGCTGCAACAGTGGCCTTGAGCATAACAACGATTTTGAGAATGGCACAGGACCCAGCAGTGTTTCATTCTGTTGTATACAGAGTCGCTATGAGTCAGAACCAACTCTACAGCATGCAACAACAACAGTCAGCTATTCTCCCCTGTACTTTGCCACCACACTGTTTTGTATGTTTTCTCCCCTGATACAACCTCTTGTTGCTTCCCTCCTTCCCGCACCTTTCCAAAGCGCCTTTCTAAACCTCTACTTCATGGTTATTAAGCACCCCTACGTTCTCCGCCTTTCCACTGTTGAACCTTCCCTCCATGTTTCTGCTTTTAACTGAAATCTGCCTCTCCATTCAGGATTCTCATTCCCCTGGAGCCTTTGGAAGTAGAGGCTGCTCATTCTCTCCCACTCCACAGCCTTCGGGGTCTGGATGTGGGGTTGGTGTCCCCTTTGCTCTCATTGCTGTTCCCTCGCTATTATTCTTCTCTTCCTAAGCAAAAAGTTCTGCTTTGCTCATGAGGCTTGTGCCTGCCTCTTCTTTTCCTAGAAGCTGCCACCTACTGACTTCTAGGTCCCTCCTGTATTTATTGCAGCATTTGGCTCATAGTTCTTCTCTACCCCTGGCTTGTCATCATTCTGGGTGACTATGAAGCCTACATGCCTGACCCATCCTAGGTTCGTTAACTGGTTCAATCACAGGGGCTTTCACTCACCTCCAGGCCATTTCAGTCCCCACGCTCACGGCTACACCAGACTGTATTATCACCTAGATCTGCTCCACTTCTGAAATCTGAAGTCTCAATATACTGCTGGCCAATCACCATCTCCGTTACTTCCACTGTGCTGGTTCTTCGGCCTTATCAAAATGTCCCTTCTCCTGACTCTTCTGCTTTATTCTTTTCCGACTGGTTCCTAATATTTTCAATTCCTTCTTGACTCATTGTAGACACCAAGATCCATCATTTCCTGTAATCAACCACTCTAATTTTCAAGGATCTTTGCACCTGTTGTGTGTGATAACTTCATGTAGATTCAAAATAGTGGGGGGGGGGGAGGAAACAAGTCTTACTTCATATAAAAGTGGAAATAATATGAATTCCCTATATTTAAGAAACTGTTAGGAATCGCACGCCAAAGCTGGGGGAGTCCAGTGAACAGTAATCTGTTTTTATGCCACTGCCACCAGGGTGGTGCCACTTTAGCTGATAAACAGAACCGGCTGCCGTGTTTGGTGAGTGCTGTGTGAACCTCACTGCTGTTTATGAACGGCGGAACTTCTGTGGCTGACTGTGATGACTAATGCGCTGCTATTTTACAAACCATGTTATTATAACTGAAAATATTTTTATATTCTGTAACAATATCTCTCAAGCATTCATTAAGCAGTGGTTCTAGTGATAGTGCTGAAAAACATACCCCCAAACAGTAAATGTGGAACAGAAGTTAGTTGTGATAAAACACTATGAAGAAGGCCAAACATCCACTATAACACACTGGGCTGTTAATTTAGGAGAGAACACACTGTAACAATTAGAGCTAATGAAGAAAAAAAGTAATAACAAGTATTCATATGCCACAATGCTGTACACTCATGCATCCCCCAAAATATCCCTTTTACATTTTTTCCTGTGGGAAAATTAGTCTCGAAGTTTTATATCCTCAGATCACTTTGGAAATGCATCTATTACACAAATGTAAACGCCTTCTTCAAATACAGTGCTTTTCATGAAATGTTTCTCTCCATTGCTATGTCCCAGGCATACAGTAAACAGTGTGGTGGTTATCAGCATGGGATTTGGAGCAGGCTGCCTGGGTTTGTGTCCCTCAGCTCCACAGCTATAAGGCTGTGGGTAGGTTACTGAACCTCTCTGGGCAACAGTTTCCTCTTCTGAAAAGTTAGGATGATAACTCTACCTACCTCAGAGTAGTTGTGAGGACGGAATGAGTTAATGTATGTAAGACACTTACAACCCTGTATGGCATTGAGTAAAAAACTCCATGAGTGTTAACCACTGTCATTGTCGTTGGTATCATCATGATTGCCATCATCAGCTTCCCATCAACCGTTGATAATGCTTAAGAGCCAACCAAGCCAATTCCCACTCACAGCAACCCTGCAGTACAGAGCAGGACTGCCCCATAGGGTTTCCAAGGCTGTAAATCTTTACACAAGCAGACTACCACATCTTTCTCCCATGGAGCGGCTGGTGGGTTTGAACTGCTGACCTTTTGGTTAGCAGCTGAGCACCGCACCACCAGGTCTCCTCTGATAATATTTACAAGACTGAATCTGTTTCACTGGGGGAAAAAAAAGGTGCCTCTTTATTCATAGTATATGAATTGCTCATAGTATATGTAGTGGTTACTCACTGGATATACAGGGGATGGAAGACACTACTCTTTTTTGGCTTTTTTCTTTTGAGAAACTGTCAGAAACCTTCATCACCGTTCTAAGTATCACTGTATAGTACAGTAGGCAATATTTAACGGGCCTTTTCTAGTGTGAGTATTGTGTAAACGATATGATTTTGAATAGGGCCTGCTCAGACAGAAATATTTGTATTTACATCAGGCAATTTAACAGTCTGTGTCAGCTGAACGTTTCTTCAGCCAGTCTTACCTTCAGCCTGTCTTTGGGCAGTGCAACAACCCCCTGCTTGATGATTTCCAGGACCCGTTCCACAGAAAGCTCAGCTCCAGCTTGCAGCAACCTTGAGCTAAAGAAGGTGATCACCTGGAATGTAAAGTGTTATTTTTTAAACAAGTAGATGTATGAAACGTATTGTCAGTACACGCCCTTCTCCCATGGTAATCAAACCACCTTAATTCCATTTCTAGAGTGACCTGGCTTTTCATTCACTAGCCCCTCTAAATGCAATCCTCTATGTGCAGGATCTGAAGGCTGAATCAGCCAAAGCTGGTTATTCAGGGCTGATTTCCATTCTGTGAATTAGGTAGCCTCCTGAAGTCTGCTTTCTTGTACTGCCTCACCTTGCATTTCTATTTTATTTAGAGAACAGCACCCATTAGAAAGTCAAAGAGAAAGCTAAAGTCTAAATCTTATCAATTTTAAGGCTTAATAGTAGCTCTCAGAGAAGGCTTAATAAGAACGAAATTTGAAGCTAATGGCTACAATGATGTTTTGGGGATTATCTATTAATTTAATTTATCCACATCACCTTTTTTATCCCTGATCACCAGGGAAAACTCAACAGTAGACTATAATTACTTTTGTTTCATGTCACAGCACAGTCTGAACTAGCAAGATGCTAACACAGGAGCATTCTGGGAATAATGCTGTTCCTAAACTAAAAGAATGTCATCATGTTTTTGCAAATCATTTTTAAAACCATAATGTTGATAAATCAAGACTATAACCCAAAACCTACTGCCACTAAGTTGATTTTGACTCAGAGTGACCCTTCAGGGCAGAGCAGAATTGCCCCATGGGGTTTCCAAGGGGCGGCTAGTGGATTTAAACTGCCGATCCTTTGGTTAGCAGGGCTAAGCAGAGCTCCTAGTAAGACTATAAAACCCAAAAAACCCAAACCCTTTGCCATCGTTGAGTTGATACTGATTCATAGTGACCCTAATGGACAGAGTAGAACTGCACCACAGGGTTTCCAAGGAGCGCCTGGTGAATTTGAACTGCCGACCTTTTGGTTAAGAAGCCACAGCTCTTAACCACTATGCCACCAGGGTTTCCAATAAGACTACAGACCCCGTTTTATTCAAGAGAACAACACTTAGGTGTTTATACTCAGATATGTGAATACATATATGGTTTACTTTTTTCTAAAAGTTAAACATCTCCCTTACATGTTTTCTATTTTATAGGAAAAATAATATTAAGTTAAAAATAATTCTTTGCCAACATTTTTATAACTTTCCTTCAAGATTACTCTCTTAAGTATTAATTGTTCAAGAGTAGAATATCTTTTCTCTTAACCATTCTAGTGGAAATGGGCACTGAAATGCATTTGTTCTGGAAAGTGAAGAGACCCAGCTGGAGCCAGGGACCGCTAATAAACTTGTGCCTCAGACGCTGTGGCGATGTGTGAAAACAAAGGCAGCCTATGGCTGGTTACACTGCTTTTGATTTGAGACAAATCATTTCTTCATCTGAAGCAGTTTGTCATTACCAGCTCCTTTGCAAGTTGCTTATTTTGTTCACAGAAGGTTGGTTTTTCAATATATGCCTAAGGGTCTTATTTTTCCCAAGTTAGGTTTTAAACTCCTTTTGGGAACTCTGGGATGAACTTTTATTCACAGAGCTTATATGCAGCAGGTATTCCAACTGATTTCTTGTAGTACAGTGAATAAATCTTTGAGGAAAGACATAACATAATAGAAAACATATATAAGAGCTTTATTAAAATATTTTAAAATACGTAACAGGAAGGATGCCAAATAGTTTCCTTTTATATAACTATCTTTACAGGTTTTAAACATAAAAATGAATTCTGAGAAAAAATGTCGTTAACCATATAAATTGCCAGTGTGAATTTTACAGTGTCCTGAAGATAAAAATGGTCCTTGCCTTGCCTATACCATACAACTATTACAGTTCACTGCATCCGTTCTCCACTTATATTCAGCCCTTCCTTGATTTAGGCAGCTAGGAAATTTCTTTCACGTCCTCTCCTGTTTGGTGCGGTAATATTTTGTTGTGCTGCTTTATCAGTCAGGTGATATCATCTTATGAGTCAGACGGGAAGGATACATACCAGGGGCTAACAGAAATTTGGCCACTTGAAAAATATCTGTTTAACTCCTTCTGCAGAAAGTAAAAGTGCTCCAAGGTTAGTCACGTCTGTCTCAGTATTGTTGAATGTCCTAATGAAAAATATCAACTGTCAACTCCCTGTCAGCTAAAAATAACAGTAGATTCATAGTCTCCTTTACCAACACTTTTCAAGGTTAACTCCATGAAAGAAGAAAATAGCAAAGGCTCGCTCTAAGCCAAAGTTTCAGGGGCACTTAGGGGAGGTGAGGGGAAAGTAAAGTGCTGATATTTACCTTTATCATGACATTCTTTTCAAAATATGTAAAAGGAGTGTAAAATGTTTTTAATGAATTTCCAGTGTACCCAGCATTATTTTGGATGGTAATATTCAATAAGAAAATTGTTGGAATACCTACTCATTTTGAATCTTAGGTTTACCCAAGTGAGTGTTGAAAATATGGGATTTGTAATGAGAATACCTGGATTCAAGGCCCTGCCGAGTGACTTACTAGCTAAGTGACTTTAAGCCAACCATTTCCTCTCAAGCCGTGCTCTGCCTCCTCACAGGGATGGTTTGAGGGTCAAATGAGTTACTGTATCAGCACCAAATCTGCAATGATAAAGCCCTATGCAAATATGTGTTTTTATCAGCTATGACAATGATTCTTAGGAAGGGATTTGCTAAAATCACTCAGGAAACCTTCTCAACTACAGGTGTCCAGGCCCCAACCCCAAACCTACTAAATGAGAATATTGGGGGTGGTGGAATTTTTGTAAAAAGTCGCCCAGCTGATTCTGATACATACCCTAGATACTGTTCTTCTATTTATTGATATTTTCACAGTGACAACTCTCAGCAAAAAGTCAGAACTTACTGACAAAAAAGACTGAAGTATTAGGATTCACATTTCTTAAATGCTTGGGGAAATTAAAAACACAAAGGCTGACTTTCAGTGGAGGAGGGATGGCCCTGGCTACAGGGGTTACTGTACATTAGGCTGATGTGAGGTCTACTTAAGACCAAACTAATTGTTGAAAAGACAACTTAAAGCTTAAAGGAGTGAGATTCTTCAAAAATAAAAACAAAAAACGTGAGAAATTTTGATTCTTAAATATTAAAAGCTCAGAAAAACTATCCTTCTTTAAGAGAAACTGTATCCCATAGACACACTAAGACGCTCATCACTGACTACCCAAACCTTCCACAAATGTTTAAAACTGTGGAAGCAATGTTTTTCCTGAAGAAATTTAGAGAATGACAGGATTTTATTTTCTGCAGTTTTCGTTGGTATTCTGATTTAACATTATTAATATCTCAGAGAACTGTGAAGATGAGTAAATACATATTATATGTTTAGAGACCCAACAGGGAAGATAAAAATATGAGAAACTAGAACAGTATTATATCATGAGAAATGAGCCAGTCAGTGTTAGCCTTGGTTACCAATTTTCTTAATTTTAAGAGCAAAAACATTTTTGTTGTTGTTAATACTTCGTTTTCCTGTTTTCATTTATAGTCACGTGTTGCTTAATGTCCATAATACAATCTGTCAAATAGGATGTTATATGATTTGGACCTTGTGTGAGCATGTTATATAAAGGAACTCCCTGTACAATCTGTAGTTACAAACCAACCCCCGTAAAGCCTATTATATTAAAACCTTACAGGAGCCTGCCAGGCAAAGCTGAAGCGCTGTATCCACTGGATACGGAGGCTGGCCTTGCTGGGTGTGTGGCAGCAGGCCAGGCTGTCCAGGCATGGGGGGGGGGAGCTGCAAGGGGAGGTGGCTGCAAGGACCAGGTGGGGAGTGAGTGTGTGGGTGCTGGGAGCATGGCTGGTGGTGGTGGCCCTGGCTGCTGCTGCCCTGTTGATGCAGCCGCTTCCTGATCATGCACAGCCACCGCTGTTCACCTGGAGCCAGGAGCCCACAAGCACCCAGGGGCCTGGCTGGCGCCTCCGCCAGCTTTCAAGGCAGGAGCTGCCCTGCTTCGAGAGTGAAAGGCTGCATAGCTGCTGGGTGGGTGAATGGAGCCAGGAGGAGGGAGGGGAAGGAGGAAGAGGACGTGGAGGAGGCACTGCAGGGATTGGGATGCGTCCTGGAGCCCTGCTGCCTGTTCACTTTGGGGATTGGGGGCGGGGCGGGGGGCTTTAAAACCATTAAAAACCCACCCACTGCCGTTGGGTTGATTCCGACTCATAGCGACCCTTTAGGATAGAGTAGAACTGCCTCGTAGAGTTTCCAATGAGCGCCCTGTGGATTCAAACTGCCAACCTTTTTGGTTAGCAGACGTAGCTCTTAACCACTATGCCACCAGGGCTTCCTGTTTTAAAACCATTAACCATAAAAAACCCATTACCATCGAGTCCATTTTGACTCATAGCGACCCTATTTAAAACCATTAGGGGGAGATAATAAACAAAAGGAGAGCTGCTTTCCTTTCAAAACAAAACAAACTTATTGTATCACCGACACATATGCCATCAGGCAAAGGATGCTATGCAGTACATGACTGTCCTAAATCTCCATGCTGTATCTAGCATTCCAAAACGCCAAATGGGAAAGAATCAGCATGATTACCAGGCTTTCTCTTTGTCTCTGTCCAATCTGTTAATTTAGCAAAGCAGGCATATAACTTATCTTCCCATAGTTTGAGACTCTGCAATATCATGGCAGGTAATGTCATTGTCTTCTTAATCAATCAGTCAATACTACGCTGCAACATGCTGGCCTATGTTCTTACCTAACTGAAGCCAAAAAACTTCAGAATCCCTAGAGACAAGTGATAACAGAAATTCTTATATTTACTATTGCTTTGGAAGTCTTACAACAGCAAAAGATTTACTAATGTACTTCATTAGCTTTCTTGTTGTAACAGTCCAATGGGAAATTTTTTCAGCAGAATAAAATTTAATTAAAGCTACTTTAAAGTAGTGAATAAAAGAAGTGGCTTTTCTTAAAATGAATATTCTATGAAAAGCATATTTCATATTAAAAGTTGAAAAATTTGAGCACTTTCAAAAAGCTCATCAATAGACAAGACAAAGCATGGAAGATGTAAACTAGCGAAAACTATGGAAATTCATTATAAAGGCTCCAACCTCTCCTAGCTCAAACAACAGACCACAGACAGAGTATGTTAAGGTGATGCCTATACCACCCAGCATACAATGATCTCAGGGCTCATTTCACCCCCCTTTTTGGTGTTCAGAAACCCTGAGGAGACTTGGCCAAGGCTGTGAAATAGGGATTGATAAGTCAATAACATAGGAGATCAATTTTTGAGAGAATGATATCAAGATCATTGGTTTCATTAGGGGAAAGAATCACTAATTTTGTTACAATATAAATGAAAATTGTGTGTTAGATTCAAATTATAATCTTATTTTTGTTATAAGGATTTTCTGATTAATTGACCAAAAATAAATAAATAAATAAATAGAGGAAATCAACTAAACCTAGCTTGAATGTCGGGATATTTACTTGAAAGATCAGACCATTTTGGGAAAATGGAAGCTGAGAAAAAAACAGCCAAGTTGGCAGCTGTTAAGCTAAACTATTGTTTGGTTTTAAGAAGATTCCAGGGTATATTTTTGGTTAAAGGTTTAAAGATGACCTCAGGGCAATAGTTTCAGGGCCCAATCTACATTTTTAACATCCCAGGAGGTCAGACTCATGCATCTAATTACACATTCACAGACAACCATTTGCGTCTCAACCATAATTTGGCTAAACTGGGATTCTGGATTTTTTCCCTACTCACACCTACACCTGCTCTTGTGCCTGTCTTCTCATTATTTGATTACTGAAGCCAAATATCTAGGGGTTAAAAAAAAGAATTTTGCTTCATTTATTTATTTAGGACACTTACATATTTTAACAAATTCAAAACGGTATACAGCAAAAAGAAAGCCTCGTTCCCAGGTCTATTCCTTCACCCTAGTGCTTCTCCCCAAAGGCAACCATTATTCAGGGTTTTTTTGTTTTGTTTAAGGTATTTTATGCATATATATATATATTCTTTCTTCTCTATCACACAAATGACAGCATTGTTTTGCATCTTTTTTTTTTCACTGAAGAGTACACCTAGTAGATTGTTCAATCAATACTTAATAATCTGCCTCATTCCTTTTAAGAGCTGCATATGGCACAGCCGTTCTACAGGGATTGCAGAGGTACAGCAATACAGTCACGTGTCACTTAATGCCCACGATGTGTTCTGTGAAATAGGACATCATGTGATTTGGACGTTGTGCGAACATGCTCAAATTGCAAGCAAGGGCATTTACTGATTTTCTACCTTTGTGTTGTTTAATAACGTTTTGTTTTACTTCCAAATTGATACTGCTCCTTTGCCTCTTACTGCTGCTATCACTAGCATTGGTTTTGCTGCATTTGGGAGCCATGAGGCACTTCACGGTAATATTTTCGCAAGAAAATTAAACAAAGAGATAATGCTACAACACTTGAGACGCTTGATACACTAGATTGGATGCTGCTGCCTACGACTTGAAGCATACGCTATTATAAGGTAAACTTTTTGTTTGTAAGTAGGGAAAGTTCACATTAAAATAACAGAGAAAATACAGTATAGCACCTAAGCCAGTAACATGGGCATTTATTATGACTATCAAGATACACGTTATAGGTTATATACATGTATTGCACCATTATATGGCCTGGCAGCACAATTGCTTTGTATACAAGAGACATGAAACACATGTGCTACATGCGGGAAGCTGTTGCATTTGCCATGTCTGGTTACATCCTCTATGTCCAATTCGCTGATTGGGATTTCTGAACTCTACTATAAGCTTGTGGGAACATGGACGTATATGTGGTTGGATATTGCCCAAATGGATGTTATGCAGCGCACGACTGTATAATGAATGGGAATTTATTCAAACAGTGCTATGATGAGTAACACTGTACATATATAACTTCTCAAATGTGTATGTATTACTGTAAGATACTGTTCATGATATTTCAACATTTCTAGAAGTGGAACTGCCGCATCATTTTTTTTTTTTTAAGTAAAAACCACCATTTTGCCTGTCAGAGAGACTACTGTTTATAGGTCTATCAACAGTATGGATTACACCTCAACATAAAGAAAACAAAAATCCTCACAACTGGACCAATAAGCAACATCATGATAAATGGAGAAAAGACTGAGGTTGTCAAGGATTTCATTTCACTTGGATCCAAAATCAACACCTGTGGAAGCAGCAGTCCAGAAATCAAAAGATGCACTGCATTGGGCAAGTGTGCTGCAAAAGACCTCTTTAAAGTGTTGAAAAGCAAAGATGTCACCTTGAAGACTAAGGTGTGCCTGACCCAAGCCATGGTGTTTTCAATTGCCTCATACGCAAGTGAAAGCTGGACAATGAATAAGGAAGACTGGAGAAGAACTGATACCTTTGAATTGAGGTGTTGGTGAAGAATACTGAATACACCATGGACTGCCAAAAGAATGAACAAATCTGTCTTGGAGGAAGTATAACCAGGATGCTCCTTAGAAGCAAGGAGGGTGAGAGTATGCCTCACATACTCTGGACATGTTATCAACAGGAATCAGTCCCTGGAGAGGGACATCATGCTTGGTAAAGTGGAAGGTCGGCAAAAAAGAGGAAGACCCTCAACAAGATGGACTGACACAGTGGCTGCAACAATGGGCTCAAGCGTAACAACAATTGTGAGGATGGCACAGGACTGGGCAGTGTTTTGTTCTGTTGTACATAGGGTCGCTATGAGTTGAAACTGACTCAATGGCACCTCACACCACCACCACCAACAATAAATATTATCTTCATTAATGAAGCACTAACTTGTTGATTTCTGCCAGTCAGATAGGGAAAACCAAAAGATCCATTTTTATCTCTTTTTTGGTGAACTGTCCATTTCCTTTATCTATTTTTTCTTTTTAGTAAAAAAAAAAAAAATCTTTTTATTAATTTATAGAAATGGCAGTGGGTTTGGTTTTTTGGTTTATTTCCATTATTAAAAATTCAAACCTAGTGATATGAATTGTAAATATTTTTCCTACTTCTGCGGCTTATCTTTTGTCGCTGCATGTTTTTTCCTATATAGAAATGTTTAATTTTTATGTAGTCATATTTACCAATATTTAAAGATTTCAGGTTGTGTCATATATTAAGAAGGGCTTTTTCTAGGCCAAGAGTATACATATTCCATATATCACATAGATACTAAGGATGCAGTTTACCAAACTACCTACATGTTTTGTCCCTACTGCCTTAAGTTCCACAGAGCAGCAAATCTGCAGTGATGCTGTTTTAGTTAGTATACTATGAGCGCTGACTTTTCACACGCATCCTAAATTCTCAGCATTAGCTCTTCAAATGTTTCATCTCTCTCTTCTGCTTCTGGGAAGCCAATTAATTCTTTGTTACACCAAATCATTCACAGTGAGCAAATTAATTTTCCTAAACTGCTTTATCTGTACATTGAGGATTATCATCAAATATATCGCACAGGTTTTTTTTTTTTTAATGAGGATTAAATGAGATAATGCATGGAAAACACTTAGCAGGCATGCAATAAGAGCTAACAATAGCAACGATGATGATAACATGAACAGGGAAGAAACAAACAGTTTTTGATGTGGTTTAAATAAACGCTTGAGGCTAAATAATCCAAATGTTGTGTTGTAACATAATGATCTATCATTTATTACATTTAGGATTACAGAAAAAAAGAAGCTCTAAATCAGTCTTTTGTTGAAAATGCAAAGAAAATGTTGGATACCACAAAGAAAGGTATTTATTAAATCAGAAAGCATTTGCCCCAATATATTGCAGGTATATCCATCTATCTATATCTATCTATCTATCTGTATCTCTATAAAAAAAAAAAAATTCTTTTTTTTTTTTTAATGTAGTGCAACGTTCAGGTGACTATCCTAAAAAAAATAAAAGAAGGAAGGAAAGGAAGGAACTGGAATCAGAGAAGGATCCAGAGAAAGGCAAAAGTCATGAGAAATGGGAGAGAGGACTGCCATAAGGGCAGACAAGAACAACTGGGATAATGTAGATTAGAAATAATAAAGGCTGAAAAAGGACATACTGGATATTTATATAATTTAAGGATGTAGATAAATCTTAGAAAACCAGGAATATCACCCAGCCTGAAGGAGAAACATTTCAAAACAAACACAAGAAAATATTAATTATGTAGTATTGCTATGCCCATTTTGGGGTGATATTCTTAGGTTCAGTTAGACACTAAGAGTCTCGAGACTACCATAGGCCACACCTGGCATCAGATTAATTTAAAAGGATAAAAAGATAAGAAAAATAGCATGCTTCCAGGATAGTCACAGGTGTTAGTTTTCCTTGGGAGTCCTCACAGTAGTCTCAGGGTTAATCTTTGGCCTGTAAATGACAACTCAGAAGCAAGAAAATAAGGTAGATGCAACAGCCCTCCCAATTTAGAAGCCATGTCCCAAACAGAAACCAAAATCTGGTGTGACAGTCTCAGTTTCTGGGTCCCTGCAAGGGACATATCCAGTTATAAGAGTTTTTTTCACTCGGGGAAGTCCAAAGCTATGGCTTTCCACCATGTATCAGTAGTTCACTCACAGTCTTCCCAGTCCAGATTCAGCCTACCACTCAAATGCCATTTTTATCATAGCAGTGTTGCCTGGTAACACAGCTGACGTTCCACCTTCATCAGATTTCCAGGGGAACAGAGCGAGAAGTAGCTTAATCCAAGGTCAATTTCTCACGCAGAAGGGCCAAAGGTTTTGTTAAATCTTTACTCACAAATATAATGCTTCTTAAATTCAGTACTCCCAAAAATGGTACTAGCAAGATGAAATAGAAATGACTTTGGACAAATCCATGATTAGCATGGCTACAGATGGATTTTCAGAAGTCAATAAGTAGCCTGTAAAGCTGTCTTTACGAAGAAAAAAAATTTCCTCCCTACATTATAACCCTTAAGACTGTTCTTAAAAAAAAAAAAAAAAATTGTTCTTAGGAATCAGCTATTAGGAAGAATGGATAAAGGAGCAATGGATAAAGGCTCTGCCTCAGCACAGCAGCTCCTGTTGTGGAGCTTTTCTTTGAGAGCCGGGACCAGAGCAGAAGGCTCAACCCCCCGAGAAGATCCCTGTGGACTCTTCACTTTTTCATGGAGGTAAAGCTTCCTCGGAGCCCTGGTGGCATGGTGGTTAAGAGCTCAGCTGCTAACAAAAAAGTCTGCAGTTAGAATCCACCAGCCACTCCTTGGAAACCCTATGGGGCAGTTCTACCCTGTCTTATAGGGTCGCTATGAGTCCGAATTGACTCAATGGCAATGGGTTTTTAAAATTTCTTTGTCTTTTTGCATTCTCGTCTCTTACCAAAGCATATATCTAAAATTAATTCTTGGACTATAAACTATAGTCTACCCAGCTGTCAAAAAGCATCTACCCTACAAAAAAGACAGGGATAACCTGTAATAGGTACTTCATGGATAATGTGTTTTATGATGTTATTTCACAAAAACGATTCTCAGCCGTAAAAGGATGACCTTATACCAATTAAACCCAGAGTTAACAAGGATATGGGGCCAGAGAAGAAGTTTTTGAGAAGCTTGACGAAGCTCCCAACAAATCCTAAATATTGAAAAAATCTACATGAGAGTACTGGTTCATAATGGTGAGGATTTAATTATAGATAGACCTGCCTAAAAATGTGAAGCCTGCCTCTGAGAAACAAACATGCTCATATGAAATGGTGTTTCAGCTTTATCTTTATTATACTGATGACACACCAACTCAGATGCCCCAATTCTGAAGGAAATCTAAGTGATGATATTACCTTAGGAAAACAGCAAGAGTGTGCATAGCAAGATATTATGCTACTGTTGCAACTCTTAGGTATACAGTTAAAGCAACTTAAGAAAAGCCAAAAGGAAAAAAAAAAAAATAACCAAAACTGACAGCAAAGAATTCTTATTTCTGTTTACTTTGCCATAGATTACATGCCAGTAATCATGAAACAGCAGTAATATGAAACAAATCAATAAAACATGTAGTTAAACTCACATGTAACGGTGTAGATTCTGGCATTTCACCAGCTGATAAAATCAGAAGTATTAAAAGTCTGGAAGGGGAAGCTGGTTATAGCCCAAAGATGATTTCAGTTACATACCTAACAAGTATACAGGACTCTACTGGGATGAGAAAAAATTAACTTATTTTGGTAAACAGGCTTAAACGTCTTAAATTTGATCACAGTCTATGAGCCCTGGTGCCGCATGGTTAAGAGCTCGGCTGCTAACCAAAAGGTCAGCAGTTCAGATCCACCAGCTGCTCCTTGGAAACCCTACAGAGCAGTTCTACCCTGTCTTATAGGGTCGCTATGAGTCGGAATCAAATTGATGGTAACGGGTTTGGTTTTTTTTTTTGTTGTTGTTACATATTGTTGCCACCCAGAAACAGAGGTTTTCACTCTAGAGGCCACTTTCCACCTCACCCTCCCCTCACCGATTTTGCCTAGCCTCTTTCTACCTCAGCATTTAAAACACCTGGCAGAAAGACAAAAAACACCCAGGCAGATAGGCTTATATCCCCCAGGGATTCAAACCAGTTCATTCCTATTCACCCCCCTGTTAAGAATGTGCATTTCCAGCCCAGATACACTGAATCAGAACCTACAGTTTGACAGGATCCCCAGGTGATTCTTATGTTTTGTCAAGACATAGATTTATACATAAGAATCAGCAGGGAGTCCTGACATCCTGACAACCCCAGGAGCCTGGAGAATTCTTATCTGAGGACACTGATCAGCCCAAGAGATACAACTTAAAGATACCGTCATTAGGGGATTCCCAAGCAAATGGCTACCTGATTAATAGGTGTTTCAAAGACAGGAAATAGCAGGGAAGAAATAATTTTAAAAAATATGATAGTTCTGAGAACAGGAGTCTCTAGACTGAAAGGATCCTCCAAGTGCCCCATGTAATTAACCAAGGCACAGCATCATGAAATTTCAGAACAGAAGCATCATGAAATAAGAACAGTTTCCAGAGAGAAAAAGTCATACGTAAAGAAGGAAAAACATTTTCAGATGTGAGAAATTACCAAAAAAAAAAAAAAAAAAAATCTATTTCCCCTCCACCGCTTTCCCAGAAAGCAACTGAATGTATGTTCCACCAAAATGAAACCGTAAACCAAGAAAGAGGAAGACACTGGAGCCAAGGAACAGCTCAAGCCAACATGAGAGAGAGATGAAGAAAATTCTGAGGAGGATGTTGCAGCTGTGCCGGAGAGCCCGCTTACGGTCAGGCCAGGCCGAGGCAGGAAGAGAAGTCTCCAGGAAAAGAACGGCACCGAGAGCTTGACCATCTGAGAGGAATTTTAGAGTTCTGTCAGAAAGTCTGTAGCTGGGTTAGTAATAGGATGTTTATAACAAATATAGAAAAGAAAGACCTAGAATCCAGAATATATAAAGAATGTCCACAAATTGGTAAGAAAGAGTTAAAGAAAACAGGAAATCAAATGGTCACGAAAAGTATATTATGCTCATCCTCATTAGCAATCAAGGAATTACAAATTAAAATGACAGTGAGATGGCCACTACATAACTGAAAAAACCAAGTGGTTATGAGGATGTGAAGCAATAGGAGTTCTCATACACACGGGTCAGAGTACCACCCTGTGGAAAAGAGCTGGTACGATACACATCACCAAGCAATTCCACTCTTAGGTGTATACCCTAGATGACAGCACGTACCTGCTCATGACAGTACAGGTACAGGAATGTTCATAGCATCACTGCACGTAATAGTCCAAAATGCCGAACAATTCCAAATATCCATCCATAGTAGAAAGGATAACTGCAGTGTGATTAATTACTTCTGTGTGGGGCCTTTCCAGCCATGTCTTGTAACACCCAACCAGGTGACTGTGTGATAGGTTAACTGTGGCCTACCAAGGGGATCGGTCAGTTTTGCTTTAAAAGAAAGCCAATTCCAGGAGCCCACCACCACCTAGGAAGGAGAGATCAGCAGGAGAGGTCCAGCAGCAGAGACCCGGCAGCAGGACACGGCATGTTGGGCTTCCCAGTCCACAGAGAGAGAAAACTAAATGCCTTTGGGCAGAGACTGAGGGCCAGGGAGAGAGGTGCCTGAGAACATAGCTGGGAAAAGGCTGTCCTGATTGAAGAACTGTATCCTGAGTGTTCCTGAGCCTGAAACGTAATTGTTACTTCCCAAATAAACCCCATAATTTTGAGTATCGTTTGTGAGTTGTGTGTGACCATTGCAATGAATAATTGAACCCAGTAGAGAGCGCTGTGCGGAGGGATGGTTGGTGTCAGAATTAGCAAAAACAGCCGGGGAGAAGAGGCTCATCTGTTGATCTTGGTTCTCCTTCCCCCTTGCGGGGTTGGGGGAAGTCAGACACTGCCAAGCCATTTTCACAATGACTAAGATGTGACATATCCATATGCTGGTATAGATAGTATTTAGCACAGAAATAAACAAATATGACCATACCGCACACATGGATTAATCTTACCAACAAGGGTGTTAAGTGAAAGCCGCAAGGCATGGACCACTGCCTGACACTCCCGCTGTGTTTCCCTGTACGATGGCTACTTCCAGTCTTCTCCATTCTCCTACATATCCCACCTCACTCTCAGCAGATAATACAGCTTTCACAGAGAAACAGACAAAAATCTTGCTCCAATGAAGCTTATTTATGATTAAAATTATATACTTATACAGTAAAACCTGTGAGAGCTTGAACCTGTGTAAGGTGGAAACCTGTCAGAGAAGGAAAACTCAAATATTGTCCACTAAAATGAGTGATAGGAAAGTTGTAAGACTGCACCCTGTCAAAGGTGGAAGACTTGCAAGTCCCCAAAAAACAAGGCAATCCCATCGAGTTCCGGCTCTCACAGGTTTCACTGTAGTTGTGTAATAATTTAATTACTGAATATCTTCCTAAATATATAAGTAACACAAGGAAAGGGACAGTGGCTCCTTAGTTTACTCTTGGGTCTAGCACTGTCTATTGTATCGCTCATTTGATAAATATTTATGAAATCAAACTGGACTGAAAAACACTAATATAGCAATAGAAAATTTAGCAAAAAAATTTTTAAAATAAGGACATGAAGTGAAAGTTCACAGACCTATGAAAAATGTTCAGCCACACTAGTAATGGAAGAAATTGAAGTAAAAATAATGAAATACTATTTTTGCTATAAAGAGACAAGTATTAAAATGTAACAGTCAAAGCTGTAAGAGTTGCAGTGACAGACCCTCTTGTAGATCGCCTGTGGAGGGATAAGGTGATACACAGATGCATAAACTGTACAGTGTTTCTGGAAAGCAATTTGGCAATATGTGCTGAATCTTGAAAATACAGATAACCCCTGACACAGTAAAATTCCAGTACTAAGACTCTGTACCAAACAAAAAAAGGTCAAGAAATGTGAGGCAAAATGAGCTTATAAACTGTTCATTAATTATGAATTAATGTGAAATATTGGAAAAAATAAAAAATGAACGACAGTAAGATAACGGCCAAATCGATTTTAGGACATCTACAAGTTATGAAAAAAAAATTTTTTTTAAGTTATACAGATACTAAAATGTAAGGTTTCCAAAAAGCTGATGATACCACAGAAAAATATGGATCATCTAAATAATATTAAGTAAAATGACAGAATACAGAACAGTATAAAGTATGATCTCAATTCTATTAAGTATGCTTGTATACCTCCCACCCCCCGCCACAGGGAATGCAGCAACTGTTAACAGCAGAACAGACTCCAGATAGAGTTAATGTTAAAAGGACGACTCTTATCACTGCAGTTCTTATCAAGGTTTGTTAAATTAAACTTTCCTTGCTTTAATACTTAAAAAAAAGAACCGTAATAATTATGTCTATTTATACTTACCAAGTCAATATTTTGCATTATATCCTGAAATGATGGGTGAGTTCGAAATTGTTCAAAGAGATCTCGTTTGTAAAGCAGGGCATACACCAAGTTTGGGTTGTGGTGCAGAGAATTTGTCAGGCAGGAATTGATGATCTCTAACATCATTCGAATCACTTCTTCAATGACATTTAGGTCTTGCGCCTTACAAAGAAAGGAAACCCCCACAAAGAGTCAGTGTTTTTTCCTTGGGATCAAATTATCAGAATGAAAGCAATTCTTTTAAAATTATTACAGCATTGGAAAGATAATGCAGAAGAGGTAAATCTCTACATAATTAATTTTTTTCAAGAATCTTTAGAATTAGGTGTATCAGTTACTAAAGGGTGAGTTAAAATCTTTTGAACTTAGTACGGTGATAATCAGGAATTGCAAATAATAAATGATAGACTCACCAACTAAAGGTCAAGTTGGTGCTTACAGCCTCTCACTTATGTGGTCCTTATTCGTATTCTTGTCACTGTATCACATTAGACTGTGCCTCCATGTAAAGTGGTGGTAGGGTCTTACTGATCCCAAGAAAAGTGCCTAATTCATAATATTACTTTATTTCCCTGAACCATCATTTCAATCACTACATTTACAGATAAGTAGACTACGGTTTTGTCTCTCTTTCCTCAAGAGTTAACAGTCTTTGAAAAGCTGAACATAAAATAATTAAGACAGCAAAACTCAAAGTAGGCAATCAATGAATCTCTTAGAAGAAAAAGCTGAACATAAAATAATTAAGACAGCAAAACTCAAAGTAGGCAATCAATGAATCTCTTAGAAGAATAACTTAAAGTGCAAAGGTATGGGTAAATACAACAGACATTCTTTCTCCTCTTGAGTTTTCTAAATTATGTGTGATAGTCAAAGCAAACATCATAACATTTCCAATGAGGTTCTCCATACATAAAGAAAATATCTAAGGTAATTACAAACAGGGGAAGTAAAGGGATTTAAAGGAAGGTTAAGGTTTCTATACCTCACTTGAACCAGTAAAATGTCAATATTAGTAGACGGGACACATTATGTATGTATAATACCTCAAACAACCAGTAAAAATCTACACAAAGAGATACACTCAAGAATACTACAGATATACCTAAAAACTGTTCAAATAACCCACAGGAAGGCAGGGGAAAAAACACAAAAACACAGACAAATGAAAAGCAGGTAACAAACAGAAAATATCCTCATGCAAAGAAAGAATCTAGACACAGCTTACTTTCTTCACAAAAATTAACTAAAAATGGATCACAGACCTAAATGTAAGATGTAAAGCTATATAAGAGAAAATCTGGATGATCTTGGGTTTAGTAATGACTTTTGGGACACAATGGCAAAAGCACAATCCATAAAATTGGTAAGTTGGACTTCATTAAAATAAACTGCTCTACAAATGACACTGTTAGGAGAATGAAAAGACAAACCACAGATGGGGAGAAAACATTTGCAAACCATAGACCTGTTAAAGGACTTGTATTTAAAATATACAGAGAACTCTTAAAACTCAACAATAAGAAAACAAACAACCCAATTACAAGATCTGAACAGAAACCTCACCAAAGAAGATATACAGACAGCAAAAAAGCATATGAAAAGATGCTCAATATCATGTCATTACTGCCAGTTGCTGTTGAGTAGACCCTGACTCGTGGCGAGCCCACGTGCGTCAGAGTAGAACTGTACACCGTAGGGTTGTCAAGGGCTGATTTTTCAGAAGTAGGTTGCCAGGTCTTTCTTTCGAGGCACCTCTGAGTGGACTTGAACCTCCAATCTTTCGATTAGCAGCTGAGTGTGATTAACGATTTGTACCATCAAGGGAACTGCAAATTAAAACAACAATGAGATACCACTAACGTGAGAAGATGTGGCAGTCTGCTTCTGTAAAGATTTACAGCCTTGGAAACTCTGTGAGGTCGCTGTGTGTTAGAACTGACTTGATGGCAGTGGGTTTGGTTTTTGCTTTTTGGAGATACCACTACAGACCTATTAGAATGGCTGAAATACAAAACACTGACAAATTCAAATGCTGGCGAGGATGTGGAGCAAAAGGAACTCTCATTCACTGCTGGTAGGTATACAAAATGTTACAGCCACTTGGCAAGATAGCCTGGCAATTGAAAATGTATGTCCAAATAAAAACCTGCACATGAATGTAGCTTTCTTCCTATTTGTTAAATCCTGAAAGCAACCACGATGTCCTCCAACAGGTGAATGGATAAACAAACTGTGGCATATTATCCAGTGATAGAAAGAAATGAGCTATCAAACTATGACATGGAGAAATCTTAAATACGGAGAGCTAAGTGAAAAAAACCAGTCTGAAAAAGCTACATACTGTATGACCAGTAGTCACTGCCAGTCCTATTGGATGATGGCTGTATGTCACAATTATTCCCACAAGTACTTTCAAAAGGATTATTTAAAAAAAAGTCATTATTTGTTGCTGTTGAGAATATACACAGCAAAATATACACAATTCAATAATTTCTACATGTATAATTCAGTGGCACCGATTAGACTGCAAGTTGTGCAACCATTCTTACCCTCCTTTTCCTAACTCCTCCTTCCCCATTAACATAAACTCATTGCCTCCTAACTGACCCATAGGTCATCCAACCTAATCACTATTTGGGTGTGAGAATTTCAAATAGTATTTAAAGAAAGTGGTTATTTGATATTTTTTTAATGAAATTTAACTGAGGTAACATTTGTAAAGTCGTTAAAACTGCTGAAAACATGCTAAGTACCATGTAAGAGTTGTTTTGTTTTTTTAAGTAAAAACAAATACACTATTAAAACATTTTGAAGGTGAAAAGATGATTTTAGACATTATTACAAAAAAGAACAAAAAGATAAATGCCTTTCCAAAGCTGCTAAACTAATACAATTACTGTAAGTACAAAGCGTTCAGAAACTCCATGTCTTAGTCTTAAATATATGCCCAAAATTCAACTTCTACTGATTTATAAAATGGATTCTCTAGGGAACACTGTATTGAAAAGTTGACTGACATTTATGTAACAAATTAAGGTCTGATAACAAAACACACTTTTAAAAAATAAGCCACGTCAAAATTAGCTTTGTCAGAGAATAAACCTGATGGTTCATCGATAGAACAGCAAAATATGTGTGGAATATTGTGTCTTTTTCATTGATGGTATTTTCTTTTTAGTACATACAGCTTCCGTTAAGAGGAATGGATGCCAGATCCAAAAAACTTTCTCCTCAAAAAGGCGAACATACTTTGTTTCATGGCAGAAAAATTTCAAATGTAAAAACGGGAACCCTGAGAAAAAGGATTCCACTTTCAGATGTTTCTGGTAGTATGTACACATTGGTAATGACAGCCCAGCAAATTCTATGCTAAGTAGTAATTTAATATCAAATGGACAAGCTGGCAGCTGTGGGGATACTCTACCTTGTTAACAGCGGTCACAGTTGCCTCTTATTATCTAAACTTTCCTTTTAAGAGGGAATTTATACAGATAGTTTCAAATCATTTATTTCTAGTTTTCTTAAGAGAAGCGTATGTATCTTGTTTGTTATTAGTTTTGGGGAGATTCCAAGAGAGTTATCTAAATTTCCTGCATTTTCAGCAGAAAACAAAACCTTCAACAGAATTAATGGGGCTTTGCCAAAGGGGAGTGGGGGGAGGGAAGCCGCTTTTTAAAATTAATGCGCAAATGGCCTTCAAAGCCAATCATTTGGCGATAGACTCTTGCTATCTTTACGTTAATGCACTGACGTACACACTGAAAAGCTTTGCACCCATCTCATTTCTAGCCAGAACTAGATTTATCTCAAAATATCAAGCTTCTGATAGAAAGAACTGGCCTCATGTTACGGTGCAAAATCGCAGCCGAAGAATAAGGTCTGTGAGCAAACGAGACAATGTGTAACTCTACCAGTGTGGTGGGACCAGGGGAGGGTGCCGAGGACAGCACAGAGCTATGTCGCCCTCATCTGCCACCACCGTTCTTACGTGGGTATGTAAAACTGCATTGTCTGTTGCTTTATTCCTTGGGCAAGAGTCTGAATGGGGCCCATCAGCCTAAATTAGAACCCTGAGAAGTTCGTTATTTAAAACATACTGCTGTTAAGACATGGGTGGCAGAAAGGCAAGATAAACTGTGGCTGGTAAGGGGACATTGCTTACCTTGACATGGTTTTCAGATCTGGAGAACAGCCAGACAACTCAGAAAAAAGGAGTATTCTGATTGAAAACCAACTAGGTTGCGGGCCCCCAACAATCAGATTACCTCGGCAGGCCACTACACTGGGCAGAAAGTGGGATGCAGAGCATGGTTTTTGTTTTTGCTTTTTAAAATATGTCATCTTAAAAATTAGTGTTCACTTTCATAATATATTGGTGTTTTATTATGAAAACATATACCCCTCTGCACCCCATACACACACACACACACACACAAAACGTCTGAGTAAAACAATGCACTAGAAAGATGTGTCAAAATTTTTTTGGGGGGGGCTTCGACACACTACTGAGTGTCCTTGCTCATCCACCCCGATTTGAGATCCAAGAGTCCCAGTTCTGCCAATAACTAGCTATGTAAGTTACTTAACCTCTTTGAGTTGCAGTTTTTTTGTTTGCAAAAACAAGTGCTTATATGATTTTAAAAATTCCTTCCTACTCTCAAGTCTCAGCTTCCATAAAAAAAAAAAAAATTATTTTATTTATTTTTTCACATAAGGAATGTAGAAAACACTGAATTTAGAAAGCATTATTTTGTCAAAGTAACAAAAAATGTAGTTAATGTATAAAATTCTTCAGAGCGGCCTCAACTGTCAGTAAAAGCTAGAATTTAGACTGCCCCATCACCTTGAACGAAATAATTGTGTGTTTTTAGAGTGAATAAAATAAAATTTTAAGAATAAAAGTGTGTAACGCTAAGTTTCAAAATAATCATTCTCTCAATCAAAGAATGTACTGATTTGTCTATAATTCATAATTTTCAATGTATGAATTTCACATTATATCCAAGTCCCCTTTTCTCATTCTTTCTTGGGAAGCAGAGTCAGTGATGCTAAGAGTGGCAGTAAGGGATCACAAACAGGGGAACTATAGCCCTGAGGAAACCCTGGTGGCAAAGTGGTTAAGTGTTACAGCTGCCAACCAAAAGGTCAGTAGTTCGAATCCGCCAGGCACTCCTTGGAAACTCTACCAGGCAGTTCTACCCTGTCCTATAGGGTTGCTATGAGTTGGAATCAACTCAACCGCAGTGGGTTTTTACAGCCCTGAAGCAGAAAAAAGGCAAAGCAGAGGCTGCTGCCAGTCAGTGGAGAGAGCTCTACTGGGTTCTAGTCCCAGTTTTGCCACGGAATGGGCAAGTTGTTTTCTGGACCTCTGGTCCACAACTGTGAAGTAAATGGGCTGTCTGGGGCAAGCAGCGAAGCACTGTAGAGGGTCAGGACTTGCGCTTCTGTTTGGGATGTGAAGCTGCAAAGAACGCTTCTCCTACTCTAACAATGAGAAGAAGTCTCAGACACAAGGGAGTTAGTTCTCACTTGCTCAAAACCTCTTTTCCCCTTGGCCTCCACCAGGCGCTCGTGAGAAAAACCGGTTGAGGGGCAGGAGACTCGGACTCTAGTGGGGTCAGACTTGCAGAGGTGATTAGCTACTGCTGCAGGCAGGCACCAGGTCTCACCTGCTTCACGTAAGAGAAGTACTGATGGAAGTGTAACTGAAACAATTCATAAATATGTACTAAAAATCTTAAAAAATGCAAAAACTTTTTGTCTCTGAAATTCACGTTAGGAATTTCTCTTAAGGAAATCATTAAGACTGTGCCCAAGGATTTATCATGTGGATGCTTATTGCATGATAACAAAAAATTCTCGTTATTCCTCATTTTCTACTGCTATCATATGCACAAAGGTATTATCTCAAAGCCCTGCAGGTCAGAAGATCCAGTGGATTTGGCTGGTTCCTCTGCTCTGAGTTCTAGGAGGCCTAACTCAAGGTATCAGCTGGGCGGGGCTCTTATGTGGAGGCTCTGGGGAAGAATCCACTTCCAAGTTCATACACGTTGTTGGCAGAATTTTCTTCCTGGCTGCAGGGCTGAGTTTCCTGTTTTCTTGCTGGTTGTCTAATGGAGTCTCTGTTAGATCCTTCAGGCCACTTGTGCTCCTCATCATATTGCTTCCTCCATCTTCAAACCAGCAACTGCAGGTCAGGTCCATTTTAGGAATCTAATCTCTTCAACTTCCCCTTCTGGCATATCTCTTCTGTTCCAGCTGGAAGAAGTTCTCTGCTTTTAGGGGCTCAGGTGCTTAGAATCTGGGTAAGTCACTTTAATCTCCTTATCTTAAGATATGTAGCCTTAATTGGAGTCCCTGGTTGGTGCAAATGGTCCTCATCCTCCTTGCTAATCGAAAGGCTAGTGGTACATGTCCACCAAGAGGCTCTCTGATAAAAGGCCTGCTGATCTACTTAAGAAAAATCAGTGACTGAAAACCCTGTGGAGCACAGCTCTACTCTGACACGCACTGGGTTGCCATGAGTTGGAACAGACTAGACAACCACTAGTTTTTTTAACCTTAATTGTATCTGCAAACTCCTTTTTGCCATGGATACTTTTCAGGGGCCATAATTCTGCCTATCCCAATCCCAAATGTCCGACAGTCGGTGATTGGTAAAAAGAATTATAGTAGATTTGGACAGTAAAATACCACAAAGCTATTAAATTTTTTTTAAACCAAATTCTGCAATCTGAAATCAATCAAACGTAACAGTCAAGATGCACTGATAATCGCTGTGATTGGAAAGAAAAAGTTGGAAACAAAAAGGATTGGTAGTTGAAAAATATGGGCTTCAGACAGAAATGGTGCCAGAGATCACATCATAGAATTTTGCAAGACCAATAATTTATTCACTGCAGATATCTTTTTTCAACAACATAAATGGCAACTATACATGTGGACCTCACTGGATAGAATACACAGGAATCAAATCAATTACATCTGTAGAAAGAGAGGATGGAAAAGCTCAATATCATCAGTCAGAACAAGGCCAGCGGCCAACTGTGGAACAGACCACCCATTGCGCATATGCAAGTTCGAGCTGAAGCAGAAGAAAATGAGGACAAGTCCACGAGAGCCAAAATATGACTTCAGTATATTCCATCTGAATTTAGAGACCATCTCAAGAATAGATTTGACACAGTGAACACTAATGACCAAAGACCAGAAAAGCTGTGAGACGAAATCAAGGCGATCATATGTGAAGAAAGCAAACGGTAGTTAAAAAAAAAAAAAAAAAAAAAAAAAAAAGGAAAGAAAGAAAAGACCAAAATGGGTGTCAGAAGAGACTCTGAAACTTGTTCCTAAACATAGAGTAGCTAAAGGGAATGGAAGAAATGATGATGTAAAAGAGGTGAACAGAGTATTTCAAAGGGTAGCTCGAGAAGACAAAGTTTTATAACGAAATGTGAAAAGACCTGGAGCTAGAAAACCAAAATGGAAGAATACGCTAGGCATTCCTCAAGCTGAAAGAACTGCAGAAAAAAATTCAAGCCTTGAGTTGCAATAGTGAAGGATTCTAAGGGCAAAATATGGAACGATGCAGGGTGCATCAAAAGAAGATGCAAGGAATACAGAGTCATGGCACCAAAAAGAACTGGTCAATGTTCAGCCATTTCAGGAGGCAGCATACGATCAAGAACTGATGGTACTGAAGGAAGAAGTCCAAACTGCACTGAAGGCACTGGTGAAAAAGAGGGCTCCAGGGATTGACACAATACCAACTGAGATGTCTCAACAAATGGATGCAATGCTGGAAGCACTCACTTGTCTATGCCAAGAAATTTAGAGACAGCTACCTGGCCAACTGCCTGAAAGAGATCCTTATTTGTGCCCATTCCAAAGAAAGGTGATTCAACTGAATGCGGAAATTATCGAACAATATCATTAATTGATCATTATTATTATCATACTTGAGTAAAATTTTGCTGAAAATAATTAAAAAACAGTTGCAACAGTACACTGACAGGAACTGCCAGAAATTAAAGCTGAATTCAGACGAGGACATGGAATGAGGGATATCATTGCTCTCATGTCAGGTGGATCATGGCTGAAAGCAGAGAATACCAGAAAGATGTTTACTTGTGTTTTTGTTGTTGACCATGCAAAGGCATTTGACTGGGTGGATCATAAATTATGGATAACATTGCGAAAAATGGGAATTCCAGAACACTTAATTGTGCTCATGAGGAACCTATACATAGACCAAGAGGCAGCCGTTTGAACAGAACAACAGGATGCTGCGTGGTTTAAAGTCAGGAAAGGTGTGCGTCGGGGTTGTACCCTTTCACCATATTTATTCAATCTGTATGCTGAACAGATAACTGGAGAAGGTGGACTATGTGAAGAAGACTCATTTAGAGCATGTGGTATGCAGATGACACAACCTTGTCTGCTGAAAGCCAAGAGGACTTGAAGCACTTAGTGATGAAGATCAAAGACTACAGCCTTCAGTATGGATTACACCTCAACATAAAGAAAACAAAAATCCTCACAAGTGGACCAGTAAGCAACATCATGATAAAAGGAGAAAAGACTGAAGTTGTCAAGGATTTCATTTTACTTGGATCCACAATCAACACCCATGGAAGCAGCAGTCAAGAAATCAAATGACATATTGCACTGGGCAAACATGCCGCAAAAGACCTCTTTGAAGTGTTAAAAAGCAAAGTTGTCACTTGGAGGACTAAAGTGCACCTAACCCAAGCCATGATATTTTCAATCACCTCATATGCATGTGAAAGCTGGACAATGAATAAGGAAGAGCAAAGAAGAATTGGTGCATTTAAATTATGGTGGTGATGAAGAATACTGAATATATGATGGACTGCCGGAAAAAAGAACAAATCTAACTTGGAAGAAGTACAGCCAGAATGTTTTTCAGAAGCAAGGATGGTGAGATTCCATCTCATGTACTTTGGACACATTGTCAGGAGGGATCAATCCTTGGAGAAGGACATCATGTTTGGTAAGGTAGGAGGTCAGCAAAAAAGAGGAAGACCTTCAGCGAGATGGAATGACACAATGTCTGCAACAATGGGCTTAAACACAGCAATGACTGTGAGGATGGCACAGGACCGGGCGGTGTTTCATTCTGTTGTACACAGGGTTGCTATGAGTTGGAATTGACTTGACAGCACCTAACAATATTAAAATGATTTATCACCCAATTAACCTTGAAATGCATAAAAAAATAAGATTGATTGAAGGATACAGAGGTGAAAAGGTAGGCGATTAGTAAAACGTTAACTGTAGAATCTAGGTGGTGGACATACGTACATTCACTGTAAAAATTTCTTTCTTTTTTGCATATTTGAAAATTTCCATAATAAAATGGAATCAGTCCAATGATCTTTCAAGAAAAAACAAACCAACAAGACGGACTTCAAACTGCACTGAGTAAAAATCTAAGTATTTGTGAGGATATTTCTAGTAAAACAGCAGGAAGTAAGCTTTTGTGTGAGGTTTATAAGGAGACTAAACTTCAAATAGCATTAAATGTCACTCCCCTTTATTTTTCAAATAATTAGCAAATTAACAGTGAAGCAACAGTGTAAGATGAACGTTTTTGAATCGTCCATATAAAAACCAAATAAAATCTTATGCTTGAGGCATTGTTATTTTTATTTTATTATATTTATTTTCAAAAGCTTCTACAATCATTAATAGATAAAACAAACACTGTTTTGATTTAACTACTTCTAGATGACAAACCTACCTTATGGTTCAACACAATTTGACATAACAGAATTCTCAGCAGATTGAACTGGACAAACAGAAATGAATATAAAACCACCACAGACGACAATGATTTAACAAACATCGAGAGTCCACGTCAGGGCACGCAGTATTGTCCCAGGCACGGAGAACAGGCACACTGTGTAGTTACAAAATCCTGACTAAGTTCATAAGGCAGAAGTATCTCAAAAAAAAAAGCTTCTTTCAAAGTATGTAAAGAATTTGGCATTTAAAAAAAGGGAACAAAAACCTGACATGTTATTGGTATACTTGGAAATAATATTCCAAATGTAACAGAGGAATCCTGAACTTCAATGTGCACACCAAATATTATTTTAAGGGATTCAAACCAGGGGCATTTAATCCGAATGTTAAAGACACCCCAGTTTTATGGAAAATTGGTGAGATTTTAGTTGAGGAAATACTGTAGCACAGTAGTTAACAGCCCAGGCTCTGTGGTCAACCTGATTTGCCTTTGAATCCTTGTTATACTATTTACTGGTTACATGACCTTGGGCAAAATTGCCAACTCTGATTTCTTCATTAGCAAAACTCTTACAGTTGAGTGGAAATGAGATAATAAATATGTAAAACATCTACCCCAATGCCTGATACACAGTAGCAGCTCAAGTAGGAGGTCGCTCTTTCTACTGAAAGCAACGAAAACAAGTTTCTTGTCACAGATACACTGGGGAGGTACATTAACTGTATCAGGCACTAAGACAAAAAAAGTAACTTTTTCTGACTTGCAATTTATGTCTATTTATTCAAAAGTGTTTCCATGACTCTGAAACAAACTAATATGTATTTTAAAATATTTATGTGCATTACAATGAAATGCTCTGAGCTATGAATCTTAGCTCTTTAAGAGCCAAAATGCTAATGTTATACTAAATGGTTAAAAAATGGTTAAGGCTCTCAGGAAATATTATGTTCAAAAATATCCCAAGTCAAACGCTGAAATACAGGGGACCCCTGATTGAAGGTAGCTTGATTTGAGACTCTCTGCATTACAATCATATTCCATAATGATGACCAAAGGTTGTATTTATTTATGGTTGTCTAATGACTGGGACCAATGCCTACATTTTGTCCAAATAACTGCCATTGCTGACGACTGGGTTAAGGTCAATGGCGACAAGGGTGACTCAGTCAGCTGCTACGATTAGAGCAAGGGACCAGTGAAGAAGTTGCCATGGAAACTGCCTATCGCCCAGCAATTACCACTCAAAAACTTTGGGAGGCAATCCTGTATTAAATTTGCAATTTATTTCTTGTTGCAGAAACTAATTTTAAGACCAGTTTGAAGGTCCTTAGAGTAATGAAAAAACCCTCCTACAGGAAGAGTTACTAAAAACAATGTCTTCAGTCTATTGTCATTGGATTTATATTTTTAAAAGCCTCAAAGGCACCCCAAAGCATACATATAACTCGAATCTTATCTTCTTGTTATTGTTTGTGATTATATGATTATAAAATAAAAAAAAAAAACCTTTTACTCACTGTAATCTATTTTTGTGTTTTTATAATATAAATTTTGGGAAAGGGGACTTAACATGTATAACATTTGTTTGAGTCTGACTTAAAGTGGCCCAACTTAAGACCATATTCTAGCAATTAATGCAGTCATGAGTTGGGGGCTGTCTGTCGTTTTGATCTGTGGTGTCAATTTCTTCAGAAGAGGCAGACGCCTAATTTTATTTTCGTCTCAATTTTCTTAAAAAGAAGGTTTTAGAAACTACCACCAACATGTAAAAGTTCATACCAAAATAGGAAGAATAAAATACCCTAATTAGGATGAAGGAAACCCTTCCTTTACAAGTTAATATTAATATAGAAATACAGAAAAAGGCTATTAAGGGAGTCTCTTCAGTCAAGCTTTACTTGGCAAGAAGGAACGTGATCCCCTCTCCATTCCTTCCTTCTGTTGTACTTCTTTAGCCCTGTGTGCCTCTGAGTTGATTCTAACTCACAGGAATCCTACAATAGGACAGAGTAGAACCGCCCCATAGAGTTTCCTAGGCTATAATCTCAGTCTTTATGGGAGCGGATTGCCAGGTCTTTTCTCTCTCTGAGTGGGTGGTGGGTTCAAACTGCTGACCTTTCAGTGAGCAGCCAAGAGCTTAACCATTGCACCACTAGGGCTTCTTAGTCTACTTGTATCCATTTGGCCATAAGGAGGAGATTTTGTTATGAAGAAGATATGAAATGCAAAAGCAAAAGACATTTTAGGGTAATGAATATGCTGTAACAAGAAAACTCACAAGTGCTACTATTATCATCAATGGCAATAAAGCTAAAATTCACCTGGTAGCATTTCTCAAAGTACAAATGCTTGTAAAAGGAAGTGATATATTGAAGACGCAGCTTTTTCTATAATGTGTGAACTCTTCAGTATTACTGTATGACATTTCTATTACCAGACTGTACTAAACTAAGTGACAGCCATGCCGTGGGCTCTACTATGACTGCAATGACAAATATCTTTCTGGACCTACCTCATGGTGGTGTTAGGAGAATGAGTTAAATAAAGCACTCAGAACAGTGCCTGGCACCGGGTAAGTAGTAACAGAAGGCTTTCATAGTTGTGTCCTCTTGAAACGGACAGAACATTGCGCCAGGAGTCAGCAGACCTCAGTTCTAGACCTGACTGTGCTAAAGCCGTCTGAGCTTGAGAAATTCTCTGGGCCACATTTCCTCTTTTGTTAAGAACAGATACTAACACTTGCCTACCTTGTAGAAGTTGTGAGGATTGACTGACGTGAAGGTGATTTGCTGGGCATTACAGAGATATGCGATCGACGGTGTAAATTAAAAGGGAACTTCTGCCTTTAACTCTAGAAGCTCTGCCATTCCCTAGTTTTGTTTGAATATAAGAAAAAGCATAGATAATCTAGCATCAGATAAAAGAAGTGGCAATTTAATGATAATCCTCTTTGGTTAGCTGTCTTGTAAATTTGTAAATAAGAGGCAGGGAGTTTCACTTTTTCTTTAAAAGAAAACTAGGCTTTCCCTAATGTTCATAGTCAGAGACGTTATCAGACACACACAGATTCAAGTGGGACAAACTGGACCTAAGGTATCACATGTGCGTGTATCACAGACGCAGGGTGCAACACAAAGTCTTTTGTAATGGATGTCATACGCTTAACTTTGGCAAGGACTTAAACGTACACAGCAGCAGTTGAAGAAAAATCTCTGCCACATTTCATAAAAGAAAGCCAATGATCAGTCAAAACTTTCCTGAAAATCAATTAGCTTTACCAAAAGAGCACACTGGGAATTAGATGAATGAGCATTCTTGTATTTCCAGGGAACAGGAAAATGGTAATAATCAATTTTAGTAATTTAACTGCCTTCTAAAAATGTGTCTCCAAGCAAATTTTTTTAGGAAGCAGTTTTCTCCTTGTATGTGTTTCATTTATATTTAAGAAATGTTTTAACCTTACTTGAACTAATTTACTGGTTATTATCCAATAGTCAGTGCAAATTCTAGCCCTTCGGTGTGTCAATAAGCCAAATAGAAGAATGATTATATCCTTCTTAATGACTTCAACTTTCTGTCAATTGAAATTTGGGTAAATTGGATGAGGAATCAGATGTCTTGAGCAAAAAGAATATGAAAACCAAAAGGCAGAGAAATAAAGGCACAGAGGGAGAAATTTAAAATGCATTAACTGTACACACAAAAGGCTGTAGTTACAAACTGCCTTTCACAAAAGATCTCAAAACAGCAACTATCTGAATATAAAGTACATCTCCTAGGAGCTTTGATAACAACAAGGATACCAAACACCTGTCTCGTATTCTGTGCTTCACTATAATTTACTAGCCATGGTAGGTCTGGTTCAATGTAATCTAGGCAGCTGGGGAAGTTTCATTAACTCCTTCAGGTTACAAGGCTAATTGATACAACTGAATCAATTCTCTCAATGGCTGCCAATTAGTGAAAATAATGTTTCAAGAAGAAACTGTCATTCACTTAACAAATGGTTGATTTTATGCCAAGGCACTGTACTAGGTGCTGGGGATGAGGCAGTGACCAACAGAACGATGTTGGCCTTGATGGCACTTACCGCCCAGTGGGAAGAACTGTGAAGTGTACTAAATGCTATGAGGGCCAAGAAAAAAGAGGGTGAATACATATAATTTAGACTGAGACCTGAATAAAAGAGCACAGGAGGTCCAATTTAAGACTCAACAGTATAATTATTTCAAGAGTTTCAGTCCAGTGTCATTAGAGATTTCCAATTAAATATGTAAGAATACCAGAAGAAGAAAATGCCTAATTGTGGAATGCATAATTTATCAACAGTTCTAGCCAGTCTCTCCTGAATTACCAAATATCAGACTATGGCTGTCTAGAGTGAGGGCGTAGATAAGCCTATCATTTTATAGGCTAAGAATACAGACTATTTTCTGGGCTAAGAATAATATTAAATTTGGTTTTGAAAATGTTTCCAAATATTTATTGTATATGAGAGTTTGGTTTCCTGTTTGCATTTTTCTATTCTTTAAATGTTTGTTTTAATTTTAATCAAAGTAATAAATGAACATAGTTTAAAAGTAGAATACTGCTAGACTTAAAAAAAAGAGTAGTCCCCTGACTCATCCTTTCCTTCCCTAACTCCCACTCCCCAGAGGCAAATACTCTGGACCATTTTAGCTATTTCCTCTGGCATTTACCTTTGTATATGGAAATATGTCTATACTGCTATTTTTTATTTTTATAATTTTCAATTATCTACTGACTTCCTACTCCTGAAAACTGAGGTCCTTCCGTTTTTTAAATTAATTTTAGAATCAGCTTGTCAAGTTTTACTGATTTACTAAACAGTGAAAATAAGCATTTTTAAAACCACTGTACGAAGCAGATGACAGAAAAGTGAAACGAATATACCCCTAAGCTAAATTGCTGAAAGAAATGAAATCAAGAGATGAAACTAGGAATCTGAGAATAAGATCATGCTTCCAATGTTATGATTTGAGACAGCGGCAGTTAACCAAATCTCCTTGTCTCTGAATTTCTATCTGCAAAATGAGGCATGAGAACATTAACTTCTCATGCTTAGTTACAAGAGCAAAATCTGAGTCTCTGCAAGTGTGAGCATTTTCCAGAGTGCCCTCTAGAAATCCAATTAGGCCTCTCTTCACTGCACCCCATGGTCATTCCCTTTGACTGATAAATATATTTTGAAACTCTCAGAATATGATGTATCCTAGGTTGTTGTTTTTTCCCTTTTTCTTTTGTTTTCTTTTCTTTCTTTTTAAGAGTCTGGCATTCCCAATAGGCACAGCGGCCATCCTGCTGGCTTTCTCTCTTGCCCCTGTGCTATTACATTTAATTTGTCTGCTTTTATAACTCTGTACTTACGCCCACAGGCTTTTGAACAATGGGCACCCGTTCAATAAATCCAAGAAATAAATGACTTGATGATTGTAAGCGCTTTGAACTCAATAAACAGAAGGCTTTACATAAGTAATACAATAGTAAGGACACTAGGATGAAAGATTAAAAAGAAAAAAACAAAACAATTTAAAGCTCTTTCAAAAGCCTAACACGCAGACACACACACACACACACACACACACACACACACACACACACACACACACGTCGTCATCCTTGTTACGCAGGACTCATTTTCCTCATTTGAACTCAGGTCTTAAAACCTCTTCGTTTTTGTTTTTTGAGAGGAAAATAACAAGCATTTATGAAGGAAAAACACATTTCTATATGCCGTTAAAGAGTACTTCTTTTGAACCACGTAGGGGATGAACACTGCAAAGCCTGTTACATAATGTAACATACTTAAATCTACCCTGCAATCTCATGGAAATAATATCAGTGCTATCATGAGGTCACTGAGAGCTTCCTATAACCTGAGTTGTGGGGACACACTTTCACTTCAGTGTTTTTTGCTTGGTTTATTCAGCATAAGTTAATTAAAAATCTGACAGACATATAGGTTTAAAGAAAATTAGTCAAGATGTTTAACTATGAGGTTTATTACCATGAGTTGTTATTAATAAGCCTAACTGCCCGTCAGTTCATCCTGTGTAAAATAAAGTCCATTTTTACATGCCCATATATCACCTCTGTTTTGGCAAATCTACTGGACACGTTTTAATTTTCATCTCATCATCAGTCCTCACTCCATACTCGGTTTGCTATCTCTTCCTCTGTAACATATCCCTACCTGATGCCATGTACTGCAGGTTTCCCTGGTCTCTTTCCTCTCCTATCAACTTCTAAAGATTGAGGTCCCTAAGAGTTCTGGACTGATCTTTCCTTCTCATGCTACTGTCTCTCTTCCATGGTGCTCTCATCCACTGCCACAACTCTAAACATCTTATTTATGCTGCCACCTATGTTTCCATCTCCAGCCTAGACTTCTCTGACTTCCAAGCCACTGTCATCTCTCACCAGGTTGATTAACTGGCCTCTCAGCCTCAGCTCTTACCTCTTTAAATCACTTCTCCACAGTGCTTTCTTCAAAGATTAATCAGGCCAGGTAACTCCACTGCTCAAAATCCTTCATGGCCATCTATGGATAACATGCCAACACCTTACAATGGCCCATAAGACCTGGCATAATGTGGCACTGGGCTGTACCTCCAATCTAATGTAATGCTGCCCTCCCCTTAGTATGCATACTCCAGGGCATAACGGCATACTTACAGTTTCCTGTGAGTTGTCCTGCCTCAAGACTTTTGCACCTGCTGTTCCTACTGCTTAAGACACTCTAGCTTCACTCTTCCTCTGGCTGATCCCTATTCATCTATCAAACAACAATAACAAAAAAACCCCAAACCCGCTGCCGTCGAGTTGATTCTGACTCATAGTGTGACCCTATAGGACAGCACAGAACTACTCCAAAAGGTTTCCAAGGCTATAAATCTTCACGGAAGCAGACTGCCACAGCTTTTTCCAGAGCAGTGGATCACCAACCTTTTGGTTAGCTGTTGAGCGCTTTAATTACTGCGCCACCAGGGCTCCTATCAGGTCTTACCCTTTTTTTTCATCTAAATTAGCATTCTGTTTGTCCCTGTTATTTTCCCTAGCTGTATCTATAATTCTGTACTTATTTGCTAAATGATTGTTTTTTCTTCCACAAGCTCCCTGAGGCAGGGTCTATGTCTGTTCATTTTTCACTCAGTGCCTGGGGTGAAACATGACACAAATACAATCAGTACATGTGTTCTGAATGGGTGATGGCCTCCCTGAATTTATGCTTTTTTTTGTATCTACTGTATTTTATCGTATTTAAAAACTAATTAATAACAGGACTATTGTACCTATGAAATGAAACTCAAAGAGATTAAGTGATGTGGGAACTGAAACTCAAAAACATTAAGGAATTTCCTTACTATCACCTCGTTATTGTGAGACAGAACTAGGATTCACATTCAGGTATGTCTGACTCTCGAGTTTTTATTTGTGGATGGGGAAACTGAAGCTCATATAAAGTGATTTATCAATGACTTAAACATACTTAAGAGTTTGAATGGGTTCCTTTGTTCTGGCAAAGTAAAAGGATGCATATTATTATCTATATGCTGAGAATATAAATTTTCTACAGAAAGCAATCTCTGTGGTTCTCCTTTGTGACATTACTGACTTACAGATTCCTTGAGGGCAGTGGCCATGTCTCCTAGCATCATGTAAGCTCCACGAAGCTTTATATGGGCAAACTACCTTGTGAGCGCCCTGTAAGCAATGATGACGATGCGGCGCTGACAGAAATGTCACGATGAGTTACACTATCAGAAGAAACAGAGCAATCAGGATGGTGAAAGAGAGAGAAAAACGAACGACAGACCCCAGAGTTTGAAGGGATCTGAGTAGTCACCTCCCTTGTATTTCCAGATTCAGTTCTAGAGAATTGTTAGATGTGGATTTCATCTCTATTGTACTTGAATCTCTAGTGGGAGAGGCAGAGTAATTTTTTCTATTTGCATCTGGTACATAATGTATCCTTTCTGCTGTAGGATTTCTGTATTTCTAGAAAAAGGGCAGGATAATGTGGGACATCACTATTTCAGTGATCATTAATCTGCCACAATCACCAATACAGAGCACCTCACCATTCCTCTAAATAGAAAGGTGATGAGACTCTACTGATAATCAAAAGCCAGTGAAGGAAAAAAAAAAAAAAAAAAGCTACACACTGAAATTTTAAAAGTTGGAAAAAATATATACCATTTAACAGTATGTTCTAAAGCCCATAATTAAATCAGAAATAGACTGTTCTTGTGTTCAGATAAATTTTTCCCAGGAAGGGTGTATGGAAAAGGTCTTACTTTCTATTTCAGAACAATGATGATCATATTTGAATGAATGTAATTCGTGGTATGATAATACCTACCACTTACTTGGAGCCACAATCAATGCCCATGCATGCAGCAGCCAAGAAATCAAACAATGCGTTGCATTTGGCAAATGTGCAAAAGATTTATTTCAAGTGTTAAAAAGCAAAGATATCACTTTAAGGACTCAGTAGTACCTGACCCAAGCCATCCATGGTGTTTTCCATCACCTCATATGCACGGGAAAGCTGGACAATGAATGAGGAAGGCTGAAGAAGAATGGGTGCTTTTGAATTATGGTGCTGGCAAAGGATACTGAATATACTATGGTCTGCAAGAAGAACGAACAAATCTGTCTTGGAAGTACAGCCAGAATGCTCCTTTGAAGCGAGGATGGCAAGACTTTGTCTCACGTACTTTACACATGTTATCGGGAGGAACCAGTCCCTGGTGAAGGACATCATGCTTGGTAAAGTAGAGGGTCACTGCAAAAGAGGAAGATGCTCAACGAAATGGACTGACACAGTGGCTGCAACAATGGGCTCAAGCATAACTACGACTGTGAGGATGGCACAGCACCAGGTACTGTTTCATTCTATTGTACACAGGGTTGCTATGAGTCAGAACCAGCTGGATGGCATATAACAGCAATAACAACAACATCATTTAATGAAAACCTACTAGGGTCTAGGCATTGCATGAAGACTATTACATGTATAATCACTAATATTCAATCCAACTCTGCAAAGTAGATATTAATATCCTCACTTTATAAATAAGAAAACCAAAGCTCGGGGAGCTACAGTAATTTCGCTAAAGCCACTAAGTATTTACTAACCTAGGTAGCATAGCTCTGAAGTGTTAAAACTAAGAGTTAATTCAAGTCTGTCTGACTTGCAGTGTAAGCTTATGCCATTATATTGTAGTGTACTGAAAAGAGAATTCTTCATAGGCTTCCTCAGCAATAGTGGTGGGAGAATAAAGGACATATCTTCCTATCCTTCAGGTGATAGAAGCTGTAGTGGTAGTAATGTTGTTGTTGTTAGTTGCCATTCAGTCGATTCCAACTCATGGCGGCCCCATGTGTGCAGAGTAGAACTGTGCTCTATAGGATTTTCAAGGCCATGACCTTTCAGAGGCAGATCGCCAGGCCTGTCTTCTGAGGCACCACTGGGTAGGTTCAAACTGACAACATTTTGGCTAGTAGTCAAACACTTAGCCATCTGTGCCACCCGGGAACTCCTAAGTGGTGGTAATGCTGGTCGCTAGTATTTACATACTACTTGTCATATGCCCAATACTATGCTAAGTGCTTTCAATGCATTATCCCATTTAATTCCTACAACAATCCTACGAGCTAGGTATTATTGTTTTTATTTAACTGATGAGAAAACAAAAGATCAGAGAGGTTAAGGTCAAGTCACATGAAGATTAAATCTAGTTCTTTCAGATTCCAATGACCATACTCTTAACATTTTTATTTGGAACTTTCAAGTACATACAAAAATAGAATGGTATAATCAATCTCCATACATCTGTTACCGAGCTTCAACAATTTTCAACTCATGACCCATCTTTCTTCTGCATACCCACCCACTTTTTCTCCTCAAGTGTTATTCTGAAATAAACCCCAGACGTATATTTCAGCTGTAAATATACTGATAAGGAGCTCCAAAAGATAAGAATTCCTTATAAAAAATATATAACCATAATATCAATCTCACACCTAAAAAATTAACAATAATCCCTGAAGATTTTCAAAGCTGTATTCAACTTCCTAATTAGGTAAAAAATGTTTCTTTCTTTTTTTTCTTTTCAATTTGTTTGAATGAGGATCCAAGCAGACTCTCTACAGTGCAACTGGTCTTTATTAAAGTGCTTTCTCTCTCTCTTTCCCCTTCCTCCACCCTTCCTCCCTTTTTTTGCGATCTGCAATCTGGATTTTGGTGTTGTTTAATGCTTCTCTGTTCTGAATATTTCCAGTAAATTGCTGGCTGAATCTAAATACTTGGTCAGATTAAGTTTTTTTTTTTTTTTTTCCTTAAGCACAACTACTTCCTAGATTGTGGCATGTTCCTCACCAGGAGATACATAAAATACAGTCGTCTCTTTTTGTGATATTACCAGCCACTGATGCGCAATGCTTGGGTCTACTAACACACTAAGGTTTATAAAATGGTGATATTCTATCATTTCTTTTTCAGTGATTAGTTACAATACTTTTCTAAAGAGGAATTTCACCTCATCAACTATTTTGTTACCTAGTGTTACCATCTTAAAGGAAAAGGAAAGGGAGGATAAAACCCTACTTTGTTTCAGTGGATATCTGGTTACCAGGGATGCTCAATGCTATGCTACTGGATTGGTCACTGTTTCTGTGAGTTCAAAGAACAGAAATTGAATGACTAGGTTGTTGTTAGGTACCGTTGAGTCACTACTGACTTACAGTGACCCTATGTACAACAGAACAAAACACTGCCCAGTCCTGTGCCATCCTCACAATCATTGTTATGCTTGAGCCCATTTTTCGCAGCCACTGCGTCAATCTACCTCATTGAGGTTTTCCTCTTTTTTGCTGACCTTCTACTTTACCAGGCATGATGTCCTTCTCCAGGGACTGATCTCTCCTGATAACATGTCCAAAGTATGTGAGATGTAGTTTCGCCATCCATGTTTCTAAGGAGAATTCTGGTTGTACTTCCTCCGAGACAGATATGTTTGTCCTTTTGGCACTCCATAGTATATTCAATATTCTTCATCAACACCACAATTTAAAGGCGTCAATTCTTCTTTGGTTTTCCTTATTCATTGTCCAGCTTTTGCGTGCATATGAGGATATTGAAAACACCGTGGCTTTGGTCAGGTGCATCTTAGTCCTCAAGGTGACATCTTTGCTTTCCACCCTTTAAAGAGGTCTTTAGCAGCCGATTTCCCCAATGCAACGTGTCTTTTGATTTCCTGACTGCTGCTTCCATGGTTGTTGATTGTGGACCCAAGTAAAATGAAATCCTTGACAACCTGAATCTTTTCTCCATTTATTATGATGTTGCTTATTGGTCCGGTTGTGAGGATTTTTGTTTTTTTTCACTCTGAGGTGTAATCCATACTGAAGGCTGTGGTCTTTGATCTTTATCAGTAAGTGCTTCAAGTCCTCTTCACTTTCAGAAAGCAAGGTTGTTCCATTTGCCTAATGCAGGTTGTAGCGAATCTTCCTCCAATCCTGATGCCCATTCTTCTTCATATAGTCCAGCTTCTTGGGTTACCATCAGAACCAAAGTATGACCTTGAGTATATTCTACCAGAATTTAGAGACCATCTCAAGAACAGATTTGACATGATGAACACTAATCACTGAAGACCAGACAAGCTGTGAAAGGACATCATACGTGAAGAAAGCAAAAATCTTTAAAAAGACAGGAAAGAAAGAAAAGACCTAAATGAATGTTGAAAGAGACTCTGAAACTTGCTCTTGAATGTCAAGTAGCTTAGCTAAACTGAAAGGAAAAAATGATGAAGTAAAAGAGCTGAACAGAAAATTTCAAAGGGCAACTAAAAAAAAAAAAAATACTACAACGATATGTGCAAAGACCTGGAGATAGAAAACCAAGAGAGAAGAACACGTTCAGCATTTCTCAAGCTGAAAGAACTGATGAAAAAATTCAAGCCTCGAGTTGCAATAGTGAAGGATACTATGGAGAACATACTAAATGACACAGGAAGCATCAAAAGAAGATGGAAGGAATACACAGAGTCACTATACCAAAAAGAACTGGTCGATGTCCAACCATTTCAGGAGGTAACATATGATCAGGAACCAATGGTACCGAAGGAAGAAGTCCCAGCGGCACTGAAGGCACTGGCGAAAAACAAGGCTCTGGGAATTGACAGAATACCAGCTGAGATGTTTCAACGAACTGGAAGTGCCCACTCGTCTATGCCAAGAAATTTGGAAGACAGCAGCCTGGCCAACTGACTAGAAGAGGTCCATATTTATGCCTATTCCCAAGAAAGGTGATCCAATGAATGTGGAAATTACCAAACAGTATCATTAATATCACAAGGAAGCAAAATTTTGCTGAAGATCATTCAAAAGCAGCTGCAGCAGTATATTGACAGGGAACTGCCAGAAATTCAGGCCGGATTTAGTAGAAGATGTGGAATGAGGATTATCACTGCTGATGTCAGATGGATCCTGGCTAAAAGCAGAGAATACCAGAAAGACGTTTACCTGTGTTTTATTGACTATGCTATGGCATTTGACTGTGTGGGTCATAACAAATTATGGATAACACTGCAGAGAATGGGAATTCCAGAACACTTAATTGTGCTCATGAGGAATCTGTACATAGATCAAGAGGCAGTTGTTCAGACAGAACAAGGGGATACTGCATGGTTTAAAATCAGGAGAGGTGTGTGTCAGGGTTGTAACCTTTCACCAGAATGACTATAATTATAGATATTTTAAAAATGATTCCATGGAGATATTTCCTATCCAAACTCAAGGACAGAAGGTTTTTACTCAATCTCTTCTATATTACATCTGCTTATACTGCTCCTGTGCCAAGAATCCTGGGTTCCAAGGACAGTGGGGAAAGCACTATTAGAATATTACACAATTACTGATTTGTTTTATCTCACATTACACACATGTGTCTCGAAATAACAACACCAAGGTTTCTACATGAGTATGGTGCATAAAAACAATTTACTTTTTTTCTCAGTTCTTCATCTAGGGATGAAGAGTTACTTGGATCTTTGCTTATGGTACCAACTGAATATATATTTCGGCTCATTTATCTCAATTTATTTAAGTTTTCGAGACTGTTTTTTAAAAATACTATTTACTTTGTTTTTGTTGTGGGGAATATACATGGCAGAACATATATACCAATTCGACAGCTTCTACACATACAATTCAGTGATACTGATTACATTCATTGACATTGTACAACCATTCTCACCTTCCTTCTCTTAGTTGTTCCTCCCCCATTAACATAAACTCACTGTTCCCTAAGGTTATCTAATCTTTTAAGTTTTTGTTGTTAAATTGAGTCCATGTAGACAGTTCTTAGAAGAGCATAAGGCAGGCATTTTTCACTAGTTAAGGTGAACTATTGTTTGGTCTTAGGAAGACTTTAGGGGCTATTTTTGGTTTAAAGTTTAAAGATCATCTCAAGGCAATAGTTTCAGGGATACATTTGGCCTCCATGGCTCCAGAAATTCTGGAGTTCACAAGAATTTTAAATTCTGTTCTTCATTTTCCCCCTTTTGATCAGAATTCCTCTACAGAATCTTTGATCAAAACATTCAGTAATTGTGGCTGGGCACCATCCAGTTGTTCTGGTCTCATGGCAAAGGAGGCAGTTGTTTATGGAAGCAATTAGCCACACATTTCCATTTCCTGTTCCTGACTCTCCTTCTTCTGTTGTTCCAGGAGAATAGAGATCAACTGTTCTGCTTGGGTGGCTGCTTGCAAACTCTTCAGATCCCACACACTATACAATGAACTAAGCAGTAGAACATAAGCACTAAACACTTATAAGGCCAATTACCTGGATGTTCCATGAAACCATGACCCTAAATTTCCGAACCAAGGAACCAAATCCCATGAGGTGTTTGGCTGCACTTAAGCAGCCTCAGCAGCTACTCTTCTTATGTTTTGTTGTTGTAAATATGACTTGCACACAACTTTTGCCAATTCAACTTTTTACAGCTGTAAAAATTACTAACCAAAAACCAAACCCGTTGCCTAGTCAAGTCGATTCTGACTCATAGTGACCCTATAGGTTAGGGTAGAAGTGCCCCATAGAGTTTCCAAGGAGCACCTGGTAGATTCAAACTGCTGACCTTTTGGTTAGCAGCCACAGCTCTTAACCATTACGTAATTACATTAATTGGCTGTGCAACTCTACCCTTAATCAATGTGTTCTATCCATAAACAATAACTCCCCCTTCCCCTCCTCTTTCCTGCCCGATACCATTAATAAACTTTAGTCTCTATACATTTGCCTTTTCTTGTCTTTTTATATAAATGAGGTCATACAATATTTGTTCTTTTGTGACTGACTTATTTCACTCAGGATAATACCTTCAAGCTCCATCCATACTGTAGCATGTATCAAGACTTGATTTCTCCTACTAGCTGAGTAGTACTCCACTGTATGTATGTACCACATTTTGTTTATCCATTCATCAGCTGATGGACATTTACATTGTTACCACCTTTTGGCTATTGGGAATATTGCTGCAATGAACATTGGTGTACAAGTCTCTATTTGAGTCTCTGCTTTCAAGCCTTTTGGGTATACACCTAGGAGTGGAATTGCTTGGGTATGGTAGTTTATTTAGGAATTATCATGCTGTTTTCACAATGGCTGTACCATTTTGCATTCCTACCAGCCATGGATAAGTGTTCCAATTTCTCCACATCTTCGCCACCATTTGTTATTTTCTGTTATTTTATTTATTTTTATTATGTTTTAGATGAAGGTTTACAGAGCAAATCAGTTTCTCATTAAACAATTAATACACTTATTGTTTTGTGACATTTGTTGCCAACTCCGTGATGTGTCAACACTCTCCCCTTCTCTACCTTGAGTTCCCCATTTCTATTCGTCCAGCTTTCCTGTCCCCTCTTACCTTCTTGTCCTTGCCCCTGGGCTGGTACGCCCATTTAGTTTTGTATACATGGTTGAGCTAAGTGTATTACTGTTTACTTTATGGGCCTGTCTAATCTTTGGCTTAAGGGTGAACCTCAGGAGTGACTTCAGTACTGAGTTAAAAGGGTGTCTGGAGGCCATTCTCTTTCGGTTTCTCCAGGTCTGTCACACCAGTATGTCTGGTCTTTTTTTGAGTTTGAATTTTGTACCACATTTTTCTCCAGTGCTGTCTGGGACCCTCTATTGTGATCTCTGCCAGAGCAGTCAGTGGTGGCAGCCAGGCACCATCTAGTTGTGCTGAACTCAGTCTGGTGAAGGCTGTGGTAGTTATTGTCCATTAGTCCTTTGGTGTTCTTTTTTTTTATCTTAGCCATCCTAATAGGAGTGAAACAGTACCTCATTGTGGTTTTGATTTGCATCTCTGTGATGGCTAATGACGTTGAGCATCTTTTCATGTGTTTGGTGGTCATCTCAGTGTCCTCTTTCGTAAAACATCCATTCAAGTCTTTGCCCATTTTATGGTTGGGTTGTCTTCTTGTTGTTAAGTTGTTGAAGTTATGTATATTTTTTGGTTATAGAGACTGTTTTTCAAATTTAAATTTTGTTTTATAATCATGTAAAATATTTATGTAGTTTTAAAGTTAAAACTAAAGAAGAAAAAATATTTAAAGAAGTCTAGTCTTAGTCACTTCCCCCCTTGCCTTCCCTCTCATTATATGTAACTGCTAATATATATTTTTTAAAATAGCTTATCCTTCCACTATTTGTTTTTCAAATACAAACAGATACAAATGGATATCGCCAATCTATTCAAAGGATGACTGTGTGGTGGCAGAGCATCATAAAAAGACATTCTTCACTCATTTTTAAAGCTGCATAGTACTTTATTGTGTGAATGTACCATTTTATTCAACTTGTTCTTATTGATGGAATTTTGGGTTGAATATCAATTTGTTTGGTTTCAATGCGCTCATATAGTTTTATATTTTTATGTATCCACATATTTTATATAGTCTTTCAACATGTAGTTTATTTTATTTGCTTTATTTTCATATTATATTTTTGATATCTCGGAAGGTTTGTATTTTTGTTGTAATGGTTACCTTTATATGAATAAAAAAAAAAAAGAATAGCTTTATATAATTCCCCAAGTCCCTTTATTTTTTGTTCGTCATTTTCTATTGGTTTGAAACTTTAAGCAATATTGACGTTAGTTAGTAACCTCTTCTTCTTCCTACCATTTCTCCCCCAGCATCTGATTTGAATATCCTTCTACTCACACTTAACTCTAAGGTGGAGCCCTGGTGGTGCAGTGGTTAAGAGCTCAGCTCCTAACGAAAATGTCGGCAGCTCGAATTCACCAGCCATTCCCTGGAAACCCTATAGGGCAGTTCTACTCTGTCTTACAGGGTTGCTATGAGTTGGACATCCATTCTTTTGTTTTAAAGATCTCTTGCTTTCTTCATGTATGTTGTCCTTGAAGTTATTCCACAACTCGTCTGGTCTTTGGTCATTACTGTTCAGTGCATCAAATCTATTCTTGAGATAGTCTCTAAATTCAGGTGGTATACTCAAAGACAGAAAGAAAGGTGATCCAACTGAATGCGGAAATTATCGAACAATATCACTGATATGCAAATAAAATTTTGCTAAAGGTTATTCAAAAACCACTGCAACAGTACATCGATAGGGAACAAACTGCCAGAAATTCAAGCCAGATTCAAGAGAGGACATGGAACCAGAGATATCATTGCTGATGTCAGATGGATCCTGGCTGAAAGCACGGAACATCAGAAAGACGTTTACCTTGTTTTATTGACTAATGGATCCTGGCTGAAAGCACGGAACATCAGAAAGACGTTTACCTTGTTTTATTGACTAATGGATCCTGGCTGAAAGCACGGAACATCAGAAAGACGTTTACCTTGTTTTATTGACTATGCAAAGGCATTCAACTGTGTGGATCACAACAAATTATGGATAACATTGTAAAGAATGGGAATTCCCAAGCACTTAATTGTGCTCATGAGGAACCTGTACATAGATCAAAAGGCAGTCATTTGAACAGAACAAGGGAATGCTGCGAACTTTAAAAGTCAGGAAAGGTGTGCATCAGGGTTGTATTCTTTCACCATACTTATTTAATCTGTATGCCGAGTAAATAGTCCAAGAAGCTGGGCTACATGAAGATGAACAAGGCATCAGAATTGGAGGAAGACTCATTAATAACCTGCGATATACAGATGACACAACCTTGCTTGCTGAAAGTGAAGACTTGAAGCACTTACTGATGAAGATCAAAGACTTAAGTATGGATTACACCTCAACTTTCCAAAGAAAATGGAAATCCTCACATCTGCACCAATAAGCAACATCATGATAAATGGAAAAAGACTGAAGTTATCAAGGATTTCATTTTACTTTGATCCACAATCAACACCCATGGAAGCAGCACTCAAGAAATCAAGCAACACATTGCACTGGGCAAATCTGCTGCAAAAGACCTCTTTAAAGTGTTAACATGCAAAGATGTCACCTTGAAGACTAAGATGTACCTGACCCAGGCCATGATGTCTTCAGCCGCCTCAAATGCATGCAAAAGTTGGACAATGAATAAGGAAGACCATAGAAGAACTGACATCTTTGAATTACAGTGCTGGCGAAGAATACTGAATATACCACGGACTGCCTAAAGAATGAACAAATGTTTCTTGGAAGAAGTACAGCTAAAATGCTCCTCAGAAGCAAGGATGGTGATACACCGCCTCACACGCTTTGGACATGTTATCAGGAGGGATCAGTCCCTGGAGACGGACATCATGCTTGGTAAAGCAGACAATCAGTGAAAAAGAGGAAGACAATGGGCTCCAAGCATAAGAAGGATTGTGAGGATGGCACAGGACCAGGCAGTGTTTCATTCTGTTGTACACGGGGTCACTATGAGTGCAAATCAACTTAATGGCACCTAACAACAACATGAGTCGGAACTGACTCAACAGCAATGGGTTTGGTTTTTTTACTGGGGGTGGGGGTTAACTATAAGGTAACCTGCACATTCTATCTTTCTTTTCTTATGTCCTCCTTATTCTCTCCCTCTCTCCATTTCGATACATGTACATTGTGAGAGACATTGCCTTCACATAGTATACTATACTAGACTCTCTCCTTTATGAACATCATTTAGTGTTAGTTTTACAAGTTAAAATATATTTAATGCTCACCACCAGTCTTTACATCCATGTCTCCCCAGTCATCGTGACTGCCCAAATTAGTTCTGTGGCCTGTTTTTATATGGCCTTTGAGCTAAGAATGGTTTTTATGTTTTTAAAGGGCTATAAAAGAAACAATCCAAAACAAATAAGATAAGTGACAGAGATAGCATGTGGTCTGCAAAGTCTAAAATTTCTACTATCTGGCTCTTTATATAAAACCTTTGCCAACCACTGCTCTAGTAGGTTCATTGGGAAGGCAATAATATTCTCTGAGTTCCTGCATGTACATAAAGTTGTCTTGTGTCTGTCATAGTTGCAAGTCAGTTTGACTGGATATAAAACCCCTGGCTCATATTTTTTTTTTAAGTGTTTATAATTTTGATTTATGTCGTTCTTTATATTTTACATCATTTCGCATTAATTTCTTTTGGCTTGTTTTGACAATTTATGGTATTCATCTATTTTGTGGGTACATCTTTTTGGCATGCTTTCATTGCCTGTAAGGACAATGCTCTTCTTCTTATCCTCTTTTATATTTTTACACTGTATTTGATTACAATTCTTCTCTTCCACTCATTTTTAATAAAGTTAGTTTTCCTGCCCTTTTTTTTTTTAGGAGACAGAGGTGGGTAAAGATAGCAGTATCTAGCTTCAGGGCTCTAGAACTACATTTCCTTTGTTTTTGTGAAGTGTGGATAACTTTCTGGGATCCCTTGGCACACTTCTCCAATTTCACATTTATCTGAACTTTCTTTTTCCTTTGCTTATTGTTGTCTCTGACCTACTCAATGTGGATTCTATTCCCAGTTGTTTCACCTCAGAGTGGGCTTGGTCTTAGAAGGGTGCTTCAGTTGTTTAGTTTAAGAGCGTATAGGGCCCAAAGAACTAGAGTTTCTTTAGGCAGACTGTTTACATTCAACTATGAATTACAGTAGGCAAACCTCTCTGAGTTTCAGGTGCTTTTCTCGAATTGGCCTATCTACTTTCCGATGAGTCCCTTTTGGTTACTTTTAGGTTCTCCTGTTCTCCGAGCCCTCAGATGTTCCATTGCTTTCTTCTGGTTCCTTTCACAGAGATGCTACAGGGGTCTTGTAGCTCTTATTAGTTTGTATTTTGGGTTTCATGCAGCTAACTTGTCATCTAGTTTTGTTGCAGATATTGTGTTGTTAATGTATTCTATTTATTGTTTTTATGGGGCAATTTCAGGAAATTAAAAAAAAAAGCTGGATCACTTTTTTTTTTTTTGAGTCAATTTTTTAAAATTGTACTTTAGATGAGAGATTACTGAGCAAACCAGTTTCTCATTAAACAACTAATATACATATTATTTTCCAACATTGGCCGCCAATCCCACAATATGTCAACTCTCCCCTTCTTGAACTTAGGTTCCCTATTATCATCTTTCCTGTTCCCTCTTGCCTTCTTGTCCTTGCCCCTGGGCTGGTGTGCCCATTTAGTCTAGTTTTGTTTTATGGGCCTGACTAACCTTTTGCTGAAAGGGCTGGGTCAATCTTTCAAGAATTCTCCCAAAACTTACACTCCTAACCTCTCAGTTAAAGGCCCTTCCGGCTTCTGAGACTAAGATTAAGACACTCAAAATTTTATGACGCCTTTTAAGAGGAGTCTTTTATTTACAGCACTCTATAAACTATCAATGGATATTTACCTTATCTATAAATATGTTCATCTCTGTGCACTATCTACAACTGTTAAAGACAAAGTCTGCATCATCATTCTGTATTTCCTACTGAGCCTCTTCATGCACCCAGGCCCACTACTACTGTATAATTCCAGAGCACACTATTCACACTGTATTCTGGATATCTCAGGAGACATCATTCACATGGAATACAACGTGAATGGGGTTCCCTCTATTTGTGCACTGCAGCAATCCTATACAAATCCTGCCCTATATATCCATGGAAATGACGAAATCAGAAAATGCTAAAGCTAAACAAAAGAGAACAAAATAAAAATAAAAACTACTTTAAGATACATTTTAAAGGCAAAGAAATCAAAGTCCAGAATGGCAAATAAGTTGTTCAAGTTCATAGCAAACTAAAGGTAGTTCAAAAATAGATCTTGATTCTTCTAATTCTCAGGCTGTTGCTCTACCCAAAACTTTTCTGGGTCACTCCTCAATAAGCATTTGTTCAAGAAGATTATAAATATGATTCAGATAATCTCTTTCCCAGCCATACAATGCCTTGTTGGGGCTCCTTGAGGCTCTTGCCTCGAGGCCTTTACACTCCCTGCTTGTCTTACTAGGACACACTTCCCCTAGATATATACATGGCTCATTCACTCTCCATTTTCAATTCTTAGCTTCTCAGTGAGGAATATACTCCACTGACGACCATTTACATTGCTACCCTCTCCATCACCAGCACTCCCAATCCCTTTAATCTGCTTTATTTTCTCATGGTATTTATAATCTTCTTTCACTCATCTGTTCATTTATTCATCCACACATCCATCCATTGAATCATTAAACATCTCCCTTCATTAGAATAGAAGCTTCGTGAGGGTAGATTTTTATTTTCACTCATGTCTTCCCAAGGTGGATAATACTGCCTAGAACACAGTAGGTGCTCAATAAATATGTGCTGAATGAAGGGATAAGGAATTTCAAACCCAGTTACTGAATGTCTTTATGTACACATTACCATTTTTCATAACTTTTATTTACTAACCTGGAGAATTATTAGTAATTATATGGAGCTGTTACAGTGGGTATGAGAAATTTAGGACTTGGAATGTTTAATGAGCTACTGTACCTGGAGGTTTAACTAGCAGCGGTCAAGCTGATTTCGAGACCCCGTGTGTGTCCGAGTAGAACTGTGCCCCACAGCATTTTCGGTGGCTGATTTTTGGGAAGTATACCACCAGACCTTTCTTCTGAGGACCTGTGGGTGGACCAGAACCTCCAATCTTTCAGTTAGCAGTTGAGTGTGTTAACTGTTTACAACACCCAGGGACCGTACAGGTTTAAAGCACTACTACTAATGAAAGAAAAGTTACTTTTATTCTAATCTGAATTCACTGACCAGTATGAAACAACTCTGTGAGAGAGATAATATCCTATTATTAAAGGCATAGTACTGTTTAGGCTTAGAACATGACCCTAAAGAAGATGAATCATTATCTCCATTACTGTATTGATCAGCTAGCACTGTACATTAGAAAAAAAAAAAAGACATGTTTCAGAGCAACACAATACCCTCTTCCTCATGACCTCAATCAAAATACAAATTTGAGATCTTACAAGATACCAGGTGAGATTACAGGTGACTCATACGCGTGAAAATAAAATAAGGAAACTTGCCAGCACTACTGATTATTCAATAAACACACTAAGTAATTTCATTTCTGTGGTACTTAAGTACATTTAAGGACTTAACATTTAGTTCTTAAATGTCAACTATCCAAAAACAACTGCTTTGTTGTATTAACAAATAAATCAAGAAAACCATTCCAATCCAATCATGGAATGGCCTCCGATAACTGTTAAAGGACATATCAACTTGCCTTTCTACCTTCCAAGGTGTACTGCCTTCCTATGGCTGAGACATCCAAATTCACATCTCAGAAATGCAAATAATTTATGAATAAATTATAATTTAGGACTTAATTTTATCTTCTAATAATGCCTTAGTCTAGATAAACTCTGGTGTTTTTCATGCCCATTCCCCATATTTATAAGATACACAAATATTCCTGTAAGGATTTTCCTTCTATGAATTTTCATATATCATGAAATTTCCAGAAAAATTAGGAGAGCTGAATTCTTTAAAATTCAATTTATTTTCAGAAAGTAAATTAGCTAAGGGAAGAGGTGAATTTCCACTCATAGAATGAGTAAGATTACTGTCTTTTTGGGGGTCTTATTTGGGGAAACGAAAATAAAGTGCCATTTATAAAACATTTGCAGCTTTGGCTATAATCAACTATAATAATAAGATACCAGCTCAAAAAAATTCTTTTCATTTAAACCTCTTTTGTAATACTGCTTTTTAATAACCCTCATAATGGCCGAATTAAAGGACCTCAACTGAAATCATTCATCCCACATAAAACAAACATTGCCTTTTCTTCTTAGCTTTGTTTTACAAGCTACATTATTTCCAGATGATGCTTGAGGGGACTATGGTTTTAAGAATTAGATGCTTAAACAGACAGCTGCTTTCTATTTGCCATGTAAATCAAGGATAAATCAAAGAAAATTCTAAATAGTAGACTTCTTTTCTTGCTATTAGGAACTACAAACTCAGGCAGAGAGGGAGAGAGGGAAAAACAAAATGCTAACAAACAAAAAATTAAAATACAAATTTTTTAATCAATAAAAGGATATACAGAAACATCATATAGGAAGTTTTTGTATTAGTTCTTCACAGCAACAATGAACATTTTTTTTCACTAAAATGGGAAGGGAAAAAAATAAGAAGCCATGATCACTGGTTTTAACAAATCTATTTTTTTATCCATGTTGCTACTGAATTTAATATGCATGGCTTATTATTTTATTTTTTTTGGAATTCTTTAAACTGGACTTAGAAAGTTAATCAATCATTGCCAGATTTCAATGCAAACACATCCTATTTCCTTTTATACACCAGAGTACTTTTTTTTGTATTTAAGCATTTTTAATGATAATTTAAAAACATCCTTACAAAGAACATTCTACCATACACCACAAGAAAGAACAAAAACCTTCCTCTTCAGGAATAACGAAAAGGCACTGTTCGTCTCAACTGAAGGGTGCTTTTTAAGAATGAAGCAATTTTTTTAAAAACAAAAAACGAGAGTCCTCCAACTAAATACTGTCTTTAGAAACATTCATCTTGAGAAATGCTGTATTTCTCAGAACATTTTTGGAACTCCTAATTCAGAAGAGTATTCAAAGCCAAGTTAAAACACAACCAAAAAAATCAGTCTTCCTATGTTAAAGTCAAGCCTGGTTTCTCATTAAAAAAAAAAAGGTTTCTCATTAGGGGGGAAAAAAAGTGGTAGGAGGGGAGCTTGCACACTTGCTAGAGACTATTTAATTTGAACTGTAAATCAATTGTACTGAAGAAGAAACTTCCTGGGATCCAAGCAACGTGGGGCTTGGGATCTATTCAGGTTAAAAGCAGTTGTTGTATAGATGATCATCTACTTTATTCACAAGGTTTGACTCTGATTTTTTATACTAACTTTTTAATTATGAAAGTAACTATAAAGATCTTGATCCAAATTTCCACAGCCTCCTTGGAGAACTAGTTGATTCCAGGGCTGAGGGAGGGAAAAGGATAAGATGAACTGGAGCATCTTTGGAGGCTCAAAAAAAAAGGTAAAGGCATATTGAAAGGCTAGAGGAGCCAACCTAACAGCTCCAAATGGCCAAAGTTGGAACAACTTGAGCAATAAGATAAATAACAACATTGGATTATAACACAAAGAATAAAATAAATATTCATGAGTCCATATTGATATAAATTAATAACTGCATAAATATATTAGGAAGAAGTGACAACTCTTCCTTGCAGAAGAATTCTAACTAACGAATGAGAATAAACAGAAAAAATCACCATTAGAATACCAGAGTAATAATTGCTGCAGGGAAGGCCCACCAATGGATGCTAAAATTTGTGGGGAAATGTTTAAGCAGAAACAATATATGTGCATAGTCTCAAAGTAGTTCCCCCAAGTATTTATTAATCTACTCTGCGAAGGTAACTATGGTTTAATAGCTTCTTGTGCACTATTCCAGAAAATTTTAACGCATATTTTAAAGCAGACATGTACCTATACACTATAAAAACAAACCCAGTGCTGTCGAATACATTATATAACCTATATAATATACACATATCTTACTGTAACTCACTTTTTTATACTGATGGGTACCTTTTCATATTAGCCCACACAGATTAATTCACTAAGAAAAATGGCCAAAGGATATTGCACTAGATGAGTTTATCGGTCCCCTATTGATGGATATTGTGCTTGTTTCCAACTCTTGCTCTTCAACAAGGCTGAAACATACACATAAAAAAACCAAAAAACCAAGTCCATCGATTCTGACTCATAGTGGCCCTATAAGACAGAGTAGAATTGCCCCACAGAGTTTCCAAGGAGCACCTGGTGGATCTGAACTGCTGACTTTTTGGTTAGCAGCCGTCGCTCTTAACCATTACACCACCAGGGTTTCTGAAACATAAACATATCTCTGTGTAACAGCTATCTGATTGACTTTGGCAGTTTCTAAAGTCAAATCCGCTCAAGACACATAGCTTCTCTCCCAGAAAATACTAATTTTTTCAAATTATAAAATTTATTTTTCCACATTTGCCCTCATGCTGTAATGCCGGTCAAGCTGACATCTATCTACTCAACAAATTGTTTGTTTTTGTTCCAGTGCTCCAACCACTTCGGGTTTTTTTAAACAGCTTCATTAAAATATAATTTACATACCACACCTTTCACCCATTTAAAGTATTCGAGAGGGAGTCCCAGTGGCACAGTGCTTAAGCACTCAGCTGCTAACCGAAAGGCTGGTGGTTTGAACCTACCAGCTGCTCTCGGGAGAAAGACGTGGCAGTCTGCTTCAGTAAAGATCCTTTGAGGCAGTTTTACTCTGTCCTATAGGGTCACTGTGAGTTGGAATCGACTTGACAGCAACAGGTTTTAAAGTATAGAATTCAAGCGTTTTTAGTTTATTCACAGAGTTGTGCAACTGTCACCACAATCTAATTTTAGAACATTTTCATCACCCCCAAAAGAAACCCTGTACACTTAGCAGTCACTCCCCATCCTGCCTCACACCCTCAGCTCTATGCAACTACTAATGTATTTTCTGTCTCTATAAGAGCTGCCTATCCTGGCCATTTCATATAAATGGAATCATACAACATTTTTCCTTTTCTGGCTGGCGTCTTTATTTAAACACGGTAGAAGTTTTACTCCTCACTCCCGTCACAGACCAACAATGCATTCAATAGGCCTTCCATGAGATTGGCTCAAGGGGCCAAGTATGGCCAGCATCTGGGACCTCAGAGTTTCCCACTGGATCTTTGCATACAGTTAGGAGATGATGAGGGAAGAGAAGTGTGGAAGATGGCACAGTGGAGACATTACTTACACCTATATACCACTGGCTAGAGCTTGTCATGTGGCCCTTGTCTAGATGAAAGGGAGCTGGAAAACACTGCCTAGCTGTGTGTCCAGGGAGAAGAAGGTGATTTGGTAAGCACCCGGCCAGTCTTTGCCTCACCAAAGGCCTAGTGGGGTGCTGGCACATGCTTGGCATTCAGGAAAGGTGGCTGGTTGACTGGAGGCTTGCCAACATGACCCACTGCTTTGCTCTTGGTGGTCATTTTGCTCTGGTTCATCTCTGGGGCTCCAGAACATGCCCAGCGCTGGTAATTCCAAGGTCAGGGGGCACCCTGGCAAAGTGAGGGCCCATCTTTGGGTTCAAATCCACTCTGCAATGCCAAATCACTACCCAGATGTTCCCAGGCAGATCAGAAACCCTTCCTGATGCTGTTGCCCATCTGTGATCAGTTAATTAATGGTGGGCTGTTGGCATTTCCTAACTCTCCATCTGATGATGTCATACATTTTCTCATCTTGTAGGAAGTTCTTCCTGCCACCAGAGGATGCAGAGATGTCTCCATCCTCTGAACTAATACCTGTGGCCCCAGAATGTCTCTTCCACATGTGGGTAGCATAGTGTAATTGTAACTGCTGACACTCTGTGCCAAAGGTCCAACAGACTCACTCATTTAATTCTTACAAGAACCCTAGGTGGTAGGTTCTACCATTATTTCCATTTTACAGATGAGGAAACCAAGGCCCAGAGAGGTAAAAGGACTTGCCCAAGGCCACACAGCTTACAAGCTGCAAAATCAAGTTAAAAAATACATTATTTGCCCATTTTTAAATTGGGTTATTTGTCTTTCTATTATTGAGATATAAAGAAGATTAAACAAGCAATCCAGCAAGCCGAGATGGGGGGAGAGAGATGCCAAGCCACATGAAGATCACCCAGAAGCAAAAGCTCAGAGACAAGGACCTTCCTCCAGAGCCAAGAGAGAGAGAAAGCTTTCCCCTATAGCCAGCACCCTGAACTCAGACTTCTAGCCTCCTCAACTGTGAGAAAATAAAGTTTCTGTTTGTTAAAGTCATCTGCTTGTGGTATTTCTGTTATAGCAGCACTAGATAACTAAGACAATCATACATATCAATGGTTTCCTAACATTTCATCTCAAGATCCTTTTATACTCTCAAAAATCACTAACTCCCTTGAAAAGCTATCTTTTATGTGGATTATATGTATTGATATTTACCATATTAGAAATTAAAACTGAGAAAAATTTAAAAATGCAAGAATACAAGTACACATTCTATTAGCTGTCAGGGCATTGACATCACCACTCATCATGTAGGCTCTGGACAATTCCACCGCACACTTACGAGAAAACAAAAATAAAAATGAGACTTTCAGAACCACGGGAGTATGTATGCACAGGCTGGTTGCACTATACATGCTTAGCAAATCAATGATAAATCTTAACTACTGTTTATACTTCTGCTGAGTTTTCTAATTTTGGCTCCTTACTATTTTTTGGCCATGGTCCTTCTGGTTTTTGTCTTCACATTTACTGTCTGGAGTTAGATTGTAGCGTCGAGTCCTACAGAAAAATCTGAAAACTGTTTGGTGATCAAAGGGCAATATAATTTGGTTCCTTATGGTTCTAACTAGAATAAAAGTTAGATTCTTCCCTTCTGAAATAGTTGCTAAAATGATTGTTAGAAATCAGGGAAACAAAGCTTAGATGACATTGTGACAATATTCATAATTTTTGTTTCTGTTGAAAGATTTCTCTTAACGGTTCTCTTCCATGCTTTTAACCATTGAATTAAATTTTATAAAACCCTGATGTAAAGATGACAAAGCACAGCCAAGTCGACTAAACTTTACTTGCATCCCCAGATACCTTTATTAACCCTGTAGAGGCAGACGAGTAGTGGTCTCTCTCTCTCAGCAGGACTTGAGTGTAATTTTTGCTTTATTTTCCCTTAGGCAGCCAAGGCAGTTTCCTCATTATCTAGAACTTGATAGAAGGTTTCAGGTTTCCCCCGAGATGTTCAGAGAAACACGAAGCACTAATATTAATGTTTTTATAACTTGCTATTTGCTTTCTATGTCGTTACTCAACTGACTTGTGAATTACCCAGTATAATGAGGATAAACATTTTCTTAACAAACTCAGAAACCTCTAGATAGGCTGAAAGCAGTCTATGCACTACAGTGGGAAGAAAAACATATCTTTATTCTGAAGCACTTATTCAAACTCTTTGCTAACAGAGTCCATGCTGTCCTGCTGGAGGAAAGTGTGCATCTGGGAATCCGACGCTGCATTAAGGCCCTTTCGTTTTCCCTTTCCATCTTTTACACACAAGTGGTCTAAAGCATTAGTCCAGGAAACAGAAATTTTTGTGGTCGTTGGCAAAGACATTTAACAAGTAAAATTTCTAGGCAAGAAAAAGGAGGGAACATTCTTTATTTTCTCAGTTAATGACCAATTTAAAAGAGGACAATAAGAACATGGTTTCAAATGTACAAACCACTCTTTTGAGCAATGGAAATGGACAATAAAACACTGAGTTATCATGAAAGAAGAACATACGACAGCGCTAACTCTGAAGGTTACTACTGTTTGCTTTAATCACTTTTCAGATCAGTGGCAGGAATAATGATTCACAGTTATCATCACAATTACTGAATCAGTGCTAACCACCTTCTTCAACTTACTGAGAAAAAGCAGTAAAATTCAAGTTCATAAACCCATTTGGAAAACGTTGTGATTTGCAAAGTCTCATACATACAAATGTTAAAATAAGGACCATGAATGGCAGATTCCAAATGGAATTTTTCCAATATCTCTAAGAAGCAGATGCTCTAGGAAATTTATCTGTACTTAATGAAAAGTTTATGCAAGAACAGTCAATCAGTAACTCTAAAAATGATAAGTTCAATAGTAGAAATCACATGTTCGTTATGAATTCAAATTTAGGTACTGTCCTTTCATTGAAAAATCACTTCCATGATTGTCAAAAACTTACAAATGACACATTTTCTCTAAGAAATATCAATTCTACAAATCTCTTATAAAAAGAGAATGCTGCTAGGGCAACCTCAGGACTGTATGAATCCAATACATTTTTGTGGAATGAATGACACAAGAATACTACATAGATCAAATGATAACTAGATAAAAATAACAAAACATTTACAGATGAACCAAATTCAAGTTCTAAACAAACAAAATTCCCCACTACCACACTGGCATCCAACTGAAGTTTCCAAGGAGCAATTAGAAAGAAGTATTTTTATTGTAACAAGTCATGGCAAGTATAGAATGAAGCGAGCTATTATGCTAATTTTAAAAAGTTCAAAATATTTTACTAGCAGGAAAAATTATAAAAGATACTTTATTTTTTTAGGAATCATAAACTTAATACCGTGATGGGATGACAGACCATACACACACACACTCTCTCTCTACATAAAAGAGAAGAAAAATAGCACCAGCCAGGTTGTGGCTCCACACAGCTATCTTTGTTTATCAGTGACTGATATCCGGACTGGGTGCTGTTCCCACAGTCTCGTATCAGCCAACCATTTAGAAATGAAACAAACCACAGGAAACAAGCAAAACAACTCTCCAGCTGTGTGGTATGCATCACCACTTTAGACTCAGAATTTAAAGTCTCTAATAAAGTTTGTCCACTAAGTTGTTGTCTGATGGTTTAAAATGGTTTAGGTGGGTCCTTATTAGAACTTGATGAACTTCTGTGATTTATGACAAGATTATTCTTAGCCTCCTTATCTAAGCCATGTTCTGAAACATAAGAAATGTAACAGATAGCGGCACTGCCCTAAAGGAACTCATCATGATTTCTTCTTCTATTATCATGTAATGTTCTTTCTATTCTACTCCATCATCATCCTCTGAGGTCAAGTGGTAGTAAGCTCTTCATCTTTAAAGGAGGTGGAACAAAGGCAACCTGTCGCTGCTGTTCTCATCTACCAGGGCCGACTACACTAGGGTGGAATACTAATCATAGCACACCAATTAGATTCTCTTTCCCAGGAAGTGAGAATTAGAACTTCAAGACTGATCACTTAGCTAAAGGCACTCAACTCAAAAGGACATGTCATGGGGAGGGAAGGGTTGGGGCCAAAGCCAAAGCAAAAAGCAGCAGAAACAAGAAACTAAATAGCCTCAGAAAAACAGGATATTCTTGAACCTGAAAGCTTTTCAATTTCAGGTGTAGGTCGATCCTCTCCTTGAGTTCAGTAAGAAACCTTTGCTTACTTCCCACAAAACCCCTACTTCTGTTTTTGTGTAACAAATTTAGTGGGTTTCTTGACTAAGATAACAAGATTACTAATTATTAATAATGAACAGTTTTGAGTTGCTTTTCTTTAACCAACTGTTAATACTCACTTAAAAATTTTCCCTCAATTTGAGAAATAAAATTTGCACATTAAAGGGTCCTAGGGCATCAAGATTGCAGTCTGATTTTGAGAGAGAGGGGTATTATTATTTATAAATTTAACAATAAAAGAACAATTTTTTATTGACAAAGTAAGGTAACTACTTACATAATCTGGCAGAGGGACATCACTGGAACTCAGCGAACCTCTCAATGACTGGGTGGCTTGTTCCAAAACTTTGTTGTGTTTTTTAGACAGCAAAGAAAACAAGCTGAAGAAAACAAAACATCCAATTATATTAAAAGAACTAAACATCTCCTTTTGTAGGACTTAAATGGAATTACATAGTTCCACAACATGTCAATTATTCTAAAATATACTGGTAAATGACCACAATTCTTTGTTCATGCTTGTGCTGACAAAAGGATTACTATCTATGTAACAAAAAACGAAATGATGAGAATGTTTAAATTTTCTATTAAAAAAAAAGTTTGACAGCTTAAAATTATGTTTAAAACAGGTGACATTTTAAAAAGATTACTATAGTGGAAAGAACAGTGGACAGAGATTTAGAAAACCTGCAACATGGACTGACTATAACTAACTCATAGTGTAATCTATTATAAGTGATTTGAGTTTGTTGTATTTCACTTTCAAATAAGTGTATTGGATTAGAATATTCCTCTAGTATAAAATTTTTTTTTTTTTTTATAATATAGAGTCTATGATTCTGTATTATAGCTTTATATACTTACTTCTCAAAAAGAATGAATTTAAACACATGTATTTTAAGATTTCTGCTTCTGGCCATGATGGATCAACTGGTACCAGACTAACCCTCCTGCTGTGAACAACTAAAAACCTGTACAAAATACGTATGAAACAATTTTTTTCATATATTGTACAACATTTGAAGTGCAAAACTGTGATCTTCAAAAAAAAACAAAAAAACATACGCAAGCCCCATAATGGTGAGTTTCCACCTAGAGAAACACTTCAAAATATGGTTCAGAAAGATGAGAACCAAACAGTGCACAACAGTAGTGTGCAAAGCTGAAGAAAGAGATGCAAAGTTCTGGTAGCTGGAATTTGCATGGCACAATATTAGAGAAGAGAGACTTGTAAGAAATGCGCTACAGAAATTCTTGAGTCTTCTGCTAAAAAATAAGCTGTACTGTACAGAGCAAGGCCACACAAGGCACAGCAATGAACAACCATCTAGCAGCTGTGAACTGAACAGAGATTCTGGAGGTCACGAATGGCTGAGATATGTTGGAATTCCAATCAGCCAGGGTGAATAAAACTCACTGAACACCATGGACATTCAGTTGAATTCTCAGAAAGGCCATGCTTTAAGAGTATGGCTAATTCTAACTCAGAGTAAGAAGAACTCTATATGCCCCTAACAAAGCTAAATGAACAATCTTCAAAGAGCTAAAACTGATCTACAAGTAACTTACTATCTGCCAGAACAAAACTGAACAATTCTTGAAGACAACAAAATCCAGACACTCAACAATGTGGCATCTACAATTTCAAGCAAACAGTAAAAATTACTAGACATGTGATGAAGCAGAAAAATATGACTCATATAAGGAGAAAAAGAAATCAGCCTAGAGACGCTGGAATTAGCAGAAAAGAACATTAAAACAGCTATTTTAAAATGTTGAAAAATTTAAAGAAAAACATGAACATAATGAGGAAACAGATGGAGAATATCAGTAGAAATGGAAATGTTCTGGCACACAGTTAATTTACTTGTAGATCAGTTTTCTCTCTTTGAAGTCTGTTCATTTGGCTTTGTTAGAGTATATCTAGAGTAGAGTCCTTAATCTGGGGTTACAGTAGCCTCACTTCCAAAAGTTTTTTTCTTTTTTACTACTCTATTTTATCACCTATACTGGCTTTTTGTCTATACCTCCTTATTTTATTTTTTAGTGATTGAGTTTACAACATGCATGTTTAATTTACCACAATCTATCATGAGTTAATATTAAATTAATTCATGCATATGAAGAACTTTACAACACTATACTTCTCTCTCTCAGTGTCCTAGTATTCTATCTTCACTGAAGAAGAATGGAGGTAATCTATGGTAACTTTCATCGTTAATTTAAGAAAATCATCGAACAAGTCCTGGGAACCAATGTAAAAAGGATTTGAGATTATTCTCTTTGGAAAAGAAGAGCTAGATTGTTTATTTATTCTGAAATTGAACACTAACAATCTGTTCTCGTCAGTAGACGAGTGAACAAGGACATGAGCTTCAACTGAAACATATTTCAGTTAGATATAATGAAAATTTTACTCCTAAGGGCATTCAATGTTGAAATGGTCCACTCAACAAGCTACAGATATTGCTTCCCAGCTATTGTTAAGAAAGTTTTTGCAAGAATAGATGATTTGAGGTCACTTCCAGTTTTCTGACTATCATGAATGAGAAACAGAGAATTCACACTTACTTCAAGTTTTCATTCTTAATACAGTTTAGTAGGCTTTTTTCCTCAGATCTTACAGCTAGAGCTTCCAGAATTGTTTTCGTTTAACTTTCTGATTTTGACTTTCCTTTAGCATTTTTAGGGAAAATGACCTAAATTCATACGAGACATGACTTGCAAGTTAACTTTTGCATAAAACTTTGCATTCAAAGTACTATCCCTAAATTGTTAATTCTAGTTAAAGTAAGTGATAGAGACACATGATGTTTGTGCACAAAGGGGTAAATCTGATTTTTAAAATAAGTGAAATTCAGTCAGAAGAGAGCTACCAGAATACTTTTTAAAATTAGAAAAAGACTAGATTTTTCTTTATGTACAAGAATGTTAATTATAAATTAACAAAAAAATGGAAAACAATCAAAATGTTAATCATGAATAGAATAGATATTGATCAAGAATAGGATACGTTAATAAACTGTCAGATAGATACCCACACAATGAAATATGATACAGCAATTTGAAATTACCTAAAGCTACATGTATTGATATGGATAAATCTCAAAAATAATACTGAGCAAAAAGTAAGAAAGGGCCCTTGTAGAAGAACGTGAACAAGATGATATTAATATAAATGCAAGACTATATTACATATCTTGTAATAGATAATACATATGCAGTAACAACTTAAAAAATATATGAAAATGATAAACACTACCTGTAAGATACTCATTATTTCCTGATAACAGATGGAAGGAATCAGGGAGGAAGGCATAGGGGATTCAGAGCCCCTGCCAACAGACAGCATTTTACAAATGAAAGAAGCATACAGAAAAAAATGCGTGTGGTCAGTCTAAACCAGAACATGCTCAGAAAATCACAAGCTGTTGAGAATGGCTCCAGTTTAGGGTGCACAGGAGGTGGCAGGAGATGAGACCAGAATGAAGACAGTGTGAAAACAGACCATGAAGGGCCACTCATGGCACATTAAAAGCCCTGGGTTTCATTCTATAGGGAGTAAGAAGCTAGCGGAACGTCAGTCTTGCAAAATGATGAGCAAGACATGGTTGATTACCTAACGAACTTAAGTCTAATGGGATAAGAAAAAAATGTCTACAACACTGAAATCAGAACATGCCATGGGTCTGAACAGTGTGCTGCAGGAGCAGAGAAGAAGGCTAAGGGAGTTGCTAGTTGGGAAAAGTAAAAGGAGAGGGAGAGCAATCCAGGGATGGAAATAACGTGCAGAAAGGCACAGACAGACTTTAGGGACGTGCCAATAGCTTATAAGATCAGAACAGTGAATGCCCATAGGGGTGAGAGGTGGCAAGAGATATAGATGGCAAGATAGAAAGGGGCCAAATAAAAAAGGGCCTTCTGTACCATGCTAAGAGGTTTGCATTTCATTTTGTCAAGTGAGACCGACAGTAAGTCAAATATTTACCAAAGGCCTACTATGTGCCAGGCAATGTGCAATTTGCCTGGATACAAAGGCAAACAAAAGCAACACAGTCGGGTCAGGAGGGTACACCTACACAGATGGGTCTATTGTCAGCGTGGTGATGGAAATGGGCACGGAGTGTTATAGGGACCCGGATGACGACTGCACAACTGCACCTCAAGGTGGAACAGGAAATCATTTTTGGAGAGGATGCCTGAGCAGAGTCTTAATGAACATTTAGGAGTTGGCCAAGCGAATTGAGGTAATGGTAAAGGCAGTCTGGGCAGAGAAAAGAGGATGAACTAAGGCAGGGAAATATAAGCACTGTTGCTGCAGGAAAACAGCATAGTGTGCACCTTCATAAAGTGTTAGGTACACGGCTAGAAACAGTAGGTAGTAAGGTTGGGGTGGCAGTGGGTATAGTTTGTACAGTGCCACTTATGTCTTGCTTAGACCTTGGTCTTCATCCTGAAAGCCAGAGGTGTTTCATGATAGCAGGACTGCAATATGAAAATAAGACAGGGGTATGGGGCAGGAGGCAGGCAGGAAAAAGCAGCTGACTTGTTCAACCTTGTCTTTACCTCTCCCCTGTGCTCTCCAATCTCGTGGTGGCCATAGAGGCCCTGCCATAAGAGCCCAGGGCTCCTAAAACCACAGAACTGAGCACGTGTACAACAACTAAATTTGGGTTTTAGACAGCTTCCTCTTCCTCTAGAGGGAAGGATGAATAGGAGATGACAAGAGAACAAGAGTAGAAACAAATCCTTTAGGAAACTTTGACATGACTAAAAGTGAGAGATGAAGAGGCCCGGAACTAAAGCAAGTATAAGTAATTTGGAAAGCAAAACAGACAACACAGAGAGTGAAAGAAGGAAATCACAGTTGTGGTAACTCTGAGGTTTCTAAGTTGGGAAACTTAGCGGCTGGCTGAATGTGATTGTACATGTTAGGAATATAAGAAGACGAGCTGAAGGATAAGGTGAGGGCCCAGGAAGACAAAGAGCTGTGCCTTGAAGAAAATAGTAATAGCAGCAGTAGCAGCTGAGACTTGCATAGCGCTTATTGTATATCAGGCACTACTCATCCAACTATCATAGGAGGCAGGTACTACTATTACCCATTTCTTTTTCTTTAAGGGATGATGGACTTGAGGCACAGAGAGGTTAAGTACATAGCTACTAAGCAGTGGAGTCAGGAGTCCTGTTCAGGCAGGCTGGCTCCGGGATCTGTGCTCTTACCAATTCTGCCATGAAACCTAGCAGTGCTGAGGAATTTCCAGGTGGAGACGGTTAGAAATATCCAGGAGGGCAGTTCAGAAACACTAATCTGGTGCTCAGGAGAGAGGTGAGGAGAAATTTCAGGGTTATCAACATCAGCTGAAATCACCAAAGTGGAAGGGATGACTTAAGGATAATGTATAACATAAGAAGTAACAGGACGGAACTCTGGGAGACACCAAGACCAAAAGGGTGAGCAGAGCACAGGCAGCTAGCAAAAGTCGCTGAGAGCAAGTAGAAGTAACAGGACGGAACTCTGGGAGACACCAAGACCAAAAGGGTGAGCAGAGCACAGGTAGCTAGCAAAAGTCGCTGAGAGCAAGAGTCAGAAGTAGAAAAACTAGAAGAGAAAGACACTCTGTTAGCCAAGAGAATAATTTCCAGGAGGGAGTAGTCATTCACTGCCAAAAGAACTGAAAGCAGGGACTCAAACAAATACTTGCACACCAATGTTTGCTTCAGCACTATTTGTAATAGCCAAAGGCGGACACAACCCAAGTGTCCATAAACAAATCACTGAATAAACAAAATGGGGTATATACACATATGGAATATTATTCAGCCATAAAGAGAATGAAGTTCTGATATATGCTATGACATGGATGAACCTTGAAAATGTCATGCTAAATAAAATGTAAGTCACGGAAGGATAAATATTGTATAATCCCACTCATGTGAATATCCAGAACGGGCAAATTCATAGAGATCAAAAGTTCATTAACGGTCACCAGGAGCAGATGGGAGGGGGAGCGGGGGATATTGCTTAAGGGGGATATTGTTAAGGGTGATAAAGGTTTTGGAAATAGGCAGTGAGGATTGCTGCACTGCCACTGAACTGTATAAAAATGTTTTAATACATATATTTCACCACAATTAAAAAAAACTGTCAAACAGTAAAGTGCAATTTAAAAAATGAAACAATATCACTAGATTTGGCACGAGAAAAGAAATCAATGGTGATCTTATCAAAAACCATTTTCAGTGGTGTGGAGGAGGCAGTGGTTGAGAAATATTTAGTAGGATGTGAGGAAATACAGAAAATAGGTGTAGACTCTTCAGAAATACGATAGTGCTCGGGAGGAGAGAACTAGAGTAATACTCTGAAGGGAAGGTGCTCAGGAGGTCAGTTACCAGGAGGTGGTGTGGGGGCTCTCTCAGATAGTTCCCATAAGAGTCTTGCCAATCCTTGCAGCTTTTAGGCAACTTGTCTCCATGCCCTAGTCCTTCCCTCTAGCACACTCATAATACTAGTTACCTGGGAAATGAGAAGTACCTCAACTCCACAAAAGAATGAAAAGAGTTGATTTACAGATAAAGAAACTTAGGTATACAACAAGGGAAAGATTAGTCCAAAAGACTAATGGATCACAACTACCATGGCCTGCACCAGACTGAGTCTAGAACAATTAGGCGGTTCCCAGCTACCGCCACTGACTGCTCTGACTGGGATCACAATAGACAGTCCTGGACAGAGCCGAAGAAAAATGCAGAACAAAATTTTAACTCAAAAAGAAAGACCAGACTTGCTGGCCTGACAGAGGCTGGAGAAACCCTGAGTATGGTCTCTGGGCACCCTTTCAACTCAGTAATGAAGTCACTCCTGAGGTTTACCCTTTAGCCAAAGATTGAACAGGCCCAAGGAACAAAACAAGACTAAGGGGGCACACCGGCCCTAGGGTGGGGACTGGAAGGCAGGAGGGAACAGGAAAGCTGGCAATAGGGAACCCAGGGTTGAAAAGCGAGAGTGCTGACATGTCATGGGGTTGTTAACCAGTGTCATAGAGCAATGTGTATACTATTTGATGAGAAACTAGTTTGTTCTGTAAACCTTCACCTTAAGTACAATTAAAAAAAAAAAAGAAGAAAAAGAAACTTAGGTATAGAGAGTTGGACAGTTCATCCAAGGTCAAAGCTATATAGTGTAATGAATATAAAATTTTCATAAATCCTAAAGAACAATTAAAATACGAAAAAACACAAAGAATTATTAAAATCATTAAAGGCAGAGCTGTGGCTGACCAAGTCTCCTTAGGGTCAAACTTCGTGCTCTCTCCTCTGTGGACCATGATTCTTCCTATACGCAGAACACACTCTCTGCCTCTCCTTCAGGTCACCAGTCAAATGCCATCGATTCCACACCCTCTGTGACAGCTTTCTCTAATCTCTGCTCTCTCTGCCTCTAAATGACAGTAACTTCTCCACTACTCACTTGGCACTTCAATATACTTTTTTCCCCCTCAATACACTCTTACACTACTGGTACCCTACTTTTTGAGGTATAATTTATATACATTATTAAGGTATAACTGATATACAGTAAGATTTACCAATTTTAAGTATACAAGTCTATGAAAAATGTAGAGAGTCATGTAACTCACCACCAGAATCAAGATACAGAACAATTCTATTACCCCCCAAATTCCCTCATGCCTTTCTGCAGCCAATCCCTCCTCCAACATCCTTTCCCTTCCCCACAACCTGTTTTCTGTGACTCTAATTTTGCCTTTTCTAAAATTTCATGTAAATGGAACCACACCATATGCACCCTTTGGTCTATCCGTAATTCATTCCTTTTTACTGCTGAGTAGTTTTCCAATTGTGTAGATGTACCTCAATTTATTTACTTACTAGTTCATTTCTCTTGAATACCTAGGAGTGGGATTGCTGGGTTGTATAATTACCTTAAACTCAGAGTGGAGGCACTTCACATGAATCGTTAGGAGTACTGGACTTGTATCCTTTGGAGTCTGGATAGAGGAGCTAGTGCCTGGCTTTCATCATCTGAAATCTAAAGGGGAGAAACTGTGGCTGGAGCTGCCCTGTCTGGCGGCAGAGTGAAAAGAAGGCAATTTTGTGAGTCATCTGCCTTTCCGTGGCTGGTAGGGTGAAATTATTGTTTCTCATAGACCAGATGTGGGCCATGGCGTAGGGAACTATTTTAGAGTCCCAAGAGGACTATCTGCAGGGGTGGTGAGATCCCAAGACAGGAGGTAGACTGTTAGAGGCTAAGGGGACAATTTTAAGTGAGCTGCTTGAGGAGAGGTATTATCCCTATCAAAATGCACATGAGAGGATCTCCAAGGAAGCTGCAAATGTGTTCCCCGACAAAAGGTCATCTTTGGACAACTACTACAACCTGAGAGTACCAATGTCAGATGACAACTGTACACACTCTGTAAGACTGTGCTCTTCTCATTAATCCTTTTCTCCATGAGCCGACCACTGGAGAAGTTGGAGATGGCAGAGAGTGGAAGTGGGCAGGAAGGGGCATGCAAAGAGAAAAGTTGAACACATCCTATTCCTCCACTTCAGGTGCCAAGTCTGAAGCACCCTGAGCTGGGGGAGAACAGACAAGAGTTTGAAAGTTTCATATTACTTTGAACTGCAGAAATGTAACCGTTGAACTCGATGGAGTTTCTTTCCCTGCCCCTCCTCTTTGTGCTTTAGATGAAAGTTTCTCATTAAACAACTGATACACAAATTGTTTTGTAACACTGGCTGCCAACACCGCGACGTGCCAACACCCGCCCCTTCTCGACCTTGGCTTCCCCATTTCCATTTGTCCAGCTTTCCTTTCTCCTCCTGCCTTCTCGTTCTTGCCCCAGGGCTGGTGTGCCCATTTAGTCTTATATACATGGTTGAACTATGTGTGTTATTGTTTGTTTTATAGGCCTGTCTACTCTTTGGCTGGACGGTAAACCTCAAGAAGGATGGTGATTTTTAACTGCTAATATGAGATGTTCCTTTGAGTGAAAGTGACTAAAAAGGCTATGGGACGTCCCTGAGATCTTATTCAGGGGTAAGAACAGAATGAATTTAGAGAGTCAGTTTGGTGGAAAATTGGTGAAAGCTACTTCCTTATTTTATGTAATGAGTCCAACTCATTCAGTATAATAGTTACAATATTTCATAAAGGTATAATATTCTGAAGAACAGAAAACACAAAGATGAAAAAGGAAGAAATCACTAATATTGCCAATGAGATAAAAACATTTTAAGAAATTCTACTTTCATTCCTTTTCCTATTTTTTCATAGTGGTAGCTGGAATAGATAGATGATCATGCTCTAATCCTTTCCATCCAGAAAAGTGGATATGCACAAAAATAATCAAAGGTATATTTTTGCTCCTCATCCACAGGGCTTAATGAAAAGTAGTTTGTTCTCTACTAATTTCAATTCATTACTAATAGGTTGGAATAATCACAACCAGTCTCCAATTACTAATAGGTATGTTCCAAAGGTTCATTAATAAATTGGGTATTTTAGAACTGAAAATATGTTTTTTTCTTATAGAAACAATGTTTTACAGTCTTTTTGTATTACGATTATAAAGGACCTGAAAAATAAGACTGACTGTGGCTTTTTCAATTACAACCAACCACTTCTGTAAGAGGATTTCTATAGGAGAAATATAATTCAAGATTTAATTTCTCTCTTTTTTTTTTTTTAGAATACAACTTCTTAAGGTGAAAAGAGGCACTAGTATGTACATAAATATTTCTGAGTATGAATAACTTGTTACCTAAAAACAACATTGAGGGCCTCTCTGTATTTGCATAAATTACTTTTCGTTTTTTAAGTCACTCATTCTCCAGGTATTTTTTGATTTGGGAGAAAAGGCCAGAGAGAACCAAATTTAGAGTTCTCCGCTTCTTTGGTTTATGTAAGGCTGCTCATACATTAAGAGTTGTATATGCATTCTTTTTTCTTAGTTAGCTTTAAAAAGGCTAACTACAGAAGAGGAAAATCTTAAAAAGAATATGCTCAACATGTACTCAAAATCTTAAAAACAGTACGCTTAACATGTTTCCAGAAAAAAAAGGTAAAAAAATTAATAATAAAAGCAGCATGTATTATGAATTTATAGCTGGTAGAACAATACGCAACCAAAGGAAACATGGGTAAAATAACAAGATTTGTTTTGTCATGAGAGAGAGCTGAGTACATATTGTTGTGGATTTTGTGGTAACAAGGAAATCATCTGTGAATTAGAAAGACCCCTTAAATCTAAACTCTTTTACTAAGAACCTGACTTTGTGATTTAAAGAATTTAATAGGTTTAAAACAAAGAAGAAATAATCATCCAGTAAAATTAGTAATAACATTTTCATCACTTTGAGGGCAATTCAATCATTGCTGGTAGGGCTAAAGATACGTTTTTATATGTAATTTCCTTTTAAATGGCATGATGAACCAAGAAAAAATTTTAAAGAACAATTTGAGGTAGAAGGGTGAGGTTAGGAACTTGCCCTACCAGATAATAAAACATGCTAAAATGCATTAAACATTGTGTTACTGGCACAAGAGTAGATGAATAAATCAACAGAACAGAATGTAATTTAGAAAAACACTGATCTCAGTGGTAAAAGCTGACTAAGTAATAAGTGGTGTTAGATGATAATTGCAGAACTGGTCCAGGAGGCTGAACATCCAACTAATAGGATTTCTATTTGGGGGAGGGGGGAAGGTAGAATTCTACCTTATTTCATACACAGGACACACACACATACACACAGACAGAGAGAAAGAGAAAATGCAGGATAACTTTTTTATAATATGTGGGGTGGGAAAGATCTTTTGCTACGTATGACACAAAACACAGATTTGCAGACCATTTTAAGGACTTTGGCTTTTCCATTCAGTGAAATGGAGAGACACTAGAAGGTTTTTAAGCAGAGAAGTGGCCTGTTCTGACTTACATTTTAAAAAGGCCATTCTGACTTTTATCTTGAAGTATGAGAGGCAAAGGTGGCAGTCGAAGAATCCAGTTAAACGCTACTGCCAAAGGTAATAGCAGGAAAGTAGTGAGGACTGGCAGATTCTAGATATATCTGAAGGCAAGGCCAATGGGATTTGCTGCTAGATTGGATTGGGGGTATAAAAGAAAGAGAAGAGTCAAGGATGCCATCAAGATTTTTAGCCTAAGCAAATGGAAGGATGGGTTTAGCATTTACTGAGATGGAGAAGACTGCAGGGGAGGAAGGCAGGTTCCATGGAAATCTAAGGTTCTGGATACGGTAAGTTTGAGATGCCTATTAGTTATCCAAGTGCACGTTTCAAGTAGACAGCTGGATGTATGTACCTGACTTCAGGGAAGTGCTAGAGTTGAAAGATAAACGTTTGGGGACTGTAAATATTTAACGAAAACACCCCTGGTGGTGCAATGTTTAAGCACACTCAGCTGCTAACTGAAAGGTTGGTGGTTTAAACCTACCCCATGGTTTTGCAGAAGAAAGACCCGCCGATCTGCTTCTGTAAAGATTACAGCCAAGAAAACCCTATGGGGCACTTCTACTCTGTCACATGGGGTTGCTATGAGTTGGAATCGACTCTACAGCACCCAACAACAGCAACACATATGATCACAATTTCAAGTTATGGCAATGGATGAGAAAACTCAGTGAATAGTATAGAGAAAAGAAGAGAGACCAGAGAAAGCCAAAACCTACACTAGAAGTAAGGGAAAACCTGGAGCTAGCCAGTTTATATTCTAGAGCTCCAGAAAGAAGCATTGAAAATACCAGGCATTAGAAAGTGGGGTGCAGGTGAGAAGATGACTGAAAATCTGTATTAAAAAGTCAGACCACAGTTCCCTTACCCTCCGCTACTCAGCCTAGAGAATGCCTTCCTCCACCCTGGCTGGAGAATAGATGTGTTTACTCTTGAAAGGGTGAACCTGAGAGATTCTGGACTTAGAGGCACAAGGCACAATTCAGGATGGGAGTACTATACTGGAAGAGAGTGATTAAGTAAAACTATAGGCACTGAACACGGAACTCCGGCTCCATTCCCCCAGTCAGCTCAGAGAATGCCATCAGCTCAGTTTGTATACCTGGGAAAAATATTGGACAATTCCTCTCATTAGAAACTGAAAAGCACAAGCCAGAGATGTTGATACTTGGAGATTCCCCAAAGAAACAGTCCAGGTGGAGCACCTGAAAATGAAGCCCAACCCAAGCACACGGAACTTCCCATCAATTCTTTGGTGTGTCACTTCTAAACAGGAACTCTTTGCCAAGGATCACCAGAGAGAGCCACTAAAATGACAGACAAGACAAGCAAGCAAGAAAAAAGAAACTGGATAAAACAGAGACAGTGCAGGGGGCAGGAGAAAATTTCCAAAACGTTAGGGTTACTAAGCTCGGGGAGAAAAGCAAATATATTGCAGGTATGAAACAAGAAGGAGGCCATGTAAAAAGGAATATCAGAGAACAAAAAAGAACTCTTAGAAAATGGAAATATGATAGCAGAAATGAAAATTTCAACAGAAGAAGTAGAAAATAAATTTGAAGAAATCTTCAGAAAGTGGAGCAAAAAGAGAGAAGGAAAATAGTAGAGAAATGACAATTAGAGAACTAGCCCATACATAAGTTCTAATGTCCAACTAATAGGATTCTTAAAAAGAACAGAGAAAATGGAACAAGAGGAGGAGGACATTATTAAAGAATTATTTCCAGAAAAGTTCTCAAAGCTGAAAAATAAGAAATTTCCAGAATGGAAGAGCCTACTGAGAATACAGATTTTTCAAATTTTGACTAAATTTGGTCATAAATGCTATTTAGCAAGAATGACCCTAGATATGTGGGGGTAAATTAAAAATTGGTAATTTATCTCAAAATAAAAAAATTTACCCTGATTTCAACTTACTTTTGTACCTATGTCATGGATTATATACTTGAAAAAATGTATATCTTTATATAAATTCAAGTGCAATGAAAGACTTAAATTATTTCACAATTAATATGCAATTCTAAAGACATCAAACTTGTTAAAAGTTTTATGGTATTTTCTCTTCTGTATTATAAAACATGTTCTGTAAACTAGAGAAACAGATTTTCTGACTTGAAAGCATTTAGGCTTTCTCTGTTATCCTTTCTTTGTCCCCTAAGAAAACTAAATGCCAAGCCGATAAGAAACCTATTCATTTCTTAAAAACAATATTCCGTAGTATAGTATGGCTAATTTTTGGCAATAAATTGGATTCAAATAATATTTAATGAGATATTAATTTAATATTTAATAAAATATTAATTTAATGGTTATCTCATAGGGAACACAGGAGCAACCAGGATGAACAGTTTACAAGTTATTATCACAGATCTTAAGGTCTTAGGTGTAAAGAAACTTCCCCTCAGGGGAAATCAACCAAATAAAGCATATCTACTATAGGTGAAGTAAAGATCACAGGACACATGATACTGAGGATAACTATATCTGGAAAATTCTGCAGAATCCCTACACTGATATTATAGTATAATTTACAAGGAAGATATTCTGTAAGTGTTGGACCCTTGGACTAGGGTTCCAACTAGAACTCAGGGATTTATTTTTGCTTAGCCTTTACTCTTAATTTTGGAAACCCTGGTGGCGTAGTGGCTAAGTGCTACGGCTGCCACCAAAGGATCAGCAGTTCGAATCCGCCAGGCGCTCCTTGGAAACTCTATGGGGCAGTTCTACTCTGTCCTATAGGGTCGCTATGAGTCAGAATTGACTCAACGGCAATGGGTTTGGTTTTTTCGGTTTTACACTTAATTTAATAAATATAACCAGTGTTTGAGAGGGCCATAGGAATAACAAATCTTAATTTTCAACTTATGCTACTCTCATTGCTATTAAACTTAATCTTTGCACAATATGATGAATATAACCAATGCCATTGAATTGTACATGTAAGCAATGCTGAATTGGCAAATGTTTTGTTATAAATAGAACAAAAAAATCTTAAAACCTGTAAAAACTCTATCCGTTTATTTCAACTTGCTTTCCATGTCTGTGTACTTAAAAAACACTTTATGTGTTTTTGACATACATCTTTATCTTTAGTTTGTACATTTATTCCATTTCTTCTATGAACACAATTTCAAGGGCACACATGTCCATTCTTCTTTTCCTCTTTTTCAACTCTTCTGTAATGCCTCTTGTATATATCTGCAGTGCAATGAAATCACTTTTATATGTCCTTTCTCGCCATGGTCTTGTAACTCCCACCAAATGACTGGGTGGGCTATGCAAATAAGGTGGTGTGGTCCACCAAGGGGTGTGTATAGCTTGCCAATGATGCAAATAAGGTACATGGCACCCTTGTGGGAGTAAAAGGAGTAGGACCATGCAAATATGGTGTATGGATTGGTCAGTTTTGTCATCCCTCTAGGCTTAAAATGAGCCATTTCAGAGGCGGAAGGGGAAGACCTCACTACCACCAAGACAGGAGTTAGAAGTGGAGCATGTCCTTTGGACCTGGGATGCCTGCATTGATAACTTTGTGGATTAATGAGACAGAGAGAGCTGTAACACTGGAGACGACAAGAGATGGTGAGAAGTCACAGCAGAGAAATGGGGGCAGCAGAAACAGGAGACGGCATGGTGGGCTAGGAGCAAGAGAGCTGAGCACTTGAGGCAGAAGGCTTGCTGGTACAGTGGGGTGCCTCCGGACACTTGTCCGCAGAGCTAGGCTTGCGGCCCACAGAGCTAGAGAGCTGAGAGCCTTTGGGCTGAGGTTTACTGGTGGAGTGGGGTGCCTCTACGCACTTATTGGTGGAGCTAAAGAGCTTTGTAACACTTGCCTGAGCAAGGCAGAGACTGAGCTTGTCCAAGAGGCCTGAGGGATCAAGAGGCTGAGGCTCAGGGAGAGGTCTGCCTGTGGGCATGGCAAGAACCTGCCCTGCACAAAGAAGTGTATCCTGAGTTGTTCCTCATCCTAAATTGTAACCTGTTACTTCCCTAATAAACTTTGTAACTTTGAGTATCATCTGTGAGTTGTGTGTGGCCACTGCAATGAATTATCAGATCCAGCAGAGTAGAGAGTGCTGTAGAAGGGACGGCTGGTTCAGAATTGGTAAAAAGGTTAGAGAGAGGAAGTATGTCTGACCTCTGCTTCATAGGAATCAGCTTTGGGCTGATGCTGATGGTGATTCTCTTTCCCCTTCATGAAGTGAGAGGTCAGATGCCCCCACCATGCCATTTTTAAAATACCAATGGTGCTAGTGGGTTAGTCACTCCATCTCTAATTTTCCCTTTAAAAAAAATCTACTACCAATTAATTATGAATGAAATATCCTTTGAGTCAAAGTTTAGAAACACTTTTTTGGAAAAACCAAGAAAGTAAATACATATTTATAATAATTTATAGGAAATCCACCTCTCCTGTGACTCACCCTGAAATAAAGGAGCAGCACCCTTTTCTACACCTTAAGACACAAGATCCAAACCACAAGCTAAAAGAGAAAGATTTCTGTGCATGAAATGGTTATTAATGCTCAAAGAAAAGCTATGAACTTAACTCTTAAGCTTGACTATTAGCTTCATCAGCTAAAACTTCTAAATACTAAAGGAACAAACAAGACGAGGGGGAAACCTGCCTGGGAATATGGAGAGAGAGAGAAAACCTAAGAGAGCAGTATAACCAAAAAAGGAAAGGAGTCTTGACATCAAAGTAGGAGCAAACTCAGATGTCTATCACCATTTAGCACAACAGTGCGTGTTCATACTGACGACCCTGCAGTATCAAGAAAAAGACTTGAATGTATGCAAGGCCTTGTATTTAAAAACTCAAGGAAGTCTGCAATAGCAAGATCTCTATCCAAAACACTTTTAAAAACATTTTTTAAAGTAATGCTTTAATGGAACATACTTTCGTTATCTGGAAAAATTTTGGAGTCTCACAATTCCTGAGGATGCTAGATAAATAAGATACTGCTTAAGTAAAACTTTAAATAAGCCTGTAATATTTGAAGCTGCAGTTTCCTTTCAGTTCTAGGTTAATTCCCAACAGCAGCGCTATTACACTATCAACCGAAGAATTTCTGATATGATAAAATTACAATGTTTTTAATTAAAATAAGTTAACAATACAGAACATAAACCATGATGATCCTCATGCATAATAATTGATTAAGTGTTCTTCTAGAACACAGCCCTTTATTATAACTACCAATTATTACAGAAGTAAAATTCTGTCAGTAGTCGTAAAAATGTTCCTCACTCCAAGACAAAATTATAGCTTAAATCAAGTTGAGCAGAACCTGATAGGAAACCATCTACTATTTTAAGAACTGTGGTTAATGTTTAACCACATAAAACCCCCCAACCTTCCAAGGACCCAGCCATAAAGTCATGTTTTGATGCTCCCTCTGCTGGCTCTACATTTACAGCTAATCTCATTCTTGGGAGATTTACTGTACAAAGCAGTCCCAGTACACCACACTGGTATATTTTATTTGGGATCTTAAAGATGTAACCCAGCTCCCTCATTTGAGTGCTGAGGAAAAACTAGATAGGTGACAACATGACCAAGGCCACATAGCTTGCTAGAGACAGAGCAATCTTGGTCTTCTGATTCCTGATCCAATGCTTCTTCCACTCCATGATGATCTCGGCATCTTCATGAACAAGACTATTGTTGAGCTATATTCGGCTACACGTTATCTAAAATATAAAGCTTGATATCTCTGGGTTACAAACAGATTTTTCACTGTACTGGTCGGGGATCTGATCAATATTCAGTGCAGACGTATTAGGCTCAATAAGTGTCCATGTTTCCAATTTTCTTGGACAGCGCCCAGTTCAAGTAACCTACTGTAGTTTCCTAACACACTGAGTACTTAAATTTCTCCCAATGTGCTTCTCTATATTTGCTTACAAATCATTGTCACAATTTTTACTTGGAATGTATGGTCAACATACAGTACGTGAAGTAATACGGGTCTTTAGGACCGTAAAAACTGCAAAGTTATTTTTTGTTAATGATGATGATGGTGATAATTACCATCTATAGAGTGCCTACTAACATACCAAGGACAGGGTTGGGCCTTTATAGACATTACTGTCAAGAGTAATCTCTAAGGTAGGTAGTGCTATCTCTCTTTTACAGAGAAGGAATATGAGGGAAATAATTTTCCCAAGGTCTGTCTGACATCAAGGTATCTACTACTTCTTCAGTACCTAACTGCTTCGGTATTTTGCTCATTCTTTAATTAACAGAGATAACAGTAAAACATTCTCTCTTATTACCAGCACCATAACACACTCCTCCTGCTTTGGGTAAAAGGTACATTTTAAAAAAACACGCACTTGTTTAAATTTCTTTTAAAATTTAAGCTAAAGTCAGTAGGGATAATATTTTCCTTACTTCCAGTAGAGTAAGTCACATTACCTATGCCATAAATGTTCCTTAACCCACATCAGAATTAGTGTTTAATCCAATTTACTTTTGTGTTATAGATGTGTTTCGTTATCTGTCAAGCAGCCTGTTATGAGGAAAGCTGAAAACACGAGTCCTAGTCTGATAACAATGGTATTTAGACAGACGCAAACAGTCTGGGATTAAAGAATCTAATCTGTTCAGACAAAAAGTAAATATTTATTAAACCAGAATATACAAGTTTATCTTTGTGGGGAAGAGATATTTGTTTCCCAACGAAAGATATAAATTGTTATCTAAATCATAGACAATTTTTACTCAAAGTGACGCTTAAATTCTATGGTTCTTTTGGAAACAGAAAACTGCAGACATAAATGCCCACTCTTGCTCTGTGCTAATGATTAGTTCTTATTTTTTTCATGGAATGGAATCACATTAAATAAGGTCTTCAAATTGGAAAAGAGTGTTAAAAAACATATTTCTCAATTACTAACTAGAAACATATTTGGACAGTTCAGGCACTATTGCAGAAATGAAAAAGTAGTCTAGGTTAAATTCAGCCTCATGGAATTTAGAGAAAATTGACAAAATGACAAATTTAAACTTGGACAATTTAAATAATATAATTGACTTGATACCTGGGGCTCTATAGCTAGCATTATATAATATTTATGGATTATTAATGATTTTTCAACTGAAATTAAAGATAAAAATAACCTTGTTTCTCCCGTTATGAAAAAAGGAATTTAGGTTAAGTTAGATACCAGCTCCTCTACTAGCCCTGTGAACTTTGGTGCTTAACATTCCTGCGGTTCAGTTTCATTAGTTGTAGAGATGATGACAGTGACAGCTCTTCATCAGAGTTATTGTGATGGTTAAACGAGAGAATTAATATAAAAGGCCTTAATAGGGAGCCTAAGGAAGAAAGCCACCAGTCAGTTCCAACTGATGACTGGCATTCAAGAATGTCGGCTCTGGGTTACCTGCTCTTTCAACTTTTAATTGTTATATGTTAGCAACAACAAAAATTTTTTTTTAATTTTTATTGTGCTTTAAGTGAAAATTTATACATCAAGTCAGTCTCTCACACAAAAACCCATATACACCTTGCTACACACTCCCAATTACTCTCCTCCTAATGAGAAATCCTGCTCTCTCCCTCCACTTTCTCTTTTGCTGTCCATTTTGCCAGCTTCTAAGCCCCTCCACCCTTTTATCTCCCCTCCAGGCAGGAGATGCCAACACAGTCTCAAGTGTCCACCTGATCCAAGAAGCTCACTTCTCACCAGCATCCCTCTCCAACCCATTATCCAGGTCCAATCCATGTCTGAGGAGTTGGCTTCGGGAATGGTTCCTGTCCTGGGCCAACAGAAGGTCTGCGGGCCATGACCACAGGGGTCCTTCCAGTCTCAGTCAGACCATTAAGTCTGGTCTTATGAGAATTTGGGGTCTGCATCCCATTGCTCTCCTGCTCCCTCAGGGGTTCTCTGTTGTGTTCCCTGCCAGGGCAGTCATCGGTTGTAGCCGGGCACCATCTAGTTCTTCTGGTCTCAGGATGATGTAGTCTCTGGTTCATGTGGCCCTTTCTGTCTCTGTCTCTTGGGCTTGTAATCACCTTGAGTCCTTGGTGTTCTTCATTCTCCTTTGATCCAGGTGTGTTGAGACCAATTGATGCATCTTAGATGGCTGCTTCCTAGAGTTTAAGACCCCAGATGCCACTCTTCAAAGTGGGATGCAGAATGTTTTCTTAACAGATTTTATTATGCCAATTGGCTTAGATGTCCCCTGAAACCATGGTCTCAGACCCCTGCCCCTGCTACGCTGGCCTTCGAAGCATTCAGTTTATTCAGGAAACTTCTTTGCTTTGGTTTAGTCCAATTGTGCTGACATCCCCTGTATTGTGTGCTGTCTTTTCCTTCACCTAAAGTAGTTCGTATCTACTATCTAATTAGTGAATGACCCTCTCCCACCCTCCCTTCCCCCTCTTTTAACCACAAAAGAATGTTTTCTTCTCAGTTTAAACTATTTCTCAAGTTCTTATAATAGTGGTCTTATACAATATTTTTCCTTTTCTAACTGACTAATTTCACTCAGCATAATGCCTTCCAGGTTCCTCCACATTATGAAATGTTTCACAGATTCCTCACTGTTCTTTATCGATGCGTAGTATTCCATTTTGTGAATATACCATAATTTATTTATTCATTCATCCGTTGATGGGCACTTTGGTTGCTTCCATCTTTTTGCTATTGTAAACAGTGCTGCAATAAACATGGGTGTGCATATATCTGTTCATGTAAAGGCTCTTATTTCTCTAGGATATATTCCAAGGAGTGGGGTTGCTGGATCGTATGGCAGTTCTATTTCTAGCTTTTTAAGGAAGCGCCAAATCGATTTCCAAAGTGGTTGTACCATTTGACATTCCCACCAGCAGTGTAGAAGTGTTCCAATCTCTCCACAGCCTCTCCAACATTTATTATTTTGTGTTTTTGGATTAATGCCAGCCTTGTTGGAGTGAGATGAAATCTCATTGTAGTTTTGATCTGCATTTCTCTAATGCCTAATGATCATGAACATTTCCTCATATATCTGTTAGCTACCTGAATGTCTTCTGTAGTGAAGTGTCTATTCATATCTTTTGCCCATTTTTTAATTGGGTTATTTGTTTTTTTGCAGTTGAGTTTTTGCAGTATCATATAGATTTTAGAGATCAGGCGCTGATCAGAAATGTCATAGCTAAAAACTTTTTCCCAGTCTGTAGGTAGTCTTTTTACTCTTTTGGTGAAGTCTTTGGATGAACATAGGTGTTTGATTTTTAGGAGCTCCCAGTTATGTAGTTTTTCTTCTACATTCCTTATAATGTTTGGCATACTGTTCATGCCATGTATTAGGGCTTGTAACGTTGTCCCTATTTTTTCTTCCATGATCTTTATTGTTTTAGATTTTATATATAGGTCTTTGATCCATTTTGAGCTAGTTTTTGTGCATGGAGTGAGGTATGGGTCTTGTTTCATTTTTTTGCAGATGGATATCCAATTATGCCAGCACCATTTGTTAAAAAGACTGCCTTTTCTCCATGTAACTGTTTTGGGGCCTTTGTCAAATATCAACTGCTCATATGTGGATGGATTTATGTCTGGATTCTCAATTCTGTTCCATTGGTCCATGTATCTGTTGTTGTACCAGTACCAGGCTGTTTTGACTACTGTGGCTGTATAATAGGTTCTAAAATCAGGTAAAGTAAGGCCTCCCACTTTGTTCTTCTTTTTCAGTAATGCCTTATTTATCCAGGGCCTCTTTCCCTTCCATATGAAGTTAGTGATTGTTTCTCCATCTCCTTAAAGAATGTCCTTGGGATTTGGATTGGAATTGCATTAAATGTATAGATCGCTCTTGGTAGAATAGACATTTTTATAATGTTAAGTCTTCCTATCCACGAGCAAGGTATGTTCTTCCACTTATGTAAGTCTCTTTTGGTTTCTTGCAGAAGTGTACTGTAGCTTTCTTTGTGTAAATCTTTTACATCTCTGGTAAGATTTATTCCTAAGTATTTTATCTTCTTGGGGGCTACTGTAAATGGCATTGATTTGGTGATTTCCTCTTCGATGTTCTTTTTGTTGGTGTAGAGGAATCCAACTGATTTTTTTATGTTCATCTTGTATCCCCATACTCTGCTGAACTCTTCTATTAGTTTCCACAGTTTTCTTGAGGATTCCTTAGGGTTTTCTGTGTATAAGATCATGTCATCTGCAAATAGAGACACTTTGACTTCTTCCTTGCCAATCTGGATGCGCTTTATTTCTTTATCTAGCCTAATTGCTCTGGCTAGGATTTCCAGCACAATGTTGAATAAGGGTGGTGATAAAGGGCATCCTTGTCTGGTTCCCGATCTCAGCGGGAATGTTTTCAGGCTCTCTCCATTTAGGGTGATGTTGGCTGTTGGCTTTGTATAAATGCCCTTTATTATGTTGAGGAATTGTCCTTCTATTCCTATTTTTAGTAACAAATTTTAACTTTTTAAAAACATTGTGCAGGCAAGCCAAACAAAGCACCTCTTTGGTCTGAGTCTAGCCTGCAAGCGGACAGTACGTGATTTATGTTTTAGAGAATCATTTGGAGATGCCACATGTCATGGAAGACAGCAAAGCCTCCAGAGTCAAGATTGTGTGGGATTAGATGGTCACCCACATAATAATCATTTCATGTGTTACTCTGCTCATTCACTGTCTTTCTTACTAAACAATGAAACATACGAAACTGCCAGGTTTCTTTCTTTTGGGGGTATATGTTCACCACACCTCTTCTTCTAATCAGAGTGTTGATGGTCTCAACATTTAAATTTTTTTCTTGTCTTCAAATGGCTCCACAACTCTTTTCCAGCTCGTGTGTCTGATCTCATCTCCTCCCACACCCTGTCCCATTCCCCATCCTTTTCTCCTAAATGCACCCTTTGTCTTTCGCCCACTCTTGCCTATATCTTCTTTCATGCCACCCCCTACGCTTGGAACAACCCACTGATCCACCAAATGTCTGTCCTCAAATCACTTTTTAAAAGTCACTTTACTCAGTGAAGCCTACCTGATATCACCCATCCACCCACCTGTCCTATTTATGGAATGAATCCATCAGACTCTTTGAGGCTTAAATTTGAAATGTTTTTGATTGTTATTACACTACTATGAGGTTCACCATATTAACTCACATGAAAAAGAATGTGAATCCCTACAAACTTTACAAATTTAAAAGTAGAACTCTTAGACATCTATAAATGTATTAATAAAAAATAAACAAAAAACCCGAATCAGTTGCTGCCAAGTGGACTCTGACTCATGGAAACCCTGCGTGTACCACAGAGTAGAGCTGTGCTCCACAGGGTTTCCGATACGGATTTTTCGGAAGCAGACTGCCAGGCCTTTCTTCAGAAGGGCCTCTGTGTGGACTCAAACCTCCACCCTTTTGGTTAGCAGTGAACATGTTTACCTTCTGCACCACCCAAAAAACCAAAAACCAAACCCAGTGCCGTCGAGTCGATTCCGACTCATAGCGACCCTAGGAGAGTGCTTAGTACAGAGGGGCTCTTACTAAAAATCTTAAATCCAATCTTTTTTTTTTTTTTTTTCAGAGAACACAGGGACAAATACTCAGATGTGCACATTTGATTGTTAAAAGGAAGGCTGTATTCATTGTCAGTATTCACTGTTAGTATACCATCTATAAAAACTGCTCTCAATCTCACGGGAAGATGACTGAATTGAAACTCTGGTCTTGCCCTGCTTCTATCACCTATAACTTGCCCAGTTCTGAACACCAACTCTGTGTCAGAGAAAACAAGGAAGGTGATATCTGCTAGAGAGAAATGTTAGAAAAACAAAGTGGCATGGAAAGACATCTCTTTTAGGCAGAAGAGTGCATTCAGTGAGCTGGTATAATGAACAAACACAAGAGAAAATCTCATTAGCATATTATGTTTTTCAGTAGAATTGTACATTAAGCAAGGCAGATGATGAATTCTAGACAACGATTTTTTTAACATCATGGGCTTAAAACAAACACAATGAATTAATATTCAAAGCTGAAACAGAACAAAACCATCAAAAAGGTACTTCTAATAAATTTATATTTTAAAATAACAGGATGAAGACTAAACTTTCCTACGATAAATGGTGGAATAATAAATATTAATAGGCAAGGAAATAATGATTGTATTCATTTAAGTATAAAAGAAATGTCTTTAGAAAAAAATGTCATTGGATCATGTAAGAGGGAAATCCAGCCTCTGTAAGTGCACAAAATCAGAGAATGTCACCTACAGAACCAGATTAGGAATAACAACATGATAACACATATAGTTTCTTTATGCTGGAGCCATGGTGGCGCAGTGGTTAAGAGCTTGGCTGCTAACCAAAAGGTCAAGAGTTCGAGTCTACCAGTAGCTCCTTGGAAATCCTACTTTGTCCTATGGGGCCACTGTCATGGACTGAATTGTGTCCCCCCCAAAATATGTGTCAACTTGGTTAGGCCATGATTCCCAGTATTGTGTGGTTGTCTCCCATTTTGTGACTGTAATTTTATGTTAAAAGGATTAGGGTGGGATTGTAACACCACCCTTACTCAGGTCACCTCCCTGATCAATGTAAAGGGAGTTTCCCTGGGGTGTGGCCTGCACCACCTTGTATCTCACTAGAGATAAAAGGAAAGAGAAGCAAGCAGAGAGCTGGAGACCTCATACCACCACAAAAACAGCACCAGGAGCAAAGTGTGTCCTTTGGACCCAGGGTGCCCATGCCTGAGAAGCTCCTCGACCAGTGGAAGATTGAGGATAAGGACCGTTCCTCAAGAGCCAACAGAGAGAGAGAGCCTCCCCTGGAGCTGACACCTTGAATTTGGACTTTTAGCCTACTTTACCCTGAGGAAATAAATTTCTCTTTGTTAAAGCCAACCACTTGTGGTATCTCTGTTATAGCAGCACTAGATAACTAAGATAGCTACTATGAGTCTGAATCGACCCCATGGCAACAGGATTGGTTTTACATGCTGAAAAATGGAAAAGTGAGTTCTGTAGTTTTGATTATGGGAAGGCACGTCAAACTCTCCATGTTCAAACAAATAAGGCCACATTACCCTCTGACAAGCATACATATTGATCCTTTTTAATTCGTGAAGTTAAAGAGCATGGATGCAAATAAGTATGTACATTCAGCAATACATTAAAAAAAGTGATTTAAGTCTTGTGTCAACGAGTTCAAATTTGAGAATATAAACACACCAGGGCTGAGTCAGCTAATAAAGCAATAATTTCAAGAGTTCATTTTGTTGTTTGGGATAGCATTCTCACTATGGCAGAACAAAATAACCACCAATTTGTCTGTAAATAACCTTGCAAATTAAAACCAAATTGGCTTAGTTTCATTTAAAAAGATGCATAAAATGCAGGAGGTGGAAGTACTCAGTCAAGAGGGAGTCCTGGCTCAGTCATTTCTGTTTCCCTAAGCCTACCAAAGCCAGATAGTGGAGCACCAAAAACCCACTGCCACTGAGTTGATTCCGACTCATAGCGACCCTACAGCACAGGGTAGAACTGCCCCATAGAGTTTCCAAGGAGCGCATGGTGAATTTGAACTGCCGACATCCTGGTAAGCAGCCGTAGCACTTAACCACTACGCCACCAGGGTTTCTGGTGGAGCACAGAGGTGAGTATTTTTAAGACATTTTCTCTGTCAGTGGCCAATTTGGGGTACAAAGAAAGATAATGTAAAAGACGTATAAGCCTTTTAGATCTAGCTGTTCATAAGTGAGAAAATCTGCCTCGAGAATACAGGTTCAGCTTCTTCTCTTCCAGGGCAAAAGAACTTTGCTTACACAGCTCTGGTCAAATTTCTAAATAGCATACGGAGCACTGGGGAAGCATTAAATAACATACTGTTATCATGTCTTGTCCCCAAAGTTAAGTTTTAAAAACAGCCAATTTATATTTACTATTTGCCAAACAATGAGCTAAGTCCAGAAATGACCAAATAACAAGAATGTGGGCAAACAGAGCAAAAGGAGAATAAGGCCGAACGGTCAATCCAAAAGTCATGGGCATGCGTGAGTTACACTGGCAACTTTACAGTCAGTGCCTCTTAGTTTATGCCATGATTCGAGCTCAAGGGGGTCATCTTTCAGTGAAACCTCAAGCTGTTAATGTATACAGATTCAATGTATAAACAGGTTATTATCATTATTATATTCACAAGAGGAAGGGAGGGGCTAGAAAACCAGACAAAGCAAACAAACAAAAAAAAACCCAAACCTGTTGCCATCGAGTCGACTCCGACTCACAGCAACCTTACAGGACCGAGTAGAACTACCCTATAGAGCTTCCAAGGAGCACCCGGTGGATTCAAACTGCCGACCTTTTGGTTCACAACCGTAGCACTTAACCACTACGCCACTAGGGTTTCCAGAAAACCAGACAGTGGGGGTAAAATAAAATTTCCCTAAACACCCCTGGTAACAGGAAATACCACAAACTCTTGCAATAGCCACATCATATGTTATGCAAAACTTGGTAGTCCGGATACTTATGTTTGCTGTTTCATGCCAGACGCAGAAATCAAGTGACAGTGACTTTTGAGAAGGAACGTTAAAAAAACTAATAAAACCTGAAGCTCTTGTTTTCCCTTTAAACTAGACTGTCAAAACACATTGTCTTCACAGCTTGGGTACTACATTAATATATTGTCATGTAAGACATGGAAAGAGCGAGAACAGAATAGCCACAGAGCAGAGGACTGTGCACCGTTTAACTGCTGGGTATTTAACCCCCAGTGACACTCTCTGACTTGACTATTTAGGGACAGTCAGAGGAATTCAGAGGCCATTGTACAATCAGTTAAGCTATGAAAAGTGTTCCCCAAACATGCTTTTCTCAGTGAACACGCAGAAATACCTAGGTAAATCGTGCCCTTTTTATTCAATTCTTTTAGATTAACTTGTTAACCTTTTTTTTTTTTTTTTTTTTAACTTTCTACAGAAAATATCACTGTATAGCTCTATTGCTATCTTTAAAAGTAACTTAGAAATTTAGAACTGGAGGGTATTTCATAAATACTAGAGAGTTAACCACGTTAACCAGACACAAATTGCTGTCTCTGACCAGATTTACAATCCCACAACCACTGCATGCTAGGCTGCAGAAAGCATATACGGAATTCTTAAAATATCTATTGCCACAAATAACAGGCACTTGAACTTCCTAGTGACTTACAGTGTGTGCTACTTGAAAATAAATGCAGACAGGAAAGGAAATTAAGAGAATCAACATGAAGTGCAACAAGCTGAACTTAAACGTAACCAACATTTTTAAAGTCTATAAAAATGCTACCTGTATACCTACATGAATAGTAAGTACACTTCCAATTAGACTAAATCTTCAGGAACCCAAACCAAAACCAAACCCACTGCCATCGAGTCGATTCCAACTCATAGCGACCCTACAGGACAGAGTAGAACTGCCCTGTAGAGTTTCCAAGGAGCGCCTGGTGGATTCAAACTGCTGACCTTTTGGCTAGCAGCCGTAGCACTTAACCACTATGCTACCAGGGTTTCCAAATCTTCAGGAAAGCTTCTGCTTGTTTCTTTAAAGTTAGAAGAATATTCAACTGTTAGTCACTAAACAGAAGAATGGCAAGGGAGCTATAGGAGTATTAGTCATCATTATAAATTATATTCAGTTGCTAATTTTTTTTTTTATTTCTGCCCGGTGTTAAATAGAAAGCAAAACTTATCTTTTGGGTTTCATTGCAAATCTGCTTATAAATGCTTATTTTATGAGATCTGGTTAAAAACCATTTGAGAATAGCATGTATTCACTATCAGTTTGAGAAGACCAAAAAAAGAAGCCTATATTAAAAATTAAAACCAAACTCAGACATTTAGATTACAACACGATGAAAAATTTTTAAGGAATAACGGCTTTGGAAAATGGGATCTTCTTCAGGTTTGGAGAGCAGAAGCCAGACTAAATGGTCCATGTAGAATTTAGAGGACTAAGAATGAATACCGTTTTGAGTTTCTTACATTTCTATAGTCTATACTTCAATTCTGAATTGCAATCAGTTTTACAAACTATTTACAAGTGAAACTGTGAGTGGATAGAGAATAGAAGAAGTTTTCGAGAATTCAGACAAATATAATTAAAATGTACAATTGCCCAATAATTAGATTTGTAATGGCTTTAAGATGGGTTGAAAAGATTTCAAGGGCAAAGTTACCTAATAAAACCACACTATTGTAAAAAGGTTTCTTGGGAGGCAGTATAAGGTTAAAAGTGTGGCTTCTACAGCCAGAATGTTTCGGTTTCAATACTGACTTTACCATCTTCTAGCAAGTTACTTGGTCTCTCTGTATATCAGTTTCCTCATCCATATAATGGGAATAATAATATTACCTATCTTAGAGTTGCTGTGAGGATTAAAGTATTGTTAATAATTACAGCAGTGTCTGGTACAGAGTAAGAGCTCAGTAAATACTAGCTATTATCACCAGTACAAAGAAAATATTTTGTATGTGTGCTCTCTCTAATACCCAGCCTATTAAAAAAATCTATAGAATACATCCAAAGTTCATTTAAAAATTAATTTTTAATGAACTGCCTTTTACAGACAGCTAATTTTTAGAATTGTTGTGCAAAACAAGAGACCTCTTGGAACACATCTGATTCCAGTGTAAGATCAATATAAGATCACTATAAGATCAATAAACGGAAAAATGCCAAAGAAAATAACTCTTCAATTCCCATTCCAGCTCAAATTTGTAAGACAGAGATTTCAGAATGTAAAAGAAAAGAGCTGAAATGAAAGATACCAAAACATGAAATTAAAAAAGACACAGAAGCAGCTATCTTTTGGGAATAATTACATCAGGCATACGTGTGGTGAGATGCATTCACCTCCCTGTATGACGCTGTGAACCTTCAATACGGTGAAACTTTGATCAGAGCAGGGACGCCAGAGAGACTTGGATTCTACTTCCAGCTTGTTGTGATTGTTGCCAAACCATTTAACTTCTCTGTATTCTCCTCTCCTTCCTCATTTTTTGTAACATAGGAATAAATCATTTTGTTGTCAACTTAACTTAAAGAATAGGACTAGAACGAATGCCATCCCTACTCTGTAGCCAAATTACAAAGGATTTAGCTTTCTCATCAGGAACATGATGATTTAGTTACTTAGGGCCAGTAGGTGAAACATTAACTTCTGATTTACATCACTGCCTATTTAAATTCTGGAAGTCAAATAAATGTAAGGGCTGGCATCGTGACGTGCCAAGCCATGGAGAGTGGGTGGAATCACTTTTCTTCCATATACGGGAAACCCTGTATGTTTTAAGTCTGTTAGACATTTAGTAACCAAGAATATTTCTATAAAAAGCAGTTACGCGAGTCCACATGTCTGAATACGTACGTGAAATTCCCTGCAAATGGCAGTCCTAGGGGAATAGCATCCAATTTGGAGAATTTTGCATCCACTCCAAATCCTCCATATACGTAGTCTAAATTGCACGGGAAATTTTGTTATTTACAGCATCTATCTTCAGGAACTCTGGTTATACCTATACACCCTACACCTATACAACCACAGGTACATCAGCTAAGACTTGAGTACCTACACCTAGAGGTATTTCTAGGCGAAAAAGACCTACTCCCATTTTTTAGATCAAACCATGTATTTCATTTGTTTTTTCCTAAGATTTTATCAGTTCTTTCTTACTTTGCTTCTATGTGCCAAAAATTTCATGACATTTGTCTCACAGGTTCACAATTTACTTTGTTAGTATCTTTTGTTATATTTTAGTTATTAATTTAAGCTCTTCCATTTGGATAATAAATTGTGCAATACAACTCAGTGACATTTTAATATAGATCACCATGGCAGGCGAGTCTAACATTTATTTTAGGTGAGTTTTATTGTTACTGTAGGTCTTGAACACATCTTACCAATATTCTTATAAGTGATATGTTGAAAATATTTTTTCTGAGCCTTTCCACATAAGTATAGTATATAAATTTGCTTCTTTACTAGGTAATTTTAATAAGAAAGTTAATAAAATTTTTAATACATGTAGTGATCTATTTTCTTATTTCTTATGTTTCTGAAAGTTTATTTTGCTGCTATTATGCCATAGTATTAAGCCAAAATAATTTATTTCTGCTAAAAAAAAAAACCTTTTTTTTTTTTTGGGTAAAACCTATTAGGACTACTCTGGTTTCAAATAATTTTCCAGTGTCATGCTAAAATTTCAAGGGGCAAAATTATTTTTGTTTTTCTCTCTGAGTTTCTTCTACTTAGCTAGAGCCATCAGATAAAATGCTTTTTCTGCATTTTTATGAGACATCTTTTAAAGCATATTGATATTGCCTTGATGGTCCAAAAACTGAGAAATTTGTAAAATATTTAACTGACAGAAAAAGCAATGCAATTCCATATATTAGAGAAGAGCTAAGGAGCCTTGTCCTGCCAGGCAGTTTTACTGTAGATCTCTGAAAACAATATATCCAGACAACTGTAACAGAATACTCCATTATCTAATGATACACTACGATCGTGACTGCTATTTTAAAGATGTAGTAGCACTGTAATAGGATTGACATTTTAATGCTTCTGGCCAAGGTAATCTCTCAAAAAGTGGTTATAATTAGAATGGGCAAGTCTATAAAAAGTTAATTTCAATAAACTAAACTAATTCATTCATACAGCAAAGGTAGAGACCTACTGAGTACCCAAATATATTAGGCACTGGGGACCAGTGGGGACCCTGGTGGCGTAGTAATTAAGAGCTGGACTGCTAATCAAAAGGTCAGCAGTTCGAATCCACCAGTCTCTCCTTGGAAACCCTATGGGGCTCTTCTACTTTGTCCTATAAAAAGTCACTATAAATCACAATCAACTTGATGGCAAGGGGTTTGTTTTTTTTTTTTTTTTTTACAGGGGATCAGTGGTTAAAAAAAAAAACACGTTTTCTGCCCTCATGGAGCTTACTGTGTACTCTGAGAGAGAGATAAAGAGAAAAAGGAAGCATACATAAGAGAAAATACAGTATTAAGTGTAACAATGGACTGGGTGATCAGGGAAGATCTGTCTGACAACATGACAGATGCAGGCAATACAGAATGGGAAAAAGAGCACTCTACACAGGAAAGAGCATATGAAAAGCCCTGAGATGGAAAAGGGCTCCAGACGTCCTTCCTGGAAAAGGAAAGACAATTGGCGTGGCGAGAGAATTAAACCATCCAAAGGGCAAAGGGAAGCCACTAAAGGGTTTTGAGCAAGGGAGACAAAGAATCTGATTTAAACTGTATGAAGACCTTTCTGCCTGCCTGATCAGGAACTGGCGATGGGCGTAGGAGTGGGGGTGATGAGACTGGAGGAGGAGAAACCAGATAAGGAGGGTTTTTAATAGCCTACGGAAGACATTCACAGACAGGCTGGTTTGAGCTAGGGTGGCTGGCAGTGGGGGCGGAGAACAGAGGACGTACTCGTTTATATTTTGGATATAGAACTGAAACGCACAAAAGTGAGCCTGGATGTAGGGAGGTGAGAGAAAGAAAATGCCACTGGTTCTCACGTGATAGGCATGAGCAACCTAATGGATGTAGACGCCATTTACTGAGACGGAGGAGGCCACAGGAAGAAAGGGTTTATGGAGAAAGCTCAAGAGTTCACCTGGGAGTAGCAGCATGCTAGGGGTGTGAATGGTGATGTTAACAGTAAGGCAGTTGAAAATGGACTGGAGCTCAGAAGCTCAATGGAGTTATAAATTCGGGGAGCAATGGGGCATATGGATGACATGTAAAGTCATAGAAATCGATGAAAACGCCTAAGGCAAGAGTTTAAGTGAAAAGAGAGGAGAGCTTTAGGTACAGGCCTTCAGGAATGCTAATACTTAAAACAGCAGAGGTTATGAAGAAATGGTCAAAAGGGTGGAGAAAAAACTGAGAGTGCACTGTTACAGAAGCAGTAGAAGGGAGGGGAGCAAAACTATCTATCTCAGCGGTGAAATCAATAGAGATCGTGCTTAGCATGTCAAGCTTGCCCTCTACTCTTCTTCAGAACACTCAGCAACAATTCATTACTATAATTTCTTTAAAATCAAAATCCCAAAACCGAAAAAAATACTAAGCTAGAATGCCAAAACCAAAAACCAAACCTACTATTGTCAAATGGATTCCAACTCATACCAACTCCATAGGACAGAGTAGTACTGCCCCGTAGGGTTCCAAGGAGCGACTGGTGGATTTGAACTGCCGACCATTTGGTTAGCTGCCATAAGTTAGGATAGTGAGTTTAAAGAAAAAAAAAATAATAACTTTTTTTTCTTACCAACTTCTTTCATCAAAATTACCTGCCCTACTTTGACTTATACTGCATTGAGTATTAAAGTAATAAATCTCTAAAACTGAACACATTATAGAAAATGAAATATGCTTGACGACAGGATCAAGTAGTGAGTATGTAATTCAAAAGGAAACCATAATGGTTTAAGTGGGATAATACATTTCATTTCATGCCACAGAAGTGGCCCAGAAATCAATAAAGCACACAGCCACAACAGAATTATTAAGACAGTATTGTATACATGAAAAATTATTACTATGGCTTCAAATCTTTATTCATTACAGATTTAGTGATAGATATCCTATGATGAGGCTGTTCCAGCAATTTTCAAAAACTCTTTAAAGAAAATTCTTTAGAACACTGTCTTTGGTTTACACTAAAGATGCAATCCTTTGAAATCAATAAAAATGGTACCATATGTAATTTTTTTAAAACCACAGTATAAAAGACATGCCAAGTGGGTAAAAATAATCCTAAATTTGAGATTGTTATAATTTAGATACAGAAATGATTTAATATGCCTACTCAGAATTATAAGCCCATGCAGTTAAAAAGAAAAGCTGCATTCCTCCCTCCCCCTCAAAAAAGTGAATTCTAAAATTTTAAAGTAAACCATGGGGGAAATTTTCTATGATCATAGATTGGGTAATTACTATCTATTCCCAGAAACCATTGCAGTTCTTTGCCAAATAATAAAATGAGATGACATGATGTTGGTGGGAAAAGGAAAGAAAAGCAAAGCTAAAGATGTACATTTACCTTGGGGCAGGAGGAAGGATAAGTAAGGGAGGGGAAATTTTATAATTTAAATTTGTATAATTTTTTGAAATTCCTAAAAATAGCATCTAAAATTATAAAAAAGAAATGTCATATATTTTTTACTAGTGCTGCACAATTTATTTGTTATCTAGCTTTTGTCCATATGCATGTAATTTTATATAGCTGTTTTAATAGCAAGATATAATTTTATATTCTTTTTTACTTAACATTCTATCAAAATGTATTCCGTATTTTTACTTTTTTTCTTTATAGTATTTTATACTTCATTATATTCCATGGAGTTGACAGGATATAATTTACTTGACCATTTCCTTATTTTGTTCCAAAAAATAATTCTTTCCTTAGGTTAAATTCTTCACTTAGAATAAATTCCATGATATTAACATTTTAATGACTTTTGGTAGGTATTTCTAGCATATTTCTTTACAGAAATCTACTATTTTCCACCATACTTTACCTTACAAATGCAATTTACTATTGGAAAATAATCTAGGGTTGGGTATTATACCATATCTTTATTTATTTATTCATTTTAAATTGTGCTTTAGGTGAAAGTTTACAGAGCAAGTTAGTTTCTACATTAAACAGTTAACACACAAATTGTTTCGTGACACTGGCTGTCAACCCCAAGATATGTCAACACTCTCTCCTTCTCCAGCACGGATTCCCTGCCTCCATTTGATCAGTTTTCCTGTCCCTTCTTACCTTCTCATGTTTGCTTTTGAGCTGCAGTGCCCATTAGTTTCATACACATGATTGAACTATAAAGCACACTCCTCACGTGTGTTATTGCTGGCCCTATAAAAAAACCAAAACAAATCCTGTTGCCATTGAGTCGATTCTGACTCACAGCGACCCTATAGTGTATAACCTTTGGCTGAAGGGAAAACCTCAGGAGTTGACTTCAGAACTGAGTTAAAAGGGTGTCTGGGGGTCATATTCTTGGGGTTTCTTCAGTCTCTGTCAGTCCAGCAAGCCTGGTTTTGTGTGTGTGTGTGTATAAATTTGAATTTTGTTCTTATTTTTCTCCTGCTTTGTCTGGGACCCTCTATTGTGATCCCTGTTAGAAAGGTCAGTGATGGTAACTGGGCACCATCTAGCTGTTCTGGGCTGAGTCTGGTGGAGGTTGTGGTAGTTGTGGTCCATTAGTCCTTTGGACTAATCTTTCCCTTGTGTTTTTGGTTTTCGTCATTTTCCTTTGCTCTGATAGAGATGGGACCAGTAGATGTATACCTTAGATGGCCACTTGCAGGCTTTTAAGACCCCAGATGCTACCCACCACAGTCGGATGTAGAACATTTTCTTTATATACTATGTTATGTCAATTGAGCTGGATGTTCCCCGAGACCATGGTCCCTGGCCCTCAGCCCAGGAGCTCGGCCCCTCTGGGCATGTGGATGTGTCTATGACTTTGCCTTGGTCAAGCTGTGCTGACCTCTCCAGTATCGTGTACTGTCTTACCTTTCATCAAAATTACCACTTATCTACTACCTCGTTAGTGTTTTTCCCTCCCTGGTAACCATCGAAGATTGTTTCTTTCTATGTAGAAACATTTTCATGTGCTTTTATAGTAGTGGTCTCATATAGTATTTGACCTTTTGTGATTGACGTACTCAGCATAATGCCATATCTTTAATATTTTAAAACAAATTGTGAAATGTTTGTAAAGTTTAAAAAGCCTTTACTCTAGAAAAATCTACCTTTCACCGGATTATACAAAGCTTCTAAAATTGACTGTCAGTGATAAAAATATCTCTAGCACAATCTTAGTTGGTAATCGACTCGACGGCAGTGGGTTTTAGCACAATCTTATAGTATAAAACATAAGCCACACAACCATTATGGAAAACGACATGGTGCTTCCTTAAAAAAGCTAGAAATAGAAATACCATATGATCTAACAATCCTACTCCTGGGAATATATTCTACAGAAATTAGAGCCGTCACATGAATAGACATATGCACACCATGTTCACTGCAGCATTATTCGCAACAGCAAAAAGATGGAGACAACCTAAGTGCCCATCAACAGATGAATGGATAAACAAATTATGTATATACACACAATGGAATGCTGCAGTGAAATCAATTACTTTTGTGTGTGGCCTTTCTAGCCATGGTCTTGTAACTCCCACCTAGGTGACTGTGTGACAGGGTAATTGTGGCCTACCAAGGGGACTGGTCAGTTTTGCCTTCAAAGAGAGCCAATTCCAGAGCAGAGGGGAGGAGCCCACCACCACCAAGGGCAGAGAGACCAGCAGCAGAGATCCCAAAGCAGAGATCCAGCAGCAGAAAGAGAGAAAGCTGAGTGTCTGTGGGCAGAGGCTGAGGGCCAGGGAGAGGCGTGTCTTCGAGCACAGCTAGGAAAAGGCTGTCCTGATGAAAAAACTGTATCCTGAGTATTCCTGAGCCTGAATTATAACTGTTACTTGCCTTATAATAAACCCCATAATCGTGACTACGGTTTTGAGTTCTGTGTGGTCACTGCAATGAATCACAGAACCCAGCAGAGAGTAGAGAGTGTTGTGTGAGGGACAACTGGTGTCAGACTTGGTAAAGATGGCCAGGAAGAGGCGTGTCTGACCTCCTCCTCATAGGAATCTGCCTTGGGCTGTTGATCTTGGTTCTCCTTCCCCCTTGTGGGGTTGGAGGAGGTCAGACACTGCCCCCAAGCCATTCTGACAAATATGAGCAATGATAAAGAACAATGATAAATCCTGGAAACATCTCAGGACATGAATGAATCTGGAAGGCATTACGCTGAGTGAAGTAAGTCAATCACAAAAGGACAAATATTGAATGACACCACTATTATAAAACTCCAAGAAAAGGTTTACACAGAGGATAAAAACAATTTTTGATGGTTACGAGGGAAAGGAGGGGTGCGGAAGACAAATCGCTAACTAGATAGTAGACACGTGTTTTAACTTTGGTGAAGAGAAAGACAATACATAATATAGGGGAAGTCAGCACAACTTGACCAAGGCAAAGGAAGACACTGAGAGGAACACAAGGGAAGGGAAAAAAAAAAAAAAAGGCAATCACAGGAAATACTGTAGCATATACAAACCTACATAACAGTAAAAACAAATAATAACTTACAAGCAGATATGTATGCTGAATAGCGGAAGGAGGGTGTATAGGAATATATCCATGTACATACATATAGGTTAGGCTGTGGATATTTATACATACATATTTATACGTACAGCATGTATATTTATATATATATAATAGAGCACAAAGGCGGCACAGTCATAGAAGCTTCCTAGACACATCTAAACACCTTGAGGGACTGAGTTACTAGGGCTGAGGGCTGGGGACCATGGTCTTGGGAGACACCTAGGTCAACTGGCACAACATAGATCATAAAGAAAATGTTCTACGTTCTACTTTGATGAGCAGCATCTGGGGTCTTAAAAGCTTGCGAATGGCCATCTAAGATAACATCTATTGGTCCCATCTTGTTCGGAACAAAGGAGAATGAAGAAAACCAAAGACACGAGGAAAATATTAGTCCAAAGGACTCATGGACCATATGAACCACAGCCTCCACCAGCCTGAGACCAGAAGAATTAGATGGTGCCCTGCTACCACTACTAACCGCTTTGACAAGGATCACAATAGAGCGTCTCCAACAGTGCAGGGAAAAAAATATAGAACAAAATCCAAATTCACAAAAAAGAACAGACTTACTGGTCTGACAGAGAGTGGAGGAATGCCTGAGATTATGGCCCCTGGACACCCTTCTAACTCAGAACTGAAGCTACTGCCGAAGTTCACCTTTCAGTCAAATATTAGACAGGCCTATAAAATAAACAATAACACACATGAGGAACAAGTATACAAGACCAAATGGGCGACACCTGCCCAAAAGCAAAGACAAGAACAAGAAGGCTGGAAGTGATAGGAAAACTGGATGAACGGAAACAGGCTGAAAGAGGTAGAGCGCTGACACACTGTGTGGAATGCAACCAATGTCATGAAACAATCTGTGCATAAAAGTTTGAATGAGAAACTCATTTGCTCTGTAAACTTTCACTTAAAGCATAGTTAAAAAAAAAAACACAAAACAAAACAAAAAGCCACAGAGAAGATTTAGGCATATCTGCAATGCTGACTGAGAAGAATTAACTAACGTGCACAGAAGTAACGTTAGAGTCCCTACTGATAGTGAGAGCTTGGCTGCTAACCAAAAGATCAGCAGTTCAAATCCACTAGCCATTCCCTGGAAACCCTATGGGCCAGTTCTGCTCCGTCCTATAGGGTTACTATGAGTCAGAAATGACTCGATGGCAATAGTTCTATACCATTTCAGTATTTATGTTCTCTTGAATTTTTTTTTTCCTTCAAAAATCACTTCCACCAGTTCCTTCTTTTTTTGTCTCCACTGCCACAATCAAGTCGTCTCTGTGTTGGTTCTGTTACCTACATTTGGGTTCTAGTCTCTCTAATTCACCAACCGTACTACAATCTTCAGATGAAGCAGGCTTTGACTGTGTCACATTCACGCTCAAAATCACTAAATAAAACCCAGCTACCTACAGAAAACTGCACACATACACAATAAATAAAATAGAACAAAACAAAAACATACATTGGTATTTCATTTTTGTAAATTTATTTTTGTCACTATTGAGAAAACTGTTTTTTAAATGTTTATTGATTGTACATTTTATCAGTTGCTACCACGTGTACTTTGTTCATTTGTCAATTGTGTCCTTCATTTTCACTTATTGATTTCTAAGAGCTCTTTATAGACGTGAGGAGAAATTGGCTGTCTATCTTATGTTATAAATCATGTTACCTTTTAATTCTGATTTTTTTCTTTTTATATTGTTATTGTGCTTTAAGTGAAAGTTGACAAATCAAGTCAGTCTCTCATACAAAACCTTATATACATCTTGCTACATACTCCTAGTTGCTCTCCCCCTAAGGCGACAGCATATTCCTTTTCTCCACCCTATGTTTCCGTGTCCATTCAGCCAGCTCTGTCCCCTTCAGCCTTCACATCTCCCCTCCAAACAGGAGCTGCGTACATAGTCTCATGTGTCTACCTGATCCAAGAAGCCCACTCCTCACCAGTATCGTTTTCTTTCTTACAGTCCAGTCCAATCCCTGTCTGAAGAGTTGGCTTTGGGAATGGTTCCTGTCTTGGGCTAACAGAAGATCTGGGGACCATGACCTCCGAGGTCCCTCTAGTCTCAGTGAGACTATTAAGTCTGGTCTTTTTACGCGAATCTGGGGTCTGCATCCCACTGCTCTCCTGCTCCTTCAGGGATTCTCTGTTGTGCTTCCTGTCATGGCAATCATAGGTTGTAGCCGGGCACCATCTAGTTCTTCTGGTCTCAGGATGATGTAGTCTCTGATTTATGTGGCCCATTCTGACTCTTGGGCTCGTACCTGCCCTGTGTCTTTGGTGTTCTTCATTCTCCTTTGCTCCAGGTGGGTTGAGACCAATTGTTGCATCTTAGATGGCCACTTGCTGGTGTTTAAGACCCCAGACACCACTCTCCAAAATGAGATGCAGAATGTTTTCTTAATAGATTTTATTATGCGAATTGACCTAGATGTCCCCTGAAACCATGGTCCTGAAACCCCTGCCCCTGCTATGCTGGCCTTTGAAGCGTTCGGTTTATTCAGGAAACTTCTTTGCTTTTGGTTTAGTCCAGTTGTGCCGACCTCTCCTGTATTGTGTCGTCCTTCCCCCTTCACCAAAATTAGTGCTTGTCTACTATCTAATTAGTGAATCTCCCTCTCCGTGCCTCCCTTGCTCTCTCTTCTTATAACCATCAAAGAATATTTTCTTCTCTGTTTAAACTATTTCTTGAGTTCTTATAATGGTGGTCTCATACAATATCTGTCCTTTTGCAACTAATTTCGCTCAGCATAATGCCTTCCAGATTCCGCTACGTTATGAAATGTTTCACAGATTCATCATTGTTCTTTATCGATGCACAGTATTCCATTGTGTGAATATGCCATAATTTATTTATCCATTCATCCATTGATGGGCACCTTGATTGCTTCCATCTTTTTCCTATTGTGAACAGTGCTGCAATGAACACGGGTGTGCATATATCTGTTCGTGTGACAGCTCTTCCTTCTCTAGGACATATTCCAAGGAGTGGGATTGCTCAGTCATACGGTAGTTCTATTTCTAGCTTTCTAAGGAAGTGCCAACTGATTTCCAGAGTGGTTGTACCATTTTATATTCCCACCAGCAGTGTGCAAGTGTTCCAGTCCCTCCACAACCTCTCCAACATTTATTATTTTGTATTTTTTGGATTAATGCCAGGCTTGTTGGCGTGAGATGATTTTTTTTTTATGTTTATAATTTTTACATAGTCATATCGACCAATCTTTTTCCTTATGCTTACCTCTCCCACTCCCCCTTTTATTCTTCTGGTTCTTTTCGGATTCATTTTCAACATTCAACTCTAATTAATGTAGAATTTAGTTTGATTTGCAGTATAACATAAATTTCTAGCATTCTAGCATCAGGCAGCAACAAACTAAACCTCTGAGTTAACAGTCATTCAGAATGAATTGTGCTGCCCCAACAGGATCATCTCAACACTCATTTTCCCCTTGATTTCTCCTTGTCTCAGACCCAATTAAACATTAACATTTGCAGTTTTGACATCAGCTAAATATGTCATGTCAGTATAAAGTCACTTTAAAATAACGGAAATAGGTGTTTTCTTACTTCACAGGTTTCTCAAAACTTATTCATCACTCCACCTTGAAATCTAAGAAAGTAAAACTTAGAATTGGACATAAAGTTCTAAGGAGTCAAAACATTAGACTTCATGTAGTTACTAACAATGAATTAGAATTCTCAAGTGCTCACTCAAAATTCTCAATTTGATTTCTATACAAGTCAAATCTAAGGCGGGCAATTTGAGAGCTGATCTGAATACTTCCAGGGGTGAAAAGAAGAAGCTACCTGTTCTGAAAAATGGGACAAAATGAATACATTACATTGAAGTAAGAATAAATGTAAGGCCCTGCAATTATGTTCAAATATTTAAGTACAAGTTACTCAGTTGCAAAATGTACTAGATAGGGAGATGTATATGATTTTACATGAGCCAAAGTATGCTTGTTTTTTAAAAATGACTGTACTTAGGTCAAATTAATAAAACATAATTTTAAGTTATAAAGCCCAAAATTATAAAGTACAACTGAAATACTACATCCAATTCTGGATGCCAAATTTTATGATGGGTGCTGACAGATACAGATCAACCAGGAAGACAAGGAGAAAACTGAATAATCTAAAAATCATCTGTTGTCAGAAATGGTTGATGTAACTAGGGTATTTAAGCTGGAAAAAAGAAAAAAAAAGATGAAGGGAAGTCATCACAGGTATTTCTAAAAATCTGAGAGATTCTCCCAAGTGGCGAAGTTGGTACTTGTGCTTCTTTCCAGCACAGAACTAGAGCCAAGATATGAGAGTCACTGGCAGGCAGACTGAACAGAAGACAACCTTTCTAACAATGAAATAATAAGGCCTCTGCTGCCTCGTGAGGCAGCGAGTACCTGGAAACACTCTCTCAGGGATGCCGAAAAAAGAATTCTTACATTGGGAAGAAGGCTGCATTAGGATGACTGAGATTTCTCTCTACAGCAGTAATTCATGTTACATGAAGGTAAAGACCTTTTTAAAGGAAGAAGTTTATATTTCTCTCTAAGAACAGAGCTACGTTTTAAACATCCCACAAACCAAAACCTATTTGAGTTTGTGAACTGAGTCTGTGATTGCTCCATAAAGACATCTGGCTTGGTTTAACCTTCTACATAATGTAGTTCTGTTGAAAGAACATTTCTCAACTGCAGGGACCTTCCCATGTGTCACTATATATGCAGGATGTTAGTTACTTGCAAATAAACGTGGTATGCGACGCTAACCAGATATCCCTTTTTATGCAAATCACACCCACAGCCCGAGGTCGGCCTTGAATGGAACAGTGTCATGTACAGTGTCCCAGATTGCAAGTGGTGGGTCTGGGATTAACAGTCAGGGAGGGAGGGGCCTTGACTCTGGAGCCCATGTCCCTGACTACTACACTGTATTAATACATTATTATTTCTTCTCTGCTGTTCAGAAAAAAAGGAAAAAGCCCGGTAGAATTGGAGGTCAAGAGACAGTACATCTGGTGCCCTTATAGGGGGCAGCATCTGAAAGATGCTATAAAGTTCCCCTGGCCTCAGAATGTCTCCTCAACTACCTATCTGGGCCTACCAGGGCCTGACATGTCAGTATAGACAGGTTCTAAAGGCTTTTTAGTACTCAGTAGAACTTTGTATTGGATATATATATATATATGAGTCGGAATCGACTCGATGGCACTGGGTTTGGTTTATACATATACATATTCTTCAGTGGGTTAGTACCTTAAATGTTAGTTGGGAGTACAAAACCACCACCTGGGGAAGTGAAAGAAACCAAAGTGAGTAAGTAACAAAAGGGTTCTAGGAAAGGTGCTAAAAGGGGAAATGGAAAATATAAAAGAAACTCTGTAACGACTTGGGCATTGAGTGTCTATTTAACTCTGCTGAAACCAGGTGAAGGGGGATCAGGAATTGCCCACTGTTTCTGGTACATGGTGCCCCCATCTTCTCTCTGCTCTCTTTTACGTTGCTTCCTCCCTACTTTGTCTTTCTTGTTTTTCCTTCACTTCCTCCCTACTTTGTCTTTCTTGTTTTTCCTTCACTTCCTCCCTACTTTGTCTTTCTTGTTTTCCCTTCACTTCCTTTTATCTTTCCAGTTGATGTGTCTTTATCCCTTCTATCTACTCCTGTCAGATGGATGACTCAGGAGGAAGCAGACAGTGGCCTCTGTCACATCTGGCAAATGGTAAAACCTGCTGCAAACAGTATTAATGAGGGTTAACAATGGGCCAGACATGAAGTTAGGGACCATATGATGTATCACAATGAATAAGATAATTGTGTCTAGTCTAGGAGGCTTACAGCCTAGTAGGACAGATGTGATACAAAGATACATGCAAAGAAAAAAAAAAAAAAAAAAAAAACAGGAGAAACAAAGTAAATAAGGGCAAGGTCAACTACACTGCCCATTTAAGAGGTTCCATGATCCAGCTGTCGCCCATTCCCTGCAGCCAGACAAGCTCTGTGTCCAATTCCTAGGACTTACCTGATACTCACTCTACATAAGGCAATAGAAAGTTATTGGCTTTCGTTTGATAAAATATTATCTTTATTATATACTTAACAATTTATTCTATTATTTTCACTTGCTTTTCTATCCCTGACTTTTTAAATATCTTATACCTATACTTTTATATCTATATAAAATATTTATATACATCTATAGATCTATACTTTTATATTTTTTTATACCTATACTGACTCAATAAGATCCTCGTAGACATCATCAGACTGTAAAAGTTTTCTGCTATCAAGAAAAGGCTCTGTCAATTTAGTTGCCACACAGTCCCCCTTTCTTAATAACCAAACTGTTTTCACTTAGATGCTCTATGTAGTCTGAAGCTTTTGTATGCTTCTTCACCTCAAAAACTCTTGTTTTATTCTAAATGTCTTCCATTTTCTGGTTAAGAGTGTCATGGAGCGCTTTCTTTATTTCTCTACATCATTTGGCAGTAAAGACATTGCCCTAAATTATCATATCTCGCCAACGGTATAGTGCTGGTATTAATCATCTCTGACTTACAGAAAATGTGTGTTAAAAATGTCAACTGCAAAGTACAAAGCAGTAATGTCATACTGCACCTCTTTTGGCACACGATACACACTAAACAGCAGGTACTGCTTTTCTCTGATATTTGCGATCGATGACTTCTCTTTCTTATTACTCCCACCATCATTATGTTTAATCTACATTCATCCATGACACACTGCAACTTGCTGATTTTATAAGTATGTAAATAAAATGAGTAAGGAATACAAAACTCCAATAGCATAATATCTACTTTCGCATACAATTCAAACTGCTCAACTAAATATGCCTCTATCAGACACGTATGGAGTCCTGCAGCTAGCTAGCTCTCAGATGTGCTTGCAGAGCAGGAAAGAGAATTCAAAATCCATCTGTAATTAACAGCCACTGTAGAGTCTATTCCACAGACAAATAAGACAGAGCACTCCAACTACTATAAATTAAATCAAAACATTTCCAAATGGAACAAAATATAGAAAAGTTCCAGCAAGTTTACACGACAACCACGAGGCTGAAAGCTTTCCTCTCTCCCACAAAACATAATATAAAGTACTTAGGATGACATTTGTAAAGAAACAAATCCCAGCCATTATTTTAAAGTATTACCACATATCATTTCAAATACAAACATTCCCTTTAGCCATTTAAGTGCCACGTGTCCCACTAAAACATGCAAATCGTCAGTCATACGCAGCATGCAGCATGCAGTAAGTGGACAGCAGAGGTTAATAACCTGGAAGCATAGGATCTGAGAATGTGAGAGCAAGTTAAAGACAAGAGTTCCTCTCCATTGTCACTGAGGGTCGAGAAGCAACGCTGAAGTGTAGAACAGTGGGAGTGGGGGAAATACAGTTTGTCCAACACATAAACATATCTCCGCAAGTGGCGGCAGGTATAACTGAAAGACAAAGGTAAAGGGAGAAAAACAGAAAGAGAGTTTTCCTTTGAAAAAAGTAAATCATCCTTTATGTCCCCAAAGCTTTCTGAGTATCTTCAGTAGATGGTGCCAGAGAAAAAAACAACTGTTAAAAGAGAATATAAAAAAAGATATATTGGCGGTGAGAAAGTTTCAAAATACGATGGCGCCATTAGTTAAACATATGAAATTTGGCTTGGTAGAGCAAAATGATGTAAGATATTTTCTTTTTACGGTATTACAAATACATTCCTGGCAGATAGGCACTAATAATACTACAGTAATAGGGCAGATGCTGTGAGAGAGAGAACACTGAATTAGGAGAGAACTCGAATTCTAGATCTAGCTCATCCATTGGCAGCTTTACAATAGTGGGTATTTGAACTCTCTAAGCCTCAGTTCCACAAATTGCAACACAGAAATAAAAACTTAAAATTACTCCAAAATGTTGAAATGATATTACAAAAAAAGTAAAATAATGATATGAGGAATTATTACTATTATTGCTGCTATTAGAACAGACTCACGGGTGCCACATTTCAGGTCATTTAAAAATAACACGTTTGAAAGAGGGAAAAGTAAAATCAAGCTGACAGGGTAAAGCAACAAAACAGTAAACCCATCAGTGATATGCCCAGACTACCAGTCTCTGAGAACCATGTTTAGAGAACCATACTAAAATTATATCAATTTGGTAAGTGGGCAATAAGTGATTTTTAAAGAGTGTTGAGCTCAAAATAAAACTAATGGAGTGAAATATTTGAAATGGCCAAATTTCTATAAATGGACAATCCACATCAATTCAGCCAATCAACTAACCAACCAACCAACAAAAACAAATCCGTTAGCCAAAGAGTATCTATTATCTACCGCATGTAGGAACTATGCTAAGTAAGCATTCAGTGTGACTCATTACCACCTTAAACACGTGATCACAGTTAATATTATCATCAGTAATGGGAAAATATGTCTCCCGCCATGATCACAGCATAGTTTAAATCTAATCCTGAAGAACCATCCAAAACCAAAAACCAAACCCACTGCTGTCCAGTCGATTCCGACTCATAGCAATCCTACAGGACAGAGTAGAACTGTCCCATAGAGTTTCCAAGGAGCGCCTGATGGATTCAAACTGCCGACCTCTTGGTTAGCAGCCGTAGCACTTAACCGCTACGCCACCAGGGTTTCCACTAGATAAAGCCAGATTGAGAGGTAGTCTACAAAAACAGAACAAAACAAAAAAACACTGTCCTCTACTCTTCAAAACTGAAGACCAGGAAAGACAGAGAGAACGAAAGACCGAGGAACTGTTTCACATTAAAGGAGTAAAGAGACAAGACAACCAAATGTAATATATGATTCTGGGACTAGATCCTAGACTGGGGTGGGGTTCCTTTTCTAGAGAGAAAATTGGTGGAGCACATGACCAAAGCTGAATGGCTGTAGATTAGACAATACTGTTTTATCCATGTTTATTTCTTGATTTGGATAAATGTCTTTGTTTTTAAGAAATACATACTAAAGTACTTAGTGGTAAAGGTGCATCATGTCTACAAACTCATTCTCAAATATTTCAAGCAAAAAAGCAAATGTGGCAAATTTCTACATAAGAAGAATCTAACTTAAGGGTAAATGAAAATTCTTTATACGATTCTTAGCATTTTTGTAAGTCTGCAATTTCAAAATAAGAAGTTAAAAATGAATATGACATGAAACATGAAAAATTGATATATTTTGTATTTAATCTTAAAAAATCTTTAAAAAAACTAGTCTTTTTGATAAGCTGAATAATATTTATTTTAATATTATGAGATTCAAATCTAGAGCCCTAAAATATCATTCTGACCTCTATAGTTAAAGGTTGGGACATCAGAAAACTAGAGCGTGGGAAATAAGCAAATGTGGTCTGGAGCTATCCCATTGAAAACAGTCACTGTTACTTAAGAGTCGTACTTCCATAAAAAATAAAATCTCCTCAGTGCCTTCTTACATGAAAATGTTCAAGATTATGCAATGTATAGTTCTAAAATGATATTTGTTATGGTCATGCTTCACCAAAATAAATTATAAAAATGTTCTGTTTTAGAACAACATTTAAGCCTATAAAAAAAATCCCAAAAAACACAAGGAAAAGAATGATGCTTAAGAAAGACCCCAGAGTCAGGCTTTTTAATAATGTATTTTACAATACTTTGACAATAAAACTAATAACGTATTTCCATAGTAACTTTTTAACTACTTATCTTCTTAATTATTTATATGTTTAAAGAACTTTCAAAGAACAAGGAGATGACGAGGGGGAGTTTAAACTTTATGGATTATCCAGAATATTCTGTGTATCACTTTCTAATTTCCATTTTTCTTTAAACAAAAGTCTGTTTGCAGGTCCACTGGCAAATATAAAACACATTACATTAATAAATACTTTAAGATTTATATGAAGAAAATTACAAAAATGTACTGTTGGGCATAAAAGGAAACTTGACTAAATGAAGAGACATCAGCATGTCCCTGGGTGCGGAGACAAAATATTATGAAGGATGTCATTATCCGCCACAGATTCAAAATCTCAACAGGAAGATTCTTTAATCATGACAAAGTAACTCTCTTACAGCGTTTCCTAATTTTTTTGTTTAAGTGTCCCTTACAAAATCTCGTAAAAGACCTGAAACTCCCCTATAGAAAAATATAGCAAGTCATACATGCACACAAATCTTACATAACATTTCAAGATCTTCAGAGCCCCTGGAGCCCATTCACGTTATTCCCATGCCAGATGCATAAAATGCAAGGATTGAACTTGTGTACCAAAAAAAAAAAGGCAAGACGAGCTAAGAAAACTTTGAAAAAGAAAAGTAATAAGGAGGAAGTAAACCTTATAATGTTGAAATACATAAGACTATAACAATAAAAACAAATGGTACTGGAAGAATAGGCACATGAATCAATAAAATAACAGAAAACCCAGAAACAGAACCTAGTGTGTGATCAAGGTGACATTTAAACTTTGGAAGGGAGAGGAATTTCTCATGTGTCCCTGGAAAAGCTGTCTACATACTTGAAGAAGGAAGAAAAAAGCTAGAAATTTATGTTATGCTGCAAACCAAATTAAATTCCAAGTGAATTAAGAGTTGAAAGTTAAAAATAAATCCAGAAAAGAAACAGAAGTATAAAAAGAAGAGTGGGAGAGGCAGGCATAAGGAAAAAGGTTGGCTGATGTGACTACTTAAAAATTTAACCTGTCAAAAAAAAAAAAAAAAATCATCAATAAAAAGGTAACATGATTTATAACATAAGATAGACAGCCAATTTCTCCTCATGTCTATAAAGAACCCTTAGAAATCAGTGAATGAAAATGGACACAACTGACAAATGAACAAAGTACACATCCTAGTAACTGATAAAAACGTACAAGCAATAAACATAAAAAAAAAAAAACCTATTCTCAACAGTGATGAAAAAATAAAATTATAGAAATGAAATACCAATTTTTGGCTGTCAAACTGGAAGATCTTTAAAAGAAAAGATAATAGAGATGGCAAGAACACAAGAATATTATCATACACACTTTATCGACTGTAAATTGGTACAATGTTTCTGGAAGGAAATATAGTAACTCATAAACCTTCAAAATGTGCACTGCCTTTGACCAGTAATCCCATTTCTATGAAACTATTCTATTCTACTAAGAGCCTCTTTAGCAATACCCAAAAAGACAAAAACTTAACCTCTCATGATCTAGAATCAAGATTTAGGCCTTGATATATATTTCATTATGTTTTTCTAGACTATCAAACTACCTTTGGTCCAAACACAGATATAAATTATGGGGCAAAGCAAAGTGATAACATGGGCAGAGACCAAAAGTAGATTCTGTGAATGATTCTGTCAAAAAATAAGAGAGGACTTCAGCTAGTACTCCTTTACACATTCATTCAACACAGGCTTTTGGAGCATATACAAAAAAATAGACATCATTCTAAAAAGTTGAGATTCAGTGGCACAAAAAGATAGACATGGGCTCTGCACTCATGGAAAATACATTTGAATATTGAGAAAGACTGAGAACAAATGATTTAAATAAAATAAACAAGATAATTTCAGTTAAGAAAATAGAACAATAAGATAAAGGGTGATGGGAAAAGGGCTGAAAGGGCTGAATTAATTTGGGTGGTTAGGAAAGGCATGATCAACGGAATGACATCTGACCTGAGATATGTATACCTAGAACAAGTGCAGTCTCAACTTGTCAAGTATTTGGTAACATTACGAACTAATTTAATTAACATTTTTTACTCCATGACTGAATAAAAGCATTTGACACTTAAAGGGAAAGAGATATCAATAACTTGAATAATGGAGTATTTACATGAACAAGATGATAGGTTCCCCCCGCCCCCCACCTCTCCAGTGGCATGAGTATGACTGATGAGACAATGAGTATGACTGATAATGGGGCACACTGTGATCTCAGCATCACAGGGTTGGGAGAGCCTAGGAGGGCACGTTGCCCAATCCTCTACTCACAGTAGGATGTCTTTCTACATATCCCTGGCTAGATGTTCTTACTGCTCTTACTATACATCTTTAAGCCAAAGAGAACTCCCTAATTTGGGAAATAGCCCCATTCCACAGATAGGTCTAACAACTAAAAACTTTTTTCTTTATAATATGCTAAATTCTATTTTCCTATAACTTCTACCCAGTTATGGCATCTGGAATTACATATACAAAGTCTAACTTTCTTCCCTACATGACAGCCTTTAGATATATGAAGAAACCTCTTAATCTTTCATTGTCTATTAATATTAAACATCTGTTCTTTCACCACTGATTGAACATGGTTTCTAGATTCTCCATCAATCTTACTGCTCTCCTCTGGATACTCACATTGATTAATATGCTTCTCAGCAGCATACCAAGGGCAGGGAAAAGTATGTTACAATTAATAGTGTTTAGAATTGCTGGTGCATGGTGGTAATAAAAAAGCAGATCAACCTTTAGTTAGTTTTATTACAGTTCTAAAATTCTTTATGGACAATACATTCTCCTACTGGCTAAATCTAGATCCAGGGTGAACCACTCATTCTTGGTACACCTCCGGCCATTCTTAAGATATGGCAACAAGAAGTGAACATATTTTAGGAGAGGTGAAGCCAACATAGTGCTACAGACAGAAGTACCACGTCATCCTTCACACCAAAGACCTGAAAAACTAAATAAAACAGAGACAAACATCAATCCTGGAACTCTAAGTGTCAAATGAAAAGGGAAATAACTCAACCAAAACCAAATGGAATAAGAAACTGACAGAGAATAGAGAGCAAGGAGAGATACGAGCAGAGGTTCCCTATCAGCTAATGCAGCAGAGATTTGCCACCTTGGACTCCTGTCAGAGATTGGTGGACAAGGAACATGGGAAAGCAGATTCACGGAGCTCTGAGCAGGAGACAGAGCACCTGGTAACCAGTGATATATGCTTTCCCACTCCTTACCCTTCCTTCTTCTGCTTGGTCTCCACCGCTTCCCAGCAGGCTGATCTGCCACTTCCCAGTGGGCCAAGCAACTGCAGCAGGGGAGGCACTGGCTCCATGCCATGCAGATTTGCCCTACCCACACCAGCTGGCTCTTCAGTGCCATTTCTTTGTTGTTGGTGTTGCTTTCTTCGGCTTCTTTTGGTTTCTTCCCTGCCTCTCACCTCCTCCCCTCCCTCTCCTTTCTGTTGAACACCTGACTCTATGAGCCATCTTCGCTTCTTCTTGACAGGCTGTGAAGTGCTGCTGAACTGGGGAACTGCTTCCCCGGTCCATGCCGCCATGCTGCTGGGATCCCTGGGGGCTTTCTTCCCCCTCTTTTTCTTTTTGTTTGCTTCTATGTTTTCTCTTTTTTCCTATTTATTTTTCCTCATTTCTTGGTTTCTCGTCTCTTTCTACTTACCTTCTTTTCCTGTCTCCTGAAAACCTCGTGCTGTGTGCCATCTCCACCCCTTCTAGCCAGGCCAGACTGTGCCACTTTCCTGGTCTGTACAGCTGCATCGGTGGGATCCCTGGAGGCATTTTTAATATTTCTCCTTTTGTTTAGTTTTATTTTTTCTTTTTGTTTTTCTTCAATTCTCGCTTTCTAGTCTATCCACTCCGACAGCAAGCTCCCTCAGCACTTTTTTTTTTCGTGGGGGGGCTCCTATTTGTCTTTCCTTTCTCTCTTTATTCCCATACCCAATCTAGCTCCACAAATCACAACATCCCTCCTCCTTCCTGCCTACCTGCACTGTGTGCTGAACACCCCCAAGCAGCACAGGCATGGCCTACAAGAACCTGCCCTGCACTGACAACCAGCCCACCTTGTCTGCCCCAGTACATGTCACAAACAACCCATCCTAGCCCCTCCCCTTCAGCTGGACCTGCCCTGCTGCACCATAGCTGAGTGACTGGCTCTGCCCATTGGACAAGGAGATGAAAAATATTGTGCCCACAGATGAGCAAACAAAGAATGCACAGCCTACTTGCTCGGACATAACCAAATAAAACAAACAAACAAACAAACAGCATAAAACAAACAAATCTACAATCAATAAACAAAGAAAATAACTACTGGATGTCCCAAAGACAGCAGACAATATCAAAACATATATAAAAAAAAAAAGGACAGGATGGTTCTAGTAGGCATCCAAAATAAAAAAACCAGATGACTTTCCAGTAGGAGAAAAGGCACTGGAACTACCTGATAGTGAATTCAAATCTCTAATTTTCAGAGCTGTCCAAGAATTGAAGCAAAAAGCAGACAAAAATGAGGAAAAAATAGACAAATTCATGGAAAATACAGACAAAAAAATGCAAGAATTCAGGAAAATAATACAGGAACAAAATGCCAAAATAAATTCACAACTAGAAGTCATACAAAAGCAACAATTAGAAATCCAAAATATAAACAACAAGATTTCAGAATTGGACAATGACATAGAAGGTCTGAGGAGCTGGTGTGAAGCAATACATGACAGGATCAGAGAAACTGAAGACAAATACTTGGATACCACTTTGCTTGAGAAAAAAATCAGAAAACAAGAATGAAGAAAAATGAAGAAACCCTCAGAATGACATGTGATACAATCAAAAGCAAAAATTTGTGAGCGACTGGAGTTCCAGAACAGGGGAAGAAAATGGAAAACACAGAAGGGATCATTAAAGAACTGCTGACAGAAAGCTTCCCTAGTGTCATGAAAGATGAAAAGCTGACATCCAAGAAGCTCAACAAACCCCATATAGGATAGACTCCAGAACAAAATCACCAAGGCATATCATAATCATACTTGCTAAAACCAAAGACAAAGAAAGAATCCTGAGAGCAGTTTGAAAAAAACAAAAAGTCACATACAGAGGGGAAACAATAAGACTAAGCTCTGATTACTCCGCAGAAAATGCAGGCAAGAGGCAATGGGATAACATATATAAAACCTTGAAAAAAAAAAACGGCCACCCAAGAATTACATATCCTGCAAAACTCTCATTCAAATCTGATGGTGAAATTGGGACATTTCCAGATAAACAGAAATTAAGGAAATATGTAAAAACCAATCCAAACTTACAAGAATTATTAAAGAGAGTCCTTCGGTTTGAGAACAAGCAATATCAGACGACAGCCTGAATCTAGAACACAAGACTGCACCAGCCAGACACCAGTCTAGGACATGAACTCTCAAGGACTATTCAAAACCAAAAGATTTACAGCGGGGAACCAGAGATGGTAATCTGTAAATGACAACAATGTCAGAACAATAAAAGAAGGAATAAATGGTATAGGTATAGACCTTTCTAATAGAGAGGAAGGCAAGGCAATACCAAGTGATAACAGACTAGACTGTTTCAAACTTAGGAAGATATGGGTAAATTTCAAGGTAGCCACAAAGAAAGTTAACAAACCTGCTCAATAAAATAAACAATAAAAACATAAAGTCTCAGTAAAAACAAAATTTACAAAAACAAAAGAAATGAAAAAATAATCCACAAACAAAAAGGAACTCAGCACAGGAGAATAAGAGGAACAAAGAAAACATCAGCACCATGAAAAAAGGCACTACAAAATGACAGCAATAAACTCACACCCACCAATAATTACACTGAACATAAATGGCCTAAATGCACCCATAAGGAGAGAGAGAGTGACAGAATGGGTAAAAAACAGTATCCATCGATATGATGTCTATAAGAGGCACACCTTAGAAACAAAGACGTAAATTTATTAAAAATCAAAGGATGAAAAAAAAAAAAAACAAGCAAACAAGGAGGAGTGACAATACTAATCTCAGATAAAATAGACTTTAATACGAAATCCACCATAAAAGACAAAGAAGGGTACTATATAATGACTAAAAAAATGATCAATCATGAAGACATAACCATAATAAATATCTATGTACCCACTGGCAGGGCTCCAAAATACATAAAACATACTGTAATAGCACTGAAAAGAGAAATTGCTAGTTCCACAATAATAGAAGGAGACATCAACACATCACTCTTGGTAAAGGACAGAACATCTAGAAAGAAACTCAACAAAGATCCAGAAGATCTAAAGGTCACAATCAGCCAATTTGAACTCACATATATCTATACAACACTCCACCCAACAGCTGCAAAGTACACATTCTTTTCCAACGAACATGGAACATTCCCCAGAATAGACCACATCTTAGGCCACAAAGCAACCCTCAACAAAATCCAAAACACAGTGATAATACAAAGTATCTTCTCTGATCACAATGCCATCAAAGTATAAATTATCAGAAAGAGCATGGGAAAAAAATTGATTACATGGAAACTGAATAACACCCTGACTAAAAACCACTCGGTAATAAAAGAAATCAAAGATAGCACCAAAAAATCCCTAGAAACAAATGAGAATGAAAACACATCATACCAAAACCTTTGGGACACAGCAAAGGCAGTGCTTAGAGGTCAATTTATAGCAACAGATGCACACATCATAAAAGAAGGGACAAAATCAAAACATTAGCTACATAACTTGAACACAGAAAACAGCAAAAGAAACCCCAGCCACCAGAAGAAAGGAAATAATAAAGATCAGAGCAGAAATAAATGAAACAGAGAGCAGAAAAACACAGAAATTCAACAAAACCAAAAGCTGGCCCTTCGAAAAGATCAACAAAATCAACAAGCCCTGGCAAAACTGACAAAAGAAAAGCAGGAATGGATGCAAATAACCCAAATAAGGAATGAAATAGGGGACATTACGACAGACTCACCTGAAATAAAAAGGATCGTAACAGCGTATTATGAAAAACTATACTCCAACAAATAAGAAAACCTAAAGGAAATGGACAAATTTCTAGAAACACACCACCTACCCAAACATAAAATGATGTTGAAAATCTGAACAGGCCTGTAACAAGAGACGAGGTTCAAAAGTTAATAAAAAAAAAAAAAAAAAACTCCCAACAAAAAAAAGTCCTGGCCCAGATGGCTTTACTGGAGAATTCTACCAAAAATTCAGAGAAGAGCTTACACCAGTACTACTCAACGTATTTCAGAACACAGAAAAGGAAGGGATACGTTCAAATTCATTCTATGAAGCCAGCACAACCCTGACACCAAAGCCAGGCAGATACCACAAAAAAAGAAAATTACAGACCAATATCTCTCATGAATATACATGCAAAAATTCTCAACACAATTCTAGCTAATAGAATTCAGCACCAAATTGCAAAAATAATAAACCACAACCAAGGAGGATGCCGTATCAGGCATGCAAGGATGGTTCAACATTAGAAAATCAATCAACATAATCCACCACATAAATAAAAGAATCACATGATCACCTCAATAGATGCAGAAACGGCATCTGACAAAATCCAACACCCATTCCTGATAAAAAACTGTCAATAAAATAGGTATAGAAGGGAACGTCCTCAACATACAAAGGGCATCTATACAAAACTAACGGCCAACATCACTCGTAATGAAGAGAGGCTGAAAACATTCCCCTTGAGAACAGGAACAAGACAAGGATGCCCTTTATCACCACTCCTATTTAACACTGTGCTGGAAGTCCTGGCTAAAGCAATATGGCAACAAAAAGAAATAAAGGGCATCCAAATTGGTAAGGAAGAAGTAAAACCACTCCTATTTGCAGATGATATACTATACATAGAAAACCCAAAAGACTCTACAAGAAAACCACTGGAACTAACAGAAACATTCAGATAAGACAAATATACAAAAATCAGTTGGAATTCCTACACACCAATAAAGAGAATGACAAAAAAGAAATCAGGAAAATAATACCATTTATAATAGCCCCTTAAAAAAATAAAATACTTTAGAAATAAATCTAACCAGGGATGTAAAAGACCTATACAAAGAAAACTAAAAAACATTACTGCAAGAAACCAAGAGACCTACATAAATGCAAAAACATACCATATTCACGGACAGATAAACTTGACGTTGTGAAAATGTCAATTTTACCCAAAGCAATCTACAAATACAATGCAGTCCTGATCCAAATACCAAGAGCATTTTTAAAGAGATGGAAAAACTAATCATTAACTTTATACAGAAAGAGAAGAGGCCCCAGATAAGTAAAGCACTACTGAAGAAGAATAAAGTAGGAGGACTTGCACTACCTGACCTTAGAACCTACTATACAGCTATGGTAGTCAAAACAGCCTGGTACTGGTACAATGACAGATACATTGAACAATGGAACAGAATTGAGAACCCAGACGTAAACCCACTCATCTACGGCCACCTGATCTTCGACAAGGGCCTAAAGTCCATCAAATGGGGAAAAGACTGTCTTTTTTAACAAACGGTGCTGATAGAACTGGATGTCCACCTGCAAATAAATAAAACATAACCCATAACTCACATCATACACAAAAGCTAACTAAAAGTGGATCAAAGACCTAAATATAAAACCAAAAACTACAAAGATCATAGAAGAAAAAATAGGATCAACGGCATGGCATTAATAGGATACAAACCATAAATAACAACATACAAACTCCAGAAGAAAAGCTAGATAACTGGGATCTTCTAAAAATTAAACACTTATGCTCATTAGAAGACTTCACCAAAAGAGTAAAAAGAGAACCTAAAGACTGGGAAAAAACGTTTGGCTATTACAAATCCGACAAAGGTCTAATCTCTAAAATCTACTGGAAAATCCAACACCTCTACAACAAAAAGACAAATAATCCAATTAAAGAATGGGCAAAGGAAACGAACAGGCACTTCACCAAAGAAGACATCAAGCAGCTAACAGACACAGGAGGAAATGCTCAAGATTACTAGCCATTACAGAAATGCAAATCAAAACCACAATGAGATACCATCTCACCCCGGCATTACTGGTACGAATCAAAAAAACAGAAAATAACAAATGTTGGAAAGGCTGTGGGAGATTGGAACTCTAAAGCACTGCTGGTGGGAATGCAAAATGGTACAACCACTTTGGAAAATGATATGGCGCTTCTTTAGAACCTAGAAATAGAAATACCATGTGATCCAGCAATCCCACTCCTAGGAATATATCCTAGAGAAATGAGTCAACACACAAATAGACATATGTACACCCACGTTCACCGCAGCATCGTTCACAATAACAAAAAGATGGAAACAACCTAGATGCCCATCAACAGATGAATGGATAAACAAGCTATGGTACATACACACAATGAAGTACTATGCAATGATAAAGAACAATGATGAATCTGGGAAGCATCTCACAACATGGATGAATCTGGAGGGCATTATGCTGAGTGAAATAAGTTAGTCACAAAAGGACTAACGTATGAGACCACTACTATAAAAACTCATGAAAAGGTCTACACACAAAAAGAAACAATCTTTGAGGGTTAAGAGGGAGGGGAGGGGTGGGGATGGAAAAACACCTACTAGACAATAAATAGATAAATGGTAACTTTGGTGAAGGGTAAGACAGTACACAATACTGGGGAAGCCAGGACAGCCTGTACAAGGCAAGGTCATAGAAGTGCCACAGACACATCCAAAATCCCTGAGGGACTGAACTACTGGGAGGTGGGCTGTAGGGACCATGGTCTCAGGAAACATCTAGCTCGACTGGCATAACATAGTTTATAAAGAAACTTCTACATTCTATTTTGGTGAGTAGCACTTGAGGTCTTAAAAGCCTGTGAGCGGCCATCTAAGATACTCCACTGGTCTCACCCCTTCCGGAGCAAGGAAGAATGAAGAAAACTACAGTCACAAGGGAAAGATTAGTCCAAAGGACTAGTGGTCCACAACTACCACAGCCTCCACCAGAATGAGACCAGTACAACTAGGGGTTCCTGACTACCACTACTGATTGCTGTGACAGGGATCACAATAGAGGGTTCCAGACAGAGCTGGAGAAAAATGCAGAAGAAAACTGTAACTCACAAAAAAGGACCAGACTTATTGGCCTGACAAAGACCGGTGAAACCCCAAGAGTATGGCCTCTGGATACCCTTTTAGCTCAGTAATGAAGTCACTCCTGAAGTTTACCCTTCATCCAAGATTAGGCCCATAAAACAAAAAAAGACTAAAGGGGCACACCAGCCCAGGGGCAAGACTAGAAGGCAGAAGGGGACAGGAAAGCTGGGAATAGGGAACCGAAGGTCAAGAAGGGAGAGTGTTCACATGTCGTGGGGTTGTTAACCAATGTCATAAGACAATATGTGTAGTAACTCTTTAATGAGAAGCTAGTTTGTTCTGTAAAACTTCACCTAAAGTACAATAAAAAAAAAAAAGTGAACATATTTTAGATGTGCTGTGTTTTGGGCAGTGCTGACAAGATTACATTCTATTAATGCAGTTCAAAAGTACACATATTAAAAAATAAATGGTAGATCAAAATGAGAAAAAAATCTTCCAAATTGAAAGCAAAATGAAGCAAATGTATATCAAGTGGTGATACAACTACATATGGAAAAGAATTATTATGAATAACTTTAAAATGCAGAATTAACTATACACTTAGTGGGATATATTCCAAGAACAAACAGAGGTACAAAAAAACCTTAAGCTTCATTCACTGAGACTCAGTATTAGTAGTAATATCAATATTATTTTAAAACATCTATATGTATATACACACACTTATAAATATAAATATATATAAAAAATCTCGGTGCTCATAATAAAATCAAACAAAAAACAAAAATGCATTGGGTTACTACTGGAGGTAACAAGGGAATTAATTCCTTTTTCTGAAACTTAAATATTAAATGGGAAGATTTAAGCATTAATCTTGTCTTTCCAACTAACCCTTGATGAGGGAAAATTCTTTGCACAAGAATTCATCTAACAAATATGCATGGACTATTATAATTAGAAAATTGCTGTTATACAGTCTGTAATGAAGTAACCAATTTAGGCAAAGATCATCAACAGATGAAACCATTAGAAGAAAGAACCATGCTGAAATTTAGAATGAAGGGATTGTGCTATCATCACCTGAATCCATGGATCAATCTTAGTATCTCTAGGACAATTAGATATTATGTGTCTCCTGATATGATGCAATATTTCCTAAGCACAGGAGAATTTAAGAAATGTTTAAAAAAAGAAACTGTATCTGACTCTTTTTTAGCCTCTAGAATTAACTTTCATATTACAAGAAAGTAGAGAACAAGGGAACAAATTAAAAGACAAAGGGAGAGGCAAACAGACAAATCCAGAAGGTTGGATATTCTATAAGACAACTGACCCATTCTTCAACTAGTCAAAGATGTGTTTAAAAAAAAGAGGGAAAAAATGGAAGGAAGGAAGGAAGAAGTGCTCTAGATCAGGGATCTGCAAACTTTTTCTTGAAGAGCCAGATAGTAAATATTTTGGACTTGTGGGCCATACTGTTTCTCTTGTAACCACTTAACTTTGCAATTCCAGGGAATATTTTTGCAAACCAAAGAGTTTATAAAATAGTGTACGCACACATATACAATTTTACAAAGTATAAAACATTCAATACAATATGGATATCCAAGAAAATAAGCCAAGGAAAGTCTGGGACGAATGTCAGGAAACTAAACAACTGTGGTGGAAGCACAACCTTGAATCATTTAACTCCTTGGCAGTAGAAGGCATTTTTCCTGGAGATGAATCTACTGCCAGCAATGAACATCCTGGGAATCTCTAGCATGATGAAGGATTAACAGACTGGCCCAAACACTGGAAAATATATTGAAAGGAACAATCCAGTACTAGCTCAGAAGGGATGAAATGACCTAATATCCCACTGCTAGATCTAAAAGTAATAGATGTGTAATAATAATAAAAATAAAATTCCTCTTCAAAATTAGAAAGATAATAAAAACTTCTTTTCTGTGACTTGTTTTATTATCTCAATTGCTAAAAAAAAAAAAAAAATTCAGAATAAGAACTTCTCTAGATTTGCAGAATATTTTTAATCAATTAAAATTGATACCATCATTGAAACCTGAAATTCAATAAAATTTTCTGATTTAAAAATCTTCGAACAAGCACTTTCATCCTAAATTAGGTCACTTATTTTGGCATATAAATATATCAACAAATACCAAAAACTTTAATATTCTTAGAAGCTCAAAAACTAGCAAAATATTACAGATATAAATTTTATGACTATTTTGTCAAATTACTTGTTTCCTGATTTTAAAACATTTGTTAGAATCAGATATAAATTTGGTAGTAACTACAGTATTAATCACATTATTTTTAAGGGACAAATTTTATTTCCAAGAATGTTTTTGAGAGCTTTGACTTGTCTTTGAAGACTGGTTCATAGTTTACATAATTTAGTTTATACCATCTCATTATCCTCTTTATAGAAAACAGAGTAGTTAAAGGCATTGATTTCCATATACCACCAAAACAAAGGGAACAAGGGTGGGGGGGTGGTGGGGGGGAAGCTTTGTAAACAGCCAGGGTCACATGCACTAAAACTATTTGACAAAGCAGATGGAAACTTATATGGTACTCATTCAATACACCATTGTCCCTTGTTTTAAAGATGATGTTACAATCTATATTTACAGGTGTGGATAAAGAGATCAATATATTACCAGCATTCCCTTCTACATGGCAAAAAAAAAAAAAAAGTCTTTTGACTTCGGACAAAGGAACTATTTAAAAAGAATGTTGTCATGGCTCTCCATTACAGACATTTGCTCTGCCAATGCCCAATATGGCCATGCAGCAATGTGGAGTTGGCCTGGTTCCCAGCAATGCAGTTATACTATATGGCTTGAAGTTGTAGTTCAACATGTTAATAGCATGTTGCTGTCTGCTCTACTTGTGGTCTAATACGCGAGGTCTAATAAGCCACAAATGTGGTCATTTATTCCAAGCTCCCTTCTAAAACCTTCTTTTCATGGACTTAAGAGTTAGGATGAAGGGAACACTGGTGGAAATTTCAGAAGGAAAGAAACAAAATTCACTTGGAAATGATTTCTTGATTGGATTTGTTTGCAATTTATATTTAAAAAAGCATTTTAATTTGTCATGTTCCTCCTTGTGCGAGGGGAAGTGGTGGATTGACAGCACACACATTAAAATGATGACTCCCACAGATACCAAATTGGTTCCAGTGGGGGTGGAGTTGATTGAAGGGGGGAAAAAAAAGAACAAAAGCACATGCTCATTACAAAAATAGTTATCGAAGTCAAGAAACGCAGCCCAAAATTTTTAAAATTTATCTTTATACCTCAGTTGGGAAAATTAAGCAATCTTGTCATTAAAAATCTAGTCTTCAGAAGACATTTATGACCATATACTAGATTTTGATGCCAGTCCACACACATCTGTCTACAGTGAATAATCTGGGGTATAAACACAAAGAACATAATGGAAAGTCTGGATTTGCCAATAAATGGGAATAAAATAGCATATTCGGCATATTTTATGACCATCCAAAAGCTTGCTCACTTTTAAAGTCATTATACTTTATGAACTCCCTCTTGACAAAAAGGCACAGAAAGATTTATAGCCATTGTAAAAGTCTTCTGAAAAATGTGAGTTCTGATTCTTCAACATACATGCCACATGTATTAAGTCAGTGAAGTTATATAATCTGGAGTCATGAAAAAGGCCAATTCTGCTGAGACTGACTAAATATCTATGTCACATCCTTTCTGTAGCACAGCACAAGATAAAATATTATATAATTGTAAGGTTGAAAATCTACTGGGCCCATTACAAATAGGAACAAGTCTTCATATACAGAAATTATGCTGGTAACGCTTCATCAGAAGACCATCTCGCAGTCATTTTTCAATTGTGGTCATGGATATACACGGAAACAGCCACACTCCCTCACCCTTTCACCCACATGGGTGTGGTGACACACACTAAATCCACATCTGTGAGCTGGCAGGCAAGGATTACTGGTACTGTCTGTTACAGGAATGTGGTCATCATGAAATTGAAGTTCATTGGCGTGGGTGGGTGGAGATGAAAAGCCTAATCCTGGGCTCACCAGCACTGTGCTCTAACCAGCCTGACCAAAGCGTTAGGCTGACTGCCATAGTAACTGATGAACACATCAGGACACCTTTTCCTGGGGGAAAAGACAGGCCATGCATTCTCTCGCTTCCCATCGGCTGCCAACAATCTAGAATGCTGAACCCAATCTCCTTGTCCTTCTAGAAAACACCTACTCCTCTGTTAAAAGCTGCTTTGAATGTTACTCTTCAGTAGGGCTTTGTCTGATTGTTTCAGGTACATTTTGGTGTGTCCTCTTCTAAGCTTCTGTTGTACCTTATGCTTATTGCCAATATACGACTTAGTTACAAGTACATTTTGTTGTCTTTATATCCATCTCTCATCTTAAACATAAGCTCTTTGAAGGCAGGTTCTCAAATGTTTTATTTTTGTCTCCCAAGTGTCTAGCACAGTGCTCGGCAAAAGAAAGCCCTTATATTTAGTAACTCACTGACAAAAGATGGAAAACAGACAAAAGAGTTTCATATTCAATAATCCACAAGTTATCTTGTTTATGGGAATTTTTATGCATCATAATTACGTTTATATTAGGCTGACATTCACACTTTAGGCTGGGCTAGGATTTAGAGTCATGACCATAAACATAAATTACTTCCTTCCTTAACAGTGTGCAAAGGTCTATAAATCAAGGCAACAGGAACTTAACACAATCATTTCTCTGTAAGGCCTAAACTGCTAATTTTTTAAAACCATAAAAGAATCCCATGATTTGATCACCTTGCAGAAGTGCAAAAGGTTCAACCATTTTAATCCAAACTACCCCACCCCCTAGGTCTAAATGAAACAAATTTTCTTCCTGTGGAATAAAAAACCAAAGCTAAACCCATTGCCATCGAGCCAATTCCAACTCAGAGATCCGGGACAGGAATGACCTGATTAACCTCACAGTTGACATCCTAAAATGGTTCTGAAGACCTTGCTAATTATCACTTTATTAATTTTCTGAATTGTTTTAGATTATTTTGGATCAAAAATGCTACTACCGATCTCTAGAATTAGGTGCTTTATGAAAGGCGACATAATCTTAGGGCAAAAGTTGTAACAGCTGTATGTATGAAATAGGCAAGTCAGGATGCAAGAGATCACAAGAGAGGGGAAAAAGAGTTTCTTGTGGGTAGGAAGACAGACCACAGTGCTTGCTTAGTGGCTGTTCACGGAGGGAGAAAAAAGGGTGCAAGGAAGACCTGTACCAAGATGGAGGGGACATAGATGCTTATTTATCTAGCACCTGAATAAACAGTTAACAGATCTTTGAGTCCTCCTTCTCATCCCTGTTTTGTGTGTAATCTACAAGAAAATTAAATCAATAGTCACTCCTCAAGCAGTTTATAATCTAGTTGATGACTCAAGATATAAACATACCAGAAGTTAAATAGCAAGAAAACAACGTAAAAATGTATCACAATTCCATATATTTACTCATTGACAAAATAAATCTATGACAATAAGAATAGGGGTTAGGAGAAAGTACTGCATGTGGACTATGAAGAAATTCAGTACCAGGAGAAAAAAAACATTAAGTAGGCAAGACGTGTTTCCATACAACTGAATGAGAAAATGACATGGTACAGTCACTGCCACCCCTTCCCTGCTGGCTCAGCAAACTCTCTTCTCCTCAGGGCGGAGGTGGGAAGCCTAGATGATGGGGAGGCACTTGGCCGGCAATTGAGGTGAGACGAGCAACAGCAGCAGACAGGTGTTTTTGCTCACTTCAATTTCTGCCATCACTTAAAATCCAGAACTTAAAACAGAAAGAAAAGTTAAAGATCACACAGGGCAGCTGTTTTTGACCATTTTTCTGCTACCAGAAACATGACAGATGCCTTACACTTCTAACATGCTCGTGTGTACATTTTCCAAGGAGCTGCCTCGACTTCCACTCTCTCCCCCCACTCAGGAAAGCATGCTAGCATGCAAGCGAACTGAAGTGACTTTTACAGGGTTAACTCTGAATCCATTCGAACTTACATTACAAAAAGAAACAGTAACTCCATCCTTAGAAAAAAAATATTTGGAATATACCTCAGACCTCCTTAAAGAGGACTTCTTGGGCCAACCAATCTAAAGTCAGCTCCCTTGTCACTATCGCATCATCCTGTCTTAACCTACACTTATCTGAACCCCTCCCTAGTCCACTTGTTTACTTGCCTATTATCTGTCTCCCTCCTCAGAAATTGAATATAATGCAGTTGGGGGCGGGGGCATGGTGGTAGAGAGGGGGAGACCCAAACCTAAGTGAGGGGACAGGAAAAAAAGGTCAGCAAAGGTTTCTCAGAGGAAGGCTGAGACCTGAAAGATGAGGTGGAAGAGTAAATAAAGACACAATCTCTGACTTTGTGCTATGTTTTAAAAACAGTATTAGGACAAGCAGAATTGGAAGCAGGTTTTCAAAAAAATGTTCCTCCAACCTCTACCTTCACATTCAAACCACAATTTTAAATATTTTCAATATCTTCTTAGAGTACTTTAGTAGCTTCCAAGAACAATACAAAAAGGGAACAAAAGGCCTTACTCTTTCCTAAAATGGCAAGATATATGAGGTATATTCATAATCTGCTGTACAATTTGTTATTCACCAGGAAGCACGGCAATTTTTCCTTCACACTTCAATTGTGTAGAGGCGCTGCCTTATTTTAAACACCATTTAAACACGTGGAAGTGACCCTGGCTGTACTCAGCAAAATTCTTCAGTTAAAAAAAAATGCTTTGATGCTTATAATCTATCTTTTCAACACTGAATCCATTTATAAAGGTAAAAACATGGCTTTAATAATTTGCAATTGTAGGCACTGTGTTTCAGATGGTAACTGTCAGACCACCACAGAGCATAAATCTAGAGGAAGAAGGAATGGGGACCTGCCAAGGCTGCTCGTGTACTCTTCAAGTTACAAGGCTGAAGCTCAGATGTACATTGGGGGTGGGTGAGAAGGATGGTTCACAACACCCCTGTACATGTGACAGTTTGGTCAATCTCTCAAAAAGAGAGTAAGGAGTTCAAAAGTTTGCCAATTTTATCATTTTTGATTTATTAAATTTCTTTTATCCATTGTTAAATTCTTACAGGTGATAAGAGGGACACTGTTTTCGAAAGACTCATCTCCACCAATACTTTAAAAATCAATTGCTGGTGTGCCATAATTGACAAATTCAAAGGACAAAGGACCCTCTTTTTGACAAATGATGCTGAAATAATTATACATTAATGTGCAATAAGTGAACATTGATTAATATTTCATACCATAAACAAAAGATTAACTCAAAATGAATCGCAGATCTAAATGTAAAACCTAAAATTATCAAGCTTCTAGAAGAAAATATAGGAAAAAAAAATCATGACCTTGGGGTAGGCAAAAAGTTCTTAGGTAAGTATCAAAAGCATGATCCATAAAAGAAAAAAGTGATAAATCAATCTGCATCAAAATAACTTCTGCTCTTTGAAAGATACTGTTAAAAGACAAGTCGCAGGCTGGCAGAATATATTTGCAAAACGCATGCTTGAAAAGGACTTGTAAACAAAATATATAAAGAATCCTCAAAAGTCAAAATAAAAAGCCCAAACAACACAATTTAAAAAGGACAAAACATCTGAATAGACATTTCACTAAAGAAGATATATGGATGGCCAATAAGCACATGAACTGATGCTCATTACTAGTCATTAAGGAAATGCACATTACGACCACAAAGAGGTACCACTATATATGTATTAGCATGGCTTTGGGGGAGAGGGTTAAAAATTTCTATTGAGATAAAACATATGTAACAAAAAATCTGCCATTTTAATAATTTTTAAGTGTATAATTCAGTGACTTTAACGACAGTCACCCCTCGGTATCCTTGGGGGATTGGTTCCAGGATCCCCGTGGATACCAAAATTCACAGGTACTCAAGTCCCTTATATAAAATGGCGTAGTATTTGCATATAACCTATAAACATCCTCCTGTACACTTTAAATCATCTCTAGATTACTTATAATACCTAATACAATGTAAGTGTTATGTAAATAGTTGTTACACAGTACTGTATTGTTTAGGGAATAATGACAAGACGCTAGGCGAACAACGCTCAAACAAGCAGTGCTAGAGAGAGGCTGCGGGAAATGGCGGGAGGCTACAGAACGGTTTGCCTATATACACCACTTCATTCACATGGATTCGGTGTAGTGCTTACCACGTGGCAGATTCAAGTTTTGCTTTTCGGAACATTTTTCTTTTTCCAAATATTTTCAATCCACTGTTGGCTGAATTCACAGATGCAGAGCCTATGGATATAGAGGGCTGACTACATTCATCACGGTGGGCAACCATCACCACTAGGTATTTCCAAAATTTTTCATTACCCCAAAGAGAAACTTAGTACCCCTTAGGTAACAGTTCCCCATTACTCCCTTCCCTATTTCCTAGTAATCACTAATAAAATAAACTTTTGTCTTTTAAGCATTTGTCTGTTCTAAGATACTTCATATAAGTGGGATCATACCATATTTGTCCTTTTGTGTCTGACTTATTTCATTCAACATGATGTTTTCAAGGTACATCCATGTCATAACATGTATTAGAATTTCATTCCTTTTTATAAACGAACAATATTCCATTGTATGTGTCACGGATTGAATTGTGTTCCCCAAAAATGTGTCCCAATTTGGCTAGGCCATGATTCCCAGTATTGTGTGACTGTCCACCGTTTTGACATCTGATGTGATTTTTCTATGTTGTAAATTCTGTCTCTATTATGTTGATGAGATGGGATTAGTGGCAGTTATGCTAATGATGCAGGACTCAATATACAAGATTGGATTGTGTCTTGAGCCAATCTCTTTTGGGATATAAAGCAGAGGAGTGGAGAGACGGAGGGTCTTCATACCACCAAGAAAGCAGCACTGGGACCAGAGTGTGTCCTTTGGACTTGGGGTTCCTGGGTGGAGATGCTCCTAGACTAAGGGAAGACTGATGACAAGGACCTTCTTCCAGAGATGTCAGAAATTCTTCCTCTGGAGCTGGCACCCTGAATTTGAACTTCTAGCCTACTAGCCTGTAAGAGAATAAACTTCTGCTTGTTAAAGCCATCCATTTGTGGTATTTCTGCTACAGCAGCACTAGATAACTAAGGAAGTATGTATATACCACATTTTATTTATTCATTCATCTGTTGATGGACACTTGTAATATTTCCCAGTTTTGTCTGTTGTAAATAGTGCTGCAATGAACATTGGTATACAAGTATTTGTTTAACTATCTGCTTTCAAGTCTTTTGGTTATACACCTAGGAGTGGAATAGCTGGGTCATATGGTAATTCTCTATTTACCTTGATATTCCATAGCACCTGCACCATTTTACATTCCCACCAACAATGCATAAGAGTTCCAATTTCTCCACATACTCATCAACACTTTTTTTCCATTTTTCTGATCACAGCCATCCTAGTGGGGGCTCCCATTGTGGTTTTGATTTGTATTTCCCTAATAACTGATGATACTAAACATCTTTTCATGTGCTTATCGGCCATTTGTATATCTTCTTTGGAGAAATGTCTATTCAAATCCATTGTGCATCTTTAAATTGGGTTGTTTGTCTTTTTGCTGTTGAGTTGTAAGAGTTTTCTATATATTCTGTGTATTAAAACTTCATCAGATACACAGTTACTAAATATTTACTCTCATTCTGTAGGTTTTTTTCTTTGTTGATAAAGTCCTTTGATGCACAAAAGTTTTAAATTTTGATGAAATCCAATTTATCTATTATTTTTCTTCAGTTGCTTGTGTCTTTGGTGTCATATCTAAAAAACTGCTCTTAAGAACAAGGTGGTAAAGCTTTACCCCAATGTTTTCTTTTATGAGTTTTGTGGTTTTAATTCTTATATTCAGGTCCTTGATCCATTTTAAATAAATTTTTGTATATCGTGTGAAAGGTATGGATGGGCCCAACCTCATTCTTTTGCATGCAGAGATCCAATTGTCTATTAAAGTGGCTTTTTTAAAAAAAGATAATACTAATTACTGCTAAGGAAGCGGATTAACTAGGACTCTCATATATAGTTGGTAGGAATGCAAAACGTTACAGTCACTTTGGAAAGAGTTTGGCAGTTTCTTATAAAGTTACACATACAGTTAACACATAACCCAAAATCCTCACTCTTACTTATTTGAGAGAAATAAGAACTTATGTTCCTACAAAATTCTATATACGAATATTTATAGTAGCTGCATACATAATTACCCCAAACTGAAAACAACCCAAATGTCCTTCAACTGGTAAATGGATAAACTATGGTATCCATACAACAGAATGCTACTCAGTAATAAGAAGGGACGATACACACAACACGGATGAATCTCAAATGTATTATACCTTCTAAGACATAAGTGAACAAAGCCAGACTCAAAAGGCTACATACTACATGATTACATTTGTAAACCTGGAAAAGGGAAAACGATAGAAACAGAAAGGGGCTCAGGTGGGTATAGGGATTGACTAGAAAGGTGCAGAGGAGAATCTTTTGGGTGAGGAAACTTACGTGTGGTGGTAGATAAAGAACTATGTGTTTATCAAAATTAAAAAAAGTATACACTAAAACAAAAGTCGAGTTTCCTGCATATAATTTAAAAAATTTTTAAACTCTCCTAAAAGCTTAAAATCCACAATCACTATGGTGAAACATTAGTCTATGCTAGTCAAATACACCAATCGTATTCCAGGGAAGAAGGAAACTAGGCTATGGATTCCCAGCTCAGTTCCAGATACCCTGTCCAAGCACAGACCATTTGCCTTTGTAACGACCTTGATAATCTGTGCATTCTTTTAAAAGTTCTTATTCCACAACAGCAATAAAAAATATATTATCATTTTCAAAACAGAAGTATTATCAGGTATCTGGGAACAAAACAAGTCTTTCCTGCAATGACAGAAACTTGTTAACATCTCACCAAAAATGACCTGTACTAAAGGTTAGACAAGTTACTAAGAAAAGGTTAACCACACCCTAAATACAGAGATGGCTCATTCAACATCAGTCTGTGTTCTGGGCAAAAACAAACAAAAGGCTTATTAGAGAGGAAGTATTTCTAGAGATCTTAATGGAAGCCAGAGAGGAAATAGTCAATGACGCACTAAATATTTAATTCAAAACACTAAGTATACTTGGTTTGGTAGCCTAAGACATATGCCTTATAATAAATAAAACAGATTTTCTCCATAAGAATACACATTCTATCTGCTAACAGATGAAATTCTGTAGGAGGCAGAGAACAAAGGAGCATAGAACCAAGCAAAACTTGATGAACTATATACAGAAAAAAAAAAAAGACAAATGTGTATAAAATGTGTATACATTACAAATAATGCAAATAGTTTAAACAACCAAATGGACCCATTATTTCTTTTTTAAAAACTGACTTCACAAATGATAGCACAAAATGCTATTTTTCTAATGTACAATACCAATGTTTTAGATAGTTGCAGTGCCTTAAATATATTGCCTTTTGAGGCATTCACGGGACCTTAAGATCAACCTCCTTACTCCATTATTTAAAGAAGTGTTTTCAGATTTTCACCTTAGTTATTCATGTATGTATGTATTTTATATAAGCATGCATGTCAAAAAATGGAACTGTTTCTTCAGAAGAAATCAGATGTGAAAGCCCAACATGTAAAACAGATAAAAGTAGAGTAAGGGGGAGTAAGGGGTTCAGAGCCCTGGCTATTTATGTTGCGATACCCCAGAAAACTAGAGAACAAAAGAAAACACAAAACAAACCCTGAAAATCATTGCCTTAAGTAAAGAATACCCAGTATCAGAATAACAAAATCTTGGATTTGGGAGTGACTTTACTTAATTTTCCATTGATCTCTTCTACTGCACTTCCTAAGGTATGCAGCCACCGTTGAATAGCTTCAGCTACCTTAGTTCTTTCCCAGGGTAAGCCAAAATGTAGGTCATAGTTACACTGTACTACGTGTACACGAAAGCGGGACAATGAATAAGGAAGACTGAGGAAGAATTGATGCCTTTGAATTATGGTGTTGACAAAGGATATTGAATATACCATGGACTGCCAAAAGAATGAACAAATCTGTCTTGGAAAAAGTACAGCCAGAATGCTCCTTAAAAGCAAGACTGGCGAGACTTCGTCTCACTTTGGACATGTTATCAGGATGGACCAGTCCCTGGAGAAAGACATCATTTTTGGTAGAAAAAAAGAAAAAATTGGAAGAAGGTCAGCAAAAAACGGGAAGACCCTTAACAATATGGATTGACACAATGGCTGCAACAATGGGCTCAGGCATAATAATGATAGTAAAGATAATGCAGGACCGGGCAGTGTTTCATTCTGTTGTGCATAGGGTTGTTATGAGTTGCAACCAACTTGACAGCACCTAACAATAACAACATCATGTGAAAGAAACCGAAATATATGAAGATAGCTACACACCCTTTGTAGCTAATAGCATGAGCATGCCCACTTCGCAAAATGGACCAGGGTGGGGTGAATCTATCTGTACCTGGTTCTTTTGAGTTAGTGGCAGTCTAGATCTAACTGTGATGACGTAAACAGCAGTTAAAATGCTTTGTACTGTACTAGTACATCCGGAGCTGGAAAAGGATCAGAAGAATCTTAGTCAATGTCTAATATAAATTGTTAAGCACTAACTAGTCTTGAAGAGGCCCACATCCACACCATCCTAAAACTGACAGTGCCTCTGTATGATTTTACTATGCTGGCAGAAAAAGGAATAGAGGTGGGAGACAAGACAACTTCAAAAGTAAACATTCATTAATATAAAATGAAAAAAAAAAAAAAAAGCAACAACAACAAAAAACCCAAAACCAAGTAATTCTTCTATAGTAACAGGCGATTCAATCCATATATGTTCCACAATTCCTCTTCTTTGTCCGCCTGTTAAGCATTTTCTAGTTATGTGATGTCCCCGTTTCTCTGCTGAAATATTATTCATCCCTTAAGATCTTGATTAAATGGCATGTACCACTTCATGAAGGCTTCATTCTATCCTCTCCCTTCTATGTTCCTTCTATGCTGTATCACTTATTACTCTGTCTTCCATTACAGTTGGTCATATACACATCTTGCCCCCTTTCAATACCAATTCCTTGAAGATTTTCTACAACATCTAACACATAGTAGAAATTCTATGCATTCAAACTTAATTTCATATTCTTAGAGAGTACTTTCACACTTGTATTATAAGGATCCATGTAATACAAAATGGATGGACTGGCTACATACTCTGGGGGTGGCTAGTTGAGACTTAAAACGATATCCAAGAATGCACCTTTCACTAAACAGTTGGATGGTCCATGAAATACTAATACATTGATGGAAAAAACATAGAAACAGCCATTCCCAATGTGTCATTTGAATTTCAGAACTATTTCAATTTGATCGAGTATGCCCCACTTTAAGAAAACCAATATGTGGAAAGAAGAAATTGTTTTAAAAATGGAGAAACTCAGGAAGGGAAATAGAAAAGGATGAATCCTAGCAGCCAATTAACAATTAATGAAGAATGAAAATGAAGGCTTTTTAAAGTAATCATCAAAGTAAATGAGAAAATCTGAACTGACTGCCCAAAAGGCAACTGTGGGATTGGGCTTGTGGAACTCCCTGCCTCCTAGGTGGGAGCTGAACTCTGCCCCACAGCATGCCCACCAGTAGACTCAGATTAGTCCAAACAGATCTTGACTTTGTCAACACAACTTAACAAGGTAAACCAAGGACTCAGGGATCACTCACTGAGAACTTGCTCTCCCCAGAAAGACTCTGAACACATTTCCCTGCTACTTCAATGATGCCCAGGACACACCATCTGGGGGCAGTGGAACTAGATGTGCACCTGGGAAGAGAGGAAGTCCCTGCAGTCGCTTATTCAGGATATCCTCATGCTACATCTCATCAAGTGAATCATACAGAAGAGTCTCCTGTTTTCCACCCCAGGGATCCCTCTAGGGAACAATACCAAAATGGCAAGCTACAAATAAATCCTTGTGAAGGGTTCTGAGGCTCACTTGGGAGAAGGAGTTGGCTAACACTTAAATGCACTGTTGTTGTTGTTGTTGTTGTTAGGTGCCACTGAGTCAGTTCCGACTCATACTGACCCTATGTACAACAGAACAAAACACTGCCCGGTCCTGAGCCATCTTCACAACCGTTGTTATGCTTGAGCTCAGTGTTGCAGCCACTGTGTCAATCCACCTCATTGAGGATCTTCCTCTTTTCCACTGACCCTGTATTCTGCCAAGCATGATGTCCTTCTCCAGGGACTGATCCCTCCTGACAACATGTCCAAAGTAGGTAAGACTCAGTCTCGCCATCCTTGCTTCTAAGGAGCATTCTGGTTGTACTTCTACTAAGACAGATTTGTTCGTTCTTTTGGCAGTCCGTGGTATATTAGATATTCTTCGCCAACACCACAATTCAAAGGCGTCAATCCTTCGGTCTTCCTTATTCATCGTCCAGCTTTCACATGCATATGATCTGATTGAAAATACCATGGCTTGGGTCAGGCGCACCTTAGTCTTCAAGGTGACATCTTTGCTCTTCAACACTTTAAAGAGGTCCTTTGCAGCAGATTTACCCAACGCAATGGGTCTTTTGATTTCTTGACTGCTGCTTCCATGGCTGTTGATTGTGGATCCAAGTAAAATGCACTTCTTGACAACTTCAATCTTTTCCCCATTTATCATGATGTTGCTCATTGGTCCAGTTGTGAGGATTTTTGTTTTCTTTATGTTGAGATGCAATCCATACTGAAGGCTGTGGTCTTTGATCTTCATCAGTAAGTGCTTCAAGTCCTCTTCACTTTCAGCAAGCAAGGTTGTGTCATGTGCATAACACAGGTTGTTAATGAGTCTTCCTCCAATCCTGATGCCCCATTCTTCTTCATATAGTCCAGCTTCTCGGATTATTTGCTCAGCATACAGACTGAATAGATATGGTGAAAGAATACAAGCCTGACGCACACCTTTCCTGACTTTAAACCAATAAGTATCCCCTTGTTCTGTCTGGACAACTGCCTCTTGATCTATGTAAAGGTTCCTCATGAGCATAATTAAGTGTTCTAGAATTCCCGTTCTTTGCAATGTTATCTAAAATTTGTTATGACCCACACAGTCAAATGCCTTTGCATAGTCAATAAAACACAGCTAAACATTCTTCTGGTATTCTCTGTTTTCAGCCAGGATCCATCTGACATCAGCAATGATATCCCTGGTTCCACGTCCTCTTCTGAAACCTGCCTGAATTTCTGGCAGTTCCCTGTTGATATACTGATGCAGCCATTTTTTAAAGATCTTCAGCAAAATTTTGCTTGCATGTGATATTAATGATGTTGTTCTATAATTTCCACATTCGGTTGGATCACCTTTCATGGGAATAGGCATAAATATGGATCTCTTCCAGTCAGTTGGCCAGGAAGCTGTCTTCCATATTTCTTGACATAGACGAGTGGGCACCTCCAGCGCTGCATCTGTTTGTTGAAACATCTCAATTGATATTTTTCGCCAATGCCTTCAGAGCAGCTTGGACTTCTTCCTTCAGTACCGTCGGTTCCTGATCATATGACACCTCTTGAAATGGTTGAACATCGACTAATTCTTTTTGGTATAATGACTCTGTGTATTCCTTCCATTTTCTTTTAATGCTTCCTGCACCGTTTAATATTTTTGCCATAGAATCCTTCACTATTGCAGCTCAAGGCTTGAATTTTTTCTTCAGTTCTTTCAGCTTGAGAAACGACAAGCTTGTTCTTCCCTTTCGGTTTTCCACCTCCAGCTCTTTGCATATGTCATTATAGTACTTTACTTTGCCTTCTCAAGACGCCCTTTGAAATCTTCTGTTCAGTTTATACTTCATCAATTCTTCCTTTTGCTTTAGCTGTTTGACGTTCGAGAGCAAGTTTCAGAGTCTCCCCTGACATCCATCTTCGTCTTTTCCTTCTTTCCCGTCTTTTCAATGACCTCTTGTTTCTTCATATATGATGTCCTTGATGTCATTCCAAAACTCGTCTGGTCTTCGGTCACTAGTGTTCAATGCGTCAAATCTATTCTTCAGATGGTCTCTAAATTCAGGAGAGATGTACTCAAGGTCATATTTTGGGTCTCCTGGACTTGCTCTGATCTTCTTCAGTTTCAGCTTGAACTTGCATATGAGCAATTGATGGTCTGTTTCAGAGTCGGGCCCTGGCCTTGTTCTGACTGATGATATTGAGCTTTTCCATTGTCTCTTTTCACAGATGTAGTCAATTTGATTTCTGTGTGTTCCATCTGGTGAGGTCCATGTGTATAGTCACTGTTAATGTTGGTGAAAGAAGGTATTTGCAATGAAGAAGTCATTGGTCTTGCAAAATTCTATCATTTGCTCTCCGGCATTGTTTCAATCACCAAGGCCATATTTTCCAGCTGCTGATCTTTCTTTGCTTCCAACTTTAGCATTCCAATTGCCAGTAATTATCAATGCATCTTGATTGCATGTTCAAGCAATTTCAGACTGCAGCAGCTAATAAAAATCTTCTGTTTCTTCATCTTTGGCCTTAGTGGTTGGTGCGTAAATTTGAACAACAGACGTATTAACTGGTCTTCCTTGTAGGCATATGGATATTATCCTATCACTGACAGCATTGTACTTCAGGATAGATCTTGAAACGTTCTTTTTGATGATGAATGCAACACCATTCCTTTTCAAGTTGTCATTCCCAGCATAGTAGACTATATGATTGTCCGATTCAAAATGGCCAATACCAGTCCATTTCAGCTCACTAATGCCTAGGATATCAATGCTTATACGTTCCATTTCATTTTTGACGATTTCCAATTTTCCTAGATTCATACTTCGTACATTCCAGGTTCCGATTATTAATGGATGCTTGCAGCTGTTTCTTCTCATTTTGAGTCGTGCCACATCAGCAAATGAAGGTCCCAAAAGCTTTACTCCATCCACATCATGAAGATCGGCTCTACTTTGAGGAGGCAGCTCTTCCCCAGTCATCTTTTGAGTGCCTTCCAACCTGGGGGGGCTCATCTTCCAGCACTGTATCAGACAACGTTCTGCTGCTTATTCATAAGGTTTTCACCGGCTAATGCTTTGCAGAAGTAGGCTGCCGGTCCTTCTTTCTAGTCTGTTTTAGCCTGGAAGCTCAGCTGAAACCTGTCCTCCATGGGTGACCCTGCTGGTATCTGAATACCGGTGGGATAGTTTCCAGCATCACAGCAACGTGCAAGCCGCCACATTATGACAAACTGAGACACGTGGGGGTTAAATGCACTAAACAGTTCTAAATGGTTTTCGTATTTTTATAGATGATCCTCACAATAACTCTATAAAGTAGAAACTGTCATTAGCCACATTTTACAGGTGAGGAAATGTACATGCAGAAGGGTTAGGTTCACACAGGTAGCAAGAGGTAGAGGTGGGTCTCACTCCAGCATCTGCACTACTAAGCACTATCTTATACCGCTTCTCATGCATGCTCAAGAATTTTCTTTCCAGAGCTGTAAGAGCATGTACGCGAACAACTTAAAGGTCCAAATAAATGGCATTACTAATTTTATCTGGATAAATTTGATGATATTTTCGAGCTATTATGTTACAGAAATATATCTCTCAACATAGACTATATATACACAAATATATATATACCTATATATAAAGTTACACAAATAAGCGAGCCTCCTACGTTTGTTTGCCAACCGTGCCCCTTCCCCAAGGTATTGTCGTAAGCACTGCTATGCCATTTTCTTTTACATGTTGACGTGAAAAAAAATTGGCATAGCTCCCTTATGAAAATGCCTCGCAGGGGGAGTGCTTGGTTGGCAAACAAATGTAGAAGGTACACACGTTATCGGTTTAAAAACATGGTGTGTGTGTGTGTGTGTATATATATATGCATATGTATATAAAATGGAAAATACTTATAAATATATACCAAAAAAATTTTTTTTTATATAATGGAAAATACTTACAAACTCTATATATGGTAAAGCCCATTTAAAAAAATACATTACATATATATGAAGAGAAAAATAATCTACAATGATTAGTTTAGGAATTGCGTGGAAGTAGGCATTATAGCTATCTTCAAGCTTGTCTTTATCTTCTGTGATGATCCTGTATTGCTTTTGTTTTTTATTTGAGTTATTTTAGAATAACTGTTTATTCTACAAATATTATTTATGTGCCAGGCACAGTTGTAAGTACTTGGGATACATTTAGTGAACAAAGCAAGGATCACTGCCCCTTTGGTGCTTACATGGTAAGGGGAGAGACAGGGAAAGAAGGGAAGAGAAGAAGACAAGACAAACATATCTGGTGAAGTCTTGCTCTCCTCCCCACCTCATAACTATTTTTATCAGTTTCTTGTACATCATTCCAGAGTCTCTATAAACAAAAACAAATGCAAATATATAGTCCCTCCCCCCTTACTTACACTACCAGCATACTACACATATAGTTCCATGCCTTGTTTTTTTTTTTCACATCATATAGATCTTGGAGAGTTTCCCATTGGAACCCACAGGGGTTACTCTTTTTTGTAGTTGCACAGTATTCACTGTGTCAGTATACTATATTTCTCATATTTATTTAAACAGGTCTCTTCATGGATATTTGGGTTGTTTCTCACATTTTGCTATTACAAAAAAACACACAAAAAATAAACTTGCACACTGTCGTTTTGTACAAGTGCAATTAAGGTTGTTGGGTCAAAGCATAATGTATTTGTAATTTTGATGTTGTGTTGTTAGGTCCCCTCAAGTCGGTTCCAACTCACAGCAACTCTATGTACAACAAAACGAAACACTGCCCTGTCCTGTGCCATCCGCACAATTCTTGCTGTTTGAGCCCATTGTTGCAGCCACTGAATTTTGAGAGAGATTGCCAAATTGTTCTGCGTAGGCGTTGTACCAATTCGCACTCCCACTAGCAAAGTTTGAGAGTGTCTGTTTCCACATAACCTTACAAATTTTCCAATCTGATAACTGAAAAATGGCATCTCAATGAAGTTTTAAATTGCCTTTTTCGTACACACAGTGAAACTGAGCATTTGAAAATATATTTAAGGGTTATTTGTATACCCTTTTATGTTCTTAAAATTTTGAACTTTATGAGTTACATCAGCTTTACACAAACTGGTTACTGCCTCCAGGGTGTTTACAGGCAAGTACAGGTCTACCTTGAATTCAATAAGTTATTACATGTGCACTTTTGAGAAAACGTCAGGAAAATGAATGCTCAGGAGTTAACTATGAGGACAATAACTGTGTCTTATTAATTCCCCTAAAGCTACCACAGGGCCACCACAGGGCCCAGTGTGCCTCAGGTATACAATAAAATGTTTGCTGGAAAAACTGGGACCAAAAAGATGTTTTCTTTGTAAGTGATAGCGCAACAGCACCACCAAGGGGACCTTCAGCTAAAGCATCCCCTTACCAGATTTCCTTCAGCCAGACCTTCAAATAAACAAACAAACGAAAAACAATCCCACTGCCACAGAGGCAATTCTGACTCACAGTGACCCTATAGGACAGAGTAGAACTGCCCCATTAAGGTTTCTAAGGCTGTAATCTTTATGGAAACAGACTGCCACATCTTTCTCCTGTGGAGCAGCTGGTGGGTTCGAAACATCAACCTTTCAGTTAGCAGCCAAGCACTCTTTTATGGAAGCAGACTACACTGGGTAATAATTTATGACACTTAAATCAATAGTCTTCTGACAAACAGTAGTGAGGCGGTTATTATCCAAAGATGGCCACAAATGAACCATGCCTCCCAGCATTTGTGCCCTTTTGTGGTCCCTTTTTTTTTCTGCTTGAGTCTGGGCTGGCCCTGTGACCTGCTTTTGACCAATAAAATGTGGTGATGTTCTGAGATAGCTGGGCTAGGTCAAAAGAAACTTCTCAGCTTCTGCCATTCTTGGGATGCTCCCTCTTACAACCTGGCTGCATTGCTGTGAGGAGTTCAAGCTTCATGGAGAGGTCACGTGGAAGAGAACTGAGGTGCTCCAATCAACACCTCAACAGACCTCCTAGCTGATTAAAAAAAAAAAAAAAAAGATAGCTACTATCAATTCCCAGCCATGAGACCTGTCATATTGGATATCCAACCCAGTCACTGTTTGACTGCAAGCTTAATATAATAGACCTCAAGTAAGTATCAGTCAGCTAAGAAGTCAACCTACAGCAATGTGAGAGATAATTATAAATTGTTGTTTTAGACCACTAAATTTTGTTACACACCAATAGATACCCCGAACAAACCTTGTTACTTTATAGCATACCCAGGAAAGACGAGTAATAAACATAAGACAATTTAGTACAGTGACGACCCCATCTTATGGCCTTTTAAGATATAGACCATGAGCTCGTACAGGGAATAAACACGATTTATATCTTCTGTATATCCCCTTTCTCTTCCAAACACCAATGACTATGTTCTCAATAAATATTTATTAAATGGAAACATGAATAATATAAACATCGCTAGCTAGCTATTGATTATATTGATGGAAGGAAGTAAGGGTATAATTAATTCAGAAACAGTAGATATTTAAAAGTATACATCGTGACTCACATTCAATATCACTCTCTCATCCTCTGAATAGACATTAGAGCACTGGATCTCAAAATTTTTTTTTTAATATCAGGGCCCCTTTAGACTTTTACAAAATTATTAAGAACCCCAAAGAGCTTTATTACATGTGGGTTATACCTATGGATATTAACTATATTAGAAATTAAGTCTGAGTAAAATCTGAACTATTTATGAACTCACTGAAATATAAAAATACATTACCAGTTAACATAAATAACACTTAATGAAAAGCAACTACGTTTTCAGAAAAAACTAATGAAAGTGACATTATTTTTTCTTTTTGCAAATCTCTTTACTGTCTGGAGTCCTGGTGGCACAGTGGTTAAAAGCTTGGCTGATAACCAAAAGGTCAGCAGTTCGAATCTACCAGCCACTCCTTGGAAACCCTATGGGGCAGTTCTACTCTGTTTTACAGGGTCACCATGAGTCAGAACCGACTAGATGGCAATGGGCTTTTACTGTCTGACTTAGCAGAAAACAGGTAGATTCTCATACCTGCTTCTTAAGTCAATCTGGTGCTATATGGTGTTTTGGTTGATGTATGTGAAGAAAACCCAGTCTCATAAAGATACATAGTTAGAAAAGGGAGGAGCATTTTATGGTCTTTTCAGAAAATTGTAGGTATTCTTCTTTGCTACTACAACAAAGCTCAACAAATGGCAGTCTGTTAAAGATTAGTTACAATTTGGAATCAGAAACCCTAACAAAAAACTTTTTGTAGTCTGTCACATTAAGATTCATTGGTCTCTTTTGTAGTTTTAATGAATCTTTTTAATCAGGCATGATTCTGTGGCCTGATGTAACAACCACTGTAGCTGAGTACACAGCAGAAGTGCTTTATGTGAAGTTCCCGTTTTATCACAGACATGTAATCAAGAGTAAGATTTAATATATTTAATCATTTTTACTGCTTCATCAAGAGCATTCTGAAGTAAAAATGACTTTTTTTTTAAATTGCAAGTGTGTGGATGTGAAGAATATAATGGGTATAGTTTGATGCCGCTGCCTTGATTTAAACTAAGGTACCAGCAGTTTTATACAACTGCTTTTGCATAACTGGTGCAAATGCCAGCACAGTGAAAAAGGCAAATGATGTCATATTATAAAAATAGTTTAGTCCATGCTGACCTCCTGTGGTCTGTGGACCACACTTTGAGAATCACTGCATTGAAGTAATTCAGGAAAAAAGACTGTATAGAAAGTCCGCACAGTGGACATTACACTCAATCATAACTCAGCACGTGAATATAGGGCAGTAGACATCTGTTTAACCTTTTCAGAATTCACCAATGTCAGGTGTGCTATAAAAGAGAAAAATGAACACTTCTAGGGCTAGGGCTGGAACTGATTCCAATTTCAGCTCCACCACACTATGAGCTATTTGATCCTGAATAAATGTCTTAGTCTCCTTGAGCCTCAGTTTCCTCATCTATAAAGTAGAAATAATAATAATATATACCTCATACAGGGCTACAGTCACAATTAAATAAGACAGCCTATATATAACAATACCTAGCACCCTGCTTGGCACAGAGTAATCCTTGGATAAAGTTTAACTAAATTTGAGTCCAAATGACTAAGAACCAAAACTATGGCTAATGTTTGTATTTTGAATGACGGTGGTAACACCAATTCTATGTTCCTCTTTACCATGTGTGGAAGCACCAAATCACAAATAAACCAAAAAACAAATCAGTTGCCACTGGGTCAATTCCAACTCACAGAGTAGAACTGCCCCATAAGGTTTCTAAGGAACAGCTGGTAAATTCAAACTGCTGACCTTCTGGTTAGCAGCTGAGTACTTAAAACACTGTGCCACCAGTTATCCTTTTACATACTGCAATTTTGATGGATTGAATAATGTCAGGAATAATTTCAAAATAACCCAGAGTAGGGAGGGAAAGGTAGAAATATACACAAAATAAAGTTGGTCATGAGTTGACATTTGTTAAGCCAGGTGATAGGAATCTGAAGGTTCATTATACTCTTCTCTTTGTGGTTTGAGTTTTCCAAATTAAGAAGGAAAAAAAAAAAATCACTTCTTTGAAAGGCTTCTAACCGATACGTACTTAGAAGTTTACCTGCTGACTAATAATGCACAAAATCACACGTTCTCCAGTCAGTCACCGACTATGCTGTTAGTCATTACTGTTTTCCCTCCACCACAACACACATTTTCTTCATGAACCTTCACTGGACAGATAAGCCAGTTGGACTGCCTCCGGCTACACTTCATTTGCTATGACCCTGCCCTTCACATCCCACTCCAATTGCATCCTCAAACCAAACAAACAAAAAAAAACACCAAACCCGTTGCCAGTGAGTCAATCTGGACTCATTGCAACCCTATAGGACAAGGTAGAACTGCTCCAGTGGGTTTCCAAGGCCGTAATCTTTACAGAAGCAGACTGCCACACCTTTATCCCGTGGAGCAGCTGGTGTGTTTCAACCACCGATCTTTCAGTAACCAGCTGGGCTTTTGACCACTGCACTACCAGGGCTCCACTGCATCCTTAGTTGAGTTAAATTTTAAAGTAATTTGTGTATTTCAATCATCTGATAATTTTTTTTTTCTCTGATAAGTACTGGGTTCTGGCTATTTAACAGACTCTAAGTCTTTATCCATTATTAATCATTTCTCACAAAAGTCCTATGGAGAAGCCCCTATTATGTAAATGAGGAAACTGAGGAACATTAAGCATTTCATTTCAACAAATATTAAATGCTCATAAAACTCACGATATTTGTGACAGGCTCATTTGTGACAGCAGTTGACTTTTTCCAGCTAGCCTCTTATCTCTCCCCTGGTTTGGCCTGGTCTCTGGTACATCAGCTTCAACATATATTTTTACATTAAACACGTGACTCAATTTAAATCTCTTTGGCTTTCTATTCTACTCCCATTTCTACCATTAACACAGCCCTTGTTTTTTTGTCTTGGAAAAGGTGCTTTTTAGAAAGTCCATGCAGCATGTGCAATTCATCAAGAAGTAAAACACTTTTTTTAAGTCACTTCATCTCTCTTACATGCTCTTAGCTTTGCTTAACACATCACGTATCATAAGGAACGAAAAATGACAGCCTAGTTCAGTGGGGAGAACATTAGGGCCAGGGGCTAGGAGACTTGACTTCTATGTTTGTTTCTGCAATGGTGTACACTTGGACCGTCACATAATAACTCCAGGGTGTAGTATTTCCGTAGGTAAAATACACAAATTTGCTTTAGATTATCTTTATTGTTCTTGTTATTTTGTTGTTAGGTGCCATCGAGTCAGTTCCGACTCATAGTGACCCTATCCGCAACAGAACAATCGTTGTTATGCTTGAGCTCTTTGTTGCAGCCACTTTGTCAGTCCACCTCGTTGAGGGTCTTCCTCTTTTCCGCTGACCCTGTACTCTGCCAAGCACGATGTCCTTCTCCAGGGACTGATCCCTCCTGACAACATATCCAAAGTAGGTAAGATGCAGTCTTGCCATCCTTGCTTCAAAGGAGCATTCTGGTTGTACGTCTTCTAAGACAGATTTGTTCATCTTTTGGCAGTCCATGGTATATTCAATATTCTTCACCAACACCCCACTTCAAAGGTGTCAATTCTTCTTCGGTCTTCCGTATTCATTGTCCAGCTTTCACATGCATATGATGCGACTGAAAATACCATGGCTTGGGTCAGGCACACCTTAGTCTTCAAGGTGACATCTTTGCTCTTCAACACTTTAAAGAGGTTCTTTGCAGCAGCTTTACCCAATGCAGTGCATCTTTTGATTTCAGAAGATTATCTTGAAGCCCCCTCCAAATCTGTAATTTTATGGTCTGCGTTTAAGACAAAAATATTCTGGTGATGTCAAAGCCACTCAGACACAAGGCTTTAGGTTTGCAATAATGAGCTGGGGATTCATTAAGACACATATACAAACAGGAGGCAAATGAGGCCATTTAAGCCTTCACTACTTCTAAGATACATAAATCTAATGCATTAGCAATTGAGATATAAAACTAGAGCAGTATCAACTAGCTATCTTGATAACATAGTGACAGTTTTTTCCAAATGCCATTTTTCCAAATGGCAATAGAAACACATAGCTAGGTAAAGATTGCTGGGAGACAGTGCCCCCGTGGGTCTCTCACATTTCTGCACATCTTGACAGCAGAGCATTAACAGCCTTTCACTCTAGATTATCTTTTCATGGATGTTTGTGAAGTGAACAGTCTTAGAAGATACACTGCCTCCCTCTGGAGCAGAATGTAGGTTTGTCTGCTGTGAAGTATATTAAAGATAATGTCTTAAAAATGCAATTAACAAAAGAAAGAAGAAGAAAAGTTAAGAAATGGTTCTTTACTCCGTGAATTCATGTTTATAGTATCTCAATATAAGGCCATGATTAGTGTATGTCGAAGACTCGAATTCCCATTTTCCTGTCTGTGTCCTGAAAATTATTTTTCTGCTGTGGGAAAGAACGGGAATATAGCTATATAAATTTACAGACAAAAAAACGAACAAACACAAAAAGACAATGTCTCCCCTCTCCAGAGCAAAGGTTGCTTGAAGCCTATTATAAAAGATCAGGGCTTCGTAAGCCCAGGGTTCCCTCCTATAATGCAATGCACTGGATATGCAGGTGTCTCCTGGCTCTTGGCAGGCTGCCCTGTGGGCTCAGGGAATGTACAAGTGATGATACTCTGGCTCCTACTAGTGCTGTGATTAATAAACTATCCTATGTCTCTAACCCAAGAGTCTTGCGTCTCCTACCAACGTCCACAAAACTCTAGCAGGCTAACTTATAAGCTTGAAAGTAGGGTCAAATCTCAGAGTAGTTGACAAGAATGACAGTTTAATAATTCATAGCTAAGAGAACAAAGTATAAGTCCCTGTGACGCTGCTCCCCACCCCCGTTATCTCTACAATGTTGTTATGACATTCTAGAAAGCTCCATGCAAGTTATTTTAACGTTTAATTTCTGATACGGCTTGTTTCTTAAAAGGCAATTTTGCCCACAAAAGTCTTTACTTATAAGAAATAAAAATTCATATAAATGTATGACACACTTTTTTAAAACCTGACATACTGACTGTGCCAGCAGTCAAAACTGAAATTAAACCTGTTATGAAGCTTTCAGGTGTCCCAACAAGTCTGCCAAGCCACTCTGGTGTATAATACTAGCAATATCTGAATAGTTAGAATTTTTCAGTTGGATACTTAACAAATTTTCAACTCCGAGCTGATCAACTGCTCTCAATGTAACTTCTTAAGGAAGGGCTAAACTAAAAAGCAAACCATTCCAGACTTCTCTGAAATATTCAGCTGCCTTCAATGTACCACTGGCTGCAGGAAGTGCAGGAAGCCAAATTTTTAAAGCAAAACATTCTTCCTTTCTTGCTTGGTTACTGCTACACCAAAATCAAACAGACATCAGCAGAGGAGAAACTGAACTAGGACTTCCTTATTGCCTAGGCACTGGGCAAAAACAAGCTAATTTTTAAAAATGAATCATGTAAGTTTATAAGAAGTAGTTACATTGCAAAGGTTTCATAGTTGGCAAGTTTTAAAACTGAGATCCTAAACCCTGGCTGTCTAGCTCTAGAGTATGTGCTTCTAACAACTATACTGTATTACCTCAGGGGAAAAAAAAAATCTGGATTGTAAATATAGATGTGCATGGTTTTCCGTATACAAGTAGATATGGCTGAAGTCACAAGGACATCTGTGATCTTCCAGGGAAAATGTGTAAAGAGAAGAAAAAACAAGCCAGGGTGAAACACTAGACAAAACGATCTGTGAGGCCCGAGGGTGAAGGAGAAGCCAGAGGAAGATGCCAAGAGACGGATGCAAGAGAAAATGAGGGAAAGTCTTAAGGGCAAGTTAGTCATGATGTGTCTATAATCCACAACGATCCCTTGCATATAATCTACTCTTCATAAACATTTTTAAATTGAATTCATAACCCCATAATCTCAAATAATGATATCACACATCTGTGCTTAGATCTTATTCAAAAGACTTTATGGTTGGGCAAAACCGAATCTATCTATGATTTTTGTAGGATACGAAGAATTTATGAAACAATAGCTTAGATACCATAAAAAATCATTCTTACATTTATGCCCAGCTAAGAAGGTTTTTTAGAAGCATTACTCAAATCCTACTTTCATAGTAATGGAAACATGCTCAACTGTTTTGCATTTCGTTGAAGATCAAATGAAATACTGGCTCTAGGTTTTACAACTGACAGATACAAAATTGTGTTCCTAAAAGAGGATTTAGAAAATGTATGTATGAAAACTGATTACTTCTCACTCTAAGGAGTCACTGGAGCATCTGATGAATCCTGAGCTGTTCTGCTATAATAAATCTCCTGTGTGTCTGAACAGTTTTTGTTATGCATTCCTTATCATATTTTACAATTCTAAACCCTAAACACAAACATTTAGGAGAAAATGAGTTCCCTCAAGATACAGAAAAGGCTGGCCCACATTTCCAATTCAAAACAAGTGTTTTCCCAGGGAATAAATCTTGATTTATAGGTCCAAACTCAAGGCACGTTCCAAATTTTAATGTGTGTACAAGTCATTTGGGGATCTTGTTAAAACGAAGATTCTGATCCGGTAGGTCTGAAGCTGGGCCGACACTTTGTATTCCTAACAAGCTCCCTCCTGGCTGATGGGGACACTGCTGACCCACACAGGCTACTCAAATGCAGTCCTTAGACCAGCAGTGTTGGCAGCACTTGGGGATTTCTTAGAAATACACCTCCCTCAGCCTGACAAATGGAGCATACTAATATCATCCACTTAAATGGATAATTCCAGAACTGTACCTTACCAATATTTTCTTTAAAGTCCATTTACGACTCATTCACTTACATTTGCTTTTTTTGTTGTTGAAGATCAAACCTTTTTTTCTCTCTGTTCCTTCCATTATCCTAAACGTTGAATCTAACAGTTAAGCCTCTCCACAATAAGGCCTGAAAGGTTGGTTCATTCAGGCTTCTATAATGCCTATACATGTTCACTATGGGCCATTTAAATGATGCTGGTTATTTTATAAATATAAGCCACCCTTTCTCACTGCAATCCCCTCGTTTTGTTTAGTTGTCGATGACGCTTTTCGTTCCATCGGACTGGTCTCTAACGCTGTCCCTCTTGAATCATCTTGCCTAATCTCTCAATGAGATGCGACCTCACCATTCTCTGAACCAATCACTCACCCTACCAGAAGAACTTTTTTTAAAAAAACATTTATCACATTCTGCTACATATGAGATGTGTTGGTCCTTGTTTTATCCATGCTGCTGAATTCTAAGCTCCGTGAGTGTAGGAATCTTTCTTACTAATTTGTTTGTAATTGAGGTAAAATTCACATAACAAAAAAATTAACCATTTTAAAATGAACAATTCAGTGGCTTTTAAAATACATCCACAATGTTGTGTAACTACTACCCCCGTCTAGTTCCAAAACATTTTCATCATCCCAAAAGGAAACCCTAGACCCATTAAGCAGTTGTTCCCCCTTTCCCTCTCCCCAAACCAGGAAACCACCAAATCTGCGTTCTATCTCTGTGGATTAACCTATTCTGGATGTTTCATATGAATGGAATGATACAATCTACACTATATTGTGTCTGGCTTCCTTCACTTAGCAAAATATTTTCAAGTTTTATCCACAATGTAGCATGAATCAGTACTTCATTCATTTTTATGGCTGAATAATACTCCATTTTATGTATATACCAAAATTTGCTTATCCATTCATACCTTGATGGACATATGGACTGTTTCCATCTTCTAGCTATTGTGAATAATATCCCTATTAACGTGTGTATGTGTACTTGCTTGAGTACTTGTTTGCAATTCTTTAGATATATACCTAGGAGTGGAATTATTGGGTTATATGGATGGTAATTATAGGAGCCCTGGTGGTGCAGTGGTTAAAGTGCTTGGCTGCTAACCAGAAGATGGATGGTTCGAGCCCACCAGACTCTCTGTGGGAGAAAGACGTGGCAGTCTGTTCTGCAAAGATTTACAAGCCTTGGAAACCCTATGAGGCAGTTCTACTCCATCCTATAGGGTCACTATGAGTCAGAATAAACTCGGCGACAGTGGGATGGTAATTAAATGTTTAACTTGATGAGGAATGGAGAAACTGCTCCACAGCAGCTGAATCATTTTACATTTCCACTAGCAATGTATGATTCCACACATCCTTACCAACACTTGTTATTTTCTGTTTGTTTTCAATTGCCATCCTAGAAGGTCCAAAGTGGTACCTCCTTGTGGTTTTGGTTTGAGTTTCCCTAAGAACTAATGAATTTGAACATCTTTTCATGTACTTGTTTGTCCATTTATATACTTTCCTTGGAGAAATGTCTACTCAAGTCCTTTATCAGTTTTTAATTGGGGTATTTGATTTTTTTTTGGTTGAGTTGTAAAAGCTTTTTTTAATATATGAAAGACTTATACATTGAAATTTATAAAACACTCCTGAAGAAGATTAAAAAAGACATAAATAAATGGAAAGACACTCTATGTTCATGGACTGGAAGACTTACTGTTGTTAAGATGTCAATACTACCCAAAGCAATTTGTAGACTTGATGCAATTATGATCAAAATTCGAACAGCCTTCTTTACAGAAATGGAAAAACCAATCCTTAATTTTATATGGAATGGGAAGAAGCCCCAAATAGCCAAAAGAATTTTGAGAAAGAGGAACAAAGTAGAAGGACTCACATTCCTAATTTCAAAACATACTATATAGCTACAGTCATCAACACAGCCAAGTAATTGGTATAACAGACACATAGACCATCGAAGTAGAATTAAGAGTCCAGGAATAAAGCCATGTATCTATGTTCAATTGATTTTCGACAGGGGTACTAAGCCTGTTTAATAGGAGAGGGACAGTGTCTTCAATAAATGGTGCTGGGAGAATTGGATTTGAACATCTAGAAGAATGAATCAGGATTCATGCCTCACACCACGATAAAAAATCAACTCAAAATGGATGAAGAACCTAAATGTGAAAACTACAACCATAAAATTCTTAGAAGAAAATACAGGGGCATAGCTGCAGGGCCTAGTTTTTAATAACGAATTATCAGTTACAACAAAAGCATGAGACGCAAAAGACAAAATAGATAAATGGGACCTCATAAAAATTAAAGACTTTTGTTCATCAAAGGATTTAACAAAAAAAAAAAAAAAAGTAAAAAGACAACCTACAGAGTAGAAGAAAATTTTCAAGAACCATATACCTCATAAGGGTCTAATATGCGAAATACATATAAAACTTCTACACAAGAAAAAAATAACCAAATCCAAAACGAACAAAGGACTAGAACAGATATTCTGACTCACAGCAACCCTACCTAGGACAGAGCAGAACTGCCCCACAAGGTTCCAAGGAGCAGCTGGTGGAACTGACATTCCCGCTGCCATCAGGTCAACTCTGACTCATAGTGACCCTACAGGACAGAGCAGAACTGTACCACAGGGTTTCTAAGGAGCGGCTGATAGATTCAAACCGCCAACCTTTTGGTTAGCAGCATAGCACGCCGTAGCTCTTAACCACTGTGCCACCAGGGCTCCAGTTAGAAACTGCCATCAGAAAGATGCAAATCAAGACTACAAAGAGAAACTACTTCACTCCCGTGAGGATGGCTAAGATAAAAAACGGAAAATAACAAATGTTGGTGTGTATGCCAATTGCTGGCAAACACAGACAACTTCTTAAAAGTTCTGTGTGATGTTCTAGAAAATGCTCAGCAAATATGTTGGTTAACTACAGCAACTAAGAAATACAAATACTTCTCCATAAAAAGCTGACACACAAAATTTTAAACTAGATTATATAAAAAGACTGAAAGTAAATGCCATTAATTTTAATTGAAAAGTTAGGGTAGAAAACTAAGAAGGTAATAAAAATTAAACAGGAAAATTTGATATTCCTTGAAGGTAACAATGAAAAGGAGACCCCCATAATATCCTTCGCAGTAAGTATGCCAGGACAAAAATCACTGTTTTCTTTCAAAGTTCATATTTACCTGATGATTCTCTGGGCGGCATATTGATGGAGGGAACGAAACTGTGCCGACATGTTTGCTAAAGCTGCCAAACAATTTGTGTGAAGGTACTTGTCCTGTCAGGAAACAGCAAGTTTAAAACACATATCAAGTCTTCTCTACATCTTAAGTGAGGTGAATTAGAAGCAAGGGCAAACTCGATTATCACTGATTTTAGAAAATTCAGGTCCATGATCCCCATCCCTAATGCCAAAGTTCAAAAAGCACTAAAAATAGAAAGTTTTCCACAACTCACTTGGAAGCAATGTCTGACCTAAAGGATTATGATGCTATTTATGGTCTTCGTTTACTCCCACTATTGTGAATATTTAAATCCTTTGCCACAGAAATATTAATGTTTAATTACATTACAGAGTGGCGCCCTAGACTCTAATTGTTAGAAATATTATGTATATGCACCATAATTAACTTTCTAAAATAGGAAAACAAAACAAAACTCCCTGCTCTAAAATGTATCTGGCTCCTCGGGTTTCAGATAAAAGATATAGACATGTATCTACATCAGCCCCACAAAGGGAAATAACTGAAAATGGTTCAGTAAATTTGACTATTTCTCTAACTATGAATTCTGTACATTGCTTCTCTTTGACAATGAAGTTCTACTGAACAGAACTGAAACTTGGTCCCAGGTTCTGAAAAGAAATCCAGTAGGAATTTTCTCTTTACTCTTTATTCTCTTTCTTCTACTTTTCTTCTCCATCTGAACCCGTATTTTCTTCTGCTCATATCTTCCTACAATTTGTTGCTGTAGCTCTTAAGAGGCAAATTAGTTTTATCTGTCCAGCAATTGTATAAAGCATAATACCTTTTATATAAGGTATTTTATATAAGGTTTTCTATTTCATGCAAAATGCCTCTAATCATCCAATCTATTAAATATCAAGAAGCACAATGAACTGTACATGTGAAGATTATTGAAATGGCAAATATTTTGTTACCTATGTATTTACCACAATAAAAAAATGTAAAAGAAAATATTAAGTAACAGACATTACATACATTACCTTGGGATCATATATTATAATGACTACATGTTGATCTGTATTTTTTTACACCATATTTTATCAGGATTTTAGCACTCTAAACTTAGGATTGCTTTAAACTATAGTCTCCATTGTACTATATACATAAAGATAGAAAAATAGCTAAGAAATACTTACTCTTGTCCTTGTCATATTGTATTGAATGGTTCTTATTACGACCAGTATCAGGAGACTCCCCAATGAAATCTCAGTTAAAACTCGTTCTGAATACCAAGTAATATTTTTTAATATCTGAAACAGGGAAGAAAAGTTTAATAAGTATGACTGCTCTAGGGGAAAAAAGTACTTATGCCACATCCACCATTATTGATAAGCCATGGCTTTGCCCTGAAGGTAAGTTAAGCTGCATATAAAACAGATTTGTGAGATTTTCAGTTCAAGATAGCAAACTGGGCCAAAGTGTTTACTTACTTCTCCTTCCTCCTTCCTTCCTAAATACAAGAGGGGAAAAAAAATAGCACATGATAACAATCAACATGCAACCAATGCTCTTATTCCACCTTCTGTATTAAAAAGCTGGCTCTGAAATTCCAACTTCCAAATCTTGCCTCTGACCACTCAGTGTGGCATCCTCAGAGCTAAACAGAACTTTGTCTTCTCTCTCACACATACACACGCACGCACACACACACAGTTACATTTTCATTACATATTCCTAAGTGCCCATTATGTTCTAGGCAGGTACTGGAAATATACAGCTGAATGGCATTCTGACTCTGTCTTCAAGGATGCACAGTGTAGGGTGGGACAATTAACAATATCACACAGTGTGAGAAGTGCTGTGGTGGAGCTGAGTTAAACAGAGAAAGATCCCCAGAGGGCATGAGTTCACCACTGAGAACCCAGGAGGAGTTAGCTAGAGAGGAGGGCTGCGTGGGAGGTAACAAACACTCAAGGCTGAGGAAACAGCTAGGTCAAGTGCACACAGGTGCCTCCACTACAGATTTTTACTCAGCTTAACTCTCGGCAAGAGCCCTCTGTCACCTAGAGTTCCCATTATAAACAGTCCAACCCTGACCTGTTCTGAAGTCTCCCCCCAAAGGCTGGCATATAGCAAACACCCACTACATGGTAGCTGAACACTGAATTGAAAAGTCAAACATAAATTTTGAACATATCCTTTCTTAAAATGACTAATAATGGTCTTAATCAAGTAGAAAAGATAACCTAAGTGTAAAACAAATAACAGTAGTTGAAAAACTTCAAAACTGTTTGCCAACTGACTTTTTATAGGGGAGAGGCGAAGTGCTCAGCCCCTCTGACTTACTAAGTCAGCAGTTCTCAAAATGTGGTCCCGAGACCTTTCAGGAGAACCTTCAAGGTCAAAACTATTTTCATGATAACATAAAAGAATTTTATTCTCTTGTGAATGTACAGTGGAGTTTTCCAAAGGTTACATGATATTGCTGATAGTGCACCAAATTGAATACAGAAGCAGATATCAGAATCTACTTGTTTTCTGTTAAAAAAAAAAAAAAAAATTTTTTTTTCTTTCTGTTAAAGCAGACATTAAAGAGATTTGCAAAATTGCACAACAATGCCACTCTTCTACTAAATTTTTGTTTGTGGCAAAATAGTTATTTTCGTTGATATTAACATATAGGGAGTTTATTATTATTACTTTTAAATGCATGAGTTAAATATTTTAAAACTATATAAATTTTAATTTCTTACATGGCAAATGTGGAGAATTATCAACCACATACACAAAAGTTCTTTGGAGTCCTCAATAATTTAAGAATACAAAGACTAAAAAATTTGAGAGCCACTGCTCTAAATCTACCAGGCAATACTAACCCAGGACACTCATTAGGCAACTCTACTAGTGAGAGGAGTCTCTGTCTTTTGAAAGGTCACACAGTTAATATAGTTCTGTTGCTCCTCTCTGTTTTGGCTCATTTATTTAAAAATAAATTATCCATTCTGATTTGGAAGAGAGGTCATTAGTTCTTAACATTGTGTGTGTCAATTATACAACAGAATGGATGAAGTGTTTCAAGTAATAATAGCCTTACTCATTTAACATTAAACAAATATTTAATGAGTATCCACATAGTAAAATTACAATGTTACTATGAAAATTAGAAATCCAATTTAGCATTCACCTAAAGGTTTGTCTTTTTTTTCCCAGCAGAAAATATATAATTGCCTAGAAATTCTGATAGTATTTAATAAAAAATGTAAATAACTCGTTAGAGAGCTCATATAGCTTTTGTTCCCTATTTCTTGGCTCATTCTATATGCAAGGAGCAAACCTGCTTGACAACTTCTGCCACAATTAAAAGGTGAAAATAAAATGGAGAAAAAAAACGAACCTAGTGGCAGCAAAAATATTTGCGCCAATTACTAAAGAACCATTTTGAGAGAGTTTTTAACAATGGCCAATAGTCTTTCAGAAAAAAAGCACCGCCTCTTAAATCCGAAGACAGATGTACCATTTCTAAGCCAGGTTCATGCAGAAACATCCACCAGAAGGAAAAGAAAGAAGAAATTCTAACGCAGTAGAAAGTCTTACAGAGGTACATGTTTATACTGTTAACTCTGTAACTCTAATCAAAGTACCGGTCACTCACCACTTCATGAATGGATCTATTGAAGCCATCATCTTCTGTAAGAATCAATAATATTATAAGAGCCATATATACATGGTGTGAATTTCTTTCTTCAACATGATACAGAATCTCAAGAATTGGTAAGACCTAGGGAATTAAAATTATTGTTTACTATTAAGTTCAATTACTTTTGCTACAACACCAAATGTTTTAAACCTTTACACTTTTACTTTGTACCCTTTGCTTTAATATTCTAGTTATCTTTCCTCTGAGAAAAAAGAACGTATAAACCAACCTCTGACTGAAAGTATTTCCATATGGATACCTAAGATAACAACAAAGAAAATCATCACCAACTCTGTGAAGGTATCCCTGAGAAGGTCTGTTCCACATAGAGATCTGATTTGCGGAGACAATTCGGTTCATGGTTTGTCTGAAATTTTTAAGAAGTCACACCACCTTCCCCAACCCGAGAACAATGCAAAAAGGACATAGCTGCTCAGAAATTGAGTAAAATGTTTTCATTTATGTGATTCACAACGCTTATATTTTAGAAATATTAGGAAATCAAAATAGATTTCAACGAAATATGAAAAAAAATAACAGACAACTATAACCAAGGGGCATTTTCTCAACATGTGTATCAAGGTTTATACTTTAGGGTATCTGTCAGGCATTTCCTTTTATAATCCTGTTTATATTCATTCAGACCAATTTAGTTTATTCCAATTACTTTAATACTTTGTATTTGTTCATTCTTTACTAATGAAGGTAAATAGATTACTACAAGAATCTACTAAATACGGACATACTAGCTACACATCAGGAAACCCTCAGGGCATAGTGGTCAAGTGCTATGGCTGCTAACCCAAAGGCCAGCAGTCCAAATCCACCTGGTGCTCCTTGGAAACTCTATGGGGCATTTCAACTCTGTCCTACAGGGCTGCTATGAGTCGGAATTGACTTGATGGCAATGGGTTTGGTTTTCTTTTGAGCTACATATCATTCTTGTGTGAAACACCCATAAACACAAGCTTAATTAAGCCTTTCAACTACACCGCACGCGATGATCATTCTTGAGATGTTCAGTTTTAACAGGAGTTTTATAGCAGTCTAGAACTACTCAAAGTGTCAGGCTCCCAAGGGCCAAATCCCTACTGGAATTGACTTGATGGCAATGGGTTTGGTTTTTTTTTGAGCTACATATCATTCTTGTGTGAAACACCCATAAACACAAGCTTAATTAAGCCTTTCAACTACACCGCACGCGATGATCATTCTTGAGATGTTCAGTTTTAACAGGAGTTTTATAGCAGTCTAGAACTACTCAAAGTGTCAGGCTCCCAAGGGCCAAATCCCTACTGGAATCCATTCTTTAGCTCCACTGAAAGGATTACCACAGGCAATTATTACTAAGCTACTAGAAGGTTTAAAAATCTTCAAGTACATATTCTTGCAGATTAATACAGAGGTGTATTTCCAACAAAATTAAACCGTAGTCAGGATAAATATTATGACATAGTATTTGGAAGTCTGTGTGTTTTGGTGTTAGCAATGGAAAAAAAAAGGGAATGACATATAAAATATGCTAAAAATAAAAACTTCTACTATGGACCAAACCAACTACATATTGAAAGGTACATAAAGGGAGGTAAGATTTCTACACTTCACTAAAAGTGGTAAAATGATGATACCAATACACTGTGAGAAGTTATGTACATAAAATGTGATGCCTAAACCAACCACTAAAAGAGCTGTACAAAGAGATGCACTCAACAACACTTCAGATAAATAAAAACAGAGTTTTAAAAGATGTCCAAGTAACCCACAGGAAGGCAGGAAAAAGAAAATAGAGAACTGAAAAACAGAAGAAACAAACAAAAAACAAAATGGCAGACTTAAGCCCTAAAAAACTAAAAAAAAGTTTTTTAGGCCTAACATAACAATAATTACATTAAATGTAACTGGTCTAAATATACCAATTAAAAGACAAAGGTAAAAAAATATATATATAGCAGATGAAAAAACAGGACCCAATTATATGCTGTCTACAAGAAACTCACTTCCAATATAAGAATACAGCCATGTTGAAACACAATGGAATAACATTCTCAAAACAATGGAATAACAACAAAACAAGTCAGATCAGCGCAGTAAATTTCCTACCAAAATCATACTTTATAATTATAGACTCGACAAATATTTATCATAGGAGAAAGGTAAGTGGGCAAATAGATCGGTTAAGACACTATCAAAATAATGCATGCAAGAAAATTAAAAAACAAAATCGAAACAAATAAGCACACGAAAAACAAAATAAAACTTTTCTCACTTTTCACTGGTGTATGTCATCATATACAAAGACAACTGCACCCTGCATCATCGTATATAGCAACATCCTTACCATGCTATTTTCTAGAATGGGTCCTTATTATCATCATTTCTCTCAGGATATGTTATGCTCAGAATTGTCTGTGTCCTTATATTCACCCATCAGTAAACAAACCTACTCTTTACAAATTTTCATTCACATGAGCAATACACTTTTACACCCAATTTTGCTGTCTAAGACAGTGTTTTCCATATTATGGCTTGTGTAGGGATAAGTTCTTTCATCACACACTTTATTTTCAGTGTCACTTTGATATTGAATCTGCTTAAGAATTCTAACATTCCGTGTTTACTCATTAGTGCACAGTATTTTATCATTAACTCTGGAAAAAAAGGCTACCAAATACCCAGTGAATTCTGCCATCAGCCTATAAAAACTGGTACACAGGAAACACGGCAGCTGCTGCCAGCAAGTTGCTACTATTTCAGAAATAACAGCATTTATATTAATGCATTAAGAGCCCATGGTTTTCTATATACTATGTATTTCAAAAATAGTATTAGCAGCCTGCTGAAGTAGCTTACTTTTTAATGAACATTAATAATTGCATATAGGGGTTTGCCTAAGAACAAAAATTCTGGAGCCACTTTCACTCACACTGTGAAGGACGGTATATATTTAAGTGATGTCTGGTACCTGTAACACTCCAGGAACTGAGTTTTGGCAACCCTAAAGTCTAAGACTCTAAGAGAGACAGGACACTTGAGAAACTGAGTTTAAAAATCATCCTTCCTTTTACCTATTCTCATCAGGAATATGCTGCAATTGTGACTAGTTACTTAATCTGGGTGGACATGCAGGCAACTTAACAGATGGAAGGGACCATATGGGTATAAAAATCTGTCTGAGAATGGCAGAGAGTGCTGACTTAATCAAGCAGAATCATGGGCAACAGAGTGGCTGGTAAAAGCCTAAAGGACAGGGAAGCTTAGAACACCAGTTAGGGGCGCTGCTGTGTTCTCCTAGTCTGTGACGCCATCTCCATGTGAGTTATCTTATACACTGAAAAAACTCACATCCTTTGCCAATGTCTGTTAACATCTCCGTATCAATCCCTGGACCATCGCCCTTATGGCAACCAGGCAAACACACTTATCCTTTTCAGAAAACACATTGTTCTTCAAAATATCATAAAGCACAAAAAGCATAAAATGTTTAGTATGATACTTACAAGATTTTCCATATCTGTGCGAGCCAACATGTATGTTCTAATATTACTATTCTGATGGAGTAATGTATACAAGAGGAGAGTTGCCTGATCAGACGTCTGCTGTTCACATAGAGCTGTGTACAAACTATTAAAGTTAATCTGGAAAGCATGTAGAACTGACGAGGGGAAAGGACTGTTATCTGGAAGACAGGAAAAAAACAATGTAAAAAACCCCATTACTTTAGTATTTTCTGGACTGTACCTTATGTAAATAATAAAAGCGCTATTAAAATAACACATACAACTTAATTCTCATTAATTGCATATAAAGTCACTACATTTCAGATTTAAAATTTTAATTAAAAAAGAACAAAACTAAGTCACATAGTTTGACTTTGTTACTATTTCTGCATTAATATAGCTAAACTCCACCACTCGTCTATCAGTTTGTCACACTGTGGTGGCTTGCACGTTGCTATGATGCTGGAAGCTACGAAACAGGTATTTCACCAAATACCAGCACAGTCACCCGTGATGGACCAGCTTCCGCAGAGCTTCCAGACTAAGACAGACTAGAAAGAAGGACTTGGTGGTCCTGAAAAAATTGGCAAGTGAAACCTTATGAATAGCAGCAGAACAATGTCCCGTATGGTGCTGGAAGATGAACCCCTCAGGTTGGAAAGCACTCAAAACACTACTGGGCAAGAGCTGCCTCTTTAAAGTAGAGTCAACCTTAATGACCTAGATGGAGTCAAGCTTTCTAACCCTTAATTTGCTAATGTGGCACAACTCAAAATGAGAAGAAACAGCTGAAAATATCCATTAACAATCAGAACACAGAATGCACGAAGGATGAATCTAGGAAAACCGGAAGTTGTCAAAAATGAAAAGGAACACATAAACATCCAGGAATGTTTTTGGCATCAGGCATCAGAGAGCTGAAATGGACTGGTACTGGCCATTTCAAATTGGACGATCATATACTCTGCTGTACTGGGACTGATAAATTGAAGAGGAATGGTGTCGCGTGGATCATCAAAAAGAACATTTCAAGATTTATCCTGAAGTACAATGCTCTCAGTGATAGGATAATATCCACACGTCTACAAGGAAGACCAGTTAATACAACTATTATTCAAATTTACATAGCAACCACTAAGGCCAAAGATGAAGAAATTGAAGATTTTTGCCAACTTCTGCAGTTTGAAATTGATCAAACACGCAATCAAGATGCATTGATAATTACTGGTGATTGGAACGTGAAAGCTGGAAACAAAGAAGAAGTAACAGTAGCTGGAAAATATGCCCTTGATGACAGAAATGATGCTGGAGATTGTATGACAGCATTTTGCAAGACCAATGACTTCTTCATTGCAAATACCTTTTTTCAACACGTGAACCTCACCGGATGGAATAACACAAGAATTAAATCGACTATATCTGTGGAAAGAGATGATGGAGAAGCTCAATATCATCGGTCAGAACAATGCCAGGGGCTGACTGGAACAGACCATCAAATGCTCGTTGCAAATTCAAGCTGAAGCTGAAGAAAATTAAAACAAGTCCACAAGAGCCAAAATACAACTTGAATATATTTCATCTAAATTTACAGACCATATCAAGAACAGATTTGATGCAATGAACATTAATGACCGAAGACCAGATGAGCTGTGCAAGGACATCATACATGATGAAAGCAAAATGTGACTAAAAAGGCAGGAAAAAAAGAAAAGACCGAAATGAATGTCACGGGAGACTCTGAAACTTGCTCTTGAACATAGAGCAGCTAAAGCAAATGGGAGAAATGATGAAGTAAAAGAGCTGAACAGAAGATTTCAAAGGGCGGCAAAGTAAAGTATTATAATGAAAGGTGCAAAGACCTAGAGTTACAAAACCAGAAGGGAAGAATAGGCTCAGCATTCCTCAAGCTAAAAGAACTGAAGAAAAAATTCAAGTCTTGAGTTGCAATACTGAAGGATTCTATGGGCAAAAGGAAACCCTGGTGCTCTAGTGGTTAAGAGCTACCACTGCTAACCAAAAGGTCAGCAGTTCGAATCCACCAGGTGCTCTTTGGAAGCCCTACAGGGCAGTTCTACTTTCTCTTATAGGGTCCCTATGAGTTGGAATCGACTTGATGCCAATGGGTTTTGTTTTTCTTTACAGGCAAAATATTGAATGATGCAGGAAGCATCAAAAGATGGATGGAAAACAGAGTCACTGTACCAAAAAGAAGTGCTTCACGTTCAACAGTTTCAGAAGGTAACGTATGATCAAGACCCAATGGTACTGATGGAAAAAGTCCAACCTGTACTGAAAATACTGGTGAAAAACAGGGCTCCAGAAATTGATGGAATACCAACTGAGATGTTTCAACACATGGATGCAGCGTGGGAGGTGTCCACTCATTTATGCCAAGAAATTTAGAAGACAGCTACTTGGCCAACCAACTGGAAGAGATCCATATTTGTGCCCATTCCAAAGAAAGGTGATCCAACAGAATGTTCAAAATTATCAAACAACATCATTAACATCACACAAAGCAAAATTTTGCTGAAGATCATTCAAGAGCAGTTGCAATAGCACATCGACAGGGAACTGCCAGAAATTCAAGCCAAATTCAGAAGAGGACATGGAACCAGAGATATCATTGCTGATGTCAGCTGGATCCAGAGAATACCAGAAAGCAGAGAATACCAGAAAGACGTTTACCTGGGTTTTATTGACTATGCAAAGGCATTTAACTGTGTGTTTCGTAACAAATTATGGATAACACTGCAAAGAATGGGAATTCCAGGACACTTAATTGTGCTCATGAGGCTCCTGTACACAGACCAAGAGGCAGTCATTCGAACAGAACAAGGGGATACTGCGTGGTTTAAAATCAGGAAAGGTGTGCATCAGGGTTGTATCCTTTCCATACTTATTCAATCTGTACACTGAGCAAACAGTCGGAGAAGGTAGGCTGTATGAAGAAGAATGCGGCATCAGGTTTGGAGGAAGACTCACAACTTGTGATATACAGATGACAAAGCCTTGCTTGCTGCAAGTGAAGAGGACTTAAACACTCACTGACAAAGATCAAAGGCCACAGCCTTCAGTATGGATTACACCTCAACGTAAAAAAAAAAAAAAAAAAAAATTCTCACAACTGGACCAAAAGGCAACATCATGATAAATGGAGAAAAGATTAAAGATGTCAAGATTTTCATTTTACTGGGATCCACAATCAAAGCTCACGGAAGCAGCAGTCAAGAAATCAAACGACGCATTGCAATGGGCAAATCTGCTGCAAAAGACCTCTTTAAAGGGTTAAAAAGCAAAGAGGTCACTTTGAGGACTGAAGTGCGCCTGACCTAAGCCATGGTATTTTCAATCGCCTCATATGCATGTAAAAGCTTGACAGTGAATAAGAAGACTGATTGATGCCTTTGAATTACGGTGTTGGCGAAGAATACTGAATATACCATGGACTGCCACAAGAACAAACAAATCTGTCTTGGAAGAAGTACAACCAGAGTGCTCCTTGGGAGTGAGGATGGCGAGAGTGTCTCACGTAGTTTATCAGGAGGGACCAGTCCGTGGAGAAGGGTGTCATGCTTGGTGAAGTAGAGAGTCAGTGGAAAAGAGGAAAGAGATGAACTGACGTAGTGGCTGCAACAATGTGCTCAAACAGCAACAACTGTGAGAATGGTGCAGGATTGGGCAGTGTTTTCTTTCTGCTGTACGTAGAGTCACTATGAGTCTGAACCAACTGGACGGCACCTAACAACAATAATAACATAGCTGAATTAAATCTACTATAAAAATATGAGCTTAAAAACAGAGCTGTGGGCTAGGTAAAAAAGCCCCCTATGGATACAATCTAAACCAGGTCACAGAGATGTGTTGTCACCAACCTAAATGTCCACCAGTACTAAATAAAAATGCCTAGAGATGAAGAACACAAATTTCTACATAAAACAGAAAATCCTCCTGTAAAATAGGATTAAGAACAAAAAAACTGCCTGAAGCTAATTTTTTTCAAAGGAATAATCATGGTTGAAGTGTCTACCAATCATTAATCCAATTAATGAAATAAAATGGCTGGAATAACAACATATAATTTATCCAGTTTTAAAATAATATCAAAGTTGGCTACGTTCAGTATTAGCTTCTAAATGAACGAAATAAGCCAAATCTAAGACAATGATCAGAAAACTTGCATAACTTTTTCTAAAAAGGAAAACATATCTAACCAACTGCTAAGAATCTTAAAAATATATACATGCACAGTCACTGGGATGACCAGAACCATGAATTACAGCCCACGCTGGGGAAAACTCTTGGTATTCCAAAACTGACAACGGCCCTTGCCTACAGTTAACTGGATTTGCTTAGAAACTGAAGCAAGCAAGGTTAGGAAGCCAAAAAGAAAAGAAAGATAGGTTCGTCTGACTCAGAGAAAGTCATAATCTCATCAAATAAAATACTGGAACATGACAGCACGAAGAGCTGCTGTTTTAATGTGTTTTGAAAAGTAAGCACCAAGAATTTTACAACAGAGAACCACTACAAAGATCAGAAACGGCTTTACCATTTCCAACAGCTGTGCTCCTAGGGAAACGAGATGTGTGCCAACACAAACAGTCTTCGTTAGCACAGTCTTAGTCCTTTCAGACTCTCCTTTCTAATCTTTATATTTGTGAAAAGAATGTATCTAGAAATGTCTGAGAATGTATCCAAAATTTTACAACATGGTGTCCTCACTTGTCCTTCCACATTTGGAAGATGGGTTATTTTTTCAATCCTAACACTGTATATTTGACACTTAAAAAATAATTCTTTTGCGTGACTGACTTCGTATTTTTTGCAAAGGACGGCAAGAGGAAGCTGCACGTACAATGAGTGCTTAAATATTACTGAATCTAGAGAAGACTCACTGGAGAAAGATTCTGAACACGATACACTTTTTTTTTTAACAATGGAAGCCAAGTAACATATTCACCAACCTGTATTACACATGATTGCAAATGGAGTATGTGTGTGTGTATCTACATCTACATACTACTGAAAGTGCTAGGAACCAGCTATTATACTGACAGCTTTATGTACATCATCCTTTATTATCCAAACAACAAACATGTCATTAGAACTAGTTCTACAAAGGATGAAACAGAGGCTTAGAGAGACTAAATAACTTTTCCAAGATCAGCCCTGAGTGGAACCCAGGTTGGTCTCTGTTGTTGCCACATTATACTGCTTTCTCTAATAGCAGCAATCATTTCGTCAGTCTTTACTGTTGTACCAAAAAACCAAACCAAACCTGTTGCCGTCAAGTCCATTTCAACCTACAGTGATGCTACACGACAGAGTAGAACTGCCCCATAGGATTTCCAAGGAGCAGCTGGTATATTTGACCTGCTGACCTTTCGGTCAGCAGCAGAACTCTTAATCACTGCACCACTAGGGCTCCATACTGTTGTTAAATGCTCATTTAATTCTTATTTAGAACCTTGTGAGATAGAGATTACAAGCCCTGCTTTACACATAAGGAAGCTGGGGCTTAAAGAACGAAAACTGGGATGTGAGCCCTGGTCAGTCTAACTCAAAAGCCAATGTACTGAATCACTGTGCTATGTGGACTCCCAAAAGATGATTATCCCAAGCAACATCCAAACTTAAACACCAACATTTGGTCTGATTAGCAAAGGTAACAACAGTACATACCGTATACCATGGTGCAAAATCTAAGCTTATCATTTTAAAACCTTATCTAGCTTGGTATTTATAAAATATTATCAAGTGACACTATCTCCATTTTACAGAAAAATCCATTGAGGCTCACTGAAAACAAGCAAATTATTTAACGTCTAACAGGTCCTAAGTGATAGAGCTGTGCTGTGAATCCAGGTCTGCCTAACTCCAAAACTTGCATTCTTAACCATTAAGGCCATCCTGTCAACATGAAGAAGAGTATAGTAATGAATAGAAAAAATACTACCAGACACACGAGTTTTCATTTTTTATCTATCAAATTGTTAAAGATTCCCCAGTTCCCCTACAAATAAAAATAGGATACCATAATTTCAAAGATACAACTAACTGGCACCCTTATCCACTATATATAAGAAATGTGTATTACAACAGTTCCGGAAAGGAACATGGCAGAGAGCATCAAAAGCCTTTAAAATGAAGCTAGCAAGCAGCCATCTAAGATACATCAACTGGCCTCAACCCAGCTGGTGCAAAGGAGAATGAAAAACACCAAAGACACCAGGAAAATATGAGCCCAGGAGATAGAAAGGGCCACATAAACCAGAGATTCCATCAGCCTGAGACCGGAAGAACTAGATGGTGCCTGACAGGGAACACAACAAAGAATCCCTGATGGAGTATGAGGAAAGTGTGATGCAGAACTCAAATTACAGTAAAAAGACCAGGCTTAATGGTCTGACTGAGACTGAAGGAACCCCAGAGGACATGGCCCCCGGACTCTCTGTTAGCCCAAAACTAAAACCATTCCCAAAGCCAACTCTTCAGACAAAGATTAGACTAGACTATAAGACATGAAAAGATACTGGTGAGAAGCGTGTGCTTCTTAGCTCAAGTAGACACATGAGACTGTGTGGGCAGCTCCTGTCCAGAAGCAAGATGACAAGGCAGAGGGGGACAGGAGCTGGCTGAATGGACACGGGAAACACAGGGTGGAGAGGAGGAGTGTGCTGTCACATTGTAGGGAGAGCAATTAGGGTCATGTAACAATGTGTGTGTAAGTTTTTGTATGAGAAACTGATTTGAACTGTAAACTTTCACTTAAAGCACAATAAAAAAAGAAAAAAATGTAAAAAAAAAAAAAAAAGCCTTTAAAATGTTCTTATCTAATAATTGCACTTCTTACCCATCTCAATTATATTAGTTTTGGACAAATCTTGCTACATTAGTTACTATATTGATCTTGGAACCCTGATGGCACAGTGGTTAAGAGCTACGGCTGCTAACCAAAAGGTCAACAGTTCAAATCCACAGTCACTCCTTGGAAACTCTATGGGGCAGTCCTACTCTGTCCTATTGGGTCACTTTGAGTCAGGATCCACTTGAGGGCAATGGGTTTGGCTTATTTTTTTAATATTAAAAAGCCCTGGTGGCGCAATGGTTAAGTGCTCGGCTGCCAATCGAAAGACTGGTGTTTCAATCCCACCGGCCACTCCTTGGGAGAAAGACCTGGTAATGTGCTCCTGTAAAGATTGCTGAATTTTTGGTTAGGTGCCTTTGAGTCAGTTCCGACTCATAGCAACCCTATGTACAACCCAGCGAAACACTGCCCTGTCCTGAGCCATCCTCACAATTGTTGCTATGTCTGAGCCCTTTGTTACAGCCACGTGTCAATCCATTGCATTGAGCGTCTTCCTCTTTTTCACTGACCCTCTACTTTACCAAGGATGATGTCATTCTCCAGGGACTGGTCCCTCCTAACAACCTGTCCAAAGTACATGAGATGAAGTTTTGCCATTCTCACTTCCAAGGAGCATTCTGGCTGTACTTCTTCCAAGACAGACTTGTTCATTCTCCTGGCAGTCCATGGTATATTCAATGTTCATCACCAGCACCATAATTCAAAGGCAATTATTCTTCTTCGGCCTTCCTTATTCATCACCTGGCTTTCACAGGCATATGAGGTGATTGAAAACACCATGGCTTGGGTCAGGTGCACCTTAGTCTTCAAGGTGACATCTTTGCTTTTTAACACTTTAAGAGGTCTTTTGCAGAAGATTGCCCAATGCAATATGTCATTTGATTTGCAATACATCATCTGATTCCTTGATTGCTGCTTCCATGGATGCTAATTGAGGATCCAAGTAAAATGAGATTCTTGATAACTTCAATCTTTTCTCCATTTATCATGATGTTGCTTTTATTGATCCAATGGTGAGGATTTTGTTTTCTTTATGTTAAGGTGTAATCCATACTGAAGGCTGTGGTCTTTGAGCTTCTTCAGTAAGTGCTTCAAGCTCTCTTTGCTTTCCAAAGGCAAGGCTGTGTCATCTGCATACTGCAGTTGTTAATGAGTCTTCCTCCAATCTTGATGCTGCATTCTTCTTCATACAGTCTACCTTCTCGGATAATTTGCTCAGTATACAGATTGAATAAGTATGATGAAAGGATACAATCCTGATGCACACCTTTCCTGATTTTAAACCTTGCAATATCCCCTTGTTCAGCTCAAACCGCTGCCTCTTGGTCTATGTACAGATTCCCCGCGAGCACGATTAAGTGTTCTGGAATTCCCATTCTTTGCAATGCTATCCATAATTTGTTATGATCCACACAGTCGAATGCCTTTGCATAGCCAATCAAACACAGATCAACATCTTTCTGCTATTCTCTGCGTTCAGCCAGGATCCAGCTGACATCAGCAATGGTATCATATCCCTTGTTTCAAGTCCTCTTCTGAATCGACTTGAATTTCTGGCAGTTTCCTGTCAATGTACTGCTGCAACTGCTTTTGAATGATCTTCAGCAAAATTTTAGTTTCGTGTGATATTAATGATATTGTTTGGTAATTTTCACATTGTGCTGGCATACCTTTCTTTGGAATGGGAACATACATGAATCTTTTCCAGTCGCGTGGTCAGGTAGCTGTCTTTCAAATTTCTTGACACAGATGACTGAGAACCTCCAGCGCTGCTTCCATTTGTTGAAACATCTCAATAGATATTCCATCAATTCCTGGAGCCTTGTTTTTCACCAATGCCTTCAGTACAGCTTAGACTTTTTTTTTCAATACCATGGGTTTTTGGTCATATGCTACCTTCTGAAATGGTTGAATGTCGACCAATTCTTTTCGATACAGTGACCCTGTATCCCTTCCATCTTCTTCTGATGCTTCACACGTCTTTCAATACCTTGCGCATAACTAAAACCCATTGCTATCGAGTCCATTCCAACTCATAGCGATCCTACAGGACAGAGCAGAACTGCCCCACAGGGTTTCCAAGGAGCAGCTGATGGATTTGAACTGTGAACCTTTTGGTTAGCAGCCAAGCTCTTAACTACTGCGCCACCATGGCTCCAGCATAAAGAAACTATATATGTTGTCATGTTGTTATTCCTAATCTGGTTCTGTAGGTGGCATTCTCTGATTTTGTGCACTTACAGAAGCTGGATTTCCCTCTTACATAATCCAGTGACATTTTTTCTGAAGAAGACATTTCTTTTCATACTTACATGAATACAATCATTATTTCCTTGCCTACTAATATTTATTACTCAACTATTTATCTTAGGGAAGTTTAGTCTTCAACCTACTATTTTTAAATATAAACTCATTAAAAGTATCTTTTTGATGTTGTTCTTCTATTTCAGCTTTGAAATAGCCTAAGCTTTCGGTAAGAGATTACTGTTTCAACATGGAAATATCTGTCATGTTCTAATTCCAAAAAATCCAATGTCATCAAGTCTATTTTGAGTCACATCAATCCTATACAACAGAGTAGAACTGCCCTATAGTGTCTCCAAGGCTGAAGTCTTTGTGGAAGCAGACTGCCACATCTTTCTCCTGCAGAGCAGCTAATCCAGAAGTTAGCAAATATTAGTCCACGGGCCAACCTCGTACCTATTTTTGTATACAAAGTTTCATTGGAACACAGCCAGGCTCATTGATTTAGTAATCTCTTCCTGTGTCTGCTTTTGTCTACCACGGCAGAGATAACAGTTTGTGACAGAGACCATATGGCCCTGCAAAGTCATCTACTCCTTTGCAGAAACTGTTTGCCAACTCTTGTTCTGATTTTTAGTCCTACAAAACTTTAACTGGAATATTGACTTTAAATGAAAAACTTCCAACAACATATCTCTTGGGGTTTTCCAGGTAATTCCTATCCCCAGCAGACAGGACGGGCTGATGCAAATTAAATACGTGCCAGTACAGCTGTTTCTGCAAGAAACATAAATTAAAATGGATAAAAAGGATCGCAATCCTCATCAATGATTTATTTGACCTTGCTGGCAATATAGACAGAAAAACTTAAGTTTTTCTCATGTCTAACTAATATGATAATATACAAATGGCAGCTCCAAAACTGTAGCTCAATAAACAATATGGAGTAAACAATATCCTCTTTCCTCATTAGAAAGAATATTTAGGGGGGAAAAAAAAAAGAAAATTACCACAAACCTTGTGTGTTCTTAAAGGACATAATGGCCTGTCTGTAGGGGTTTGGTGCGTCTGGTGCATCTGTCAGGTTGGCCAACACCAGCAAAAGCAGGAGACTCTGGTTGGCCAGAGGTGAAGAGAGCTCTGGAGTTTGCTGTTTGCTGCCCGCACCACCTAGTGTGAAGACAGTCCAGAGTCCGGCTTGAGGAAAAAAACACAGTTAAGATGTGCTATGAATACAAAGAAGAATATATTTCTGTACAATATACTGTGTTTAAATGTTGAAATAACACTTTTTCTTTTTCTATTATAAAAGTAAAACAAGTTAATGATTTGAAAGTTTTCATATTGCCTAAGTATATAGAATTTTGTAAAGACTATCCTAATTTCCATAATTCTACTTTCTATAGGTAATCAATAATGAGCCAAAAATAGAACCAAAAAAACCACTGGTAGATTTTAACACCTATTCCTAATTTAAGGGAAAAAAATTTTTTTTACAAACTACAAATGGTAGGAAACCTCTTTAGTTTCAAAGTCTATCTAACAAGAAATCCATAGCAGTCAAGCACTGGAAGTATTCCCGCCAATATTATCAACATCAGCACTACTACTAGTACTCCATGCAAAAGCATTAAGGCAAGGAAAAAAAAAATTTTTTTTTTAAGTTAGGAAAAAACTTCATTATTTGCAGGCAATATGACTGTCCACTTAGAACCACACTTGTCCAACGTAACAGCCACTAGCCACTTGTAGCTATTGAGCACTTGAAATATGGCTAGTCTGAACTGAGTTGACCTGAAGTGTAAAAATACACCCTGAACTCTTAAGACTTAATACCAAAAAAAAAAAAAAAAAGGAGAGGAGGAGGACAAGTAGGAGAAATATCTTACCAATATATTTTAAATATTGATTACACATTAAAATGGTAGTATTTCTAATATACTGGGTTAAATAAAGTTTACCGTTAAAATTAATTTTACCTGTTTCTTCTTAATATGGCTAAAAGAAAATTTAAGCAACAAATTCAATAAAATATTTAGGGCTAAAGGTAAAAGAAATATGTAAGTCCATTAGGCAGATGACCATAGAACTTGACTGAAGGCCAAGTGGGATCTGAATTAATGTAGAGACACAAAATGTTTCTGGACAAAAAGACCCAATACTGTAAATATGTCAGATCTCCCCCTAAATTAATCTAAAATACAATACAATCCCCATCAAAACACAAACAGGTACTTACGTGATATTTTGTAATACAGTATAAATGAAAAATTGCTGGATAAAAAAATACATTAAGAAAAATTTTTTCAAGAAAGGCTAACATGGGAAAGAACACTCCCCTCAAACAGCAGAATTTTTATCAAGCTATATTCATTTAAAAGTGTGATATTGGTAGTAAACAAATAGCTCAATGAAACAGAAATGACTTCAGAAACAGATCCACATTAATTTGAGAATTAAAGCTTATGATACAGGTAGTATTATAAATCCATGAGGAAAAGGGTAAAATTCTATAAATGACCTTGGGATGATAAAATTTAATCATCTCCCCCTATATTTAATAAGAGAAAGAAAAGAAAGATTAACTATCCAAACAAAAATGGGCAATGAAAGTCCAAAGCAATAGAAAATTTTAAATGTAAATTAGAATACCAGTAACCCAAATTAGAATAGTAATAAGATATTTCATGAGAACAGAATATTTTTTTAAAAGGCTGATAACACTCAGCATTAGGTAAAGTACAGAAAATTACCAACACTAAGACCAAAGTGGTACAGATCTTTTGAAGGATATTTGGTAGTTCTCATTAAAATAAAAAAACACACGTCTCCACCAACCTAGCAGTTCTTTCTGTCTATCCTAGAGAACACTTTAACAGGTACACAAAGATGCATGTGTATGAATGTTTATTGCAATATCCTTTACAATTATCAAATAATGGAAACAATGTAAGTGTTCACCAGTAGCAAATGGTTATATAAACTATGGCTAATCTACAGTATGGAATATAAAGAGGTAGATGTCTATGTGCTAACAAGGATCTAAGGTATACTATTAAGTGAAAAGAGCAAATTACAGAAAAACTGAGGTAACAATTTTAATAATCACTTATAAAAACCATAAAAGTGTGTTATTTAAGTATGCAAATACATTTTTTTAAAAAAGGAAGGCCTATAAATTTTTTTTTTTTTTTTTTTACACTATACACATAATGGTAACAGAAATTATCTCTGGAGAATGGAATGGATTCACTGAAATCAAGGAAGACTTTTGCTTTATTTGTACAGTTTAAATTTTTGCCTAAAGGATATATTCATTTACTTTTTAAAAATAGATGTAATGAATGAAATTAAAATAACAGAACAATATTGACCTCATCAGTATATCATTATGTGGGATAATGAAAAATCTAATGAGTAAATCATTAAGTGAAAAAGGAAAATCACAAAACAGTACATACCAAAACCAAAAACCAAACCCAGTGCCGTCGAGTTGATTCTGACTCATAGCAACCCTACAGAACAGAGTAGAACTGCCCCCACAGAGTCTCCAAGGAGTGCCTGGCAGATTCAAACTGCTAACGCTTTGGTTAGCAGCTGTAGCACTTAACCACTACGCCACCAGGGTTTCCAAACAGTACATATATACCAACAATATGCCCCATTTATTTTTTAAACAATTATAAATATAGATATCTATGTCTGTAAATGCACCTACAGGTGCCTGGCCAGGATCCACTGTTGACAGTGGTGACCTCTGGCTGGGAAGCAGCATAGGAGTGAGGGTGCTTGAAGACTGTCTCCTATTTGCTCAGTGCATTACTTCAGTACATGACTCTTTTACAATACAAATGTGTTCAAGCATAACTTAAGCAGTTAAAAAACAATAAGGAAGTGAGGGAAAGAGGAAAAATCCTGCTTACCAACCCCAGAAAATGTAATGCAATATAAATTGGAACTAGGATACAGGCCTTTAATTTTTACTTTTTAAAAAAAGCTCCTCCTGGTAGTTTTGGAGGTATAACCACCAATGTGCTAACATTGATTATATCTAGGATGACAGCAATGGACAAAATATTTTACTTTAATCTTTGTACATGTCTATGTTTTCAATAACTTATTACCACGAGCAAGTCATTTGCACAAAAACATATTTGTTAAAAGAACTAAATAGCAAAAAAATGAAACAAGGCCCGTATCTCACACCATGGCCAAAAACTACTTCAAAATGGATCAAAGACCTAAACATAAAATCTAGGACAATAAAGATCATGGAAGAAAAAATAGGGACAACATTAGGCGCCCTGATACATTGCATAAACAGTATACAAAACATTACTAACAATGCAGATGAGAAACCAGGTAACTGGGAGCTCCTAAAAATCACCGAAAGACTTCGCCAAAAGAGTAAAAAGATTATGTACAGACTGGGAAAATTTTTTTAGCTATGACATTTCTGACCACTGCCTGATTTCTAAAATTTATATGATACTACAAAAATTCAACTACAAAAAGACAAATAACCCAATTAAAAATGGGCAAAAGATATGAACAGGCATCTCACTAAAGAAGACATTCAGGTAGCTAACAAATACATGAGGAAATGATCATGATCATTAACCATTAGAGAAACGCAAATGAAAACTACAATGAGATTCCGTCTCACTTGAATAAGGCTGGCATTAACCCAAAAAACACAAAATAATAAATGTTGGAGAGGTTGTGGAGAGACTGGAACACTTATACACTGCCGGTGGGAATGTAAAATGGTACAAACACTTTGGAAATTGATTTGGCGCTTCCTTAAAAAACTAGAAATAGAACCGCCATGCAATCTAGCAATCCCACTCTTCGGAATATATCCTAGAGAAATAAGAGCCTTTGAACAAACAGATATATGCACACCCATGTTCACTGCAGCACTGTTTACAACAGCAACAAGATGGAAGCAATCAAGGTGCCCATCAATGGATAAATGGATAAATAAATTATGGTATATTCACACAATGGAATACTATGCATCGATAAAGAAAAATGATGACTCCGTGAAACATTTCATAACCTGGAGAAATCTGGAAGGCATTACACTGAGTGAAATTAGTCAGCTGTAAAAGGACAAATATTGTATAAGACCACTATTATAAGAACTGGAGAAACAGTTTAAACAGAGAAGAAAATATTCTTTGATGGTTACAAGAGCGGGGAGGGAGGGAGGGAGGGAAAGGTGTTTTGGATAATTAGATAGTAGATAAGTATTATTTTAGGTGAAGGGAAAGACAACACACAATATAGGAGAGGTCAGTATAACTGGACTAAACCAAAAGCAAAGAAGTTTCCTGAATATAACAAACGCTTCGAAGGCCAGTGTAACAAGGGCAGGGGTTTGGGGACCATGGTTTTAGGGGACATCTAAGTCAACTGGCATAATGAACTCTTTCTGCATCCCTCTTTGGAGAGTGGCATCTAGGGTCTTAAACGCTAGCAAGCGGCCATCTAAGATGCATCAATTGGTCTCAACCCACCTGGAGCAAAGAAGAATGAAGAACACCAAAGACACAAGGTAATTATGAGCCCAAGAGACAGAAATGACCACATAAAGCAGAGACTACATCCGCCTGAGACCAAAAGAAATAGATGGTGCCTGGCTATAACCCATGACTGCCCTGGTAGGGACCATAACAGAGAACCCCTGTGGGAGCAGGAGAGCAGTGGGATGCAGACCCCAAATTCTCATAAAAAGGCCAGACTTAATGGTCTGACTGAGACTAGAAGGACCCCGGAAGCCATGGTCCTCAGACCTTCTGTTAGCCCAAGACAGGAACCATTCTCAAACCCATCTCTTCAGACAGGGATTGGACTGGACTATGGGACAGAAAATGATACCGGTGAAGAGTGAGCTTAGATCAAGTAGACACATGAAACTATCTTGGCTTCTCCAGTTTGGAGGGGAGATGAGAAGGCAGAGGGGGTCAGAAGCTGGTCGAATGGACCCAAAAAGAGAGTAGAGGGAAGGAGTGTGCTGTCGCATTAGGGGGAGAACAATTGGAGGAGTATATAGTAATAAATAAATAAATTTTTGTATGAGAGACTGACTCGATTTGTGAACTCTCACTTATAGCACAATAAAAATTTTAAAAAAAGAATTAAATAGTTTTGTAAAGAAATTAAAAATATTGGGGAAATTTTTTTTTCTCCTGAACTAACATAAGCAGATACATTTTTTTTCTTCTTCACATTGTAAATAGTTCAGTGTAGACATTTGTTCATTTCCAACAGTTTGCATTTTTTATTAAGCACACAGTATAAACTATCTCACAGGAAGCCTATCAATATATCATTTCTTACATAATTGCAGTCCTGTAAATCTCTAACTTTTTCTTTATTGACTGAAATGATTTCACTATTAACTTCTGAGAAGCTGTTGTTTGGAATGAGAGTAAACAGCACCCACCCTCCCCCTCAACACCTCCCACATACACACAAAAAGCAAACCACTTTCAGAGGCTCCCAGAGGGATAAGCAGGGAACCTCAAAGTGCATATCGGTATAAGCCTTCAGTGTAGGCATGAGCAGACTTGAGACTCAGCAAAAGAAACCAGCAAGAAGAATTTTTTTTTTTTTTGAACTGCAGGAAGGACTTTAAGATGATTGAGGAAGGCAAGAAAATTTCTTCTAAGCAGTGTGCTCCCTCCATTTCACTAGTGAAACTTATATGGTTTAAAATTATCAACTAAAAATTGAGCATTACATACCTCAAATTTAAATATATTCAAAACAATGTGCATGACACAGTTCAGAAACTTGAGACATTTATTAAGAAAATAAAAAATAATGTACGCAGCTACAGCTAACAGTCGCGCTTTCTTTCCTCTGGGATGGATCGCTTGTTTATCTGTAACATTCCTAAAAACTTTCAGTCACTTCCTTCCACTCAGAGTATGCTCCATGACTGTCTGTTCCTATATCCATCTCTGTGTGTTCCAGGATTGGGATCAAGGAAAACACAATTATAAAATTAAATCTGCAGCAAAAATAACCTCAAAATGCTTTCCAGAGTAAAGCATGAGTGACTTTTGGATTCTCTTCACCAACTGCTCGTCTGCATTACTAGGGAGGAATAGGAGTTGACTGGATACCACCAGGCACATCTCACAAACAAAATCGATTCTCTTCTGGAACAACTTCCTTTTCTGCTTTTTTCCACACCCCCTCCTTCAAGTTTTTCCAAGAGAGCTTAGAAGCTGCTTATAGTGTCAGATAAACTATCATTTATTGGGAACCCCCCACACACATACCCTTTTTTTTTCTCCTGGTGAGTATTACTCTTATGTTGCCTTTCCTTATAGGGAGAAATGAGGCAATCTGCCACTGCCTACACTGTAGTTTAAACTGGCCCATAATACTGGACCAGAATTCTTCCAAAAGTTCATTTCTTTTCGCTGATCCAAGCCTCTGATCTATGACCCAAGAATCTTAGTAGAACTGCATTTTCCTGTCGGCAAAAAAACATTTTTCTCCACCAGAAAAATAAGAGAAAGTTACAGTATATTCCTTCTGTTCCAAAAACCAAATTAAGGCTGGTCCCCACAGTTTTTAATTTTATCCCTCAGGTCCTCCAAATGAACTCTAAAAAAATTTTTTATCTAAACCTAAAAAGTACTGGAATTAATAAGTAAAAGAACAAATCTGATGTAGATGATTCAATTTTTTAAAGTACTGACTCAATTATTTACCCTTAGCAATAAAAATATGAGGAAGATACAAAGTTTAGCAATAAAAACATGAAGAAGATACAAAGTATGACAAACTGAAATGTCAGTAAGAATAATACTCATCAAAAGAAAACAGAAGTCTATTGTCTAAAAAATGCTAAACTCAAAAATAACATTTTATTACGATTTAAGGAATTAGAGGTAAATTACTGTTTTTTCATATCACTAAACATGTCATTTGCCTAACTATAATTGATTTCTTGTATCTAACAAATATATTGGAAACCCTGGTGGCGTAGTAGTTAAGTGCTACAGCTGCTAACCAAAGGGTCAGCAGTTCGAATCCACCAGGCGCTCCTTGGAAACTCTTGGGGCAGTTCTACTCTGTCCTATAGGGTCGCTATGAGTCAGAATTGACTCGATGGCACTGGGTTTGGTTTGGTTTTTTAACAAATATATTCTAAAACTCTAGTTATTCAATCAGAACTATACAAAAAATAAATGATACTATACACTGTCCAAAACCAAAAACCAAACCCAGTGCCATCGAGTCAGTTCCGGCGACCCTATAGGACAGAGTAGAACTGCCCCATAGAGTTTCCAAGGAGCGCCTGGCGGATTTGAACTGCCGACCCTTTGGTTAGCAGCCGTAGCACTTAACCACTACGCCACCAGGGTTTCCCTATACACTGTCAGGCAGTTATAAAAGGGTCATCTGTATGCATTTTAAACCAGTGATAGTATAACAAACCAGGTATCACAGAAGTTAGTTCTTCTACAGACTTGGTAAACAAAAATGATATTTATGTTTTCTGTAAAAGTTTACACAGCAAATTAGGTCCCATTTAACAATTACTACACCAACTGTGCAGACACATTGGTTATATTTTCCAAAACGTGTTAAAACTCTCATTGATTCCGTTCTGGATGTTTCACTTCCAGCAATCTGGATTTCCTGTCCCCTTACCTGTTCATCTTTAGGGTAACCGTTAACTATTCAGTCTCATATAACTTTTTTAAAGGTGCACAGTACTCACTGTTAATGTTCTTTATTTTATAAGCCAACCTGTTATTTAGGTAAAAGGTGACCTCAGGGGGTAGTTTCAGTTCAATGTTTATGGAGTATCTCAGGGCAATTAGTCTCAGGGAGTCCTCTAGTCTTACTTGGTGCAGTAAATCTGGACATTTTAAGAATTTGAGTTCTGCTGCACACTTCCCCCCCTTCTATCAGGATCCATCTATTGTGGCCCTGATACAAACGGCCATTAGTTGCAGCCAGGCACCATCTAGTTCTTCTGGTATTAGGGTAGATGAGGCTGTGGTTCGTGTGGACTGTTAGTCCTGCAGACTAGTTTCTTCTCTGAGCCTTTGGTTTCCTTCTTTCTCTTTTGCTCCAGATGAAACGAGACTGGTAGGTGCATCTTAGGTGGCTATTCACAAGCTTTTAAGACCCAAGATGCTACTCACCAAACTAGGATGTAGAACACAAACTTTGTGAACTATATTATGCCAACTGACCAAGTTGCCCCACAAGACTACGGTCCCAATGCTTCAAACCCAGAAAACCAATACTGCAAGGTGTTTGGTTATGCCTAAGAAATATCTGTAACTGTGCCCCCATGTGCTTTATTATATGAACATAAATGCATGCACACACAAACACGTCTATACATCTAGCTACATGTATATATACACACAAATACATATATACCTATTCACATATATGAATGCATACATACATACATATGTAACCACATATATTTTTTGGTGGTGGTTGTTGCAAAATTACATATGTTCTAGCATTTACCAAACATATCCCTTTTTGCGTGTATGTTTGTGTACTTACTTCTTAGTGGCATCATTTACTTTGGTCAAGTTGTGCACACTTTACCCACATTCAGTGTTACCTTTCCCATCAACAAAAATAGCAAGTGTCTGCTATGTAAAGAGTGATTCCCCTTCTTCCTCCCTTTCCACCCATCCCTGATAAGCACCAATGAATGTTGGTTTCTGTATGTATACGTATTTTTATCTTTTTATACAAGTGGGATCATACAGTATTTGTCCTTTTGTGACTGACTTATTTCACTCAGCATAATGTTCTCCAGTTCATCCACGTTGTTTCAAGTACTCATTATCATTCTTTATGGTTGCATAGTATTCCACCATATATATGTAACCACATTTTGCTTATCCATTAACCCACGGATGGGCATGTAGATTGTTCCCACTTTTTGTTACTGTAAATAGTGCAGCAATGAACACAGGTGTGCATAAGTCTGTTCATATCAGTTCTATTAGGTCTCTAGGGTATATGCCTAGGAGTGGGATTACTGGCTCACTGTTGCTGTTGTTACAGCCACTGTGTCAATCCATCCCATTAAGGGTCTTATTCCTTTTCACTGACCCTCTACCAGTGCTTCTCCACGCACTGATCTCTCCTGATAACATGTCCAAAGTATGTAAGATGAAGTCTCGCCATCCTTGGTTCCAAGGAGTATTCTGGCTCTACTTCTTCCAAGATAGACTTGTTCATTCTTCTGGTAGTCCATGGTATATTCAATATCCTTTGCTAGCACTATAATTCAAATGCATCAATTCTTCTTCAGTCTTCCTTCTTTACTGTCCAGCTTTCGCATACATATGAGGCAACTGAAAACACCCTTGCTTGGGTCAGGCACACCTTAGTCCTCCAAGTGACATCTTTGCTTTAGAATACCTGAAAGAGATCTTTTGCAGCAGATTTGCCCAATGCAATACATCATTATGCTCATCAAAGAATTCATTAAAATAGCACACAGACAACGTACAGACCAGGAAAAAAATCTTCAGAAACGATTTCTTCAATAAGGGTCTAATCTCTAAAATCTATAGACTATTGACTACTGCTTCCATTGACAGTGGGTTCAAGTAAAATGAAATTCTCGACAACATTAGTATTTTCTCTGTTTACCATGATATTGCTTATTGGCCCAGTTGTAAGGATTTTTGTTTTGTTTATGTTAAGGTATAATCCATATTGAAGGCTGTAGTCTTTGATCTTCATCAGTAAGTACTTCAAGTTCTCTCCACTTTCAGCAAGCAAGGCTGTGTCCTCTGCATATTGGGGGCTGTTAATGGGTCTTCCCCCAATCCTGATGCTGTGTTCTTTACATAGTCCAGTTTCTCAGATTATTTGCTCATCATACTGACTAAGTATGGTGAAAGGATACAACCCTGATGCACACCTCTCCTGGATTTAAACCATGCAGAACCTTTGTTCTGTTCAAACAACTGCTTCTTGACCTATGTACAGGTTCTGCAAGAGCACAATTAAGTGTTCTGGAATTTCCATTCTTCGTAATGTTATTCATAATTTGTTATGATCCACACAACTGAATGTCTTTGCATGGTCAACAAAACACAGTTAAACATCTTTCTTGTAGTCCCTGCTTTTGGCAAAGATTCACCTGACATCAGCAATGATATCCCTTGTTCCATGATCTCCTCTGAATCCAGCCTGAATTTCTGGTAGTTCCTGGTTGATATACTGCTATAACCATTTTTTAATTTATCATCAGCAAAATTTTGCCTGCATATGATATTGCTCAATAATTTCTGCATTCTGTTGGATCACCTTTCTTTGGAATGGGCACAAATATGGATCTCTTCCATGCTGAATCATAGGGTAGTTCTACTTCTACCTTTTTGAGGAAGCACCACACCATTTTCCATAGTGGTTGTACCATTTTATAATCCCACAAGCAATGGATAAGGATTCCAATCTCTCAAGGATATAACTGAAAACTCAGAATTAAACCCAGTCATCTATGGACAACTGATTTTTGACAAAGGTTCAAAGTCCATTCACTGGGGCAGAAACAGTCTCTTTAATAAACGGTGCTAGCAAAACTGGATATCTACCTGCAGAAAGATGGACCCATACCTCACACCATACACAAAAAGTAACTCAAAACAGATCAAAGACTTAAATGTTAAATCTAAAACCATAAGATTTCTGGAAGAAAACTATGGGACCTAATCTTTCATAAAAATCAGATAACAAACATTATAAATGCATGAATAGAAGAAGACAAAATAGATAAATGGGACCTCTTAAAAATTAAAAACTTATGCTCATCAAAGACTTCATTAAAATAGCACACAGACAACCTACAGGCTAGGAAAAAAATCTTCAGCAACAATTTCTTCAATAAGGGTCTAATCTCTAAAATCTACAGAAAACTACAACTCAACAACAAAAAGACAAGCAACCCAATCACAAAATGGGCAAAGGCCCTTCACCAAAGAGGATACCCAAGCACCTAACAAGTACATGAAAAGATGCTCACAATCATTAGCTATTAGACGCAAATCAAAACTACGAGATACCATCTTACCCTAGCTAAAATGACACTGATAAATAAAATAGATAACGACAAATATTGATGAGGATATGGGGAGACTGGAACACTTATCCATTGCTGGTAGGACTGTAAAATGGTACAATCACTATTGAAAATGGTACAGTGCTTTCTCAAAAAACCAGATATAGAACTATCCTATGATCTAACAATCCTACTCCTAGGTATACACCCTATCAAACCTGTTGCCATCGAGTTGATTCCAACTCATAGCAACCCTATAGGATAGAGAAGAACTGTCCCGTAGGGTTTCCAAGGAGTGGCCTGATGGATTCGAACATAGTGACCTTTTGGTTAGCAGCTGAGCTCTTATCCACTGTGCCACCAGGGCTTTGGTCTATACCCTAGAGACCTAAAAATAATGACACAAACAGACATACACACATCTACGTCCACTGCTGCTTTATTCACAATAGGAAATAAATGGAAACAAATGAAGTGTTCATCAACAGATAAATGGATAAGCAAACTAGTACATACATACAATGGAATACTACACAACCATAAAGAACAATGATGAGTCCTCAAAACACATTATAACATGGATGGACCTGGAGTGCACAATGCTTAGTGAAATAAGTCAAGCATATAAGGGCAAATACTGTATGATCCCTCTTATAAGGCGACAAGAATAGATAAATACAGAGAAAACAATGTTCACTGGTTACAAGGAAGGGAGGGTTGGGAAAAGTATGCCTTATATAGTAGAGACTAGTTGTTTTTCATGATGGGAAAAGTGGCACCAATTGTAGCTGTAGTGAGCAAAGCACAACCAAAGTAATAATGAGCATTTGACCACGTATGAATGGGTACACGCAAACTGGAATAAGACTAGGTACAGATACACACATAGGTGAAAACTGAAGTATCTATTAAAAAAAAAAGAAAAAAACTGCCATCAAGTTGATTTTGACTCATAGCAACCCTATAGGACAGAACAGAACTGCGCCATAGGGTTTCAAAGGAGCGGCTGGTGGATTCCAACTGCCGACCTTTTGGTTAGCAGCTGTAGCTCTTAACCCCTGAGCCACTGGGGCTCCAGAAGTATCTACAGATATGTGTAAATAGGTAGCCATAAATAGAAACGTATGGCTGCAGGCACGTATATTCACTGAAGACACAAATACAGATATTCCTCAGACATAATCAAACACCTTCCAAGATCGGTTTTGGGTTTGAAGGCTTAGGACCATATAGTCTCATGGGACAACTCAGTCAAATGGCATAACATAATTCACAAAAATCATGATCTGCAACCTAGTGAAGTGAATACTGTCTGAGGTCTTAAACGCTTGACAGGAGCAAAACAGTAAGAAGGTAACCAAAAGTGCAGAGTAGCAAGAAGTCTACAAGAGCTACAACCTCATCTAACCTGAGACCAGAAGAACTAGACAGTGCCTGGCTACCACCACTGACTGTTTTGAATGGGACCACAATAGTTGGTCCTGGATAGAATGAGAGAAAAATATGGAGAACTCAAATTCTTATTAAGGAAAAAAAGCCAGACAAACTGGAACAGCAGAGAACAGAAGGCTCCTGAGGCTATCTCCCTGAAACACTTTTTAAACTTCGAACTGAGCCTACCCCCTGAGATCACCTTTTAGCGGAAGAGCAGAGTACCACACAAAATCAAGGATATTACCCATAAAATCAGTTCCCTACTTAAAAAACATCAGTACAAGACCCAAAGGTCAACAATTTTTGAAAAGCAAAGATGAGAGGTTAAGGCAGCAGGGAAAACAGAGTACTGGAAAGAGAACAAACAGAACACAATTAAAGAAAACACTGACATATTGTGATAAATGTAACTAATGTCACTGAACAATTTGTGTGGAAATTGTCAAGTGGGAACCTAACTTGCTGTGTAAACTTTCACCAAAAACTCAATAAAATATTGTTTAAAAAAAAAAAAAAACTATCACTGAATAGAACTGACCATTAGTTTGTAGACTTTTTACAAATTTATGATTCAACCAAGGATGCCATTCCACTCTCTCCACTGCCCCCGTCACCCCTTTCTTTTTTCTTGCTTGGAAAATACTTCAAAGCCCAAATATCACTCACCTATTGTAGGCACTTTTCCTGATCCATGAATCAAAATATAACTATTCCCTCCTCTGTTCCCACAGCACTTTGGTGACATCTCTATCATTGCAGCTACCACCGTTCGACTTTGACTGGAGTTACATATGTTATATACGCAGTCTTTCTCATCTTACTGTGGACTCCTTGATTGCAAAAAGCTGCATCTTATTCACATTTTATATAAATTTAGAGAACTCCAACTTATACACTAAATTTGTTCCTTTAAGAAATACTTGTTGTTGTTAGGTGCCATCGATTCGATTCTGACTCACAGCGACCCTATGGACAACAGAAACACTTCCCACTCCTACACCATCCTCAAAATCACTGTTATGCTTAAACCCACTGCTGCAGCCACTGTGTAGAAATACTCACTGAAGGATATTTAAAAAATGTGTAAATAATATAAAATTTGTAATATATCTGCTATTTAAAGGAAAAGCTTTTTTTTTTTTTAATTAAGTTCTATATACAGGTGTTGAAAATTGGTTTTGATGCTGTCTTTTAAATTATAATACTTTAATGCTGATGAGGGTACTAGGAGACAGGTATTTTCAGACACTACTGGCTGGACTGTAAACAGGCACAATGTTTATGAAAGACAATCTGATAATGATTTTGTATGGAAAAACAGGTTGATTATTTGGCCCAACAAGGCCATTCCTATAATTTATCCTAAAGAATGAATACAAATAATAAACCAAAAGGCTGTTCTTCTTAAGTCATAGTAAAAATGTACACACTTCAAATATCTAATGAGAAAAAATTGGTTAACTGTGACATACTTATCAACATCACTGAAAACCATGCCTCACAGTTAAAAATCGAGGCATATCACCCAGGATGGTAACATTTTCCCAGTAGAATGCTGCCTAGTTTTTAATATCCAGGCTTTCTGTAATCTATGTATTACTCATTTTAATGCTTTTCAACCAATGTTTATAAAATAACCTGTTATATTTCCAGCTCCAAAACTCAATGTTTTTAACAAAATAATATACAGCAGAAAAGAAATTAAGCTTCATTACAACTATATCTGGTACAATGATAGAAGTGCTGCCGTTTTGAAAACTGAACTGAGTGTAAACAAAGCAGGCGTGTGTCAGATGTTGCTGGTGCTAAGAGAGCATCATAGCATCATGCCCAGTCTCTACCATTGGGCACACACACTAAACATACTTCCATAACATGTTTTGTGTTAAGCCCTTGATTTTGCTGAGTGATAAACACTGAGCGGCAAAAGTTGAGAAGGTGCTAAAAAACAAAAAAACATGGCAAAGGGAACAAAGTGAGTGAGAAAAAAATGACTAGAATATAAGAGATTATGTTACTACTTACAAAAGAACTGTTTGCTAATAATTATTAATTGGTCAGGAAGCCATGTTTTAAGCATTTTATATACAAACATGAGTTTGTTACTTAAATATAGGCATTTTAGTGTTTTAGAAAAGTGGTTGAATATTTTGGCTTATTATACAGTGAAACCTGTAAGAGCAGGAATTTGACAGATCTGTTATATTTTTCCAGGTCTCAGAAGTTTTCTGCATTTGACAGGGTGCAGTCTTGTTACTCTTCTATTACCTTCTATTAATTGAAAACACTTGCGTTTTCCTTCTCTGACAGGTTTCCACCTTACACAGGTTCCAGCTTTCCCAGGTTTTACTGTATGTGCATTATAATTTTTCAAAACTAAAATAATGGAAACCAGGTTCTCGGTAAGCATTTTTAGCACAATTCTGATTTTCATGAATGGATTATTGGTCTACAGTGGAAGATTTCTGCATATACAATTACATTGGAGGATAGGCTGTTAGGGTTTGACTACCAAGGAGTACAAGGGGATTTTTTGAGGTGATGGAAATGTCCTGTATCTTGATTAGGTTGTACAATTTCAGTAAACGGTTCTATTAGTTTTGACAAGCGCATACGGTCATGTAACAACCATGTGACTATATGTGCTTGTCAAAACTAACAGAACGTTCACTGAAATTGTACCACTTCACAACTTTTAAAGAGTTGTACTCTTAAAAAAGAGTAAATTTTGCCGTACATAAATTATACCTCAATAAACTTGACTCCCTGCCCTGCCCCACCCCCCAAAAGTGTTAGCATGGATGTAGAGAAACTAGAACTCTCTTATTCTACTGAGAGTGTAAACTGGTACAAATACTTTGGAAAACTCTTTAACTATAACTACTGAAGTCAAATGATGCTTAACTAGGACCCAACAATTCCAGTAACAATTGTTAAACCCCACAAAAATGCTTACTTGTGTGCAAAGAAGACATAAGAATGCGAAGAATAACATTTTAATAGCTAAAAGTTGGAAACAAACTAAATACACATTAAAGTATAAAGAATAAATAAAATGTGGGATAGTCATGAAACGGAATCATTTATAGTAATGAAAATAAGCAAACTATGCTTCATGTAAAAACAGGGATGAATTTCACAAATAAGCAAAAGGAAGCAGACACAAAAGAATACATGGCATATGATTCTGTTTATATAAAGTTCAAAACCAGACAAAACGAATCTATGATGTCAGGAGCAGTGGTTTCCTTTACAGCAGGGAGGGAATAATGATTAGGTGAAAGTGTGAGAGGTTTCTGGGATGCTGAAATTACGTGATCTGAACGGTACTTAGGTGTTCCTTCGCTTGATGGTAATTAACTGAGCTGCACACTAATTCGGCACTGGGTTTTTGGGTACACACTAATTATCTGAGCATTTTTCTGTATATACTTGAATAAAAACATTTATCACTAAAAAAAAAAAACAGTTTGCATCCCCTTTTCTAAAATGATGATGATGATAGATGTATACCATAATGTTCTAACTGGCTAACTTTGTGTACTGGGACTAAAGGTGATTTTGTTCTCATTAGAATTCTCTGATTTCTAAACTGAATACGTAATACAAATAATGAAAGTTAACAGGATATTCCTAGAACATCAATGTTTCTTAAAAATGTTTCATTAAGATATTGGTTTAATCAGAAAAAATGTATTTTATGCTATATTTCTATTAAAGAACATAATCTTCAAGTATCACTTTTTGTATGTAACTAACTTGTATGTTAAGAAAACACCATCTCTAGCAATTATGGATGCCATCTTAAGATGAATGTAAAACAGCAACATCTACAATCTTGAACTATGGTCAATCATACCATAACGCAAGGAGAGGAAAAAAGTCACTAATAGTTTCACTTTTTTACATGTGCTTACATTTAAACCAGGAAAATCTGGTGGCATAGTGGTTAAGTGCTACAGCTGCTAACCAAAGGGTTGGCAGTTCAAATCCAGGCGCTCCTTGGAAACTCTATGGGGCGGTTCTACTCTGTCTTATAGGGTCGCTATGAGTCGGAATTGACTTGACAGCACTGGATTTGGATTTGACATTTAAACCAAAACCAAACCAAGCCCATTGCCGTCAAGTTGATTCCGATTCATAGCAGCCCTATAGGACAGAGTAGTTAACTGTCCTATAGGGTTTCCAAGGAGCAGCTGGTGGGTTCGAACTGCTGACCTTTTGGTTAGCAGCTAAGCTCTATACCACTTTGCCACCAGGGCTCCTTACATTTAAAGCACTCTTGAAATACCTGGTGACTGCTAGTTCCCAAAACAGTTTTGAGTCAAATGCCATTTTCCTAACATAAAAAAACTACATGATATTACTAACCCTCATCCTGTCTCCCAAAAGAAATGCTCTGACCATCTCAAAACAAAAAAACACACTATAAAGGAACAGAGGAAAATGTTTTTTAAAAATCCAAAGCACAGTAAAACAATTTATCTGCCTTTGTAGTTTGAAGTCTGTCAGAATCTCTGATTTATAATCTAGCATGATATAAACCATATGGAACTTTTTTAAGTTTAATCCTTTAAAAAAAAAAATGGAACAAAGTTAAAAAAAAAAAAACTCCATCAAAATCATTCAATATTTATGAAGACTAATAACTGGCTTTAAAAAAACAATGAAACATAATAGAATTCACTTGTCTCAGTAAAACTCTAGATTCACATATCTGATTTCCAATCAGAGAATTCTAATGAGAACCTACAATAAGCCTGACACTGTATTAAAGCATAAAGCATAAAGGGAAAAAAATGAGTAAGAAACCTAGTATCCAGTCAGCACCAGCTTGACAGCAATGGGTTTGGTTTGGTATCCTCAGAGGGCTAAATCCTGTCTCACACACTCACACGAAAACATGAGACAAATAAACGGTGATCTGTGAAAGAGGAGGGAGCACTGTGAGTTCAGATCCTATACAACTCTTTCTCTGATCAGGTCCATATATGGTTCCAAAAACTTTATTCCATGTGTCCCAATGCCATCCCTAAAGTGGTGTATCACAAAATGGTACATGGAGCACTGACGATGTGAGGAATAGTTTTAAGCACAGCATAGAAAAACTTAAAAAAATAATTTAATAGTTGTCTATATTAGGAAAATATATAACTAGCACTTAAACTGGGAGTTTGCTTTAAAATGTCATATTGATGAGACAGATATACAATCAATAAAGTTTAATGATCACCCTACTCAAGGGACTATTGAAGGGAGAGGAAGTGAAGGAGGGAAAAAGAAAAAGCAGCTTCTGTCACTTAATGATGATCTATACAAATTATCACATTTAAATCTCACAAAAGCATAGTTATTATTCACATGATTTTACAGATAAGGAAATTAAAGCTCAAAGAAGTTAAGTTCCTTACTCAAGCAATAAAGCTAAGCAGACGTGCACCCACACTGCCTCTCCAGCTCCACAACGGTACACAACCCCCTAATGACTCTAGCCCCAAATTAATCTTTCCAGATTTCTTTCCCACTCTCCATCCTCATCCACAGAATTCTCTATCCAAAACAACATAACCAATAGTAAAAGAACATACAATTTTAGGGTTTTTTTTTTTTTTGCCTATTTTGTGTTTTGGCTTTTCTACCTTCTATTCAGGAGCCCTGATGGCACAGTGGTTACATGCTCAGCTGCTAACTGAAAGATCGGTGGCTCCAAACCACCAGCTGCTCCATGGGAGAAAGATGTGGCAGTCTGCTTCCATAAAGAGTACAGCCTTGGAAACAACCATGGGCACTTCCACTCTGTCCTATAGGGTTGATGGCAATGGGTTTGGTTTTTGGTTTACTTTCTATTCATCTTGGTACTGGGTCTGCATTTCTTTGTTTTTTTTAATTGTGCATTAGGTCAAAGTTCACAAATCAAGTCAGTCTCTTATACAAAAAGCCATACACACCCCACCATGTACTCCCAGCTGCTCTCCCCTTAATGAAACAGCACACTCCTCTCCATCCTGTATTCCCCGTGTCTATTCAACCTGCTCCCGGCCCCCTTCCTTCTCATCTCGCCACCAGACAGGAGTGACCCACATAGTCTAATGTGTCCACCTGAGCCACGAAGTTCGCTCCTCACCAGCATCATTGTCTATCTTATAGTCCAGGCCAATCCTGTCTGTAGAGTTGGTTTTGGGAATGGTTCCAATCTTGGGCTATCAAAGGGTCCGGGGACCATGACCCTTAGGGTCCCTCCAGTCTCAGTCAGACCATTAAGCCTGGTATTTTTACAAGAATTTAAGATTTGCACCCCACTGTTCTCCTGCTCCATCAGGGATTCGCTGCTGTGTTCCCTGTCAGGGCAGTGATGGTGGCAGCTGGGCACCATCTGGTTCTTCGAGTCTTAGGCTGATGGAGTCTCTGGTTTATGTGGCCCTTTCTGTCTCCTGGGCTCATATTTACCTTGTGTCTTTGGTGTTCTTCATTCTCCTTTCCTCCAGGTAGACTGAGACCAATTTATGCATCTTAGATGGTCACTTGCTAGCATTTAAGACCCCAAAAGCCTCTCACCTAAGTGGAATGCAGAATGTTTTCTTAAGGAATCTGCATTTCTTGATTTCCCCCTAAAAAATAACCTCTCCTAAGCTTTTAGTCTCTTATGGTTCATTCCTTCATTTACTAAACTGTTTATTTGGCAGGCATGCTCAGATACTTCAGTGAATAAACTGTCACTATATATACATATATATATTTTTTTATTTAAGGTGCCCATAATCTTTTGAGGAGACAGGAATGGCATTATAATACAATGCAATGAGAGTTTTACAAAGTCCTGGGGGAACAAAGAGGACTAGCTCTGCTACAGCACTGAAGGAGCACTTCCCAAAGAAGGCTACCTGTGACCGGGGTGTGAAGGTCAATGACAGATCGGCAGTGACAGGGAGGAAGCCATTCAGTGTATGGAATGGCATCAAACAAAGATGGTCACGTGTGAACCTTTGGTGTACCTGGAGCTTCCACTGAAGATGTGAAGTGCGATACAGCTGGAAAGAGGTCAGGCTGTGAGGAGCCTCAAGACAGGGCTTCTCAAGGTCAACTCCACTGCCCTATTCTGAAGGATTACATATAAGACAAAATGCAAATCCTGTCTTCTGTTCTTACAAATGAATGACATACAAGCATATAAACTTTCATTTTCATTTTTACCTATGATTAACACCTACCTAAATTAACTTTAAAAAAGGAAACCCTGGTGGTATAGTGCTTAAGAGCTACGGCTGCTAACCATAAAGGTCGGCAGTTCGAGTCCACCAGACACTCCTTGAAAACCTTATGGGGCAGTTCTGCTCTGTCTTATAGGGTCGCTATGAGTCGGAATCGACTCAAAGGCAAGGGGTAATATTAACTTACTAAGGAGCCCTGGTGTTGCAGCGGTTAAGCATTAGGCTGCTAAACAAAAAGGTTGACGGTTCAAACCCACCAGCCACTCTGTGGGAGAAATATGTGGCAGCCTGCTTCCCTAAAGATTTACAGCCTTGGAAACCATATGGGGCAGTTCTACTCAGTCTGACAGGGTAGCTATGAGTCGAAATCAACTCGACGGCAACAGGATATTAACTTACTAGGTGGTTATGGGATAGTGTATTTGGTTACTGGAGTTTACAGAACACCTAATCTCCTACCAAAAGGTCTGGCTGCTCTGCAATGTTGGCGTTGCACAGCCCCCGTGCACATACATGCACGTATACAGATGTTCGGAGTTCCTGTAATCTGGGAGAAGGATGTTCTGTTATCAGTGCACTCACCATTTTGTTTTGAATTGGTCATGGTCTTTGAATTATGCATTTCTAGTTTTTTAAGTTATAAATTTCCATTAGCTTCATAATGATCAATTAAGACAACTATGAGTTCTCTGGTTAACCCTAACAAACACAATGATGTATAACTGATAAGATCACATGACTAAAGATAACCTTCCCCGCCATAAAATAACCAATCAGTAGTATATATGGGAAGCTCAAAGACCTCTGAATTCTTCAGATAAGACACACTTTCCTGGCCATGAGGACAAGAGTCTCACCACTACAAACTGTCAAAGACTATAACTAGAACTGATTACCTACCCTCCCCCTCAGAGATCATCAGGACTAATCACATTATGCCTATGCCCTCGTTTACCTTGATCAGCAAAGAGGCCTAAAGCTGCCTCATCCTCAGTGCCATATGAATCTGTTTGTTTTGGTAATATAAAAATTTTAGGGGGGAAGTCTGTACATCCCCTAAACTGACACAGTTTCCCACACCTCTCCCTTCCTGTCATGCCCTCTGAAACACCCATCTTTCATCCAAAAAAAAAAAAAATCTACATTTTCAACCTCAACCTCTTTGAATACCCTTGATCTAACAAACCTAGGTGTCCCCTGAGAATAGTTCTTTCCCAGCCGCCTTTTCAAGTGCTGACTGTTCCTTCTCTACAACCCACAGAGATGTCTCTTCACGACCATTTCTAAACCATTTCTCCTCAAACATCCCAGCCACCTTGAAGCATGTCTCATCAGACTATACCACCCATCAATCCTTCTTGCTATAGTCATTTACAGACATCCTGGTCATACTCTTGCTCATTTTGTGAAAGCTTGAGCACCTGGCTCAACCCCTCCACACATGCTTTACATGTCAACAGACAAGCCACTCAACAATATGGTCTCTACGTCCTTGATCTGTTTTCTCACTTCTTCTACTTTACCACATCTACCTATTCCCAAAGCAGCAACTAAAAGAAAGCAAAAGTCAGTTCAGAGCAGAAGAAAATTCAATTCCAAGGAACTTGGGAGATTAAGTGTATGCCTACATTTACATAATTTCACTGTACATTCTTAATGACAGAAACCTTCATGGCATCTCACAGCCCCAAAATAAAGCAAAATGTTAGGCAGGGCCATCCCATTCCAGCTTTCTGCTGCCATGACCTGGATGCTTTCCCAGAAAAATACAATTAGAAAAGTTACCATTGTTAAGTTTCTTAAGAAAATAAAACCCTAGCAGGGACAGAAAAAGGTAAGGAAGAAAGAGAATAAATCCATCTTGGTAGAAGTCAAGTTAGTGGCCAGTACAGTAAAAGCAGGGTCAACATGAGGGGAATGTCTGGAGTGAATGCTAGTAATGTTGTTTCTTAATCTAAGTGCTCATTACACAGGTGTGTAATTTATACACTGATAATTTTGCAATTTCCTGTACATCATGTTACACTTATATAAAAACTTTAGGGGGAAAGTCTAACAAAATTATTATATTTGGTATAGATGGAATTGAACTGATTATTCATTTGCCTTAGTATATATTGAAGTTACTCTCATATCTTTTCTAATAAAAGGCTGTATTCATATATACAGTAATAATGAGAAGTTGTACTACCCATTATGACTGCTTGTCTATTTACATATTTTATGTTCTGAGCACGTAGGTATTATTTTAAGCAAATTACAAATTATTACACAAATTTCTATCAAGCTGTGTCAGTCAGCAATCTACTGCCACTCAGCTCCAAATGCATCCTTCAATACATGCCCTGTGATGAACAATGAAATTCTTCTAAGCATTTCTCCTGTAAATTGAGCACAATGTTGAGCACAATGTTTGGTTTCTCAGTAGAGGATGTTGGAGGGACATGGCAGGAAGAAGAGGCTACCTGCAATATCCAGCGTGGGTCACAGTCCCAGAACACTGTTGCTCTGTGACCTTCTAGTCTTGATCTGTCTGCCCTCTGACATGGAAACCAGAGTCCCATATGGCCAGTTGCCTGTGGGACTCCCTAAGCAAACTCCCACCACACACCAACCTTATCTGTCACTGATTGCCTGCTTCCCCACCTGTACTCCAGAGGGTTGCCTATTGTTTATCTAGTAACTCCAGGCCAGCTCCAGCCTAGCTAAACCAGCAAACTTTTCTGCTATGCAATGGCTGAACAAGGCCTGAACACCTTCGAAATGTGTCCTTCCTTGATTACTCTGTCTCAACCCTAAGCTTGTTGTTCTGTGTCATTGACTCCATCCTGACTCATAGTGACCCTATATGACAGGGTAGGACTGCCCCATAGGGTTTCCTAAGCTGTAATCTTTATGGGAACAGATCTCCAGGTCTTCTATGGAGTCACCAGTGGGTTTGAACTACCAACCTTTCGGTTAGCTGCCGAGCACTTAACCATTGCACCGCCAGGGCTACTCTTATCATAGTTAATAATTCTTTATATTAAACTTCCCCTGTTTAGCTTATTGCTTTGTTTCTATCCCTTGACTGGAAACAGACTGTTATGCAGATGTCAAAGGATAATAAACGCTACATAACATTTCATGGGACATACCTAAAATAATTAACCAAAAGTAGTTTGGAACAGTGGTACATTAAAGTAATAGTATCTATGCACAGTTCAAAAAATAAATCTGATGAAATAAAGAAACACTAAGTAGATCCAACAGATGCTTGACTCAATATATGGCTATCTATAATTTAACATCTTTTCCTCAAAATCCCACCCCTCTCCAATAACCAAAACCAAACCCACTGCCGTTGAGCCAATTCTGACTCATAGCGACCCTACAGAACAGAGTAGAACTGCCCCATAGAGTTTCCAAGGAACGCCCAGCAGATCTGAACTGCTGACCTTTTGGTTAGCAGCTGTAGCACTTAACCACTACGCCACCAGGGTTTCCCCCTCTGCAATATATACACACAAATACAAATGATGCCTACAACTGGGTTGAGCAAACACTCATCCTGCCCCTTCACACCCCCCCCCACCCCCACCTAAACAAAACTGGGAACCACTGCATTATAGGTGAAAGCACACTGGGTGCAGGTCAGACAGATCTGGGTGCAGATCTAGGTTCCACCAGACTAACCATGTGAATGTGGTCTTTATACTTACTATCTCTGTCTCCTCCTCATTTTCTCTTCTATACAATGTAGATAATACCGCCTGGACTTTTGAGAAAAAGACTATATATATAATTATACACATACACATAATCATCTAACACAATGCACACTACAAAACAGTCACTCAATAAAGGATTCTAAAATGGTTATAATTAACATCCTCGTCTCTCATTTTACCTGTACATCTCCAGTATCAATTTGAAGTCTGCTCAAATGCCCCGCCTCTTACAGGTAAGCTAAGCATCACAATTTCTGAAGTCTTTTCTTTAATTACAAAAACCCAGTTTATACCTTTTAGACAATTTGCCCTCATTGCCATGTTCTCAGTTTTGGGGGGCTTGTTTTGCTTTGTTTGTTATGCCTTCAAAAGAGGTTTTTGTGGGAGGAAAAAATTCAGAGGTTTGTCTTTACTTTCAAAATTAATATTGTATTTATTGAATTTATCAAAGTTGCAACTTAAAATACTTCAAACTTTTATATTTACTATTTTACTATTTATAAACCACTTTTAAGAAGTCCTTCCTTTAATTGTTTTGTCCTCATTTATCAAACTTTGTTAACAAAATTTCTTTAAATATTTTAAACTGTATTTTATAACTTTATTGTATTTGAATTTTATAAATCAAATAATACATATGGTGACTCCTAAATTTTCTTAACTATTCCAATACTGTACATACACTTCGTAAAATCTGAACATAAAATCTTAAAAATGCAAATCGACTACTAAATCACACATTGTAAACTAGACTCTCCATGTTAGTCTGTTAATCAAAAATATTATATATGGATTTGTTTAACTTACTGGTGGTTAGGGTGGATATTGGCTGGTAAAGACCACAAGGGAGTCTTCTGGGGTATGGGAAATGGTCAGTATCAGTTTTAAAACCCAAGCATGTATCAAAATCACCTGGAGAAATTGTTAATAACAGATTTTAAGGCTTCACACCCCCAGTTTCTATTTCAGTAGATCTGGGACAAGGCTCAAAAACTTGCATTTCTAACAAGTTTCCAGGTGATGCTGATGCTGATACTGCTGGTCCAGGGACCCAATTTGGAGAACCAGTGCTCTATATCCTGTTACAGTGGTAGTTACATGAGTATTTAACCCATCGTTGTTAAGTCGATTCTGACTCATAGCGACCCTACAGGACAGAGTAGAACTGCCCCATAGGGTTTCCAAGGCTATAAACTTCAGGGAAGCAGACTGTTACATCTTTCTCCTACAGCATGGCTGACCTTTTGTTCAGCAACCAAATGCTTTAACCACTGTGCCAAAGGGCTCCTTACATGAGTGCTTACGTGTATAAAATTTCATCATGCTGTATACTTTAATTTCTGTACTTTATCGCACACATTTTATACCTGAAACATTAGAAAACTTCAATGAAAGCTGTTTATAGTAAACCATACGCACTTGGAAAGAGAATTAGTGAACTAAAAGATAAATCTGAGGGAATTACCCAGACTGCATCTGAGGCAGAAATGGCAATTCTAAAAGAGAGATTAAAAGACATGAAGAACTGAATCAGAAGGTCCAACATACATCTGACAGGAATTTCAGAAGTAAAGAGAACAGTAGAGAGGTAACATACACAAGTTACCAGAAAATAGAGATTTAGTTATCTCCCCCACAACAGTCGCAGAACTACCTAACCCAGTGCCGTCAAGTCGCAGAACTAGCAGGCTTAAATCCAGGTTTCAGGCTTTTTGTAATATATTGGACCACCCAGAGAGGACAGAGGAAAAATCCAGTTGCCTCGGATGCTCCATTAGGCTCAAATCATATACACCCTGCCTCTCAAACTGGGATGCACACACTTCTGGGAACAGTCTGTGATGTGCGTGGAGGGATAAGCAAGGCCACAGACCAAACACAGTATTTTTTATTTACTTTGTTATTGAGAATATACACAGCAAAACACACATAAAAAATTCAACAGTTTCTACACATACAATTTAGTGACACTGACTACATTCTTGAAGTGCAACCATTCTCACCCTCCTCTTCTAAGTTGTTCCTCCTCCATTAGCATAAAATCACTGCCCCCGCCCCTTCCTATCTAATCTTTCAAGTTGTTGTTGTCAATTTGATCTCACATAGATCTTAAAAGAGCATAATGCTCAACGAAGACTTGTTAAGCTAAACTATTGTTTGGTTTTAAGAAGGCTTCAGGGAATATTTTTAGTTTAACGCTTAAAGATTATCTCAGGGCAACAGTTTCCCTCAGGACTCCAGGAAGTCTGTAGTCCATGAGAATCTACAAACACTATTTTCTTCCTAGAGCATTAATCTTACACAAAGATTTCAAGGAGGTTAGTTAAGTAACTTAATTGGCATATAATTGCATCTTCTTAGCAATAAAACAAATATGGATAAGTTTACCTAAGTAAGACTTAAAGTTTATAAGATAAAGAATTTATAAAACCTTAGCTTGTGTGAAGCGGCTTCTGATAAACTCCTAGAACCTTAAGGTCATACACTCATTTACCTAAATTTTTTTTTTTTTTTTTTTAAACTACTAAGGCTAGGTTTAAAAGCACTGTTAATGGCTCTGGAGCCCTGCTGGTGCAGTGGTTAAGGGCTCAGCTGCTAACCAAAAAGGTCCACAGTTCAAATCCACCAGCTGCTCCTTGGAAACCCTATGGGGCAGTTCTGCTGTGTCCTATAGGGTTGCTGTGAGTCGAATCAACTCAACAGCAAAGGGTTTGGTTTGGTTTTGATTAATGGCTCTAATTGCTTTCTTAACAATGTGTGAATTACTGTAATTCTCAGAATCAAGATCTGTTTAACAATACCAAAAGAAGATCCTCTGTGGAATTCACTACGTTTTTGTTGTTTCCTTTACTCTGAATTTAAATGTTTAATTTTGTGAAGAGTATGACAAAAGTATTAGGGAACTGAGGGCATAAACTGAGTACAGACAGAGAGAAGTACAAGGTTCTCTCTCATCCCACTCCCTTCTGGTTGCTATGAGGTTCTGATGATAACTTCTACAAACAGTTCATCCTAGAAAGCTAGTTTTCATTACCACTGCCTTGTCTTCACCAGTAATAGACCCAGGTAATAATGACTAAAGTTCAAAAGTAGGTGCAGCAAAACTATGTTGCTTCAGGATGTTCGAGAGCCAGGATCCTTTTCTCTTGTTGCTCCATTGTGTATGGTCTTCATTCCTAAGGTTATTCATAGCCCAGGATGGCTAAGCCAGCTCTAGCCATCACATTTTCTTCAAGAGAGAAATAAATAAGTACATTCGCTCCTTTTAAAAACACTATTTGAAAGTTTGCCCATACTTCTGCTTACATTTCACCAGTCAATTTCAACCATACCTGGTTGTGAAGGGAACTGAGATGTGTGGTCTATTCCTGGCACCTATGAGGTCGGCTAAAAACGGGAAAGGGAGGCAGCTAGCAGTCATTGTTATACCAAGTTTGAGTAAATCCTTTGAAATGTCCCAAATATATGCCTCTTCTACTTGAGATCATGGAACAGCGAGTTTGTCTTCCATGCCCTGTCTTTGAAGTTCTTTCTTTAACTTAGCTCAAGGAAAAACAACTGTGCCCAGATAAACGAGCGAGCTTAATTAACAACATGAGAATTGGCAGAAGTATGGGTAGACTTACCAAGACATCTCCCTTTGAATACGAGAAACAGGATGCCTCAAAACATGTGTTATTAATCACAGAGCCAAAGGAGGAGGAAAATAACTCTGGCTGTTCTACTGCAAGAACTTGCCTGCTCTCCTGATGTGAGCAAGTCAGGAACTGAAACTAATAGAAGTAACAGCTTAAACTGTACCTTTCTTTAAGAGGACTCGAATTTTTCGAATGTATAGCAATATGCCACTTTATTTTCATAACACACCCTAATGACAAGACAAAATGATATCTATACATCTTAAATACCTTCTATTTTAATATTCAGTTTGCTAAAATCTAAACGTACATGCACGTAAGGACAAAGACTGAAAAAGAATGAGAAAAAGTAGAAACAGACAATTTGGTACATTGGTAGAATTTACAACTAATCTTATATTTTTTAATTTCCCTAACTTACAATGCTCTTGGTGCAATAATGTTTTAAGGTTTTATGCACACACTCACACATACACTTATATACCTCACACATATTCAGAATACAGTATGGAAACAGATGGCATCATGAAAACATCACTGGCTTTGGAGCTATTCATCATTTTAAAGTCCAATCCTATTACTTACTAGCTGTGTAAGTTTATGAAAATTATGTAACTTCTGTAAAATAAGGGATCACAGTACTAGCCACTTACTTTGTCTCTTTGCTCTCATTTTCAACCCCTCCCATCTATTATCTGTATTACAGGGGATTAGAACCCTGCAAGCTACAATTTCCAAACTTCCTTACTGCTGGCTTCAGGTTAGGGTCTGACAATGGCAGACACTAGCAGAAGACTAGAAGGGGAAAAGAACGAAGAAGCTATTTTCCTTTCTGCTTCAGATGGGATCCCTGGCAGATGCAACCATGGGGTCCAATGGCTTTCTGCTCAGGTAGTAAGGTTCTCATGGTAGTGGAGCTGGCAGGGTCTCTTGCAATGCAAGGTACAAAGATATCCACCACCAAGTTATCTAGAATAGCAAAATATTGAAAACCTCCAAAATGACTAACAGTAGGCCGAAAGCTAAATACATTTGGGTGGATCCATATGCTATATCGGAGCCTGGTGGTGCAGTGGTTAAAGAGCTTAGCTGCTAACCAAAAGGTTGGCAGTTAAAACCCTCTATAATGTTCGAATCCACTATAATGAATTTACTATAATTGTTTAAGTACCATAGTGAGAGTGCCTTGGATAGGCATTTTGAGTGATTAAAAAGAAAATCTAATATATTAAATTTATAATGGCAGTTTCATATTTTTAATGGATTTAATTATCCAAGTTTAGAAATAAGACTTATTACATGAGACTCAGTCTGTTTAATTTGAGTTAACTGAAAATTAAAGGCGCCTTTGAAAGTAATTGCTAAAATTGACTCAATTTAATATTTGTAACTTGAGTCTAAAAGCTAAAGAAAAACTAAATTTGGAAACATTACTTCAATAAAGTATAAAAAAATTAGTATAAAACACAAGTAGCTGTCAATATTACTTTCTGAGCACAAAAGATGCCCTTAGACATGAAAAAATAGCATGACATCAATTTTGTATTACATACGAAATGCACATGTGCACAGGAGATATATCAAAATATTAACTATGATTATCTTTTTGTTGTTGCTGGGTGCCATCGAGTCAATTCCAAGTCATAGCGACCCTATGTACAACAGAACAAGACGCTGCCTGATCCTTCCCATTCTCACAATCGTTGCTATGTCTGAGTCCATGTTGCAGCCGTTGTGTTCATCCATGCGGTTAAGGGTCTTCCTTTTTTTCAATGACCCTCTGCTTTACCAAGAATGATGCCCCTCTCCAGGGACTGGTCTATCCTGAATAACATGTCCAAAGTACATGAGATGAAGTCTTGCCATCCTTGCTTCTAAGAAGGATTCTTAGCTGTACTTCTTCCAAGACAGGTTTGTCCATTCTTTTGGCAGCCTGTGGTATATCCAATATTCTTCACCAACACCATAATTCAAAGGCATCAGTTCTTCTTTGGTCTTCCATATTTGCTGTCCAGCTTTGCATTCATTATGAGACAACTGAAAATATCATGGCTTGAGTAAAGCGCACCTTAGTCTTCAAGGTGACATGTGTGCTTTTCAACACGTGAAAGAGGTCTTTTGCAGCAGATTTGCCCAATGCAATGCGTCTTTTAATTTCTTGACTGCTGCTTCCATGGGTGTTGATTGTGAATCCAAGTAAAATGAAATCGTTGATGTCAATATTTTCTCTGTTTATTGTCATGTTGCTTATTGGTCCAGTTGTGAGGATTTTTCTTTTATGTTGAGGTGTAATTCATACTGAAGTCTTTAGTCTTTGGTCTTCACCAATAAGTGCATCAGGTCCTCTTTACTTTCAGCAAGCAAAGTTGTGTCAGCTGCGTATCACCGGTTGTTAATGAATCTTCCTCCAATTCTGATGCCACTTTCTTCTTCGTATATTCCAGCTTCTCGGATTATTTGTTCAGCATACAGATCGAGTTAAGTATGGGAAGGATACAACCCTGATGTACGCTTTTAAACCAGGTAGTATTGTCTTATTCTGTTCAAACAACTGCCTCTTGGTCTATGTACAGGTTCCTCATGAGCACAATTAAGTGTTCTGAAATTCCCATTCTTCTCACTGTTATCCATAATTTGTAATGATCTACACAGTCTAATGCCTTTGCACAGTCAACAAAACACACGTAAACATCTTTCTGGTATTCTATGCTTTCAGCCAAGATCCATCTGATATGTGCAATGATATCCCTCACTCCACGTCCTCCCTCTTCTGAATCAGCTTGAATTTCTGGCAACTCTCTGTCGATGTACTGCTGCAACCATTTTTGAATTATCTTCAGCAAAATTTTACTTGTGTGTGATATTAATGACATTGTTTGATCATTTCCACACTCTGTTGGATCACCTTTCTTTGGAATGGGCACATATATGGGTCTCTTCCAAATTTCTTCCCATAGATGAGTGAGCATTTCCAGCATTACATCCATTTGCTGAATCATCTCAATTGGCATCCCATCAATTCCTGGAGCCTTGTTTTTCACCAATGCCTTCTGTACATCTTGGACCTTCCTTCAGTACCATCAGTATCTTTAGCCAACAGAATTATTTAATATTTTTTTAGTTTTTCTTTACAACTCTCTGTATTTTTCAATCTATTTGTGTTAAATGCTCCTACACATTAATACCTTGTTAATTCAATAAATTATAGGAAATGTTACCTTTATATAAGAAAAAAAATGCTGCCTGAGAGGGTTATAAATGATGAGCTTGACAAGCAAAAAAGAAGGCTAAACATCCTCGTTTAGCCTACTACTGTTTGACAGAAATATAATGAATGAGTCACATATAAAATTTTTATTTTTCAAAAACAGGTAAAAATAATTTTAATAGTATATTTAACTCAATATATCCAAATTACTACCATTTCAGCACATAATCAATATAATAAATATGCATGAATGAAATACATTACTTTTCATTGTATTAAGTTTTTGGTATCTGGTGTGTATTTTCAACTAGGAACACATCATTGCAAACTAGTTACATTTCAAGTATTGAATAGCTACAAGGGACGAGTGTCTACTGTGCTAGATAGCATAGTCCTGGGGGGAGGGAACTATAGAACCAAAGCTACAGAGGCACAGAAGCATAAGACAGCGCTGGAGAAGACTGAAGGACCACGTATATGGAGCTGAAGGTATTAGGCAGGCTGAATCCCAATTATGATGGTCATCATATACCACTAAAGGAGTTTAAATTTTATTTCATTACCAATGAGATTCACACGAAAAGAATACAAATAAGAAAACAGCACAATCAGGTTTTAGAAAGTTATTTTAAAAATTATCTCCAGCAGAAAAGTGTGAGGGAGACTGCAACAAGACAAGAGTTCAAATGTGAGATGATGAAGGCTAAGATTACAAGAGTAAGGGGTAGAAAAGAGATGACCTGGAGGTAAAATTCAGAAGAAATACCTGCTAATTTAGAATGTTTCTATTTTTATGGTGACTTATTTTCTTTTATTGTCACATACTGGCCATCTTTACCTCTAGGAAAGCTATAAATATCGACATAACTGTAAAAACTTCATTCTTGTTTGTATTTATCCAATGTGTGTAAAACTGAGCGCATATTCGGGTTGGGGGAAGAAAAGGGTGGCGTCAAGAACAGACTATGGAGTCCAAGCTTAGACAGCTGAAAAGATGTTGAGTTTTCTTAGCTAGGAAAAGGTGGAGTAGAATAATAGATTTAGGCACTTTGATAGCAACGGGTTTGGTTTTGAGTTTGAGGAGTCCGTGGATGCAAACATTTAAGTGCTAGACTACTAGCTGAAACATTAGCAGTTCAAACCCACCCAGAGGCACGTGATCTTTTCCAAATGGTCACAGTCTTGAAAATCCTATGGAGCAGTTCTACTGTGCACACATAGGGTCATTGCGAGTCAGAACTGACTGAACAGCAACCAACAACAGCAACAGAATACAGTACTAAAAAACACATGTGCCAGGAGATTAGAAGAGAAGTGGTTGCCAGCGATAATGAGCTGTGGTTATGTATCCCCAAGTAGTCCTTGAAGCCACAGGTATAGATAAAATCACCAATAAAGATGACATCTGACCTCATTAACTCTATATACCTATTTACAGTACTTAAGCATTCCACTGCCTATAAACCCACATCCATCATGTCTACAGGAAACGGCTATTTTCTGAGTGCTATTCTGCATTGCCAGAAAACCAGATAGCAGCAATAAAGGCTTAATTGTATTACTGTCCAACTCATTTGATAAGAATACCTCATGGATCCTGCTATGTACCTTTTACTTTATCACATGAAGAGTTACACAATGTTCCACTTTAAGTGGGTGATGCAACTAGTGACAGTCTGATCCTTCCATTGTAAAGTTTCCCACCAATTTTCTCCTAATGATTTTAGCATCACTTGGTAAGTGCCGCCCAAATTAATTTCATTAAAAAAAAAAAAGGGGGTTGTAAAATGGTGATAAAACCATGATACCATGAGGAAACTGGAATCTTCTGTAAAGAACCTCCTCTCAGGAACTAGGGCTTTTTGGTTAAAAAAAAATTGGTTACCTGATATAAAATCTGTACATTACAGGCAAGATAAATGGTTAATTCTTTTCTTTCACTGTCAATTTTCAAAGTAAGGAGTTGGTACCCTAAGCTAACTCCAAGAGTGACCAATTTGGGGGTTGTATTTTTTTTTTTCTTTTAGTTAATTGGTGTTGTTTGGTTCAATATTGTTAGTCTAAAACTGTTGTCTGTGTAACGTGGGATATATAATTATGGGATATTCTAATTCAATTATTCCCTAAGTCCTCGAGAACCAGAGCTTTGGGTATAGAAGAAAGGAAATGCAGTATAATATGAAAGAAGAAGACTTTTATTTCTAGGATTATAACAATTATAAAGAAATCCAAAGAGGCTGAAACATTCCCACTACGAGAGCATTACAAATTAAAATGCTGAAAAGTCAGCGTCCCATAACAAGGTAAAACTGAATATAAGTGATTATTATTTTCAAAACAAATTTAACTTCTGCTTTTAGAAGTTGCATTGAACACATGCATTTATTCACTTACCCTCCCAAGAGTCCTTTAAAACAAAATATAAAGGAGTAATTAAAAGTATAAAACCACAACCATAAAGAGAATGGGAATGGAGCCATAAGAGGATTACAGATTTTAACAAAGTTCTAGTAGAAAGTTAATAATATAGAAGAGGACAGAGACTTAAATTCTCATAAACCCGAAGCCAAACCTGTCGCCACTGAGTCGATTCTGACTAATAGCGACCCCACAGGACAGAGTAGAACTGCCCCATATGGTTTTCAAGGAGTCGCTGGTGGATGAGAGCTGCCGACCTCTTGGTTAACTGCTATAGCTCACCACAGTTCTCAACCACTGTGCCACCAGGGCTCCTAAATTCTCATAGAAGGGACCATAATAAAAGCAAAGTCTATCTACCCAGCAAAATCCTTGGCAAGGGTCCAGAATTACAGTAGGCATACCAAAGGGAACAGGAGTGAGATGTAGGGCTGAAAACAGAGATTTATCAAAAATCTTTTGGCAAAACAGTTAACCCTGATATAATGTTACTTTACTAGTCTTTAGCCATCCAGATTTTCATGACTGGTCAAATCACTGTCAGAGGCTAAATGGCATTCACCGTTTTGACAACTATTTAGTACTTCCCACAACCCAGGCTCTCTGCTAATGTGCTGGGGGTATAGGTATAAACAACACGAAATTCCTGCTCATAAGACTTCCTTCACATCCTAGCAGAAGCCTAGACAGTTTAAGAATGTAGGGCAACTCAGAAAAATAAATGGTTCTACACAGATACCATCCTCTTTACACTCTCATTATCCATTCCATGTGACCCTACTCCAAAACTACACCTACCACCCCAGACCCTGGCTCCAAGTTCACATACTCATGACCATGATGTTTCTCCTGGAGCCACCACTGCTTCTAGCATCATGACCACCCAGAGATGGAAGCAGTTCTTCAGGTCAGGGCCACACACAGCAGCAAACTAAGGCCAGGAAAGGAAGTGGCTAGTAAGCCAAGAGCAATGAAGAGGGTAAGAACAATGAGGAGGAGGGAGAGAGATGGGACAGGAAAAGGAAACTGAAAGCAAAATAAGACAGGTCTAGAAATGATCTTTAAAAATAAATAGATAAGCCCATAAATTTTTATTTACTCACACAGTATCATCTCTTAAGCAATATGATTATATAAACAGGTAAAATTATTTACTTAGAAATGTCCCTGGAAAGCTTTATACTTTGGAATTATTAGTATTGAAAAGACCTGCTTTCTTAAATTTAGTATCTGTTGGTCCATCTATACTCTCTAAATAAACTGGGGATAGGGGTTGGTTTACATCAAAAAGGTATTGGAAAAATAATTTAAAAAAGGTATTGGAAAGCATTTTGGAAAGACAAGTTTAAAACATATCAATATTCATCCTCAATTCACAGCACCAGGAGCTACAAATAATATAGTACATGATAGCTCAACTTGACTTGCTTTAGCACCAGTCAAATGGCCTTACAAACAGTACTGATAGCTAGCAATGCTTCCAATTTGATGAAGTAATAGTTAAGGGTGCTATGGACGTCGCCATTAAATGTGAATTTATCACCCATTTTAATAATCTAGAAAAGAAGGGTGAATTATCATAACACTATTGATAATTTTGCCAGCAGAAAGGCTGAAGAATAAATATGTTAGCCTAACACTGTTAGGAACATGAAGCACAGAAGACAAAAATATTTAAGGTGTTTGGAATAAAGAAATGAACACAGATGAGAGGAAAAAAAAAATATATATATATATATATGAGGCAGATAAATGGTAACTAATGAATCTTCAGGATCTACCATGTGCTAGACACTTAGTCACTACTTTTTCAAATGTCATTTAATTGTAATTAAAGCCCACGGATTCTAATTTCAAATTTTTACAATGAGGAAATTAGGGTTCGGCAATGGTAAGTAACTTGTTCAAGGTGACACAATAAGTGAAAGGCAGAGCCCGGTTTCCAGCTCAGACCTGTCCAATGCCAAAAGCCATATTCTCTTCTAATCCACTGTCCTGCTGGTGAGGAAAGGAGGTGACAGGAGATGAAAATGGCCAGCTTCTTTCTCTGTCATTTTCCTAGCCTCTGTCAAGTATGGGATGCCTATGGCCTTGCAGGAATTAGTCTGGAGGCTGCTAGGCATCATAGGGAATGGAACCTCTCTCTCCACTACTCATCAGATTGAATGTGATGGGCCTTCGAGGACCATGGTCTGGCTCACAAAGACTATGAACAAGTGCAAGAGCAGAAAAATGAGAAGACATTTACTGAGCGCTTATCATAATCCTACAAAGAATTATCATGATATTTTTACAGATGGGAAAAGGCTAGGAGAGGTTACAATGCTTTCATAAGGTTATAGAGCTAATTGGCTTACAGTGGGGATTCAAACCCAGGCCTGGTCAGACCCCATGTTCTTCAGAAGCTAGCTCATCTAGCACATCTAGAAGAATTAAGGAGGTTCAAAAACAGAGCTTTTTAAAGGACAGATTGAATTTTACAATAGTAATTCATCCTTGTGGTGATTCTATTTTTTTCCCAACATTTTATTATGAAAATTGTTAAGCATATAAAAAAGTTAAAGGAATTATGTAGTGAATACCCATATACTCACCATTTAGATTTTACATTAACATTTTGTTCCTGTGATAACATACCTATCCATCTATGCAGCCCCTCTGCTCACCCATCAATGTATCTTATTTTATTAATGTATCTCAAAGTTACAGAAACATAATGATTCTATTTTAACAGAAAAGTCTTCAAATAATTCATAATGCTACACTTTAAAAATTAAAAATTATTCATTCATATAAAAAGGCAATCTCAAAACTATACCAGCTATAAATATATCAGGTTTTTTTTTATCATTCACAAGTTGTCACCTTGAATAAATTTAAGTTTTTAATTTACTCTGAACATTCATGCTGAAATTAAAGTAAATTGAAACAGCTGCTTAATAAAAGTTATACTCACTTGACTGGGACAGAATTTAACAGTTTTAAAGTAAATCAGTTTTAACTGCTTCGTTTTTCAAAAATCAGATTTACATTCTCAAAAAATTAGAATTCTATAATTTAAATAATTTTAAACATTTGTATTTTAAAATACTTTTAAAGTCCACAATAAAATGGTTTACATTACAAAAGTCTCAAAAATAGATTAACTCGTTGGTACCAGATAAACAACACTTTTAACAAGCCTGAGAAACTGACTTTTAGGATTTCATCTGAAATTGATTATTTTATTCTATATCTTTCCTGGTGAATATGAATAAATTCATTCCTCAACTATTTATGACATAAAAGAGGCCAACAATCTTCCTTTCAAATCTGGTAAGCAGGAAATGAGAGTAGAGGGCCAGTATATTGACTCTCAAAGGCATTTCTGGAAACCAATTTAAGTTACAAGGACAAAAGGTAACAAGCCAATACTGTGTTTTGACACTACATTACTTCCAATGAGTATTATTTAATAAACGCCTTTTTAAAAAGTCTAAATTCTGAAACGATACTTTTGTTAGAGAGTAAATGAAATTAAAATAACTTACATTACTACTTTACAACTAAATACGGTCATCGTGCGCTCTAGATATCATTCTAAATCCTCAAGGTATCCCTGCAAGAAACAACTACTAGGAAATAATAAACCGAAAATAACTATTTTATGTCACAAAATGAGTTCAATCCAGAAAAAGGAAAAGCAAAAAAATATAATTCTTTCACCTGGTATATAAAATCTACCAAATCATTCCAAATAGAAATGAACTACATTACTGTTTATAAAGCATCACCTGTTTTACAAGTTCGAAGTGCTTTAATTAGATATGTTATTTTCACAACTATGCCTGAGTCCCCCATACTTTTCTCTTAGTGTAGTTTTTTCTTTCTCCCTATGAGTAACTCCAGAAAATGCCAAAAACAAAGAGAAAAACAACTGTCAGGTAAAATAAATTACAATGACTGCATACCATATCTATCACAATGAATTCAATAATTTTCTCAATAACAGCAACTGGGAGAAATATGAGTTTTAATCTGTAAATTCTACTTTCTTAAATTCTCTCTACAGCATTTGCCTAAACAAAGAATCACAACTTTGGCCTTATAATTTGGCTGCAACACCCATCACTGCTAGCAGCAGGAAAAAAGAAAAACATTTTTGATGGCTCATTCAAATGGAAAAACCATATATCAGAAGTTATTGTGTAAGATCTCAGTACTTATGATGGAAAGTGCAGCTTAGCAGAACACATGTAATTAGGCTTGACTCTTTAAAATATCGAATACTCAGTTATAATCACATGACAGCTTTGTATTACAACTAAAAACACACAAGAAACTTCAAATTCAACCCTTCCTCATTGCACCCATTTTTTAGGCATATGGGGCAATTAAAATGCTTGAAAATATATTAAAAGTTCAAGGTCAAAGAATTAAGACTAGAATCAAAATCAAAATAACTTATTTCTCCCCATCCCATCAAATTTTCAACATTCTTTTATGATGATCTGAAATCTCATATAAATGTACATATCAAATGCCACATATTTTCATAATTTACATTAAAAATCTGAGTAAACTTGTAAATTATAAGGTCATTGATTTTTTTCTATTCTTCAGTATTTTTTAAGCAAAAGTTATCTTCAAACACTACTCTGTAACCATTTATTGAGTACCTTATGGACTCAAAAATACCAATGATTACAAAGATGGTGCAGGATGGGCAATGTTTTGTTCTGTTGTATATGGTGTCGTCAGGAGTCCGAGCAGACTCAAGGCAACTAACAACAACTAGGTGCCAGGCTCTTTACTGTACGTTTAGTCATTTTATCACCTCGGCAGCCTTGTTTACAAAGGAAGGTATTATCCTTGTTTTATCATGAAGTTAATAGTCCAAAAACACACAATAAATGGCAGATCTGGCACTCAATTCTAGGTCTCTCAAAAATCAATACCCATAGTCCTATATTTCTACCACTTCCATTAGTATGAAATTGTCATAACCTGTAGTCAAACTCTCCAAAGGAAAATATATCTGGTAAACCCCAAAATCAGAAAAGAAAAATAACCTGTTTTGATCACAGAATTGTTTTTTGAAATGCCTTTTTTTAAGGAATCAGTGAGAATGGAACGGGCTGTGACTCATCTACTTTGGCTACAACCCTCACCACCAGAGTTGCAGGTTAAAACCTAAAATGACTAGAGCTGAAAAGTGCCTTAGTTATCAACACACAAAAGAGATCAGCAGCTTCCTGTCTTGGTTATTTAATGCTGCTGTAACAGAAATACCACAAGTGGATGGCTTTAACAAAGACAAATTTATTCTCTCACAGTCTAGGAGGCTAGAAGTCTGAATTCAGGGTCCCAGCTCCAGGTGAAGCCTTTCTCTCTCCGAAGACTCTGGGAGAAGGTCCTTGCTATCAATTTTCCTTAGTTGAGGAGCTTCTCCACACAGGAACCCCAAGTCCAAAGGATGCGCTCTGCTCCCAGAGTGGCTTTCTTGGAGTATGAGGTCCCCCTGTCTCTCTGCTCACTTTTCCCTTTTATATCTCAAAGAGAGAGTCAACAGCAGTGGTGGGTTTAATCTTGTAGATTGAGTCCTGCCTCATTAACATAACTGCCACTAATGCCATCTCATTAACATCATAGAGATGGGATTTACAACACATAAGAAAACCACAAGACATGACAAAATGGTGGACAATCACAAAATACTGGAATCATGGCCTAGCGAAGTTGACACATATTTTGGGGGAACACAATTCAATCCATGACACCTCTCAACTGAGAATTTCAGCCCAAAAAGTTCCAGCATAACCTACTTAATACCTTGTCACCACAGAACCTGCCCCATCACATAACAAATCATAGAGGTAAGGACCTTTGGTCATTTGCTTTATAGAGCATCTTTACCAGGGTAGGGTGATATGCTTGTAGATCAAAGCAAAAATTAACTATCAATTCCCTTACTGACTACAACTAACCAAAAAAAAACAAACCTGTTGCCGTCGAGATGGTTCTAACTCATAGTGACCCTAAAGGACAGAACAGAACTGCCCCATAGGGTTTCCAAGAAGCACCTAGTGGATTCAAACTGCTGACCTTTTGGTTAGCAGCTGTAACTCTTAACCAGTATGCCACCAGGGTTTCCACTACAACTAAGACTACCAATATTATTGATATCTTTGACTAAAAAAAAAAAAAAATTTTTTTTTTTTTTTTTGACTAGACGAACATTTGAAATATTTATTATCATTCCACCTGGGTAAGCATCAAGTCCTTTGCTGCTGTTGTTAAAATCTTTGATTGGCTAATTTCATAAACAAATTATCAAAAAGCAAATATGATCATCTTTCAGATAAATCAGTAAATGAAACAGTAACATAACAATTGTTACCAAAGCAAGTTCATTTAAGAAGCAAGGAGAAATCTCTTGTGGGCAATATCTATTTAACAATGAAATTTTCCTTTCTGTCATTGGCCAAATTTTGCACCCCATAAAATGAAAAGCCAGTTTGAGAAAGAACAAAATCATGGCTGGTATATTCAATTAAGTCAGTTTTTCAAAACGTTTTTTACATAAATGGTTTTTAACTGTCATATAAATTTGTCGAACGTTTTCTGATCACTGTTCATCTAATGAAATTTATTTTCTTTTAAAGTACTTTTATTTTAACTAAGAAGCAGCAGAGTTTCAGTGCAAGTAACAAAGGTTATTTACATGAGAATAAATGTATAATTTTAGAATTTTATATACAATATAACATTTATTCCTCATAATAACCCTATACAAAAGGACTTTATTAGTTTTATAAATTATGATAATGAGATTCAAAGAGTTAAGAAAATCACACTGAGCTGGGACTCCATTCCAAATATACTGATTCTAAACAATGCCTCTGAAAATTTACCCTTATCCACAAGGACTTTCAAGAATGGAAGAGGAGAAAAGGTGGTTGAGATATGCTGTGGTATAATGCGAAAAGTGGAGATATCAGGAAAAAAGACCTGGGTTTGAATTCCCAAGAAATTTTTCAACCAGTGTCTTCTGCCACCAGGGGGACTACCAGCTCCAGTTTCATGAATATCCTTGTGGGTAAGTCCTAAAAGTCCAGGAATCCCCATTAACTGCTACCAAGCTACTTCCCCCACATCAAATCCTCACCAGGTTTCCAGGAAATGAAATATTCTACATAGAATAGTCACAAAACTCTACTTATATACGTAAAATTCACGTTTTGGGGGACTTAGCATGTCAATGACCTGTTGCCATTGTTGTCGAGTTGATTCCAACCCACAGAGACCCTAAAAGACAGGGCAGAACTGCCCCACAGGGTTTCCTAAACTGTAATCTTTACAGAAGGAGACCGCCACATCTTTCTCCCACAAAGTGGCCGGTAGGTTCTAACCTCAACCTTTCCATTACTTGCCAAGTGCTTAGCCACTGGACCACCAAAGCTCCTTATGCCAATGACACCACATACCGCACTGGGCTTTCTTTTGATATGACACATAACTGAAAGAAAACCCAAAAACTATGCCCAAAACTATGTTTACTTAAAAACAAAAAGCTGCCAAGTACTGCCCTTGGTTTGGGGAAAGGAGTTAATGAGCTCCTACTATCTCCCCATGGAATCTCCAACCATATTTTGAAAATATTCTCTTTTAAATACTTACACCAGCTTATTGACAGAAAAAAAGAAACCACTAACAGATTTATTAAGCCTTTCCACAGGACACAAAAAAGCCACTCCTGTTTTCCTCATCTGAAAACAACGTGAGGGCACTGGACAGAAGTAACCTAAAGAACCTATGCAGGTCTAGCAGCCTAGGTAGGCTGCTCAGCACCAAAATGAAAGCATGAATGATCACAAACGTAATTCAATTCAAATCAAACAGAAATCAAAAGAAGGCAAATGTAGAAAGCTTGGTCTTCAAATCAGTTCCTAAAGTCAGCAGAGCAAGTCTACCATTGTTAAAGCCCCCCGCCCCCGCCAAAAAAAACCACTGCTGTCCAGTAGATTTCAACTCATTGCGACCCTACAGGACAGAGCACAACTGCCCCTTAGGGTTTCCAAGGAGTGGCTGGTGGATTCAAACTGCTGACCTTTTGGTTAGCAACCAAACGCTTAAACACTGTGCCACCAGGGCCCCACCATTGTTAGAGAGGTCTTTTAATTCAAAGAAGTTCCCAAGACTCATTATCTATAAAGTTATCACACAGTATTGCCTTTTCATATCCTCCTTAAGTGTGGTGAGCACGCCACGGACAAAATTCAACTGTGGTTATCGATCAGCTCCATTTAAAATTCCTTCAAACAGCTGAACTCTACATGACACAGTTAAGGAGAAATGATCCTGCTGGTGTATGTAGTAAGAGGACCTTTCAGACTTACAACCGCCTAAGTGGTGGCGTTAGTTTTGGTCTCTCCTTCAGTAAGTATAAGTTCACCTCACATGACCCAGGTCCTCCAGATTAACAAAGGGGAAAGCCAGGAACACTCCTGTACTTTCAGTGTCTTTAGGTCTGAAGACTGTGAAGCAGAAATCAGGCCTTATCATGGGGTGGAAAGGGCTTTCTTCAGGTACAGAATTTGCTCTCAACTTGACAAAACCCAAGTTTGTGCCACTTCAGAGTTTATTACAAAACCCTTCAAAATGTCCTAATTTGTCACTAAACAAATGAAACACTGAGCATAATAGGAAAACTAAGGCTAATCAGTCATGTAAAAACCTAGCCAATAAAAAAAAAAAAAAGCCCCTAAAATAGAAAGATGGCCTCTTATACCACAAGCAGTAAAAAGTTTCCGAAGGCTTAATTTTATTTTCACTGTAGAGCCAGAACTCATATAATATGCATGTTTATTTGTAAACATTTTTCTTGGGAAACGGTCCTATAATCTATTCATCATTTGCATATATTTAACAAGTCACTACACAAGATGGAAAAACTAATACTTAAATTACTTCCAGTATTTCAAATTTAGCCAGCTGCATAAAAAAAAATCAAATTGTTAATGGTAGCAACCAAGTGAAAAGAATTTCTTAGGCCTAATTAGACAAAATCTATATACTCCCAACAAACTGAAAAAATGAGAAAAGACTTACTTGCTACTCCTGACGCAAGTCCATAGAGCAGTCCTCCCCCATCGGATTGCTGAGGGAAAACATGGGCTCCTGGAGGCGGTGGTTTTTCTTGTCTGATAAAGTTATACAATAAGGTTTTCACAAGTTTGCTGGTGTATGATACACTACACACAAAAAAAAGAAAAGAAAAACTCCCGTTTATGGCAGTCACCTGATTCTGCATAATGACACAGAAATAATTTTGCTATTAATATAAACAGGTTAATACAATTCAGATAAATACTAGCACTATCATACAATAGTGAAGACCATGGGCTTTGTGATCAGACCTGAGGTTTAATTCTTGCTTTGCCTCTTACTACATCATAAAACACTGGTCTAATCACTTAAACTCTTTGAGCTTCAGTTATCTCATTTGTAATCTATATAAAAGTGTGATGAATTCATGCATAATACACTACCGGACAGTTGAAAAATGACTGCAATGTAAAACCAATAGGGAAAATCAAGAAGTAACAATAATAATAAATTGTACTTTTTAAAATGAAATTTAAGCATGCATACAAAAATATATACATATGCACATAGATTTTTTAATGTTAATACTCTGGCTCCAAATCTCAAGCCCTTTTTCTCTTATCAGTGGTTTTCAAATATGGTTCCCAAGAGCCTTAAGGGGTTCTCTGAATGTGCCACAGGTATAACCAAGGTAGAAAGAAGTTACCACAGAGGCAACCAAGGCAGCAAGAAGGATGTGGAGAAAACAAAGCTCTCAACTCTCTGCATACTTTAATCAAAGCTGCTTTATTTGTATTTTAGTTTTACAATGTAAAGTTCTACGAAGATTAAGTCAATAGAAGGGGTGTGCACATGCATGGGTTTATTTAGTACCTATCCATTTCCATCCCCACCAGCTAGGGGCATTCAGCATTATAGCCCCAGACCCTAACAAAATGCCTGGCACTTGGTAAGCACACAATAAATATTTGTTGAATAAATGAAGGCAGGAAAAACTAGAGGCTGTTAGGCAGTTTGAGTAGTCCAAGCACCTGGTGATAGGGCACAGATGACAGTAGCTTCAATGGGACTGGTGAGAAGGGAAGACACAAAAATAATTCTAAATGAACAAATATGACTTGGTAACTGCTTACACACAGAGAATGAACGAAAAGGAAGAAGATGAAAAATGACTTCAAAGTTTCAATTCTACAAAACAACTACTAGAGAAGGTAATAAGCTGAGGGGCTAGAGCACAGGGAGAGACGGAGAGTTTGAACAGGAAAGCAGAATCTCTTTCCACGTATGTTGGGTTTGAAGTAATGACAGAACTATCAGCGGAAACCTCTAGCTGGAGATATGGGATAACACTCAGGTAAAAGGACAAGACAGGAATACAGATTTACAAATAAAAAACTAGGTAAATTTAAAAAAGAAACATACCATCGACCTTGCATCAAATACTTGTGACTGATGCTCTGTCGTAAAACTTCTTTGTGGAAGAGTTGGCAGGAAAGAAAGACAACCATTGTTGATATAGCTTCTACGGATATTTCATAAGTAATATCTCTGGAAAAAATGAGGGAAAAATCAGGATAATGATCACTTCGCAAGATTAAGATACTGCTCTTTTTTAAATAAACTATACACTTAAAGGAAACCCTAGTGGCGTACTGGTTAAGTGCTACGGCTGGTAACAAAAAGGTCGGCAGTTCAAATCCACCAGGTACTCCTTGGAAACTCTATGGGGCAGTTCTACTCTGTCCTATAAGGTCGCTATGACTCGATGGCAACAGGTTTTGGTTTATGCACTTAAAAATGCAAATCTAAATATTCAATACTTTTCTAGATTATAAAAAAAAAACACTAATATGTTTAACAGAAAAATTAAGTCAAGAGAAAGTATTAGACCTTTTCCCAGCCATTAGCTCTTGAATTTGGATCCAGTATCCCATTATTTCCTTATTTTCCAGTTCCCATCTCCTTACTGAATGACAAGTCTATTCTTGCATAATGACACAGTTACCAGCAGTGTTCTGCTTTGGAGATACGCTCTAAAGCGCTTATGTTGATACCTGTTTAGTTACAGTCCAGAGACAAAAACTCAGATTGTAAATCTGAAGTCACAGTGCAGGGAAGAAAACAATGCCTTGTGGAGCTGATACACTTTACAATCAGGACAATGATATACCCCAGATCTTCTGTCTCCAGTGTCCACTTTCTCAAAACTAACTCCATATGTTCAGCAAAATAAGAACAGTAAACAGATCATTACTACTTTATTAAACATGTTTCTATTATCAAAGACTACCTTTATCCTCCCAAGATCATTAGCTCCTTTTAGAAACAAATCATAGGTCAAATAAAAAGGAAATAAAGCTTTGACTGAGCAGGGGGCTCAGGAATAAATACATCAAGAAATCTTTAGTTACTGCAAAAGCTTGAACAGGATTATCGTGGGAACCAGTAAAATGTTAAGACCAGGGAAATGGAAATCTCACCAACATAGCAAAAAGGGTATTCACGGAAAGCCCAAAGAAAAATACTTAACATTTAGGTAAAGGCTCATTAAGCAAATTAAAAATTACTTGATTCTAGAATTGGGCAAGCTTAAATTCCACCAGATATTTTAAGGACTTATTGCTGCTAGAAATATATTTTAAAAACAAATACACAAAACACCAGAGGCCCATGCAACTGACCTTATTAATTAATGAATAAATCTCAATTCTATTCAGAAATCTGACTTTTGAAGTACTCAGAACAATTTTTTCCCTAAAATTTCAAAAATTACTTGTTGTATATATTAACCACACAAAACTCAATTCTTATATTTGTTTCTCTCTTGAACTGAATCTAGCTAATTTCCTAACTTTCACCAAAGAAATCCTAGAGAATATTTCACGACAAAAAATACAGAGCTAAAGGTTATAAATGAATTCACAGGTAGATAATGTAATGGATTGAATTGTGTCCCCAAAAAATATATGTATGAATGTGGCTAGGCCATGATTCCCAGTATTGTGATTGTCTGCCATTTTCTCATCTCTTGTGATTTTCCTGTGTGTTGTAAATCCTATCTCTATGATGTTAATGAGATGGGATTAGTGGCAGTTATGTTAATGAGGCAGGACTCAATCTACAAGATTAGATTGTGTTTTAAGCCAATCTCTTTTGAGCTATAAAAGAGAGAAGGGAGCAGAGAGACGCGGGACCTCATACCAACAAGAAACAAGAGCCAGGTGAATAACGTGTCCTTTGGACCCAAGGTCCCTGGGCTGAGAAGCTCCTCAAGCAGGGGAATATTGATGATAAGGACCTTCTTCCAGTGTCAACAGAAAGAGAAAGCATTCCCTTGGAGCTTACGCCCTGAATTTGGCCTTGTAGCCTACTAGCCTGTGAGAAAATAAATTTCTCTTTGTTAAAGCCATCCACTTGTGGTATTTCCGTTAGAGAAGCACTAGATAACTAAGACAGATAATGATGTATAAATTAAAATAAGGCCTGCATTCTTCCTGTGTCACTAGACAACAGGAGATAACTGTATAGCATGTTTCACGTAAAACTGATGATCAAATATGCTATCTGAAAGTTTCTTGAAAAATAATTAAGGAAGTGGGCAGGAAGGATGGTTGTAGACAGAGGTACAGACAAAACATGAGTGGCAATGAGGTGAAAATTATTGAAGCTAAGTGATATGCATATAGAAGTTCTTTATTACCCCTACGTTTATACGTTTGAAATTTTCTATAATTTAAAAAAGATTAAAAATATAAAGAATTGACCAAGAAATGACTGAGGATCATGAATTTCCATGAAGACAGGGGCTTTCCTTGACCTTATTTCAAGTTCCAACCACAGTTCCTGGCCAATAGTAGGTACTTAACAAATATCAGTTAAAATGAATTAATGACCTAAAATTCCATATTTAATAAATTTAACAAATCTAAGACATCTGCTTTGAGAAGTCAGATATGTTCCATCAGCACTGTATTAGTTTTATATTACTGCCATTAGCAATTCACCACAAACTTAGTGGCTTAAAACAACACAATTTTCCTCATTCTATAGATCAGAAGTCTCATAAAGTTAAACTCACAGCATCGGCAAGCTGAATTCCTTTCTAAAGGCTCTAGGAGGGAATCCGTTTCTTGTTCATTAGGGTTGTTGGCAGTTCCTGGTGGTTCTAAGACTGCTGGTCAACAAGTTTCTCTTTATATATGGCTTTCTGGTCCTGGGTCTGTAGCCCTGCCAAGATAATTTGCTAGGCCACGATCTTGCAAAGGGATTGGACAATTTATGCAAATAAGGTATATAACTCTCGTGGGGACCGGCTGATTACTATGCGAGCTAGGTCACTGTGGCCTACTGTCTTAGTCATCTATCATCTAGTGTTGCTGTACCAGAAACACCACAAGTGGATGGCTTTAACAAACAGAAGTTGATTGATTCTCTCACAGTCTAGTAGGCTAGAAGTACAATTCAGGGCATCAGCTCCAGGGGAAGACTTTCTCTGTCAGCTCCGGAGGAAGGTCCTTGTCATCAATCTTCCCCTGGACTAGGAGCTTCTCTGCACAGGAACCCTGGGTCCAAAGGACATACTCTGCTCCAGACCCTGCTTTCTTGGTAGTATGAGGTTCCCCTGTCTCTCTGCTTACTTCTCTCTTTCATATCTCAAAAGAGATTGGCTCAAGACACAATCCAATCTTAAGGATGAGTCCTGCCTCATTAACATAACTGCCACTAATCCGATCTCATTAACATCATAGAGATAAGATTTACAACACACAGGAAAATCACAAGAGATGACAAAATGGTAGACAATCATACAATACTGGGAATCATGGTCTAGCTAAATTGGTACACATATTTTTGGGGGACACAATTCAATCCATGAAACCTACATAAGGAATTGGTCAGTTCTGCCACCCTAGTAGACTTAAAAGTACCAATCCCACAGAGGCTGAGGGGGACCTCACTACCATCAAAAAGAAGAGCTGGGAGCAGAGCACATCCTTTGGACCCAGGGTCCCCGAGCTTTGAACCTTCTAGGCCCAGGAGACACAAGGAGCTATGACACTAGAGACAGCATGAGATGGCACAAGACAGCACAAGCAGGAAGAACCAGGAGACCAACGCATGATGGAGTGAGAGAGCTGAGCATGTTTGCTCAGGAGGCTTATTGGCAACAAGGCACTTATTGGTGGAGCTAAAGAGTGGTAACACTTGCCCAAGCAGGGCAGAGGCCAGGCTCAAGTGGGGCCCAGCAGCAGGTGCTGAGAGTGAGGCCTGCCTGTGGGCATGGCTAAGGAGAAGCTGAGAGCTGTTTTGGTTGGAAACTGTCTGATTGAAGAACTTTATCCTTAGTTGTATCCTCTTACCTCCAAGTTGATCCTGGACCTAACTGTAACCTTTTACACCCCAAATAAGCCCCATAACCTTGAGTATGGTCTGTGAGTTCCGTGTGGCCACTGCAACAAATTACTGAAGATGACAGAGTAGTGAGCGCCATGGAAGGGACGACTGGTGTCAGAATTGGTAAAAATAAAAGCTGCAGAGTGGAATTATGCCTGACCTCCACTTCATAAGAATCAGCTTTGTGCTCATGCTGATTTTCATTCTCCCAGTTTGAAATTAGATGAGTTTTGACATTACTGTATTACAAGGACCCAGGTCTCCATTTTCTTGCTGGCTGTAAACTGACAGTATTTCCCAACTTCTAGAGGTCCCCACATTCTTTGGCTTGTGACTCCCTCCATCTTCAAAGCCAGCAAGGGCAGACAGAGTCCTTCCCATGTCAAACCTCTCTTATCCACTCTTCCGCTTTCCTCGTCTACCTTGAAGGACTCCTATAAGTAGACTGGGCCCACTGGGATAATAGAGAGTAACCTCTCCATCTCGAGGTCCTTAACCTTAATCACACACACAAAATCCCTTTTGTCATATAAGGTAAAACATTCAGAGGTTCTAAACAATTAGGGCGTAGACATTTTTTTTGGGGGGGCGGTCATTTGGAGCCCTGGTGGCGCTGTGGTTAAGAGCTTGGCTACTAACCAAAAGGTCGGCAGTTCAAATTCACCAGCTACTCCTTGGAAACCCTATGGGGCAGTTCTACTCTGTCCTATAGGGTCAGAATTGGCTCGACATCAACAGGTTTTACAGGGTCATTATTCTGCCTACCATAACCCAGGAAGAATCAGATTTAAGTGCTAATTTCAACTAGAACTGAAAATCTGTCACCATCCAGCATGCAAATAATACTCGCTGCTATACTAATCCACCGTATTTGGAGGGAGGAGGGGCTAGATATGTAATATTCAAGTAAATGGATCAAAATAGGCTCCAACAAAATGGCTGAGAAGAAATAATTTAAGTACACAATGAAGCCTAACTTCAAATGACAGAGCAAAAGTACAAATATTAGAAATGGCTAAAACAGAATCTTTTTTCAAAGATGTCAAGAGCCTGATTTCCAACTTTCATTGTCTAAAGACAATGCTTACAGCCACAAGCACTTTCAGTGCACAGTGGGAAACACTCATGCAACAATAACTACTATCTAGTAAAAAAAAAAAATTTTTTTTTTTTTAGTAGCTGCCCACCCACTTGGAATAACATACAAAGTCCTTAACTTAGCCTCTAAGACTCTATATGACTTCTGACTTAACCATCCTACATCATCTCCTACCATTCACCCTCCATCCTTACTCATTCTGCTCCAACTATACTGGCCTACTTAGTGGTCCTTGGATACACTAAGCATGCTCCCACCTCAGGTTTGTACATCTGCTATTGCCTCTGCTTAGAATGCTCTTTCACCCAGAGAGTGACAGGAATCCCTGTCCAACTTTATTTGGGTTTCTGTTAAAACATCCACTTCACAGGGAGCCCTCCCTTACAATTTGGGCTAAAATATCACCACACCATTACTGTTTTTCTTCATTGCACTTATCATATCCTGCCATTGAATTGCACATCAATTTGTTTACTGTCTGTCCCACCCACCCCCAACTAGAATTTATGCCTTATTCACTGTTATATCCCTAGAACCTAAAACAGGGGTTGACAACAAGTAAGTACTCACTTATTTGTTGAATAGTCTTTTTTCTATTATGCTCACAGACAGTGAGCCATTAATATCATTTTGGGTTTGCTAAAACCAAGAAAGATATATCCATTCATTCACAAATTTTACTTCACAAAATAGATTTGAAACTCTCAGTTTCCAAGCACTAGTTCATAATTTAGTGCCTTGCATAAAAATTCACTAGACTTCTAGGGCCAAAGTAACGGAACTAGTAACAACAGTAAAAACAATAGTCAACATTTGTTTGGAGCAAGACTGGGGCAAAGCAGCCCATGCCCTCATTTAATCCATTCTGCATCATATATGGTACTAAAGAAGGCTGATGCTTTTAATTAAAACTCTGCTTCAAAATAAGAACCCAAATTTGAGTTCTGTCCACCTGAAAGAAAAAATCATATAAACCTCTGAAACAGCCATTTAAGAAATTATTTTGAAGACACACATGGGTAAAATGCCAACTATTCATCAATTACTACTTCTCAGTTACCATGTATCCTCATACCTCCCAAGCCTGTGTGATAGCTCCGGCCCCCCGTCCCAACTGCTTGGCTAACTCATATTCATCTTTCAAGACTCAGAAATAGTTTTACCTCCTCCAGAAAACCTTCCTTGACCCAAGCTGTTTAGCTGTTCCTATAACACGTTCTGAACAACACTATTTAATGCTTTTTCCCATGCTATAATTTACATTCTACATCTACGTAAGATTTTAAAAAGTTGAATAAAAAATTCAGCTAATATTAGAAAATAACTGCAAAGTGTAACAGAACATAGCTTCCATATTAATGTATTAAAAAAAAAAAAAAAAAAAAAACCAAACCCACTGCAGTCAAGTCGATTCCTACTCACAGAACCACATAATATTTGAAGGGAGCACAGAGGCTAGGGCTTCCTGATGACAGCAACAAAAAACACTGAGAGGGGAAAGGGCAGGTGAGAGAATACTTCCTAAAAGCATCAAAAAGCTAACAAAATATTGAGGAATTACAAGGCGAAGATTCGAGGCACTAGAAAAATTGAGAGAGGTCAGGCTGACATTGGAACTGCTTTGGTTCAGGGCATTTTTACTGATCCATAGGAGGTGGCTGAGAAGCTGAGCAGTGCTTTTGATAGACATGAGGATCTAGGGGATAAAAGGTACATAGCTCAAGACCTGCTGGGTGTGCAGGCTCTGGTAATCACTCTAGATTCAGGATTGGGATAACCAAAGGGATCATTAGAAGGATAAGAGTGAGCAGGAAGTAAATCAACTCTCTTGCAAATTACAACCCAAGCTTTAAGTCATCTAAAAAAGACCCAAATCCACTGCTGCCGAGTTGATTCCAATTCACAGTGACCCCATAATGTTTCCAATGCTATAAATCTCTACAGAAGCAGACTACCACATCCTTCTCCTGTGGAGCCACTGGGGGTTTCGCTTTAACCATGACATCACCAGGGCTCCTTTTAAGTCATCTAGATGGTCAAAAAATTCCAGCCTTGAAACTGAATTAAGAAGGTTCCAAGTCACTCCAGAAACAGAAGAAAATCCTCTCTACAGAAAGATAAAATTGCAACCATCAAATTATTTCTACAACTTTATAAACACAAACACTATCATACACAAAAAGCTTACCCTTCCCCCTAATGTTATTTCATGTTTCCCTCCTGTTTTCTGCTATAAAACTCAGTATCAAATTTATAGTCACACTTACATAACTCTAGCAGCACACACCTCTTCCAGGTCTCTGCTCAAACATCAGAGTCATCTTCCTCAGCAATCCACACTTCCTCACCCCACTTCCCCTCCTTTTTTCCTTGCTTTACTTTTCTCCACTGCACGTGCTTACCATCTGACATCATTTATCTCACTTGTTTATATGTGCATTATCTTTTTCCCCATTAGAGAATAACCACCATGGTGACAGACATCAGTCCACTCCTGTATCCCTAGCAACAAGAACACTGCCTGACAATATTAGCACTCAATAATATTGACAGAATAAATAAATAAAAGAAGGGATAACTGTGGAGAGAAAAACAAAGACTATGATACAATCAAAATTAATCAGGTACATAAAGAAACAAATTACATGAACAAGAACCACCATACACACCCATTAAAAAAAGAAAAAGAAAACAAATTCCTCCCAACAATTACAAGACACAACAATGCTTACTATATTCACAGACATAAACAAATTTTTGAAATAAAAAATTTCTCAACGGTCTGTAAACTATGTAAAATAACAGAGAATCTTTAAAAATTTTAGTTCTATTAAAAAAAAAATTCCAGAACTGAAAAATAGCCAAATTTAAGAACGCAATTGATTAAAAAACACATAAAATAAGAAGAAAAGAAACTCAATGAATGGATTTAACAGCAGATTTGACCCAGCTGAAGAGATTTAGTGACCTGAACATTAAGTCATAGAAACTAGCCAGAATGAAGAACAGAGAGCAAGAAGGAGGGGAAAAAAATTGAAGAGACATGAAAGATACAGTGCAAATGTCTAATATAGGTTTATCTGGAGTCTTCCTCATCAGATACCCGAAATTACTCATTCTAATGTAACCAATAAATTCAATATTACCAAGTTGACAAGACTCAACCATCTTTATCATGTTTTACACTACGCAGCATTTAATACTATTAGTCACTCCCTATCTTCAGTAAGATAGTGGTTTAACCCCACCACTTGGCTTTGAGACAACATGTTGTAGTAGTTTTCCTATTTCTTGATTTCCTTATAAATTCTTCTTCATACTTTAAATGTCTGAGTTGCCTAAGGCTCTCTGTCTTTGACTCTTCAATTTTCACCTAGCTCAGCAAGCCTAGTTGTTAGTTGCTCTCAAGTCAGCTCCAACTCATGGCCACCTTATATATAACAGAATAAAACATTGCCTGGTCCTATGCCATCTTCATGATCACTGGTATGACTGAGTTGACTGTTGCCTGTATTGTGTCAATCCATCTCACTGAGAGTTTCCCTATTTTTTTTGTTGTCCCTCTACTTTACCAAACATGGTGGCCTTTTCTAGGGATTAGACTTTCCTGATGACATCTCCTAAGTAAGTGAGTCAAAGTCTTACCATCCTCGCTTCTAAGGAACATTCTGGTGGTACTTCTTCTAAGACTGATTTCTTCATTTTTTTGTCAGTCCACAGTATATTCAATACTTTTCACCAACACCATAGTTCAATCGCATCAATTCTTCTGTCTCCCTTTTTCATTACCCAACTTTTGCATGCATATGAGGCATACGGTAGCTTACATATGAGGCAACGGCAGCTGCATTCAAAACCACAGCTTCCACCTCCAGGCAGATTGTTTTATCCAAAGATAGCCTCAACAGTATCTCCCATCCAACATGTTCTATGATGTGACTTTGCCAGTTCTTCCATTGAGAGATAAGGTCTATGTCCCCTCCCCAAGAATCTGGGTAGGCTGATAACTGCTTGGACCAAGAGAGTTATAAACAGAACAGACTGTATCTGACAGAGGTTCGGAAGCTTTCTTGGTTCACTGTACCTTTAGTGTCTCAGTACTTTTTTCATGGTTCCCCTAGGACAAAAATGAAAAAATCTCATAGTTCCACTTATCAAAAAGTTGGGTCTAAATAACTTAATAGTAGTTCACACTGTGTCAGACAAATGTTGCTTTGTTTCCCTCACAGATTTAAAATATTCCATGATGCCCAGTGAGTTCACTACAGCTTCCCAGGTACATCAGCACACAACTTGGGAACTGGGGCTATATGATTTCCAAGGCTAGGTTATAAAAGACCATCCAACATTCCACCTGGCATTCTTAGAAGGTTTACTCTAGTAGAAGCCATGAGAGGCCATGCTGGAGAGGCCACGTGTTACAGACAACAGTCAATATGAACTACTAGCCAAAGGAATAAGCCATCTTGAACATCCAACACAGTCAAACCTTTAGTTGACTGCCCCAATCAATATCTGACTGCAATCAAATCAGAGACCCCATGCAAGAACTACATAGCCTCGGTAAAAAAAAAAACAGCTGCCATTTAAAATGCGTTAAGAAAATATTTAAGGAAAACTTAACCCATTTAGCTCATGCAATATACCCACTGCTATCGAGTTGATTCCAACTCATAGTGACCCTATAGGACAGAGTAGAACTGCCCCACAGAGTTTCCAAGGAGTGCCTGGTGGATTCAAACTGCCGACCCTTTGGTTAGTAGCCGTAGCACTTAACCACTACACCACCAGAGTTTCCTCATGCAAGTATTATAATAATTATAATTATTATTAGTGTCTATATCATGCAATATAGAACCTAATAATAGTTTATTCCATCTCAACAGTTTTTTGACCATAAAAACAATGTTTTTCCCTTTCAATAAATAAGTAATTTGTAGAGAAATATTTTGAAATTATACACACAGCCTGCTCCTCATCAAATTTCTACTGACTAGTTTTAGTACCCACTGATGATGTCCTAATTCAGTCTTTCCTTATATGTTTATTAAGTGGCATTCTACTTTAAAAACAAACTTTCCCTTCTCCACCATTTATCCATCTGTTCATTTATTTACTTGTATATCTTTATGAATTTGTGGAATCTTATTCTATTCAATTAGTTATATTATTGTGTGTTTTATATTCAAATTATCTCAGATTTGACAATAGGAGCCCCTTCAAGAGAGTTCCAGGGTCCTTTTGCTATGCCCACATCATTTTTTGTTGCACTTCTTTACTTTCTCAACAAGATGTTCCAGGCTATTTTATACTTTCTCATTCCCACCCTGGATCAGCTTTTTCTCTAAAGAGCTCTTATTACTTTCAGCGGAGAATGGTATTTAGAAACTGAGAGCTGGGCACAGGGCTTCTCCTTGCTATAGGTGTGTCATTACTTCTTGACTTTCACAGAAGACCAAGCTGGAAAATTACGTGTGTGTATATATCCGCTGTATGTAATTCATATACACACACACACACACACACACACACACACACACACTTACATATCAGTTCACAATGATACTTAAAATTCCAATCCAACACCACAGGGAATATTTGTAAGTCTCTTACCCAAAAATGAGACACCTTGCTCCCATTAAGCTCAATATACTTATTCATTCACTCATGTCTAGAATACCTAGACAGGAGCTTCAAGATTGCTAAGCCATACCACTACAAAATGCGAACCTAGTAATTAAGTGTTTAATATTGGTTTAGACTTCCTTTTCACAGATAAAATTTGATGATATCCACAGATCTGAGTATACCATTTGACGTGATGACAAAAGCATATACATGTAACTCATGTGTATACACATCCATGTGTAATGCAAACCCCTATCAAGACACAGAACAACCCCATTACAACAGAAAGTTCCCTCAATGCCCACTCCCAATCAATCTGCCAAACCCCATGGCAACCAGTTTTTTTCAAATTTTCACCATGGATTAACTCTGCCCATTTGTGTACTGGAAAAAAGGGGCGGGGGGGATGAGTATCATATAGTATATATTCTTGTTGATTCTGCTTCTTTCACTCAGCATAACATCTGAGATTTATTCATGTTGCTGCATGTATTGTTGGTTCATTTCTCTTATTACCAAGTACTATTCCACTGTATGAAAATATCAAAATCTGCTTATCCAGATTTTGATGGGCTTGCTGATGGGCATTTGGGTTGTTTCCAGTTTGGAGCTATTATGGGTAAAACTTTATAAACATTCTAATACAAGTCATTTGTGGACATATATTTTCTTCTTAGAAGAAGTAAATACCTAAGAATAAGGTGACTGAATGAGAGGAGAGGTAGATATTTGACTTCATGAAAAACTGTCAAACCTTTTTCCAAAGTCGTAGTACTATTTTTACAGTCCCATAAAAATTTTTGAAAGTTCCAGTTGCTCCACATTCTCACCAACACTTGGTACTCTAAGAAGATACTGATACACATAGTATTGGGACAATTGTGTAGCCTTCTGAAGAAAAGAATAAACTTGAATCCATACGTGACGCCCTATACTAAATTAAATCCCAAATACATCAAAAATACAAATTTAAGAAAATAAAGAAACAAGGAGCCAGTTCATAGACCCTGAAGGCCTAAAAGCTGTAAAAACTTGATAAATCCAACTACTTAAAAACAAAAACAAAAACCAAACCCAATGCCGTCCAGTCAATTCTTACTCATAGTGACCCTATAGGACAGAATGGAACTGCCCCATGGGGTTTCCAAGGAACACATGGTGGATTAGAACTGCCATCCTTTTGGTTAGCAGCCGTAGGTCTTAACCACTACACCACCACGGTTTCCCTATATAAAAAGAATTTAAAAAAAATTCACTGTGGCAAAAAAAAAAAGCAAATAAGTCAGTTAGAAAGCAAACTGAGAAAAAGCATACTTTAAATTTACATCACAAAGAGGTTATATTATAACCTCTCTAATATAAAAAGTCCTAGAATACATCCAAAAAAAAAAAACATGACGCATTGCACTGGGCAAATCTACTCCAAAAGGCCTCTTTAAAGTGTTAAAAAGCAAAGGTATCACCTTGAAAACTAAGGTGCACGTGACCCAACCCATGGTGTTTTCAATAGCCTCACATACATGTGAAAATTGGATGATGAGTAAGGAAGGAGGAAGAAGAACTGAGGCCTTTGAATTGTGATCTGGGGAAGAATACTGAATATACCATGGACTGCCAAAAGAAATCTGTCTTGGAAGGAGTACAACCAGAATGGTCCTTAGAAGCAAAGATGGAGAGATTACGTATCACATACTTTGGACGTGTTATCTGGAGGAATCAGTCCCTGGAAAAGAAGGACATCATCCTTGGTAAAGTAGACAGTCAGTGAAAAAGAGAAAAACCCTCAATGAGATGGACTGACACAGTGGCTGCAACAATGGGCTCAAGCATAACAACGATTGTGAGGATGGCGCAGGACGGGGCAGTGTTTCGTTACACTGGGCCACTATGAGTCAGAACCAACTGAACGGCACCTAACAACAAGAAATATATAACCATAGAGGCTCCAGTACAAAAAAGAGCTAAGGATATGATCAGAGAGTTCACAACAAACTACATACACATGGCTCTTATATACACAAAAAAATGTTGAATGTCATCTTAAAGACATTAAATTTCTTTAATGTCATTGAAAGACTACACTGAGATTCCATTTCCACTTCCCAGATTGGCACAAATGCAAAGTTTGCCAACACACTCTTTGTCGAATCTATGAAAAAACAAGCATTCTCACATATCGTGGGAAACTGTAAAGTAAAACAACCCTGTGGAGAACAATTTATCAATATACAGCAAAATTATAAATGCACCTACTCACTGATCCAGAAATAGCACTTTGGGGAATTTATCCAACACTTACACTTATAATTGCATGAAAATCCATATAAGGCCATTCACTATAGCCCTTTTTTAATAGCAAAAAATGTTAACAACCCTAATATCCATCAAAAGGAATGTGATTAAATATTTTTTATATTGACCTACAATGGAATATGATGCAACTTTTAAAAAAGAATGGGAAAGGATGAAGAGAAATTGGAACCCTAATACATTGCTAGTAAAAACTAGTAGGAATGTAAAATGGCGCAGCTGCTTTGGAAAACAGTTTAGCCAATCTTCAAAAGTTTATAAACACAGAATTATCACATGACCCGGCAATTCCACTCCTAGGTACATACCAAAAAGAACTGAAAATATATGTACATATAAAAGCCTGTACATGAATATTCATAACAGCATTATTCATAATAAACAAAAAGTAGAAACAACCCAAATGTCTATCAATTGACGAACTGATAAATAAAATGCGGCATATACATAAAACATTTTTCCACAATAAAAATGAATAAAGTACTGGTACATGCCACACCATAAATGAATCTTGAAAACATTATGCTAAATGAAAGAAGCCAGACATAAGAGGCTACATATTATATGATTCTATTTATACGAAATGTCCAGAATAGGCAAATCCATAGAGAAAGAAAGTAGATTAGTGGTTGCTAAGGGCTGAGAAATGCGTGACTGCTAATGGGTACCAGGTTTTTTTTTGGGGGGAGGGGGGGTGATAAAAGTATTCTGGAATTAGATATGGGTGATGGTTACAAAGCACCATACTATACTAATAACCACTGAACTGCATACTTTTAAAGGGTGAATTCTATGGTATGTGAATTATAATAGCTCAATGAAGTTGGTATTTAAAAAAAAAAGAGAAAGCTCTCTAAATGCTTGCGTAGAACGACTGCCAAGATTAACTGAAAAAAAAAAGTTCAAAACAATATGTATAATTTGCTACCTTTTGTGTAAGAACAGGATGAAATAAGAATCTATATTCATAAATGTGTATATTATGCACGAAATTTTTCAGGACAGATACATAAGAAACAGTGGTCACTTATGGAGGCAGATGGGAGGCCTGGGAAGATGAGAAACAAGGATGAGAAAGCTCATGTATACTGTGAATGTATTTGGATTTTTGAACAATATAAATTTATCATCTATTAAAAAAAGTTAAATACAGAGCTAAAAATCGATTGCGAGAAATGTTCAAAAGTAAACTTTCATGGATTAAAATCTGATGACATTAAAACAAGAGCCAACAAAAAAAATTAGTCACTCAAATCATACTGTGCTATGCTGTAGGAGCCATGGACCCAAAGTTCAGAAACTAAGATCTGCTTCTAAGTTCTCTATTAACTCGCTCTGTTAACTTCAGCAAACTCCCCTGGGTCAGTTTTCTTATATTTAAATTAAAAAAAAAAAAAACAAAACCCTGTGCCGTCGAGTAGATTCCAACTCATAGAGACCCCATAGGACAAAGTACGCTAAATAAGATGATTGCTAATGTCATTTCCTGCCGTAACTTTTTATAATGCTCAAAAAAAGGAACTGAAGGCAACATTAGGTTTTAGGGAAGACAAAATTAAAAATGTATTAGTTGGGCTATCTTTAGTGCCAAATAATTGGGGAAAATGAGTCAGAGAAGCCAACACTTGAAAGAAACCAAAATTCTACCACGCTGAGTGTGGTGGTTCTTAAAAGAAGAAAAATGTTTTAACGTCCCTGTATAATATTCAGAAGATTTTCATTACACAATCGCCGAAACAAAATCAACTTTAAACAGCCAACATGTTACCCTGGCTGTTATATTATCCCAGGAACTTTCCACCATCTGGTCTGGAAATGTCCTAGAACAAACTACTGTTGGAGCAAGTTATTAATTTCATGTGAAGAAAAAAAAAAACCGTTGTAATGACCTTGTACTGCTGCTGAGGCAGAGTGGAAGACTTGGATAAAGACAAAAGCCTCCATGAAATGGTGTTAGTGTTGGCTAAGGGCAAACTCAAGGACTATAGAGGGAAAAAAACATGCTCCTTGACTTACTACTGGATAAGAAATCTGATGGTATTGTACATGGAACGTAAGTTTAACAAAAACAACTGATGAGTTGAAAGGATTAAGACCAAATTTTAGAAACATCAATGTTATGCCAACATAGAGATTCCAGAAGTCAAATACGAGGAAAGATTAAATAGTGGTATATTACATATACTACCTATCCTAGTTATCTAGTGCTGCTATAAAAGAAATACAAGTGGGTGGCTTTAACAAACAGGGATTTATTTTCTAACAGTTTAGGAAGCTAAAAGCCTGAATTCAGGGCACCAGCTCTACGGGAAGGCTTTCTCTCTCTGTTGGCTCTGGAGGAAGGTGCTTGTCTCTTTGAGCTTCTGCTCCTGGGACATCTTCATGTGGCTTGGCATCTCTCTTCCCCCATCTGCTTTTTTAGCTTGTTCGTTTAATCTCTTTTATATCTCAAAAGAGACTGATTTAAGACACACCTAACACTAATCCTGTCTCATTAACATAACAAAAATAATCCATTCCCAAATGGGATTATAACCACAAAAAGAACACATATTTTGGGGCAACAAAATTCAATCCATAATATTACCAAAAATAGTGATGTCTACTTTGAAAAGTTAACAAATCAAAGAAATGTTAATACTCCTCATGTATAAGAGTCTTAACAAAGGAACATAAAGTGCCCAGAGATCAGAAGTGAAGAAGCCTGGATGCTAGCTTCAGACCTGCCACTCATTACCTTTATCAGCCACTTCACCTCTCAACTGTCTAAAAATGAGGCGATGTACCACATAAACTCAAATATCCATTCCATGATTTTATGGGTTCTGAAATACTACATATGTAACAATGCAACAAATGTATAAAATAGAGCCACAGACCTTCTTGAAAAAAAGTTCAGTGCAAAAAAGAGCTTTTATAAATACCCTAAAAATTAAAATGGATTGTTTAGATACATAATGACAGAGCAAATAGAGTAAAATTATAACTACTAGATAATCTGTGGTGTGTATATGGGTGTCCAAAATGAAATTATTTTAACTCAAAACTCTGCATTCGTATAACAAGGAACAATCAAAGCACAAAAGCTCTCAGGAATTAAAAAAGATAGCTAAAATTTAATCGAAAAGGAACTAGAAATGGCTTTTAAATAGTGAAGAGATGCTCAATCTCATTCATGGTAAGAAAACACATTAAAATCACAATGTAATTTCCATTTTTAACTTAACAAAAATGTGTATAATATGTAATATTGGCAAAAAGCACCATTAAATGTTTTCGGTGGAAATATAATTGTTATAATCTCTGTAGATTATAATATTTACCAAATCTATCAAATTTTTATCAAAATTTAAAATGTGCATACTTAACAATCCCAGCTCTAAGGTTTATATTATGGCTACATTTGCATATGTGCAAAAAACTATGTACATGAATATTCATTGGACCATTGTTTATAATCACTAAAGACTGGAAACTAAACAAAATTTTATGAGGCACTGGTTAAATTATGATATATTCAGAAAATTCATACACAGCTATAAGAAAATTAAAGTAGATTTATAGCTACTGATTTAGGAAAAATCAAGTTAAAAGTGAACAAGTTACAGAACAGTTTGTATGATACAGTAACTTTTTTAAAATTTGTATGTGATACCATTGGTTGCCACTGGGTAGAGGGACTAGAGGATTAAGGATAAGGGTCTGAAGTGAGAGGAAGGTTTACTTTGTATTCCCTTTCGTACTAATTTTTTTTTTCATGAACATATATTACCTACCCAGAAATAAGTCAAATATTCTAATAGATACTTTGATGAGGCAGGTCAAAAGATAAAAATCAAAAAATTTCCAATAAATTACAATTTAAAAAAACAAAACAGATGGAAAGAGTTGAGAGGCTAAATCTACGAAGTCTAATATTTGAACACGAATTTTAGAGAGATAAGAAAAAAAAGAGGGGAGAGGAAATGAATTAGGAAATAATACAAAAAACTTGTCCTATCTCAAGAACATGGATTTACTGACTGAAAGGTTGCCCTAAATAACCAGTTGCTGTCTAGTCAACTACAACTCATGGTGACCCCATACACGTCAGAGCAGAACTATGTTCCAAAGAGATTCAATGGCTGATTTTTCAGAAGCAGATCACCAGGCCTTTCCTCTGAAGTGCCTGAGTGTACATGAACCTCCAACTGTGCAATTAGTAAATGAGCTCATTAACCATCTTCACCACCCAGAGACTACGGCCCTAAATAAAAAAAGCAGCCTATAAATTTAAAAAATATCAACCACACCCAAACACATTATCAAATTTCAGGATTCAAAAGATAAACCTAAGACTCTAAAATGTTTCAGAGAGAGATAAATAAAAACCTACAAAGCAATGAAAATCACATGACATCAGAATTTGCTTTAGCAACACTGAAGGCAATAAAAGCAATGTCTTCAAAATTTTAAGGAATAAAGATTTTCAACCAGAAAATTTTACCTGGTCTAATTCTCATTCATGTATGAAAATAAACATGTAAGAACTAAAACTTTCTTAGGAAACTATAAAAAGATGTGTGCCCCTGGGCAAAGGATATGAACACACACTTCACTAAAGAAGATATTCAGGCAGCTAACAAATACATGAGAAAATGCTCTCGATCATTAGCCATTAGAGAAATGCAGATTAAAACTACGATGAGATTCCATCTCACTCCAACAAGGCTGGCATTAATCCAAAAAACACAAAATAATAAATGTTGGAGAGGCTGCGGAGAGATTGGAACTCTTATACACTGCTGGTGGGAATGTAAAATGGTACAACCACTTTGGAAATCTAGCTGGCGTTATCTTAAACAGTTAGAAATAGAACTACCATACAACCCAGAAATCCCACTCCTCAGAATATACCCTAGAGAAATAAGAGCCTTCACACAAACAGATATATGCACACCCATGTTTATTGCAGCTGTTTACAATACCAAAAAGCTGGAAGCAACCAAGGTGTCCATCAACGGATGAATGGGTAAATAAATTGTGGTATAATCACACAATGGAATACTACGCATCGATAAAGAACAGTGATGAATCTGTGAAACATTTCATAACATGGAGGAACCTGGAAGGCATTATGCTGAGCGAAATGAGTCAGAGGCAAAAGGACAAATATTGTATAAGACCACTATTATAAGATCTTGAGAAACAGTATAAACTAAGAAGAACACATACTTTTGTGGTTACGAGGGGGGGAGGAAGGGAGGGAGGGAGGGAGGGTGGGAGAGGGTTTTTTTACTGATTAATTAGTAGATAAGAACTACTTTAGGTGAAGGGAAGGGCAACACTCAATACATGGAAGGTCAGCTCAATTGGACTGGACCAAAAGCAAAGAAGCTTCCAGGATAAACTGAATACTTCAAAGGTCAGCGGAGCAAGGGCAGGGGTTTGGGAACCATGGTTTAAGGGGACTTCTAAGTCAATTGGCAAAATAATTCTATTATGAAAACATTCTGCATCCCACTTTGAAATGTGGCGTCTGGGGTCTTAAAAGCTAACAAGCGGCCATCTAAGATTCATCAATTGGTCTCAACCCACCTGGAGCAAAGGAGAATGAAGAACACCAAGGTCACACGACAACTAAGAGCCCAAGAGACAGAGAGGGCCACATGAACCAGAGACCTACATTATCCTGAGACCAGAAAAACTAGTTGGTGCCCAGCCACAATCGATGACTGCCCTGACAGGGAGCACAATAGAGAACCCCTGACGGAGCAGGAGATAAGTGGGATGCAGACCCCAAATTCTCATAAAAAGACAATACTTAATGGTCTGGATGTGACTAGAGGAATCCTGGCGGTCATGGTCCCCAAACCTTCTGTTGGCACAGGATGGGAACCATCCCCGAAGACAATTCATCAGACATGAAAGGGACTGGACAGTGGGTGGGAGAGAGATGCTGATGAAGAGTAAGCTAATAATATCAGGTGGACACTTGGAAAAAAAAAAAAAAGATGTGTGCTCCATTAAAAAAAAAGGTTGGGGGTGGGGTCGGACTAAACCAGGAAAGGTTAAAAAAAAAAAACCCAAGCAAACAAACAAACCAGAAAACTGTAGATGCAACTCAAGTGTGATGGTTAAGGTTGTGTGTCAACTTGGTTGGGCCACAATTCTCATTGGTTTGGCAGTTATGTAATGACGTAATTCGGCAGCTATGCAACGATGTAGTCATCCTCCATGATGTGATCCAATGTGATCAGACAATCCGTTGTAGGGGTGTTTCCTCAGGGGTGTGGCCTGAAGCCTATATATATACATACATATATACACACGCACACACATATATATACATATACATAGACATTTTGGCAAAGCTTGCTTGCTTGCTTGCTCTGGACCCTGAATCCAGCTCATCATAATCTGACCTCTGGTTCTTGGGCCTTGAGCCAGTGGCCTGCTGTACTGCCTGCCAATCTTGGGATTCGTCAGCTTCCACAGCCTGTGAGCCTACCATCTGATCTGCCCATCTTCGGTTTGTCAGCTCCTGCAGCTATGTGAGTCAGGAGAAGCCTCCAGCATGATGCCTGACCCAAGGACTTGGGACTTGCCACCCTCTTCAACCACGTGAGCCATTTCCTTGATTGACATATATATATATTTCACTGATTCTGCTTCTCTAAACAGTGAAGTGAAATCCAACATGGTGCAACATTTGAAAAACAGTTTGACAGTTCCTTAAACATACATTTAACATCCCCCCCCCCCAAAAAAAACCATTGCCATTGAGTCAATTCCGACTCATAGCAGCCCTACAGGACACAGCAGAACTGCCCCCATAGAGTTTCCAAGGAGCACCTGGTGGATTCAAACAGCCAATCTTTTGGTTAGCAGGCATAGCTCTTAACCACTACACCACCAGGGTTTCCACATTTAACATAGAGATAAATAAATAATGAATCAAGAAATGGTGTATCCACTTTATTTCTTGAATATGCTTACACTGTTTCCTTCTGCAAATATAAGTACCTACATCTAAATATTCTTAATTTATTTTTTACATAAAAGGTAGCATACTATTTATTCTGTTCCGTATCTTCTTGTTTTCACTTAACAATACACCATGGAGATTTTTCCGTATCAGTATCTCCAGAGCCTCCTTTTTGTTTTACACAACTGCAGAGTAGTTCATTTTGTAGCTGGACCTGAGTTTATTTTAACCTGTTGAAATTGATAGGTATCTGTGGTGTTTCCAACCTTTGCTATTACAAACAATACTTCATTGTTTGCTACATTCCTGTCATGGATTGAATTGTGTACCTCAAAAATATCTGTCAGCTTGGCTAGGTCATGATTCCCTTACATGACTGTATGATTGTCTACCATTTTATCCTCTGATGTAATTTCCTTAGGTGTTGTAAATCCTATCACTATGATGTAATAATATGGACTAGTGGCAGTTAAACTGACGGGGTTTACTAGATTAGATAGTGTCCTAAGCCAATCTCTTTTGAGATATAAAAGAAAGAAGCAAGCAGAGAGACAGGGGGACCTCATACCACCAAGAAAGCAGCGCCAAGAGCAGAAGGTGTCCTTTGATGTTCCTGCGCTGAGATGCTCCCAGACCAAGCAAAGACTGATGGATCACAAGGACCTTCCTCCAGAGCTGAGAGAGACAGAAAGCCTTCCCCCGGAGCTTGCATCCTGAATTTGGACTTGTAGCCTACTCCACTCTGAAAGAATAAACTTCTCTTTGTGAAAGCCATCCACTTGTGTTTCTATTAGAGCAGCACTAGATGGCTAAGACAATTCCCCTACATAGAGCTGTGCCATTATGCATTGTCATTAATGAAATATCAAGGTGCCTGTTTCACACAGACACACCAATGGAGTATGTTTTCAAACTTCTGCATTTTTGAAAAGAGGATAAATCATATGTAAATGCAGCATGAATTTGCCTTTCTTTCCAAATGAGTGAGATTAAGCATCTCTTCATAAGTTTAATATCAGTTTCTTTTTCTGTTAACTCTTTTTTCCCTACCTTTTGTACATTTTTACAATGTGTTGCTGATCTTTTGCTTTTCTATTTCCTAGGAACTCTTTAAAAACTTGGGATATTAGTCATATTTCTACTATATGAGTTACAAATATTATTTTTCATTTTGTCATTCACATTCTACTTTGCTTTTATCTTTGTCATATAGAAGTGTATCACTATTATATCAGCAAATCAAACAACAAACCAATTTGTGTTTTCTAGATTATGAGTCATAGTTAGGAAGATCTTCCACATGATAGATTAAAGTAGAATTCTTTTCTGCTTCCTTCTAGTGTGTTTATTTCCCTTTTCCTAACATTTAAATTTTTTATCCATTTTAATTTACCTGGTGTTTATCAAGCATTTATCCTGCCTCTCTGAACAAATTGTACTTCATATTACCAAATAATTGATGAAAGAATCATTTAATAGGAATAGTCTAGCTAATTGGAACATTTAATATTGTTACGATGTTAATACCACCCAAAATGATCTATAGATTCAATGCGATCCCTATCAAAATTCCAACAGCCTTTTTGAAGAAATGGAAAAGTCAATTCTCAAATTCATGTGGAATTGCAAGGGACCCAAATAGCCAAAAGAATTTTTGAAAATGAAGAACAAAGTAAGAGGACTTATGCTTTGCAATTTCCAAGTGGACTATATAAAGTTATAGTAATCAAAACAGCGTGGTACCAGTATAAGGATAGATATACAGAACAATGGAACAGAACTGAAAGTCCAGGAATAAATCTCTGCATCTATGGTCCACCAATTTTTAATGAGCATGCCAAGTCCATTCGATGATGAAAGAATAGTCTCTTCAATAAATGGTGCTGTGAAAACTGAACCTCCATATGCAAAAGAATGACACTGGACACATATTTCACATCATACATAAAAAATTAATTCAAAATGGATCAATGACCTAAACATAAGAACTAAAACAATAAAACTCTTAGAAGAAAACTTAACAGTGAAGCTTTGGGACCTAATTTTTGACACTGAATTCTTAGGCGGCGTAGCAGTTAAGAGCTACGGCTGCTAACCAAAAGGTTAGCAGTTCAAACCCACCAGGTGCTCCTTGGAAACTCTATGGGGCAGTTCTACTCTGTCTTATAGGGTCACTATGAGTCGGAATTGACTCGACGGCAACAGGGTATGGGGCATATCTAATAAAAGTTTAATACCCAGAATATATAAAGAACCTCTATAACTTAATAAACAAAAGACCAACAGACCAATTAAAAATGCACAAAGAATCTGAACAAACATTTCTTCAAAGAAGATATACAAACTCTCCATAAGCATATGAAGATATGCTCAACACTATTTGCCATTAAGGAAATGTAAATCAAAACCACGAGATACTACTTCACACACCACTAGGGTGACTATTATAAAAATAGAAAATAAGAGTTGATAAGGATGTGGAGAAATTGGAACCCTCAACCACTGCTGATGGGAATGTAATATGGTACAGCCACTGTGGAAAACAGTCTGACAGTTCCCCAAAGAGTTACACATGGGATTATCACACGATTGAGCAACTCCCCTCCTAGGTATATATCAAAAAAAAATGAAAACAGCAACTCAAACAAATCAGGTTAAACAAATGTTCATAACTGCTTTATTCACAATAGCCAAATACAAGGGTTGGAAACAACCTAAATGCTCATGGATAAACAAGTTGTGGTATATCTATATATGGAATATTACTCAGGGAAAAAAAAGAATGAAATGCTGATACACGCTACTATACGGAGGATCCTCGAAAACATTATGCTAGCAAAATAAGTTAGACACAAAAAGGACAGAGTGTATGATCCATTTATATGAAATACCTAAAATAGACAAATGCACAGAACCCAAAGGTTACTAGTGGTTACCATGGGCTGAGGGGAGGACGAAATGGGGGGTTATTGCTTAATGAGTACTGAGTTTCTGTTTGAGGTGATGAAAAATTTTTGGAAATGGATAGTGGTGATGACTGCACAGCATGGTGAATGTAATTAATGTCACTGAAGCATACACTTAAAGGGGTTCAAATGGTCAATGTTCTGTTACATGTATTTTACCACAATAGAATTAAGAAAAATAAAAAAGAAAGAAATGGTGGTAACATTATTTCGAAATGTACAGGTAAGATAAAGGCCAGAACAGTTAAAATTAAAAGTAGTTGCCTCTGGGAATGATAAAATGAGATGGGACAGAGGGTATTTCTCATTTTATGCCCTCTGTGCTATTTAATTTTTTTTCCCCAAGTTATTTACATACATATATTACAATTTAAAATAAAATTTCACCCTCAACGGCTAGTATCAAATACCCAAATATAATGTAATCTGGATTATGCCTGGAAAAAAATTGCTCTATAAAGAACTAATTTATATGTGTCAGAAAATTTTAAAAGAAAAATAAATTGTTTAACTGTTGGTAGAGTTAAAATTTGCAGGTATTAATGTCAAACCACCTCATTCATATTTTGCTACAAATGTATTTATAACAGCAATAGAAATTAACAAAAGTACTCAGTATCATTCTTCCCTTTTTAGGAGTAAAATTTCTTTGAAGGCAGAGAGTCAACATTTTCAGGGCTGAGCTACTCATTAATCCTGCAAACTGACTTTAGGGAAGTCACTTCCCTTCTCTCTACTTCAGTAACATCATATATAAAATGAAAGAGCTGGGATAAATAAAATAAGCTTAATTCCAGTTCCAACAATCCAATGACTATATGACTCTACAAAGCCCCTAATTTGCAAAGACGTTTACATAAGCAGGCAAAATGACGGCCAGGATTCAGGACTCTGCTTTTGCTGCTGTTAATTGTTCACACCTAGTGCCGGCCTAGAACGAGCCCTCAGAAATGGCCAGAGAAGCTCCTCCAAGCAGCTGGGCACAACCGAAACTTGCTTCAGCGCCTGCACAGATCATCCAGCCCTGCCCTTGCAAATCTCAGACCTCCTGCTCCCTGTGCTCGCTACACTTGCTAATGACCAAGAGCTATACTCTTTACTGATAGTTTAAAATATGAAAGTTAAACTAGAAGTATATAAATTCAATATATTTTTTAAGTACTTAGTTCATGTTAAGACAACACATCTTGTAATTATATGGCATTTACAAATGCAATTCCTATATCTAAAAACTTAAATAACCGAACTGGATGGCTTCAAATGTCTTTTCCAACTGACAGTCTATAACCTATTAACCCCGATTTTTAAACGGGAAAAACAAGGCCTGGAGTGACACTGCTGGTTAGTGGTAGAGCTACGACTCAAACCATTATCTTCTGGATCATTTATGAACAATCTAAGCAGATATCCTGTAAAATCAACATTATTTAAGGTACTGAATATATTTTGTCAGATTTCTTCCATAAAAACCAGGTAATGATTTACATAATAAGTTATTTAATTGGGGACCCCCCCCACATGCCCCCCAAGGCACCAGACATCAATTTTCGAACTGCAAAGTTACTGTGAACTTAGTATATTGGTATAAGAAAATGCTATAATCTTTAACTTAGTGCTTAAAATGTCCTAAAAGCCTCCTAAGTCATCCAGAAAGCTGTACTAGATGTTTACCTTAGAGTACCTAACACTTAAATGTTCACTTGCTTTAGCCACCCACCCTGGCGAGGCTCGATGTGGAGGAGTATTTGGGTATCAATGTGCGGGGCTGTAAAAAGGCATTTTTCCCAACAGTTAGGCCCTTCACTGCCAACCATGGGTCTCTCCAACACCTTTACTCTCTTCCAACAATTGTAGGCTTCATAAAGAAACTGTTTATGGATCCTCAGGTTTTTGAACCAACACCTACGGTACTCACTGTTAACACTCAAAGTTTGAATATTCAAATTTTCCACAATTTAACATCTATGCCAATAACACTAGTCTATGGGTGAAACAAAGGTTCATTTTTTAAATAATTTTATTACATTTCTGAAATCCTGTAGCTAAGCTGAATTTTATAAATCAAATTCTTGACCAGTTTTATTTTCCTACAAATACTTCCAAAATGGATTTTAGAGAAACAGCTCTAAAATATACACTATATTCTTGTATATCTTCATAGACAGAGAACACTAATCAAATCTTCAGTCTAACATCCAAGTCTTTCCATCAAACAACACAGCTTTTCCTTCCCTAATCTCCCACAAACCCTCTGCTGTAATCAAACTAACGCACTTATGATTCTCAAAAAAAAAACTTTCTTTATTCACACCCAAGAGGTCTAGACCCAGCTCCTTGGACTTCATCAAAATTAGAAACTTTTGTGCCTTAAAGGGCATTATCAAGAAAGTGAAAAGACAACCTACAGAATGAGAGAAAATATTTGCAAATCATACACCCAGTAAGTATTTCTTATTCCAAATAATCATTTTTCCAAAGAAGACATACAAACGGCCAACAAGGATGTGAGAATATGTTCAACATCACTGGTCATTAAGAAAATGCAAATCAAAACCACAAGGAGACACCACCGTACACTCACTAAGTTGGCCATTAGAAAAGAAAAAAGAAAAATAACAAGTGTTGGCAAAGGTGTGGAGACACCAGAACATTTGCACATTGCTAGTGGGAATGTAAAACGGTGCAGCCTCTGTGGAATACATTTTGGTGGTTCCTCAAAACATTACACACAGAATTACCACGTCACAGCAATTCCAAGAAAAATGAAAATATATGTTGACAAAAAAACTTGTACATGAAGCATTATTCAAATGGCCAAAAAGTGGAAACAACCCAAATGTCCATCAACTGATGAATCGATAAGCAAATTGTGGTATATCCATACAATGGAATGTTATTTAGCCATGAAAAGGAATGAAGTACTGATTCATGCTACTACATGGATGAACTTCAAACACATTATACTAAATAAAGAAGTTAGACACAAAAAGGTCATGTATTGTATGATTCTGTTTACGTGAGGTTTTCAGAATAGGTAAATCCACAGAAACAGAAAGCAGGTCAATGATTGCCAGAGGCTGGGGGCAGGGCAAAGTGGAGAGTGAGTGCTCACTGGGTACAGGTTTTGAGGCAATGAAAACGCTTCAGAACTAGACAGAGACAGGAACTGCAGAACATTGGGAATATATTAAATGTCACTAAACTGTACACTTTAAAATGGTTAAGTTTGTGTTATGTGAATTTCATCTAAAAACAAATTAAAGGCAAGGTTTTACTTTGGGAAGACTTACTTAAATTCTGGTGGGATCAACCCAATATACACTGAAAAATGCCATCATCTACTTAAAACAACATATGAACAAGTGCATGACTTAATCTTTATTCTAAATCTATGAATGCTGAGACGTAAGGAGTCCTTGGGTGGCACAAACAGTTAAGCACTCAACTACTAACCAAAAGGTTAGCGGTTCCAGACCACTAGACAGATCTGGCCATCTGCTTCCGAAAGGTCACAACTTTGAAAACACTACAGAGCAGTTTTACTCTGTAGACACATGGGGTTGCCATGACTCAGAATCAACTCAGTGGCAAATAACAACAACAGTGGAGTTAAGGAAGGATTTCTAGAAGATGTGCAATTTTAATCAGTATTGGAAGATGATTTATACCTCAGAGAATTAGTATTTTATCAAGAAATTCAATCTGTCTGGAAAGCTGTATCCACTAATAATATTCAATACAAATGAACTCCTGCAAATTCTGAGAATTTATCTAAACTACTGCAATTGATCCTATTCTCTTACTAATAAAGTATCATTTAAAACTTAGTTTATACATCTCTAAATATGTGTGTGCACGTATGTGTGTCTATCTTGGTAATCACTTTGCAGCACCGGCATGCCAATGTTAAACGTACAAAGTCTGATGTTAAGGTGTAACAGTATCCCTTGTTCTCACATGCTAATATTCTCCCTTAAATTATAAGATGGTCCATAATACTGCACTACAGTTGTGGTAGATGAAACACATAAAGAGTAATTTGGTTTCACATGGAAACCGTTACCAAGACAATCCTTGTAGGATGAAGTTCCAAGAACATTACCATAAATCATAAGAAACTGTTTCAGCAGCTGGTTAAAGCTGAGTGTACATGATACAAGACATCTGGTTGTCTGTGCATTTTCAGTTCATTTAAAAAGTATAAACACATTAAAACACTGGAATGCTTGATATATTACAACACTGCTTGCTCCTCAAGAGCGTTTAAGTGGCTGGTCTTTTCACTGTGTTCAAGGCTTTTTTACCATCCAAAAGGATTTACTATTTCCATACCCCTTAACATCACCAAGACATTTTATCAATAAAGGTAGGAATGTACTCATTTAGGATATATATTTGGTAATGAAATAAATGCAACAGAAGTGATGCTATCTCAAAAATTTAAATCAGGAATATGTACACACACTGACATATAAAAGGTAGACAAAATATGTTTCCCCTCCCTTCTCATTCATCTCTTTCCCTTCTTATTAAGTACTTTAGTTCTTAAATTCTACAAAGGAGTTTATGTTTGCTCGACACACATACTGAGCACAGACTGCAATACACACTGGGGTAAGCACAATAGGAAAAGCATGAAAATCAGGGCTATTTAAAGAATTAAATATCTGAAAAGACAGACAGGCCAATGGGCAATTAAATAATTGTTAGATTCGTGCTATAAGCAATAACAACTACAGAAATTCAGACACAGCTGTAAAATGATATTCCTACTTTGTTGTTTTTAATTGCTACTGAGTCAAGACCCCAAGTGTGCAGAGTAGAACTGCTCCATAGGGTTTTCATGACTGTGACCTTTCGGAATCAGAGAGCCAGGCCTCTCTTCTGAGGCGCCTCTGCGTGGGTTTGAGCTGCTAACCTTTTGGCTAACAGTCAAGCACTTAACCATTTGCGCCACCCAGAGAGCCATACTCCTACTACCGCTGTTTTATTCAGGGTTTCCGGCTTTATCTAACTCCTAAGTGGTTAAATGGTTACGTGCTCTGGGCTCCAGCCTAAATCTCACTCTTATTTGTCTCCTCGTCCACATTCTCCAAAGATCACTCCATCTATTCTCATCTCTTCAATGATCAGCTGTATCTGGACTACAATACAATCCATATTCTAAACTCAGAACACTCCTAAACTCCAAATCCACTCAACTATCTGCTAATTAGACATCCTCACGTACACATCTCAAAGTCAAAATATCTAATACACACTAACTTACATGTAATAAAAGGAAAGATAAAAGAAAATGCCAATGTTTCCTTGTACTTGCAGAAAGAAAAACTGAAAGAATGAATAAGAAATAACAAATGGTTACCACCTTAAGGTGTGCGCATTCTCTGATTCGTTGTGTCATCTTTCTCCCTGACAATGGATTTCCACGTTTATAGTATATAATTTTTGTTAAGAGCTTTTTATAACAATAAGAATTGCAGTAAAGCATATGTAACAGAAATATAGTACAGCAGCTTAGTCAAAACAGGTGTGTGTTTTTTTCATGTAAGAAGAAATCTAAAGATAAGTAATCCAGGGCTGGTATAATAATTCCAGAATGTCACCCATACCTCTGGGACACTGATAGCTCCTGGAACGCTATTCTTTGCATACAGCACTCGTTACCACAGTTCCAAGATGCACTGCCTCCACGTTCCAGGAAGGAAGACAGGAGAAGGGCAACGAGCAAAAGGCTGAAGGGTACATGCTCTGGAAGCTCGTGATTTCTGCTTAGATCTCACTAGCCCAAACTGGGTCACATGGCCACACTTAGTTGCCAGGGTACCTGAAAATTAAGCTGGGCACACACTAACAATATTTGAGTTCTGTTAGAAGGGGAGGGGAGAAAGGATATTGGGCTTGCAAATAGCTGCGTCTGTCACATGACTTCAACTTGCAGGGGAAATTTTCCCCTGTGCCCTTCCCTATCAGGTATTCCTCAGTTGTCTCAGCCCTACCTTCCAGTCCCAGCAGTTACAACCAGGTTTGCTGGTTCTCACTTCTCAATCTATATGAAAATTCCAGATGCTGCACTCATGCACAACAAAGGCCGGGAGCACATTTTTCTGACAAATACATCTCTTTCCTTATTGAGCCACAGGCAAACGGCACATCTCCAACCATATCCACACACAGACTGAGATTCTGTGATGATAAACTTTAAAATTCAAGTCTTCATTTCAAAAATAATTCCTTTAAAAATAATTGCCTCAAAACTGGTTCTTTGGGGGCAAAAAAAAAAAATCACAGAGAATAATACAATGGTTTCTGGCACTCCCACAGTACACACACACAAAAAATATACAATGTATCTGTGGTATTAAAATTTCATTGCAGGAAAGGGGAAGGGACAATTAGAGTAAAAGGTCTAAAAAGGTACCTCGCGGGGGACAATAATGGAAAAAAAGGTTGAGAATCACTATTTTAAAAGTAACAAACTGGATTAACATTTTGAACCAGATAGGAATTGCACTGGGCTATAATAATTTTTTTTAGAAACTAGTTATAGTAGCTTGAGCAAATAAAGGTCTATTTTTCTCACATGAAAAGTCAGGGAGGCGGGAGGCCGGGGGGGAAGGGCTGGCAGCTGACAGCTTTGGTTCAGAAGCTCAGTGACGTCAAAGCAGAGCTCTCTGTGAGTCTCATGGTACCAAATGGCCACACAACTCAAAAGGCCTCCCCACATTCCAACAGCAGGAAGGAGATGTGTCAAGAGCAAAACAGTATGCCTCCTAGCTGGGTCAGTTTCCCTTAAAGAGCTTTACCCAGAATTCTCACTCCAAGGCTTCTCCCTACATCTCACTGACCACCTCGAGCTTCAAGCAGGTTGGAAAAGGAAATGGAGAGAACAAATACTGGGTTTACAACTAGCTGTCTCTGCCACATAGGGATGGGTTAGTTTCAAAGTATCAGAGCAATTGACTTCTAAGTTCCAAATAACCCTTGTCTTAAACCCTTGTTTACAAAAGGCTGTTAGCCAGTCTAATAATGTGCCTACCATATGCTTAATGTTGCTGAAGAGCTTGGTCATTTTTCCCTTCACAACATGAAATTCTTGCTTTAATGATGAAACATCAGGCAAGTATTAGTAGGCAACACAGATAAAAGAACCCCATAGATGTTTAGTCCTTAAAAGGTACACATAAAAGCACTATACCAGGACCCGTGGATCCTGCAACGTGCGACAGATTATCATCTTCAATACATAAAAAAAGATAAAATAAATTCTGTTTTAGCCAGAACTTACAAGAGTGGAATATCAGTGATTAAGTGCATCAAACAGCAGATCAGTTCTTCCAAAAGATCTTCTGAGGCAGAACCTGGTAAGACACATGAAAAGTTTTTTAAGAAAGTATAAAATAGAATGGAGTTGTTTTAAAGTTAGATCTTCACTCCTAACGCGAATAAGAACAGTTATAATTACGTAAACTGAGGTCAAACTACCGTTGACCCCAGAATAAAATCCAAATTATGAGTAAGTCAGTATCTATTATAATCTTCACCTAGTATAGGAAATCTGAACAACCACTATTAATTATATGGCTCTTAAAGCTTGAGGGTATCTTATGGCTCCTCTAGGCCTGTAGTTTTCAGATTTCTTATATTGTACTATTTCTTCAAATGAAATCTTACATAACGTCAAACTAATAAAACAGATAAAAACCAAGCTGCTCTACATGCTTTGTTTGAAGCAGAGGTTGAGGACCTTTAGCTCCCTCCTCCTCCAAATATTTGACCTTACCCTTGATCTTCTTGATGGATAAGAACCCCTGGGGCTCCACAGATCGCAGACAGAAAACCATTGAGACCAATCACAATTTTAGAAAGAACCAAAGATAAAATTGCTTTCCCAAGTCCCAAAACAAGTGGCAAAGGCCATTAATTGAGACCAACCACAATTTTAGAAAGAACCAAAGATAAAATTGCTTTCCTAAGTCCCAAAACAAGTGGCAAAGGCCGGACGCAAATTACCATTCCAATAGAAATGCTCCTCTGCCCCCATCAAATAGCTCTAGTTAAGTGACCTCTAATTTTCAAGTCCAATTGACATCTTATGGCTTCTGGACACTACTGACACCTGCTCCTTCAAGAAACTCTTTCCTCCCTTAGTTCCTATGACACCTTATTCCTACCTGACTTCTTCTTCTATTCCTCCCTAGCATGTTTCCTCAGTATACCTTTCAACTTGGTGAGTTCCACCACTGGCTTTGTTCTCTTCTTACTTCCTATGATCTCCCTGGTCAATCATCACGTATATGTTGATGATTTCTAAATCTATAGTTTTTCCTCTTGACCTCTCCACTGAAATTCACGTTTTTATATCCAATTGCTTACTGGTATCTCCACCCGGATGCATCACCAGTACCTCAGACTCTACATGTTCAAAACTGAACTTCTCTCCCCCAACGCTTTAAATCCACCTGTTTCTTGTTTTCTCCTTCTTGGTTCATAGTATCAGTAATCCAAGCCCAAAACCCAGACTACTCTCTCTTCTTCATCTTTCTATAACCAATCAGTTTCTAGGTCCCCTTCTCTGATATTTCCTCATTTCCTCTTTTCTTCATCTCCTCTGTCATGCTTTAATTCATTATCTCATCATCTCAGTTCAACTGAACAGTTGTTAAATTAAAACTCACTCTCAAACTCCTTCAAACTTTCCCAACTAGTATTCCGACCTCCAATTTCACACTTTTCCAGTCTTAAGTCCAGGTTACTATCAGAGGAAGCTAACTAAACTCCATCCTTTCCTGGCTTAGATCTTTTCAATTGTTTTAAGCCAATTAATGTGTATTAGAAATAATTCCAAGCTCCAAAGTGCCTTACACAAGACTCTTCAAGATGAGGGTCCTGCATCCCTTTCTTTTATGTCTCAAAATCATTCCCTTTACAAATCAGATTCCAGCCATACCAAGCTGCCTGCTACATGCCATTTCATGCCTCCTCAACAACATTCCCTCTACCTGGAATACCTTGCAACAGTAAGAACTTGATCTCTTCAAAAGAGCATTTTCATCCATCTGAACAATCCTGAGTTTTCATCTTCTCTAACAAACCCAACTCTCTTGCCTCACTCTGAATAAAAACAATCATCTATAAAGCATTTATGCCTTGTGCATATGTCTTTCATTGCATACGTCAGTTACGTTATTCCAACATTTTCTATCTACATGTCAGCAGGACCTTACTGGGCTTTGTACTTCTGAAGGGCAATGACCAACAAAGAGCTTGGCAAATAGTATACACTCAATATATGTTTGCTGAACTGAACTCAGGTGTCTAAGTATAAATCCAGCAGCTATTTCCAAAAAACCAAAGCACTTGGAGTCTCAAAAAAACTTAGCAATTCTTTCCTTTAGATTACAGTATCACTTGGTATTTAGAAATTACAAAGAAATTCCTTCCTGCTTGCCACAAATAGAACTGGCACAGTAAGTAACTCTCTGAGGGTGAGTACACAGACTTAAGAGAATATTAAATCATACTGAACACATCAATCAGTGCTAAAAAGGATATACAGCAAAATCAGGTTCAATAACCACGTTAAGTATCACTACAAGCAGCCATAGGTTTGGCTTATCTAGAGCAGAGAGTAAAATAAGGAAATAAGCAATGCTTATCTCTGAGGTTACACGATAAGGGGTAGATAAACAAGATTCTAACTAAAATCTCTTCCATTGCCAAGGCTGTCTGACATATACCCAAGTGAATTAACAACCTATTCCACCAAGCCGATTTATTGACACATAATATATATTCAATACATGCTTGCTGAACTGCAGTGTCACTCACTGGCTCATCCTGAATGTAGTGACTCAGACTAAGACCCAACTTAAAATCACTTACTGATTCCCTAAAGAATATTTCAGACTAAAAAAATTGACCAGTTTAATAATATACCCATGTACAGCCAAGCAGCCAGCACAGTTTATTACAGAAGGTGAAGGAACAAGCACTCGGTGCCCACAGTTGGTAGTCAACTGGATTTTCTTCTTCCAAGAGTACGAACACATCTAATTTTTAAACCTTACAAAGGTGACAAAGTTCTCTATTTGGTATCTCAAATGCCATCTAAATCATGATCTCACCCAAGTTTACAGCTGGTTCAGTTAACAAGTATATTCACTAATTTAGCACAATGATGATGATAAATACACTTCATACAACTAAAATGTAACATTTCAAGGTCAAAGCTCTAACAAAACACAGGACAAGAATAAACAATTTTCAGTTGAAATCTCTGAAGACTTCCATTTACTAAAAGAACATTCTTGCAGAATATATATTCACATTTATTGGCTAATTATTATACAATAAGTGAAGAAAGACAAGATTTGATTGCTTATTGGGTTTAAGGCCAAGCAAGCTATTCGTATTGCACTATTTTTTTAAGCAGTCTTTTACATCACTTCAGCTTTCATATGAGGCCAAATGTCTTCCTTAGTTCCAGTAAGACCAAATACATACAAACTCACCTACTAAGAAAATCTTCTCTCAAAAGTCCCTGAAATTTGCAGGTCAATGACAAAGTAAATGGAGGTTCTTTCAGTAAACGACTTTGCAGAGAGATTCAGTGTGTTTAATACATTGTGAAGGTTTACAATCCAACTGTTTTATCTTTTAAGGAGTTTTAAATTATTCTCTAAATTTCTATAGCTCTAGTCAAATATTTTAATGTTTCAAATCTTTGCATCTGAGAGCAGTATTAATAGCTAAAATTTACTGATACTTTACAATCTGACAGGCATTGTGCTAAGCACTTCAGACTTGTTATCCCATAATAAACCTGAGAATAACTCTTAGAAGGTTAACTACAATTACCATCATTTTACAGATGAAAAAATTAAGTCTCAGACAGGTTAGTTTACTAACCCAAGTTCAGTAAGTGAAAGAACCCGAATTTGAACCCAAATCTGACTCCAGGTTCTCAAGGGGAAAAAAATTTTTTTCATAAATTTTTTAAAATAATTAATTTTCATTGAGAATAACCAAAACCCAGTGCCGTCGAGTCGATTCGGACTCATAGCGACCCTATAGGACAGAGTAGAACTGCCCCATAGAGTTTCCAAGGAGTGCCTGGCAGATTCGAACTGCTGACCCTTTGGTTAGCAGCTGTAGCACTTAACCACTATGCCACCAGGGTTTCCGGTTGTTGAGAATATACGCAGCAAAATATACACCAATTCAAGTTTCTACATGTACAATTCAGTGACGCTGATTACATTCTTTAAGTTGTGCAACCATTTTCACTCTCCTTTTCTTTCTCACCATCCCCTAAGGTTCCTATCTATTCCTTATAGCTGCTGTTGTCAATTTGATCCCATACAGACAGATCTTAAAAGAGCATAATGCTCAAGGCAGACATTTGTTACTAGTTAAGCAAAGCTACTATTTGGTTTTAAGAAGACTTCAGGGGATATTTTTGGTTTAAGGTTTAAAGATTATCTTACGGCAATAGTTTTAGAGATTCATCCACTGTCCATAGCTCCAGAAAGTCTGGATTCTATGAAATTTTAAAATTCTGTTCTACATTTCCCCCCTTTCGATCAGGATTCTTCTATAGACTCTTTGATCAAAATGTTCAGTAATGGTAGCCTGGCACCATCCAGTTCTTCTGGTCTCATTGCAAAGGAAGCAGTTTATAAATTATTTTTAAAGACCTATTTATTTCTAAAGTTAACAACAACAAAAAAAAAATCCAGTCAACCAACCCATGTTTCACTGAACACCCTTAATACAAATCCCAGATAAGTGAGTACCATGAGCCATATTAGGACAGAGAGAGAGAGATCTTAAGCATCACATATTAGTTCATACATCTACATGATACACTATACATTCATCAACATATACTGGAAGTCTTTGACTTAAATATCCAATTTACAAATAATCTAAAACAATGAATAAATATAAACTATTTATGAGTATCATGAAGAACAAGGTCACTGAAATCCCACCCCTATACCTGGCATTTCCTCACTATAAATAAGTCCCTAATCCTTCTCTGGTCCCCATGAGTTTTGCCAAAGAAAGGGGCAAATAAAGACAGGATGACATCTAAGGTCCCTTACAGGTCTGATAATCTATACTTAATCTATACTTAAAACAAGCTGCAGTCCCTATTAGTATTTCTGCTTGAACCCATTCAATACCATGTGCTAAAACATCAGTCTACCACTCCCTCATTTTGTCCTTAAGGGAGACAACAAGAAAACCGTAAATAGTGCCCTAATCAAATGCCTTCCATCAGAGCAGGAGGGGAGGGCAGGAGAGGGGGAAAAGAAGAATTAAAAAAGCACTCACTCGGAGAAGGGAAAAAAATAGCACTGATGGAAAACAAAGCTGCAGCCAGAAAAAAGAAACATATGGGTCACTTAAGTCAGGTTACACATAGTTATTAAAAGTAATAGTAAAAGACAGTGAGCTAATTGCTGTTTTCTTTCCATTCAGAAAGTTAAGCTGCCAGTTTCTCAATGCTGCCCAATACTATCTGTGCCAAATGCAAGTACTAAAAAATTAATCAAGAAATAACAGAGCCGTACTCAAAAACCAAGCTAATGGAGTGCCTGGAAAGTTCAGAGCAAAACTGACTTCCTTAAAATGGAAGACAAACATGGAAGCTAGATTATATTTACTATAAACCTGTATTCAGAAAATATGGTACAATCTATGTTATTGCCAGTTTGAATTGTGAAGATAATATCTGAATTATTCTAGAATATTAAAAATCGGATCTAGACTTTTAATTAGCCAAATGTAAAACTGCCTCTATAAATTAATCATAAGAGGAAAAGCAAATGGACTCACTGTTTTCTAAAAATAAAACTGATCTATATTTCAATGCATTACACTACTTGGAGGCCTGTGCCCCATACCATCCCAATACAATCCGCAATAATTCTGGTTGACTGCTTTTACCGTGGTTAAAGGAAATGTTTCTAATTACCCTAAAGGATAATATAGTCTACCAAGTTTGATTATAAAATGTGCCTCTTAGTAAGTTTAATTGATTTCGTTCCACAAATGACACAAAGGAAAGATAGAGAAATATAAAACTCTTATCACCGATTACATGACCAAAGAGTAATTCAGAAGCTCCTAGAGGCACTTTTGTTTTTCTGCAAAGCTAGATTACAACTCTTATACTGTTAAATATTTTAAAAGAGTAAGTCCATGATTTCTTTTTACTCTGAGTAACACTTTTCAGTTACTGGTTTATTTTTTGCATTATTACCTATAACTAAAAGAACCCTGGTGCTCAGTGGCTAACCAAAAGGCTGGCAGTTTGAACCTACCCAGTGACCCCGAGGCAGAAAAACCTGGAGATATGTTTCTGTAAAGACTGCAACCTAGGAAACACGATGGAACAGTTCTACTGTCACGTGGGGTCACTATGAGATGAAAATCGACTCAATGGCACCCAACAACAACAGCCTTGACTAATGGAATTAAACTGCTGTGTTTTATATGAAAACAAAACCAAATAGCCATTCAGTATACAATTTCAGCCAGCCCCATCGACTGGGGACTGCCTCCAACAGAGAGAACAGGGAAACCCTGCTGCCACAAAAGCCAGATCACCTCCGCCACCTGAAAAAGCCAATCCACTTCCAAAGGAGAAAGATTCACCTCCACAGAGTTTACTGAACAAACACACCACAAATTCTGAAGGTAATTCTTTTTTTTTTTTTTTAATTCTAAAGAGTTTTTAAAAGGTTTTAAGCCAGAGAGAGAGTGGAAAGAAAACTGGTGTTGGGGAAGGAGGTACGACTGAGGATTTTTTTCTATTTCCACAAATTTCCCATCTTACATAATTTTTTCTTCTGTTTGAAAGGCCAGAGTGAGACAAAAGGCTGACAGAACCTGTCAACTGTTTCTCAATGGAGGGTCCCCGGCTGTTTTTTTGAGGGACACCCAAATATCACTATCAGGAAGTCTCTTCTGTTTTGGTTCACTTTCTCCAGAAGAGTACCCACTAATCTCCTGGCAGTAGAGGGGATGAGATGGGCAAAATCCTGGTGCCAGCATTCTAGGAGCCAAGTCAAAACCCTTCACTCTTCCCAGTTCTGTTCTCAGTACACCACCCACCCTCAACTGTGCCGGAGCACGCATACAGGGGGTGATCAGGGACTCCTGGGTTAGCCTCTCTAGAGAGCACATCTCTAGAATACTGAAATTGGGGGTGGTGCTCTCATGACCACATGGGAGGGGAAAGGATCTGGGTGTCTAACTGCTTCTTGCAACCAAACCTCCTGGTTGTCTGCCTTGGCAGAAAATAAATGTCTACATCCTAAAAAGCTACTGAAATCTCTCTCTCTTAGAACAGTTGTATACTAAACAAACATAAGAAAAGCTTATTTTAGTGTCTTATCAAATGTAAGCTAATGGCAAATAACCATATACCTCATTGGTATAATGTCTCCATCTTTTGTGCCTCAAATCTCTTTTCTAGAAATACAAAATGTATTGGGCTCTTAGCCCACAATCATAAAGGCTGTATACAAGAGTTATCATCATATAACGATACAAATTCTCTCTAGCAAGCAATTTGCTACCACATAATGTATAGCCAATGGGAAAATATGAAATCTCCACAAATTTAGATTACAAACTCAGAGCTTCCTAATAGTCACATTACCCTCATAAAGATTGCTTCACTGAAAAATGCCAGCAATATCCATCTGATCACAGCAGAATTACAAAGTGGAAGAAACATAAAAATTCTGTATGCCGTACTATCCCAATATACCTAATATGCCTCAAACAGCTGACTTTGTTGTTTGCAGATGGTCCTCTACTTGTGTAAGTTTGACCTTCAAACAGCCTGTATTACTACCTATCCCTAAATAGTCCTTCACACATCTAATTCAGATATTCATACGCCAGCTAATAACTGAATGTTTTCAGCTACTGCATGGTGACGCTGCTTGCCAGCCAACTTGGGTTCTATTTTTTTCCCCAATCAGCGGTTTCTGCGCAATTATTTAATTTTATTGTATTTTTTTAAATTGTAAAAAGAAATGAGTTGAAAATATGACGCTAGTGATAAGAAGTAGAAATCTCAAAGAACATGTAAGATTAAGACGAAAATAATTACGTATGCCAAGAACAGACTATTTCAAAAAGATAGTCACTGGACTTAAGCCATGGACCAAAAACAAACAAAATTGAAGTGCATGTATAAAATCCTGCAGTGATAATGCTGTATTAAAGAAGGGTACAGTCTGTCAGTAAATAGGCAGAATCACTGATCATCTGACCACAGAGATGGCTCTTTCAGTGATAAATTGTTTTTACACTGTCTCTATGTTAGGTTACCTAGGATATACAATAAAACCACGCTTCTTTCTCAGCTTGGTTAAGAGTGGAGGGTGTGGGGGTAAAGAAGGTATTCTGAGAGTACGCTTGGCCCCAAAATAAACACAGTATATCTCTCACTCTTTACCTGATAAATTATTAGATGGTATATTATTTAGAAGGAGTCCTAGTGGAGTAATGGTTAAGTGCTTGGGGGCTAACCAAAAGGTTGGCAGTTTGAACCCACCAGCCACTCGGTGAGAGAAAAGACTTGGTGATCTGCTCCCATAAAAATTTACAGCCTTCCTGTAGGGCTGCTATGAGTCAGAATCAACTTGATGGCAATAGGTTTGGTTTTGGTTTTTTATATAGGATCAAACTGACACCAGCAACTCGAAAGTTTAGATAGGAACTTAGAGGGCAGTGAGTTTATGTTAATAGAGGAGGGACATCAGAAGGAGGGTGAGAATGGTTGCCAACCTGAAGAATGTAATCAATGTCACTGAATTGTACATGCAGAAAATGTTGAATCGGTGTATGTATTGCTGTGTATATTCTCAGCAAGAACAAAAATAAAATAAATTATTAAAAAAAAAAAATTTACAGCCTAAGAAACACTATGGGGCACTTCTGCTCTGTCCTACAGGGTCGCTGTAAGAATCGACTCGACCACACACAACAATATGAGATAACATATTATTTGTAATTTAACATCTTTTAAATAATATCAAAACATAATTAAGAGTTTCACTTTCTATGCCTCTTTTTCTCTCTCCTCCCCACCAAAAAAAAAACCAAACCCATTTCTGTCGAGTCAATTCCAAATCATAGCGACCCTATAGGACAGAGTAGAACTGCCCCATAGAGTTTCCAGGAGCACCTGGTGTATATGAACTGCCAACCTTTTGATTAGCAGAACAACTCTTAACCACTACGCCACCAGGGTTTCCTCTCTCCCCAAAGTTAACTCAAAACTGCACAAAACAATGAGTAATTTTCCATGGAATACATCAGCTAGAACAGAAACAGCAACAAAAAAAAAAAAGACAGCAAATAAAATTGCTAAAATTATATTAATATGTTTGCTTAATTCAATAATAATATCATAATAATTAAAGTGATCACATTTTAGCTATGAAAAGAAGGACAATAGCTTTAAAAGAAAAGTAGGACATATTATGACTTAGCTTCCCTACAAGCAGAACATATGACTTAGCTTCCTTACAACAAGCCAACTACATCATTTGTTTGGAAAGAAACTTTAGAGCTCTTGAAACGAGTTTAATTTTGGTATTCTTAATTCAGCAAAATCTCAAAAAAGAAACTTAAATAAAGACAAATAAACTCAGTCTTTATTTATCCAGTATTACTAGAGAAAAAGTCAGATTTTCCACATAAATTAAACAGAAAACATAAACTAAAAGATATCTTGTTCACATACAAACTGGACTTTGCTTATCTAATCTGCACATGTGACGGAGAGTGCAAATATAAATTTTGGCAAATTCCATTCTGTCTATAAACTTCTTACCAAAGAAAAAGGAAAGATCTTACCTACTAAATATCCTGTACACCTATACAGTACACTGTATGTGATTTGCCTTCCTGTGATAATGAAGTATTCAGAATAAGAATTTTTGGCCATTCTTCAGTTTCCTCAAAATGTACAGAAGCACTTAATGACACTTTTGACTTCATTGAAATGGAAAGAGACAGCATCCTCAGACACGTGCCTATAAAATGACTATCAATGTGACCGGTCACAGAAAAGATGTTGAACTGTTGTCCAACTAGTCTGGGGAACCATTGGGGGACATCAAGGTCAACTGGCATAACAAAGTGTATTAATAAAATGTTCTGCATCCCACTTTGGTGAGTGGAGTCTGGGGTATTAAAACCTAACAAGTGGCCATCTATTATTGGTTACATCAATTGGTCCCAACCCACTTGGAGCGAAGGAGAATGAACACCAAAGACACAAGGAAAATATTAGCCCAAGAGACAGAAAGGGTCACATAAACCAGAGATTCTATCAGCCTGAGACCAGAAGAACTAGACAGTGCCCAGTTACCACCAATGACCACCCTGAAGGGGAACACAACAGTCCCTGACAGAGCAGGAGAAAAGCATGGAGCAGAACTAAAATTCACGTAAAAAGACGAGACTTAATGGTCTGAGACTGGAGGAACATTTGAAGCCATGGCCCCCAGACGCTCTGTTAACCCAGAACTAAAACCATTCCTGAAGCCCACTCTTCAGATAAAGATCGGACTGGACCATATAACATAAAATAATACTCATGAAGAGTGTGCTTGTTAGTGCAAGCATATAGGTGAGACCAAGTGGGCAGGATGAGAAGTCAGGAAGGAACAGAAGCTCTTTGGATGGACACAGAAAACCCGGGGTGGAAAGAGGGAGTGTGCTATCACATCATAGGGATTGTAACTAGTGTCACATAACAATATGTGTATAAATTTCTGTATGAGAAATTAACTTGAGCTGTAAACTTTCACCTAAGCACAATAAAAAAAAAAAATTGGCCAACTATAAAATTGTATTTTCAAAGTGTAGGACAAGAAGGATGTATTTTTCCAATTTGGAAATAAGTGAGAACGAGAATGGAGAAAATAATTAAAGAATAAAACAGAAATTTATATTCTACTTCTCCAACACTATTCCATGATCTTTAAAAAGGCCAAAGGAAGGCTAGAAAAGGATGACTAGGCCATACCTGAGTTGTTCAATGGAATGTCTAGGAAATTCCTTCACTATCATGTTAACAGGGTCTCAGAAGGGAGAAAATATAAATACTTGTGGTCACTCTACCACCTTGAATTGGACCATGTTGTACCATGGCTTTTCATTTGTTTGAAATGTAACATAATTCTCTAATATATTTATATGATAATAACCAGAATTTCTTTTAAGATTTTTGCCAACCAAGCATGACTTAAAAAAAAATGTTTGAGTACATAAAAGGCTAACTTTCCACTGAATCTTTTCTATCTCCCCACAACATTGTTTTTAAAAATTCTAGAATTTAAGAAATATTTCACAAGTGGATATGCACGTACTGAAAATTCACTGCATTATGATTTTGATCTGGTTAGACAATAAACCCTTTGTGTGTTTGTTCTCCTTGCCAACATTTGATTTTGTTTAGCAACCATAGTGGAAAGAGAACCATTTCTACTTTTATGAAAGTATGTGTGATTATATATATTTGTGAAACCCACAGAGCAGAAAGGCTACAATTAAAAGGATAAACATTATAGTTCTCCCAGCCCCACATGAGAAATTGGTAATGTTTGACTTTGAGTCATACACGTGATCTCTGTCAGCTCAAGGTGGGCAGGAAAGCCTAATGAGGGAGGAAGTATCTTTAGAAAAAGAGAACACAGGAAGCCCAGGAGCCATACTTTGCCTGCAAAGAGAAGTTAGTGTGACTAAGGAGGCATTCTTTAGAGTCAGCTTCCAACTGTGCTACCTATACTCCTGGGGGGAGAGGAAGACTTTCCAGTTTTTTAAACTGATGCTTGAGAGAGTCCCTGAGATCAAGGAGTCCCTTTTTGCGATAGCCCTAAGAAAGACACAACATCACTTGGGTAGTATTCCAGCCAGGAATGCATAGCCTGGAACAGATCACAAGGAAATATCAAGTAAACCTCAAATGAGGAACGTGTCATAAAAACAAAGGGGTTGTACCCTTCAGAAACTTCAATGTCATAAAAGAGAAACGCCATAGAAATGTTCGAGATAAGATGACTAAGTACTATGACAACTAAATATAAGACTTAATCCTGGGCTGGAGCCTATACTGAGGGGAAAAAAAAATCTACAAGAGCCACATGGTCTCATCAGTTGGTGCAGAAAAGGCATCCGACAAAGTCCAACACCCATTCATGATAAAAACTCTCAGCAAAATAGGAACAGAAGAGAAAGTTCTCAACATAATGAAGGCCATTTAAACAAAGCCAACAGCCAACATCATCCTAAATGGAGAGAGTCTGAAGGCATTCCCCTGGAGAATGGGAACCAGACAAGAATGCCCTTTATTACCACTCTTATTCAACAATGTGCTAGAGGTCCTAGCCAGAGAAATTAGACTAGAAAAAAAATAAATAAAGGGCATCGGTATTGATAAGGAAGAATTAAAAGTGTCCCTATTTGCAGATGATATGATCTTATACACAGAAAACCCTAAAGAATCCACAAGAAAACTACTGGAAGTAATAAAGAGTTCAGCAAAATATCAGGATACAAGATAAACATACAAAAATCAGTTGGATTCCTCTACACCAACAAAGAGAACGTTGAAGAGGAAATCACCAAAACAATACCATTTACAATACCCCCAAGAAGATAAAATACTTAGGAATAAACCTAACCAAAGATGTAAAAGACCTATACAAAGAAAACTACAAGACACTACTGTAAGAAACCAAAAGAGACCTATATAAGTGGAAAAATATACCTCGCTCATGGATAGGAAGATGCGACATTGTGAAAATGTCTATTCTACCCAAAGCAATCTATAGACAAAATGCAATCCCGATCCAAATTCCAATGGCATTTTTTAATGAGATGGAGAAACAAATCACCAACTTTATATGGAAGGGAAAGAGGCCCCAGATAAGTAAAGCATTACTGAAAAACAAGAACAAAGCAGGAGGCCTCCCACTACCTGACTTTAGAACCTATTATACCGCCACAGTAGTCAAAACAGCCTGGTACTGGTGCAACAACAGATACATAGACCAATGGAACAGAACTGAGAATCCACACATACATTCATCCACTTATAAGCAGCTGATATTTGACAAAAGGCTCAAAGTCCGTTAATTGGGGGAAAAGACAGTATCTTTAACAAATGGTGCTGGCATAACTGGATATCCATCTTCAAAAAAAATGAAACAAGACCCATACCTCACACCATGCATGAAAACTAACTCAAAATGGATTAAAGATCTAAATATAAAATCTAAAATGATAAAGATCATGGAAGAAAAAATAGGGACAATGCTAGGAGCCCTAATACATAGCATAAACAGTATGCAAAATATTACTAACAATGCAAAAACATCATAAGAGAAACCAGATAACTGGGAGCTCCTAAAAATCAAACATCTATGCTTATCCAATGACTTCATCAAGAGTAAAAAGACAACCTACAGACTGGGAAAAAAAACTTGGCTACGACAAATCGGATCAGCGTCTAATCTCTAAAATCTACAAGATACTGCAAGACCTCAACAACAAAAAGACAAATAACCCAATTAAAAAATGGACAAAGGATATGAACAGGCACTTCACCAAAGAAGACATTCAGGCGGTTAACAGACACATAAGGAAATGCTCACAATCATTAGCCAGCAGAGAAATCCAAATCAAAACTACAATGAGATACCATTTCACCCCAACAAAGCTAGCATCAATCCAAAAAACACAAAGTAACAAATGTTGGAGAGGCTGTGGAGTGACTGGAACACTTATACACTGCTGGTGGGAATGTAAAATGGTACAACCACTTTGGAAATTGATCTGGCGCTTCCTTAAAAAGGTAGAAACAGAACTACCCTATGATCCAGCAATCCCATCCCTTGGAATATATCCTAGAGAAATAAGAGCCCTCACACAAATAGATATATGCACACCCATGTTCACTGCAGCACTGTTCACAATAGCAAAAGGATGGAAACAACGTAGGTGCCCATCAATGGATGAATGGATAAGCAAATTATGGTATATTCACACAATGGAATACTACGCAATGATAAAGAACAATGATGACTCCATGAAACATCTGATAACAATGGATGAATCTGGAAGGCATTATGCTGAGTGAAATCAGTCACAAAAGGACAAATGTTGTATGAGACTACTATTATAAGAACTCAAGAAAAGGTTTAAACACAGAAGGAAAAAAAAATCTATAAATGACATTATTGAATCAATTAACAAAACTGAAATATAATCAGTAGATCTACTGAATTTACTGAAAGCTGATAAAAGTATTATATCAATATTTAGTATACTGAAGCTGGTGAATATATTGTGGTTATATTAGGTAATACCCTTATTCATAAGAAATACATATTGGAAAGTATTATGGAGTAAAGGGTCAATATGCCCATAATTAAACTCAGTCTCAAATGGTTCAGAGAAAAAAATTATATACATATAATTTTGAATGGGGGGGTGGAAGATTACACACACACAATCTTGAAAGAGTGCAAATAGAAATGTAATGGGTAAAATATTAAAAGTAGGTGAACCTCACTGACACATATACACATATTCTAAAAGTTTTCTGTAATTCTGAAATCAAAAAGTTTAAAGTGTACTAATAGTAAGCATGAATACATACACACATATATAGACAGAGGAGGTGAAGGAGGAGGAGAGGGAGGGAGGGAGAGAGACAGTAAAATGTTAACACATAAGTGGAAGGTATATGGGTGTTCTCTATACAATCCTTTCAACTTTTCTAAGAAAAAAAAATAACATATTTCCTTTTTTTTTTTTAAACAAGAATGAGGATCTATCACTGGACGATTAAAATATTACTTCGTTAGTGGATATTGATCAGACACAATTCTCAATGTATTTCTAATCTTTCTTCACATCTTGTGGGCAAGGCACTCACTGTCCTCTTTATAGAACCATATTTTTTGTGCATGCATTTTTTTTTTATTGTGGTAAAATATACATAACCACACAGCTGTTTCAACCATTGTTATGTATGCAATTCAGTGGCATTAATTATGTTCACATTGTTGTGCAACCATCACTGCTGTTGCCAAATTTTTTCATAACCTTACAGAAACTAGTAATCCTTAAGCAATAACCCCTCATTCCTCCTCCCACCTGCCCTTGGTAACCATTAATAAACCTTGGTCTCTATGTAAAAAAATATATATATATATTACTTCCCTTACTTTGTTAATTAGGTTAACTATGGAGGGTAGGAAAAAAATGTTACCAGTGTAGATGCAAAATATTAAATGCCCTGTATTTCACTTTTTGGTGAGTTATCTACCCTTTTACTTTCCGGGTTGTAGGTTTTAAGCTTCTTTCCACACCCATGGCCATCAGGTCGGTTCTGACTCATAGTGACCCCACAGGACAGAGCAGAACCGCCCCACAGGGTTTCCAAGGCTATAATCTTTACGGAAGCAGACTGCCACACCCTACTTCTGCGGGGCAGCTGGTGGGTTCAAAACATCAACCTTTCAGTTAGCACCCAAGTGCTTAATCACTGCGCCACCAGGGCTCCTTTTAAGCTTCTTAGGCCTAGTTTTTTTCTCTTAAGCTAAGAGACGAAACATCAGAATCTGATCTTGAAAACTATAGGCCTTCCTAACCACTGGCAAAATAATCTCAGTAATATTAGGAGAAAACGGTAACCTTTCCCTATACCTTAAAAAAATAAGACATACTTCAGCATCATAGAATAATCCTTGGAACTGTTACTTCTGAAAAAGTAGTCCCAAAGACACCCAGACTCAGAAACTGTTGTTATAGCCTATGAAAGTAACCTCTAACGTTTCTAAAATCTATAATTCCAATTAGTTGTCTTCCTTAATAATATGTTGCTCTAGTAATGATATTTAAATTGACATTTCTGTTTTTTATGAAAGGAATAAATACTTGAGTTTTATCATTCTTTTACTTCCTTCTTATTCCTCATGAATACAAATAAAAAATAAATAAAAGCCTTGATTCTATTGGCTGTTTAAAAAAAAAAAAAACTGTTTTGAGAGTCTTGCTCATTTAAATTAATACAGGCGAAGAAAGAGTGACAGCATCAGGTCATGTTAAAAATAGAATGGACAGGAGGAAAAATGAAATTTTTCAAAATTATACTTTTATTCCTCAGATTTTATCCTTAGATATTACACATGCTATACCCAGATCACCTTGAAAGGCAGTACTTACTATAACTGCCAGGAGATTTTTCTTCATAAGTAAAATGAAGTTGTAATTCCTCCTCAGACATCTCACAGATGAACACTTTCAGCAAACAGCAAATTATAAACAAAGCATTGTGTGTCTGCCAAATGAAGATGTGGCTAGAATGGAAAGAACAAAACCACACAAGAATCAACGCTTAATCATAAGCATGGTCAGTTTATTTCTAGCACATGACTTCCTCATAACCCACCAACCACTTTGTCCATCCTGTTTGTAATATTAGAACAATGCCCATATCTTTTAATAACTGTTCATGACATATTACATTGGATCAGTGGTAACTATTACATTTTACTTTATATCTCATTTTGTGTATTTTACATAGTGAGTCAATGTAATAAAAATCTCTAGTGATGTCTGTGAGCATGACTGCTTTGTTCTTGACTTTACAGATGCCCACATATAGGCAATAAAAGAAAAGAAACCTTAAACATTTTTTGATTATGTTAATAAAGAAAATATATGTAAATATATGACAAAAAAATTTAGATAAGATCTCCAATAGCATAGCACGATATTTACTCTCTGTATTAATGACCACAGACTGGCAAGAAAAACTTTAGGTGGATTCAATATGTTCAGAAGGTAGAGCAATGAACAAGCATTTAAAAGGCTGCCATTCATCTAAAAAAAATGCTTGAGTACATAAAAGATTAACCTTCCACTGAATCTAATATGAAAAAATTAAAGGCAACAGATATGGAATGAAACAGTACTCAAACTAAGTTTACTATTTAAACCAGAGCTTTGAACCGATTCAAACCTGTTCAGTCACAGCCAACCAGGTGAAATCCCAAAAGACCTGAACTTTTAAAATTTGGATTGAAAGAATGATAACCAGAAAGGGAAAAATTATGGGTTGAAGCCCTGGAATGGGAAGTAGAGTGAGCCATTTCAGGAGCCTGATGCAGGAGACTGGGTTATTGGCAGGACTGTGGAGAGTGACACATATGCAAAGCGGTGCAGTTGGATGCCATCTCTGAGCTGCCAAGCAGCGCTATGCAACGCACACAATGCCCTTGTTTTCTAAGAGGGAGATTAAGTTTCTAGCAGAAAAAGATTAACTTTCTAGCAGGGTTTCAACCTGTAATTGTTGCCGTTCTGGTTATCTTCCTGGTTCATCCACATTTAAATAATTTGGATCTGTTGCGATTTCATTTCCTCAGCCATGACGGAACCTGGAAGAACTGATTTGAAGCCCTGATTTAAACTAGATATGACTAGTAATAATAATGAAAACAATTACCTCTTTTTGTAATAACTGCATCATCATTAATCTTCTTGAATAATATATTCTAAAGACTATCTAAAATGCTGAAATCAAACAGACTGCAGAATTTATAATCCTACCCCAATGACTTGCACAATAAACCAAAACCTCTTTCTTTTACCTTTTCCCCGTAATAGTGAGAATAGTTCCTTAACCGGAGTTTTCAAAAGACCATTAGTCTATTTCCACCATTAAATAAAAAATAATATTCATGTTGTTAAATATTAAGAGAACATGATTTAATCAGCTGGCTTACTTCTGACATTCTGCTGAAAGTTTTAGTTCTTTGGTTCTAGAAAGGAAGACCTTAATTAGTGCAGCAAGGTTTCCGGTTCGAGGATTGTTTTCAACTGCAAGAGAAGAAAATGTTTTAAAAAGTAAAAATTAAGAACTGAAATTGAAGTGAATATATCATAACATTTATAAAACCAAATATCTATTTCAAGTTGCTCACAGACCACCCCACTGTCAATTTCACGTCTAATAAGGGGAATACACAATCAGAGAAACTGCTGCTCAATCTTAATTCTGAACAACAAAAAATGATTTACAATGTGCAAATCAGTAGAAAAAAGCAGCCACCTCATCTTAGAATCCAAAAATGTAAAGACATAATAGTTAATAAAAGCAAAACCCGTTGCCATCAAGTCAATTCCGACTCTTAAAAATCCTACAGAACAGAGAAGAGCTGCCCCATAGGGTTTCCAAGGAGTGGCTGGTAGATTCGAACCGCAGACCTTTTTTGTTAGCAGCCAAGCCCTTAACGACTCCGCCACCTTACATGCACACGCACACACACACCTTTTTCTAAAAAGCAGACTTTCAAAAAAAAATAAAAAATTGATCATCTGTATCTCCAGTATATAGGCTATAATAAACTGTAAAATTCTGCTAAAAAAAAAACACAAACAAAAAAATAATGAATATTCCAACAAAAAATAAAAAGCCACATTTAAAAAAGCAATGTAATCAGAGGGGGAGTTATTTGATCAGACAAAATTTTAAAAGATTTAAAAACAAAATACGAATTTTAAAAAGTTTAGAAAATGGGCATTTCAGCAACGTCGGCCTATAGCATTGAGAGAATACTATATTGGGAAACCAGATTTGGTTTCTATCCAGGTCTATACTGAACCCCAGAGAAACCACTTTACTTCTCCAACCTCAATTTTCTCATCTGTAAAAGAAACAACAGCTAACATATACTGAAAAACATACACTAAGTGCTTTACATGCATTATCCCATTTAATCCTCAAAGCAACCCTATGGGATAAGCACTCATATTACTGCCATTTTTACACATCCTCACTGAAGATTGTTACTTGCTGAAGGACCCATCCTTGTCTAATGACTCAAATCCTTGGCTCTAAGCTGCCCTGCTATACCAACCCCTTTAAATCAAGGTATTGGACTTAATGAAAGTAGTTCTATCAGCACTACAGCAAGTCACAGAACAGTAGAGCTTAAGAATTCATCAGAAGGCAGAGACCGCATCATCAGAATCTTTAATCTTACTGATGAAGAAAAAGAGGCCCTGCAAGGTTAAGTGCTGGGCCCAAAGTCAACATCATGTTAGTGACAAGTGCCCAGGCTTTTTGCTTTACCAATGGTTTTCAAACTGTGAGATGCCAGAGTTCGGGATATTGGTTTTTCTTTCAAAGCATATTTTGAAAACCAGAAATGCAAACACTCAACACACCTGGGCTGCCAGGAACATGTATTTTTGTGCTGATCTGTGAATTATGCTTTTGCTGTCATCTGTGTATATATTTGAACTTCTTGAAAATGTGTCAAAGATTTAAAAGGAAATAGTCCTCCAACACTTTTTTTTTAACCCAGGTCTGCACACACACACTTAAAAAAACTGTACATGGGAATAAGTACACTATTATAGCATACCTGCAATGTGCTTACTAACTGCCAAGTCAACTCAGGTATAGCTGCTGAGTATGCATTCTTGTCACAGGTTGAGAGTCAAGACAAGTAACTGTGTAAGCTTCTCCTTGCATCGCAACATGCTACTCAAAGTGTGGTTCATGGACTACCAACAAAAAGCCTTATCTGGAAGCTTGTTGGAAATGCAGAATCCCAGGCCTACCCGACACTTACTGAAGTTGACAGTGCTTCCCTAAGTTGAATGTGCATTGAGATCACAAGGCATTCTTGTTTTTGTTTTTTTGGTATTTTTTTAATTTTTTGTACTTCAGGTGAAAGTTTACAAATCAAGTCAGTCTCTCATACAAAAAGCCACACACACTTTGCCGTGCACTCCCAGCTGCTCTCCCCTTAATGAAACAGCACATTCCTCCTCTCCACCCTGTATTCCCCGTGTCCATTCAACCAGCTCCAGTCCTCCTCTTCCTTCTCATCTCGCCTCCAGACAGGAGTCACCAGCAGTCTCATGTGTCTACTTGAGCCACAAAGTTCACTCCTCAGCAGCATCGCTGTCTATCTTATAGTCCAGACCAATCCTGTCTGTAGAGTTGGTTTTGGGAATGGTTCCAATCTTGGGCCATCAAAGGGTCCGGGGACCATGACCATCAGGGTCCCTCCGGTCTCAGTCAGACCATTAAGCCTGGTCTTTATACAAGAATTTAAGATCTGCAACCCACTGTTCTCCTGCCCCATCAGGGATTCTCTGTTGTGTTCCCTGTCAGGGCAGCGATGTTGGCAGCTGGGCACCATCTAGTTCTTCGGGTCTCAGGCTGTTGGGAGTCTCTGGCTTATATGGTCCTTTCTCTTGGGCTCATATTTACCTTGTGTCTTTGGTGTTCTTCATTCTCCTTTGTTCCAGGTGAGTTGAGACCAATTTACGCATCTTAGATGGCTGCTTGCTAGCATTTAAGACCCCAGACAACACAACATTCTTATTAAAATGCAAAATATGATTCCACCCATGTAAAGTCCGACCTGATATTCTGCAGCACTAACAATCTCCCAGGTGATGCCCATTGCTACTGGTTAGAGAATCCCACTGTGAGTAGCAAGGTGCAGCATTTGCTGTAGCTGGGAGAGCTTCTGTCCAGCATTCATAATTAAGAACAGATATGTGATCCGATATTAGATATTGTTAAAAGTCGCAAGAAAATTTCCTACTTCTTTCCAAGTTTCAGGTTTAGTTTGATGAAAGAATACCTCAAGATTTCAGAATAAACTGTTAAGAGAGTTAATATTTCCAAAGTACTTGTCTGTGTGACTATTACCTAGCTCTTGTAAATCAAAATAAAATACTGAGACAACGGAGGGCTGCGGCTGATAATGACTATATTCAGAATCCCAATTTCATAGCCCTATGTTCATTCAACAGCCTCTTTGTTACTAAATGACTTTATCAGTAATTGCTTGAATTTATAAATGTGTAGCTATAAAAAAAAAAAGTTTAAAAATGTCTTGCTGGAAAGAGGAACCAGACTACTTGACTGATGTAATTAAAGCTTTATGTGCCTTTTATATTCATTCATTCAACATATATTTACTGAGATACCCAGATGTACACAGCATTGTTTCAGGAACAAAGGAGATACCTGTAAACAGAACTCTCTGTCCTCACGGAGCTTACATTTTAAGAGTACTAATGTTTTCCACAGTGCCCTTTTGGACAAAATGAAGATCAAGGCTAAAATTAATACAATACATTCAACGCTTTGTAAACAATAATATGCAACGACAGATCCAAGATACCAAAATGCTTCAGTGGTAGGAGCAACAGTATTTAAGAGGACCAACGTTAACTGGTAAAAACCAAATGCTAAATTTAGGCTGAATAAGCTTCAGAAGCCAGAGTAGGAACAGGGGACATCAATAGGAAGACAGAAAAACATAATGGGACTAGACTACAGAATCTGACTAGGTTCCAATCCCAGCTCCATCACTATCTAGCTGTGTGAAATTTGGGAACTCGTCTATTTGCACATTCATCACCTCATTAATTCAATTCACATTACACTATCAAAATTTATAACAGAAAAATTTGAAATAAATGTGCTTCACACATACATTTTTTTCCCCTTACCTAAAGACTTGCAGACCGAAATGGTTGCCTCCTCCAAGAGCTTCAACTCTGTACTGGAGAGACAGAAGAAAAAGGTGATTAATAACTAACATTAAATATATGTACATTAAATAATTTTTTAAAAACCAAACCAAACCCCTTGCCATTGAGTTGTTTCCGACTCACAGCGACCAACAGGACAGAGTAGAACTGTCCCATAGAGTTTCCAAGGAGCACTTAGTGGATTCGAACTGCCAACCTTTTGGTTAGCAGCTGTAGCACTTAACCACTATGCCACCAGGGTTTCCAAGGAATATATAAATGAGACATGCAATTTGCAAGAAAAATATGATATACAACAGTGAACAATAAGATCAAGAAAATAAACTTATACTTCAATTAATAATGTAATTAGAAAATTTACTATAATTCTCAATACCAGATTTCTAAGAGCTCGGGATGCTCTTAGGCATTGGAAAAGGGGTGGGAAAAGACAAGGGAGAGAATGCATATATAAACTTCAGTGACTTATAAATACAGAGACACATAAGAAGATAGCTCGAAACAGACAGAAACACAAACACAGATACAGAGACGGGGGACCAGACAGATGAACACAAGCAAAACACAGAGGCAGGAGACAGAGCAGAGACAGAGACAGACAGAAAAAAGAAAGTAAATATGACACAAATTTGACAACTGATAAATCTAGATGAAATATATACAGGTGTTCATTTTATCACATTTAATACTTCTATAGATTTAAAATGCTGCAAAGTAAGACGTTGGGAAAACACACACACAAATGGAGAATTACAGAATTAAAATGCATAACAAAAGCATGTAAGTCGGAAGGGGTAAACAGAATTGAAAGAATCTGTAAAGGTACAAGTTTATATCAAACTTTAATTCAAGGATGCATGCTCTAAGGCTAACCATTTAAAGAGCAGAAAAGAACATACAACTAAAGAACACAGAAGGGCAAAGGCAGAATAACAAAATGCATTTAAGCAGGCTAAAAGATTGAAAAAAAAGAACTTAAAACTGGCCAAATAAAGAACAAAAGGTAAGATGACAGATATAAACAAAAATATATTTAAGTATATGTAATTACATTAAGCATAAATGGACTACAAATATGACTAAGACCATGATTGTCAGTCAGAATTTTAAAAATAATAATAAAATCTATGCTGCCTACAAGAGATACATTCTAAATTTAAGAATTCAGAAACATTGATCTTTCCCAAAATCATCAAATAGGTTAAATGCAATTTCTATCAAAATCCCAGCAAGATTTTTTGTAGATGCAGACAATCTTATTATAAAAATTTATATGAAAAGGCCAAGGAATTAGCTAAAAGAATTCTGAAAAGCAAGACTAAAGTGGGAGGAAACACTCCACCCAATTTCAAGACTTATTAGTTATAGTAATCAAGACAGAGAGTACTGAGGCTAGAAGCTATGCCACTGGTATTTCATATGCCACCAAGGTCACCCATGGTGGACAGGTTTCAACAGAGCTTCCAGACTAAGACAGGCTAGGAAGAAAGGCCTGGCAATTTATCCATAAATAAAAAAAAATCCATAAATAAGCCAATGAAAACCCCACGTAGAACAACAGAATATTGCCTGATACAGTGCTGGAAGATGAGTCCCCCAGGTTGGACGGCACTCAACCATACCAACAATCATGAAAATAGCGCAGGACCGGGCAACACTTAGTTCTGTTATACATAACGTCACCATGAGTCAGAGCCAACTCCACGGCAGCTGACAACATGGTAGTTTTATGTCTAACTATCTGAGGAACCAAAGTTTCTTTTCTGAGGTGATGAAAATGTTCTAAATTTGATGGTTACACATATCTGCGAACACAGTAAATCTCACTGAACTGTATACTTTATACTCATGTAATAAACAAAAACATGGACAAAAAAGGTACATTATCAACTTCAGAACATGGAAGTAGGAAGGGAAATAGAATGGCAAGGGAAGTTTCAGTATATTATTTCTGTAAAAGTTTATTTCTCTGATAAAAAATCAGAAGCAAAAATTTTAAAATGTGTTAAATCCTGGCGGTGAGTATATAAGGATTAAATTATTTACACTTTTTAATCTTGAAAGCATTTCATAAATAAATTTCTGATGTAACAAAAAAACCAAATTAGGCATAGCTCTGTTATAGAGAGTCAGTATCTACACAAAAGACTGCCAGTCTCTAGAGAAAAAGCTGATGGTGCCGTAAGGGAAAAGAACAAGATGAAATCAGCATTCACCCAGAACAAAGCTTTAAAAAAAAAATCACCCCAGCACCCCTCCTAACAGAACCTACTTTATTTACTGTCTCAGAGGTGAGCCTGCATCTGCTGGGTAACCTCTTCTAAAGCTGTACTGTGGGGTGCTTAGCACATTTCCAGAGTCTTCACTGATTCAGACTACTTAGCATTATTCTCAAAAAAAAAAAAAAAAATGAAATTTCAAATTCTAGGTGGTCTACAAGAACAAAAAAAAACCAAACCTGTTGCCATGGAGTCAATTCCAACTCAAAGCACATTCTAATTAAAAACAAATGACACGATAAAAAACCTGTTTCAGTAGAAACCAAACTTTAAAGAAGCAAAAACAAATTAGTTTTCTTTAAAATTTACAAAAGAAAATTCAACTGACAACTGTTCATCGATCTAGAAGTAGTATACTGATTCAAAATGTGCATTCCCCCTGACAGGGAACACAACAGAGAATACCTGATGTTGCAGGAAAAAAAGTGGGATACAGACCTCCAATTCTAGTAAAAAGACCAGACTTAACGGTCTGAGACCAGAGGGACCCCAGAGGTCATAGACCCCAGGCTCTCTGTTAGCCCAAACCTAAAACCATTCCTAAAGCCGACTCTTCAGACAAAGATTAGACTGGACTACAGGGCATAAAATGATACCAGTGAGGATTATGCTTCTTAGCTCAAGTAGACACCTGAGACTATGGGGGCAACTCCTGTCTGGAGGCAAGATGAGAAGGAAGAGAGGGACAGGAGCTGGATGAATGGACACAGGAAATACAGGGTGGAGAGAAGGAATGTGCTGTTACATTGTAAGGAGAGTAACTAGGGCCACATAACAATGTGTGTATAAGTTTTTGTATGAAAGACTGACTTGAATTTTAAACTTTCACTTAAAGCACAATAAAAAAAAAAAATGTGCATTCCAATCCTAGTTCAACTAGCTATGTGACCCTGGGCTAATTTCTTAAGTCTTTGTTTTCTTAGATTCCCCATACACAAGGGTAAGTCAAAAAGTACTGCTATTAGGGTTGCAGTTCATACACGCATGGGTTTATCTGAAACGTGTTTAAACATGTCTCTGCCATCAGTGGATGGCTGCAGACAAGTTCTCTCAGTAATACACCTGGTTAGGGTGCCTTCAAAAAAAAAGATAATTTTTCAGTCGTGGAGAAAAACAATTCTGAGGTCAGAGTTAATATCAAATTTTCAACAAAACTCAAGTGGACATCTTCCCAAATCACTGAGCTTTGCAACAAGTTTATGGGAATGCTGGCCCACATAAAACAGTTTTTAGATGGATCAAGCACTTTAAGAAAGGTCAGGAAGACCTCAAAGACGAGCCAAGAGAGAGAAGATCACTCAGAAGGTTACGGTGACTGTTTTGGGGGATTCCCAAGGGGTAATCTTGATAGATTTTCTCAAAGAACACAGGACAATCACAGGGGGCTTATTGTGAAGAACTTTGAAGAAAACTGAAAACTGCATTGTTGAAAAAAAGGCCAGCAAAGGTGTGCCGAGGAATTTTTTCTATTGCGACAATGCACCTGCTTATTCTTCAAGGATAACAAGGGCTGTCCTACGAGAATTTCATTGGGAAGTCTTACCCCATCCATCCCACATCTCTGACCTTGCCCCATCAGACTTCTTTTTGTTCCCAAAACTCAAAGAACATTTAAAAGAAACACATCTTGAGTCCCTCAAGGATGACAAAACTGCTGTTATTACATGGTGTAAATCGAAGAACTGTCTGGAGAAGGGTCACAGAGATGGAAACACTGCCTGCAGAAATGCATAGACCTAGATGAAGGATATGTTGAGGAAGAATAGCTTCACATGTTGATATGTTTGTTTCCTAAAGGTTTCTATGATTTTGTAGCAATACTTTCTGACTTGCCCTCAGAGTTAATAATGGTATCTGCTCCCTAAGGTGGTTGTGATGATTAAACGGTACGTGTAAAGCTTAGTATAGTGTCTAGCACAAAGTAAACCCTAAAAAAACAGTACCAATTGTTGATTACAAAATGTTGTATTTTTTCCTAATTAATAAATTAAAATACAGGTAGTCCCCGATTTACAATGGGGTATGGTTCCGAAGACTCTACCCTAAGTAGGTTCTGACGTAAGTGGAATACCTCATTTTTATTTTTCATTATTATTGCCTTTTTATTATCCGTATCTTTATAAATTTGATCTTTATTTCTCTTTGGGGATTGAAAACATTACATATAAACTTATATACATTTTAATACATACGTACATACATTAAAAAATACACAAATCATAAAAATGTCCTCTAATGATGAAGAGTGGACAACACCGGTATTTTGTCAGCTGCGGTAACGACTCCACTTGTGGAAGGTTCTGGATCATCTGGATTATCCCTGGGAATTGGTACAGTGTTTCTAGTCAGAAAATCAGCGAGAGTTGTCCGTATGGTCCTTTTCTTTTTCTTCATATATTTCACAGTAACATCTCACTGCTTTTCGAATCTACCTAACCACTTTAGCAAAGGAATCAGCACTTGGGTCCATGTCTTCAAACAACTGAAGCCCCCGATTTGCTTTAGAAAACTGAATCTATACAGCAGTGTTTTGAACAGTGTATCATAAAATGGAACATCTGCAAGTGAACATCTGAGAATAACATCAGCAAATTACGCACTGCAATACTGTATACAGTACATATTACCAATGATTAGATTTAAAAAAAAAAAAAAAAAGAACCGTAAGTGCAGTTCATCATAACTTGAATACATCATAAGTTGGGGACTCCCTACAATGTCTTACATTTGCTGTACTCTTTAAATGCTATTCCAAGCACTTTCAAATTTATTAGTGTGTTTAAACCCCATAAAAAACCTCTTCTAGGACAGTTACAATCCCTATTTTTTATAGATAAGCAAATTGAGGTTTCCAAGAAGTTTAAGTAACATTCTAGGAATCAGGAGTCTAGAAAGAACAAAGGCCAGCTTTAGAGTACTAAGTTAAAAATTACATGGTCTTTTCAGCCAACAAACATAGCACAGCAAATCCTCCAAACGAGCCCCCAGCCCCCAGAGTTCTCTATTGTTGCTGATAAAACACACTTTAAAAAGAGGCCCTGAAGCACTAAGGCTTTCAATAAGAAAAGTTTAGGAAACTGTGGAAGAAAACTGATTTTTTTAGCTAACTCTAGAACTATGCTGCCTGAAATGGTAACTACCAGCCACATATCCTACAGTAAAGTATCTATAGTATTTATCACTATATTAGATATTTTTAGAGTGCCCGTCTGTCTGCTGTCCTCCCCACCTCCTTTTTCTATCTTCTCATCTACTATTCACAGGTGAGCGCAGGTAGCCAGATTTGTTTAGCAAACTCTCACACCTACTCCCCAATTATAGCTGACTAGATCATGGACAGGCATCTAAACCAAAGCCAAGCCAGAGTCTTAGGGAATTTAGAATTGAGCTGGAAAGGTAGGCTTTCCATATGGCTAGAACTTGGTTGTGATGCTGAGGGTTCCGGGAAGCCATCCACTGAATCCACGGAGAAGCAGAAAAAACCAGTTAGTAAGAAAGATGAATAAAAGAGCTATGTGGAAAGAAGAAGAGATAAACAGAAAGGACTCTCAGGATCCCTGCTGGTCTTCCAATTCTTGGTACCAGTTCGTCCTGAAGCCTAGCTACGTTCCTGATCTTGGATTCTATGAGACACTCCTGTCTCTTTATTACGTATGTCCATCTCTTTTTGGCGTATGCTAGATCAAATTGATTTGTTAATACCAAAAAGACTTTGAATTAATATATCACTGGTCAGATTCAATAATACACATTATAGTACTAGTTGACAAAAAGTGAGAACTATGAGTTACTTGGTTTATTGGTTACTCAAGCAAAAAAAGAGGTCTAAAATGCAAAGGATTGTAAACAGCTTTATGAGGTTAAGAATTAGACCACACGAATAACATGTCTCACTGGCACTTCTACTTTCTTCAGTCATTAATCACTCTCTTTTCAAACTGGCTGAAACCAAGAGCTTCCATTATGTAAGAGGTTTCCATTATGAAGGCTACGTCTCTAAAAGCTTCTGAATTTGTTCATTCAACAAACATTTCCTGGGTGCCTAGGACATGCTGGGTTCTGTGAAAGATGCTGCCTCTGTCTCCAAACAGATACAGATAGAGGTACAAGAAAAGTGCCAAAACCAGGACTAGCCCTGTGTGTGAGCTCACAGGAGGTACACCCAACCTACCCAGAAAGGAATCAAGGAAGGCATGCTGGAGGAAATAACTATTCTGTTTAACCTGAAAGAGGAAGTCAGGCAGGCAGACAAAAGGGGTGTGCTTTCCAGGCACAAGAAATAGTATAGGAAAAGGCATAGCGGTCACAGACAGCCTGGAATATTCTAGGACGTGGAGGATACTCAACACAGGTAAATGACAAAGCTGGAGAAGTATACCAAATGGCTGAGGTACAGAGTTCCATTTTCTCAACTTATTCCTAAAACAAAGGTATTGAGTGTTCCCAAAAGAAAAACTTAAACAGGGCTCTGATTTAGTTTTATTACAATATTAGTCTATTAACAAAAAAGAATTTCAAGATACATTAGAGGAGTTGGTTTGGACATCATTTCCTCCTGGAAACCTAAGGCCAACTAAGACCATCCTCTGCCAGTAAAGTACCCAATCATAAAACTCAGTATGCTACAGCATAATGCCATTTACTTCTCTGTGGCCCCACTACATTTAGACTGCTCATTCATCATAGTATTCCTAACCTGATAACAAAGTAGGCATTTAATAAAACTTTATTGACCAAATGAATTCCAATTTTAGACACTTCATTGACAGAGGATGAAATTACCTCCCACTGCACCACAGGAAACTCTCCCCACTCTTCAGCCCTCCAGGCAAGGTCAGCCCCCCTTAGGCCCCTCCACGTGGCCAGGATCTGAAACAGCACCACTGCCACGACCTTCTCAACAACACCACTTCAGGTCAGAAGCATCTCCAGGGCTCAGATTATAAACTGTGAGAACAGGAAGAATGTCTCATTCACTCGTGCATCCCTCACCATGCCTGGTACAGTGGCTCAGCCTTGGTGATTACCTATTAAACAAAGGATTCATGGAACTCTGCGGCCGTGTCCCTGAAATTTCTGCACTTTGAAGCTTTACTTATTTCTACAAAGGAAATCAGTCAGGCACAATCCTGCCAAAACCAACATACTGATTGTTACAATAGAATTCCTTTCCTCTCATCCCTCCATACACCAATGTTCTAAACTTCTTGGAACATTTAAGAATAATCGGCTTTCCTGTTCGCTTGATTTAGAGCTATAATGAGGTGGCAAGCAACTGGGGTGGCTGGTAACTGCTGCTGCCTGTTATAGGCATCTATGCACAGCCCTGTTTTAAACAAATGAGCTCAAATGTTCTGGCAGCAACCAACTAACAAATCATTTGCAGTAAAAAAAAGCAAAATGGTACTGCAAAAACATGCCAATGTTTTAAAGACAATTACAATTAGAAAACGAATTTTGTTTCTGAAGGCAGATTTGAGATGCCGGAAACATGCAAAAAGAGGGCAAAAGGCAGCAGTCAGACGTATTAATACAGATTAAATAAGTACCACACAGAGTACTTCAAACTTACTGTATACATAAACTCCACACCCCTGGGTCAATTTCAAAAATGTCGATAATTGAAGACTAGAGATAAATACTTCAAATAAGTACTCTCTTACTCTCTTAATCCTTTTCTACCAATTGGTCTTTCCTAATGGTGAGTCCAAAGTAAGGGAGTTGAAGTATCACCACCCTCTCTTCTAAGGTGCATTTCTGGTTGTTTTTCTTCTAAGACTGATTTGTCCGTTCTCTGGTAGTCCACGGTATGTACACTATTAGTTGCCAATACCACAGAGTATATCGGTTCTTCTGTCTTCCTTTTTCAGTGTCCAGCCATTCTATGCATACGAAAAGTCCATCGCTTGGGTCAGGTGCACCTTAGTCATCAAAGTGACATCTTTCTTTTTAAAACTTTAAAGTGGTCTTTTGTAACAGATTTGCCCAATGCACTACATTGTTTGATTTCTTTTTTTTTTTCCTGAATCTTTTTTTCCTTTTTTTTTTGTGCTTTAGGTGAAAGTGTACAGAGTAAACTATTTGTTACATATGTTCGTCACAGCAAAACATATGTAATATTCTTGAAATAACAAAATTAAAGAGATGGAAACCTGATGAACAGCTGCTACACGTTAGGGATGGGGACTGGAGATGAGCGTGGCTATACAGGTAAAGCACAAGGGACTCTTGCCGTGAGGAAAGAGCTGCATATCTTGATCGTGGTTATGGATACACAAATCTACTCATGATAAAACTGTATAGCTATACATACACGAGTGCATATATAACTGATGAAATCTGAATAATGCTCTGTAGATTGTACCAATGTCAATTCCCTGGTTTTGATATTATACAATACTAATACTATAGATGTAAAATGTTACCATTGGGAGAAAACGAGTGAAGGGTATGTGGATTTCCCTGTACATTTTTTATGCTGCTTTCTATGAAATCTATAATTATTTCAAGATAACAGTTTAAAAATTGAGCTATAAAAATACAAAGCTGTACAAAGTTATGTAGGTATAGGCATTTCTAAAATACACACACACACACAATTTTGCATGCACAAAATCATGCTATACGAATGGTTTTATAACTGGCTTTAACCACTTACTATGCTTTGGCTCTTATTCCATGTCTATAAACATATGATTATTTTTAATGGTTATACATTGTACCACCATGCAGATATACTGTTTTTGTTTTTTATTCAATCTCCTTACGAGTAGACATTTGGGTTGATAGCAATTTTCTGCTATAATGATTGTCTTTACACATACATCTTTCTACATTATATATTTTTGAACTTGTCCAATTCTGAACGTAAATTCTAGAAGTGGAATTGCTAGGTCAATGAACACTTCTATTCTGACAAATATTGCCAAATTACTTTCCAGGAAGATGTAACCAATTACCATTCCCACCAATAGTGCCTAACTGTGGTTTATAAACCCACACATATTGCTGAATCTGCAAAATTGCAAACCCAGATCTTTTGACATCAAATCCAGTGATTTTTATACTTACAAAAGCATGTGTCAACAGTCTGCAAGCATAAGAACCTTTATTACAAATACAGATTTTATTTCCCCTAAAATGGACTATGGAGAGGAATTCATAAAAGGATGTGATGTCTAACTAGCAAACTATTACTAGGCCACTGTAAATTTAGAGCAGATTCTATTCAACACTACCTAAGTTCTTCATTTGTACCATGCAATCAATCTCTGTATTAAATAATGTGGGGAAAGAGGCACATCAATAACTGTTGTACAGAGAGGTTAAAGCCTCTTTGGATTTAAATCCCATTTACAATCCTCTGACAAACAGGTCTGGCCTTAACTTCAAGGATGGAATAATGAAGAGGATATAGAAATGTTCGGTTGTGGCAGAAAAAATAAAAATTTAACAAATATTAAGTAAAAAATGGTGAATATTTTTTCATTATAAAGATAGATGATCGACTATATTAGCCACTTATGATGCAGAAAACGCCTTCAAATGACATCAGCCACAATTCATGAGGTGACAGAAGAGAAGAGAAACCCTGGCCCTGACAATTAGATTTGTTCTCTACCACAACCTCAGAGGAGAACTGCCATTAGTTCATCAATGAAGGAATACAAAGATGAGTGCTCAGTGTTAAGGCATGCATCTTCCATTAATCAACAGAGTACCACGTTCAGATGCCTAGCAGTTTTCCGAATCTAACAAGCAAGAAAGAACGTTTGTTGGTAGAAGAAAAAAGCTATTTTCATACGAAGCCTGTAGTTCAAGAATTCAAGTTTCCGCATCCAAAATAAATATATAAAAATAGGTGAGCTAATAAACTAAATACCTATTCCTGATACTTGTCACACATGAAAATATTCAAGAGAATTATTAATGACATTTTAGTTAGTTGGTGTAAAAAGTCAGGCAGGCTACAATTCACAAGTTAAACATTGACAACTTGAGTTAACAGCAGCAGCACACTTAAGCTGATAAACTTAATGATGACCTGCGTCCTATGTCATGTTGCCAATATGAGGCACCAGAAGGCACTGTGGCCGTTTAGAGGTTTCTACCAAACACCTCTTCTTTCTTTTTCAATTTCTCTAATCTTTTCTATCAACCCTTCTGTCTCTTTCTTCTTCATTTATCTATGCTGTGAATTTTAAAGTAACACTAAGAGGTACCAGTGGACACTGCCAGACCATGTTGGCCCTCAGGGATTAAAAAAGAAATAAAGGTTGAATAGTACATAATCATAGAGGAGAAGGTTGCCAACTGTTTGTAGAACAACACTGCAACCTAAAACATAGTATTGTTATCATTTCCTCAAATGAAGAAGTATTTTAGCCCTAACATAAAATTAGATTTTTACATTTTTACAATACAGGGAAAAATAATTAACTTTTAAACTAATAATTATAACTAAGTACGTACTTAGTAGGCCTTCATTAATTTGAACTCACTAATTCAGAATATGGGGTTGTTTGGCTAAAACTGAGTTGAAATTGACCTTCGAATTTTTAAAAATATTTCAACAAGGGAGGAAGGAACTGGGAAAAGTATTGTTTAACCACTAGAAAAGAAATGTTTAAAGATTCTAGCATATTTTAACCGCTGAATTGCAAATATATTTGCTGAACAGAAATAAAGTGCATTGTGTATAGCACTTTACACTTCTTAAAGTTCTTTTACCTTGTTTATTTAATTTAATTTCTTTTAAGAACCCTGAGAAGTTGACTGAGGAAATGGGAGTATCCCCATTTTACAAGTGACAGAAATAGAGGAGCTAATTAACTTGTCCATGGTCATAATATAAGAATAAAACATACCTGACTTCTAGTTTAATTAATACTCTTGCAATCTGAATAATACAACTTAGGTAGCCTTTTATTAAGGCAGACTTACATAGCATCAATCTAGAAACACAACCACCAGCTACTTGGAATTTCTATATAAGCCTAAAAGAAGCTGTGTCATAAAAATTATATCTATTTTATGATTACAATCCTGCAAAAACTATGTGAGTGATAAAGAACAGGAATAAAACAGAATTTTTTTTTTAATTCTAATAAGGAAAGATGTAAGAATACAGATGACTTTTTTGTAATTGCTATGAAACCATGAACTGTAGTTTGGTCAGAAAGCTAAAATTTTTAAATTATACATACCCTAATTTACAGCTTTCAATAATTTAGACTGGTTTTGTTGTACTTTTAAGCACACCAATCTCATATGTGAATCTCAATAATGAAAGATAAGACACTCATAGTTCAAATTCTTTAACAAAAAGCAGATGGGCAAACAGCTAAGAATGACTTGTTGGGGGAAAATTATACACAGATTTCCTCCTGAACACAGATCTGCTGGGCAAAGTATAATTATAAAGCTCATAAAATAAAAACACTGAAAATGCTTAAGTCCCTTTCACTGAAAATTCTGCCATGAAATGATTTCAAAATTGCTATTATATATATTAAGGATGTCATTTTCAGCCCATAACATGCATATTGTCAAATATGTAATGTTTGTCAGTTTAAGATACAACCTGAATAAATCAATAAGTAACCATTCAGAAAAGTATAGAAGCATTTGTAAAGACTTTTTCCCCTTACCTTAGCAAAGAGAATTACAGAAATCATTCACAAAACTAACAAGAATCAGCCCATTCAGTAGTTAAACTGTGGGAATATCAACTTTTTAAATGGGCCTATTCATAGGAAAAACTCAAAGGATAAAAACTGCATATAAAATTTATTATAGCAATGTTTAATGCACCTAGCAGAACCAAAAGTACTTACATTCACATGATTCACAGACAATCCTATATGCTGTCACTCAACTTCAAAATGAAAGGAACTTTAACTACTAAAATGTCAAAATTTTAATAACGAACATACTAGATAATGCTGTATTTTTTTCTCAAGAAAGTAACACAAAAATTGACTTAATAATTTAGATTCCAGTTAACACAGTGAGAAACGAATTGACAGACGCACTTGCAGCACGTAAAACGTACTTGGCCTCTTACTTTAATGCTTTGAACAATTCTGTTATATTTTCCCCCATTTTAACATAATTACCCGCAGTTCTTTGGACTTTTAGTTTAAGGGATCATTCGAACCTAGGCAAACTCAAGCATCTTCTAAAATGATTTTCCATACCCCATTACCACCAAGTTGATTCCAACTCTTAGCAACCCTACAGGACAGAGCAGAGCTGCCCCACAGGGTTTCCAAGACTGTAATCTTTACAGAAGCAGACTGCCATATCCTTCTCCCACAGAGTGGCTGGTGGTTTCAAACCATCAACCTTTCGGTTACCACTGTGCCACCAGGGATCCTTATGATTTTTCATAGAAAGGTATATATGAAAGGAACAAGAAAAAATAAAGGGTTTGACTCAAAATGTAAAAACTGAACTTCTTTTGGTCCCCCACTTTGAGAAAACAAGATGCCAAAAAAAACCCAAATTGGTTAAATTATTTATTCCCTTAGCAAAATGGCCTAGTACACTATGTTGGTCATCATTCAAACAAAGCCTATAATGAAAGAATTAGAAGAGTTGTTTAAAAGACAGTTTAGTAGCTATCTCAGGTCCCCCTCCATGACACAGCAGATTGTTTCAACTTGAAAAGTTCTAATAATGTTGCTTTATGTACTAAAGAGAACATAAAGAAAACAAAAATTCTACAACTGGACCAATAAGCCACATCATGATAAATGGAGAAAAGCCTGAAGTTGTCAAGAATTTCATTTTACTTGGATCCACAATCAACACCCACGGAAGCAGCAGTCAAGAAATCAAAAGACGCGTTGCATTGGGCAAATCTGCTGCAAAGGACCTCTTCAAAGTGTTGAAAAGCAAAGATGTCACCTTGACCCAAGGTGCGCCTGACCCAAGCCATGGTATTTTCAATCGCATCAAATGCATATGAAAGCTGGACAATGAATAAGGAAGACCGAAGAACTGACACCTCTGAATTGTGATGTTGGTGAAGAATATTGAATATACCATAGACTGCCAAAAGAACAAACAAATCTGTCTTGGAAGAAGTACAACCAGAATGCTCCTTAGAAGCAAGGATGGCGAGACTGCATCTTACATACTTTGGACATGTCAGGAGGGATCAGTCCCTAGAGAAGGACATCACGCTTGGTAAAGTACAGGGTCAGCGGAAAAGAGGAAGACCCGCAAGGAGATGGACTGACACAGTGGCGGCAACAATGGGCTCAAGCGCAACAACTGTAAGGATGGCAAAGGACCAGGCAGTGTTTCATTCTGTGGTACACAGGGTCACTGTGAGTCAGAACCAACTCAACAGCGCCTAACAACAACAACAAAGAGAATAAAAATACAGAAGCAGAGACAGGCATCAAAAATTCAAAGAGAAAAATAACTTTATAATCATTAAATTTTTTCCATCCACTAAAAACTTGTGACCTAAAATCCAATAAAAGTCTCTTCCTGTTGCTCAACTGAGGAAACAGACCGAGAAACTTTGCGAAAGGATCATTCAAGCAGCTCCCCTTAAGTGGAGTTGATACACTCCCCTCAGAGGAAGGTTAAAATATTAGACTTCTCATCAGCTTATATGTATTATTGTAAATAATGGTACTCCAGCATAACGTACCTGTTATTATGACCTGTTGCTTTGAAAATGTGAACATATAAGCTGGTGATTCTTTTCTGAAAGATTACCATGCAATTTAATGCTGTAACTCTTTAGCCATTAATTGATGCTCAGTCAGTAAACAGTCTGAGCTTCCAAATGAAGCCAGCATAGCAAGATGATCAAAAGAGTTCACCTCCAGAGCTACACAAACCTGGTTTAAATCTGATCCATACTAGCTACTAGGTGTGTGACCTCAGACAGCTTCCTAAGCCTCAGTGTTCTCATGTGTGGGGATAATAGCAGCACCTTCATCACAGACTTATCGTGAGAACTAAGTGAGAAAATGCACCTAAGGCTCTGAGCCCAGCACCTGGCACACAGTAAGTGTTCAGTAAATAACTGCTAAATTAACGATGACGTATGCTGGCAAAACCTCTTAGCTAAATGTACATATATTTTATAACACAAGAATGATCCCTGAAAAGAAAAACTGGAGTGGTAACTTGAATCTACCAATGCTGTAATGAAATGGAAGACAATTAAAATTTATAAAAGAGTTACAACAAACTGAAGTTTACCAAAACATTATGTGAGTACAATCTTTCCATATTACAGGACAGTTACAACAGACTCTACTTAATTCCCAAATACCTACTTTAAAACATGCTCACCTCTGGAATACCACACAACATAAAAAACCTTTACTCTCTGTGTAATTTGGTCTCTTGCCCATTGTTCTGCCACGCTGGTCTTCTTGCTGCTCCTCTAACATGCAAGACTTATTCTTGCCTCAGGATCTTTATACTTGCTGTTCCCCTTACCTGGAAGACTCTTTCCCCAGGATCTGCAGTCCTCATTCCCTGGCATCAGTTATGTCTCTGCTCAAGTTATGCTTTCCCAGAGATGGTCTATCTAAAGAAATCACCCACGTACACTTGTTCCCATTCTGTCACTCTCTGTGACCTTGCCTTGCTTTACTTTTCTTTACTGGACTTGGTACTTCCAGAAATGACCTTACATATTTATTAATTTACTTGTTTACTGCCCATCTCTCCTACTAAAATATAAGCTGCATGAGGGCAGGGACCTTATCTCTCATGCTCCCTGCAAGAATCTCCGGGCCTTAAAGCAGCAAACGGGAAGCATTCAGTAATTATTCTGGGGGTAAATTAATTAAAAAAAAAAAAAATCATACTTATTGACAAGATATCAAATACATTAAGTAAAAAAAAGTGTTAACAGTAATACAGTATGTCTCATCTTTGTAATAAAAAAAGATAGACATAAATACTCATGTCCATATACAGGTAGGAGTCCTGGTGGCACAGTGGTTAAACACTCAGCAGCTAACCAAAAGGTAAGTGGTTCAAACCCACCAGCCACTCCATGGGAGACAGATGTGACAGTCTCTTGACAGTCTGATTCGGTAAGGATTTACAGCCTTGGAAACCCTGTGGGGCAGTACTCCTCTGTTTTATATGGTCACTGTGAGTCGAAATCAACTTCACGACCATGGAATATATAGCTACGTACATAGAAAAAAGTATGGAAGAATATAAAAATATCACCAATGGTTATCTCTTTGTGATGAAAATGAATATTTCTCTTTTGTTTATTTTCTAACTTTCCTACACTGAAGGATTACTCATGTGATCATAAAAAAGAAAAGAAAAAAAGATTATTTCACCAGCAAATCAACTACTATGAACTTAGTTTACTTGCATAATTAGGGTTATGCACAAAAACTTGGCTACAAGGAAGTTCATCATAGCTTTACAGATAATCATGAATAATAAGAAACAACCCAAATGTTCAACATTAGTTAAATAAATTATGGCCATCCGTAAGACAGAACACCCACAGCCATTTGAAATTATGTTGTAGGACAACAATAACATGAGAGAAATGTGAGTTAATGAAACAGTGTGTAGAAATATAATTCCAACATTTTTAAATGGCAGGCAACTGAAATGATATAAACCAAAATGTTAATAATGGTTACTCCCGATTGATTGTTTTTCTCTTTTTTTTAACTTCCTTGTACTTTTCTGTATTTAATGGTATTAAAAACGAACATGCGTTACTTTGGTACTGGGAAAAATGAGTTTTAAATGACTGTGCCAAAGACTGCCTTCTTGCCTTATATGAGCACCATCTAGTGCTCAGTATACATAAATACAATTTTTATAATGCAGTAAAAAAAAAAAAAAAAAAAACCCAGTTTCTAAAAAGTAACCTTTATGAAAAGAATATTGCTTAAGCACAAAGAAAAATATTACTATATTCAGTGCTCACCTTAATTTTTAAAACAGTTGAATAATCCATTCAAGAGTCACAGGAACCCCCGAAACTACTGCCCTGAGATAATCTTTAAACCTTAAACCAAAATATCCCCTGAAGTCTTCTTAAAACTGAACAGTAGCTTAGCTTAACTAGTGAAAAACGTCTGCCTTGAGCACTATGTACTCTTTTAAGATCTGTCTATATAGGATCACATTGACAACAGCAACTCAAAGAGTCTCGACAGGAAGCTTGGGAGCAGTGAGTTTATGTTAATGAGGGAGGAACACCCCAGAAAAGGAGGGTGAGAATGGTTGCACCACTCAAAGAATATAATCAATGTCACAGAATTGTACATGTAGAAACTTGAATTGGTGTATGTTTTGCTGTGTACATTCTCAACAACAACAACAAAACAAAGTTTAGAAGTAAAAAAAGTCACAGGACTTTCAGTCATCAGAAAACTGGTTAAATTTCTGCTCATTTTCATCCCTCAAATATTTTAGACTAAGTCAAGACAGAGCCCTTGCTCTTTTTTAAACTAATGGGTACTTACTCCTTGAAAGTAAAGGAAAGTCAGATACTTTACATACATTAATTCATTAGGATGTTTTATTCTCCCCACAAATCTATGTGGTAGGTATTACCATTTCCGTTTTACAGAAAAGCAACAGAGTTCAAAGGTCACTTCCTCTTTGGCTGCCTCCAGAAAGGACTACTAGGTGACTAGAGGATAGGGGTGGCAAGGAGACCTTTCATTAAACACCCTTTGGTAACTTCTGAGATTTGAACCATGGCAATGAATTACCTTTCAAAATATAAATGAAGTAAATAAATAAATACATGTCACTTACTCCCAGCAAGTCTATGACCTGCCCCACTCCATTCCAGCTCAGAGCAATAGGATGATGGCCTACTGTTTCTCGTGCTGCCAGGTGCTTCTACTCTAACAGCCTTTATTACACTTCACTGCAGTCACTAGTTGTTTGTCTTTACAGATAGATTACAAGCCCTTTGAGGGTAAGAGACTATATTTTACATAGTGGTTAAGAGCCATGGCTGTTAACCAAAAGGCTGGCAGTTCAAATCCAGCAGGCGCTCCTTAGACACTCTATGAGGCTGCTCTACTCTGTCCTACAGGGTCGCTATAAGTTGGAATCCACTCGACGGCAATGGGTTTGGTTTTTGTTTTTTTTTTTTAATTAATAAAGGCTCCTTAATGTAGAAATTATTGAATTCGTTTATGATCTGCTGTGTATATTCTCAACAACAAAAACTAAAATTGAAAAAAAAAAGCTTTTTTACAGAAGAATTCCAGTTAATAAATGTAGAAGGAATGAACAAACTAAGAATATTAACATTTTGTAACGTCTAATGAAATATATGACTCAGACAAAAATTTCAGTTCATGCTAAAATACTCAAGCCTCTGATTAATCTTAAGCAGGATAATTTTTATTAGAAAGAGTTAAAATGAAATATTGTTTTTCACCTATCTGACTGGCAAAGGTCCAAAAGTCTGACCATCCATTACACTGATAAAGGTACAGGGAAACAGACCCTCCCAAACTTTGCTGATAGGAGTGTAAATTGGTACAACGTTTATGGACCTCAGTCTAGCAGTATCAACCAAAATTACAAATGCACATACAATTAGACCCCAGAATTCTACTTTGAGGAATTTATCCTGTAAGATATATTCCCATGCGTGAGGAATGATACATATAGCATAATTTGTTACGACAAAAGACTGGAAAAAACCTAAATATCCATTAATAAAAAACTGATAAAATATATTGCATGGATACTCTGCAGCCATTAAAAAGAAGACAGCTGTATGTGTGCTTACATATAAATCCACTGCCATTGAGTTGACTCTGACCCACAGTGACTCTACAGGACAGAGTAGAACTGCTCCATAGGGTTTCTAAGAAGTGGCTGGTGGATTCGAACTGCCAACCTTTTGGTTAGCAGCTAAACACTTAACCAATGTGACACTAGGGCTCCGTGCCTACATGTACAAGATATATTTTACTTAGTTGTTGGAAAAAAAAAAGGGAGAGAACAGTATGTGTAGTATGTGTATTATGCTACCACTTGCATTTAAATGATTTTGTAAAAGTACATGGAATATATGCTTAAATAACCTGGTACTATCTCTGGAAGAATTCAAAAGAAATTGCTACCAGTGATCAACTCTGGCTAAGGGAGGTGGATGAGTGGAGGCCAGGGACAAGAGGAAAACTTTCTCACTGCTTTTCGTATCTTTTGGACTTTCTTCTAGAGTATGGGAGGGAAGGAAGGAAGGATGGGAACATTAAGAAATACAAAATAAAATCAGCGTACCACACAAGTTCATGTGGCCCTTTATACAAATTTTCAAACTCCAGGTAATCTCCTACCTGCTAGTTGGTGCAGGGAAAGAAAATGAGAGAAGCTGATTCCAAAACGGGTCATTCTCAGAGACAGATTCTGTGCCTGATAACTTTTTTAAGTACTCATTTTTAGGAAGATCACCAATTCTGCTGCTGTTCGATCCCATCTTCTAATGTGGTAGATAACTTGTCCTCAAGCCTTCATTTCTTCAAGACAATCTATAAAGAATGATAAGAAATTTTAGACCTGCTCAGAATAATCATTGTAACTTTCCCTCCCCCGTCCTACATGTAAAAAACTATAAACCTACTAGAGTAAAGCACACCTCTCTTTATTTTGTAAATATATTAAATAAGAGATACAAAGTTAAAGGGGGAAAACAGTACTAAAATCTGTCTTAGCCAACACAAACACAAAAATCTGAACCTATACTTGTATACTAAATTAATCTCAGGATGGGTGTTCTTCTGCCCAAGAAAATGTCTCAAAGCAAATTTATAACAATGTTATTAACAAATAGAAGGAAAATGAAGCTTTTTACAACTAAAACAATGGTGCTAAAGAAATATAGAGGCTGGAAGGCTTGCATGTAGTAAAGAGGAGAAAGTAGTTCAAGTAATTACCAAGCACAAACAATTAAGCACTTGATTAGTAGCCAAAAGGTTGAGAGCTAGAACCCACTCAGAGGTGCCTGGAAAGGCAGGCCTAGAGGTCTGCTTTGAAAACCCTATGGAGCAGTTCTACTCTCCACACAAGGGGTCACCACAATTCTTGATGGCAACTAACACCACCACTCACATTTAAAAGAGGAATGGGGACTGCGTGAGTTACCTGCTTAAAGTGAAAGAGCTCCCAATTCCAAAGGAGTCACATTTAGTGTGTCTCTCATTCTTGTAACGCACACACAGAATTTGCTGACAGGCCTCTTGTCCTAAACCATGAGGTTTTTGAGGACAGGGACTATCTTATTCCTATTTCTATCCCCAGTGTCTAGACTAGCAAGTGGACTAGCATGTAGCAGGTATTCCCTACTTAGCATGTCGAAGGAATGAGCATGTGAATAAGTTAGTAACCACCAGGCTCTTCAGGATCTGTTGTTCTTAAGTCACTAAGGGGAAAACTAATAGTTTAGTAACAAGTATGAATCCCTATCTTCGTCAAATCACACTTCGCACAGTTCTAAATCATGTTTTATCTCAATTTGTTAAAAAAAAAAAAACTCTCCTTGACAATAATAAAATGGTGGTTAAGATGAATAATAAATTACACTATTTTAAAATTACCATCACAATAAAAGTAAACTAAGTGGCTCAATGGCCACAGAAAGCTCAGGTCAGATGAGAATTTACATTAGTAACTCTCTTATGCCCTTCCTCATTTCACAAAGGCATTGAAGTTAAGGACAGAATTTGGAAGGAAGCATGCCTTCCACATACTCTTTGGGACTTTGAAACTGGCTTGAGCTGCCTATCTACAACATGAGGCTTCCCCAAAGCATGTGGAAAGCTGAGTTGAGAAATACTGATACGGCTCCTTATCACCCTTCCTCCTTATCACCTACCCCAAAACCTCAAGCTGCCCACTACTTTCATCCTCCCTACACATGGGGACAGGGGCCACAGTGATACATGACTCCAGCTAAGCCTCCATATCAAGCCAGGTAGTCACAACTCTAGATTTTAGGAGGTAAAATAATAGGTTTAATTTCTTAAAATAGGAAATGTTAAGCCCAGTAAGAAAATGCTACAAAAAAACTGTTATGGATTGAATCATGTCCCCCAAAAATGTATGTCAACTTGGCTTAGGCCATGATTCCCAGTATTGTGTGACTGTCTACCATTTTGTCATCTGATGTGATTTCCCTGAGTGTCGTAAATCCTACCTCTATTATTTTAAGGAGGCAGGATTAGAGGCAGTTATGCTAATGAGGCATTTTCTTATTGGGCTTAACATTTCCTATTTTAAGAAATTAAACCCATTATTTTACCTCCTAAAATCTAAAGTTATGACTACCTGGCTGGATATGGAGGCTTAGTTGGAGTCAGCCGTCTTTGGGGTCCCTGTCCCCATGACTAGGGAGGATGAAACTAGTGTGCAGCTTGAAGTTTTGGGGTAGGCGATAAGGAGGAAGGGTAATAAGGAGCCATATCAGTATTTCTCACTCCTGTTCAGAAGACTCAGAAGACTCAGCTTTCCACAAGCATTGGGGAAGCCTCATGTTGTAGATAAGCAGCTCAAGCCAGTCCCGAAGTCCCAAAAAGGCAGGACTCAATCTACAAAATTAGGTTGTATCTTGAGTCAATCTCCACTGAGATACAAAAGAGAGAAGAGAGCAGAGAGACAGGAGGACCTCATTACCACCAAGAAACAAGAGCCAGGAGCATCTGTGTCCTTTGGATCCAAGATCCCTGTGTTGAGAAGCTCCTAGACCAGGGGAAGATTGATGACAAGGACCCTCCCCCAGAGCCAACAGAGAAAGAAAAGCTTCCCCTGGAGCTGACACCCTGAATTTGGGTTTTTAGCCTCCTAGACTATGAGAGAATAGGTTTTTTGTTTGTTAAACACATCCATTTGTAGTATTTCTGTCATAGCAGTGCTAGATACTAAGACCCAATTATTCTGAAATTCCTTACTTGTCATATCCCACACCAAAGCATAATTTTATATTTTTTTAGCTACATAAAATTAAATGTTTTTAATACAGCCTTACAATGAAATACAATAATGAAAGTGAACTACAGCTACAATTACCAACATGGATACATCTCAAAAATATACTACAAAACAAAAAGAAGAAACCTACAGAATAATACATGTGGTATGATCTCATTAATATGATTTTAAGATGTGAACAATATTATAAATTTACTCACATGTAGTACAATTATTAAAAGATATATGGGTAAAATAAACAGGAAATTCTGAAGAATTGCTTTCATCTAATGATATCAGGAAAGGGTTCAGAAGAGCTTTAACAGTACCTATAAATAGTTTCTTAAAAAAAAAAGGGGAAATTAAAATGAGATATGAAGCAAATGTGGCAAACGTTTAGATTTGCTGAAAATGAATGGAATGTACATGGGTTTTTATTATATTGCCCTATATGCCTATCTGTTACATATATACATACACACACTGGCTTGTTTGTTTTCTAAACAAAACAATGGTTTTTCAACTTGTTAGTAGCAATACTGGAACCTAGATGACAGGGAAGCAATTTAAAATTTTTAGAGAACAACCAATGTTACAGAACAATTTGTACATGGATTATTGAATGGGAAACTAATTTGCTTGTAAACTTTCACCTAAAGCACAATAAAATGTTCAAAGAAAAATTTTTAAGAGGGGGTAATTTAACTAGAATTCTATACCTAGCCAAGTTATCAATTAAGTATTGAAGGTAAAATAAAGACATGTTTAGACTTGCCAAGACTGAAAAGTTTACTTCCTATGCGCCCATTTTCAGGAAGCTCCACTCCTTCAATACAAGGGGATAAACTGAGAAAAAGGAAAACCCAGAATTCAAGAAATTGGGGATTCAACATAGTACAGTGGTGCAGAGAAGTCACATGACAAGAGCTATGCAACAGGCTGGGACAAGAGTAAAGACAGCTGCAGATCTCCAAGAACGGAATGAAAAAAAAAAAAAAACAGAAATGCCAGGTCTAACCTTATTCTGTGAAGTTTTATAATAATGTTGGAGAATTTGGACGAACTGATAGTTATACAAAAAAAAAAAAAATTTTTTTTAAAGACTACTTTGAGAATAACAAAAACTTATTTAAGAAAAAACATGTAAGCACAGTATACGATTAGATTTAACAGTAGTCAATATTTACGTAATTATTATAATTTGAATACCAAATAAAGATTTAACTAAAAATTTGTGAGGTAAGTATGTTGGGAAGATGCTAGGAGGAGAAGTGGGACTGGTGGTTTAGAATGGTACATCTTTATCTTCCATAATAGACAGGAAGTCAACAGAATATATCTAAAATTATTAAATAAAAAAATAACAGTAAAAATATATTAGTTATACTAGTTGGTGCCCGGCCACAACCGATGACTGCCCTGACAGGGAGCACAACGGAGAACCCCTGAGGGAGCAGAAGATCAGTGGGATGCAGACCCCAAATTCTCACAAAAAGACCATACTTAATGGTCTGACTGAGACTAGAGGAATCCCAGCGGTCATGGTCCCCAAACCTTCTGTTGGCCCAGGACAGGAACCATCCCCGAAGACAACTCATCAGACATGGAAGGGACTGGACAGTGGGTAGGAGAGAGATGCGGATGAAGAGTGAGCTATTTGTATCAGGTGGACACTTGAGACTGTGTTGGCATCTCCTGTCTGGAGGGGGGATGGGAGGGTAGAGAGAGTTGGAAACTGGCAAAATGGTCATGAAAGGAGAGACTGGAAGGGCTGACTCATTAGGGGGAGAGCAAGTGGGAGTACGGAGTAAGGTGTATATAAACTTATATGTGACACTCTGACTTGATTTGTAAACGTTCACTTGAAGCTCAATAAAAGTTAAAATATATATATATATATATTAGTTATAAATAAAGAAGTAAATAACGAGAAGGTAAATAAATAAAATGACCACCTTGAAGAAAGGGACTCTGGAATGGGGAAACTGGAAGCGTAGTTTTTCATCTTAAGTCCATCACATTATTTGGCTTTTTAATATACTGTCCATACAATGTCCATACACTATTTTGATAAAAAAAAATTAATTACTTTTAATCACCTTCATCCCTTTTCCTATTCGTAGTTACAATTTTTAACTTATATGGAAAACAGAACATTACCATCATGACTAATTTAATGGTATCAAAAACCCGAATTATCCTTTACTGAAGTAAACAACTAGCAAAAAAAAGAAACAAGCTAATGAAAATTTAGTCAGACTATTTTTTATTTTTATTTTTTAAATTAGAAATTTACATGGTACAAAATACAAAGGGTTCAGAAGGACATCTGGTGAAAAGTCTCCCTCTCACCACATCTCCAAACCCCCTCATTCGACTTAGAGAAAGCATTCCTAGTGCCTTCGGTATCATTCCACAGATTTTCCATTTACATACAAACACATATATTTTCCACCTTTTCATACAAACCATAACACACTATACATATGTCCACTTTGTTTTTTCTACTTATCAATATATGTTGGTATGTATCTGTACGTGAAAAAACTTCCTTGTTCCTTTTTACAATTACATAACATTCAATTTTATAATTTAATAAATCCCATACTGATAGACATTTAAGTGGTTTACAGGCTTCTATTACAAATAACTCTCCAATACATAAATGCTATATTTCACAGATGTGTGAGTATATAAACCAAAAACCAAACCCGTTGCCGACAAGTTGATCCTGACTCATAGTGACCCTAAAGAACAGAGCAGAACTGCCCATAGGGTTTCCAAGGAGCAGCTGGTAGATTTGAACTGCCAACCTTTTGGTCAGCAGCCAAGCTCTTAACCACTGCATCCACCAGGCCTTCCTACGAGTATATAGGTAAGATAAATCCAGAGAAACAGAATTGCTGGGTCCATTTATTATTTTGACAGGTACTGCCTAGCTGTCTTCCACAGAGTTAGAACCAATTTGCACTCCCATCAGCAATGCTATTTTTCCATACCACAGCCACCACTGTGTAATGGAACTTTCTGATCTCTGCCAACCAACAGGTGAAAAAAATCATTTTTTAATATGGTTTTAATTTCCATTTCTCTTATTTTAACAGGCTGTTACTTATTTGTATCTTTTGCCTATTTTCTAACGGTTCTTAGGAAATAAATGTGACTTTCAAAACTGCTAGGATAGACCACAAAGTCAGTGTTAAATCAAAATAACTGCTCAGCCCAGGACCACTCTGAAATCTCCCTAAAACAGCAATATAAATAAAGCCTGCAAGCTTATCAGAAGAGACTGAACAGAATATTAACAAGGAAAATTATGATGGCATACTAAGCACATACTAAGCAGTTCCCCTCGTCCCCTCCTTCCTCATCAAACCCTAGAAATAATGAAAAAGGTGTTTTTAAAATCGTAAGTAATTACAGAGCCATGCTCAAAAATTCACAGGGGACCAAAAACTGTGAGCAATCCCCATAAATCAGAAAACAGCTGGAGAAGGGATGAAAAGGGAAATGGCATGAGCAAGAGCCTTAAAGGGTACCATGAAGAGAGTGTGAACAGTAGCCCCAGCCCAGGGCCTTAGCTGGAACACTGTGAGCAATCACCCCTGCACAAGTCCTCCCACTCCTCTAGGCAGCAGAGGGTAAATATGAGGCCTGAGGAAGCTAGAATGCCCAGGGAAACAAGTTCACCCAAGCCCAAAAGACAAGCCACTGAGGCACTCTTGCCAGAAAGTTCCAACTTCATCCTCAGAGAAAGCAAAGAAATAAACCAAGGCCTATGGCACCTCTTCCACAATGATTCATGTTAAGGATTCAAAATATAAATAGGTATTATATATAGATAGATAGGAAACCCTGGTGGCGTAGTGGTTAAATGCTACGGCTGCTAACCAAAGGGTTGGCAGTTCAAATCCTCCAGGTGCTCCTTGGAAACTCTATGGGGCAGCTCTACTCTGTCCTTTAGGGTCGCTATGAGTGGGAATCGACTCAACAGCACTGGGTTTGGTTTGGTATAGACAGACATGTTGTTGCTGTTAGTTGCTGTCAAGTTGATTCCAACTCATGGCAACCCTATACGTGTGCAGAGTAGAACAGTGCTCCACTGGGTTTTCAAGGTTGTCACCTTTGAGAAGTTGATAGCCAAGCCTGCCTTCTAAGGCACCTCTGGGTGGGTTTGAACCACCAACCCTTCAGCTAGTAGTAGAGCACCTAACCATTTACGACCTCTAGAGGCTCCATAAAAAAAAAAAAAAAAAAAAACCTACTGCCATTGAGTCAATTCTGATTCAGAGCGACCCTACAGGACAGAGTAGAACTGCCCCATAGAGTTTCCAAGGAGCGCCTGGTGGATTCGAACTGCTAACTCTTTGGTTGGCAGCTGTAGCTTACGCTACCAGGATTTCTAGAGGCTCCAAAGATAGATATAAATATGTGTGTGTGTGTGTGTGTGTGTGCATGTAAAATGGAAGTTGAAAAACCAACTATTCAATTACCTCCAAAGAATCCAGCTGGCTTTTCCCTCTCACTGTGCATTCGAAAGCTTCTTCTTTGGTTTGCAGCTCTTCTTTCTCTAAATCTGTCAGTAACTGATCTTATCTTCTGATGTCAATAGTTGTTTCCATGCTAGCACCTTCAAATTTCTCCTTCTAAGCATACCCTCTAACCAGAATGCCAGTCCTATATCCCTCAAAAAATTGAGATTTTTTTTGACTCAAGGATAACTATATTATCAGTAATTTTGGTGATACCAATGCTCCTTGTACAAGTCTGTTGGGAAAGCGCTCCACTGCCGATGCTTTAGTAACAAATCTTTTAAAGCACCTGGCTTTCATGGCAGAGTCAAGAACCCAACATGTGCAAAACTGATTTTATCTGCCCTCTCATAACCACTTCCCCCGCCCAACTTCCTACTACCTCCCTAAAGTCCCCGTTATGTGAAAACTGCCCTGAAATGTTATTTTTCTGTAGACATAGCATTTCCCCAAGCAAATTATTCATGGGAGGCATGAATCAGACCTTACAGTCTTCTTTATTCCTCATTAGCTTCTAGCACCCGATTAAAGAGAAATGACTCAAAAAGGAAAGGGAGGGGTTAATGGTGATGGAAATATCACACTGATTAAGGAAGGGTAGGGCTGCACAGCCAATTATTGTAACTGCTGTCAGTCAGTCGTATACCTGTAAAAAGTTGAGATGGCAAAAGATGTGTGACAGATATATTTAAAAATATATATATATTTACAATGACAAAAAAAGAGTAGCTGCTGAGGCTGCTTACGTACAACCAAACACCCCATCAGATTTGGTTCCTTGGTTTAGAGGTTTAGGGTCATGATTTCACGGGACATCGCAGTTAACTGGCCTACTAACATGGCTAGTCTTCTGTTCTACCTCATTGTGCAGTGCCTGGGGTCTTAAAAGCTTGCAAGCAGCCTTCCAAGGCACAATTGGTCTCTATTCACGTGCAGCAGAAGAGGAAGAAGGAGAGTCAGGAATAGGAGAAGGAAATGGAATGTGTGGCTAATTGCCTCTATGAACAACTGCCTCCTTTGCCATGAGGCCAGAAGAACTGGGTGGTGCCTGGCTACCATTACTGAATGTTTTGATCAAAAGTTCCATAGAAGAATCCTGATCAAAGCGGGAGGAAATGCAGAATAGAATTTCAAATTCTCGTGGACTTTAGACTTTCTGAAGCCATGCAGGATGGATGAACCCCTGAAATTACTGCCCTGAGATAATCTTTAAACCTTAAACCAAAAATATCCCCTGAAGTCATCTTAAAGCCAAATAATAATTTAGCTTAACTAGTTGACTCAACGGGCACTGGATTTTTTTTTAGTAAAAAAAAGTCTGCCTTGAGCATTATGTTCTTTTAAGAACTATCTATGTGGGATCAAACTGACAATAGGAAATAGATTAGATAGGAACCTTACCGGGCAATGAGTTTATGTTAATGAAGGAGGAACAACTCACAAAAGGAGGGTGAGAATGGTTGCACAACTCAAAGAATGAAATCAATGTCACTAAAGTATACATGTAGAAACTTTTGAATTGGTGTATGTTTTGCTGTGTATATTCTCAAGAAAAACAAAATAAAATTTAGAAAAAAATATTACTAGTTGAAATGCCCATGGTTCCAAAGCTAATAAATATATGAAAATATCTTCAGCCCAAATTAGGACTAAGATATGCTAACTAAAGCAGTAAGTTATCAATTTTACCTGTTAGATTTGTTGTTGTTGGGTGCCACCGAGTTGATTTTTAACTCATAGATACCCATGTGACAGAGTCAGCAAGGTTAAAAAAAAAAAAAAAAAGGCTGATAACAGTGTGGGGCTATAAGGAAACAGAAACTCCCACCACTAGTGTGTGGATAGTTGGCAATTTCTATCAAAATTTTACACACACATAGCCTTTGTGCCAACAACTTTCTTTTTAGGAATTTATCCCTACAAGTAAGCTCATACAGGTTAGTAAGAGTGTTACTTATATCATTGTAATGGCAAATGCAAAAACAACCTAAATGACCACCATCTGGGGACTGTGAAAACACACACAACGGAATGCTACGGAGCCACTGAAAAGGATGACGTAGATCTTATATGTGCTAATATATAAATATACCCTAAATATCTAAGTGAAATATATAAATATAGCCTACATGTCCTAAATAACAACAAAAGAAAAAGAAAACCACACAGCAGCACATGCACTAGAATTTCATTAAATAACTATGTAACATTCTTTCATAAAAAAAAAAAAAAAAATTTTTTCTGTTTTACATTCTTACACAGGCCTAGACAATTTCTGGAAGGAAAACATAAGCAATGGTCCCAGACTGGAAATGTGGATGAAAAAAACTTTTTACTTTATGTTCCTCTAAATCAGTGGTTCTCAAACTTAAAGGTACATAAAAGCCACCTGAGGGGCATGTGGTTAAAAAAAACAAACTCTTGGGCCAACATTCAGAATGTCAGAGTAAATGAGTAAATGATTCTCATACAAGTAGCCTGTGAACTTAATTTGCAAATAAGTGTCATAGAAAAAGTGGGGGCAAACAGTCTTCTCAACGTCTAGCACGCTCTTCAGTATCTCCGCTCCTGCCAGCCACATCTGCCTTTCAATACCGCATCTGGCCCACGATGCCTTAAACCACATTCACTTCTGCACAGACTTACCTTTGCTTTTTTTCCTCTGTAATCCTACAGCACTCATTATCTTCACCACTCATTTGGAATTTAACTACCCTTCAAATATGCCTTGTTTTGCTGTCTGACTCTTCTACTGCTATTGAACTTTTCAGATCAGTTATTTCCGCAAGTCAATTTCACCATCATGGGCAAAAACAATACTTCGAAAAAGAAATCCTTGATATTTTGTATTTCATTTGTAAAATATCTGATACGTACATCAAGTTAAATCTCCTCTTTCATGTGCACTGATTCGCTATCTCCTGGTTTAATGTGCCTCAAATGGAAAGTAAAAACTTAGGAACATGAAAATCCATGATAAACAAATTTTGTCTAATACCCTCAAAATATGCAAACGGCTTCCTATCGCACTTTGTTCAAACTTAGGATGAGAATCCATAAATCTTAAGCTATATTCCAGATTTACCTGCCGCCCCTCCCCACCAAAAAATGCCCCATTTGTACCAAGAGGCTTTAAAAAGAAATCTCATAGTTGAAATTGGAGACCAGAGAAATAATGGGCAATGACTACTAGCCAAAGGATGTTAAATGCCACAGGTGCCAGTAGTCAAGCAAGCAATGGAACATTCTCTGAAAGGTTACTATAGTTCAGGCGCTATATTAAGTACAGCTGGGTATTCCACGCCAGTAAAATGACAGTAATGAAAATAAAAGGATATAAATCTACAAAGATAAGAAAATCAGAGAAGGTGTGAAATATTGAAAGAAGTCAGGGGAGTAGTAACTGAACTGGTAAACCTGAAGAAGTCACAATGTAAGTGCCTGCCAAAGGGGACACTAACAAAAAAGAAGCCAATTCACCCTACGGAACCCTGGGAAGGCTAAAAAGTCAGAGACAAAGAACCATGGAAGACAGGGGCAAGGTGCGGGCTAGCATCCCGACTAGGAGACCACATGTGCACTCTCTGGAGAAATTCGACTGGAGAGACTGGACTCCAATGCCAAGGGTGAGGAGGGTAATGAGGTGGAGGATGAGAACAGAAGAACTGAAAGTTAAAATCTGGTTGCTACACAGTTACACAGTGGGTTTCCCCGCCTCCTAGGCAGGAGATGCAAGGATTCTTCTTGAGAGAAACTGAATGTTGACCCAGGGAAAAGATGCTGACATTTTGGGATTCGCCCCATTTTAAAAGCTGGCTGGCCACCCTACTGCAATGCTCACCACTCAACAAAACTCACACAAAGAACTTCCAATAATTTTTTTGAGTCTCAACTTAAACAAGGTGGTGCGATGGTTAAGCCCTCAGCTGCTAACTGAAAGGTCAGCGGTTGAAACCCACCAGCTGCTCCACGGGAGAAAAGACCTGTGGAGCTTCCATAAAGGTTACAGCCAAGCAAACCCTATAGGGCAATTCTGCTCTGCCACATGGGGTCATTATGAGTCAGAATCAACTCGACCGCACCCAACAACAATCTTAAATAAGAATGGACAGCCAAAAACACTAGACTTGTAAGGAATGCCTCCAACACAAAATACATAAACCAAAACAAACTGAAGAAAGGGATTACAGAAAACATAATTCTGGGATCAGCAAAATCTAAAAACTAAAATTCCTCAGAGAGATAATAATAAAAACAGTAACAATAATAATAGCAAATATTTATGTGTCACCTTCTACGTCCCCAGGCACTATTCTAAGCTTAACCACTACGCCACCAGGGCTCCTTATATATTAACAACCAAAACAAAAACAAAACAAAACCCATTGCCATTGAGTCGATTCCGACTCATAGCTACCCTACAGGACAGGGTAGAACTGCCCCACAGAGTTTCCTAGGAATGCCTGGTGGCTCTGAACTGCTGACCTTTTGGTTAGCAGCTATAGCACTTTAACCACTATGCCACTAGGGTTTCCGAAGGACTCCCAAAAAGAACGCATAAAGTACAGCAGTGTTACCCTGTCAAGCCAGGAACTGTGAAGGGTCTGAGACTTTACCTTACTTGCAACCTAACAAAGACATGAAGCCTCTGGGTCAGGGACAAAAAAACATTTTATTATGCACAGCACTAGCAGCCAGAGTTAACACCTTGCATCAGTTTCCTAAGCCCCAATTTCCACAGCATTTGATGAAAATAAGAAATATGTTCATGGAAAACTAAGCAAATTGAAAGAAAAGCAATAAAACTACTCAGCTCAGCAGTTAACAATACTGATGTAGTCATAATAATACAAACACTGAACACTAAATTAACCAAGAATTCTTACATATCTGTACTATAAAGGCTGAAAGAGTCCTCATCTACCATAACAAGAACTCAACAGGTATTATCTAAATTGATCAACAGTATTTAAAAAAAAAAAAAAAAAACCGTTGCCATCAAGTCAATTCCAGCTCACGGCGACCCTACAGGACAGGGCAGAACTGCCTCAGAGGGTTTCCAAGGAGTGGCTGGTGGATTTGAACTGCTGACCTTTTGGTTAGCAGCCGTAGTTCTCAACCACTGCACCAACAACAAGAATTCAACAGGTATTACCTAAAATTGATCAACAGTAAAGGCATATTATTTATAAATACAGAGATAAATACCAGAAGAAACAGCTTAAAAGAGTTAAAAGTAGTCACCTCTGGGGACCAGATGAAAAAGCAGGATGGGTAAGTCAGGGAACTGCTGATTGTATACAACGTTGCTTCTAGTATTAAATTATCATTTTTAACAATATGCAAGTATTATTTTTAGAAGAGAAATTATGTTTTAAATAAACTGGAGAGAATGTGTTATACTACTTTCACAATCATCAATTCAAATAAACAACTCGATGTGCAAATACCAAAGACCAGTGCATGTCTGAAAAACCAAACTAGCAATACCCAAACTACGTCACATTACGTTCATGTAACCACAGGAGTCTGACAAACTTATTCAACAAATATTTCCTAAGTGCCCACTATATGACCAGCACTATGCTACGTTCCAAGGGTAAAACTAAGAACAATGGATTAATAATCTAGTAAAAGATAAAAATAACCCATTCCTGATTAAAAAAAAAAAAAAACTCTCAATAAAATATAGAAGGGAAATTTCTCAACATAATAAAGGGCATCTATACAAAGCCAACAACTAACATCTTTCTTAATGGAGAGATGCTAAAAACAGGAACAAGACAAGGACGCCCTTTGTCACCACTTTTATTTAACATTGTGCTAGAAGTTCTAGCTAGAGCAATAAGACAACAAAAAGAAAAAAAAAAACATCTAAATTGGTAAGAAAGAAGTAAAACTGTCCCTATTTGCAGATAATATGATACCATACACAAAAAAACAACAGACTCCATGAGAAAGCTATTGAACTAAATGAAGGATTCAGCAGAGTAGTAGGACACAAGATAAACATACAAAAATCAGTTGGATTTCTATACACCAATAAAGACAGTAATGAAAAGGAAATCAGGAAAACACCACCATTTATAATAGCCCCTAAAAAAATATAATACTTGGGAATAAATCTAACCAGGGATGTAAAAGATCTATACAAAAAAAAACTATAAAACACAACTGCAAGAAACCAAAAGAGATCTACATAAATGGAAAAACATACCAGGCTCCTGAATAGGTAGGCTCAACATTGTGAAAATGACAATTCTACCCAAAGCGATTTACAAATACAATGCAATCCCAATCCAAATACCAACAACATTCTTTAAAAAGATGGAAAAATTTATCATTAACTCTATATGGAAAGGGAAGAAGCTCCAGGTAAGTAATGCACTATTAAAGAAGAACAAAGTAAGAGGGCTCACACTACCTGACCTCAGAACCTACTATACAGCTACAGTAGTCAAAACAGCCTGGTACTGGTACAAAGACAGATACGTTGACCAATGGAACAGAATTGAGAACCCAAATGTAAATCCATCTACCTATGGTCACTTGATCTTCAACAAGGGCCCAAAGTCCATCTAATGGGGAAAAGACATTCTTTTTAACAAATGGTGCTGGCAAAACCGGATGTCTACCTACAAAAAAAAATGAAATAGGACCCATACCTCACACCATATACAAAAACTAACTCAAAATGGATCAAAGACCTAAATATAAAGCCAAAAACCATAAAGTTCACAGATGAAAAAATAGGATCAATGCTAGAGGCCCTAATACAGGGCATTAACAGGATACAAACCACAACCTACAACACGCAAGCTCCAGAGGATAAGCTCGATAACTGGAATCTTCTAAAAATTAAACGCTTATGCTCATCAAAAGATTCCACCAAAAAAGTAAAAAGAGAACGTACAGACTGGGAAAAAATTTTGGGCTATTACAAACCAGTCAAAGGTCTAATCTCTAAAATCTACAAGAAAATCCAACACCTCTACAACCAAAAGACAAATAATCCAACTAAAAAATGGTCAAAGAAAATGAACAGACACTTCACCAACGAAGACATACGAGCAACCCACAGACATATGAGGAAACGCTCTCAATCTCTAGCCATTAGAGAAATGCAAACCAAAACCACAATGATACACCATCTCATCCTGGCATTACCAGCACAAACCAATAAAACAGGAAATAATAGATGTTGGCGAGGCTTCAGGGAGACTGGAATTCTTAGGCACTGCTGGTGAGAATGCAAAATGATACAACCATTTTGGAAAACGATACAGCACTTTCCTAGAAAGCTAGAAACAGAAATACCATACAATCCAGCAATTCCACTCCTAGGAATATATGCTAGAGAAATAAGAACCATTACACAAATAAACACATGTACACCCATGTTCACTGCACCATTGTTCACAATAGCAAAAACATGGAAACAACCTAGATGCCTACAACAGATGACTGGATAATCAAACTATGGTACATACACACAATGGAGTATTACGCAACGATAAAGAATGATGATGAATCTGTGAAGCATCTCATAACATGGATGAATCTGGAGGGCATTATGCTGTGTTAAGTCAATCACAAAAGGACAAATATTGCATGAGACCACTACTGTAAAAACTCATGAAAAGGTTTACATACAAAAAGAAACAATCTTTGATGGTTACGAGGGAGAGAAGAGGGGGATGGAAGAACACAATAGACAATACCTACCCACCTGTTGCCTTCGAGTTGATTCCGACTCATAGCGACCCTATATGACAGAGTAGAACTGCCTCATAGGGTTTCCAACGAGTACCTGGTGGAATCAAACTGCCGATCTTTAGGTTAGCATCTTTAGGTTAGCAGCCGTAGCTCTTAACCACTACGCCTGCAGGGTTTCTGAATAGACAATAGGTAAGTGGAAACTTTGGTGAAGGGTAATACAGTACTCGATACTGGGGAAGCCAGCACAACCTGTAAGAGGCAAGGTCATAGCACCACAGACATATCCAAACTTACTGAGGGATGGAATTGCCGGCCCAAGGGGCTGTGGGGACCATGGTCTCGGGGAGCATCTAGCTCATTTGGCATAACATAGTTTATAAAGAATATGTTCTACATTCTACTTTGGTAAGTAGCGTCTAGGGTCTTAAAACCCCGTGAGCGGCCATCTAGGATATTCCACCAGTCTCACTCCTTTGGGAGCGAGGAATAAGGAAGAAAACTAAAGACACAAGGGAAAGATTGGTCCAAAGGACTGATGGACCACATCTACCATGGCTTCCACCAGACTGAGTCCAGTACAAGTAGATGGTGCCGGGCTACCACCATTGACTGCTGACAGGCATCACAATAGAGGGTCCCAGACAGAGCTGGAGAAAAATGCAGAACAAAATTCTAACTCAAAAAGAAAGACCAGGTTTGCTGTCCTGATAGAGACTGGAGAAACCCTGAGAGTATGACCCCCGGGCACCCTTTCAACTCAGTAATGAAGTTACTCCTGAGGTTCACCCTTCAGCCAAGGATTGAACAGCCCCTGGAACAAAACAAGACTAAGGCAGCACACCAGCCCTGTGGCAGGAACTGGAAAGCAGGTGGGAACAGGAAAGCTGGTAATAGAAGCTGAGTGTTGAGAAGGGACAGTGTTGACACATCGTGGGGTTGTTAACCAACGTCATAGAACAATGTGTGTACTGTTTGATGAGAAACTAGTTTGTTCTATAAACCTTCATCTAAAGTACGAAAAAAAAACACAATGAGATACCATCTCACCCCAGCATTACTTGCACGAATCAAAAAAACAGAAAAAAACAAATGTCGGAGGGGCTGTGGGGAGATTGGAACTTTTATGCACTGCTGGTGGGAATGCAAAATGATACAACCATTTTAGAAAACAATATGGTGCTTCCTTAGAAAGCCAGAAATAGAAATATCATTATGATCTAGCATATGAGCCTAGGACTAGATCCTAGAGAAATAAGAGTTATCACATGCCAGAAGAATGAGATGGTGCCTGGCTACAACCAATGACTGCCCTGACAGGGAACACAACAGAGAATCCCTTAGGGAGCAGGAGAACAGTGGGATGAAGACCTCAAATTCTCGTAAACAGACCAGGCTTAATGGTCTGACTGAGACTATACGGACCCCAGAGGTCATGGTCACCAAACCTTCTGTTAGCCCAAGACTGGAACCATTCCCTAAGCCAACTCTTCAGACAGGGATTAGACTGGACTATAAGACAGAATATGGTGCTGGTGAGGAATGAGCTTCTCGGCTCAAGTAGGCACATGAGACTATGTGGGCAGCTCCTGTCTGGAGGCAGGATGAGAAAGCAGAGGGGGGGACAGGAGTTGGCTAAACATAGGGTGGAGAGGAGGAGTGTGCTATCTCATTAGGGGGAGAGTAGGTGTATATTTAAGTTTTTGTATTAGAGACTGACCTGATTTGTAAACTTTGACTTAAAGCACAATAAATAAAAAAGAAAAAGAGTCATCACATAGACATATGCACACTTGTGTACACTGCAGCATTCTTCACAACAGCAAAAAGATGGAAACAACCTAGATGCCCATCAACAGATGAATAGATAAACTATGGTACATACAACACACAATGGAATACTACGCATCAATAAAGAACAATGATGAATCTGCAAAGCATCTCACAACATGGATGAATCTAGAGGGCATCATCCTGAGCGAAATAAGTCAATCACGAAAGGACAAATATTGTATGAGATCCCTGGTACAAAAATTCATGAAAAAGTGTACACAGAAAAAGAAACAATCTTTGATGGTTACAAGGGAGGGAAGGAGTAGAGATGGAAAAACACTAAATAGACAATAGATAACTTAACCACTGCGCCACCAGGGTTTCCAAGTGGTAACTTTGGTGAAGGGTAAGACAGTATACAATACCTGAGAGACGGAATTGCTGGGCTGATGGCTGTGGGAACCATGGTCTCAGGGAACACAGTTTATTGAAAAAAAATGTTCTACATTCTACTTTGGTGAGTAGCACCTGGGGTCTTAAAAGCCTGTGGGCAGCCATCTAAGATACTCCACCAATCTTACCCCTTTGGGAGCAAGGGAGACTGAAGGAAACGAAAGATACAAGGGAAAGATTAGTCCAAAGGACTAATGGACTACATCTACCATGGCCTCCACCAGACAGAGTCCAGTATAACTAGACGGTGCCCAGATACCACCACTGACTGCTCCGACAGGGATCACAATAGGGGGTTCCGGACAGAGCTGGAGAAAAATAGAGAGTAAAATTCTAACTCAAAAAGAAAGATCAGACTTGCTGTCCTGACAGAGACTGGAGAAACCCTGAGAGTATGCCCCGACACCCTTCCAGCTCAGTAATGAAGTCACTCCTGAGGTTCACCCTTCATCCAGTGACAGGCCAATAAAACAAAACGAGACTAAAGGGGCATACCAGCCCAGGGGCAAGTACTAGAAGGCAGGAGGGGACAAGAAAGCTGCTAATAGGGAACTCAAGGTCAAGAAGGGAGAGTGTTAACACGCTATGAGGTTGTTAACCAATGTCATAAAACAATATGCATACTGTTTAATGAGAAGTTAGTTTGTTCTATAAACCTTTATCTAAAGTATAATTTTAAAAAAAGATAAAAATAAGTCACCGAGAAATTACAATATGGCAACTGTTGTAGACTCAGAGTCCAGAGATCATGACATAAAAGCTAAGACCACAAGGGTAAAAAGGACTGGCCTGGTTAGGTGTAGGGTTCAGAAACTTTCAAAGCAAAGAGAACAGCATGTATACAGGCCTGAAGTTAAAAAAAAAAAAAGAGATACAGCTCATTCACAGAACTGAAAGAGGGTCAACATGGCTGCAGCAAGGAGGGAATCAAAGTGGAAGCAAAAGAGACCAGAAAGTAAGTTGGTGCTTAATGGGCCATGGGGAAACCTACTAAATGGCATGTCTTCTCACCTTGCACGGTTTAAGTGTACAATCTCATATATCCTCAAGACTTCTAGATCAGTGAACTCTATCCCTGTACATTGATGATTCCAAAATATCTATGTCCAGAGTTCAAGAACTGTCTCATTGAAGCCTCCACCGAGACTCCCCTCACCCCCTGCTCCGCTGCGGTTCTCCACCCGCCTCGCAGCCCGCCAAGCCAGAACTTCTAACTGCGGTTTGGTCCAACCATTCCGCAGCCCTTACCACAGTTTGAATTTGGTGCCAGAATCCTGTGCATGAGCAGAACCTGAATAGCTCTGTTCTCAATCTGTCCTTGGACCTGAACATCACTGACATGATTCAACAACTGGACCTCCAAATATGGACATGGGAGGGCTCAGGGTGGAAAGTTCTGGTCACCAAACCCAACTCCCAGGTGCAACTGGAAATAAAAAACTCCCCAACCCCCTCAGACGGTGAGCACGTGGCCTCATGGTCGCTAGACTCCACGCTGCTCCTTGTCTGTGCAGACAATAAATTCCTACTTTCTGTTTCCCTTGCAACTGGTGGTGTAGCGTCCGTCTTATTTCGATCGGCTAATAAGACAGGACAAGAACGCTCGTTCAGTTACATTATGGGTGCCACACCCATTTATCTGCTGCCTGCCATACATCACCATCTGGTAGTCCCGATGGAACTTCAAATTTAACATGTTCAGAGCACAAACATTAACTTAATATATATCCTTCCTCCTCCCATCTCCAATTCCTATCCTTTTTATAGCACCCATTCAAATATCCAAGACCAGAAACCTGAGGCAGAAGGAGAAACAGCAAGTATCGCATATACTGCTAGATACTTAAGAGGCATTTTCATTTAAATCCCTCACTAGAATATAAAGTAATGTAAGGTAAATGTTAGCCCCATTTTACAGATGAGTAAACTGAAGCTCAGAAAGGTTGAGTAACATGCCTATGGGTCATAAAGCAAGTGACAATACTAGGATTCAAATCTAGAGTTTTAGGAACTGTATAGTTTGGTCTAGACAAAAAGAAAACAAAAATCCTCACAACTGGACCAATAAGCCACGTCATCATAAACGGAGAAAAGGCTGAAGTTTCAAGGATTTAATTTTACTTGGCTCCACTGTCAACACCCATGGAAGCAGCAGACAAGAAATCAAAAGACACATCACATTGGGCAAATCTGCTGCAAAAGACCTCTTTCAAGTGTTGAAAACCAAAGAGGTCACTTTGAAGACTAAGGTGACCCTGACCCAAGTCATGGTGTTTTCAATCACCTCATATGCATGTGAAAGCTGGACAACAAATGAGGAAGACCAAACATTTGAATTGTGGTATTGGAGAAGAAAACTGAATATACCATGGACTTTCCAAAGAATGAACAAATATGTCTTGGAAGAAGTATAACCAGAATGCTCCTCAGAAGCAAGGATGGCAAGACTACATCTCACATACTTTGGACATGTTATCAGGAGGGATCAGTCCCTGAAGAAGGACATCATGCTTGGTAAAGTAGCAGGTCAGTGGAAAACAGGAAGACTATCAATGAAATGGACTGACACAGGGGCTGCAACAATGGGCTTAAGCATAACAATGATTGGGAGGATGGCGCAGGACCAGGCAGTGTTTTGTTCTGTTGTACAGAGTTGCTATTGAGTCGGAATCAACTCGATGACACCTAACAACAATAGCTTAGTCCGGAGTTCAGAGAAACCGCTTACGAAGTACGGCAGAAAATGCTAATTGACTACCCCAATCTCCAGTATTCCTTTCCTTTTAGTAACAGAACTGCGCTTTTTGGCTGGGTACGTTCCTGTCCAGCTAAAAGGTACGTTCTCCAACCTCTCTTGCAGCCATTATGGTCACATGACTAAGCTCTGGTGAATGCTTAATTATCATGTGGCAGTTCCAGTAAGTCTTCTTAAAAAAGAGTGGACAGCCACTTCTTTGTCCCTTCCTTCTTCCTGATGCTTGGAACATGAATATTTTAGCTAGCAATCCAATAGCCATTCTGGACCCAGAAATCAACGGCCACACCTAGGGATGAGAAAGAAGGAAGCTGTAATAGAGGCTGGGTCCCTAATGACTGTGGAGTCATCACACCAGCCCTGAACTGTCTACCTCTGGACTTCTTTGACATGAGAAAGAAACTAATACCTTGTTTAAGCTATTATTTTTCAAGTCTCTATTACTCATAGCCAAACCTAAAGGCTTTGCAAATATTCTAAGAGAAAGGTGGAGGGTTTCAAGAGATATTCTGAAGGAGGAATTGTCAAGATTCACAACTGACTCAATCCTCAATCTAAAAAAGAAACATGTCATAAAACATGCAAAAGATAAAACTAAAGAAATCTTCCAACGTCTGACTGAAAAGCTATAGCCACTTTTGGTGTCTACATTTTTTAAATGTGATGAAAATTAGAGAGGACATCAAAAGTACTAATCAAACGTCCTTAAAGCAATGGAAAAAAAAAAAACTTTTCATAAATAAGGTCTATTTGAAAAGTTGTTACCAATCCTACTCCAAAAACCAAACCCACTGCTGTCAAGTTGATTGCAACTAATAGCAACCCTATATGACAGAGTAGAGCTGCCCTACAGGGTTTCCAAGGAGGGGCTTGTAGGTTCAAATTGCCGACCTTTTGGTTAGCAGCCTGAGCTCTTAACCACTTCACCACCAGGGCTCTAAGACGCAAACTCAGGAAAATAAACTTAAAGGCAGGAGCAGGTATTTAATAATTCCTATGGCACTGATGCAGCCCTGGTGGTGCAGCGGTTAAAGCGCTTGACTGCTAACTGAAAGGCTGGCAATTCAAATCTACCAATAGTTCCGTGGGAGAAAAATGCAGCAGTCTGCTTCAGTAAAGATTTACAGCCTCAGAAACCCTATGGGGCAGTTCTACTCTGTCCTATAGGGACGCTATAAGTTGGAATCGACTTGACAGCAGTGGGTTTGGTGTGGTTTATGATACTAACTGCTAAGTGGTGTACTAAGACAAAATACACTGCCATCAGAACCAGGACCTTTATGACAGGAGAGAGTCAAGACTTTGACAGTTAAGCTGGAAAGTGGAACCCTGTCAAAAGCAAGATACTAAACTGGAGGACTTCCTGAAATTCTCTCCACCTCAATGATGGCAGCAATGGCCATCTTTCAGGCCCAGAGCACTCAACCATGCCCAGCTGGGTTACAGGAGGAGAGCCTGAGAAGGGACTTCAAGTCCAAGTCCCAGGGTAGCACATTTTGTCTCACAGTCTTCTCTTACTTTAATCAAGAGTCTTCTCTTCATATTGGACTAGGGGTGCCTCTATCTCCCACTGGGACCAAGAGTCCCTGCCCTCTCCCCCTGGGCATGGGAACCATCATTGCCCCCGGATGCCTTGCATCTTCAAGTATCAGTTTAGCATTACACATACGCTCTGATTATAATTATACAGTACTTAAAAAACATAAACAAGACCAAAAAGAATTACAGAAAAAGTCACATGTTGTCATGTTGCTTTCACAGTTAAGCACTTTTAGAGGTGTCTTTTTACCAATGCCTGTACAGGTTTTGTACTGCAAGTACCACAGGTACCTCTCATGTATTTGTTTACAGTCAATAAAAAAGAAAATGAAACAGTTCTCTCTCACTCTAACCATTCCCATTATCTACAACCCTAAGTGAAACGTAATGTACACCCATGTACCTATTACTCAGCTCCAACAATTCTCCCCTTAGACCCTGGGACTACTAATCTGCTTTCTGTGGATTTGGATTTGCCTCATGGCCAATTTAATTTCACTATAGTTCTATCTATTCCTATCTCCACCCCCTAATTATTTTAAAAATAAAATTTAAAAAAAGCAAATCATAGACATGTCATTCTGTTTGTAGCTATTTTAGACTGTATCTGTAGATTGATTCACTCTTTAATATGCCCACAGTACCACTGTCACACCAAAAAAAATTAGTATCGTTGTTAATTGCCGTCAAGTTAGTCCTGACTCATGGTGACCCCATGCGTGCAGAGCAGAACTGCTCCACGGGGTTTTCAAGACTGTGACCTTTTGGCAGCAGATTGCCAGGCCTGTCTTCTGAGGCACCTCTGGATTGGTTTGAATTGCCAGCCTTTCAGCTAGTAGTCAAGTGCTTAATAATTTATGTTCAAAGGACCTCAGGTAAGCCCTTAATGTCATGATTATATAGAAGGACTCATTTTTAAAAATACAGTATCCATTTGATATGAAGGATGTACACAGTGCAAACACACTTATACTGGACTTTGAAAAACACGGCAGAATTATATCCTGCTCTTCCCCGTAGATCTTGCTCTCCTTGACCTGCATTTTCTTGGCTCACTCTTCTACAAAGAGTTGAAGAATTGCCACTTTTGCTGGCTTTTTATTGAATAGAGTTTTGTGAGGGCAGGAGAAATATAGAAGTGAAAAATACTGCAACATGCACAAATAACTATTATGTCTTATAATGCTCTAAATATCTGGGCAATTTGTTTATGCTTTTCTCTAGATGGTTTTGCATATTGTTAGAAGTTGTTTAATGAGTGTGTATTTGTTTTCTATGACTGCTGTAACAAATTATCAAAAACTTGGTGGCTTAAAACAATACAAACTTACTATTTTACAGTTCTGTAGGTTAGAAACCCTACAGGGGTCTCTCACTGGGCTGAAATCAAGTGGTCAGCAAATTGCTCTCCGGAGGTTGTAGGGGACAAGCCATTTCTTTGCTTTTTCTAACTTCTAGAGGCTGCCCACAGTCCTTGGCTTGTGGTGCCCTTCTTCCACGTTCAAAGCCAGCAATATTGGGTTTCTCTGGCCACAGCTGGGAAAGATTCTCTGCTTTTAAGGACCCATGTGATTAGATTGGGCCCACCTGGATAATTCAGGCTAATCTTCCCATCTCAAAGTCTTTAACTTAATTATATCCACAAAGTCCTATTTGCCAAGTAAGGTAACACATTTACAGGTTCCAGGGATTAGGGCATGGTCATCTTTGGGGGGCTATTTTTCTGTTTACCACAGTGTGTTTTGGGATATTTTGCAGAGACTTAGGAAAATAGGTGATTTTTCTCAGCTGCCGCAAATGCCTGCCTGGGCTCCTCTGCTAAGCTACACTCCTCCCCACCACCTCCATTCCCCACGTCTTCAATCTTTAAACTCAGTACCTCTCCCCTCTACCAGTCCTCTCTCCACTCCTCCTCCTCACCCCTTCATGGATCCCGCTCCATCCCCCCGCCCCACCAGTCAGTCTATCCTGGGTGACCCATAAGCTGGCCCTATTAAAATCATTACCTTTTCAGTACTTACATCCTATCAGCTTTACCACCTCATTCCCCTTAAACCCAGTACTGCCCAGAGTTAAATTCCCACTCCTCTGCCCTTCAGTTACACTTGCTCAGGCAAATTCAAATCCACAGAAAGCAGATTAGTGGTGCCAGTGGCAGACGGGAGAATAGGAGTGACTTGCCAATGGGTACAGGGTTTCTTTTTAGCCTTATGAAAATGTTCTAGAATTAGTGGTGATGGTTGCCCAACCTCGTGAATACACTAAAAACGACTGAATTGTACTTTACTTAGAGTTTTAAAGTTTGAATTTTATGGTAAGTGAATTATACCTCAATAAAAATATATATTAAAAACAACAACAACAACAAACTATTGCTCACCCTGCTCATCACACGCCCATCTGTAAAAATCAACAATGCCCCATCTCCGAAAGCATCCACTTGCTCTTCGGTATCCCCCAACTGCCAACACCAGCCTCAGAGAGAAGTCCTCTCACTCTCAGGGTTAACACACCCTCTCACCCCAAGGCTCCAAGAGCTACAGATACCCCGAAAGGGGGAGGGCGGAAGCAGCTCTCCCAGCCCGGAGGCAGGCCCGCTCTCGCAGCTCCGGCACAGCCGCACCAGGGTGGCCCCGCTGGCAGGGAAGTGACTCTTCCCCCCTCACCCCGCTCCGGCGGAGCCGCCCCTCACCTCCAGGCGCTAACCAGGAGAGGGGAAGGCGTCCCCTAACCCGCTTTGACAAGGGGCGGGGAGACTCGCCGGGCTTCCCGGGCCGCACAGCCGGGGGCGGCGCCACAGCCCACCTGTCTCAGCCTGCGGGGAGATCCGCTTCCAGCTCCAAGACAGACGAGTAGGTGGCAGAGGGGAATCGGAAGAAGCCTCGGTGGCCGCCGCGGCCCGGGGTGGCGCACGCCGGCTTAGGCCTCCATGTTTCCACGTCGTCTCTGCAACTCCGGCTCCACCTCCGGCTCCGGCTCCCGCTCGGCTCCGGCTCAACTCCGGCCCGGGCCGCCTCCAGTGAGAAGGGCCAGAGGCGGGGAGAGAAGAGGGAAGCGGCGGAGAAAGCTCCTAGGAACCAAACAGCCGAGTACGCGTGGGCCGGTAGTCACGTGACGCCTGGCGCCCGCGGACTCCTGGGAAATGTAGTTCTTCAGACGTTACTCGCTTCACCGCTCTCCTAGTGCCTCCTGGCAACGGCAAAGCCACGTGGCAAAATTGCCCCAGTGCAAAAACTCTCGCCTGCCTCATGCGAGAATCCTCGTTTAATCTCCATCAATTGTTCAGGCGGTTTAACTGTATTATGGCCCTTGTTAATTACAACTGAATAAGGCTTCTAAGGCAAGCAATTCCTTGTAAATCTCTGAAAAAATGGGAAATAGGAAAAGTAGTTTTTGATGGAGACAGCAGGTAGGTCTAGGCTTGCCTGCAATATTGCTGGAAAGGACAAGCCCACAGGAAAGAGTAACACGGTGTGGTGCCCAACATTTGTAATTTAAAGTCAAGTGAGTTGAGGTTACCAGCTTAATCTCCTTGAGTAATTACTCAGCCTCTCCAAGCCATTTGCTCATGTTAAATGTACACATGAGGATGATGATCATGATGATAATACTGCCATTACAGGATCATTGACAATATCGGTAATAAAAATTAGCAATTCATGTTAAGGTTGTTTACCGTGTGCTGTGAATTGTTATCATGTTTAGTTCCCCAAACAGCCTTAAGAGATAGATATTACTGTTATTTCCATTATGTACTCAAGATGTGACAATGTACTCTATAAACTGCAAAGCACCATACAGATGTTAGACATTCATTACGAGCATCTAGTGCCAGTAAATTCACGGCATTTACAGGATTATAACACGAAAAGTACTAAAACACAAGGTAACCTGGCATACCAACCCAGTAAAACAGAGTAGGCCTTCCCCATAGAACTCCTAAGTGGTTGGTGAATTTGAACTGCTGACCTTTTGTTTAGCAACCAAGCTATTAACCACTGTGCCACCAGGGTTCCAGGTACCTGGAACTCTAGCTAAAAAGAGGAGGTCACTAGTCTGCAGCCAATATAAACAATGCTATGGATGCATATTTACTTGAAAATATGTTCATAATGTATTGAATGGAAACAATATGTATAGTATTATCAAATTTTTGTAGATGAATTATATTTATAATATTGATGTATATATGCCCAGGAAAAAATTCTAAATATTAACTTTTAGACTTACAGTTAAGACTTTTACTGAAGAATTTAGCTAATTCTCAGAGTTAAGAATTATTAACATTGGGCAGTAAGATCATGCATGATGAAAATTACTTTTTCCATATATATTTTCTAATATTTCTGCAAGAAATGTGGATTATGCATATAATTTTCTTTTTAAAATACAGCAAGGAGGCAGGGTCAAGATGGTAGAGTAATTAAACATTCCGGTGAACCCGTTTACAACAAATACCCGAAAAAACAAGCAAAACAATTATATTTATGGCAAGCTAGGAGCCCTCAACATCAAAGGCAAAGTTAGAAAATGGACTAAGAGGCAGGGGGAGGGAGAGACAGTTCAGAAGCAGAGAGGAGTTGCCAACCTTGAATCACCGGGAACCCTTGGGCTGCAGTGGGCTGGCGGTAGCGTTCACCCACAGTTTCCTCAGGGAGAAACAGCCAGGTACACAGCCTACTCACACCTACGGAACCAGAGAAGAATGGCACTCGTGGCAAAAGCTAAATACTTGCATGTATTTTACCCTGCCCTCAGCCTCCAAGCTGGCTTCACAGGCTGTCGATTTCCCTGGGCCTGAGATAGGTCCTGCTGCATGCCCTGAGCCATTTGACGGGCCTTGGAGAAGGAATAAATTCACAATTGGGGAAAAGATAATCTGCCAACACCATTAACCAGGGAACCCAGGAAAGAAGCAGCTTCCGTCTGGGCATAAACAGTCCACGGACTTTGAGTATATTTCCCCCCTGCATGGACCTGTGTGGGCCTATTTCAGGAGCCTAGGCCTTTGTTGGCAGACTGCAACTGTTTGAACTGTGCAGTGGAGAGGTAGGTATTTGATATCCGAAACCGCTTTGGCTATTAAACAGGGTCCTCACCTACCCACATCAGTGGCCTAAGGACTGGTGGCTCCACTCAGGTCACCCAGCCACCCACGACAGGGGCCCAAGGGTAACTGGTACCTCCTACTCCTTAAAACAAAAAGCATTTGGTGTCCATTATTCCATCTGAAGAACCCACCTACCTTTGTGCTCTAGGGAACATGGATGCCCTTTCCTCACAGACACTTGAGGGATGGTTCTCAGCCCCCTTCCTTGTTCAGAGCATGATCCCCTGCTGCAACCAGATACCGGTACCTACACCAATCACCCCTGCCCCTCTAATACAGTAGGACGGAGCCTGTACCACACAGGTGATGACCAACTACTGAGACACCTGAGCTGAATACATGGAAGAAAACTTAATGGACTCCTAGGCTCATATACCTGATAACAGCTGTAGCCATCTGGTGGCAGGACATTAGAGCTTCAAAGGTGAAAATAATCAAGATAGCTCACTCAAGCAACCTATTTTGGCATATCAAAACAAAACGAAGCAAGAAGTCATGATACAGTAAACAAACATAAAATAAACTAATACAATAACATAGATGGCTTGGAGACAACAGTCAATATCAAATCACATAAAGAGGCAGACTATGATCACTTCAACAGGCTCTCAAAACGAAGAATCAATGGATCTTCCAGATAAAGATGCCTTCCTGGAATTACCAGATGCAGAATACAAAAGATTAATATTCAGAACTCTTCAAGACATCAGGAAATTAAAAAGGTTATTCAAGAACATGATGAAAATTTAATACACTGCAAGAATCCATAGAGAGATAGCAATCAGAAACTCAGAATATTAACAATAAAATTACAGAATTAGACAATTCAATAGAAAGCCAGAGGAGCAGAATTGAGCAAGGGGAAGGCAGAATTGATGAGATTGAAAATAAAGCACTTGGCACCAATATATTTGAAGAAAAACCAGATAAAAGAATTAAAAAAAATGAAGAAACCCTAAGAATCATGTGGGATTCTATCAAGAGAAAAAACCTACGAGTTATTGGAGTACCAGAACAGGGAGGGATAACAAAGAATACAGAGAGAATTGCTGAAGATTTGTTGACAGAAAACTTCTCTGATATCATGAAAGATGAGAAGATATCTATCCAAGATGCTCATTGTACTCCAGATAAGGTAGATCTTAAAAGAAACTCACCAAGACATATTATAATCAAGCTTGCCAAAACCAAAGATAAAGAGAATTTCAAGAGCAGCTAGGGATCAATGAGAAGCCACCTACAAAGGAGAGTCAGTAAGAATAAGCTCAGACTACTCAGCAGAAACCATGCAGGCAAGTAGGCAATGGGATGATTTATATAAAGCATTGAAGGAAACAAACTGCCTGCCAAGAACCATATATGCAGCAAAACTGTCACTCAACTATGGAGGCAAAATTAGGACATTTCCAGATAAACAGAAGTTTAGGGAATTTGTAAAAACCAAATGAAAACTACAAGAAATACTCAAAGGGAGTTCTCAGGTTAGAAAATCAATATCAGATATCAAGCCGAGGCTAAAACACTGGCCAGAGCAATCAGATGTCAACCCAGATAGGGAGATCAAAAAATAAATCAAGATAAAAAAAAACAATGCTCAACAATTAGGCTAGACAAAGAAATAAAGGGGCATCCAGATTGGTAAGGAAGAAGTAAAATTATCTCTATTTCCAGAAGACAATCTTATATGCAGAAAACCCTAAGGAATCCTCAAGAAAACTACTAAAACTAATAGAAGACTTCGGCAGAGTTTCAGGTTACAAGCTAAACATACAAAAACCAGTTTGATTCCTCTACATCAACAAAAAGAACATCAAAGAGGAAATCACCAAATCAATACCATTCACAGTAGCCCCCAAGAAAATGAAATACTTAGGAATAAATCTTACCAAAGATGTAAACGACCCATACAAAGAAAACTACATGGTACTACTGCAAGAAATTAAAAGGGACCTACATAAGTGGAAAAACATACCTTGCTCCTGGATAGGAAGACTTAACATTGTAAAAATGTCTATTCTACCAAAAGCCATCTATATATACAATACACTTCTGATCCAAATTCCAATGACATTTTTTAAAGTGATGGAGAAACAAATCACCAACTTCATATGGAAGGGAAAGAGGCCCCAGATAAGTAAAGCATTACTGAAAAAGAAGAACAAAGTGGGAGGCCTCAGTCTACATGATTTTCGAACCTATTATACAGCCCCAGTAGTCAAAACAGCCTGGTACTGGTACAACAGACACATAGACGAATGGAACAGAATTGAGAACCCAGATATAAATCCATCCACATATGAGCAGCTGATATTTGACAAAGGCACAGTGTCAGTTAATTGGGGAAAAGATAGTCTTTTGAACAAATGGTGCTGGCATAACTAGATATCCATTTGCAAAAAAATGAAACAGGACCCATACCTCACACCATGCACAAAAACTAACTCCAAGTGGATCAAAGACCTAAACATAAAGTCTAAAACGATAAAGATCATGGAAGAAAAAAGAGGGACAACATTAGGAGCCCTAATACAAGGCATAAACAGAATACAAAACATTACTAAAAATGACGAAGAGAAACCAGATGACTGGGAGCTCCTAAAAATCAAACACCTATGCTCATCTAAAGACTTCACCAAAAGAGTAAAAAGGCCACCTACAGACTGGGAAAAAATTTTCAACTATGACATCTCCGACCAGCACCTGATCTCCAAAATCTATATGATTCTATTAAAACTCAACCACAAAAAGACAAACAACCCAATTAAAAATTGGGCAAAGGGTATGAACACGCACCTCACTAAAGAAGATATTCAGGCAGCTAACAGATACATGAGGAAATGCGACTGATCATTAGCCATTCGAAAAATGCAAATTAAAACTACTATGAAATTCCATCTCACGCCAACAAGGCTGGCATTAATCAAAAAAAACACAAAATAATAAATGTTGGAGAGGCTGTGGAGAGATTGGAACACTTATACACTGCTGGTGGGAATGTAAAATGGTACAACCACTTTGGAAGTCGATCTGGCGTTTCCTTAAAAAGCTAGAAATAGAACTACCATAAACCAAAAAAAAAAAAAACCAGTGCCGTCGAGTTGATTCTGACTCATAGCGACCCTATAGGACAGACTAGAACTGCCCCCATAGAGTTTCCAAGGAGCGCCTGGTGGATTTGAACTGCCGGCCCTTTGATTAACAGCCATATCACTTAACCACTACGCCACCAGGGTTTCCAGAACTACCATATGACCCAGAAATCCCACTCCTCAGAATATATCCTGGAGAAATAAGAGCCTTTACACAAACAGATATATGCACGCCCATGTTTATTGCAGCACTGTTTACAATAGCAAAAAGCTGGAAGCGACCAAGGTACCCATCAATGGATGAACGGATAAATAAATTATGGTATATTCACACAATGGAATACTACACATCGAAAAAGAACAGTGATGAATCTGAAAAATTTCATAACATGGAAGAACCTGGAAGGCATTATGCTGAGTGAAATTAGTCCGATGCAAAAGGACAAATATTGTGTAAGACCACTATTATAAGATCTTGAGAAATAGTTTAAACTGAGAACACATTCTTTTGTGGTTAGGAGAGGCGGGAGGCAGGGAAGGAGGGTGGGAGAGGGCTATTTACTGATTAGACAGTAGATAAGAACTACTTTAGGTGAAGGGAAGGACAACACTCAATACAGGGGAGGTCAGCACAACTGGGCTGGACCAAAAGCAAAGAAGTTTCCTGAATAAACTGAATGCTTCAAAGCTCAGCAGAGCAGGGGCGGAGGTTTGGGGACTATGGCTTCAGGGGACATCTAAGTCAACTGGCAAAATAAATTCTATTAACAAAACATTCTGCATCCCACTTTGAAGTGTGGCACCTAGGGTCTTAAATGCTAGCAAGCAGCCATCTAAGATGCATCAAATGATCTCAACCCACCTGGATCAAAGGAGAATGAAGAACACCAAGGTCACAAGGTAATTATGAGCCCAAGAGACAGAAAGGGCCACATGAACTAGAGACTACATCATCCTGAGACCAGAAGAACTAGATGGTGCCCGGCTACAACCAATGACTGCCCTGACAGAGAGCACAACCGAGAACCCCCGAGGGAGCAGGAGATCAGTGGGATGCAGACCTCAAATTCTCATAAAAAGATCAGACTTAATGGTCTAACTAAGACGAGAAGAATCCCGGCGGTCATGGTCCCCAAACCTCCTGTTCGCCCAGAACAGGAACCATTCCCGAAGCCAACTCATCAGACATGGATTGGACTGGACAATGGGTTGGAGAGAGGTGCTGATGAGTGAGCTACTTGCATCAGGTGGACAGTTGAGACTATGTTGGCATCTCCTGTCTGGAGGGGAGATGGGAGGGTAGAGGGGGTTAGAAACTGGCAAAACGGTCACGAAAGGAAAGACTGGAAGGAGGAGTGGGCTGACTCATTAGGGGGAGAGTAAGCAGGAGTATGTAGTAAGGTATATAAAAGTTTATATGTGAGAGATTGACTTGATTTGTAAACTTTCACGTAAAGCACAATAAAAATTATTTTTTAAAAAATGCTTCAAACAGGGAAACACTGATGTCATTATGTAAAAGAAGACAACATTAAAACCATGCAGAGGGACTAAGAAATGTAGTCGCAGATCTTTCATATGGTAAGGAAGTCAAGGCGATATAAAGAAATAAAAGTCAGGTTTAAACTTAGAAAAATAGGGGTAAATATTAAGGTAACCACAAAGGAGACTAACAAGCATACTCATCAAAATAAAATACAAGAACAAAATGGACACTCAGCAGAAACAAAATCAACAACAACGAATAAGAAGAAAAGACAATATATAAAGATAAACTACCTAGCACAAAAAATTAAGTGGGAAAAAGAAACCGTCAAAAACACACACACACACACAAAAATAAAATGACAGCACTAAACTCATACCTATCTATAATTACACTGAATGTAAATAGACTAAATGCACCAATAAAGAGACAGAGTGGCAAATGGATTAAAAAAAAAAAGATCCATCTATATGCTGCCTACAAGAGAAACACCTCAGACTTAGAGATACAAACAAAAACTCAAAGGATGGAAAAAATGTATCAAGCAAATAACGATAAAAAAAGAGCAGGACTGGCAATATTAGTTTCTGACAAAATAGGCTTTAAAGTTAAACCCACCACAAAGGATGAGGAAGGACACTATATAATGATTAAAGGGACAGTATACCAGGAGGATATAACCATGTTAAATATTCATGCACACAATGATATGGCTGTAAGACACACAAAACAATCTCTAACAACTGAAAAGTGAGATAGACAGCACCACAATTATAGTAGGAGGCTTCAACACACCACCTTTGGTGAAGGACGGAACATCCAGAAAGAAGCTCAATAAAGACATGGAAGATCTAAATGCCACAATCAACTAACTTGACCTCATAGGCGTATACAGAACACTCCACCCAACAGCAGCCAAGTATACTTTCTTTTCCAACACACATGGAACATTCTCTAGAATAGACGACATGTTAGGTTATAAAGCAAGCCTTAGCAGAATCCTAAACACTGAGATATTACAAAGCATCTTCTCTGACCATAAGGCCATAAAAGTAGAAATCAATAACAGAAAAAGCAGGGAAAAGAAATCAAACACTTGGAAACTGAACAATACCCTGCTCAAAAACGACTGGGTTATAGAAGACATCAAGGACGGAATAAAGAAATTCAGAGAATCCAATGAGAATGAAAACACTTCCTATCAGAACCTTTGGGGCACAGTGAAAGCAGTGCTCAGAGGTCAATTTATATCAATAAATGCACACATACATAAAGAAGAAAGGGCCAAAATCAAAGAATTATCCCTACAACTTGAATAAATAGAAAGAGAGCAACAAAAGAAACCCAAAGGCACCAGAAGAAAGAAAATAATAAAAATTAGAGCAGAATTAAATGAAATAGAGAACAAAAAAACAATTGAAACAGTTAACAAGACTGAAAGCTGGTTCTTTGAAAAAATCAACAAAATTGGTAAACCATTGGCCAAACTGACAAAAGAAAAACAGGAGAGGAAGCAAATAAACTGAATCAGAAATGAGATGGGCGATATTACAACAGACCCAACTGAAATTAAAAGAATCATATCAGGTTACTATGAAAAATTGTACTCTAATGAATTTGAAAACCTAGAAGAAATGGATGAATTTCTAGAAACATACTACCTACCTAAACCAAAACAAACAGAGGTAGAACAACTAAATATACCCATAACAAAAGAAGAGATTGAAAAGGTAATCAAAAAAAACCCAACAGACTATGGCTTAAGGGGACTTCTAAGTCAATTGGCAAAATAATTCTATTATGAAAACATTCTGCATCCCACTTTGAAATGTGGCGTCTGGGGTCTTAAATGCTAACAAGCGGCCATCTAAGATGCATCAATTGATCTCAACCCACCTGGATCAAAGGAGAACGAAGAACACCAAGGTCACACGATAACTATGAGCCCAAGAGAAAGAAAGGGCCACATGAACCAGAGACCTACATCATCCTGAGACCAGAAGAACTAGATGGTGCCCGGCCACAACCGATGACTGCCCTGACAGGGAGCACAACAGAGAACCCCTGAGGGAGCAGGAGATCAGTGGGATGCAGACCCCAAATTCTCATAAAAAGACCAGACTTAATGGTCTGACTGAGACTCGAAGAATCCCGGTGGTCACGGTCTCCAAACCTTCTGTTGGCCCAGGACAGGAACTGTTCCCGAAGACAACTCATCAGACATGGAAGGGACTGGACAATGGGTTGAAGAGAGATGCTGATGAAGAGTGAGCTACTTGTATCAGGTGGACACTTGAGACTGTGTTGGCATCTTCTGTCTGGAGGGGAGATAGGAGGGTAGAGAAGGTTAGAAACGGGCAAAATCGTCACGAAACGAGAGACTGGAAGGAGGGAGCGGGCTGACTCATTGGTGGAGAGTAAGTGGGAGTATGGAGTAAGGTGTATATAAGCTTATATGTGAGAGACTGACTTGATTTGTAAACTTTCACTTAAAGCACAATAAAAATTATTTAAAAAAAAAAAAACCCAACAACAACAAAAAAATTCCTGGTCCAGATGGCTTCACTGTAGAGTCCTACCAAACTTTCAGAGAAGAGTTAACACCACTACTACTAAAGGTTTATTTCAGAGAATAGGAAAGGACGGACTACTCCCAAACTCATTCTATGAAGCCAGCATATACCTGATACCAAAACCAGGTAAAGACATTACAAAAAAAAAGAAAATGACAGGCCTATATCCCTCATGAACTTAGATGCAAAAATCCTCAACAAAACCCTGGCCAATAGAATTCAGCAACATATCAGAAAAATAATTCACCATGACCAAGTCGGATTCATTCCAGGTATGCAGGGATGGTTCAACATTAAAAAAGCAATTAATATAATCCATTTTTTTTATCATATAAGTAAAACAAAAGACAAGAACCACATGATCTTATCAATTCATGCAGAAAAGGCATTTGACAGAGTTCAACACCAATTCATGAAAAAAACTCTCAGCAAAATAGGAATAGAAGGAAAATTCCTCGACATAATAAAGGGCACTTATATAGAGCCAAACGCCAAGATCATCCTAAATGGAGAGTCTGAACGCATTTGCCTTGAGATCCAGGACCAGAAAAGGATGCCCTACTATCGCCACTCTTATTCAACATTGTGCTGGAGGTCCTAGCCAGAGCAATTAGGCTAGATAAAGAAATAAAGGGCATCCGGATTGGCAAGGAAGAAGTAAAAGTATCTCTATTTGCAGATGACATGATCTTATACACAGAAAACCCTAAGGAATCCTCAAGGAAACTACTGAAACTAATAGAAGAGTTCAGCTGAGTGTCAGGATACAAGATAAACCTACAAAAATAAGTTGGATTCCTCTACACCAACAAAAAGAACATTGAAGAGGAAATCACCAAATCAACACCATTTACAGTAGCCCCCAAGAAGATAAAATACTTAAGAAAAGATCTTACCAGGGACATAAAGACTATACAAAGAAAACTACGAGACACTACTAAAAGAATCCAAAAGAGATGTACATAAGTGGAAAAACATACCTTGCTCATGCATAGGAAAACTTAACATTCGAAAAATGTCTATTCTACCAAAAGCCATCTATAGATACGATGCAATTCCAATCCAAATTCCAACATTTTTTAATGAGATGGAGAAACAAATTACCAACTTCATGTGGAAGGGCAAGAGGCCCCAGATAAGTAAAGCATTACTGAAAAAGAAGAACAAAGTGGGAGGCCTCAGTCTACCTGATTTTAGAACCTATCATACCGCCGCAGTAGTCAGAACAGCCTGGTAGTGGTACAACAACAGGTACATAGACCAATGGAACAGAATTGAGAATCCAAACATAATCCATCCACATATGAGCAGCTGATATTTGACAAAGGCCCAAAGTCAGTTAAATGGGGAAAAGATAGTCTTTTTAACAAATGGTGCTGGCATAACTGGATATCCATCTGCAAAAAAATGAAACGAGGCCCATACTTCACTCTGTGCACAAAAACAAGCTCAAAATGGATCAAAGACCTAAATATAAAATCTAAAATGATAAAGGTCGTGGAAGAAAAAATAGGGACAACGTTAGGAGCCCTAATACATGGCATAAACAGTATATAAAACATTACTAACAATGGAGAAGAAAAACTAGGTAACTGGGAGCTCCTAAAAATCAAACACCTATGCTCATCCAAAGACTTCACCAAAAGAGTAAAAAGATTACCTACAGACCAGGAAAAAGTCTTTAGCTATGACATTTCCAATCAGCATCTGATCTCTGAAAACTACGTGATACAGCAAAAACTCAATTACAAAAAGACAAATAACCCCATTAAAAAATGGGCAAAGGCAGGACAGGAACCATTCCCGAAGACAACTCCTCAGACATGGAAGGGACTGGACAAAGGGTTGGAGAGAGACGCTGATGAAGAGTGAGCTACTTGTATCAGGTGGACACTTGGGACTGTGTTGGCGTCTCCTGTCTGGAGGGGAGATGGGAGGGTGGAGAGGGTTGGAGGCTGGCAAGATTGTCACAAAAGGAGAGACTGGAAGGGCTGACTCATTGGGGGGAGGGTGGGTGGGAGTGTAGAGTAGGGTGTATGTGGGCTTGTGTGTGACGGACTGACTTGATTTGTGGACGTTCACTTAAAGCTCAGTGAAAATTATTAAAAAAAAAAAGCTGTAGGGGCAGTAAGAACAGGATGAAGTGCAGCAATCAGAAACAGTGTCAATTTTTCAGCAGAATTATAAATATTGCCAGCTTCAACATCTAGTGGCTAGCTCTGTAAGGACATATTTTGCTACATACAACGTAGAAAACACTCGGTTACAACCAATCCGTTTAGGTATGCCTGAACATACATAGTTACAATCATCTACAGACGCATCCTCATGTATAAAGAGAAAGACTAGAGAGACTAAGGGCCAAACTTCAGCTGATACCTACAAGCTACCATTGCCTTTGAAATTCTCAAGCAGGAAAAGCAAATCTAGAAGGTTTTATCTTTTTTTTTTTTTTTTTGATAATTTTTATTGTGCTTTAGGTGAGGGTTTGCAGGTCAAGTCAGTCTGTCACATATAGACTTATATACACCTTGCTGCATACTCCCATTTTCTCTCCCCCTAATGAGTCAGCCTGCTCCCTCCTTCCAGTCTCTCCTTTCGTGACCGTTTTGCCAGTTTCTAACCATCTCCACCCTCCCATCTCACCTCCAGACAGAAGATGCCAACACAGTCTCAGGTGTCCACCTGATACAAGTAGCTCACTCTTCATCAGCATCTCTCTCCAACCCATTGTCCAGTCCCTTCCATGTCTGATGAGTTGTCTTTGGGAATGGTTCCTGTCCTGGGCCAACAGGAGGTTTGGGGACCGTGAGCACCGGGATTCTTCTAGTCTCAGTCAGACCATTAAGTCTGGTCTTTTTATGAGAATTTGGGGTCTGCATCCCACTGTTCTCCTGCTCCCTCAGGGGTTCTCTGTTGTGCTCCCTGTCAGGGCAGTCATTGGTTGTGGGCGGGCACCATCTAGTTCTTCTGGACTCAAGATGATGTAAGCCTCTGGTTCATGTGGCCCTTTCTGTCTCTTGGGCTCATGGTTGTTGTGTGACCTTGGTGTTCTTCGTTCTCCTTTGATCCAGGTGGGTTGAGGGTTTTATCTTTTAAGCGAGATAAGAAAACGTCTTCGAAGAACATAATGGTTTATCTCTATCGGTGTGAGTTCAGCAACTCACTAATTTGCATTAGTCAAAATTATTTACACAAACTTCCATATAGTGTTAAGATTAGTGGTCATTCTTAATATAAGTAGACATTATTTCTCTGTTGACAGTCATTAACTTATACAAGAAAACTTGAGATTTTGTTAGTGGCAACTTCGTTCAACTTTAAAACTAGTTTTTAAATTGCAGAGCCTTTGAGTATGTGTAAGCGCTATGATGTAATGTATTTAGAATGTAAAAATATACTTTCCTTAAAAAAATTTAAAAAAAAAAATTGGCAAAGGAAATGAACAGATACTTCACTAAAGAAGACATTCAGGTGTCGAACAGATATATGAGGAAATGCTCACAATCATTAGCCATTAGAGAAATGCAAATCGAAACTACAATGAGATTCCATCTTACTCCAACAAGGCTGGTATTAATAAAAAAAAACACAAAATAATAAATACTGGAGAGATTGTGGAGAGATTGAAAGACATACACTGCTGGTGGGAATGTCAAATGGTACAACCATTTTGGAAATCGCTTTGGCACTTCCTTAAAAAACTAGAAATAGAACTACCATACGATCTAGCAGTCCCACTCCTCGGAATATATCCTAGAGAAATAAGAGCCTTTACACGGACAGATATATGCACACCCATGCTCATTGCAGCACTGTTTGCAATAGCAAAAAGATGGAAGCAACTAAGGTGCCCATCAACGGATGAATGGATAAATAAAAATTATGGTATACTCACAGAATGGATAAAGAACAATGACGAATCTATGAAACATTTCATAACAGGGAGGAACCTGGAAGGCATTATACTGAGTGAAATTAGTCAGTTGCAAAAGGACAAATATTGTATGAGACCACTATTATAAGAACTTGAAAAATAGCTTAAACAGAGAAGAAAATATTCTTTGATGGTTATGAGAGTGAGAAGGGAGGGAGGGAGGGAGAGGGGCTTTCACTAATTAGATAGTAGATAAGAACTATTTTAGGTGAAGGGAAAGACAACACACAATACAGGAGAAGTCAGCACAACTGGACTAAACCAAAAGCAAAGAAAGTTTCCTGAATAAACTGAATGCTTCAAAGGTCAGTGTAGCACGGGCAGGGGTTTGGGGACCATGGTTTCAGGGGACATCTAAGTCAATTGGCATAATAAAAAAAATTATTAAGAAAACATTCTGCATCCCACTTTGGAGAGTGGCGTCTGGGGTCTTAAATGCTAGCAATCAGCCATCTAAGATGCATCAGTTGGTCTCAACCCACCCGGAGCAAAGGAGAATGAAAAACACCAAAGACACAAGGTAATTATGAGCCCAAGAGACAGAAAGGGCCAATTACACCAAAGACTACATCAGCCTGAGACCAGAAGAACCAGATGGTGCCCGACTACAACCGATGACTGTCTTGACGGAGAACACCACAGAGAACCCCTGATAGAGCAGGAGAGCAGAGGGATGTAGACCCCCAAATTCTTGTAAAAAGACCAGACTTAATGGTGTGACTGAGGCTAAAAGGACCCCGAAGATCATGGTTCCCAGACCTTTTGTTAGCCCAAGACAGGAACCATTCCCAAAGCCAACTCTTCAGACAGGAATTGGACTGGACTAAAGGATAGAAAATGATACCGGTGAAGAGTGAGCTTCTTGGATCAAGTAGACACATGAGACTATGTGGGCAGCTCCTGTCTGGAGAGGAGATGAGAGGGCAGAAGGGGTCAGAAGCTGGCCGAATGGACATGAAAATAGAGAGTGGAGGGAAGGAGTGTGCTTCTAATTAGAGGGAGACCAACTAGGAGTATACAGCAAGGTGTACATAAGTTTTTGTATGAAAGACTGACTTGGTTTGTAAACTTTCACTTAAAGCACAATAAAAAAAAAAAAAAAAGTCAGGCACCAAAACCAAATTCAAACTATTTATAATTTTGCCTGATAATTACTCTTGTTGTTGTTAAGTGCCATCAAGTTAATTCCGACATACTCTGCCTACCCCAAAATGACCTCGCAGCAGTTATGAGTATCTCTTTAGAACTGGCTTTATAAGCCAAGAAGCATCTTATTCTACTTTGAGTAATGAAATTTAACATCCTTTCCCCTTTGTGTTTTTTGGATAACTTGAAATAAAAAAGGGTCTCACCAGTGTTCCTGAACAAATGTCATTATGTTGCAAGGCAAATGTCATAAATTGACATTTTAAAGTCAAAGATTAAAAATGGTTTTCACAGTATATGAAGCATGAGTTGGAGTATCAGTCCTTCAAAACTATTGTAAGTGTACTGTACAATGTATTATCCTTGATAACCAAACTTCAATACTTCTGCACAAGAATCATGATAACTTTGACTGACTCAACTAATTCAGTGTCTAATTAGTGCAGAAAATCTAACAGGGAAGCCATGAAAACCTTCCACTAAATGCACCAGGGTATCTTGGATTGATTCCTGGAACAGAAAAAGGACAATAGTGGAAAAACTGGTGAGAGCCAAATAAATTCTTGATTTTTTTAATGGTATTGTACCAATGTTAATTTTGTAGTTTTAACAAATGTACTGTGGTTACATATTAACATTAGAGAAAGTCGGGTGAAGGGTATATAGGAACTGTGTGCTTTGTAACTCTGCCATAAATCTAAAATTATTCCATGTAGTACACAGAATAATGGCCCCCAAAGATATTCACATTCTAATCCCCAGAACTGTGAATACATTAGGTAATATACAAAAAAAAAAAAAAAAAAAAGAAGCACACTTGTTGCTGTTGAATTGATTCCGACTCACAGTGACCAGAACTGCCCCATAGGGTTTCCAAGGAGCAGCTGGTGGATTCAAACTGACAGCCTTTTCGTTAATAGCCAAGCTCTTATTCACTGCGCCACCAGGGCTCCATTAGGTAACACGGCAAAGGGGAATTAAAGTTGCAGATGACTTTAAGGTTGCTACTCAGCCAATCTTAAAACAGAAAGATTTTAAGGATTATCAGGGTGGGTATAATGCAGTCACAAGGACCCTTAAAAGTAGAAAGAGGAGGCAAAAGAAGAGATTCAAAGGGAGTTGTGACACAATGATAAGATGTGAGGACTCAACAAGGCATTTCAGGCTTTGAAGGTGGCACGAGCCAAGGAATGCGGGCAGCCTCTGTTGTTGTTAGGTGCCATCTGGTCAGTTCCAACTCTAATGACTCTATGTACAACAGAATGAAACACTGCCCAGTCCTGCACCATCTTAACAATCGTAATTATGCTTGAGCCCATTGAGTCCTTTGTTAAAGTTCTTCCTCTTTTTCACTGATCCTCTACCAAGAATGATGTCCTTCTCCAGGGACTTGTCACTTCTGGTAACTTGTCCAAAGTACGTGAGACAAAGTCTTGCCATCCTCGCTTCCAAGGAGCATTCTGTCTATACTTCCTCCAAGACAGATTTGTTCATTCTTCTGGCAGTTCACAGTATATTCAATATTCTTTGCCAACACCATAATTGAAATGCATCAATTCTTCTTTGGTCTTCCTTATTCATTGTCCAGTTTTCACATGCATATGAGGCTATTGAAAACACCATGGCTTGGGTCAGGTGCACCTTAGTTCTCAAGGTGACAATTTTTGCTTTTTAACACTTTAAAGACGGTGTTGTATTTCAGGATAGATCTTGAAATGTTCTTTTTGATGATGAATGTGACACCATTCCTCCTCGATTTGTCATTCCTGGCATAGCAGACCGTATGATTGTCCAATTCAAAATGGCCAATACCAGTCCATTTCAGCTCACTAATGCTTAAGTATATCCATCTTCAAGTGTTCCACTTCTTTTTTGACAACTTCTTATTTTCCTTAATTTGTACCTCATACACTCCACGTTTCAGTTATTAATGGATGTTTGCAGCTGTTTCTTCTCATTTTGAGTCATGCCACATTAGCAAATGAAGGTCCCTAAAGCTTTACTCCATCCACAAAATTCAGGCCACTCTACTTTGAGGAGGCAGCTCTTTCCCAGTCATATTTTAAACGTCTTCCAACTTGAGGGTCGTTATGAGTCAGAATTGACTCAATGGCAACAGGTCCCCCCCCGCAACCTGAGTGGCTCATCTTTCAGCACTATATCAGACAATATTCCGGTGTTATCCATAAGGTTTTCATGGGCCAATATTTTTTGGAATTAGATCACCAGGTCCTTCTTCCTGTCTATCTTAGTCTGGAAGCTCCACTGAAACCTGTCCAGCATGGGTGACCCTGCTGGCATTTGAAATATTGGTGACATAGTTTCCAGCCTCACAGCGACATGAAAGCCACCACAGTATGATAAACTGACAGACCAGTGGTGGTGGGCAGCCTCTAAAAAAAAACCCAGTGCCGTCGAGTCGATTCCGACTCATAGCGACCCTATAGGACAGAGCAGAACTGCCCCAAGCTAGAAAAGGCAAGGAAAAAGCTTCTCCCCTAGAGACTACAGAAGGGAATGCAGCCCTGCCCATACCTTGATTTTAACCCAGTAACAATGTGTCAGATAACAATTGGTTTAAGCCACTAAATTTGTAGTAATTTGTTACAGCAGCAATATAAAGCTAATACATTCAAAAATTTTTTTAATTAAAAAAAAAAAAAACTTCCAAGTAGCTGCCTCTCTTCCCAACACATTTCCAAACCAGGGCTATACAATTACTCATGCTATTTAAAAAGCAATTGTAGAACAGAAAATGCACCAAAAAATTATGCTTCCTTTTGAAGGCATAATTTTTATTTTTTGCATCAACAGATTTACAACCTTCCCTACTCACTTTGATTAACTATTATAAAATTAAGTTTACATTCTTCAACTACACTCCAGAAATGGTTGAGCTGAACAGGAAAGCCAGGGAAGAAGTGAAATGTTAATTGAGACATTGGGGACATTTTGGTATGTGAAATTGCAGAACTGCACAGCCTTTTCATCCTCCTCACCACTCAGATCCTTTCCAGAGAGATGCTGTCAGTCTTCAGAACAAGGACTGGGTACCGCTGATCGAGGAGTCCGTGGGTGGTGCAACAGTTAGGCGCTTGTCTGTTACCCAAAAGATAGGTGGTTTGAACCCACTAGGTGGCTCCACTGGAGAAAGACCTGGTGATCTGCTTCTGTAAATATTACAGTCTAGAAAACCCCATGGGAGCAGTTCTACTCTGTCACATGGGGTCACTATGAGTCAAAAATCGGCTCAATGGCTCCTAATAACAACTACTTATTGGCTCATTTGGTCATTCCTTCAATGAATATTCACTGAACAACTCTGTGTGGGCTGTGCTCCAGACCTAGCCCTGACCTTAGGAAGCTTTCAATCCAATGGAGGAGACAGGTATTACATAAACTGAAAACCAGGTTAAATTGCCGTGAAGAACAGCCAGCACAGTCTTGCATCCAGTCCCAAGGGAATTTTTTTTTTTTTTTTTTTTTAGAAATAAATGGTTAAAATTAACCACCTGGGACTAGCGGGACCCAAATCTTCATCACAGAAATTACATCTGTAAAACTGAAGTCTCCTTTAGTATTAAATAGAACTTGCCCAAACCAGCAAAGAGTTATTCCAGAGGTGCTAAATGACACCTTGTCCCTTCAGGAATAGATGGTTCCCAAGCTGTTAAAACCAGCTGCCCTCAAATCATCCCAACTTATGGTGACCCCATGTGTTGCAGAGTAGAACTATGTACTCCATAAGGTTTTCAAGGCTGTGATCTTTCAGAAGCAGGTTGCCAGGCATTTCTTCCCCCAAGGTGCATCTGGGTGGATTCAAACCGCCAACTTTTGGTTAGCAGCTGAACATGTTAATCATTTGCATCACCCAGGGACCCCCCTTTTTTTGTATATAGTGCCAGAAAGTCAAGCCAAATTCAGAGGAGAACATGGAACCAGGGATATCATTGCTGATGTCAGATGTTCTTGGCTGAAAGTCGAGAATACTAGAAAGATGTTTACCTGTGTTTTATTGCTTATACAAAAGCATTCGATCGTGTGGGTCATAACAAATTATGGATAATATTGCAAAGAATGGGAATTCTAGAACAATTGTGCTCATGAGAAACCTGTATATAGATTAAGGGGCAGTTGTTCAAAGAGAACAAGGGGATACTGCGTGGTTTAAAGTCAGGGTTGCATACTTTCACCATACCTATTCAATCCGTATGCTGAGGAAATAATCTGAGAAGCTGGACTATATGAAGAAGAACGGGGCATCAGGATTGAAGGAAGACTCATTAACAACCTGCGTTATGCAGATGACACAACCTTGCTTGCTGAAAGTGAAGAGAACTTGAAGCACCTACTGATGAAAATCAAAGACTGCAGCCTTCAGTATGGTTTAAAACCATTATTATGGATTACACATCAATGTAAAGAAAACAAAAATCTTCACAACTAGGCCAATAGGCAACACATAATAAACACAGAAAAGACTGACGATGTCAGGGATTTCATTTTACTTGGGTCCACAATCAACACCCGTGGAAGCAGCAGTCAAGAAATCAAAAGATGCAGTGCATCGGGCAAATGTACCGCAAAATACCTCTTTAAAGTGTTGAAAAGCAAGGATGTCACTTTAAAAACTGAAGTGCGCCTTACCTAAGCCATGACGTTTTCAATCATCTCATATGCACGCGAAAGCTGCACAATGAAAAAGGAAGACTGAGGAAAAATTGAAGCCTTTGAACTGTGGTGTTGGAGAAGAATATTGAACATACCATGGACTGCCAAAAGAACGAAAAATCTGTCTTGGAAGAAGTACAACCAGTATATTCCTTAGAAGCAAAGATGCCAAGACTACGTTTTACATACTTTGGACATGCTATCAGGAGGGATCGGTCTTGAGCCATCATGGTTGGTAGAGGATCAGCGAAAAAGAGGAAGACCCTCAATGAGATGAATTGACACAGTGGCTGCAACAATGGGCTCAAGCATAACAACGACTGTGAGGATGACACAGGACTGGGCAGTGTTTTGTTCTGTTGTGCATAGGATCGCTGTGAGTCGGAATGGACTTGAGGGCACCTAACAACAACAACAATATTGTGGCATAATGGGTCACTTTTGTATAGCCTTTTTTGCCATGATCTTGTAATTCACACTCAAGTGATTGGGTGAACTGTGCAAATAGGGTAAGTGGCCCACCAAGAGAATTGGTCAGATTTGCCATCCCACTGGGATTGAGGTGAGCCATCCCAGAGGCGGGAAGGAGAGGATCCCACCGTCATCAAGAAAGGACAGCCAAGAGCGAAGCATGTCCTTTAGGTCTGGAATCCCTGTACCGAGAAGCTCCTGGAACCAGAGGACAGAGAGAGAAAGAGTTTAAGGCTGAAGACAGGTAAGAAGGAGTGGCAAAGAAATGGCGACAGGAGACAGCGCAGTGGGCTTGCCAGACCACAGAGAGAGAAAGCTGAGTGCTTTAGGGCAAAAGGCTTGCTGGCAGAGTAGGGTGCCTCCAGGCACTTGGTGGAGCTAGGTTTGCTGACCCACAGAGCTAGAGCTGAGCAGCTCCGGGCCAAGGCTTGCTGGCTGAGTGGGGTGCCTCTGGGCACTTATCGACACAGCTGAAAGAGCTTTGTAATACTTTCCCAAGCTGGGCAGAGTCCAAGGGCCAGAGAGAGGTGTGCCTGTGAACATGGCTGAGAAGAGGATGTCCTGACGGAACAACTGTATCCTGAGCATTCCTGAACCTGAATTGTAACCTAAGAAGCCCCATAATCGTGAGCTTTGTCTGTGAGTTCTGTGTGGCTACTACAATGAATTACTGAAGCCAGCAGAAAAGTAGAGAGTGCCAGTGGGAAGGACAGTTGCTGTCAGAATTGGTAAAGATGGCAGAGAGGAGGCATGTCTGACCTCCGCCTCATAGGAATCAGCCTTGGGCTGTTGATCTTGATTCTCCTTCCCTCTTGTGAAGTTAGAGGAGGTCAGACACTGCCTCCACGCCATTTTTATACGCATATATATATGTAAGGGAAACCCTGGTGGCGTAGTGGTTAAGAGATATTGCTGCTAACCAAAAAAAAGTCTGCAGTTTGAATCCACCAGCCACTCCTTGGAAACCCTGTGGGGCAATTTTACTCTGTCCCATAGGGTCTCTATGAGTCAGAATCAACTTGATGGCAATGGGTTATACATGTAATATGTCAAAATGTGTATGTAATTTGACCTAATTCTCACAACCCTGTATTATTGTCACCATTTCACACATAAGAAAACATGATAAAAAAACAGTTTTGTATTTTTTTTTAAGTCCGTGAAGGTTATAAAACTAGGTTACTCAGACTCCAAGTCCACCTCCAAGAGTTCACCTTCTAATATAAACAACATATAATAAAGAAGTTCGAGGAGAATTAATTTTATGGCTGTTTCATGGCAATTTAATTGTGAAATTGAATTTTTTATGGTAGAAGAGAGGTGTCAGTGAAAAAAAAGCTATAGATTAAAATGAATTTTAAGACTCTCAGGCAAAAAAAATCTCCCCAGTGTGTCTGAAATTCTGGAAATACCAGTTTGAAGGCCAAGCATTATGCCTTGAGGTTAGATCCACACACTGGTGAAAATGTAAAGAGAGCCACGCATCAGAATTTCTCTTAATGGCTAAATAATATTCTAGTGCCTGTATATACCACATTTTGTTTATCCATTCATTTGTTGATGGGCACTTAGGTTGTTCCTACCTTTTGCCTATTGTGAACAATGCTGCAGTGAACATTGGTGTACAAGTAACTACATCATTTTATGTAATATCAAAAGATGGGATCTCCACCTGCCCCACCTCCACTGCGCAGCCATCATGGACACGAGTCATGTACAGCAGGCCAAGCTGACCAGAAGCACCAAGGACCAGCTTGAAGGGACAGCGTGAGGAGGTACCTGTGGAGTTCACAGAGAACAGCTCCATTGCTTGAAATGTGAAAAGTCCTGTGTGTGGGGGCCACGTGCCCACCATGTTGGAGTCAGATTGAGAGGGTCAGAGCCTGCAGTGAGGCGGCTGCCGAGTCTTGGATGTCTGGTCAACCACTTGGCCCATGGGGATGATCCGCAACTCTTTAAAATAAAGTGTTTGTATTGTATATGTAAAAAAAAAAAAAGTGAAACAACCTAATATTAACTGATATTCAAGATATGTTTTTTTCTTTTTAAGATATACTTTTAATTAAAAAAAAAGACAATCTAACATTGCATATTATAAGTCTGTCTAAAAAAAGGGAACATAAAATACACACATACATTTGTATTTGCTTGTATATGCAGAGAGCATCTCTGGAAGGGTAAAGAAGAAACTGGTAAACTTGATTGCCTCCTAGGAAGGGAACTAACTGGTGCTGGAAACCAGAGTAGGAGGAAGAAAGCTTTCTTTATGTGCATTTTTGTTACTTGTGAACTTTGTACCCAGTTGAACACATTATCTACTCAAACAATAAATATAATTAAAAAAAATAAATGCTGCAGACTGAGAAATAAAGAAAATGAGTAAAACGTGGTCCAAATGAAAAAGAACTGAAAGGGCACCAAGTGACTGTAAATTCAGAAAGTAGGGCAGGCAGCTAAAAGAGCTTGCTGGTATTCTGGAAAGTTCAGTTCAGATGCACTGGAGTGAAAGGGAAAGAACAGGGGTTATTTATTTTTTTGTTAGTTTGTTTATGCTCTCCTTCCTAAAAGTATTTAAGATGACTTGCAAATAAATATATGTGAACTACACAAAATTGCAGCATTAAAAGCAGGAGGAAAAGAAGGATGAAGACATAAAGTGAAGTTAAATGGGTAGGCCATACCTTCTTCAAAACCTCCTTGGTTGAACTTTTTATAATTACTGGTTTGCAGGGTCTGGAGTGCTACTTTTCTGTATTGGAAATCGAATACAGACCTCATGTGTCTATAGAGCTGGAGTGTGGCTGATTTCCCTTATGGAAGCTGAAAGGCTCAAAAAGTACCTATACCTAAGGACACTCCACAAGTAGGACAACGACTGTCCCCAGAAAATTGTTTCAAGCCTGTTCACTTTGGAGTCAGACCTGGGTTTGAATTCTGGCTCCATAACTCATGAGCCAGATGATCTTGGGAAAGCTGCTTAACCTCTCAAGGCTCAGTTTTCTCCTCTATAAAAAGGACACAATAATATCTCACTCATAAAGTTGCTGGGAGGATTAACTTAGATAATGTGTGTAGCATGTCTTTTCAGTAAATTTCATAATCCAGATGGTAATCAAATTCCACATCATAGTTGCCAGCTCCTGGGATCTCCTCCTAAGAGGGAAGTAGATTAACCAGAACCTGTCCTGGTAGGACAATCAGGATGGTGGAAGTTCTAGAAATCATGTGAGATGTGGAGCTGCTGAGGGAATTGGATAAGAATGACCAGACTCAGAGAAGGTGTGAGATAAACATGATAAGTGCTTTCAAGGGGCACAACAAGACATATTTGCATTGTGTCAATGAACTGAACTAGGATCAAAGGTTCAAAGCTACAGGGTGCAGGTTTCAGCTCAGTATAAGAACTTTCTGACATTTGGAACTACCAGTTGTGAAATGGTCTGCCTTGGAAGAGAGATGAGGTCCTGATCACTCGCGTATTTAAGCAGTGGCTGGAGAAATAGAATAGTCAAACAAGGTTTCAACTGGGAGGGGACATTAGAGATGAACCCATCTCTTCATTTTAGAGATGAGGAACCAAGTCCAAGGGATGTGAAAAGATTCAGACAAGGACACACAACAAGTAGGTTGTGTAAATTACTGAGCAGGCTCCTGAACCAGGGACATCTAAGGCCTCACCTGATTCCATGATAAATTCTCCGCCTATGCCAGCTGTTAGCAGTCAGAGGAAGACACCGCTGCAGATAGAGATGAATGCTCAAACGGCAGTGACTCAGGCATTTGGTTGCGTGGGCATTTCCTGCCTGCCAATGTGAGAGGCTCTGTATTAGCTCTCCAATCCCTCCCGCCTGCAAAAGAGGCGAGGTGTACAACTACAGAGCCTGAGGCAAAGCCTGGGGACAGAGCTGCTGGGACAGTCAGACCATTGCTTTTCCTGACAGCTTTCCCCTGAGAGGAGCTGTCCACCTTGTGCTGCTGGAGGGACAGAGAGGGGAGCACTGTGCAGCTGTCATTGTCTCCTTCCTGCTGGGGACAAATTAGGGGAGTCTCAAACTAATAATTGTTCATAATGTATTGAATACACTTACTTGTGCCAGGCACTGTTTTAAAAGTCTTAGTTGTACTGACTCATTTAATGGTCATTATGACCCTTCAGAATAGGTACTCATTTAAATATCTTCTCTGTTTTACCCACCCAAGAAGCTAAATAAACTTCCCAATTGACAACCCTAGCAAGTGGCTATTTGAACCCAGGCAGTCTGATTGCAGAACCCACACTCTCACTCACTAGAAATGGTCAACTCCGAACTCTTTTTGCCCACACCACAAATGCCACGATTTCCTCAGAGTTATTTTGTCTTCCTAGCTAAAATGGGCTGTAATAGCTGACTGGGCGTTAGGTGTTGTTGAGTTGGTTCTGACTTATGGCAACCCCATGTGACAAAGTAGGACTGCCCCATGGGGTTTTCTAGGCTCTAATTGCAGATCATCAGGTCTTTTCTCCCAAGGAGCTACTGGGTATGTTTGAACTGTCAGCCTTAACTTTTTTTTTTTTTATTAACTTTTATTAAGCTTCAAGTGAACGTTTAAAAATCCATTCAGTCTGTCACATGTAAGTTTACATACATCTTACTCCGTACTCCCACCTGCTCTTCCCCTATTGAGTCAGCCCTTTCAGTCTCTCCTTTCGTGACAATTTTGCCAGCTTCCCTCTCTCTCTATCCTCCCATCCCCCCTCCAGACAAGAGCTGCCAACACACTCTCAAGTGTCCACCTCATATAATTAGCTCACTCTTCATCAGCATCTCTCTCCCACCCATTGTCCAGTCCCGTCCATGTCTGATGAGTTGTCTTTGGGGATGGTTCCTATCCTGTGCCAACAGAAGGTCTAGGGACCATGGCCGCCGGGATTCCTCCAGTCTCAGTCAGACCATTAAGTATGGTCTTTTTATGAGAATTTGGGGTCTGCATCCCACTGATCTCCTGTTCCCTCAGGAGTTCTCTGTTGTGCTCCCTGTCAGGGCAGTCATCGATTGTGGCCGGACACCAACTAGTTCTTGTGGTCTCAGGATGATGTAGGTCTCTGGTTCATGTGGCTCTTTCTGTCTCTTGGGCTCCTAGTTGTCGTGTGACCTTGGTGTTCTTCATTTTCCTTTGCTCCAGGTGGGTTGAGACCAATTGATGCATCTTAGATGGCCGCTTGTTAGCATTTAAGACCCCAGACGCCACATTTCAAAGTGGGATGCAGAATGTTTTCATAATAGAATTATTTTGCCAATTCACTTAGAAGTCCCCTCAAACCATGGTCCCCAGACCCCCGCCCCTGCACCACTGACCTTTGAAGCATTCATTTTATTCCGGAAACTTCTTTGCTTTTGGTCCAGTCCAATTGAGCTGACCTTCCATGTATTGAGTGTTGTCTTTCCCTTCACCCAAAGCAGTTCTTATCTACTGATTAATCAATAAAAAACCCTCTCCCTCCCTCCCTCCCTCCCCCGCCGTAACCACAAAAGTATGTGTTCTTCTCAGTTTTTACTATTTCTCAAGATCTTATAATAGTGGTCTTACATAATATTTGTCCTTTTGCCTCCGACTGATTTCGCTCAGCATAATGCCTTCCAGGTTCCTCCACGTTATGAAATGTTTCATAGATTCGTCACTGTTCTTTATCGATGCGTAGTATTCCATTGTGTGAATATACCACAATTTATTTACCCATTCATCCGCTGATGGACACCTTGGTTGCTTCCAGCTTTTTGCTATTGTAAACAGAGCTGCAATAAACATGGGTGTGCATATATCTGTTTGTGTGAAGGCTCTTGTATCTCTAGGGTATATTCCGAGGAGTGGGATTTCTGGGTTGTATGGTAGTTCTATTTCTAACTGTTTAAGATAACGCCAGATAGATTTCCAAAGTGGTTGTACCATTTTACATTCCTACCAGCAGTGTATAAGAGTTCCAATCTCTCCACAGCCTCTCCAGCATTTATTATTTTGTGTTTTTTGGATTAATGCCAGCCTCGTTGGTGTGAGATGGAACCTCATCGTACTTTTAATTTGCATTTCTCTAATGGCTAATGATCGAGAGCATTTTCTCATGTATCTGTTGGCTGCCTGAATATCTTCTTTAGTGAAATGTGTGTTCATATCCTTTGCCCACTTCTTGATTGGGTTGTTTGTCTTTTTGTGGTTGAGTTTTGACAGAATCATGTAGATTTTGGAGATCAGGCGCTGGTCTGAGATGTCATAGCTGAAAATTCTTTCCCAGTCTGTAGGTGGTCTTTTTACTCTTTTAGTGAAGTCTTTAGATGAGCATAGGTGTTTGATTTTTAGGAGCTCCCAGTTATCTGGTTTCTCTTCATCATTTTTGGTAATGTTTTGTATTCTGTTTATGCCTTGTATTAGGGCTCCTAGGGTTGTCCCTATTTTTTGTTCCATGATCTTTATCGTTTTAGTCTTTATGTTTAGGTCTTTGATCTACTTGGAGTTAGTTTTTGTGCATGGTGTGAGGTATGGGTCCTGTTTCATTCTTTTGCAAATGGATATCCAGTTATGCCAGCACCATTTGTTCAAAAGACTATCTTTTCCCCAATTAACTGACACTGGCCCTTTGTCAAATATCAGCTGCTCATACGTGGATGGATTTATATCTGGGTTCTCAATTCTGTTCCATTGGTCTATGTGCCTGTTGTTGTACCAATACCAGGCTGTTTTGACTACTGTGGCTGTATAATAGGTTCTGAAATCAGGTAGAGTGAGGCCTCCCACTTTCTTCTTCTTTTTCAGTAATGCTTTGCTTATCCGGGGTTTCTTTCCCTTCCATATGAAATTGGTGATTTGTTTCTCTATCCCCTTAAAATATGACATTGGAATTTGGATCGGAAGTGCGTTATATGTATAGATGGCTTTTGGTAGAATAGACATTTTTACTATGTTAAGTCTTCCTATCCATAAGCAAGGTATGTTTTTCCACTTAAGTATGTCCTTTCGAATTTCTTGTAGTAGAGCTTTGTAGTTTTCTTTGTATAGGTCTTTTACATCCTTGGTAAGACTTATTCCTAAGTATTTTATCTTCTTGGGGGCTACTGTGAATGGTATTGATTTGGTTATTTCCTCTTTGGTGTTCTTTTTGTTGATGTAGAGGAATCCAAGTGATTTTTGTATGTTTATTTTATAACCTGAGACTCTGCCAAACTCTTCTATGAGTTTCAGTAGTTTTCTGGAGGATTCCTTGGGGTTTTCTGTGTATAAGATCATGTCATCTACAAATAGTGATAACTTTACTTCCTCCTTGCCAATCCGGATACCCTTTATTTCTTTGTCTAGCCTAATTGCCCTGGCTAGGACTTCAAGTACGATGTTGAATAAGAGCGGTGATAAAGGGCATCCTTGTCTGGTTCCCGTTCTCAAGGGAAATGCTTTCAGGTTCTCTCCATTTAGAGTGATATTGGCTGTTGGCTTTGCATAGATGCCCTTTATTATGTTGAGGAATTTTCCTTCAATTCCTATTTTGGTAAGAGTTTTTATCATAAATGGGTGTTGGACTTTGTCAAATGCCTTTTCTGCATCAATTGATAAGATCATGTGGTTTTTATCTTTTGTTTTATTTATGTGATGGATTACATTAATGGTTTTTCTGATATTAAACCAGCCTTGCATACCTGGTATAAATCCCACTTGATCATGGTGAATTATTTTTTTGATGTGTTGTTGGATTCTATTGGCTAGAATTTTGTTGAGGATTTTTGCATCCATGTTCATGAGGGATATAGGTCTATAATTTTCTTTTTTTGTAATGTCTTTACCTGGTTTTGGTATCAGGGAGATGGTGGCTTCATAGAATGAGTTGGGTAGTATTCCGTCATTTTCTATGCTTTGAAATACCTTCAGTAGTAGTGGTGTTAACTCTTCTCTGAAAGTTTGGTAGAACTCTGCAGTGAAGCCGTCCAGGCCAGGGCTTTTTTTTATTGGAAGTTTTTTGATTACCGTTTCAATCTCTTTTTTTGTTATGGGTCTATTTAGTTGTTCTACTTCTGAATGTGTTAGTTTAGGTAGGTAGTGTTTTTCCAAGAATTCATCCATTTCTTCTAGGTTTTCAAATTTGTTAGAGTACAATTTTTCGTAGTAATCTGAAATGATTCTTTTAATTTCATTTGGTTCTGTTGTGATGTGGTCCTTCTCGTTTCTTATTCGGGTTATTTGTTTCCTTTCCTGTATTTCTTTAGTCAGTCTAGCCAATGGTTTATCAATTTTGTTAATTTTTTCAAAGAACCAGCTTTTGGCTTGTTAATTCTTTCAATTGTTTTTCTGTTCTCTAATTCATTTAGTTCAGCTCTAATTTTTATTATTTGTTTTCTTCTGGTGCCTGATGGGTTCTTTTGTTGCTTACTTTCTATTTGTTCAAGTTGTAGGGACAATTCTCTGCTTTTGGCTCTTTCTTCTTTTTGATGTGTGCATCTATCGATACAAATTGGCCTCTGAGCACTGCTTTTGCTGTGTCCCAGAGGTTTTGATAGGAAGTATTTTCATTCTCGTTGCATTCTATGAACTTCCTTGTTCCCTCCTTGATGTCTTCTATAACCCAGTCTTTTTTCAGGAGGGTATTGTTCATTTTCCAAGTATTTGATTTCTTTTCCCTAGTTTTTCTGTTATTGATTTCTAGTTTTATTGCCTTGTGGTCTGAGAAGATGCTTTGTAATATTTCGATGTTTTGGACTCTGCAAAGGTTTGTTTTATGACCTAATATGTGGTCTATTCTAGAGAATGTTCCACGTACACTAGAAAAAAAAGTATACTTTGCAGCAGTTGGGTGGAGAATTCTGTATAAGTCAATGAGGTCAAGTTGGTTGATTGTTGTAAGTAGGTCTTCCGTGTCTCTATTGAGCTTCTTACTGGATGTCCTGTCCTTCTCCGAAAGTGGTGTGTTGAAGTCTCCTACTATAATTGTGGAGGTGTCTATCTCACTTTTCAATTCTGTTAAAATTTGATTTATGTATCTTGCAGCCCTGTCATCGGGTGCATAAATATTTAATATGGTTATGTCTTCCTGATCAATTGTCCCTTTTATCATTATATAGTGTCCTTCTTTATCCTTTGTGGTGGATTTAAGTCTAAAGTCTATTTTGTCAGAAATTAATATTGCTACTCCTCTTCTTTTTTGCTTATTGTTTGCTTGATATATTTTTTTCCATCCTTTGAGTTTTAGTTTGTTTGTGTCTCTAAGTCTAAGGTGTGTCTCTTGTAGGCAGCGTATAGATGGATCGTGTTTCTTTATCCAGTCCGTGACTCTCTGTCTCTTTATTGGTGCATTTAGTCCATTTACATTCAGCGTAATTATACATAAATAAGTTTTTAGTGTTGTCATTTTGATGCCTTTTCATGTGTGTTGCTGGCAATTTCATTTTTCCACATACTTTTTTGTGCTGAGACGTTTTTCTTAGTAAATTGTGAGATCCTCATTTTCATAGTGTTTGACTTTATGTTAGTTGAGTCGTTACGTTTTTCTTGGCTTTTATCTTGAGTTATGGAGTTGTTATACCTCTTTGTGGTTACCTTATTATTTACCCCTGTTTTTTTAAGTAAAAACCTAACTTGTATTGTTCTATATCGCCTTGTATCACTCTCCATCTGGCAGTTCAATGCCTCCTGTATTTAGTCCCTCTTTTTGATTATTGTGATCTTTTACCTATTGACTTCCATGATTCCCTGCTATGTGTATTATTATTACTTTTTTTTTTTTAATTAATCTTAATTTGTTTGTTTTTGTGATTTCCCTATTTGAGTTGATATCAGGACGTTCTGTTTTGTGACCTTGTATTGTGCTGGTATCTGGTATTATTGGTTTTCTGACCAAAAAATATCCTTTAGTATTTCTTGTAGCTTTGGTTTCGTTTTTGCGAATTCTCTAAACTTGTGTTTATCTGTAAATATCTTAATTTCTCCTTCATATTTCAGAGAGAGTTTTGCTGGATATATGATCCTTGGCTGGCAGTTTTTCTCCTTCAGGGCTCTGTATATGTCATCCCACTCCCTTCTTGCCTGCATGGTTTCTGCTGAGTAGTCTGAACTTATTCTTATTGATTCTCCCTTGAAGGAAACCTTTCTTTTCTCCCTGGCTTCTTTTAAATTTTTCTGTTTATCTTTGGTTTTGGTGAGTTTGATGATAATATGTCTTGGTGTTTTTCTTTTTGGATCAACCTTAAATGGGGTTCGATGAGCATCTTGGATAGATATCCTTTCGTCTTTCATGATGTCAGGGAAGTTTTGTGTCAGGAGTTCTTCAACTATTTTCTCTGTGTTTTCTGTCCCCCCTCTCTGTTCTGGGACTCCAATCACCCGCAAGTTATCCTTCTTGATAGAGTCCCACATGATTCTCAGGGTTTCTTCATTTTTTTTAATTCTTTTATCTGATTTTTTTTCAGCTATGTTGGTGTTGATTCCCTGGTCCTCCAGATGTCCCAGTCTGCATTCTAATTGCTCGAGTCTGCTCCTCTGACTTCCTATTGCGTTGTCTAATTCTGTAATTTTATTGTTAATCTTTTGGATTTCTACATGCTGTCTCTCTATGGATTCTTGCAACTTAGTAAATTTTCCACTATGTTCTTGAATAATCTTTTTGAGTTCTTCAACAGTTTTATCAGTGTGTTCCTTGGCTTTTTCTGCAGGTTGCTTTATTTCGTTTGTGATGTCTTGAAGCATTCTGTAAATTAGTTTTTTATATTCTGTATCTGATAATTCCAGGATTGTATCTTCATTTGGGAAAGATTTTGATTCTTTTGTTTGGGGGGTTGGAGAAGCTGTCATTATCTGCTTCTTTATGTGGTTTGATATGGACTGCTGTCTCCGAGCCATCACTGGGAAACTAGTTTTTCCAGAAAATCCGCTGACTGGTACGCTGGCTCCAGGCTCTGAAAACAATCGCTGCCTCCCCGTATTTGTTCGTTCTCTGTCTCTAAATCCGTGTTTGTTGTTTGGGGTTCGTAGATTGTTATGTATGTGATCGATTCACTTGCTTTTCCGAGTCTTTGTTGCAAGAGGGATCCGCGGTACTATCCACCTAGTCCGCCATCTTGGCCCTGCCTCCCAGCCTTAACTTTTGCAGCACCAGGGTTCCTTATACCTGACTACGATACCTGGGTAAAAAAAAACTAAACTTGAAGAAATATAACTGACCTCAGAGGGCATGTCCAGGCTTACTTTGTGTTATGCCAATAAACCAAATCAGGTAAAAATTGTTGTCACACACACCAGATCATGTCTTATAGAAGGATATAATTATATACTAATGAGACTACTGGCCTCATTGGGCAATGTGACTCTCCCAGAAGGCAGAGGCATGAGCGCAAAGGACTTATGACCTAGTCTGTGCCAGCCTATCATTTTTTGGGGGACTAGGGTGGGGATGCCTAGTGAAAAGAGCACAGAAAAGCAATGACTCAAAGCTCCAAACACTTCACTGGGTCACCAGGAGTTGAGTGGTGGTTTAGTTGCTTGACAAGGCCATTGAAACTACCCTTTCAAATGCTACTAAGATGTGGGGGGGGGCAAGGGGGGAAGATTCATGTAATTTATTGATTGGGTCCTTGGGTGGTACAAACAGTTAAGCACTTGACTACTAGCTGAAAGGTTGGTGGTGGACCCGGCCATCTCCTTCCAAAAGATCACAGACTTGAAAACCTACTCTGCACATGTGGGGGCACCATGAGTCTGAATCAGCTCAATGACAACTAACAATAGCAACAATTTGTTGATTTAGCATTTGGCAATTTCTAATTGTGCTGCATTTTTTCTATTCAGTTTCAAAACATTTAGCAAATGTGTCCTCCAAGGCACTGTGGGAGGTGGTGACATAAAGATAGTTGCTGTTTGCAAGGTGCTTATGATCCTGTGAAAGCCACAGTGGAGACCCAGCTACCTGTGTGCGAGGTCATCTGGATGAGTACTATTGTAAGGAACTTGCAGAGGCAAGGAGCAAGGGGCACTCTGAAGGGGAGAAAGGAAAGGCTTCTCAGAGAATGTGGTATTTGAATGGAACCAACCCATCATAGGTCTATTTCTTCTTCCAGGTGGTAATGAACACTGGGGTTCCTCCAGTCTCAGTCAGACCACTAATTCTGGTCTTTGTACTAGAATTTGAGTTCTGCATCCCACTTTTCTCCTAAGTTTGTGGTAATTTGGAAGCCCTGGTGGTGTAGAGGTTAAGTGCTATGGGTACTAACCAAGAGGTTGAGAGTTCAAATCCGCCAGGCGCTCCTTGGAAACTCTATGGGGCAGTTTTACTCTGTCCTGTAGGGTTGCTATGAGTCAGAATTGGCTTGCTGGCAGTGGGTTTGGTTTGGGTTGTGGTAATTTACTATACAGCAATAGGAAACTAATACACCAAGCAAGTATGAAAATTTACCTGCTGAATTATCAAGTCAGGAGTAGGGCCTCTGTGTGAGGTTGTGTGGGTAGGCCATGAATAACTCTTGTTGTAAGGTATTGTCAAGTCAGTTCTGACTCATAGCGACCATATGTACAACAGAACGGAACACTGCCTGCGCCTGTGCCATCCTCATAATCGTTGCTATGTTTGAGCCCATTGTTACAGCCACTGTGTCAGCCCATCTAAGGGCACAATTTACACTGTTGTCTATGTGAATGTTGCCTTCTGGAATTGGGCAGTACATACTTAGTACAACTCTACACAGCAGCCCTGCAGGAAAACTCTACTTTTGCCTTGTTCTAGCACGTGCTCTCCTTCTCTTAACCGTTTTTTTGCCCTCAGTACTCAGAGGATTGGGCTAGATGTGCCCTAAGGTCCATGGCAGCTCAACATTTAGAGTATTTAATATATTTTGTGAATACTACTCTACCACACACTGGCCCTTCATACTGCATCTATAGTTATCTTCTCAATTTCAACCTCTCCCTTCACTTGAAGGGGCCCTGGTTATGCAGTGGTTAAGAGCTTGGCTACCAACAAAAAGGATGACAGTTCGAATCCACCAGCTGGTCATTGGAAACCCTATGGGGTAGTCCTACTCTATCCTATAGGGTTGCCATAAGTTGAAATCAACTTGAAGGCAACAGGTTTGGTCTTCACTTGATAAACGCGAAATTCCTTTACACGTTCAATTTAAACTTACTTTCATTGAACTCCTTGCTCCAGTGTTTTCTACCCTTGATCCTAAAACCCTCCTTGCTGTCAGTTCATATGAACAATTTTGCCCACAGTCTTTGGTTCTTCCTTAAGGAACTGTTGCCATGTCAATGAGATGGCTTTGAGGATAGAAACTCCATGAAAGCCAGTAGCTTCCTGGGGAGGAAACAACGAGGAACTTCTCTTCATCTTCTCGACTTCCCCCTTCCTCCTCTTTGTTATAGATATTACTGCCAGGCTTAGCCTGGATTGTGAGTAAAGCCAGGACAATTAGCTTTAGAGGGTTCAGGACCCTTAAGATCAGGGGAGTTAAAAATTCTTTTCAATCCAGTCTGTCTAAGAAATCAGCATGCCAGTGGGTGGTCATTTTGAGGAAGTGCTGACTGGCCTGTTTCCTGGGAAGGCATCTCAGTGATGAAAAAGAAAATGTGACAAACCCCAAAGAGTCTTTCAGGCAAGCCTTGAATAAACTACCTGAGAAAAGGAGCTAGTCTTACAAAAAAGAGACCTGAAATGCACTTACTTAAAATTCACTAAGGCAGAACCAAGTTACTGAAAATGAGGCGAATTAAAGTTATGTTGCAAGGTCAGCAAAATAAAAACTTTAAAATAAGTTCGTAAACACCGGTTAGTCCAAGGTCTCCTTCTCCATTTTTGCCCAATTATTCCCAATAAGGTATAACTAACAATTAAGGTATTAATAGATGCGATAACTTCTTGGGGTGTGTAGAAATGTTAGGGAGCATAAACTAAGAGAATGGCTTTGAAACCCTAGACTCTCCACTTAGTATTTAACTCTACAATCTGATTTTTTTTTTTTTAACTGCATTTCAAAGTTTTGTAATAAGGATCAAATAAGATAAGGTATGTGAATGATCCCTGCCTGGTGCCAGGCACAGAGTGTTTGTTTAACAAATGGTAGCTCCTCCGAAAAAGCAATCCTGAAAAACAGACTGACAAATGGTAGGATTGATATTTTGAGGCAAGAAAGCACTTGTGTGTTCTAGAACCAAAACCAAACGAAACGAAACCCATTGTCGTCGAGTTGATTCTGACTCATAGCAACCCTGTAAGAACAGAGTAGAACTGCCCCACAGCATTTTCGAGGAGCACCTGTCAGCCTTTTGGTTAACAGCTGTAGCTCTTAACTGTGGCTACCAAATTCCATTCCATGGACAGGTAATAACATAACATTTTCACTAATAAGCAATGAAAATAAGAAAAATATGCACAGAATAGTGAATATTTCACAGACATAACAACTTCAGTTTTTCATATACTTGTTCAAACTAAGCTAATCGTTATCCTTTATTTTCATATTCCTTTTCACTCTTTGGTGTCAAAATGTCCTTTCTTTTATAAAATAATGGTGGTAATAAAAGTATAGCTTTTTAACATACTCCTGCTTGGGAAAATAAAAAATTGGCAACTGTATATTAACCAGCCTAACTTGCCCAGGAAACACAGGCATTACAATTTTGTAGACATAATAAATGTAACTCCTGTTCTAATTGCTGTTGACTCTGACTCATGGCAACACCATTTGTGTCAGAGTAGAACTGTGCTCCATAGGGTTTATAAAAAATATTTTATTGTATTTTCAGTGAAAGTTTATAGAGCAAATTATGTTCCCATTTGACAATTTCTACACAAGGTGTTCAGTGACATAGTTACATTTTTCACAATGTGTCAACATTCTCATTAATTGCTTTCTGGTTGTACTGTTCCCAGTATTCTACTTTCCCTCCCCCCGTCTTCTTGTCTTTGCCTTCGTGTACGTAATTGTTGACTTTTTGGTCTTATATAGATGGTTTTTTAATGGAGCCCTGTACTCACTGGTAATATCCTTTGTGTGCCAATCTGTTATTTCGCTAAAAGCTGACCTCAGGGGATAGTTTAGGTTCAAAGTTCAAAGAGTACCTCAGGGCAATAGTCTCAGGGAGTCCTCCAGTCTTAAGTGGTCCAGCAAGTCTGGACTCTTTAACAGACCAATAGTTGTATCTTAGATGGCCACTTGCGAGCTTTTAAGACCCCAGATGCTACTCACTGCACAAGGATGCAGAACATGAATGCTATGGTGAAAATTGCCTGGGTTGCCCCACGAGACTAGGGACCTAAGCCTTTGAACCCAGAAAACCATTCTCACAAGGTGTTTGGTTATGTCTGAGAAGCAACTGGGTCCTCTCCATAGGTTCCCATAGGGCTTTGCTTTGTTTCTGATCTTTTCATTTTGTCGTTGTTGAGAACATATGCAGCAAAACATACAGCACATCATTTAGTGCCATTGATTACATTCTTTGAGTTGTTCAACCATTCCCCCCCTCTTTTTCTGAGTTGCTCCTCCCCCATTAACACAAATTCACTGCCCCCTAAGGTCCCTATCTGATCTTCCAAGTTGCTGATGTCAATTTGATCCCATAAAGATAGTTCTTAAAAGAGCATAATGCTCAGACATTTACTAGTGAAGCTAAACTATTGTTTGGTTTTAAGGAGACTTCAGGGGATATTTTTGGTTTAAGGTTTAAAGATTACCTCAGGGCAATAGTTTCAGGAGTCCAGCCAATCTTTTTAGCTCCAGGAAGTCTGGAGTCCATGAGAATTTAACTGCACTAAGAATCTTTGATCAAAAGGTTCCGTAATGGTAGCTGGGCACCAGTCAGTTCTTCTGGTCTCGTGGTAAAGGAGGCAGTTGTTCATAGAGGCAATTAGCCACATATTCCATATCCTCCACCTATTCCTGACTCACCTTCTTCCTCTGTTGTTCCAGGTAAGTAGAGACCAAATGTTGTGCCTTGGATGGCCACTTGCAAGCTTTGAAGACCCCAGGCACTAGGCAACCAACTAGGAGGTAGAACAGAAGCACTAAACATTACTAGGCCAATTAACTGGGATGTCCCATGAAACCATGACCCTAAACCTCCAAACTAAGAAACCAAATCCCATGAGGTTTTTGGTTGTACATAAGCAGCTACTCTTTTTTGTTAATATATCACATCAGTTTTGCCAATTCAGCTTTTTACAGGTGTACAATTTGACAGCAATTATAATAATCGGCTGTGCAACCCTACCCTTAATCGATGTGATATTTCCATCATCGTTAAACCCTGTCCCCCCACCCTTGGTAACCACTAAAAAACTTTATTTTCTATACATTTGCCTTTTCTTGTCTTTCTATATAAGTGAGGTCATACAATACTTGTCCTTCTGTGATTGACTTTTTTTCACTCAGCATAATGTTTTCCAGCTCCATCCATATTGTAGCATGTATCAAGACTTCATTTCTCCTACCGGCTGAGTAGTATTCCATTGTATACATGTACCATATTTTGTTTATCCATTCATCAGTTGATGGGCATTTAGGTTGTTTCCACCTTTTGGCTATTGTGAACAGTGCTGCAATAAGCGTTGGTGTACAAGATTCTATTTGAGTCTCTGCTTTCAAGTCTTTTGGGTATACACCTAGAGTGGAATTGCTGGGTCATATGGTAGTTCTATTTTGAGTTTTTTGAGGAACTGCCAGTTTTTCTACAAAGATTGTTCCATTTTGGATTCCCACAGCAACCGGGAAGGGTTTCAGTTTCTCCACATTCTCACCAACACGTATTTTATTTTTAAATCTTAGTGACTACCACAAATGGTATCTCATTGTGGTTTTGATTTGCATCTATCTGATGGCTAATGATGCTGAGCATCTTTTCAAGTGTTTGGTGGCCATTTGAACATCCTCTTTGCTGAAGTGTCTATTCAAGTTCTTTCCCCATATTATGATTAGGTTACTGTGTTTCGTTAAAGTTTTATGTATATTTTGGTTATTAGATTCTTGGCAGATATATGGTTTCCAAAGACATTCTCCTAGTCAGTAGCTTGTCTTTTCAATTTTTTTGTAAATTCTTTTGATGAATGTTTTTAATTTTTATGAGATCTCATTTGTCTTTTGCTGTTTGCGGTTTTGTTATTAGATAATCTATCGTTAAAAGCTAGGCCTGATACATGGGAGGTCAGCTCAATTGGACTGGACCAAAAGCAAAGTTTCCGGGATAAAATGAATGCTTCAAAGGTCAGCGGAGCAAGGGCGGGGGTTTGGGGACCATGGTTTAAGGGGACTTCTAAGTCAATTGGCAAAATAATTCTATTATGAAAACATTCTGCATCCCACTTTGAAATGTGGCGTCTGGGGTCTTAAATGCTAACAAGCAGCCATCTAAGATGCATCAATTGGTCTCAACCCACCTGGAGCAAAGGAAAATGAAGAACACCAAGATCACACGACAACTAAGAGCCCAAAAGACAGAAAGGGCCACATGAACCAGAGACCTACATTATCCTGAGACCAGAGGAACTAGTTGGTGCCCGGCCACAATCGATGACTGCCCTGACAGGGAACGCAACAGAGAACCCCTGAGGGAGCAGGAGATCAGTGGGATGCAGACCCCAAATTCTCATAAAAAGACCAGACTTAATGGTCTGACTGAGACTAGAGGAATCCCGGTGGTCATGGTCCCCAAACTTTCTGTTGGCACAGGACAGGAACCATCCCCAAAGACAACTCATCAGACATGAAAGGGACTGGACAGTGGGTAGGAGAGAGATGCTGATGAAGAGTGAGCTAATTATATCAGGTGGACACTTGAGACTGTGTTGGCATCTCCTGTCTGGAGGGGGGAAGGGAGGATAGAGAGAGTTGGAAGCTGGCAAAATTGTCACGAAAGGAGAGACTGGAAGGGCTGACTCATTAGGGGGAGAGCAAGTGGGAGTACGGAGGAAGATGTATATAAACTTATATGTGACAGTCTGACTTGATTTGTAAACGTTCACTTGAAGCTCAATAAAATTAAAAAAAAAAAAAAAAAGCTAGGCCTGACAGCATTGCCCTGGCTTTTTCTTCTAACAATTTTATGGTTTTAGTTTGCACATTTAAGTCCTTGATCCATTTTGATTTCTTGTTTGTGTATGGTGTGAGACATGGATCCTGTTTCATTTTTCTCCATGTGGAAATCCAACTTTCCCAGCACTAGTTATTGAAGAGACTCTTCTTTGCCCATCAAATGGACTTAGCACCCTTGTCAAAAGTCAGTTGGCCACAGATGTGTCCAGAGTTTTCAGTGGCTGATTTTTTGGAAGTAGATCACCAGGCCTGTCTTTTGAAGCATCTCTGGGGGACTTAAACCTCCAACCTTTCAGTTAGCAGTGAAAAGCGGTAATCATTTGCACCAGTCAAGGACTTCAACTGTATATTAGCTCTCCCTTTTTAAAAAATATTACTAGTATGTAAAATGAAAAGACTTGGAACCAGTGCTCTAGAGTATGAAAACTAAGTCCCAAGGACCGCAAGCTATGCACCAGGCTTAGGCACCAACTAGTCAAAAGAGGAAAAGTCTATGGGGAGAAACAATAACTCTAGGAAAAACAATACTTGCATGTAAAAGAAAGCCCAAGTTCAGTATACTATCATCCTCTGTGCAGTGGACAATATTTACTTACTCATTGTATTAGTGTCCCAGAAAGAAGTAGATGGCACCTTTGAGATAATGCAATAACCCAGAGCCAGTAGCAATATATATATTGCCATCCCTAGGCCCAAAAGGGCAAGAAGTTTGTGGAATCTGAAAGTAGGGTCACGTGGAGTTGTCCACCTTGAAAAAGGTGGCGACTCTTGGTTGGGACAGTTTGCTTGAGACCTTGTAGAGAAAGAGATGACAGAATAAATATCCTGACCTCATTCTCCTCCCTCCCTCTTTCCAGCCACTGCTGTTTACCCATTGGCCAAACCCAAAAGAACCCAGAGGACATGGGAAGCTTGCTGATGTCATCCATACAGCTCTCTTTGGCAGAAAAGGAGGGTGAAGGGGGCAGAGTGGATTTGGAGGGGCAGATGGAAGGCATCTGGCACACTCGCAATGATATAAACACTGATTAATGACAATCAAAATTTAAAGAAGTATGTTGGGAGGATATGTGGGAGAAGTTGAGGAACACAGTGTAAAATATCTCAACCATAATAGGAAGTTAATAATGTCTGAAATTAATACCTCAAGAAACAGCAGTATATATTTATCATTTATAAACATGGAGAGAAATGCCAAAAGCTACAGCTAAACGAGTTAAGCAGAGGACTGGGACAGCAGGCACATTAGAAACCTTGCAATATCCATTCATGTATTTAATAAAAACAGAAATTAATTTTAAGTTGCTAAAAGGCTCCACAAAAAAAACTCATAGCAGCTGTCTGTGGAGTTGGAGTAAGAGAACAAGGAAGAACATTAACTTTTCATTTAACATGCTTGCACTGTTTTACTATGAACATGTTATCTTGTCAATAGCTTTTAAACCTTAAAAAACAACTAAATTTCTTTTCCAGTGGGAATTTATCTTAACCTCCAGGTGAGTTGGGGCAGAAAAGTTGAAGCTTACTGATTTATATCACATGAAGTCCAGGGCAGATAAGTGACTTGACTAGACAAATAGCTTCCAACACAGCCTCAGGCCCCAAGACTTCTGACCTCCTACCCAGTTCCCTTTCAAAGGGCTGCAGATCCTTCCTCTTCTACCATGGCTGCCTATGTCATTGGAGACCCAAGGGCAGAAGTCCCTTCTAACCTCTGGCTGCTTCAGAAGAAATAAATATGATATAAACATATATCTGATCATTGAATATTTACAGATCCCCAAAGTGAAGCAGTCCAGGATGGAAGACCATGTAGAGAGGCCCAGGCTCCAGCTGTATGAGTGAGTCCAGCCAGCAAAGAACTGCCCAGTCAACCCACAGAATCTTAGTCATTACTGTTGAAAACCACTAAATTTTGGAGTATCCTATTATGGACAAAAGGTAAGGGTACAATTTACTCTTCCAAAAAAAAAAGAAAATATTGCTGTCCCACTCCCTCTAGGTACCCTCACACTGTAATTTCCCTTTCTGATGCGGTAGAAAATTTCCCTGTCATGGATTGAATTCTGTCCCCCCAAAAATGTGTGCATCAACTTGGTTAGGCCACAATGCCCTGTATTGTGTGGTTGTCCCCATTTTGTGATTATAACTTTATGTTGAGAGGATTAGGGTGGGATTGCAACACCACCCTTACTCAGGTCACCTCCCTGAGCCAAGGTAAAGGGAGCTTCCCTGGGGTGTGGCCTGTACCACCTTTTCTCTCTCAAGAGATAAAAGGGAAGCAAGCAGAGAGTTGGGGACCACATACCACCAAGAAAGCAGCACGAGGAGCAGGGCGCGTTCTTTGGACCTGGGGTTCCCGTGCCTGAGAAGCTCCTCAACCATTGGAAGTTTGAGGACAAGGACCTTCTTCCAGAGCTGACAGAGAAAGAAAACCTTCCCCTGGAGCTGATGCCCTGAGTTTGGACTTTCAGCCTACTTTACTGTGAGGAAATAAATTTCTCTTTGTTAAAGCCATCCACCTGTCGTATTTCTGTTATGGCAGCACTAGACAACTAAGGCATTCCCTTTTAAGTATTTAAGCAGACTTTAAAGGAAAAAAGAACAAGGTAAACTGAATATTTAATACATTTATGAAAATAAAAGGAATGCAAGGATTAGAATTTTATAATATACATTAGACATTTATGCAAAAAGACATTTCACTTTTCAAAGACGTTTCCCTATTTCTCTCTCTTTCTATCCTCCTCAGAGCAAGAAAGTGATTACTACTCTCATCAATAAGCTGCGTACAGGCCAGTAATTCTATCTTTGTGTTTCAAGTCATTATCGGCTCCAAAAAATGCTATTCTTCATTTCCCTCCCCAGCTTCACAGTAAAACTGTACTCCACCCAAATGAGATGAGCCCAAAGAACTGAGAGCAAACAGCAATCAAATCCACATGAATGAAAGCTAGTGGCCCAAGGATTTTAACTACTGATTCGGTGACAGAGTATCTACTAGCATAAACCTTCTACTTATTCATATTATTAAAATTGCAATATTAAAAATGAAAGCTACTTCAATGAAAAAGGAACTCAGGAATGAAGTCATTAAGTGTTAACTAAATACCTTTTAAATATAAATACTATGTATTTCCTGATTAGTATCAGGTAAACATCTAAACTATCCTGAATTCTGGTTTCAGAGAAAAAAGGTCAGAGACACTTATAAAGGTGCTTCATATTATCAGGTCCATTTTTAAAACAATACATATGCAGCCTCAGCAGCTACTCTTTTTTTTTTCTCCTCTGGAAAAACTGCTTTAGTCTTTCTTTTTATCCGAGATTTCTGTTGGTCCTTTCGTTGGTAATCCATTTATGTCTGCACCCTAAAATGAAAAACCATTTTAGGAATAATTATAATAAAAAGACACTAATACGACACATTCTCTTTAAAAACTTCAGAATGAAACAACTTCACTTCCAGAAATGTGCTGTTGCTGTTGTTTGCTGCCATCAAGTTCACCCTTCCCCACTCCCTACCCCATTCACAGCAACCCCATGCACAATGGAATGAAATGGTGCCCAGTCCTGCACCATCCCCACACTTAGTTACATGCTGGATCTTCGTGATCCATATGGATGGAAGTAGAACACCAGGCCTTTCTTCGTAGTATGTCTTAGCCTGGAAACTCTGGTGAAACCTGTTCAGCCCCACAGCAACATGCAACCTCTACTGATGGATGAGTGGTGGCTGTGCATGAGGAACTCAAACCTGGTCTCACACATAGACGGTGAGAATTTTACCACTAAACCACTACTGCCTCTTCCAAAAATGTGCAGAATGGGTAAATTAGGATGGCTGGTGTAATACACTCAATTTAACAACCACAAATGCTAAAGACAACAGAGATGTCTAAACACCTGTTTCAAAAAAGAGCTTCTTTTTGCTAAAAAAAAGTGCAATCCTTCCAATTAAAACTGTCACCAAAAGTTATCAAACACTGAACCTAGTATCATCTCCTCATCCACTAGCTGTCATCACTACTCTCACCAGCTAGAAAATACTGGCTATCACCTTGGGTATAAGTAGCAATTAGTTAAAACCAAAGATTAACTACTTAAAAGCAAAACCAAACCTCCTGTGGTAAAAAAAAAGAAAGAAAGAAAGAAATTAAGACATACTCTTGAAGAAGCTTTTCATTCCAAAACACTGCCTTTCCAAAAGAGTAAGAAGTCAAGTGTTTTACCCGATTTGTACTACCCTTATTGAAAACATTTTCATGTTTTTACCTTATGGTCTCCTTTGCCTTTATTTTGATCACTGGATTCTTGTACAGCTTTTCTAGGCCATACACGACTAACAAAAGGGGAAACCAGAGGGTATATGTATGGCTCCAGGAATTTTTTGTAGACCCAGAGGAGAATTGGAATGACGATACATGGAATACACACCATCGTCCCAGGCTTTAGCTCCTATGCTGCTAATTTAAGTAGAGAAAAAACAAATCAGTTCATCACAAATTAATGATTAAAAGAAATTACCTAGAATACGTGAAAGGACTGATAGGTTAAAAGGTCTATTAATTACACTGAAGTAAAGACTTAAAACACACTTTTAGCTAAAAACAGGTGTCTATTAAAAACGCTATCTGCAAGGTCAAGGAATAAGGTGGTAAGACATGAAAGAAACAGTGAGGTGCTTGCCTCTGCATATCTCCTGTAACTGCCCACAATAAATTTGAGTAAAAACACAAGATCAGCAACATTTGCTGAATGCTAGGCACTATGTGGAAACCCTGGTAGTGTGGTGGTTAAGTGCTAATGGCTGCTAACCAAAAAGTCAGCAGTTCGAATCCACCAGGCACTCCTTGGAAACCCTGTGGGGCAGTTCTACTCTGTCCTGTAGGGTCGCTATGAGTCAGAATTGACTCGACGGCTGTGGGTTTGGGTTTTTTTGGTTTAGGCACTATGTTGGAGCCCTGGTGGCGCAGCTGGTAACCAAAACGTTGGCAGTTTGAATCTACCAGCTACTCCTTGGAAACCGTATGGGACAGTTCTACTCTGTCCTGTGGGGTCGTTATGAGTTGGAATTGACTTGATGGCAACAGGTTAGGTTTTTTTTTTTTAGGTACTATGTTAAGCTCTTTACATATATCAACTCACTAGATCCTCAAGAAACCCAATGATGTTGGATGACATTGCTATTTCCATTTACAGATAAAGAAATGGGGGCACAAAGACATTAAGGAACTTGGCACTGCATTATGACATATGATGCAATTTAGTGTGAATTCACTATCAGGCCTACTAATCATCTTCAGGGTCTGACAAAAATCAATGAACCAAATCTACAAAGCTTAGGGCAACTCCTAGAATATGGAACTCACCAATACAATACCACTTTGGAAGACCTCTAGTCTACAAATCAGCCAGTCTTTCTCAGGCAATAACTCTCCCTTGATATACTTGCTTTTTTTTTTTTATAAAGCAGTTATGATATACCAAGTAACAAAAAAATTCTATTTAGTATTACCATATAAGTTATAAGTAAATTGTCCATTTCTAAAAACTAACACTTATAATCTCCTTGAAGGAGTCCTGGTGGCACAGTGGTTAAAGTGTTTGGCTGCTAATCCAAAGGTAGGCATTTTGAACCCACCAGCCGCTCTTTGGGAGAAAGATGTGGCAGTCTACTTCTGTAAACGTTACAGCCTTGGAAACCCTATGGGGCAGTTCTACCGCGTGCTATAAGGTTGCTATGAGTTGGAATCAACTCGACAGCAATAGGTTTGGGTTTGGTTAATTTCACTGATGGTTAAAAAATCTTAGAATTTCTCAAAATCAGCAATATCCTTGAAAAATAATCAATACTAGCTCCCCAAGACTGCCTGGATTTAAAAAAACTTTTAATCCCTTAGAACAAGATGTAGGGCCTTAAAAACTAAGATGCTTCAGCAGAGTACATATGGCATTAAATTCAGAATGATAAATTTCTTATTTTCAAAATATTATAAATTCAGTAGTGTTTGCGGCAAACGAGTCAGCACCACGTTCACACTAAAGTAATTTTTAATTATTCACAATAGAGGTGAACAGAAGTATAGTTAATCTGATCTGTACGTGGCTTTTAAATGAATTACGAGCAATTGCTATTAACAAATAAAAATGTGAATTTGCATCAAGGAATGGCCAGCTATTTTACAAGGTATACTTTGCTGAATAAAAAGATTTGTAACCAAATTACTTGAAATAGTCCCCTAGTCAAATTAATACCAAAAAAACCAAACCAAACCCAGTGCAGTTGATTCCGACTCATAGTGACCCTATAGGACAGAGTAGAACTGCCCCATAGAGTTGCCAAGGAGGGCCTGGCAGATTCAAACTGCCGACCCTTTGGTTAGCAGCCGTTAACACTTAACCACTACACCACCTGGGTTTCCAGTCAAATTAATACAATAACTTAGTAATTTACTAAAATAATTTGTTCCAGCATTTTAAAAGACATATTCTTTGATTAAAATAAGCCAAATGGTCTCAGGAGACATCTAGGTCAATAGGACTAATGACCCGTGAGAACTGCAGCCTCTTCTAGTTTGAGACCAGAAGAACTAGACGGTGCCCCATTACCATTAGTGACTGTTCTGACAGCGGACAATATAGGAGGTCCCAGACAGAAAAGTATAGAACAAAACTCAAATTCCTAAAAAAGGCCAGGCTTACTGGACCTGTAAGAAACTAGAGAAACCCTCAAGACTATTGTCCTAAGATACTCTTTGAAAGCCACTCCTGGTGGTTACCTTTCAGCCAAATAACAGGCTGGCTTATAAAATAAATAATATTACCTGTGAATACTTTGCTCCCTTAAATAATCAACTATATGAGACCAAACAGTCAACATTCACCGTAGAGCCAAGATGAGAAGCTAAGGAGGGGAAAGGTAGCTAAATTAATGGAAAGAGAACAAAAAGAATGGAAATAATGAGAATGTTGACAAACGTGAAAAATGTAACCAATGTCATGGAACAAGCTGTATAAAAATTGTCAAATGGGAACCTAATTGGCTATGTAAACTTTCACCTAAAGCACAATTAAAAAAAAAAAAAAAAGCCGAATAGTGAGTCTTTTTCAAGGAATCATTATTTTTTAGCTAAAAACATTTAGAATTTCAGTTGAAGAGACGTAAGAGGTGATCTGGTTTAGGTCTTGCACCCTTTTACAGCACCATGAATCCATGGGGGACACAAAGGCTAAGCACCGATTACTAATCAAAAGGTTGGCGGTTCAAACCCAGCCACAGGCACCTTAGAGGTAAGGTCTGGCAATCTGATTCCAAAAGGTCACAGCCATTGAAAACCCTGTGGAGTAAGGTCCCTGGGTGGCACATACGGTATGCACTCAGCTGGTAACTGAAAATGCTAATTATTTATGCCATAATTAAGGCTTTTATAAAACTTTTTAGTGCTCTTCAAAATGAAGCAACTTGTACCTTTAGTTAATCCTCATAATGATTCTCCAGGGACATTTTACTTTATAAACTCGGAAACTGGCTTAGAGAGATCTAGAAGGTAGCTAGGACAGATTGCTTATGACTGTACTACTCGTCCAAACGCCAGTTCTTGAATGTTACAACAAAGCGAGCAACATAATTGAAACTGCTGGAGGAGAGGAATCTTCTCTCATTCGACTTAGCCTAAAACAACAATGGACTAGACAGGAAAATAGACGAAAGCCACCTCCCTTTAAGTAACCCAGTTCAACATATCATTTTACGGGAGACAAATGAAGAGCAGGGACAGTTAAGAGAAAAAGAGCTAATGGTGAAGACAAAAGAGGAGAGAAATAAGGGCAACAGGCAAGACAGAGGCCTAACTGCGTGAAGGGGGAAGGCGACCAAGGTAAGGAGCGCCGACTGGGGCGGGCGCCCATCAGCAGTCTCTAGTGGCCATCACAGCTTCCATCGCCAGCTGTGAGAGATCGCTCAGCTATTTAACACGAACTGCCCTAGGCGAAATTTTCCCGTAGTCAGGCCTCTGAATAGAAAGCCAGGGAAGAGGGAAAAAAACGGAAAACAAAAGAAAAGGGGAGGCAGAATGGAGGCAACTAGGGTGGGTGGGCAGAAAAGGGCCGAGGTTCGGAGGGCGAAGCTAGGTGTTCGCCGGAGCCCGAGGGCAGAAGCGAGCCCGCGCACCGGGCTGGGGCCCGACGGCCCGGGAAGAACGCCGAAGCCAGGACCTCCCGCCCCGACCCCCAGCCCCAGCCTGACCCACTCCAGCCCCGCTCACCCGCGACCACGACGCCAAGTGGAAATGTCCGCACTTCCGGAAGGAGGGACACCGCGGCAGCGGAGCCAATGAGCGCCTCAGAGGGGTCGACAAAGGTGCGCCTGCGTCAGCGGGAGGACGTCATGGCGACGCCCAAGAGGGGCCTGAGTTTCCGGCGCGACGGCTTAAGAGCCCGGGACCCTTACTCTTTTAACGCTCCCAAAAACACTTGACTTTCTGTCTGGAATACTAGAAGGAAGTGCAAAATACTAGAGAAGAACTCTGTGGCAGCTCAACCATTCACAGGTGTTATTCGTCTTGCATTTAGCTAGGATTTTTTCAGACTCAGGTTTGGTTAAGCTACAGCCAGGTTAAAGGGTCTTGAAGATGAGGGAAATGAGTATTATAATAAACTTTAAACTGGGGTTAACTATTAGTTTAAAAGGTAACAAGTAACTATTTGTATCAGTTGAAACTCAGTAGAATGGCTATAACAAATTTTGACCAAAATGTGGAGAAATGGGAGCTCTCATCCTCTGCTGGTGGTCATAAAAAATAGTACTGCCTTGGAAGTTTGGCAGTTCCTGCCTGTAAAGGTCACCACTTGACTCAAGGATTCCACTCCTGGGCATATACACCCAATACCCCATTGCCGTCTGAGTTGATCCCAAATCTTAGAGACCCTAGAGGACAAAGTAGAACTGCCCCACGGGTTTCCAGGAGCAGCTGGTGGATTCCAACTGCCGACCCTTTTGTTAACAGCCATAGCCCTGAACCACCGTGCCACCGGGTATACAAAAATAAAAACTGCCCAGACAAAAACTAGCTTTTAGTAAGTCAAAATTGAAAACTACCCAAACTGTCATCAACTTAAGTGATGAACATGGCATAGCCATACAATGGAAACTTATCCTACAATAAAAGTACCAGGAGACTTGTAAATGCTATGTAAATTAAACTCAATAGAGTTGTTAAACAGCACAGAATCCATGCTTTTCCAATTCTGACATGATTAGAAACTTTGATCTATTTTTTGGTAACCAGAAATTATTTATACTAATAAAGACAACCAACATTCTTTTACTTTAATTTGTATTTTATTTTAAGCTGAATTTACTCCCGAGCCATAAGTTTTTGTTTCTTCAGCTTCTTCTGGGATATCTGGGGGAAGAAAAATAAGACTAATTGAAGTTTTCTCATTATTGGCATATTTAGATCAACACTTGACATTCAAGAGGACATAAGAAAGTTCCCATCAGGAAATTGCTGGATTATTTTCAGAAGTAAATGAGTTAAGTGATTCCCAGTAAATGAACACATTAAAGTTGGAAATTCCAAACTGGCATCCCAGTTGAAAAAGAGAGATGGATCCCAGATTCTTCCTTCCAATACTGACTAGGAGAGCAGCTCAATGCTCTTCAGAGTTTATGCTAAGGACTAGATACAGAAAGCCCAGCTATTAGGGGCCTGAAATAACTCAGTGGCATCACAAATGGAGGATAATATCCAAGTGATAGAATCAACAGAACTTAAATTGATCAGACATGAAGAAATGTCTAAAATCATTTCCAGGTTCTTGGCTTAAAAAGGACTCTGATCATTTGCTGAAATCAAATTAATTGCTTTTTCGGGGTGTGGGTTAAGTCCCATTTTTAAACACACTGTGTTTGAAACACTGTGAACATCTAGGCAGGGCCAGCAAAAGATGTGATGCATTGACTGCTACAAATTTATTGGACACTGTTAAGTCAACAAATGAGACCCACAAAAGCCACAGACAGACAGGTGAATGAAGTTGCTCAGAATTGTTTTCTTTCATGGTTATTCCAAAGGTGTCCTAAGATAGTCATCACAGCAACCATCAATCTTCCTAGTATACATAATTCAAACAGAGCAACTAAGTAATTTACCTTTTTCTTCTGTGCAACCTCCTCTTCTGGTTTAGGAACAATCTGTTCCTTTTCGGTAAGGATCATCTCAATGTGGCAAGGGGAGCTCATATATGGGTTAATTCGACCATGAGCTCTGTAAGTGCGGCGGCGCATCTTGGGGGCTTTGTTCACCTGGATGTGCTCAATGACCAGAGAATCTACATCTAAACCCTGGGAAGGAACGGTGCAGAGAGAACAAAACAAAATCAGCTGATCTGATCATCTTTAAACAAACACCACAAACTCAATCACTGAAAAACACCAATTCCCAATCCTGCCACCAAATCCCTGCCTTCATCATTTCCAAAAGGCAATATAAGAATTCAAATAGCGTGACAGTTCAGTGTGCTTTCACTGTTACTCTAAGGGTCCTTCAACACACTACTATTGTTATGGGAAGTTAATGATCAAGAAGTCCATCTACATGTAAACGTTTTCCTAACTTTCTTTTGTAATCCTATATACATTTACCATTTTTATTTAAAAATATCCCACAAAGGTTCATGAACCACCATAGTACCACAAAGGCCCATGGCACAGAAACACTTATGAACCCTTGGTGAAATACTTCCAGTGTAAAAGACAGGAGAAATCTTTCCCCAGGCCTGGGGTTAAGGGATAGGCTTGAAGAGACCCCAGACCACTCTACGTGAAATCTAATTACTAAAAGAACAAAACAATTGAGAAATAAACCTGGACAACAGCAGTATTATTCAAGCTGCACGCACACAGTTATGTTAATAGTTTGGTTACCTTAAGTTCAGCATTACTCTCTGCATTTTTAAGCATGTGGAGCAAAAATTCAGCACTCTTTTTGGGCCACCGTCCCTGTGTCCAACCCCACTGCTTGGCCTGAAAAGAAAATGAAGGGAGACAATTAACCACTTTCTCCAATTTAAACTAATACCATGCCCAAGATGAATTATGTTACCCAACAAGGTTGCTCAGAATATTTTTTTTTTCATGGTTAATCCAAAGGTGTCCTAAGATTGTCATCACTGCAACCAGGAAAGACCTTAGCCATTCTTATACCACACAATCGCTTTTCTTTATGAGTACTATGAGCAATTTGTCTTTTAGAATGGCAACTAAGAATTCTTACCTGGGCACATCTACCAACTCCACCATTATAGCGCCGGAACGGCACACACTGCTTCTGCAAAGTGACATCTTTCAGATACTTGGTGGCTTTTCTGATATGCATACCCTTGATGGCCTGGGCAGTTTCTCGGGTGTTCTGTTTAAAAAAAGAAAAATATAAACTGTCAGTTAATAATTCAAGACATTCCTGGTCAACACGGTTGGAGAGTCCAAATTCCCCTTCTATTCTTGCAAAGTGAGGAATACAGTGCTGGTGGGGCTGGAGGCTGACTCATCAGTTTGAAGACAGTGAAGATATAAATGCTTTAATTCTATCATCTTGTAAATACAGGCAGTCCCTGACTTACAATGGGGTTCAGTTTTCGACATAAGCCAAATATCTCATTTCTAAAAAGTTCCCATAATTACTGCCTTTATTATCAGTATCTTTATAAATCTGGCAGTGTTTTGAACAGTAAGTCATTAAAACTGAAGCTTTGAGAATGAGAACATCACATTACATGCTGCAACCTATTACCAATGGTACGATGTTAAAAACAAATAAAAAATATGGACAGTTTTAAGTGCAGTCCATTGTAATACATGGAATACATATAAGTAGAGGACTACCTGTATAGTTATGTGCACCATCTTGTTCTACAAATTACTTTCTCAAGTCTTTGGTAGTTCTACTCAATTCCACGATTTTAAATCAGTGTATTCATTATATTCTCATGACCAGAATCCAAAACGATGATGGCTGTTCAGAATGTACTAATTTTCACGGCAAATTCAAAGGTGTCCTAAAAAAGTCATCACTGCAGCTACCTTTTTAAAATGGTAAGCATTACACACTGAAACACAGAGAACCCTTTTAGAACCTGACTCACATACCTTAAAATGGACCCGAAGATTTGAACCTCTTGATTTGCATGCTAAAAAATAAGAAGTTTTGGTTAATTTGGTTGACTCATCGTTTCTCACCGTTAAATTAGAAATTTAATGTCCTGTTCACTTACATTTTGTGGGGTTTTCTGGGTCAAGTGAGTAGCGAACCATTTTGCAAGATCACCTGGAATGGAGAGCACAGCACAATCCTATCAAATACATTTACAGAAACTACCGCAGTATAATCATCACAACCTATCAACAGCTGCTCAGAGTGTAACTGTTTTCATGATTTATCCAAAGGTGTCCTAAGAAATGACATCATCGCAGCCATTCTGTTCACCATCCAGGGCTTTCCTCACCCTTGGATTTACTTGTGGCGAAAGCAGTGCTGACACAGAATTAGTGACAAGGACCTCATCATCCCTTCTTTCTTATCCTTTGGAAAAAGATATAGCCTGTTTCAATTTAAACCTTTACCTTGTAGACGTAAAACGCCTTCTTGACACATCCTTCAAAGCAGACATGTACTACAACCCATTACATTCTCCATCCCTACAAAAAGGGATCCTTTCTCAAAAGACAAGTAATGAAGTCTTTTCTAGAACGCGGTTTTTCAAAGGGAAAACGCTTAGACCCGACTTTATCCCCAAAACTCTCTGTCGTACTGCCCACCACTCACCGGGAGATACTGCACCTCCGGCGCTGGAGGCGGCACGGCCCCCCGTCTCCGCTCGTGCGGAGAAGACCCGCCGCCACCATTCCCACCCATCATGCCCCTCTGAGGCCGCAGATGCCTGGACGGCCTTAGCGCTCCAAGTCGGGCGCTCCGCCGCGTCCCCGTGCACGGGAACCACCACGTCCGGGGAGGAGTCAGTAGCTTAGGGGGTTCTCCTCCAAGTGGTCTCGAGGACGGTGGCGCCGACGCCAGGATGGCTGCGATGACCGGAGGATTGTGCACCAGACGCTCTACACAGAACAGACACTCACCTCAGGCCGCTTACGGGAAAAGGAAGAGCGGTGAGTCCTGGGAGAATTCATGACAATCAACCCCTCGCGAGATTTCCAGCCCTAAAACGAGATTTAAAAAGGGAGGAGAGAGGAGGAGCAAGGGAACGTAGAATGTGTTTTAAGAGGATCTGAAAACGTATTGCCTCTTTAGAGACTGTCTCAAAATTCTCCCTTTCTTGTATCGGGAAAGGCCAATCAATTAAGAACTAGTTGGTAGTTGTAGGGCTGGGCCGCGTGTTATTTATTATTAGATGTATATTAGGTAATATTATAAATTAACTAGAGATTTTATTTGTTCATCAGTATTCGTTAACTTTAATTATGTGATCACATACCTCTGAGAGATGGTTTGTACACAAGCATTCTGAGTACAAAATTTTGTGTGGACGTAGGTTTTCATTTATTTTGTGTAGATTCCTAGGAGTGGGACTGCCTGGTTATATAGTAAGTTTATGTTAAGCATTTCAAGAAACAGCCACAACGTTTTCCAAAGTGAACATACCGTTTGCCATTCCCACCAGCAAAGTATGAGGGGTTTTTTCCTTCACTTTTTTAAAATTTATTTTTATTGTGCTTTAGGTGTATAGGGTCATTATGAGTCACATTCGACTCTGTGGCAACAGGTTTGGTTTGGAAACCCTGGTGGAGTAGTGGTTAAGCGTTGGGTTGCTAATCAAAAGGTTGGCAGTCTGAATCCACCAGGCACTCCTTGGAAACCCTATGAGGCAGTTCTTCTCTGCCTTATAGGGTTGCTATAAGTTGGAATCTACTAGACAGCAACAGGTTTGGTTTTTTTGGTTTTAGGTGAAGGTTTACGAAGCAAATTAGTTTCTCATTAAACAATTAATACACATATTATTTTGTGACATTGGTTGCCAACCCTGTGATGTGTCAACACTCTTCCCTTCTCAACCTTGGGTTCCCCATTTCCATTTGCCCAGCTTTCCTGTCCCCTTCTGCCTTCTTGTCCTTGTCCCTGGGCCGGTGTGCCCGTTTAGTCTCGAATACGTGGTTGAGCTACCTGTATTATTGTTTGTTTTTGGGGCTGGTCTAATCTTTTGCTAAAGGGTAAACCTCAGGAGTGACTTCAGTACTGAGTCAAAAGGGTGTCCAGGGGCCATACTCTCAGGGTTCCTCCAGTCTCTTGTCAGACCAGTAAGTCTGGTCTTTTTTTTTGTGAGTTTGAATTTTGTTCTACATTTTCTGTAGTTCTATCTGGGACCTTCTATTGTGATTCCTGTCAGTGTATTTGGAGGTGGTAACTGGGCACCATCTAGCTGTGCTGGACTCAGTCTGGTAGAGGCTGTGGTACTTGTCCTCCACTAGTCCGTTGGACTAATCTTTCCTTCGTGTCTTTGGTTTTTTCCATTCTCCCTTGCTCCAGCCAGGGGAGGTCCAATGGAGTATCTTAGCCACTCACAAGCTTTACCAAAGTAGAATGTAAAACATTTTCTTTATAAACTCTGTTTTTATTCAGCCTCTAAGGGAGTTTGGATGTATCTATGAAACTTCTAGAAACCCTGGTGGCATAGTCATTAAGAGCTATGGCTGCTAACCAAAAGGTCGGCAGTTTGAATCCACCAGGCACTCCTTGGAAACTCTATGGAGCAGTTCTACTCTGTCCTATAGGGTCTCTGAGTTGGAATCGACTCGATGGCAATGGGTTTGGTTTTGATTTTTTTTAATGAAGCTTCTATGACTTTGCCTTGATCATGTTGTGCTGATTTACCTCTGTATTGTGTACTGTCTTATCTTTCACCAAGAGTGCTCCAGTTTTGCCGCGGCCTCGTTAACAGTGTATTGTCTGTCTTCTTTATTGCAGCCATTATAGTGGATTTAAATTGTATGTCATTGTGGTTTCAATTTGCATTTCCCACAAGTTTAATGAGATTGAACATGTTTTCATATGTTTATTTAATATTCATGTATCTTTCTGAAGTATCTGTTCAAATCTTTTGGCTATATTTTAATCGGGTTGTCTGTTTTCTTAGTATTGAGTTTTAGGAGTTATTTATACATTTTGGGTTCAAATTCTTTAAGGGATTCACAAAAATTTTCTCCTGGCTCTGGCTTGTCTTTTTATCTTCTTAATAATGTCCTTGAAATAAAAAAGTTTTAATTTTTGATGAAATTCAATTTATTAATTTTTTTATTTTTATGAATTGTGAATTTGGTATGGTATCTAACAATTTTTTACCTATCCCAGGTGAAGATTGTTTTTGCTATGCTTACTTTTAGAAGATTTATAATTTTAGTTCTTACATTTATGTTGGGTTAATTTTTTTTAAATAATGTTTTAGCAAGTTTTTGGTGAAAGTGTACACAGCAAGTTAGGTTTCCATTTGATAATTTCCCCACAAATTGTTCAGTGACATTAGTTACATTTATCACAATCTGTCAACATTCTCTCTCTCTGCCCCCCCCCCTTTTTTGGAACTGTTTCTACATGTACAATTTAGTGATACTGTTACCAATTGCCAATACAACACAAAGGGTCCTTGTCTTTTCCAGAGTAAGAATACAGGTGAAAGACAAACTTTATCTTCAGCAAGCTTTATTTTGCTTAAGTCAAGCAAAAAGAGCCTAAGCCTCTCCAAAAGACTGACTCGAAAAGGGAAGCAAGGCTAGGGCCTATATGGGTTTGGTAGAGACAATAGAGTAATGAATATTTAGTGGGCTTCTTTCAAGGGGCGGGTACTTCTCAGAATGGCAGTGTATGCTAATTAGGTGTGCATGTATCTGGAATCTAAGATGGAACTTGCTGATATTCAAGATGGAGTCTTCTCGGCAGCCCTTGGCATCACTTATTATGGGATATAGCGCAAGCACACTTGACCTTCAGCACTACATCTCCATCTTTGGAGGGCTAAGGAAGGTCAAACAGTGGTCACACTTTGTTCTTCTGTGCATGCGAGCCTGTAAAGGAGGAGGGGACTAGAAAAAAAAAAGGAGATAGTAATTCAAGGCTTGTTTCAATCTTATGTTGACAGGGTGGGTTCCTGTTTACCCAACTTCTAGATGGTAATCCTTTAACACCTCTTTTGTTGAGTTAACGCTATCTGTCTCAATACAGGTTACATTCTTTGAGTTGTACAACCATTCTCACCCTCCTTTTCTGAGTTGTTCCTCTCATTAACAAACTCACTGCCCTAAGTTTCCTATCTAATCTTTCAAGTTGCTATTGTCAATTTGATTCCGTATAGATAGCTCTTAAAAGAGCATAATGCTCAAGGCAGACCTTTTTTACTAGTTAAACTAAACTATTGTTTGGTTTTAATAAGGCTTCAGGGGGTATTTTTGGCTTAAGCTTTGAAACTTATCTCAGGGCAATAGTTTCAGGGGTTCATCTACCCTCCATGACTCCATTATTCCCTTTTGATCAGGGTTCTTTTATGAAATCTTTAATCAAAATGTTCAGTAATGGTAGCAGGGGACCATCTAGTTCTTCTGGTCTCGTGGCAAAGAAGGCAGTTGTTTATGGAAGCAATTACCAACACATTCCGTATTCTATATTCTCGTCCTATTCCTGGCTGCCCTTATTCCTCTGTTGCTCCAGGTGAATACAGCCCAACTATTGTACCTTGAATCGCCGCTTGCAAGCTTTTAAGACACCAGGCACTAGGCAACAAACTAGGGGGCAGAACCCAAAACCAAAAACCAAACCCACTGCCGTCAAGTCGATTCCGACTCATAGTGACCTTATAGGACAGAGTAGAACTGCCCCATAGAGTTTCCAAGGAGTGCCTGGCAGATTTGAACTGCCAACTTCTTGGTTAGCAGCTGTAGCACTTAAACACTACGCCACCAGGGTTTCCAGAGGTAGAACAGAAGCACTAAACCTGTTATTAGGCCAATTAACTGGAATGTCTCGTGAAACCACGAGCCTAAACCTCCAAACCAAGGAACCAAATCTCAGAAGGTGTTTGGTTGTACATAAGCAACCTTAGTAGCTGTAATGGATTGAATTGTGTCCCCCCAAAATATGTATCAACTTGGTTAGGCCATGTGTGGTTGTCCTCCATGTTGTGATTTTCCTATGTATTACAAATCATAATCTCTGCCTGTGGTTAAAGAGGATTAGGGTGGGATGTAACACCCTTGCTCAGAATACTCTTGCCCAGGCCACATTCCTGATCCATTGTAAAGGGATTTTCCCTGGGGTGTTGCCTGCACCATCTTTTATCTTTCAAGAGAGAAAAGGAAAGGGAAACAAGCAGAGAGTAGGGGACCTCATACCACCAAGAAAGGAGCAGAGTGCGTCCTTTGTACCTGGAGTACCTGTGCAGAGAAGCTCCTAGTCCAGGGGCAGATTGACAAGAAAGACCTTCCTCAAGAGTGAACAGAGAGAGAAAGCCTTCCCTGGAACTGACACCCTGAATTTGGACTTGTAGCTGACTAGACTGTGAGAATAAATTTCTCTTTGTTAAAGCTGTCCACTTGTGGTATTTCTGTTATAGCAGTACTAGATAACTAAGACAGTAGCTACTGGTTTTTTTTTTTTCAGTTGTAAATATATTTATCACACGCTTTTGCCAGTTCAACTTTTTATAGGTGTGCAACTTATTGATAACAATTACAAGAATTGGCTGTCCAACCCTACCCTTAATAATGAGATTTTTCTATCACAGTTAACCCATATTTCCCCCCCCACCCCCCACTCCTGGTAACCACTAATACACTTTAGTCTCCATACATTGGCCTTTTCTTGTCTTTTTATATAAAATGATGTCATAAAATATTTGTCCTTTTCTGATTGGCTTATTTTGCTCAACATAGTGTCTTCAAGCTCCATCCACACTGTAGCATGTATCAAGGCTTCATTTCTCCTACTGGCTGAGTAGTATTCCATTTTATGTATGTACCACATTTTGTTCATCCATCTGTTGATGGGCATTTAGATTGTTTCCACCTTTTGGCTATCGTGAATAGTGCTGCAATGTACATTGGTGTACGAGTCTCTTTTTGAGTCTCTGCCTTCAAGTCTTTTGGGTATATACATAGGAGTGAAATTATTGGGTTATATGGTAGTTCTATTTTTAGTTTTTTGAGGAACCGCCATACTGTTTTCCACAATGGCTATACCATTTTGCATTCCCACCAGCAATAGATAAAGACTCAAAGTTCCTCATATCCTCACGAACATTTCTTATTTTTTGTTCTGTTTTTGTTTCTTTTACCTTAGCTATCCTAGTGGGAGTGAAGCGGTATCTCATTGTGGTTTTGATTTGCATCTCTCTGATGGCTAATGATGCTGAGCAAGCATCTTTTCATGTGTTTGGTGGCCATTTGAACGTCTGCTTTGGTGAAATGTCTATTCAAGTCCTTTGCCCATTTTATGATTGGGTTATTTGTCTTTTTATTGTTAAGTTGTCAAAGTTTTATATATATTTTGGCTATCAGATTCTTGTCTAATATATGGTTTCTGAAGATATTCTCCCAGTCGGTAGCTTGTCGTTTCACTTTTTTGTTAAAGTCTTTTGATGAACAAAATTTTTTAGTTTTTGTGAGATTCCATTTATTCGTTTTGTCTTCTGCTGTTTGTGCTTTTGTTATCATATTTGTTGTTGTTGCTAGGAGCCATCAAGTTGGTTCTGACTCATAGCGACCCTGGGTACAACAGAATGAAACACTGTCCAATACTGCAATAATCCACCGTTGAAAGCTAGCCCTGATAGTGTTGTCCCTGCTTGTTCTTCTAAGAACTTTATGGTTGTAGTTTGCACATTTTGATTTGTTTCTGTGTATAGTGTGAGGCATGGATCCTGTTTCATTTTTCTGCCTGTGAAAATCCAATTTTCTCAGTACTATCTATTGAAGAGACTCTGCTCTCCCTATTGAATGGACTTAGCTCCCTTGATAAAAATCAGTTGACCGTGAATGTGTGGGTTTATTTCTGGACTCTCAATTCTATCCCATTGGTCTATATGTGTCTATTGTTATACCAGTTCCAGCCTGTTTTGATTACTGTAGCCATATGTTTGTTGTTTTGTTGTTAGGTGCCGTCAAGTCGGTTCTGACTCATAAGCAAACCTACGTACAACAGAATGAAACACAGCCTGGCTCTGCACCATCCTCACAGTTGTTGTTATGCTTGAGCCCATTGTTGTAGCCACTTTGTCAATCCATCTCATTGAGGGCCTTCCTCTTTTTTGCTGATCCTCTACTTTACTAAGCATTATGTCCTTCTCCAGGGACTGATCCCTCCTGATAACACGTCCAAAATATGTGAAACGTAGTCTCGCCAACCTTGCTTCTGAGGAGCATTCTGATTGTACTTCTTCCAAGATAGATTTGTTTGTTCTTCTGGTAGTCCATAGTATATTCAGTATTCTTCTCCAACACCACAATTTAAAGGCATCAATGTTTCTTTGGTCTTCCTTATTCGTCGTCTAGGTTTTGTGTGCATATGAGGCAATTGAAAACACCCTGGCCTGGGTCAGGCACACCTTAGTCTTCAAGGTGACATCTTTGCTTTCGACACTTTAAAGAAGGCTTTTGCAGCACATTTGCCCAATGCAATGCATCTCTTAATTTCTTGACTGCTGCTTCTGTGGGTGTTGAAAATCCTTGACAACGTCAATCTTTTCTCCATTTATCATGATGTTGCTTATCGGTCCAGTTGTGAGGATTTTTGTTTTCTTTATGTTGAGGTGTAATTCATACTGAAGGCTGTCATCTCTGATATTCATCAGTACATGCTTCAAATCCTCTTCACTTTCAGCAAGTAAGGCTGTGTCATCTTCATAACACAAGTTATTAATGAGTCTTCTTCCAATCCTGACGCCCTGTTCTTCTTCATATAGTCCAGCTTCTCAGATTATTTGCCCAGCATACAGATTGAATAGGTATGGTTAAAAAGATACAACCCTGATGCAAACCTTTCTTGACTTTAAACCACTCAGTATCCCCTTGTTCTGTCCAAATGACTGCCTCTTGACCTAAGTACAGGTTCCTCATGAACAGAATTAAGTGCTCTGGATTTCCCATGCTTTGCAATGTTACCCATAATTCGTTATGATCCACAGAGCCGAATGCCTTTGCATAGTAAATAAAACACAGGTAAACATCTTTCTGGTATTCTTTGCTGTCAGCCAGGATCCATCTGACATCAGCAATGCTATCCCTGGTTCCACGTCCTCTTCTGAATCTGGCCTGAATTTCTGGCAGTTTTCTGTCTATATATTGCTGCAGCTGCTTTTGAATGATCTTCAGCAAAATTTTACTTGCAAGTGGTATTAATGATACTGTTCAATCATTTCCACATTCTTTTGGGTCACCTTTCTTTGGAACAGGCATAAATATAGACCTCTTCTACTTGGTTGGCCAGGTAGCTGTATTCCAAATTTCTTGGCATAGATGAGTGATCACTTCCAGTACTTCATCTCTTTGTTGAAACATCTCATTTGGTATTCCGTCGATTCCTGGAGACTTGTTTTTCGCCAGTGCCTTCAGTGCAGCTTAGACCTCTTCGTTCAGTACCATCGATTCCTAGTCATATGCTACTTCCCGAAATGGTTGAATGTCGACCAGTTCTTTTTGGTATAGTGACTCCGTGTATTCCTTTCATCTTCTTTTGATGCTTCCTGCATTGTTTAGTATTTTCCCCAGACAATCCTTTAGTATTGCAACTTGAGGCTTGAATTTTTTCTTCAGTTCTTTCAGCCTGAGAAAAGCTGAGCATGTTCTTCCCTTTTGGTTTTCTGTCTCCAGCTCTTTGCATGTGTTGTTATAATACTTTACTCTGTCTTCTTGAGCTGCCCTTTGAAATCTTCTGTTCGGCTCTTTTACTTCATCAATTCTTCCTTTTTCTTTAGCTACTGGACGTTCAAGAGCAAGTTTCAGAGTCTCTTCTAACATCCATTACCAGTACCAGCCTGTTTTCTTTTCTTTCTTTCTTGTCTTCTTAATGACCTCTTACTTTATTCATGTATGATGTCCTTGATGTTATTCCACAACTTGTCTGGTCTCTGGTCATTAGTGTTCAAGGTGTCAAATCTGTTCTTGAGATGGTCTCTAAATTCAAGTGGGATATACTTAAGGTTGCACTTTGGCTCTCATGGGCTTGTTTCAATTTTCTTCAGTTTAAACTTGAACTTGCATATGACCAATTGATGATCCATTCCACAGTCAGTCCCTGACCTTGTTCTGACTGATGATATTGAGCTTTTCCATTGTCTCTTTCCACAGACGTAGTTGATTTGATTCCTGTGTATTCCATCTGGTGAGGTCCACATGTATAGTTGCCATATATGTTGGTGAAAGAAGGTATTTGCAATGAAGAAGTCATTGATGTTGCAAAATTCTCTCATGTGATCTCTGGAATTGTTTCTTTCGCCAAGGCTGTATTTTCCAAATACCGATCCTTCTTTGTTTCCAACTTTTGCATTCCAATCACCAGTAATTAACAATGTATCCTGATTGCATATTTGATCAATTTCAGACTGCAAGGGTTGGTAAAAATCTTCCATTTCTTCATCTTTGGCCTTAGTGGTTGGTGCATAAACTTGAATAATAATCATATTAACTGGTCTTCCTTGTAGGCATATGGATGCTATCCTATCACCGACAGCGTTATACTTCATGATAGATCTTTTTTTTTTTTAAGTAAAGCAAAAAAAAAAAAAAAAAACCAAAGTTTTCTTCTGCAGATATTCAAAAAGGCAAAGTGAGAAGTGGACAAGCATGCTGCCAGAGCCCTGTCTGCCCTAGTCCAAAGAATATTACGGAATAGGCAAGAGTAGGAAAATGGACAGAAATGCTGCCACAGCCATGTTTCACAATAAATCTTGAAATGTTCTTTTTGATGATGAATGCAATGCCATTGCTCTTCAAGTTGTCATTTCTGGCATAGTAGACTGATTCAAAATGGCCAATACCAGTCCATTTCAGCTCACTAGGGCCTAGAACATCGATGTTTATGTATTCCATTTCATTTTTGATGATTTCCAATTTTCCTAGATTCATGCTTCATACATTCCACATTCAAATTATTAATGAATGTTTACAGCTGTTTCTTCTCATTTTGAGTTGTGCCACATCAGCAAGTGAAGGTCCTGAAACCTTGACTCCACCCATGTTGTTAAGGTCAGCTCTACTTTGAGGAGGCAGCTCTTCCCCAGTCATATTTTGAGTGCCTTCTAACCTGATGGGCTCATCTTCTGGCACTACATCAGACAGTGTTCCCCCGCTATTCGTAATGTTTTCACTGGCTAATTCTTTTCGGAAATAGAGTGCTGGGTCCTTCCTCCTAGGCTGTCTTAGTCTGTCAGCTCAGCTGAAACCTGTCTGCCATGGGTGACCCTGCTAGTATTTGAATACCGGTGGCATAGCTTCCAGCATCACAACAACATGCTGTTAATGTTAACTCATTAACAACCTGCATAATGCTGGTGACAATCTTGTTTGCTGAAAGCGAAGAGGACTTGAAGTTCTTACTGATGAAGATCAAAGACCACAGCCTTCAGTATGGACTACACCTCAACTTAAAGAAAACAAAAATCCTCACAAGTGGACCAATAAGCAACATCACGGTAAGCGAAAAAAAGATTGAGGTTGTCGAGGATTTCATTTTGCTTGGATTCACAATCAGCACCCATGGAAGCAGAAGTCAAGAAATCAAAGGATGCATTGCCATATTGAAGGTTGTGGTCTTTGATCGTGACTCAAGCCAAGGTTGTGGTCTTTGATCGTGACTCAAGCTTTTAATACCCTCATATACATGAGAAAGCTGGACAATGAATAAAGAAGACCTAAGAAGAATTGGGAAACTGTGGTGGCATAGTGGTTAAGTGCTATGGTTGCTAACCAAAGGGTTGGCAGTTCGAATCTGCCAGGCGCTCCTTGGAAACTCTATGGGGCAGTTCTACTGTGTCCTGTAGGGTCGCTATGAGTCAGGATTGACTCGATGGCACTGGGTTTGGTTTCTTTTTTTTAAGAAGAACTGACCCCTTTGAATTGTGGTGTTGGTGAAAAATATTGAATATACCGTGGACTGCCAAAAGAAGGAACAAATCTGTCTTTGAAGAAGTACAACCAGAATGCTCCTTAGAAGCTAGGATGGCAAAACTACATCTCACATTCTTTGGACATATTGTCAGGAGAGATCAGTCCCTGGAGAAAGATATCATGCTTAGTAAAGTAGAGGGTCAGTGAAAAAGAGGAAAGACCCTCAAAGAGATGGGTTGACTAAGTGGCTGCACCAATGGGCTCAAGCATAACAATGATTGTGAGGATGGTGCAGGACTGGGCAGTGTTTTGCTGTGTTGTATATAGGGTTGCTATGAGTTGGAACTGACTCGATGGCACCTAACAATAACAACAACACGAGCACTGTGAAAAATTTCTGAGAAACTAAGGGTGCTGTGAACTAGGAAAGTTTGGGAACCTCTGTCCTAGAGCAAGAAGCTTGTAACTGAGACCACTGTTCACTATTTCGATTGCAAGGAAAGGGGGACAAGCCAGCAAGAAAGGACTCAGAAAGAATTGGTAGTGAGGTAAAAGGGAAAGCAGTGAAGTTTGGCATCACAGGAGCCATGAGAAGCTCGTCTGAATGCTGAGAGGTCAAGCAGGATGAGGACAATAGAATGACCGTTAGACTTCTTAACAGGGAGTCAGTGGTGGTCTTGATGAGAGCACTCTCTGTGGAGTGGTAGGGTTGAAAGCCAGCTTGGAATGCTAGGAGACAGGAAAGGGAGGAAACGTTTTACTGTGAAGGGGAACAGAGAAAAGTGGCAGGAGCTGGAGGGAGATGTGGAACTAAGAGTCTTTTAAAATCATTTTATAAAACATGCGTATAGTAATAACTCAGAAGAACCAAAGGGTTATATGAGAAAATGAAATCTTCCTCCCTCCCTTCCCTATCCAATAGCCCCCAGTTCTCTACCTCAAAGGCATCCACCAATACCAGTGTTCTCCTTGGGGTGTCCCACCAGCCCCTCCTTGGAAACCATACGGGGTAGTTCTACTCTGTCCTATGGGGTCGCTGTGAGTTAGAATTGACTCGAGGGCAATGGGTTTTTTGGTTTTTTTTAGAGAGAGTCCCTGGGTGGAGCAAACAGTTAAGAGCTATGCTACTAACTGAAAGTTGAGTGGTTCAAATCCATTCAGAGGCACCTCTCTTTCCGAAAGGTCACAGCCATGAAAATCCTACGAAGTGCAGTTCTACTCTGTAACACATGGGGTCACCCTGAGTTGGAATTTACTCCATGGCAACTGGTGCTGGTTTTATACTTCCAGAAATAGTTTATATATTACAAACATCTACAAATTGTTTCCTTGCATGATAGTATACTTTATGCAATCTTCTGCACCGTGCTTTTTTTTTTTTTTTTTTAAATCTTAGCAATAAATCTTGTAAATATTTCCCACATCATTGTAAAAACTCACTGTGATCAAGTCAATTCCAATTTATAGCAGCCCTGTAGGACAGAGTAGAACTACCCTGTAGGATCTCCAGGCTGTAAATCTTTAGGGAAGCAGATTGCCACATCTTTCTCCCACAGAGCGACTGGTGAGTTCAAACTGACCTTTTGGTTAGCAGCCAAGCTCTTTAACCACTGCACCACCAGGGCTCCTCCCACATCAGTATATATCAAGTTACTTTGTTCTTTTTAATGGAATAGTATTCCACTGTATGGCCATACCATGATTTATTTCTCTATCGATGGACGTTTAGTTTGTTTTGTCTTCTGCTTTTAGAAAAAGAGTCTGGAGTAAATGCTCTGTAGACTGGTCATTTTGCACATGTGAGACTATCTGTAGGACAAATTCCCAGAAGTGGAATTCCTAGATCAAACTATATATGCGTTTGTAATTTTGAAGGACAAATTGGGCTGTGATACAGTTCCAATAAAAGCTTCAGCCAACACCCCCACACTCACCCCAAGGGAACTCTGGAGCTGGAATGATCCTCCAGAGTTGTCACGAGTTGGGTGAGGGGGCCAGGCCTTTATACCGCACTGGTCAGTCATTGAATGTGGGCTGCTCCATGAAGGAGGTGTGACCTTGGGGGAGGCAGTTTTTTTTTTTAGCCTATCCCCCAAGAAGGATGACTGCTAGGGGCTGTCTTCTGGCAGCACTCTCTGTAGTAGGGAAACGAAGTCCTTCATTCCTGAAAAGGGATCTAAGACACATCCCAGTGTTCACCACAGTAGGTATTATTGTTCCATTTTACAGATAAGAAAACTGAGGTTCAGATGGGGACAAAGCCAGAATGTGAACCTAGATGTACCTTCAACGCCTGTGCTCTTTACCACCATCCTGCTTGACAGTTCTGCCTCAGTCTTTGTCTCTCCCTTTTGTATTTGGTGCATTCATGGCTTCCTGACTGGTTACCAGTGACTTCTAAGTTTCCAGGAGACCCTTGGCTCAGGATTGCTAGCCTGAACCAAATATATCCCAGGGTATCCCATCCTGCCTCGGGGAAGTCTGTCTCTTGTTTGGCTATCGCCCATCACTCCAGCTATTGCTTGGCTCTCCAGGGTCTGGTCCAGAATCCCATTTACTCAGTCTGCTGCTGTCTGGACTCATCAAGATACTAGTTGCTGTCAAGTCAATTCTGACTCATAGTGACCTTATAGGACAGAGTAGAACTGCCCCATAGGGTTTCCAAGGAGCAGCTGGTGGATTTGAACTGCTGACCTTTTGGTTAGCAGCCAACTTCTTAACCACTGTGCCATAATGAAAGCAGTGTTTAGGAGGATTATTCTCAGATGGTGCTGGGTGGATCAGAGAGGTTAGAAACCTAGGATTGGATTCCAGCAGAGCACCAAGAAAGTTGTAGCAAAAATTGCAAAATCAAACCAGTTACTGACAGATTGCCAGGCGTTTCTTCTGATGTGCCTCCTAGTGGGTGGGAACTGCCAATCTTTATAGTTAGCAGTGTGGTGTGTGACCATTTGTACCACCCAGGGCTCCAGTGAAAATTCAGGCTTGAGGTAATACGAGTTTGAAAAAGGCAAAGAAGGTGGGAATGGAACAGCAAACACGCTTGGAGTCCTCAAACACTATTTATTAATTTATTAAAAAAAATTTTTTTATTGTACTTTAGATGAAGGTTTGCTGAGCAAACTAGTTTCTCATTAAACAGTTAATACACATATTGTTTTGTGACATTGGTTGCGAACCCCATGACATGTCAACTCTCCCCTTCTCAACCTTGGATTCTGTATTACCAGCTTTACTCTTCCTTCCTGCCTCCTAGTCCTTGCCCCTGGGCTGGTGTGCCCCTTTAGTTTCTTTTTGTTTTATGGGCTTGTCTAATCTGTGGCTGAAAGGTGAACCTCAGGAGTGACTTCATTACTGAGCTATAAGGGTATCTGGGGGCCATACTCTCAGGGTTTCTTCAGTTTCTGTCAGACCAGTAAGTCTCGTCTTCGAGTTAGAATTTTGTTCTACATTTTTCTCCAGATCTGTCTGGGACCCTCTACTGTGATCCCTGTCAGATCAGTCAGAGGTGATAGCCGGGCACCGTATAGTTGTGCTGGACTGAGTCTGGTGGAGGCTGTGACAGTCGTGGTCCATTAGTCCTTTAGACTAATCTTTCCCTTGTGTCTTTGATTTTCTTCATTCTCCCTTGTTCCAGACAGGTTAGACCAGTGGAGTATCTTAGATGGCCACTCACAAGCTTTTAAGACCCCAGATGCTACTCACCAAAGTAGAATGTAGAACATTTTCTTTATAAACTGTGTTATGCCGGTTGAGCTAGATGTTCCCCCAGACTATGGTCCCCATTGCCCTCAGCCCAGTAATTCAGTCCCTCAGGGAGGGTTGGGGAGGGTGCTTCCGTGACCTTGCCTTGTACAAGTTGTGCTGGCTTCCCCAGTATTGTATACTGTGTTACTCTTCACCAAAGTTATCATTTATCAATTGTCTATTTAGTGTTTTTCCATTCCCACTCTTCCGCTCCCTCGTAACCATGAAAGATTGTTTCTTTTTGTGTGTAAACCTTACCATGAGTTTTTATAGTAGTAGTCTCATACAACATTTGTCCTTTTGTCAAATACAACTTAAACAAAACTCTGAGACCTGTCTTTTGCTTCTTAATGGCAGTCTGCTTCCTATCTGCTTCCTAAAGATTTCAGCCTAGGAAACCCTACGGGGCGGTTCTACTGTGTCCTGTAGGGTCCCTGTGAGTCAGAATCGACTAAAGTGCAAAGGGTTTGGTTTTGGGTTTAATGGTGCCCATAGGGCTTCATTTACTATGCAGATCTCCACTCAGCAGCCTGAAAGAACAAACCCTCAGCCTTTTGAAAGCTGACCTGACAAAGGCAGATGTCAAGTGCGCCCTGCAGGAGTTTGACAGTTTGCCCAATCAGTTGTTTTTAATTGAGGCTATGAATCTCTTAGGAAAGAGTTTGCTTGCCTGGCATGTTAAATCAGTTGGCCAATATGGTTTAGTCTGACCATCTTCTTGGAGTGGAATGGCCTTGGGAATTTTCAGATGAGTGAATATTAGTGTTCTGTTCTATAGCATTGTCACTCCCCTCCCCTGCCCTCTTCCAGAAAAGCCAGTGGAGGAAACCTTAATCCCTTGGCAGGAATTTTCTCTCAACTGTTCTGTGATCTGTACCTCCCATACAATATTGTTTTGAGTTTAACTTAGGTGCTGGCCTTACTAGCCAGGACAGGGGAATTCTTTTTGTGACAACAATTAAAATGTAATCCCCTACTCCAGGGGGCTGGAATCCTTTCCTTTGCATCCCCAAGGTGACCTGCTGCCTTTCCCTGTCTGCCTTTCCCTGACTTTCCAGAGCTGGTGCTGGGGTGAAGGGGATTCTGAGGTTGGTGTTGCAGAGAGAGATATTGGCATCGGGTACATGGGGTGGAATTCAGGCCCTACTGCATCCCACCTGACAAGTTCTCAGGTGAAGTTATATGGTTTCTCTGAGCCTCTGTAAAAGGAGGCTAGCAATGCCTAACCTGATTCCTCTCCCAAAGCAGAGGTTTCCTCTATGACAACATGCACTGGTTACTCTCAGGATGTCTCATCTGATCTATTCTCTGGTGTCTTCGCTCTGCTCTGTGCCCCGAGAGGCTGAGCCTACACACTGCATCACCCAGGCCTACCTGCCAGCCCACTTTGGTTGGGTACGGCCAATGGCGGGCACTGGTGAGAGACAGGAGGCCAGGAGGAGAGACGTTGGGTTCTTTCTTCTCATCTTCCTCACTTCCTTGGCACCATGTTCTGGAGGGGCGTCATCTCTCCAAGGCTATAGCCCCTTCCAGATAGCCCCTCCTGCAAAGCTCAGATCCTCCTGGGATCCCTTACAGTATGTCTTCCCCTCTTCCCATCAGTCCCGGGTGTGGTAATTGCTTCCTGGTGTTGCCAATGTAATCTCTGAATGCCTCAATGTCCTTTCTCGATTCTCTTACCTTTGCTCACATCTCTCAGATCCCATAAAGACTCTTTTTTTTTTTTATTAACTTTTATTGAGCTTCAAGTGAACGTTTACAAATCAAGTCAGACTGTCACATATAAGTTTCTATACATCTTACTCCGTACTCCAACTTGCTCTCCCCCTAATGAGTCAACCCTTCCAGTCTCTCCTTTCGTGACAATTTTGCCAGCTTCCCTATCTCTCTATCCTCCCATCCCCCCTCCAGACAGGAGATGCCAACACAGTCTCAATTGTCCACCTGATATAATTAGCTCACTCTTTATCAGCGTCTCTCTCCTACCCACTGTCCAGTCCCTTTCATGTCTAATGAGTTGTCTTCAGGAATGGTTCCTGTCCTGGGCCAACAGAAGGTTTGGGGACCATGACCGCCGGGATTCCTCTAGTCTCAGTCAGACCATTAAGTCTGGTCTTTTTATGAGAATTTGGGGTCTGCATCCCACTGATTTCCTGCTCCCTCAGGGGTTCTCTGTTGTGCTCCCTGTCAGGGCAGTCATCGGTTGTGGCCGGGCACCAACTAGTTTTTCTGGACTCAGGATGATGTAGGTCTCTGATTCATGTGGCCCTTTCTGTCTCTTGGGCTCTTAGTTATCGTGTGTCCTTGGTGCTCTTCATTATCCTTTGATCCAGGTGGGTTGAGACCAATTGATGCATCTTAGATGGCCGCTTGTTAGCGTTTAAGACCCCAGACGCCACATTTCAAAGTGGGATGCAGAATGTTTTCATAATAGAATTATTTTGCCAATTGACTTAGAAGTCCCCTTAAACCATGGTCCCCAAACCCCCGCCCTTGCTCCACTGACCTTTGAAGCATTCAGTTTATCCCGGAAACTTCTTTGCTTTTGGTCCAGTCCAGTTGAGCTGACATTCCATGTATTGAGTGTTGTCCTTCCCTTCACCTAAAGTAGTTCTTATCTACTAATTAATCTGTAAAAAACCCTCTCCCACCCTCCCTCCCTCCCCCCCTCGTAACCACAAAAGTATGTGTTCTTCTCAGTTTATACTATTTCTCAAGATCTTATAATGGTGGTCTTATACAATATTTGTCCTTTTGCCTCTGACTAATTTCGCTCAGCATAATGCCTTCCAGGTTCCTCCATGTTATGAAATGTTTCATAGATTCATCACTGTTCTTTATCGATGCGTAGTATTCCACTGTGTGAATATACCACAATTTATTTACCCATTCATCCGTTGATGGACACCTTGGTTGCTTCCAGCTTTTTGCTATTGTAAACAGAGCTGCAATAAACATGGGTGTGCATATATCTGTTTGTGTGAAGGCTCTTATTTCTCTAGGGTATATTCTGAGGAGTGGGATTTCTGGGTTGTATGGTAGTTCTATTTCTAACTGTTTAAGATAACGCCAGCTAGATTTCCAAAGTGGTTGTACCATTTTACATTCCCACCAGCAGTGTATAAGAGTTCCAATCTCTCCGCAGCCTCTCCAACATTTATTATTTTGTGTTTTTTGGATTAATGCCAGCCTTTTTTTTGTTGGAGTGAGATGGAATCTCCTCCTAGTTTTAACTTGCATTTCTCGAATGGCTAATGATCGAGAGCATTTTCTCATGTATCTGTTGGCTGCCTGAATATCTTCTTTAGTGAAGTGTGTGTTCATATCCTTTGCCCACTTCTTGATTGGGTTGTTTGTCTTTTTGTGGTTGAGTTTTGACAGAATCATATAGATTTTAGAGATCAGGCGCTGGTCGGAGATGTCATAGCTGAAAATTCTTTCCCAGTCTGTAGGTGGTCTTTTTACTCTTTTGGTGAAGTCTTTAGATGAGCATAGGTGTTTGATTTTTAGGAGCTCCCAGTTATTTGGTTTCTCTTTGTCATTTTTGGTAATGTTTTGTATTCTGTTTATGCCTTGTATTAGGGCTCCTAGGGTTGTCCCTATTTTTTCTTCCATGATCTTTATTGTTTTAGTCTTTATGTTTAGGTCTTTGATCCTCTTGGAGTTAGTTTTTGTGCATGGTATGAGGTATGGGTCCTGTTTCATTTTTTTGCAGATGGATATCGTTATGCCAGCACCATTTGTTCAAAAGACTATCTTTTCCCCAATTAACTGACACTGTGCCTTTGTCAAATATCAGCTGCTTGTATGTGGATGGATTTATATCTGGGTTCTCAATTCTGTTCCACTGGTCTATGTGTCTGTTGTTGTACCAGTACCAGGCTGTTTTGACTACTGGGGCTGTATAATAGGTTCTGAAATCAGGTAGAGTGAGGCCTCCCACTTTCTTCTTCTTTTTCAGTAATGCTTTGCTTATCCGGGGTTTCTTTCCCTTCCATATGAAGTTGGCGATTTGTTTCTCTATCACCTTAAAAAATGACATTGGAATTTGGATCGGAAGTGCATTGTATGTATAGATGGCTTTTGGTAGAATAGACATTGTTACTATGTTAAGTCTTCCTATTCATGAGCAAGGTATGTTTTTCCACTTAAGTATGTCCTTTTTAATTTCTTGTAGTAGAGCTTTGTAGTTTTCTTTGTATAGGTCTTTTACAACCATGGTAAGATTTATTCCTAAGTATTTTATCTTCTTGGGGGCTACTGTGAGTGGTATTGATTTGGTTATTTCCTCTTCGATGTTCTTTTTCTTGATGTAGAGGAATCTTAGTGATTTTTGTATGTTTATCTTATAACCTGAGACTCTGCCAAACTCTTCTATTAGTTTCAGTAGTTTTCTGGAGGATTCCTTGGGGTTTTCTGTGTATATGATCATGTCATCTGCAAATAGAGATAATTTTACTTCCTTTTTGCCAATCCGGATGCCCTTTATTTCTTTGTCTAGCCTAATTGCTCTGGCTAGGACCTCTAGCACAATGTTGAATAAGAGTGGTGATAAAGGGCATCCTTGTCTGGTTCCCATTCTCAAGGGAAATGCTTTCAGGTTCTCTCCATTTAGAGTGATATTGGCTGTTGGCTTTGCATAGATGCCCTTTATTATGTTGAGGAATTTTCCTTCAATTCCTATTTTGGTAAGAGTTTTTATCATAAATGGGTGTTGGACTTTGTCAAATGCCTTTTCTGCATCAATTGATAAGATCATGTGGTTTTTGTCTTTTGTTTTATTTACCCATAAAGACTCTTTAGGTGAGCCATCTACCTGGAATTCTGCGGCCTGCCTACACCAGAACAGAACTTTGCTGTTGTCAACTGCCATTGAGTCGGTCTGACCATGGCAACCCCATGCACAACCCATTGCTGTCGAGTCATTTCCAACTCATAGTGACCCTATGGGACAGAACTGAACTGCCCCATAGAGTTTCCAAAGAGTGCCTGGTGGATTTGAACTGCCGACCTTTCGGTTAGCAGCTGAACTCTTAACCACTACACCACCACTACTGCCCCCACAATCAGAAGGTTATTCACCCTCTATCTGAACACTTCCACAGCTCTTGTGGCTCAGTGGTTGAGAGCTACAGTGAGCTACAGCTGCTAACCAAAAGGTCAGCAGTCCGAGTCTACCAGTCATTCCTTGGAAACCCTATGGGGCAGTTCTACACTGTCCTATAGGGTCACAATGAGTCGGAATTGACTTGATGGCAACGGGTTTAGGGACCAGAGCTCAGTATTTATCTTTTTCACTCTTATTTTTGAAATAATGATGTACTTAGCTTTACTTAGAAGGAAACAGTAATCAGAGAGTAACCATTACTATTTGACATATTTACATAATTTTAAATTCTCTACTGTAAAGATGTGGTTTCTGTTGCTGTCACGGGATCACTCTGCTTAGGGCAGGCCGCCTGCTCAATGGTCTGCATTAGCAGCCTCTACTGTGGGCTTTGCCTTGTGCTAGTCCTCACCATCCTCTTCAGATTCTTCTGAAAGGGGCAGTCATGGGGGCAATAATTAAACAAATGTGTATGGCTGTGTTCTGATAAAGCTTTGTTTATAAAAACAGGAGGCTGGCTGGATTTGGCCTTTGGATGTAGTTTGTCAAACCTTAGACCAGAGCATAATCTGCCTGGTATTACTGCGGTTGATTGTCCATCAAATGTTTACTTAATGTTTTATTACCACCAATTAATAATATTTGCCAGGATAAAAAATTTCACTAGGTTTAGTTATTGAGACAATTGCAAATCAAGATCACAGTGAGATAACACTAGGATGGCTACAATGGTAATAAGAATTAAAAAAGAAAATAACAAGTGTTGGCAAGAATGTAAAGAAGTTGGAACCCATATATTTTGCTGGTGGTAGCACCATTTTCTCCCTACCCTCTTTATCCAAAAGGCAGTAATCAGTCCTAGTTTTGTTTGTTCCCTAACCTCTGTCTATGCCTCTATAAAGGCATGGAAACTTTCATCAACATTTCTTCATTTGAACCATCTAGGAGGAAGTCCCTTACCTTCTGGGACTCTGAATGATGGATAGAGCCAGGAGTAACCACTATGCCCTACCAATCAATTGCTGTTCAGGGCCATGGCCATTGTCTTGTACGTACAGTCACTCACTTTTCCATTCTTCCTTATAACATACTGGTTCCATATGCCTACGGCTATAAAAAAAAATACCAACATTTTTTTAAAAGTTTGGTTTCTTCAACATACCCAGTGACAAATGCTCTTCTACAAACCTGAAGACTATGAGGTTGGGATCAACATGATGCCTGTGTAGAGTCAGCAACATAGTAAGATACAATCTGTGTCTGGATATCTGCCTTCAGTGCCCAGTGTTCCACCACTCACCAGCTATGTCACAGTTTCCTCCTTCCATCTTTCGTCTTTTAAAATGCAACTCTTCCAGGAGAGAATAGTAATATTTACTGGAATGCTTACTTTATGGAATGTGCTTTCACATTCATTACGAAAAATAATTGTCATGGCCCAATTTTCTTGTAACCCAGTAAATGGCAGAGCAGGAGAAGGACTGGAACCCAGGCCTCTTGGCATGAATCCTTTGCGTTCTTGGGGGAAAAGAATACATTAAATTCCTCACTTCTAGTGCCAATGAATATTTCAGGTAACTGGAAAGCAATTTTGGAGCCCTGGGGGAAGACAGAAATCCTGGTGGCACAGTGGTTAAGAGCTATGGCTGCTAACTAAAAGATTGGCAGTTTGAATCCATCAGCCACTCCTTCAAACCCTATGGGGCAGTTCTACACTATGCTATAAGGTTGCTATGGTTTTGGTTTGAGGAGGAAGATGGGAAGAATTTATGACAGAGGGGAAGAGATGAGAATGGAACCAATATTTAAGGAGCATCTATTTATATATTGAGTGCTATGCACACTTTGTCCATCACACTTATTTCCCACAAAAACTTTTGAGGAAGATTTTACTACCTGTGTTTCACAGAGGATAGAATCAAGGCTCAGGGAAGGTAAGTAACTTGCTCTGGATCTGATAGCTAAAAAAAGGTGGCGAATGCATGACTCCAACGTTTGCTCTTTTTCCATTACTTCTTCCTACCATGGTGGCCACCACCCAGCTATCAGTTTGTCATATTGTGGTGGCTTGTGTGTTGCTATGATGCTGGAAGCTATGCTACAGGTATTTCAAATACCAGCAGGGTCATCCATGTCGGCAGGTTTCAGTGGAGCTTCTAGACTAAGACCAGACCAGGAAAAAAGGCCTGGCGATCTAGTTCCAAATATTAGCCAATGATAAACCTTGTTGATCACAACAGAATATTGTCCGATATAGTGCTAGAAGATGAGCCCTTTTAGTTGGAAGGCACTACACAATAGCCTTAACGATGGACTCAAATATACCAACCATCATGAAGATGGTACAGGATCAGGCAGCAGCATTTCTTTCTGTTATACATAAAGTTGGGGCCAACAGGACGGCAACTAACAACAACAAATTATCGTGGGTGAGGATTCCAGAAAGGATAAATTGGAAATATGGGGAAATTTGCCTTTGATTTCACAATTTTGCCAAAGGCTAGCCTGGAAAGAAACCTTAATTTTGCTCACAAAAAATTCTTTTGAAAGGTCTGGAGCGGCTGAGCGACACCATGGGCCACTAGGTGGCACCAGTTCAGCGTCAGGTGAGGCTTTTTTGCATAATCACTGTGGACAAGTAACGTTGACTTGTATGACTCTGATCTAATGAACTATGTATTTTCTTGAAACTGGGCTAACTTTGAATGGTGAAGTTGTTGGGGGGGAGACTGAAAATGATGAAATGTGGCAGTGGAAGGTGGGGGTGGGGGGCAGGGAACAAAAGAGTACCCAACCCATAATACCAATCCAAGGAAAACTGTCATTCGAAGGACCCCAGAGCATCAGAGCTGGAAGGGTCTGAAGAGGTCTTCTAGTCCAACCCTCCATTATGCAAGACACTGGAGGGGACTCCCCACTGGGGGAGACTGCTGGGCAGGACTTATGATCTTTTCAGAAGCAGAGACTGTACCTCTTATAGGGTGTTTAGTAAAAGATACTAAGAGTGACCTCACATGTCAGTTTGTCATACTGTGGGGGCTTGCGTGTTGCTGTGGTACTGGAAGTTATGCCACAGGTATACAAATACCAGCAGGGTCACCCATGGTGGATAGGTTTCAGCTGAGCTTCCAGACTAGGAAGAAAGACCTGGCTGTCTACTTCTGAAAAGAATTAGCCAATGAAAACCTTATGAATAGCAGCAGAACACTGTTCGATATAGTGCCGGGAGATTATTATTCAAATTTATGCACCAACCACTAAGGCCAAAGATGAAGAAATAGAAGATTTTACCAACTTCTACACTCTGAAATTGATCGAACATGCAATCAGGATGCATTGATAATTACTGGTGATTGGAATGCGAAAGTTGGAAACAAAAAAGAAAGACCAGGAGTTGGAAAATATGGCCTTGGTGATAGAAACAATGCCGGAGATGGAATGATAGAATTTTGCAAGACCAACAACTTCTTCATTGTAAATACCTTTTTCACCAACATAAACGGCAACTATACATATGGACCTTACCAGATGGAATACACAGGAATCAAATCAACTACATCTGTGCAAAGAGAAGTTGGAAAAGCTCAATATCATCAGTCAGAACAAGGCCAGGGGCCAACTGCAGATCAGACCATCAATTACTCGTATGCACGTTCAAGTTGAAACTGAAGAAAGTTAGAACAAGCCAACGAGAACCAAAGTATGACCTTGAGTGTATCCCATCTGAATTTAGAGACCATCTCAGGAATAGATTTGATGCATTGAACACTAATGACCGAAGACTAGACAAGTTGTGGAATGACATCAAGGACATCATACACGAAGAAAGCAAGAGGCCGTTAAAAAGACAGGAGAGAAAGAAAAGACCAAAATGGATGTCAGAAGAAACTCTGAAACTTGCTCCTGAATGTCAAATAGCTAAAGTAAAAGGAAAAAAATGATGACATAAAAGGTCTCAACAGAAGATTTCAAAGGGTGGCTTGAGAAGACAAAAATAAAGTATTATGATGACATGTGCAAAGACCAGGAGATAGAAAACCAAAAGGGAAGAACACACTTGGCATTTCTCAAGTCGAAAGAGCTGAAGAAAAAATTCAAGCCTTGAGTTGCAATACTAAAGGATTCTATGGGGAAAATATAAACAACACAGGAAACACCAAAAGAAGATGGAAAGAAACGAGAATGAAGGGGTACACCAGCTCAGGCACAAGGACTAGAAGGCAGGGGGGAACAGGAAAGCTGGGAATAGGGAACCCAAGGTTGAGAAGGGAGAGTGTTGACATGTCAAGGTGTTCTTAACTAATGTCATAAAACAATATGTGTACTAACTGTTTAATGAGAAACTAGTTTGTTCTGTAAACCTTCAATAAAGTACAATAAAAAATTAAAAAAAAAAAGATGGAAAGAATACACAGAGTCACTATACCAGAAAGAACTGGTTGATGTTCAGCCATTTCCGAAGGCCATGGTACTGAAGGAAGAAGTCCAAGCTGCACTGAAGGCATTGGTGAAAAGAAAGGCTCTGGGGATTGATGGAGTATCAATCGAGATGTTTCAACAAATGGATGCAGTACTGGAAGTGATCACGCATCTATACAAAGAAATTTGGAAGACAGCTACCTGGCCAACTGACTGGAAGAGAACCATATTTATGCCTATTCCCAAGAAAGGTGATCCAACTGAATGGTGAAATTATCAAACAACATAATTAGTATCGCATGCGAGCAAAATTTTGCTGAAGATCATTCAAAAGTGGCTGTAGCAGTATATGGACAAGGAACTGCCAGAAATTCAAGTCGAATTCAGAAGAGAATACCAGAAAGATGTTTACCTGTGTTTTATTGACTATGCAAAGACATTTGACTGTGTAGATCATAACAAATTATGGATAACATTATGGAGAACGGAAATTCAGGGACACTTAATTGTGCTCATGAGGAATCTGTACATAGACCAACAGGGAGTTGTTCGAACAGAACAATGGGGTACCGCATGGTTTAAAGCCAGGAAAAGTGTGGTCAGGGTTACATCCTTTCACCATACCTATTCAATCTGTATGCTGAGCAAATAATTCGAGAAGCTGGACTGTATGAAGAAGAACAGGGCATCGGGATTGGAGGAAGACTCACTAACAAACTGTGTTATGCAGATGACACAACCTTCTTTGCTGAAAGTGAAGATGACTTGAAACACTTACTGATGAAGACCAAAGACCACAGCCTTCAATATGGATTACACCTCAACATAAAGAAAACAAAAATTCTCACAACTGAACCAATAAGTGACATCATGATAAATGGAGAAAAGACTGAAGTTGTCAAGGATTTCATTTTACTTGGGTCCACAATCAACACCCATGGAAGCAGCAGTCAAGAAATCAGAAGACACATTGCATTGGGCAAACCTGCTACAAAAGACCTCTTTAAAGTGCTGAAAAGCAAAGATGTCACCTTGAGGACTAAGGTGAGTCTGGCCCAAGCCATGGTGTTTTCAAACACCTCATATGCATGCGAAAGCTGAGCAGTGAATAAGGAAGATCGAAGAAGAATTGATGCCTTTGAATTGTGGTGTTGGAGAAGAATACTGAATATACCATGGACTGCCAAAGGAACGAATGAATCTGTCTTGGCAGAGGTACAACCAGAATGCTCCTTAGAAGCAAGGATGGCGAGACTATGTCTCAAATATTTCCGACACGTTATCAGGAGGGTTCGCTCCCTGGAGAAGGACATCATGTTTGGTAAAATAGAGGGTCAGCAAAAAAGAGGAAGACCCTCAGCGAGATGGATTGACACAGTGGCTACAAAAATGGGCTCAAGCATAGCAACAATTGTGAGGATGGCAAAGGACCGGACAGCATTTCGTTCTGTTGTACATAGGATTGCTATGAGTTGGAACTGACTCGAGATGGCACCTAACAATAACTAAGAGTGGGGGGCCCTAGTGGCACAGTGGTTAAGAGTTCAGTTGCTAACCAAAAGATTGGCAGTTTGAATCCACCAGCAGCTCCTTTGAAACCCTACAGAACATTTCTACTCTGCCCTACAGGATCACTATGAGTTGAAATTGACTCGACGGCAATGATTTTACTACGAGTGGACATTTCAGAACCCAGGAACCAGGCAGAGGAGGAGTTCTGAAGGAAGTTGAACTTTACTATGCTTGTAAATCTTTCTAGATCTGAAGACCCTATGAAGAAGCCCTCACATGCTCCCCCTTTTCCCTGGGACAGCCTGCCTTGGGAGTAAAGGTCAAGATGATGGCAGCAGTTGTTCCTACATGGAAATGCCCTCTGAAGCCTTCAGAGAAACTTTTCTTCGAGTTTTATTATCCTGACTGCACAGATAAGGAGGCTGACTGAGCCAGGTAGAGAAAGCAGAGGCCACTGTCTGGTATCTCTTTGCAGGTCATGCGAAACTCTTTGCTGCTCACATCAGTCGGAGTTGCAACACTTCCCAGTTGTAGTGCATCCGAGGCCCCAGACCAATGAGCAGACGTGAACACCTCGCCCCACTCTTGTCCCTAGAACAAATTCCTTGTCTCACTGATAATTCTTTTGTGTTTAGCTAAAATCCTGGCAAACTTTATCATTCTGCCGCAATGTGCATAACTTTGCATAGATAATAAGCTCCTTTTATTTATTTTGCTGAATAGAATTACACTTACTTTCTCTATAAGCTTTGGACATAAAGTCAGATAGGCCCAAGTGCAGGCTTTTATATCATCAAGTTGATTGTGCTAAATGGACTGAGAGTTGGATACCTCTATGGGGCAAGGGCCTATAGGTCAAAGCTTTTTCCTTGAATCCTGGTTCAGCTGATGCATGGTTAATGCTTTGCTTGTCTACACTCTTTCACACAGCAATGTAATTTGATGAAAACAAGGAGTGTGTGTGTGGGAGTGTGTGTGTGTGTGTGCCTGTGTGCAAGTATGTATGTGTCCTATAGGAATTGGGAGTGGGCCCCAACTCTCTCAGTTTTTTTCCCACTGTAACAGTTAGCTTGGTCTTCTCACTCTCTCCCTTGTGCCTCTGGACCTTCGTGTCTGCTGATGTTTTTGCCTGGAAAGAAAAACAGTCCAGTTGCCATTGAGTCAATTCTGACTCATGGTGACCCCACGTGCATCAAAGTAGAACTGCGCTGCATTGGGTTTTGTTTTATTTTATTTATTTTGTTGTTGTTGTTGAGAGTAGACACAGGAAAACATACACCAAATTTAACAGTTTTTCTACGTGTACAATTCAGTGTCGTTGGTTACATTCTTTGAGTTCTGCAATCATTCTCACCCTCCTTGCCTGAGTTGATCCTCCTCCATTAACATAAACTCACTGCCCCTTAAGTTTCCCAACTAATCTTTTGTGTTGCTGTTGTCAGTTTGATCCCATATAGATAGATCTTGAAAGAACACAATGTTCAAGGCAGACATTCTAGCTGAGCTGAACTATATTGTTTGGTTTTAAGAAGACTTCAGGGAATATTTTTGGTTTAAGGTTTAAAGATTATCTCAGGACAATAGTTTCAGGGACTCAACTAGCCCCTATAGGTCCAGAAAGTCTGGAGTCCATGAGAATCTGAAATTCTGTTCTTGCATAGGGTTTTTTTTTTTTTTTTTAATAATTTTTATTGTGCTTTAAGTGAAAGTTTACAAATCAAGTCAGTCTCTCACATATAAACTTATATACACCTTACAACATACTCCCATTTACTCTCTCCCTAATGAGTCAGCCCACTCCCTCCTTCCAGTCTCTCCTTTCGTGACCCTTTTGCCAGTTTCTAATCCTGTCTACCCTCCCATCTCCCCTCCAGACAGGAAATGCCAACACAGTCTCAAGTGTCCACCTGATACAAGTAGCTCATCCTTCATCAGCATCTCTCTCCTACCCATTGTCCAGTCCCTTCCATGTCTGATGAATTGTCTTTGGGAATGGTTCCTGTCCTGGGCCAACAGAAGGTTTGGAGACCGTGACCACCGGGATTCTTCTAGTCTCAGTCAGACCATTAAGTCTGGTCTTTTTATGAGAATTTGGGGTCTGCATCCCACTGATCTCCTGCTCCCTCAGGGGTTCTCTGTTGTGCTCCCTGTCAGGGCAGTCATCGATTGTGGCCGGGCACCATCTAGTTCTTCTGGTCTCAGGATGATGTAGGTCTCTGATTCATGTGGCCCTTTCTATCTCTTGGGCTCATAGTTATCATGTGACCTTGGTGCTCTTCATTCTCCTTTGATCCAGGTGGGTTGAGACCAATTGATGCATCTTAGATGGCCACTTGTTAGCGTTTAAGAACCCAGACGCCACACTTCAAAGTGGGATGCAGAATGTTTTCATAATAGAATTTATTTTGCCAATTGACTTAGAAGTCCCCTTAAGCCATAGTCCCCAAACCCCCGCCCTTGCTCCGCTGACCTTTGAAGCATTCAGTTTATCCCAGAAACTTCTTTGCTTTTGGTCCAGTCCAGTTGAGCTGACCTTCCCTGTATTGAGTATTGTCCTTCCCTTCACCTAAAGGATTTCTTATCTACTAACTAATCAATAAATAACCCTCTCCCACCCTCCCTCCCTCCCCCCTCTCATAACCACAAAAGAATGTGTTCTTCTCAGTTTATACTATTTCTCAAGATCTTATAATAGTGGTCTTATACAATATTTGTCTTTTGCCTCTGACTAATTTCACTCAGCATAATGCCTTCCAGGTTCCTCCACGTTATGAAATGTTTCACAGATTCCTCACTGTTTCTTTATCGATGCGTAGTATTCCATTGTATGAATATACCATAATTTATTTACCCATTCATCCATTGATGGACATCTTGGTTGCTTCCAGTTTTTTGCTATTGTAAACAGTGCTGCAATAAACATGGGTGCACATATATCTGTTTGTGTAAAGGCTCTTATTTCTCTAGGGTGTATTCTGAGGAGTAGGATTTCTGGGTTGTATGGTAGTTCTATTTCTAACTTTTTAAGAAAACACCAGCTAGATTTCCAAAGTGGTTGTACCATTTTACATTCCCACCAGCAGTGTATAAGAGTTCCAATCTCTCCACAGCCTCTTCAACATTTATTATTTTGTGTTTTTTGGATTAATGCCAGCCTTTTTTTTGTTGGAGTGAGATGGAATCTCCTCCTGGTTTTAATTTGCATTTCTTGAATGGCTAATGATCGAGAGCATTTTCTCATGTATCTGTCAGCTGCCTGAATATCTTCTTTAGTGAAGTGTGTGTTCATATCCTTTGCCCAATTTTTGATTGGGTTGTTTGTCTTTTTGTGGTTGAGTTTTAACAGAATCATATAGATTTTAGAGATCAGGCGCTGGTTGGAGATGTCATAGCTGAAAAATTTTTCCCAATCTGTAGGTGGTCTTTTTACTCTTCCGGTGAAGTCTTTAGATGAGCATAGGTGTTTGATTTTTAGGAGCTCCCAGTTATCGGGTTTCTCTTCGTCATTTTTGGTGATGTTTTGTATTCTGTTTATGCCTTGTATTAGGGCTCCTAACGTTGTCCCTATTTTTTCTTCCATGATCTTTATCGTTTTAGTCTTTATGTTTAGGTCTTTGATCCACTTGGAGTTAGTTTTTTTTGCATAGGGTTTTTAATGGCTGATTTTTTATAAGTAGTTTGCTGGGCCTTTCTTCTGAGGTGCTCCTGGGTGGACTCAAACCTCCAGCCTTTCTGTTAGCGGCCCAGCGCCTTAACCATTTGCACCATCCAGGGACTCTGCCTGGAAAGCCTTGCACATCTCTCTCATTTAATGAACAGAGCACCAATGAAGGAGTCAGGCAGCCTGGCTCCCGCCCTGATTCTGGCATCAGCATACTGGGTAATGTTGGTCAGAGCACCTGGACTTTGAACTTCCATTCCTTATGTGTAGTAAGAAATATTTGTGGTTCAAACTGAACCCACCTGTACATGGGGGAGAACTGCCTGAACTACCCAACCTGATGGGTAGCTGCAGGGATGAAATGATATGACAGAATTAAAGCAGGATTCTTTTTTGACACCCATCGTAAAAGCCCAGGCCTACTCAAGTTCACAGTGACTGTTCTCCTCTGATTTGTGGCTTCTCTGGCCTTATATTGCTTTGCTTATTTATGATCTATTTTTATGTTGTGTTTTACCCATTCTTCTTGCCCATAAGCTCCTTTTCTGCTCCTTTGTATCCTCTTGATGCCTACTGGGATTCCTTAATCATAATTGGGTTCAGTACGTCTTTGTGGATTGATTGCTTAATTGAAGTTGGGATACATGGAAGAAGGCTTATTTTGAAAGGCCTCCCAATGCAAGGGCCTTAGGCTTGAGATCATTTTATGCTTTCTCTCATGGTGGAATGAAGAATGAATAACAGTCTGAATGAATAATTCAATGTGTCATGATTTGGGAAGGGAGAAAAAAAGAGGTACCTATACATGTCATTTTCAGTCATCTTGACTTGAATTGCCTGGTCTTATTCAATCAAACAATGAAAGCTGGGGAAAATAGCCAAACTTCTTATTTGCTTCATTGAGACAAAGTAACTGGCTGATAGAATTTGCTGGCCCCGAAAGCCATAGGCAGTAACTGAACTGAGGCAAATAGGATCAAACCCGGGAAGGAAATAGCAACATAACAACATCTTTATTTTTGCCTTATTGGTGTAACCTTGTTCACAAAGACATGGGGGAGAAAGGACTTGGAAAGTGGGAGAGGAGAAAGAAAAGAAAGTCAGATTGTGAGTGTTATGGATTGAATTGTGCCTCCCAAAATACGTGTTGTAAATCCTAACCTCTGTGCCTGTGGTTATAATCCCATTTGGGAATGGGTTGTCTTTGTTATGTTAATGAAGCAGGATTAGTGTAGGGTGTATCTTGAGTCAATCTCTTTTGAGATACAAAAAGAGATTAAACAACTAACTGAGGAGAGAGATGGGGTAAAATACTTGCCAAGACTTATGGAGCTCTCTAAGGAACCAGGAAGCAGAACCTGAAGAGACAAGGACCTTCCTCCAGAGCTGACAGAGAGAGAAACTCTTCCCCTCAAGCTGGTGCTCTGAATTTGGACTTTTAGCTCCTAAACTGTGAGAAAATAAATTTCTGTTTGTTAAAGTCATCCACTTGTGGTATTTCTGTACATAATTAAGAAGGAAGCCTGGTGGCACAGTGGTTAAAGCACTGGGCTGCTAACCTAAAGGTCAGTGGTTCAAACCCACCAGGCATTCCACAGGAGAAAGATGTGGGCAGTCTGCTTCTGTAAAGATTTACAGCCTTGGAAGCCCTATGAGGGCAGTTCTACTGTGTCCTATAGGGTTGCTAGGAATTGGAATCGACTTGACAGAAATGGGTTTTATCTTGGTTTAGTCTTGCCTTCCTCCTAGCTCTTCCCATAGGTTGAGGTCAGTGTCCATCCTCCACCAGAGTGGTTCTCAGACCCTGCCCTTTCCCTCCACAGACAAGAAAGGGACCCTTCGCTTCTGCCTTTGTGCAAGGTTGGGCTCAAAGCTTCCTTCAGACCCTGTGTTATGGATTGAATTCTACCCACCCCCCAATATATGTTGAAGTCCTAACCCCTGTACCTATGAATATGACCCTGTTTGGGAATAGGTTTTTTTTTTTTTAATTATGTTAATGAGGTCATATCAGAGTAGAGTGGATCCTAAAGCTAATCCCTTCTGAGTGGTGTCTTATAAAATGAGCAGAATAGACACAGTGATACACACACATGGGGGAAGATGGACACTATGTGACGATGGAGCCAGATACACTGACAAGCCCGGGAACACCAAGGACAGCCGGCAATCACCAGAAACTAGGAGAGAGGTCCACTGAATCAACATGGTCAAGATCCCAATTTGGATTTTTTGCCTCCAGGACTGTTAGAAAATAATTTTTTGTTCTTTAAAGCCACCCTCTTGTGGTATTTGTGTTATGGCAGCACTAGGTGATTAAGACACCCTGGGAAGTTGGTTCCATGACAGAGCTGACTTTGTGGGGAAGTGAAGACAGATGACCTCCCTCCCATCTTTTTAACTTAACTAATTAATATTTTTAACTAGCAATACTGGCTTATGTATGGTAAACCATTCAAAAGTTCTAGAAAAGTGTATAGTGGAAAGTGAGTCTCCCTCTCACTTCTGATTTATTTCTTTGGAATTCTTTGAGAGATATTATATAAATATATAAGCATATTACCTTTACAAATATAAACAGTAACATACTGCACACATTTCACAGCTTTTCTATACCTTGTTTTTTTTTTTTTCACTTAATAAGAAAAATTAGATTTTTTTTTTTTTAAACATCAGCCCACATAAATCTACCACATTCCTTTGAATGGCTATGGAGCGTGCCACAGAACATTTAAATAGTCTTCTATTGTTGTGTGCCATCGAGTTGATTCTGACTCATAGAGACCCTATAGGCAGAGTAGAAATGCCCTATAGGGTCTCCTAGGCTGTAATCTTTACGGGAGCAGATCACCAGGTCTTTTCTCCCATGGAGCCACTGGTGGTTTGAACTGCCAACCCTTCAGGTAGCAGCCAAGAACTTAACCATTGTGCCACCAGGGCTCCTAAAACAATCTCCTGATAATGCACATGTAAGCTGTTTCCAACCTTGCAAACCACTTTGCATCAAATGTTCCCTCCCATGTGTCCTTGAAGCAGCCCTTTTCTTACTTACACCTGTGATTATCCAGAAAGCATCGTGCAGAGGAGCTCAGTAGATTTTTTCTGACATATCTCCATCTCTCCAGGTCGTCCCTTACCTCACTTGCCCTTTCTGTGCAAAGTTCCTGCCTCTCCTGCAGGCTACAGTCCTCCCACCAGTAAGAATTTAATCTCCCCCTGGTATCCTGAGACTCTGTATTAAACTGTGTGTGCCTGCATGTCTTTATCCCACCCCAAATGCAGCCAGGCTTGCTCATTGTTGAAGAGAGCCCGTATATTCTTCTAAACTTTTTTCAGAAGCAGCAGCAGCAGCATTCAGATTCAAATTTCTCCTGGCACTCGGCTGCAGTCAAAGTGACCAAAGAGAATAAATTGTCGCCAGGCAGGCCACACAATCCTCTTGCCTGGTGGAAGGCTTTGTTGGCTGCAAATCCTGTTACCAGGCAGCCAGACATCCTCATTGCTCCATGGCAGGTCCTGTGGGAGGTCATGGTGGACAGTAAGTTCTGGCCACCTCCAGGCCTTGGAGATAAGTTCTGGCACCCAAATGCCTGGGCAGTGTGATAAAGGGAGGAAGGGAGGAAGGGGAGGAAGGGGTAGTAGATCATGCAGCGCAACCCTGCTTTTAAAAATTGTATCCTAATCAACTAACTCGACCTCATAGACTTATACAGAACACTCCACCCAACTGCTGCAAAGTATACTTTTTTTTTCTAACGCACATGGAACATCCTCTAGAATAGACCACATATTAGGTCATAAAACAAACGTTTGCAGAATCCAAAACATCGAAATATTACAAAGCATCTTCTCAGACCACAAGGCCATAAAAGTGGAAATCAATAACAGAAAAATTAGGGAAAAGAAATCAAATACTTGGAAACTGAACAATACCCTGCTGAAGAAAGACTGGGTTATAGAAGACATTAAGGAGGGAATAAAGAAATTCATAGACTGCAATGAGAATGAAAACACTTCCTATCAAAACCTCTGGGACACAGCAAAAGCAGTGCTCAGAGGTCAATTTATATCGATAAATGCACACATACAAAAAGAAGAAAGAGCCAAAATCAGAGAATTGTCCTTCAACTTGAACAAATAGAAAGTAAGCAACAAAAAAAATCCATCAGGCACCAGAAGAAAACAAATAATAAAAATTAGAGCTGAACTAAATGAATTAGAGAACAGAAAAACAATTGAAAGAATTAACAAAGCCAAAAGCTGGTTCTTTGAAAAAATTAACAGAATTGATAAACCATTGGCCAGATTGACTAAAGAAATACAGGAAAGGAAACAAATAACCTGAGTAAGAAACGAGACGGGCCACATCACAACAGACCCAACTGAAATTAAAAGAATCATATCAGATTATTACGAAAAATTGTACTCTAACAAATCTGCAAACCTAGAAGAAATGGATGAATTCCTAGAAAAACACTACCTACCTAAACTAATACAATCAGAAGTAGAACAACTAAATAGACCCAAAACAAAAAAAGAGATTGAAACGGTAATCAAAAAACTCCCAACAAAAAAAAAGCCCTGGCCCGGACGGCTTTACTGCAGAGTTCTACCAAACTTTCAGAGAAGAGTTAACACCACTACTACTAAAGGTATTTCAAAGCATGGAAAATGATGGAATACTACCTAACTCATTCTATGAAGCCACCATCTCCCTGATACCAAAACCAGGTAAAGACATCACAAAAAAAGAAAATCACAGACCTATATCCCTCATGAACATAAATGCAAAAATCCTTAACAAAATTCTAGCCAATAGAATTCAACAACATATCAAAAAAATAATCCACCACGACCAAGTGAGATTTATACCAGGTATGCAAGGGTGGTTTAACATTAGAAAAACCATTAATGTAATCCACCATATAAATAAAACAAAAGACAAAAACCACATGATCTTATCAATTGATGCAGAAAAGGCATTTGACAAATCCAACACCCATTCATGATAAAAACTCTCAGCAAAATAGGCATTGAAGGAAAATTCCCCAGCATAACAAAGGGCATCTATACAAAGCCAACAGCCAACATCATTCTAAATGGAGAGAGCCTCACAGCATTTCCCTTGAGAACAGGAACCAGACAAGGATGCCCTTTATCACCGCTCTTATTCAACGTTGTGCTGGAGGTCCTAGCCAGAGCAATTAGGCTAGATAAAGAAATAAAGAGCATCCAGATTGGTAAGGAAGAACTAAAAGTATCTCTATTTGCAGATGACATGATCTTATACACAGAAAACCCCAAGGAATCCTCCAGAAAACTACTGAAACTAGTAGGAGAGTTTGGCAGAGTCTCAGGTTACAAGATAAACATACAAAAATCACTTGGATTCCTCTACATCAACAAAAAGAACATGGAAGAGGAAATCACCAAATCAATACCATTCACAGTAGCCCCCAAGAAGATAAAATACTTAGGAATAAATCTTACCAAAGATGTAAAAGACCTATACAAAGAAAACTACAAAGTACTACTGCAAGAAACTAAAAGGGACCTACATAAGTGGAAAAACATACCTTGCTCATGGATAGGAAGACTTAACATAGTAAAAATGTCTATTCTACCAAAAGCCATCTATACATACAATGCACTTCTGATCCAAATTCCAATGACATTTTTTAATGTGATGGAGAAACAAATCACCAACTTCATATGGAAGGGAAGAAGCCCCGGATAAGTAAAGCATTACTAAAAAAGAAGAAGAAAGTAGGAGGCCTCACTCTACCTGATTTTAGAACCTATTATACAGCCCCAGTAGTCAAAACAGCCTGGCACTGGTACAACAACAGGCACATAGACCAATGGAACAGATTTGAGAACCCAGATATAAATCCATCCACATATGAGCAGCTGATATTTGACAAAGGGCCAGTGTCAGTTAATTGGGGAAAAGATAGTCTTTTGAACAAATGGTGCTGGCATAACTGGATATCCATTTGCAAAAGAATGAAACAGGACCCATACCTCACACCATGCACAAAAATTAACTCCAAGTGGATCAAAGACCTAAACATAAAGACTAAAACGATAAAGATCATGGAAGAAAAAATAGGGACAACGTTAGGAGCCCTAATACAAGGCATAAACAGAATACAAAACATTACCAAAAATGACGAAGAGAAACCCGATAACTGGGAGCTCCTAAAAATCAAACACCTATGCTCATCTAAAGACTTCACCGGAAGAGTAAAAAGACCACCTACAGATTGGGAAAAAATTTTCAGCTATGACATCTCCAACCAGCGCCTGATCTCTAAAATCTATATGATTCTGTTAAAACTCAACCACAAAAAGACAAACAACCCAATCAAAAATTGGGCAAAGGATATGAACACACACTTCACTAAAGAAGATATTCAGGCAGCTAACAGATACATGAGAAAATGCTCTCGATCATTAGCCATTCAAGAAATGCAAATTAAAACCAGGGGGAGATTCCATCTCACTCCAACAAAAAAAAGGCTGGCATTAATCCAAAAAACACAAAATAATAAATGTTGAAGAGGCTGTGGAGAGATTGGAACTCTTATACACTGCTGGTGGGAATGTAAAATGGTACAACCACTTTGGAAATCTAGCTGGTGTTTTCTTAAAAAGTTAGAAATAGAACTACCATACAACCCAGAAATCCTACTCCTCAGAATACACCCTAGAGAAATAAGAGCCTTTACACAAACAGATATATGCGCACCCATGTTTATTGCAGCACTGTTTACAATAGCAAAAAACTGGAAGCAACCAAGATGTCCATCAATGGATGAATGGGTAAATAAATTATGGTATATTCATACAATGGAATACTACGCATCGATAAAGAAACAGTGAGGAATCTGTGAAACATTTCATAACGTGGAGGAACCTGGAAGGCATTATGCTGAGTGAAATTAGTCAGAGGCAAAAGACAAATATTGTATAAGACCACTATTATAAGATCTTGAGAAATAGTATAAACTGAGAAGAACACATACTTTCGTGGTTAGGAGGGGGGGAGGGAGGGAGGGTGGGAGAGGGTTATTTACTGATTAGATAGTAGATAAGAACTACTTAAGGTGAAGGGAAGGACAATACTCAATACAGGGAAGGTCAGCTCAACTGGACTGGACCAAAAGCAAAGAAGTTTCTGGGATAAACTGAATGCTTCAAAGGTCAGCAGAGCAAGGGTGGGGGTTTGGGGACTATGGCTTAAGGGGACTTCTAAGTCAATTGGCAAAATAATTCTATCATGAAAACATTCTGCATCCCACTTTGAAGTGCGGTGTCTGGGGTCTTAAATGCTAACAAGTGGCCATCTAAGATGCATCAAGTGATCTCAACCCACCTGGATCAAAGGAGAATCAAGAACACCAAGGTCACATGATAACTATGAGCCCAAGAGACAGAAAGGCCCACATGAACCAGAGACTTACATCATCTGAGACCAGAAGAACTAGATGGTGCCCGGCCACAATCGATGACTGCCCTGACAGGGAGCACAACAGAGAATCCCTGAGGGAGCAGGAGATCAGTGGGATGCAGACCCCAAATTCTCATAAAAAGACCAGACTTAATGGTCTGACTGAGACTAGAAGAATTCCGGTGGTCATGGTCCCCAAACCTTCTGTTGGCCCAGGACAGGAACCATTCCCAAAGACAACTCATCAGACATGGAAGGGACTGGACAATGGGTTGGAGAGAGATGCTGATGAAGAGTGAGCTGCTTGTATCAGGTGGACACTTGAAACTGTGTTGGCATCTCCTGTCTGGAGGCGAGATAGGAGGGTAGAGAGGGTTAGAAACTGACAAAATGGTCACGAAAGGAGAGACTGGAAGGAGGGAGCAGGCTGACTCATTAGGGGGAGAGTAAGTGGGAGTATGGAGTAAGGTGTATATAAGCTTATATGTGACAGACTGACTTGATTTGTAAACTTTCTCTTAAAGCACAATAAAAATTATTTTAAAAAATTGTGTCTTTCCTTTTTTCAATTCTGATATAAATACATAGATACACATATATATGATGTATGCATGTACACAACAAAGCATTTCAATAATCTTCACCTGCATAGTTCAGGGACATTATGTTCATCACGTTGTTCAACCATCACCCTTATCCATTCCCAGATTATACTACCACCCTCAACAGAAGCTCGGTGTCCCCTAAACATTGAGTTTTCCTTCTCTCCTCCCTCCTCCCTACCTTGGGAAGCCACTAATAAATTTTGGTCTCTATATACTTCCTATTCTAGATATTTCATATAAGTGGTGTCGTGGATTGAATTATGTACCCCCCAAAACATGTGTATTAACTTGGTTAGGCCATGATTCTCAGTATTCTGTGGGTGTCCTCCATTTTGTGATTGTAACTTAATGTTAAAGAGGATTAGGGTGGGATTGTAACACAATTACCAGATCACATCCCTCATCCAAAATAAAGGGAGTTTCCTTGGGGAGTGGCCTGTACCACCTTTTATCTCTCAAGAGATTTTATCTCAAGAGATAAAAGGAAAGGGAAGTAAGCAGAGAGTTGGGGACCTCATACCACCAAGAAAGTAGTGCTGGAAGCACAGCAAGTTCTTTGGACCTGAGGTTCCTGCGCTGAGATGCTCCCAGACCAAGGGAAGACTGATGCATCACAAAGACCTTCCTCCAGAGCTGACAGAGAGAAAATGCGTCCCCTGAGCTGGTGCCCTAAACCCGGACTTCTAGCCTACTGGACTGTGAGAGAATAAATTTCTCTTTGTTAATGCCGTCCCCTTGTGGTATTTCTCTTATAGCTGTACTAGATAACCAAGACAAGTTGGATCATACAAGATTTGTTCTTTTGTGACTGACTGATTTAATTCAGAAGAATATTTTCAAGGTTCATCCATGTTATAGCTCAAGCTTACTTTTAACACATGAGGACCTGGGTTCAGTTTGCTGGAAAACCAGCTCTGTGCTGCATCCATCAGCCCAATGGTTCTGAACATTTTGGGGGTGGTGGTGATCACTAAACTCCTTGGAGAATCTGATGAAAACTTTGGCCCTTCTTCCAGCAAAATGAGATAGGCATAAAAACCAGAAAACCAGTTGCCATTGAGTCTATTCATGGTGACCCCAGGTGTTGGAGAGTAGAATTGTGCCCCTTAAGGTTTTCAAAGCTGTGACCTTTCAGAAGCAGCTAGCCAGGTCTTTCTTCTTAGATGCCTGTGGGTGGGTTTGAACTGCCAACCATTTAGTTAGTAGCCAACTGCTTAACTATTTGTACCACCCAGGGATTCCTGAGCACAAGCGTGTTGTTGTTATTGTATGCTGTCGAGTCAATTTTGACTCCTAGATAGCAACCCTATAGGACAGAGTAGAAATGCCCCCATAGGGTTTCCTGGGTTGTAATCTTTATAAGAGCAGATTGCCAGGTCTTTCTCCAGCAGAGCTGCTGGTGGAGCATATGCATAGACCCATAATATTTTAGGTATAGGGTGTGTATTTGTTGGAGTGGTTGCAGGAGGGGGTATTCTGGGCTAAGAATCAAATAAGATGATGCCTGTGAAGGTGTTCTCTCAAAGTGCTGTACAAATGCCAGGCATTTATATTTCTTCACCTAGAGTTCTCAGGCCAAAACATTCTTCTAGTACCCTGTATTTAGCTGGACCGGCTTTAAAATCATTGCATTTTTGGAAGGTGCTGTTTGGTATGTGAGGGCTCGGTATAGGCCCCTTTTCTGAGAGGAACAGGTTTTTGTGATTCACTGATCTGAAATGTGGACATGCTTAAGTTTATTGCAGCTACCGAAAAGCTTCGTTCTTCTTACGTGGGGTACCATGTGTTCAACCTGAACCAGCCACGCGGAACGTTCTGACCCGGCCTCTCCGCAGCGGGCCTGGCCTGGACCCATCGCCCACTTAAGAGTAGACCAACGTAGCTGGAACCAGTGCGTGTGAGATCTGAAACGGCCTATTTCACTGCCTTGAGAAAGAACTTTCTCTCCTCACCAATCTTTAAAAAAAATAGTTAATGTTATTTCTTCCCATTTTACCAAAGGAAAATTGGTTCATTTTAGAAAATAACAGACTGGCAAAAGGAAGTCAATAAAAATTACCAATAATCTCAACCTTCAGAGTGTTAATATTGTGGTATATGAGCTCCTAAACAGACAGACAGACAGACAGACAGACAGACACACACACACGCGTGCATGCACATAAACACTTTACACGATGTGGTTGTACCATTCTGTTCCCTGCTTTACAGTTGGTTATTTCTCTTAACAAAAAAAGTGTAAGCATCTTCCAATAACTAAAGTGGTCCAATAATAGAACTGGCTGCCTCAAAAACAGTGGGACCCCAGCTCTGGAAGTGTTTCAGCAGAGGTTTGACAGGGGCAGCTGTAGCAAAGATCTGTGTGGTGCTGAGCAGTTAAACCAAAAGCTTTTAAAGGATTCTGTGCACTAGAGGCCTTGGCAAAGTTTCTTCTGAAGTTTCACTGGAACCCTTGGGCGGGGGTTACCGGCTCCCACCTTTCCTAGCTTACCCTCCTTCCTAGGCTCCCAAATGCCATTAGCCTGGACTACATGAAATCAGCATTTGTCACCACTCTCCTGCCCACATTGTTACCAGCCCCCAAGTAACCATCTTACTTGCAGAGGCTGTCATTCATGGGACCCTTTTACTTTCAAGCAATGACCTAACTGGTTCTTTTCTTGATAGAAAGGAGAGAATATTTTTTTTATTCTACTGCCATCCTACTGTGGGCACTTAGATTTTTTATTTAGCACTCCACGGCTGGTTGTTTCGTGTGTGTGTATGTGTGCACGCATAGTCGTGTGCATGTGTGTATGAGCTGATTTTTAGTTGCTGAAATCATCCTATTGCAATGATTTCATCATGTTCAAATCTCACACTGATTAGTGCTCCAGTGCGTGGGCAATTGCCTGGGCTTGCAAATGGTTATGTACCGAGAATGTGGTTGGTTAAAGTATGTGTCACAAAAGGGTCTTACCTTTATTTTATTAATTTAATTGTTAGATTCTTAATTATGAGATAGGTCAAGAATACAGAAAAACATAGAGAAATATAAGTGACTTCCATATATCCCATTCCCTTGATCTAACAGATGTGTACTATTTTGCCATATTTCCTCAGAATTTTTTCTTTTTGTAGGAAGTAAAATAGTAAAGACAGAGCTAAAGCCCAACTCCCATTCCTTCCCACTCCTTGGCTTAAACACTAAACTGATATTGCATGTTTTTATATTTTTACTGAAGTCCGTGGATGGTGCAAATAGTTAACATTCTTGGCTGCTAAACAAAAGGCTGGAGGTTTGAGTCCACCCAGAGGGGCCTCGGAAGAAAGACCTGGTAATCTACTAAGGAAAAGTCAGTCATTGAAAACCCTATGGTGCACAGTTCTACCCTGACAGACATGGGGTTGCCATGAGTCAGAATTGACTCAATGACAACTGGTGTTTATATTTTTACTACATATGAGAATGTGGCCATAAATAATATATAATTTTATTTTGTTTGTTTTTAAGATTTACTAAATATTATCATACTGTAATCATATCATTTGTAATCTTTGTTTTTCACTTAACACTATGTTTCTGAGATTTATCCGTGTTAGCTAACGAAGCTCTCATTGATTCATTTTCACTGTTACGTGGTATTCCATAGCATGAAATGAGACAACTTGTTTACCCATTTTACTAATTGGACATTTAGGCTGCCCCCACACCCTTTTGTTGCTTTTGCAAATAAGGCTGTGATGAAAATCTGTGGACTTGTTTCCTTACTCGTGCGAAAGTTTGAGAATATTCCTAGGGTACAGATTTCGAAGTAGGATTGAGGGTTCACAGGATGTGCGACTTCATTTTGTTGTTGAGAATAAGTCTTTTGATTGTTGTTTTTAGTTTAGTTTAGCTTTTGTTTTAAACAGAGGAAGTCAACATCACTCATTCATTCATCCATAAACATTTATTGAGTACCTATCAGGAGCCCTAGTGGCACAGTGGTTAAAAACGCAGCTGCTAACCAAAAGGTTGACAGTTTGAATCCATCAGCTGCTCCTTGGAAACCCTTTGGGGCAGTTCTACTCTGTCCTATAGGGTCGCTATGAGTTGGAATTGACTTGATGGCAACAGATTTGGTTTGGTTTTTTGAATCATGTGTCAAATATGTAAAAAGGTGAATAAAATTTAGTTCCTGCCATCAAGAAACTCACATCTTAGTCAAAGACAGACAAGGGCATGATTATACAGTAAAAGTGGCAGAATCAAGGTGGTAGGAGAGCCCAGAGGTAGAGTAATGAGTTCATGATGAAAGGAACCCAATGTAATCATCCTGCCACCAGGTGGTTGGCTGAGCCCCAGGGAAGACCGCTACTTAGCATTCATCTCTGCTGTGGTCAGGTTAGACCCTCCTGCAGAAACAAATGGTTAATTTAACTCAGAAGCTCAGTTGTCACAGCCCATTAGTAACAATTATCACTTGGCACAGTAGTCTTGCCCTGCTGGGAAACCTCATAAAAAAGGGGTTAGACATCGTTCAAAGAAGCTGCTATGATTCCTGTAAAATAATAATCATTCGATATGTATTTAATGAGTTTTTAATAATAATGGCTATTAATAAAAAAAAAATCCATTGTTGTCGAGCCGATTCTGACTCATAGAAACCCTATAGTACAGAGTAGAACTGTCCCATAGTGTTTCCAAGGAGCGACTGGTGGATTTGAACTGCTGACCCTTTGGTTAACAGCTAAGTTCTTAACCACTACACCACCAGGGCTCCATAGCTATTAATAGTTCATATTAATGGAGTGCCTGGCACTGGAGATACAGAGAAGACATAGTCCCACACTAGTGGGAAAAAAAACCCAAACCCTTTGCCATCAAGTTGATTCTGACTCATAGCGACCCTATAGGACAGAGAAGTGCCCCATAGAGTTTCCAAGGAGCACCTGGTGGATTTGAACTGCCAACCTTTTGGTTCACTGTAGCTTTTAACCACTATGCCACCAGGGCCACCGGGGTTTCCACACTAAGCCCTTGATTATAGGACAGGGTGGTCAGTGTTAGGTTAGAGATTAGTGGAATGGCTGTAGGGCCACAGAGGAGCAACATCTAATATAGACTGGGGGAGATCTTCAGGGGAGGCTTCTTGGAGAAGGTGGCCCTCAAGCTGAGGCTTTCAAGAAGAGTAGGAGTTAGCTTGACCAGCAGGATAAGGCTGCATTAGGCTTTTTTTTTTTTTGGTGCAAGAAATAAGATGTTATGTTAGCCTTAGCAGTGGAGCCGTAGTACAGCTGGGGCTCATGGAGACTGGGTGTAGTGTAGTGATTCTCTGTTATGGATCGAACTGTGTCGCCAAAAATGTGTGTTGACTTGGCTAGGCTATGATTCCCAGTATTGTGTGATTGACCACCATTTTGTGATCTGATGTGATTATCCTATGTGTTGTAAATCCTAATCCCTCTGATGTTAAGCATAACAACGATTTTAAGGATGGCGCAGGATCAGGCAGTGTTTCATTCTGTGGTACATAGGGTCACTACGAGTCAGAACCAACTTGACAGCACCTAACCACAACAACAACATGATGTTAATGAGGCAGGATTAGAGGCAGTTATGTTAATGAGGCAGGACTCCACCTACAGGATTAGGTTGTATCTTGAGTCAAACTCTTTTGAAATATAAAAGAGAGAATCAAGCAAAGAGGAGAGGGGCCTTATTACCTCAAGAAGAGCCAGGAGTGGAGCACGTCCTTTATACATGGGGTCCCTGCTCTGAGAAGCTCCTAGGCCAGGGGAAGATTGACAAAAAGGACTTTTCCCCAGAGCCAACAGAGAGGGAAAGGCTTCCCCTGGAGCTGAGGCCCTGAATTTGAACTTTTAGCCTCCTAGATTGTGGGAGAATAAATTTCTGTTTGTTAAGCCATCCACTTGTGGTATTTCTGTTATAGCAGCACTAGATAACTAATACTCTCAGACTCCAGTATGCATCAGAATTGCCTGGAGGGGTTTTTAAAACACATATTACTGGACCCCATCACCAGAGTTTTTAATTCAGTTGGCATTGGGTGGGGCCTGAAAATTTGCATTTCTTACTGGTTCTCAGGTGATGCTGATGCTGCTGGTCCAGGGACTGCACTTTGAGAACCACCTTTCTAAGGCAAGTCTGGCAACCTCCACAACAGAAGTTCATGGATCTTGGCCTTACTTAGTCTTGTGCATCACCATTATCATGACTTGGCTACCTTCACTGTTTTTGATGCTTTTATTTTCTTAGGGACTGCTCGTCACCTGCTGCTCCGTATGCCTTTTCTTTACCTTGTTGCTTGCTTTGGCTCACTTGTGGTTTGGTCCACTTACAGCCTAACACGGTCCTTCTGGCTCACAGCCTCTTTGTGTGAATCTCTTTGGCTTCACTCCCATTATTACTAGTCTATGCTTTGCACATTTTCCTGTTTAAATACTGAAAAGAGAGAAATTTGATTGGCCAAGTTTGTTCTTGTGTGGGCAGAAATTACTGTGCTAAGCCACCTCAAAAGTTGCTGGTCAGCCCATGAAGTGGCTTTTCTACAGCTCAGATGTCCACTTGTGAGAGTAGAGACTATGATCCCAAACCTCCAAACCCAGAAAACCAATGTTGGAAGTCTGAGAAGTATCCGTATTTGTGTTGTCAATGAATATATGTGCCTGTACCCACATATTTGTATTTACACTTATCTATAATTTTTTTTGTTTTTTAAATAAATGCTTCTATCTGTTCTCACCTATGTACACACTTATACCTACCCACATACCAATTTGCCTATATCATTCATGTGCTCAACCACTTGTTTTTACTTTGGTTGTGCCATGCTCACTATATCACACTTGGTGTAACTTCCCCCATCACCACAATTAACGAGTCTCTATGGTATATATGGTATAAAGTGTACTTTCCCCACCACCCCAAAAGGAACATTGGTCTCTCTGTATTTATCTATTCTTGTCTTCTTATAAAATAGGGATCATATATTTGTCCTTATGTGCTTGACTTATTTCATGTAGCATTATGCCCTCCAGATCCAACCATGTTATAATATGTTTTGCCGACTCATCATTGTTCTTTATGGTTGTGTAGTATTCCATTGTATGTATATGCCACAATTTGCTTATCCACTCATCCACTGATGAGCACTTTGGTCATTTCCATTTATATGCTATTGCGAATAAAGCAGCAAACATAAATGTGCATTTGTTCGTGTCATTATTTTTAGATCTCTGGGGTATATATGTAGAAGTGGGATCGTGAGATCATAGGATAGTTCTATTTCTAGTTTTTTGAGAAAGTGCCATACCATTTTCCATAGTGGTTGTACTATTTTATAGTCCCACCAGCAATGGATAAGAGTTCCAATCTCCCCATGTCCTCATCAAAATTCATTATTATTATTATTTTAATAAGTGCCATTTTAGTTTTTATGTATGGTGTGAGGTATAGGCTCTGCTTCATTTTTTTTTTACAGATGGACATTCAATTTTGCCAGCACCATTTGTTAAAGAGATTGTCTTTTCCACATTTAATGGACTTAGTGCATAATTGTGTCTCTAGAAGGCCATTTCATCATTCCGTCAGGCCAGTTGCTTCAGGATGATGGGAATATGATAAGACCAGTGAATTCCGTGAGCACAGGCCCATTGCTGCAGTTCATTTGCTGTGAACTGAGTCCCTTGATCTGAGGCAGTGCTGTGTGAGATACCATAACGGTGGAATGAGGCATTCTGTAAGTCCACGGATGCTAGGTTTGGTAGAAGCATTTGTGCGTAGGGAAGGCAAGTCCATATCCAGAGTAAGTGTCTATTCCAGTAAGAACAAAAACTGCCCTTTTCATGATGGAAACAGTCCGATGTAATCTACCTGTCACCAGGTTGCTGGATGATCACCTTGAGGAATGGTGCCATATCGGGGACTCAGTATTGGTTTTTGCTGCTGGCAGATTGGGTGCTCAGCAGTGGCTGTAGCCAAGTTAGCCTTGGTGAGTGGAAGTCCATGTTGCTGACCTCATGCATAACCTTTGTCTTAGTTAGCTAGTGCTGCCATAACAGAAATACCACAAGTGGAGGATAGCAGCACAATAGTGGGAATCATGGCCTAACCAAGTTGATACACACATTTTTGGGGGAACATAATTCAATTCATGACATTCCACCCTTTGGCCCCCCAAAAATCACATCCTTGCAACATGCAAAACATATTCACCCCATCGTATCATAGCAAAGTCTTAACTGCAAGTCCAAAATCCAAAAATTCTTCTTCATCTGTGAAATCTAGAATACAAGTTATCTGCTTCCCAGGGCACAGTGGCAAAACAGGCACAAGCTAGACATTTCCATTACAAATGGGAGAAACTGGAGGGAAAGAAGGAATAACAAGCACCAAGCAAGTCAGTAGAACACATTACATTAGCCCTCAAAGCTTTGAAAATAATCTTCTGTTCTCTGAGACAATTTACACAATGGCCCTGCCCTCCAGACTCTAGGTATTAGCCACAGTCTCTGGATTCTGAATGGAGGCCTCTTGGCCCTGGGCTTCAACTCCACCTTCCAGGCCCACTGGGATAGCAACTCTGCTCCCTCGGCTTTAGACGCCATTCTCCTTGTCCATCTGAGTGGGCAACTCCGCCCTTAGAAACACCAGAAGCCATGGCTCCACCCTTTGAAACCCCTGAGGTCATGGCCATACCTTTTGATACTGAGGCAGCTCGGCTTCTTGTGTTGTTTCTTCAGCTTCTGCTTCCTGGTTTCTTGGCCTCTTGCCTCCTCGGGCCTCATGCCTGCATCTGACCTGCTGGGGCAATTGTTCCAAAGCTCTGTAGCTCCACCGATAAGTGCCCGGAGGAGCCCCACTCCGCCAGGAAGCCTCCTGCACACAGGCATTCAGCTCTCTCACTCTGTGGGTTGGCTCCAGCACCATTTTGTGCTGGTCTCCTGGTTCTGCTGCTGTCAGTTGTTTGTGGCTGCCACTTCTCTGCTGCTGCAGGCTCTCAGCTGCACTGGTCCACTGCCTCTGTTGCTCCTCTATCCATTCAGAGTTTCAAAACCACTTCCACATTTTAGGCGTCTGTTAGAGCAGCACCCCACTCTCTTGGTACCAAATTCTGTCTTAGTCATCTAGTGCTGCCATAATAGAATTATCACAAGTGGATAGCTTTAACAAGCAGAAATTTATTTCCTCACAGTAAAGTAGGCTAAAAGTCCAAATTCAAGGCGTCAGCTCCAGAGGAAGGCTATCTCTCTCTGTCGGCTCTGGAGGAAGGTCCTTGTCCTCAATCTTCCACTGGTTGAGGAGCTTCTCAGGCAAAGGGACCCTGTGTCCAAAGGACGTCCTCTGCTCCTGGTGTTGCTTTCTTGGTGGTATGAGGTCCCCAACTCTCTGCTCACTCTCCTTTCCTTTTATCTCTTGAGAGATAAAAGGTGGTGCAGGCCACACCCCAGGGAAACTCTCTTTACCTCGAAATCAAGGAAGTGACCTGAGTGAGCGTGGTGTTACAAGCCCATCCTCATCCTCTGAACATAAAATTACACTCACAAAATGGAGGACAACCACAAAATAGTGGGAATTATGGCCTAACCAAATTGACACACACATTTTTTGGGGAACATAATTCAACCCATGACAGCCTTCATCCTTGCTACCATGGCCACTTTGTTCATGAGCCCATTGGGTGATGATGGAAGTGACTGGGGAAAGAGGATGACTGGTTTCCACAGAACACATCATCCTACCTACTTGATTATTAAAATCCTCCTAGCCAATGCCACTTGTTGGTAAGCATTCACATGAAACACAAATATCTTCATTTCTTTGGCCCATTCGGAAAGATCTATCTACATATCTCTTCCCCATAGCTCCTTGTCTCCAATTTTCCAGTCGTGTTCCTTCCAAGTCCCTGACCATCCAGCTACACCATTAGCCACAGCCCAAGAATCAGTACACAATCACACATCTGGCCAATTCTCTTTCCAAGCAAAGTGAACAACCAGGTGCACTGCTCAAAGTTCTGCTGATTTGGAGGATTTCCCTTCACCACTGTCCTTCAGGGAGGTCCCAGAAAGAGGCTGTAATGCTCCTGCTGTCTAATTTCAAGTGGTGCCTGCATATCATGAGGAACTATGTATAAACTAGGCAGGAGTTTTCTCTTCCTCCGTCAACTGATCATAAGGAACTCCCCATGAGGGTATACGTGCAGACTGGGAGAAGGCAGATAATATGACAGGAGAGGAGAACATGGGCATTTGGGCCACTTCCTAATGCAACTTACTTGTGCCTTCAAGTCCTGCTCAGGCCTGATCTCTTATATACCACTTCCATTTAATGATGGGGTGCTGCTGGGGACATCCAGCTTTATAACTCTCTGGGTCAGACAACACCCAGTTCATGATGGGCAGCTCAGGCCACATGGTGACTTGGTGACCGAGGATTAAGCATTCAATTTCTGCTCAGGCCCAGTAACAAGCCAAAAGCTGTTTCTCAAAAGGAGAGTAGTTATCTGTAGTGGATGGCAGAGCTTTGCTCTAAAACCCTGAGGATCTGCCATATGATTCACCCATACAGATCTATCAAAGGCTCCAAACAGCATCTCTATCTGCCACTGACACTTCATGCAGCACTGGATCAGCTGTATCACATGGCCCAGGTGGCAGAGTGGCTTGCATAGCAGCCTGAACCTGTTGCAGAGCCTTCTCTTGTTCTAGGCTCCTCTCAAAACTAGCAGCTTTTGGATTCACTTGATAAATAGACCAGAGTAGCACACCCAAATGAGGGATGTGTTGCCTCCGAAATCCAAAGAGGCCCACCAGGTGTTGTGCTTCCTTTTTAGTTGTGGGAGGGGCCAGGTGCAATAACTTAACCTTTCCTTTAGAAGGAATATCTTGACATGCCCCACACCACTGGATCCCTAGAAATTTCACTGAGGTGGAAGGTGCTTACGTTTTTGTTGGATTAATTTCCCACCCTCTAGACAGGGTTGCTTTGAGTCAGAATCGACTCGACAGCACTGGGTTTTGGGTTAGCATGTGAATGTATTATATCAATCAGTTCAAAGTCATTGACACTTCTTCCATACTAGGTCCAACCTGCATAATGACATCAGTGTAATGGACCAGTGTGATGTCTTGTGGAAGGGAAAGGCGGTCAATTATGACATAGGACTGGAGAGTTGGTATACCTCTGACGGAGGACAGTGAAGGTGTATTGCTGGCCTTGCCAGCTGAAGGCAAACTGCTTCTGGTGGTCCTTCGAGTAAAAGGCATTGGCCAAATCAATAGCTGCATACCAAGAACCAGGAGATGTATTAATTTGCTCAAGCAAAGACATCACATCTGAAACCTTAGCTGCAATCAGTGTCACCACCTGGTTAAGTTTGTGATAATCCACTGTCATTCTCCAAGGTTCATCTGTTTTTTTGCACAGGCCAAATAGTTGAGTTGAATGAGGATGTGGTGAGAATCACAGAAACAGTACTTTTGGAGTGTAGTGTACCTCTTCCTGGGTCACACTTTGTATTTCACCTTTTGAGGTTCATTGGAATTTAAGTGTAGTTATAGGTCTAGAAGCAAAAATGGGTGGTGGAGATGTGTTCTGAGAACATTCAACAATGTCTTTTAAGGCATCTGCCTCAGCCGCCTCCCCTGTCAAAGATTCAGACACTGCCCTAGGCGATATCTCTGATGAAGGATGTTCAGACACAGCTGGGTCCATCTCATCAGATGGGGGTGGAAGGGCTAATGATTTTACTGGAGAGGGTAGCTTAACAGACAAGGATGGCATAATCTCTTCAGATGGGAGTGATAGGATTTGTTCTGTTGGCAGAAGCGAGTCAATGAAATGTATGGGTTCCGTGTCTCCAGTTTCCTTATTATTTGCCCATACGTTCTGGATCCCAAGTTTCAGGATCCCATTTCTTCACGATCAATGCCCTCACTTTAACTTCAGGCAACATTTGAGGTTGGGAATTTAATTGGCATTGTAATTCAGCCACTCTTACAATAAGACTCTGGGTTTGGTTTTCGGTAATATAAGCTCTGTTGTTACAAGAAATAAGGCTTTTTTTCAGGGCAAAAATTGCAACTTTGAGGTCATTTATGCATCACTTGAGCTGTAGTTCTGGAGCCCTGAGCTGACCTCTTTCTTTCACCAATTTGTCTGGTGAAAGTAGGACCAAACAGCCAGCTTCCTTATGCTTCTCATTCTGATAAAATTTTAGTAAAGTATTAAACATGTAATCACCCAGAACCTTGCCTCTCACCAATATGTGATCTATTGGTGGTGATATTTTGTGTGTTTCTATTGCCACCTCATGCCATAGAGTAGCAGTGGCCTCTTTACTACTGGAAGCAGAGTCATCAATATCTTTAAGACTAACCAAAATCAAAAAACAAAACAAAAAAGACAAACCCATTGCTATCAAGTCAACTCCAATTCATTGCAACCCTATAGGATGGAGTAGAACTGCCCCATAGGGTTTCCAAGGAGTGATTGGTGGATTCAAACTGCTGACCTTTTGGTTAGCAGCTGAGCTCTTAACCACTGCACCACCAGAGTTGAGAATCAATTTAGAAAACTCATCCTTAAAATTTTATTTCTCCAGAACCACTCCCAGTACCGAATGTCTTAGGCTAAGTTTTCTAAAGAAGCAAAACCAGTGAAGCACACACACACAGCCACACACACACATATGTGTGTGTATATATATATAGAGAGAGAGACAGAGAGATTTATCTCAAGGAAATGGCTCACATGGAGGCTGACGAATCCAAGATCAGCAGGTAAGACAGCAGGCCGCTGGCTCAAAGGCTGCAAAGGCTGAAGAATCCCAAGACTGGCAGGAAATATGACAGGCCACTGGCTCAAGTTTCAAGAACTAGAAGTCAGATGATGATGAGCTGAATGCAGGATCCAGAGTGAGCAAATGCCAGCGAGCTTTGCCAAATATCCATATATATTGGATGCACCCCTGAAGAAACTCCCCTTACAACTGATTGGCTGATCACATCAAAAAGGTGATTACATTACAATACGAAATGGAGGATAACTACATCATTACACGAAACTGCCAAATTAAGTCATTACATAACTGCCAAATCGCTTATAATCATGGTCCAGCCAATCTGACACATAACATTAACTATCACATCTACTATTGCAGAACTGTCTATTTTTCTTTTCAATTCTGTTAGTTTGTTTTATGTATTTTGCAGCACTTTCATTGGGTGTGTAAATATTTATTATGGTTATGTCCTCTTGGAGAATCAACCCTTTAGTTATTGTATGTATAATGTCCCTCTTTTGCAATGAATTTTGACTTAAAATCTATTTTATCAGAGATTATTATTGCCACTCCTGCTCTCTTTTGGTTACTGTTTGCTTGATAAATTTTTTTCATCCTTTGATTTTTAACCTATTTATGTCTCTGTGCCTAAGGTGTGTCTCTTGTAGGCAACGTATTGATGGTTCATGTTTTTTTAATCCTTTCTGCCACTCTCTGTCTCTTGACTGGTGCTTTAACCATTTACATTCAGTGTGATTATCAATAGGTATAAATTTACTGCTGCTATTTTGTCATGCTTTTTTTTTGTGGTATTAATGGTTTCTTTGTTCTACTTGTAAACCCTGGTGGTGTACTGGTTAAGAGCTATGTCTGTTAACCAAAAAGTCAGCAGTTCAAATCCACCAGGTGCTCCATGGAAACTCTGTGGGACAGTTCTACTCTGTCCTCTTGGGTTGCTATGATTTGGAACCGACTTGATGGCAATGGGTTTTTTTTTTGTTGTTGTTGTTCTGATTAATTTTTTGTGCTGAGTTCTTTGTTTATGAATTTTCTTTTCATATCCTCATTCTTGTTTATATTGTGTTTACTTAGTCTTTTTTTAATTTCCTTCTTTATTTTGGTGGGTAGATTTATTAATGTTCTTTGTGGTTACTCTGAAATTTACCTTTATCTTCCTAAATTTAAAACAGTCTGTTTTACCTTCATATTGTCTTGACTTTCTCTCCATATAGAAATTTTATAATTACACCATTTATTCCTCCTTTTGGTTTTGAAGTTGTCATCATTTACAAATTGACATCTCTGGTTCCCTATTTTCAGTTTTTATTTTACTTCTGTGACTTCTTTATCTGGCGTGGTATCTGAGCGATGCTGTTGTTTGTCTTAATCTCAGGTTGTTATCTGATGTTGGTTGTCTGTCTGAAGGAGTCCCTTTAGTATCTCTTTAAGTTTGGTCTGGTTTTTACAAAGTCACTTAATTTCTGTTTTTCTGGTTATGTCCTAGTTTTGCCATCACATTTGACAGTTTCGCTGGATATATGATTCTTCATTGGCAATCCTTTTCTTTCAGAATTGTATATATGTCATTACATTGTCTTTCTCCCCACCGAGAAATCAGCATATAGCCTTATTGGTGCGCCCCTTTGTAGGTGGTATTTCATTTTTCATTAGCTGCTCTCAGAATTCTTTCTTTGTCTTTGGTTTTGGAAAGTTTGATTATGATATGCCTTGGTGACATTCTTTTGGGGTCTAACTTCTATGGGGCTCGTTGAGCTTCTTGGATGGAAACCTTCTTATCTTTCATGATATTAGGGAAGTTTTAAGCCACTAAATCTTCAAAGATTCTCTGTGATTTTTTTCCCCTTCCTCTTCTGGAATTCCTATTGCACATAAATTATTCCCTTTGATAGTGTCCCACATAACTCTTAGACTTTCTTCATTCTTTCTTCTGATTGTTATTCAAACAAATTAGTGTCAAGGAATTTGTCCTCTATTTCATTGATTCATTCTTCCACTGATTCAATTCCACTTCTATATCCTCCCATTGAGTTATCTATTTCTGATATTTTATTGTTCATCTTCTGGATTTCTAGTTGTGTTTTTGTAGTTTCTAATTACTTTGTCATTTTGTTCTTATGTTGTTTTCCTAAATTCTATGTAAGTCTTTTGAATTCCTTATCAGGTAGAGTTATTACCATTTTTTCCTCAAGAAGGTTTTCAGCCCCTTTATTTTGTTACTTGTTTGAGCTATCTTATCCTGTTTGTTCATATGATTTGTTATTGTCTGCTGTCTCCAAGGCATTAAGGTGTTAATTAATTTATATTTTTCTTTATTGATTGTATGCAGTTTGTTTTGTCCTGATTTTTAAAAATTTGTTTTGATGTATCCTGAGCTTTTTTTCTTCTTTCTCTTTGGTATGTCTTTCTTCCTTTGTATTATTTTAACTGCTGTTGTTTTGTGGTTCTGTTCTATGTATGACTTTGGTGGTGTCTGTTGGCTGGGCATAATTTCCTCTCTATAATGGGTATGGCGGGTCTTACCCCTGTGCAAGTCCTCTGGTGTTAGGCTTGTATGTCTTCCTTCACTGGATTGTGTGGCGGAGGGAGAGCAGGTTCTTTCCCCGATATTTGGTGACAAGTGTTGTGTGGTAAAGGTCCCTCCACAGCCCTTGTGGGACCACGGAGTCCTTCTGGGTTGGTGCTGGCAATTAGTGTGTTCTCCGGAGGTCAGGGCAGGAAGTCTCCATACCTGCTGTGAGGGAGCGCTACTCCAATGGACAGAGTAGGCTCACTGAGTGTGCACAAATTGGCATGTCAGTAGGTGGTGAGGTACCAAGGGGTTTCAGTGCTAAGTACAGACATGCTGCAGGAACTGTTTGTGTGTGGGATGTGTGATGTTGCAGCCAGGTGGATGTTGGATGTGGGCACTAGGATCTCCTGCTCGTCATTTGGCAGAGGTGCAGATGGCATCTCTTAGCATGTGACTGGTGCTGCTGGTGAGGTGATGTGTCTGTCTGGTCACCAGAGCATGGATTCTGAGAGTGCCCTTGCTGATCACAGGTTGGGGTCTATGTGTGCATACTGGCAGTTGCTGGGTGATTGGGGCAAGGGTGCACAGAACATCAGTCACTAGGTGAGTGGGCCAGGCTTGCACATGGAAGTGTAAGTGCCTGTACCTCAGGGTGGGGGAGGTGGACATAGCCAATTTTGCATGCACAATTGTAGGCCTCCTTCTCCTCAGGGAGAGTGTGGTGGGCATGGCCAGGCTTGTGACCTTCATCTCTGGTCCGCTGAACTTCAGGGATGGGTGGTGGGCATGGATGGGCTTGCATGCATCAGCTAGGGGCTCTGGCACTTCCGGGAGGGGGTGGTAGGTGTGGCTGGCTTGCGCACATCAGTGTGGACCTCCTGAGCCTCAGGTAGGGAGTGGTTGGTGTGTCCAAGCTTGTGCCCTTCAGTGTGGGCCACCTGCTCCTCAGGGAGGGGTAGTGGTTGTGGCCAGGCTTTTCCGCATCTGCTAGGGCCTCCGGCATCTCAGGGAGGGGGTGGTGTATGGGGTCGGGCTTGCACACCTTGGCTCTGTCCATCTGTGCCCCAGGGCAGATGGTAATGCAGATGGTAGATGGGATTACTGCTTGCACAGGGCCAGTTCTGGGTGGAGGGCTCTTGTTGTTACTGTGTAGGTTTGACTTTTCACTGGGTAGCTTCCATTCAAATGGCCAGACCATTTACATAAGCAGACCCTGCACTAATACCTAGTTTCCTCCCTTCTTGTGCTCACCAGAGAGGCTAGAGCTCTCACTTGCCTCTCTGCTCCCCCCTTCCTTTACTTCCTCACAACTGGCACTCCCTGTCTACACTTTCTCCCTCTCTAAGACTCAGATCGTTCAGTCTGTTTTGCTTGCTGTAGAGGCACTTCTCTGTAGTTCCCCGGTTTCAAAGCTATATCACTTCCATGCTACCCCCCTCCCCACCCCCCGGAGTGCTGGGAGTCCCAGGCTATGCCCTGCACACCTTGTTGTTTCTTTCCAGGGTTGTTTGAGCAGAATATCTGCCACCAGCTGTGTTCTCTTTGTGGTTGCTTTCCTGGGTTCCTCACCTCAGGTTGCTGTTAGATGCCATCCAAAAATGTCTATGCTGCTCTGCACCAGCAGGCAGGGCCCGGATGACCCGTCAATCTGTTTTCCTGCTGGCCTCATTCCATCTCTCCTAGTCAGTGCTTAGTCTGTTTCTTCAACTCTCTGTTTGATGTTCTGGGATCTGAGGTCGTTTTCGTGTCTAATTTAGTTTCCTGAGTCTTTGTTGTTAGGAGGTTGTTACGGTGGGTGCATGTATCTATGGTGCCATATTGACCGGAACTCGCTCTACCTCGCTCTGGGAAGGCAGTCTGTTTCTAGGAATTTGTCCGTTTCATCTAGTTTTTCAAATTTGTTGGAGAACAATTTTTCGTAGTAATCAGTTACGATCTTCTTTATCTCTGTTAGATGGGTTGTAATGTCACCAATTTCATCTCTTAATTTGGTTCTTTGCCTATGCTGTTTTTTTTCTTTTATTAATCTAGCCAGTGGTTTGCCTATTTTATTGATCCTTTCCAAGAAGTAACTTCTGGTTTTGTTAATTCTTTCTATTGTTTTTCTATTTCATTTATAACTGCCCTGATCTTTATTATTTTATTTTTTTCTGGTAGTTTTTTGGCTTCTTCTGCTCTTCCTTTTCTGTTTGTTCAAGTTTTCAGTTAAAGTTAATGATTTTGGATCTGTCTTCTTTTTTAATGTAGGTAGTTATTGCTATAATTTTCCTCTTAGTACTGCTTTTGCTGTGTCGCAAAGGTTTTGATATGCTGTATTTCATTTTTGTTTGATGCTAGGAATTTTTTAACTTCATTTTTGGTTTCTTCTGTGACCCAATAGTTTTTTTATTAGTATATCATTTGGTTTCCATGTATTTATTTATTTTTTCCTGTCATCGATTTCTAGCTTTCATACCACTATGGTCAGAGAAGATGCTTTATATGATTCCAATCTTTCTGAATTTATTGAGACTTATTTTTTGTCCTAGCATATGGTCTATTGCGGGAAATGATTCGTGTGTGCTGGAGAAGAATGCGTATCATCCTGATGTTGGGTGGAGTGTTCTATATATGTCCGCTAGGTCCAATTGGCTTCTGATTTTATTTATCAATGTTCTTAGTGATCTATTTAGATGTTCTATCTATAATTGAAAGAGGTGTGTTGAAGTCCCCTTCTCCTTTCATGTTAGCCAGTGTTTGTTTCATGTATTTTGGTGCATTGCTGTTAGGGGCACATATGTTTATAATTGTTAGTCTTCTTGATGGATTGACCCTTTTATTTTTATGTAATGTCCTCCTTTATCTCTTGTAATAGATTTTGATTTAAAGTCTATTTTATCTGATATCAGAATTCTCTTTTTTGTTTATGGGTTGCATGAAATATTTTTCGCCATTCTTTTCAGTCTGTTTATGTCCTCATGTCTAAGGTGTGTTTCTTGTAGGCAGCAAAAGGATGGATCTTGTTTTTTAATCCATTCTGCCACTCTCTGCCTTTTTCATGGGGTGTTCAGACATTTTACATTTAAGGTTGTTACTGAAAATGAAGTGTCTATCTCATTCATTTTGCTTTTTTTGAGTGTTTTGTATCTTGTTTGTTTGTTTTTGTTTGTATTTGGCTGCTTTTTTGTGACAAGGCTTTTTGCTAACTTCCTTCTTCTGAATGTTTCTTCTTGGTGATTTCTTAGTGGTTACCACATATGTTATATTACACAGTTTACAATTGCAACAGTATTTAACATCTGAATGACAGTTAACATACAACCTTAACATAGTAAATCTATTCCTGATATACTCCTCCCTCCCCCATTTCCTGTTGGTGTGTCTCCATTAACATCAATATGCAACCTATGTTTGATAAGTTTGCTTTGTATTTGTTTCTTACAAACTTGATGTTGTATTGTTCGTGAGATTTAATTATTGGGTTTATTCCCTGAAAATATCATATACTTGATCCTTATGGTTGCCTGTGTTGTTGTATTTTTGGAGATCTCTCTCTCTCATTTTTTTTTTTTTCCTGTGTATAGATACTAGTATTTATTTAGTGCTCTTGCCTCTCCGTTTGGAGCACTCCCTTGAGTAAATACTTGCAGAGCTGTTCTGGTGGTGGCACATTCCCAGAGCATGTTTGTTTTGGAATGTCTTTTTCCCCGTAGTTTTTGAATGGCACCTTTGCTGGGTAAAGAATTCTTGCTTGGCATTTGTTTTCTTTCAGTGTGTTATACATGTCTCTCTATTGTCTTCTGCCCTCTAGAGTTTCTGTGGAGAGATTCATGCTGATTGTTATGAAAGCCCCTTGGTATGTTATATTGTGTTTCTCTTGCTGATTTCAGAATTTTCTCCTTGTCTTTGGTTTTCAAGAATTTTATTAGATGTGATGCAGAGTTGGTCTTTTTGTGTCTCTTTTAACTGGGGTTCGTGTAGCTTCCTGTACTTCAGACTTGGTTTTCTGTTCAGATCTGGGAAATTCTCTCTGATTATCTCTTAGAAAATAGTTTCCACGTCTTTATTGTTGTTAAGGTGCTCTGGGATTCCAATAATTCTAATGTTAGATTTTTAAATTGAATCCCATATTTCCTTTTGGGTTTGTTTGCTTTTCTTTGTTCTTTTTCTCTTGAGATTTGATAAATTTAATTATTTTGTCTTCTAGTTTATTTATTCTGTCTTCTGTCTTTTCCACTCTATTGCTGAATGTTTCTCTTGCTTTTTTAATTCAGTTGTTTTATTCTTCAGTTCCAGTAATTCTCTTTGTTTTTTTGATGTTTCAATTTCCATGTTGTTCCTCCATTTGTTTCCTGATCTCCGTTAGTTTTTTCCTGTGTGCTTTTTGCTTTCTGTAAACATATTTAGTACCATAGTCTAAAAATTATCCATTTTTTTTGCATTATTCTGGCCTCCATAGGAGAAGTTTCCTCTTCTTCGTGTTTTGCTTTTGACTGGTCCTTCTTCACTTGTGATTTTGTGCGTGTTACTATTTTTTGTTAAACTTGGGCCATTTTGTTATATTTATTTTTTTACTTTAAGTTTTGTATTCTGGTTTTTGTGGGAAAATTTTCTGATTGGATGCCCTGGTGGCACAGGGGCCGAGGGCCTGGCTCCCAACTGAAAGGCCAGGGCCCAGAGCCACCAGCTGCTCTGTTGGACAAAGATGCAGCAGTTCACCTCTGCAAAGACTCACAGCTCTGGGAACCCCAAGGGCAGCTCCTCTCAGCCCCACAGGGTTGCTATGAGTCAGAATCAACTCAGCGGGAGTGAGTTTGGTATCTTCTCCTGAGAACCACTAGAGGGCACTCTTATCCTTAGGTTTTTTTTTTTTTTTTTCCAGTGCTGATTCAAGAGTTCTGGATGCATGATTTCTGAAATTCAGTAGGCATGTGTGGGGGGAGGGGTTTAGCTTGTCACAGATGCTGACCTAAGTGGTGGGGCTTGGCTTTCCTGTGGCAAAGGTGGAGGGCTCTCTCTGTCTTTCCTTTATGGGTGCCCCTGCACAGGCTCACCGATAGTGTCCTGCTGTGGGGCATTTCCCTCTTGTTGCCCGTCACTCTGAAGTATTCCCCTCACCTTTCTGCCCTTGCTGTTCCTCCCGGCTCTAGTGCCTGTCCATCTCTGGCCTCAGCAAGACTCAGCAGCACTCTCTTGCAGTGCCATGGTCTCCCTTCAGCCCCTTCCAATTGTGTGGCCCATAGAGTCCCACAGCCAATTTGTGCCACTGTAAAAAATCAGGGTACAGCGTCCTCAGATTAGCTCCTTTTCTGTGTTCTCTTTCTTTGGGTGTTACCCAGCCCCATCCCAAAGTGGCTTCAATGAGCAAGTGCTCTCGATGTTAGTGGGTATATTTTTCCAGCTTCCTTGCTGTCACTCCTCCTCCTCGCCCCCACTTCTGGACTCACCCTGACTCTCCAACACCTCAGCTGCCTCCCAGAGTTCTGCGCTCTCAGTCTGTGCTTATTTTTATTCGTTGTTCAGTGGGTTAGTTGCTGGGGGAGTAAATGGGAGCCTCTACCCCCTTCACCATCTTGTTCCACCTCTATATGGCTGCATATTATTCCATTATATGGCATGTGTCTTAGTTAGCTAGTGCTGCTGTAACACAAATACTACAAGTGAGTGGCTTTAAAGAACATAATTAAATTTTCTCACAGTTCTGGAGGTTAAAAGTCCAAGTCAGGGTATCAATTGTGTGGACTCCTTCCTTGTTGGTAACTGCAGGCCTTCCTCTGTTCTTGTTGATTTTCACATGTTATCTGTCTTCCCCAGAATGTGCTCGCTTCTGTATTTAATCTGCTCTTTTTATAACTCAGAAGTGGTTAGGTTTAGGTCACACCCTACTCTGGTATGGTCTTATTAACATAACAAAGAAAACTCTATTCCCAAGGTATTGCATCCACAGGTATAGGGGTTAAGATTCCAACCCATATTTTGGGGGGACAGAATTCAGTTCATAAGAGTGAGTGTATCATGATTTAAAGTTTCAGTTTATGGACATTACTAACAATGTTTTGCTATTGCAAACATACTGCAATCAATTATCCTGTACATATTTAATTTTGCACATATATCTGAAGGATAAATATTTTGAAATAAATTTGCTAATTCAAAGGTATTGGCATTTGTAATTGTCTCCAGGTGGGTTCCCCAGGAAATGGACTTTGGAGCAGAGATTTGTGTGCAGGTGGCTTAGCGGGAGGTGCTCTTGGGATCTACACATGTGAGGGAGTGAAAGCAGCAGAATTGAGCAGAGGGAAGAATCAAACAATGATGCTACAGAGGCCCCAGTTGCTCCATTAGAGCTGTGTTGAGTTGAGGCAAGGGTACTTGACCTTTGTACCCCACAACTGACCACAATTGAGGCTGCTCAGGGGAAAGAGAGTGATTTTGGGCAGGCAATTCCCTTAAGCCAAGGATAATTCCCAGGGAGGGGCTCAGCTATGAGTCGTCAGCAGCCAGCACTCCCAGACGCTGGGGAAATGAGTATCTGGGACCTGAATGGGGATCTGGGTGGTGCACCATGGCATCCACTAGTCTACCCCTTGAACCACTCGGCAATTCTTGACTTATAAGGTAAATTCACCTCATCTGGGAACAAGCTCCTCCAGAGTTCTGGTTGGTCTCTTCCTGGCAGGGAGTGCCTCAAGGAGAAGGTGATTTCTGACTTAGACTTTTGAGGAATCAATAGGACTTTGCTAAGTGGACAAGATAAAAGGATCAGAGAAGAGCCCTTAGAGGGCACCTACGTCTAGTGGTTCTTATCAAGGATGTGGATTAAAACCACTTTTTAATTTTTATTTATTGCAATATGTACATCCCCAGGATTGTCAGAAAAGGACCACTGATCTGGTCTAATCTCTTCATTTTACAAAAACCTGTCACCATTAAGTTGATTCCGACTCATAGTGACCCTATAGGACAGAGTACAACCACCCGATAGGGTTTCCAAGGCTGTAATCTTTATGGAAGCAGACTACCACATCTTCCTCCTATGGAGTGGCTGGTGGGTTCCAACCACCAACCTTTTGGCTAGCAGTCGAGCACTTTAACCACTGTGTCACCAGGGCTCCTTCATTTTGCAAATGAAGAAATTAAAGTGTTACATTGATTTAATTAATAGCTAAGCTGTGCTGGAATCCCAGGTCTCCTCTCATGTTTCCCAAACTGTGTTCCATCTGGCAAGCCACAAGCAGGGATAAAGCATTCTTAACCAAAATGGAATAACTGCTTTACCTCAATTTGCAGGAAAATTAAATAGTATTATCCAATTCAAGTTTTTCTCTCATAATTAAAAAAAAAAACAACTTTTTATTTTTGAACTAATCTTTTACTTAAAAAGTTGCAAAAAATAGTAGAGAGCTCCATACAACCCTCCCCCAGCTTCCCCTAAGGTTAATATCCTACATATGCACAATGCAATTATTAAAACTAGGAAATTAATATTGGTAAAATACTATTAACTAAACTACAGATCTTATTTGAATTTCACCATTAAAAAAAAAAGTCTTTCTTTTCAATTAATTTTAGGCTTACAGAAAAGTCACAATTAGTCTTAAAGTTTTGTGTGAACACCACTTGTGTGCTTTCAATAGATAAAAGAATAAACAAGGGACAAAGGAGCAGTAATGAAAAACTCAGACCTGGCCAATAACACTTACACAGCTGGTTTTTCATGTGCATTTGTAATTGTGCTTTTACATCATGTTTTGTAGCGTGTAAATTTAATTAAACTGAATAGTTTAAAGCAGCATACTTTGGCTAAATAAATGGTTTTATGTGAGATCATAGTTTTTGTGATAGAAAGAAATATATTAACATTTGATGCTCTTTGGCAGAAAACACCCCGACTTTCCGGTGCTCCCCTATCTGAATAAGTCTGAATGTTATTTTATTCTGTGCTTTCCTACTGTTTAGAGACAATATGTCCTGAGGGCTGTTGTTCATTTTCTTGGGGGAGATTCAAGTTCTTTTTGGATCAGGCTTTTTTGAATACTTGTTGCTGAGACTCTGGTAGATCTCAGATCCCTCTGTTAGTGTTATGTACTGGGATAAACATTGTGTCTTTTATTAGAGTGATGCCTCTATTCCTAATAGTTAGTCTCTCTCTAGAGTACTAATTTAATTTATTTGTATTTTTATATTTTAATCATTCTTTTTTAAATGTGTGCACATGATGAAAACTTCAAGCTATGCGTATATGTAAAAAAACAAACAAAACCAGTTGCCTTCAAGCCCGACTCATGGCGACTCCATGTGTGTCAGAGTACAACTGGGCTCCATAGGGTTTTCAAAGGCTGATTTTTTTCAGAAGCTCACCAGGTTTTTCTTCCAAGGTGCCTCTGGGTGGACTTGAATCTCCAGTCTTTGAATCAGCAGTTGAGCACTTTAACTGTTTGCACCACCTAGGGACTCCTCAATCTGTATAGAACAGCATAAAAAGAAAAGTTAGTCTTCCACCCCTTCCAACCAACTTCTAGACCAGTGGTTCGTAAAGAGGAGTACCACCTCCTAGGGGCATTTTGGAAAGACCTTGGAGTGTTCTTGATTTTTCCCATGATCAGGGGTATTTAGTGAGTTGGAGCGAAGAATGCTTATCATCCTGCAAAACAAGAATTTACCTGCATCCTGATAGATATTCATCATAGGTGAAAAATTCTCTTTACTATGATCTGAGTCTAGAATATTGTTGTTGCTGTTAGATGCTGCTGAATTGGTTCCAACTCACAGCTATCCTAAGTAAAAAGGGGTCTAGAACATAGGTGTTGTTAACGGTTGTACAGGCTGTACACTGTCCAGCCTAGGGGCTGTTACTCTCATCATACTAAAGTATCTTTTTCGGAAGGGCATCCTTTTTCTAATTTGCATAAAGGAGATACATTTTTTTTAATATGTAAGAGCATTTTGAAAATTGAGAAAATTAGTTATTCTACGTTACAAATATTTTTAAACTCACTTTTAAATTGTCTTTGGACTTAGTTTAAAGTCTTTTTCACTGTAGGAACTTTTTTTTCTAATTTCATGTAGTCAAGTTATTGCTTTTTCCTTCTGTCTTCCGTGTTTATATTCTACTTAGAGAACCCTTTACCACGATATTGGAAAACTGGGGACTTTTGTGTACTAATTGTGTAATCACCCTTGTTATTGAATTATCTTATTTCTAATTTTTTCCAGCTCATTCTCTTATTTATTTAATTTTTTTACTTAAATGACATCATCTGCAAATAATGGTAGTTATCCTCCTTCTTTCTAGTGCTTATATCTCTTATTTCTTTCTTCTGTTTAGTGGAACTGGCTAATGCTTCCAAAACAATGTTAAAAAATAGCATTGTTATTGCTCTTACTCCTGACTTTAATAGGAATGTTCTTGTATTTAACCATGAAGCATGGTGCTGTCTTTTATGTAGACAAAGAGATACACAGACTCACGTTATAATGTTTGGGAAATATATATATATGTATATGTGTGTGTGTATGTCCCAAATCACATATATATTGTTATAATGTCTGGGAAATATATACATTATATTTATATATGTATATATAAATACGAAGGAACCCTGGTGGCGCAGTGGTTAAAGTGACTGACTGCTAACTGAAAGGTCATCAGTTCAAAACCACCAGCTGCTCTGTGCATGAAAGATGTGGCAGTTTGCTTCTGTAGAGATTTACAGCCTTGGAAACCCTATGGGGTTGCTATGAGTTGGAATCGACTCGATGGCAGTGTTTTTTTTTTTTGAAACATAAATAGGAGCCCTACTGGCATAGTGGTTAAGTATTCTGCTGCTAACCAAAAGGCCAGCGATTCAAATCCACCAGCTGCTCCTTGGGAATCCCTACAGGACAGGTTCTACTCTGTCCTGTAGGGTCCTTATGAGTTGGAATTGACTCGGTGATAATGTTTTTTATATAAATAAGCACATTTATATATATGCTTGTAATGTTTGGGATACACACACTTGCCTGCTTTCCAAATGTCATAATTTTTATTTTACTATGTTTTAAAAAAATATTTTAATTAGGAGGTAATTTTGGATCTTGTCAAATGCCTTTTCAGCACCTGTTGAGGCAATCTGTTTTTTGTCTTCCTTTGTTACATAGGAAACCCTGGTGGAGTAGTGGTTAAGTGCTACGGCTGCTAACCAAAGGGTCGGCAGTTCAAATCCACCAGGCGCTCCTTGGAAACTCTATGGGGCAGTTCTACTCTGTCCTATAGGGCCACTATGGGTTGGAATCGACTTGACGGCACTGGGTTTGGTTTCTGACACATAAATATGGTGAGTTATGTCTATAGAGTTCATTGTATTGAGCCACACTTGCATTTCTGGGCTGAGTGTGCCTCACTTGGCTATGTTGTCTTCTTCTTTTTTGACAATTCAACTTTTTTTTTATTCTGCTTTAAGTGAAAGTTTACAAGTCAAGTCAGTCTCTCATACAAAAATTTATATACCCCTTGCTATGTACTCCTAGTTTCTCTCCCCCTAATGAGACAGCACACTCCTCCTCTCCATCCTGTATTTCTGTGTCCTTTCAGTCAGCTTCTGCCCCCCTCTGCCTTCTCCTCTCCCCTCTAGACAGGAGCTGCCCACAGAGTCTCATGTGTCTACTTGATCCAAGAAGCTCACTCCTCACCAATATCATTGTCTATCCTATAGTCCAGTCCTATCCCTGTCTGAAGAGTTGGCTTTGGGAATGGGTCCAACCTTGGGCTAACAGAAGGTATGGAGACCATGACCTCCGGGGTCCTTCTAGTGTCAGTCAGACCATTAAGACTGATTTTTTTAAGAGGACAATTCAACTTTTTATAGGTGTACAACTTACTGACATCAATTGCATTCATCAGTTGTGCAAATTTTACCCTTAATCAACATGAATTGTCTATCACCATAAACAGAAACTCAGTGCCTGTATTATCCGTTTGAGATACCTCTGAGTTCACTAATATTAAATATTTCAAGTGAAATTGATTTCCAGTTTTCTTTTTTTTTAATTTGGTGAAAGTGTTATTCTGGCTTTGTAAAAGGAATTTTGAAGCTTTTCTTCTTTGTCTGGCTCTGAAAATGTTTAAATAGTTCAGAATTTATTCATGTATTTATCTAACAAGTATTTATTAAGTTCTTACTGCATACCAAGCTCTGGGGATACAACAGTGATGAAAATAGATAAAAATCCCTTTCATCCAAGTGGAAGAAGACAGGCTGTAAACAAACAAATAGTTAAAATAACTAGTATGTCAGATGGTGTTAAGTGTTACAGAGAAAAGCAAAGCAGGGAGAGGAGATAATGAGTGTTGGGAGCCCAAGCCCGGACCCAAGCCCATCGCTGTTGAGTTGATTCCAACCCATTGTGACCCCAGAAGACAGCGTAGAAATGCCCCTTAGGGTTTCCAAGCAGCTGCTGGTGGATTCAAGTTACTAACCTTTTGGTTAGCTGCCGAGCTCTTAACCCCTGTGCCACCAGTGTTGGGGGTACAATTTCAAATAGAGTTGTTAGGGAGGCTTCAAGCTCCGTTTGAGCAAAGACCTGAAGAAAGCAAGGGAGCAAGCTCTGTACCTATCTGGGAGGTCTGCAGAGGGAACAGCAAATGTAAAAGCCTGAGGGAGGAACATGCCTGTCAAGTTCACAGAACAGCAAGAAGGCCAGTGTGAGGAAAGGATGGAGTCAGGGGAGAGTAGTATGAATTAATATCAGAGAGGTAAAGGGAGGCCTTGTCGATAGGTTACTGGAAGGACTCTAGCCTTTACTGTGAATGAGTTGGGGAGCCACTGGAGGGCATTTCAGGTGGTTTATTTCAGGTGAGAGAAGATGGTGGCTTGGATCAGGGTGGGAGCAACGGAGGTGTTAAGAGGTGGTCAGATTCTAGACAGATCTTGAAGGTGGAGCAACCGGGATTTGTTGGATATAGGATGTGGGATAAGAAAAAAAAAGAAGTCAAAACTGATTACAGTTTTCGGTCTGAGTGACTGGAGGGATTAGTTTGCCCTTTTTTTGAGGCAGGGAAGAGTGAGGCAGGAGTAGATTTTTGGGGAAGATCAGGGATTCCATTTTGGACATGTTAAATTTGAGATGCCTTTTAGGTGTCTAAGGCAATACGTTTGAAATTTAGGGAGGAGGTTCAGGCTAGAGACATGTATTTGAGAGTCGCTGGTAGATGGCTAGGAAACCCTGGTGGCATAGTGGTTAAGTGCTATGGCTGCTAACCAAGAGGTCAGCAGTTCGAATCTGCCAGGCGCTCCTTGGAAACTCTATGGGGCAGTTCTACTCTGTCCTACAGGGTCACTATGAGTCAGAATCGACTTGACAACAGTGGGTTTGGCTTTTTTTTTTTTTTTTTTAGTACCTGGCTTTTAAGGGATGAGAGAAGATGAGATTACCAAGAGAGTGAGTGATTGTAGATAAACAAGAAAGAAGAGGTCCATAGACCAAACTCAGGGGCATGCCAACAATGGGGCAAGTAAAATGAGGGCTGAGGATTGACCTAGCTGCATGGAGGCCGTTGGTGACCTTGATAAGAGCACTTGTAGTGGATGTTAGGGACCAAACTTAGCTGGAGTTTAAGAGGGAGGAGAGGAACTGGAATCAGAGAGCATATTGTTGTTGTTAGGTGCCATTGAGTCAGTTACAACTCATAACAACCCTTTGTACAACAATCAGAACGAAACACTGCCCAGTCCTGCACCATCCTCACAATCATTGCTATGTTTGAGCCCATCATTGCAGCCACTGGGCCAATCCATCTCAGTGAGGGCCTTCCTCTTTTTCAGTGCTGGCCTTCTACTTTACTAAGCATGATGTCCTTCTCTAGGGACTGCTGTCTCCTGATAACATGTTCAAAGTATGTGAGACAAAGTCCCCCCATCCTCACTTCTAAGGAGCATTCTGGCTGTACTTCCTCCAAGACTGATTTGTTTGTTCTTCTGGCAGTCCATGGCATGATCAATATTCTTCACCAACCCTATGATTCAGTCTTCAGTCTTCCTTATTCATTGTCCAGCTTTCATACGCATATGACGCAGTTGAAAATATCATGGCTTGGGTCAGCTGCACCTTAGTCCTCAAAGTGACATCTTTGCTTTTTAACACTTGAAAGAGGTCTTTTGTAGTGGATTTGCCCAGTACAATGCATGTTTTGATTTCTTGACTGCTGTTTTCATAGGCATTAATTCTGGATCCAAGTAAAATGAAATCTTTGACAACTTCAATATTTCCTCTGTCAGAGAGCATAGATAACTCTTTAAAGGACTTTTATTACAAAGGACAGTAGAGAAATGAGATGGTGTGAAGAGGGAAATGGAGTAGATAGAATTTTTTTTTTTTTTTTTTTTGTAAAGATGGAGGAATTTTAGCTTGTTTGTATGCTGATAGGAATGATCCATTAGAAAAGGAAAAATTGCTGAAGTGATGTTTTCTCTGTGAGAGGGGATGGAGTCTGGTGTAAATGGAAGGAGAGAGCTTAGATGGAATCACAGACAGCTCATCCTTAGGAACAGGAAGGGGGGCTGAGGACACGGGGACAGATGCAAATCGGTGGATGGGTGTGACACTGAGGGCTGTGGATGGTCTCTCTTGATTGTTTTTATTTTCCCAGTAAAATGAGAAGCCGGGTCATCAGCTGAGAATGAGGGTAGGGGAGACGTTGGTGGTTGGAGGACAGGGGAGAAGATGTGAGAGAGTTTCTTAGAGAGGAAAGAGTAACTGATTTAAGAAAGTATAATTTGATTGCTTGGCAGAATTAAAAGCCCATTTAAAGTTAGTGGTCATTAATTTAAAATGAGACCATTTAGCAAGCTTTTATGTTTTTTCTAGCTATGATCTGCTGTGCAGGTATAGGTATATATATATAGGTGGAGTAGGTGAAAACTGGATTTAGTCAAGGGTTTGGTAGTTTAAAGAAATGTGACTGTGCAATAATATATGCCAGGTGCTTTTGGGGATGAGTGGGTAGGATAGCTGGACAATTTATCAGTCTTTTCTCATGGTTACTGGCCTATTTAGATATTTTGTATCTTCTGGGGTCAGTTCTTTGTAACATATTTTGCTAGCGAATGGACCATTTTGATCAAGTTAAAAGTTAGTTTTTTACAGAGATTTGGAAATGGACATTTTAAAATGAACTTAATTTGGCAATCTAGTACCGCATTTGAACTCATTTTAATGCCTCTCAGTTTGGCAGCCATCCCTTTTGCCTCAACTTTGCTTTGTTCTGTTCCATTCTCTGGAAGTGATAGTAGAGAGAAAGGGTCCCAGGAGGCTGAGCTGCCTGGTTTGCTCAGCTGTGCTCCCTCAGTACAGCATTTGCCACAGTCCTCTCTGGGAGGTGTTGATCTCTATACCTGCTCAGAATATCAAAGTTCTTCACTGATTTCATCAGTGGTCATTCAGCTTTTGTGTGTAGGGAGAGCTGGAGAAGGTTATTAACATAGCAAATTAAAAATAACACTAAGCTAAACCACTCTGATTTTTTTTTATTTTTTTGAGGGTGTGAATGGAGCTCGACAAACATCCCCTTGGTCTCATCCTCTGGGTCAACTACCCCATACCAAAACAAAAACCCATTCCTGTTGAGTCAATCCTGACCTCACAGCAACTCTATAGGACACAGTAGATGTCCTATATATGCCCCATAGGGTTTCCAAACCTTTAATCTTTATGGAAGCAAACTGCCACATCTTTTGCCCATGGTGCGCTGGTGGGTTCAAACTGCTAATCTTTCAGTTAGCAGCCAAGTGCTTTAGCCACTGCACCACCAGGGTCCTTTCCCATGCATCGCCCCTCCTAAAAGAAATGTGTGAGGTCTGGCTGGTTTCTCAGGTAAACTCCTTTAAACTACCCAAACCCTTGGTTAAACACAATTTTTCACCAGTTCCATGGACCAGTTGCTAGAAAGGGACATCATGTCTGGTAATGTAGAGCGACAGTGAAAACAAGGGAAGCCTTCCATGACATGGGTTGACACAGTGGCTGCAAAAATGGATTCAAACATACCAAAGACTGTCAGAATGGTGCAGGATGAGGCAATCTTTTGTTGTGCGATACAGAAGGTCTCCATGAGTCAGAACACCTCAACAGCAGCTAACAGCAACAACAACCATGCCTGTTACCAAGCAGAAGAAAAACACACAACCATGTAGGAACTGCATGTATGTAGTTACATGAAAATCTTAGCTTTATCAAGGAGAATTACCCAGCTCCCTTTAGATGTCTTCTGAGTGGAAGAATGCAAGGAATTGGAGCTTATAATTTATAAAGGAGGGAAAACAAAACACAAGAAACAAACAAACAAAAGACCTTGAAATCTACCCACAGTCACTTTCAGCGTATAGGGTTGCTGAGGTTGTTTAAACCTCAGAGAGATTTTAAACTGAGAGGCTCAGCTTTCTCTGTAATTACAGTTCCTAACCCAATGCTTCGCAAACTGTGTTCCTGGAGAATTTGGATCCCTCGTTAAACTCTTTATGGGGAGAATGTTCTGTGGTCAAATCAATTTAGCAAAAGCCGAGTACTCTGCCCCCTTCCTGGAGATCCACAACATGCTTCATTCGTACTCACCAAGATAATGTGCTCTTTCTATGCAAAGTGGGCTCCTCTCATTAGAGGGAGAGGCATTCCTTAACACTGGAAAGGTCTTCAGATGCTGGGCTACCAAAAGGAATGACAACTGTTCTCTACTGTGGTAGCTCAAGACCTTGACATTTTAACTGCAACACAAACAAGTTTCTGCTGAGATTCCCCAGCTGGGAATTTCTCTACACAGGAAGCTCCTCAAATCCCTTCAGGGTTCGTTTAGTAACTATGAAGCACAACAGTTGATACTATCTATACATTACTCTAATGCTGTGATACAAATTTCATGAGGTCCTTTGCATGTTCTCACATGATATTATAATATGGAGACACAGGAGGGCACTCTAACCAGCAATAGAACTGAAATGCTTTCATAGCCTCTGCAGTTTATAAAGTGGATGTTGATACTGTTGAATGTGGGTCCCCCCCCACCCCATTAAGGGACTTTGCAGGAATATCTAGCTCCCCTAGGGAATCTCACCTATGATGACCGTGCCTGCCAAGATTCATCCTCCACACTGTCCAGGGACTATGGCTTTGAGCAGCTCAGAACAGAAAAGGGAATTTATGTTTACAGCTTACTCATTATCTAGAGCCTCTGAAGAGACAGAGACAAAGTTGCTAAGGGTTCATAGATCAATTGGCCTAATCAAACCCAGAGCAGAGGAGAGATCTGTTTGCAGGAAGCTTTCATCAAACCTGCAGCCTGTATCCATGCCTCAGTTTTCCCATCTTTAAAATGAAGATACCTGACTTACGTCTGCATAGTTTGCCAGTGGAGAGGGGGAAGAGGACGGAAGCAACACATCTGGGGACATTTGCCATCTCTTTTATAAAGTGCATGAGTTTTACACTCAGAAAAGAAAGCCAGCCTGCCTCTCGTTAAGGAGTTGTAGTACTTAGGAGGGACAAAGTGGGCTCCGTTGGCAGCAGGCGGGACAAAGGTAACGGGACCTGCTCGCTCCGGACTGGTGTTCCCACACAGGTCTCCGACACTAGGGAGGACCGGACGCGGGCCTCTCCCTAGCTTTCCTCCCTAGGCAAGGGCTGGACTGGCTCCCTGCGCCCCGCCCGGCCCGGCGGGGTTAATCGCGATTAAGGGTGCTGCCTGGCCCAGCCCGCTCTTCCCGGCTGGAACGAGGCAGGAGTGGCGGTGCGCAGCCTTGCCATGGCACGCACGTTCTACCTCTCCCTGCCCCCTCCGCGTCTCTAGGGGCTTTTGAGACGCATCCTCCCCCGCACACTCCTGCGGCCACCCCGGCCGCCCCCCGGATCCCCTGTGCGGGACGCGATTCTGGGCCAAGGTCTCCGGCGCTAGCCGCTCTCAGCCCTGGGGTCCGGCGGGCCGAGCCAGACAGGGACCTAAGGGAGGAGCAGGGACACAGATCAGCAGAGGGAAAGGAGAGGAGGCGGAGAAAAAAAAAAAGATGGAGAAGAGAAAGGAAGAAAGTGAAGGATTCCACTCAACAGGTAGTTCCTGCGAGTCGGCGGTGATTCCACGCTGGCCAAGCGCATTAGACACCAAGCTCGTTTCCAAAGCTCCTTGTGGGAAATGTCGCCTTACATCCCTCTAGTCCTCTGTCCCCAGGGTTAAGAGAGCGCTCACCACGTGCCAGGCGCCACACTAAGCGCTTCAATACATTATCTGTTAATTTTGCCAACACCCCCATATTGCGGATCAGCGAACCGCGGTGGAGAGGTTTAGTGGCTTGCCTGGGATTTTGCAGCTAGTGGGTGGCGGCGCGGTGACTTCGAGCACGGTCCGTGCTCGAACCCTGGGCCACAGCCCACGGCACCTCAGCGCTGCTAGGGTATTATCCTATCGCGCTTCTACTCCTGGCTCTGGCACCTGTTGCTGGCCTCTCTGGTGGGAGGGGAAGGAGAATGACCAAGGGGTGGCCCGGGGATTCTCCCCCATTCAACTCTTGGTTCAGGGTACAGAGACTGCTTTGCGTCTTGGAGAAGATGATCTTCCTTCTCCAGAGATCGTTTCTTCAACGTGCGCAGGGTTTTGGGGAGGTGACCCCCACGGGGCGGCAGGGGGGTGCGGTGTGTCTGGGGTCTGGAGGGGCTGCACTAGGAGGAAGAGGATGGCGAGAGACCCGGTAGCCAGCGAAGCCGGCGGGGAGGAAGCGCGGCCGCACGTGCGGAGTTTCCACGCGGTGGGAATGCACAGCTTTCGTTCAAACTTTGGGGAGTCTCGGTGAAGGGCGTCAGCGAAGGTGTGACCAATCAGAGTTGAGGGAAGGGAATAAATTATGCAAATCACCATCTGGCGATGGGTCAGATGACTCCGATCCTTTAAACCCGACCTCGCCGGGAGCTCGCGGCGTGACAGCGGCTAGCCTGCTTCCCGGCGCGCAGGGTGCGGGCAGACCTGGCTCAGGCCTTTCACTCACGCGCCCGCCCGCGCCTCGGTTGAGCCAGGTTTTCCTTTTGCACCTTCTCCTTCTTTGTCGCCCTCCCTCAACTGTGTAGCGCACCACTGCCTGGTGGAGTGAGGGCTGCCCAATCTGGTCCTTCCAGGGCGAACTCCTGAAAACTCCGGGGGCAGTTTTTTTTGGGTTTTGATTCTGGTTTGCAGTTTCAAGGGAAGGGGCGTGGCGGGCAAGGATGAGAAGCCCTGTTCCCCTGCTCTGCCTCTGGAGTATCCTTTGTTGCTTTGCAGCGGGAAGCCCCTCAGAGTTTGGTCCAGAGGGACGGATGCAAGGTAACGTGCATTTGTTTTTATTTTCCCCGCACTTCTGTTTGCTGGGCGCCTATTTTCTTCAGTCCCTCCTCGTTCCCGCAAAAGTCTCCTCCCCCCCGCCCCCCGTCCATTCTCTCCTCTTTTCCAGCTTGAAGTCCGCTTGTTCCTCGGGAGCGTCTCATTAGGGCATTCCGTCGCGCGTCATCCTAGAGGCAACAGGCTGCTGGCAGGGCCCGCGCGCTCGCGCTCTCTAGCTTCCCCGTTCTATTATCTAGTTGCCTTAATCGGTGCTGTCCAGGAGCCGAGATGCCTTCCAGCAGCTCTTAAACCTTGTCCTTGTCTTTGAACCTAGACATTTGAGAGGCAAGTGGTTGTTGGAAGAAGCTCTGCAGCCTGGAGCCACTCCTTTATTCTTGGCGCAGGCTTTTCGAAGGTTAAAGTTACAGGGTAGCTGGCTTTGGCTTGATTAGTGCTCGCAGGGAGGCTATGATGGGTAACTTGTGCAGAGAAGCTTCTGGTTTTATTCCTCCAGGTCACCAGCCTCTTTTTTCCCAACACTCTTTCGTTCCCTCACTCTACCTCCTTCTACTTCACCCTCCTCCTCCGAGCTTCTAGCTTTTCTTCATTCTGAGTTCTGTTTGACAGTCTCTGAATTCTCTGAGGAATTAGAAGAAGTATGCTCTGGTGGGAGTGTGTGTAGGGTCACCCAGGCTGAGAACCAACTCATGGGGAGCCCCTACACTGCACCCAGTCACTTCATCTTCTACTATTCTGTTGAGATTGGACCAAATGATGTTGGTCCATGTCAGCTTATTCACATGTATGTGTGAGGAGGGAGGTTAATGAATGAATGGGAAAGCTTTGGTGTATGTAACCTGTTCTCAACTCCTGTACTAACTAGAAGAGTGATCCTCCTCTCCTGTAAAATGCTGAAGCCCCTTCCAACTTCTGTGTTCTGTGATTCTGATGATTTGTGGACCGTTTTGTTCATTTGAAAAAGTCTTTATTATATGCCTGCTTAGTGCCAGGCACTGTTCTAGGTGCTGGAGACTCAGAGGAAACAAATCCCAAAAACCCCTGCCCCTGCAGAGCTTACATTTCAGGAGTGGGAAAACAGACAATAAACTAATTAAAATATATAAAAGGTGGTCGGTGTATTGGAAGGAACCCTGATGGCAAAATGGCTAAGCCCTTGGCTGCTAACAGAAAGGTTGGTGATTTTAACCCACTCCGTGGCTCACAGGAGGAAAGACCTGGCAATCTGCTCCCATAAAGATTACAGCCTAGAAAACCCTATGTGGCCATTCTACTCTGTCCAATGAGGCCACTATAGGTTGGAATTGACTCGACAGCACCTAACAACCACAGTGTTATGAACAGAAATAAGGCAGGAGAGGAAGATAAGGAGTGCTGGGGGTGGGGAAGGTGGTACAATTTTAATATGGTCATTAGGGAAGGCCTCACTGAGAAGGTGACCATTGAGCAAGGAGCTGCAGGAGGGGAGAGAGTAAGCTATGAGGACTTCTGGGTAAAGAACAACCGTAAAGTCCCTGAGGCTGACGTAAGCCAGGTTGAAAGTAGTAGGAACAAAGCCAGAGAATTCTGGGGTCAGAGAAAGCCAGATGCTATGGTGAACCTTCTATATCGATACGTGGGTTTATCCACCAATCTGTCTCAATAAACCAGCCGGCTCTTTTATCCTTTCTTCTAGACTTCCCCATCTGGTCCTTGTGTGAATTGGCTATCTGGTGGAATTTGGGAAAGTGCTGAGCTAGTTACACTTATGGTTCAAATTTCTACCGGTTGGGGGCATTTGTTCATTACTTTCGTGATGACTAACCTGAGGTCAGCCCATGTGCATTTCGCTGAATTCTGGAACCTTATCCCTCGTTCATCTGGTACATTCTTTTCCTTTCCCTCCTGCTTTTCACTGTCCTACTCACCACCCTGGTCCCTCTTTCCATGGTTCTTTTTCCTTTTGCTTCTTATTGTGGGATAAGTTAACCTCCTGGGATGGTCATTTTTGTCTCCCCCCCACCCCCCACTAACTCTGATTGCTGGGTGACAGGTACTTCAAGTTCTTAGCCCGTTATCAAATGAGTAATTTCCAGAATGGCTGAAAGAGTGCTGGGTGAGGTAGGTTTATGACTGTCTCAGATAGTGTGGTGATGACAGCCCCTTCCAACTGTTGGAGGGCACAGGGACCGTTGGTGACATTGGCTGAGCTTTGGGAGCAGTGGAGCTGGAAAGGGCGGTTTTGCTGCTTTTCTGAGGCTCTCCATGGCTTCCTTCATTCATTTAAAAAACAAGATGAATGCCTGGCACATATCCAGTTCTGCAGGAGAGACATTGAAATGCATGAGGTCTTTGGAGTAAGAGCTGGAATCGAGATGAGAACATTAGGGGAAGCTCAGTGCACAACCAACAAGTCTATACCCCCTTACCTCAAATTCAAAATCTTTGGGAATTGGAAAATTTGTTTGGTAACTTGTTTGGCAGCAAGACCTGGCCTTGCCTAACTTGAACTCATTTGGCAGCAAAAACTGACCTGAATTGACAGGAGGCTTTATTTTTGCCCTTGAATGTGAGTAGTCACATATCTCCCTGCAGAAATATTGGTGTATTTAATTCACGGGGAATGCCCCAGGCCCCACTGGAGATGTTATAAAATATAGGATCTATGCATTGTAATGCCTTTCTAAAATCTGGAAAATTCTGAATTTTGAAACTCAACTGGTCCCAAGCATTTCAAGAAAAGAATGGAGGACTCATACTCTAAAACTAGAAAATTAAGGGAAGAAGATAGAAAAGAAAGAGACCTATTTATTGCAGTCACAATAATTAATACTAGTGAGTAATGAATACTCTTACACGTAGATGAAATGTCCCTTTTACAATATCTTCACAGTTCTTCTGGGAGTTGAGGAGGGAACATGTTTATCCTTATTCACCAGATGTAAAAACTGAAACCCAAGGGCATTAAGTAAGCAATTTGCTGAAGGTTGGACCAGAACTAGACCACAGATCTCTCACCACCAAGCCCACTAGATGTATCCACACTCTTTCTCTCCAGATGAGCTTCAAAAATCCAGGGATGTACAGGTTGCTGCTAAGCCTTCTGTAAGTTTTAACCTCCGCACCTCGAAAGACTCAGAGGATGAAGGATGCTACCTTTCCCTTGGCCACGACCAGCCCTTAGAAGACTGTGGTTTCAACATGACAGCAAAAACCTTTTTCATCATTCATGGATGGACGGTGAGCCCCAGGGGAAGGAGCTCTGCAGCTTTACACGGGATTTAATTTCCTTTGTTTCGCTCAATTAAAAAGAATTCTGGTGCTTCCAGATCCCACCCCCCTTCTTGTGGGCTCCTTGTATTTCAGACATCTGTGAAGGATGTAATAACACCGTGTTGAAGGGGCAAACTGGGCTCCAGCAGGGTGGTATTTAATGCTGGCACACAGCAGCTTTCAGAAAGTGGCTCTCCTGAGGGCAGCAGCCCAGCTCTAGCAGCTCTTAAGGGCCCCTCTAATTACACTTAATTACGTTGGTCAACCACTGCCTTGCGGGAGCCAGCCCTCTGTAACAGCGGAGCTGAGTTAGAGCAGCTTGCCGGGCTTAGAGACGTGGGGACGAGCCAGCTGGGCTGGATGGCTGGCCGCTGTTGGCATGGTGCCCTGCTGTTTGCATAGAGATGGCCCGGTTTAAAGGCATGGGGGCTCTTTATGTGCCCTCACTGAGCAATTCACGTTGAAAGGCCCATGACAAACTTCAACAAAAAGGGCTTTCACGCTCAGCTTCAGAAGCTTTTGACCAGCGAGGGATTTATTCATTCATAGAATGATGGTCTGTAGGAAAATGGCACTATTAAGTGGGCAGGTTCTTGCTTGGGCTAATTGGGAGGAGACATGTCTCCTCTTAATGATGAGAAATTCATATCTGTTACGTGCTTTCTAGGTCTTTAGGTCTGTCACCAACTGTTGGAGCCATGCCTGGGGAAGATAGGCTATAACCTACTAATGTGGTTGAAGGGAAGATGAATGTCCAGCTACCCTCATCCCACAGCCAACAATTAGAATCATGTACTTGGAGCTTTTTAAGGCCCCTGTCAAAATGCAAATACAAACTGGCCACGACTTACAAATGAATTGCATTCCAGAAAGTTCTTTTGTAATCTGTTTGGAACTTACAACAGCAGTTTCCCATAGAAACAAGATTCTAAATGGTTTTTGGGTTCCCAGGCTAGGCACAGAAAATCTATTTATCTCATAATGTACTTGTGGGTAGGTTTATAACTGGACCTAGTCACCATTTGTAACTTTGTTTCTGTGGGAAAATGTGTTCTGAGTTCTAATTTGAAATTCCAGGGACAGACCTTCCCTACTCTGGGGTCAAGAGGGATGGTAAAGATGGGTTGTGGGAAGGGGTCATTTGTTAACTCTGTGTTTACCTAGGAGAAAGTATCTCTATGAGAGAACCTGATTCTCCAGGGTAACACTTCCAGCTGCCTTTGAATGATGGACTAGGTCACTGGCTTGACCGTGACAGGGACTCAGGTTAACTTCATGCCAGTATCACCATCAACACATTTGTGTGGGTTCATATCTGATAGTGCCCCTATCATACAAAAGGTTCCAAGAGCGCCGGGCATCAGCTATGAAAGTTTTGATGCAAAAAAAAACGGGGGCTGTAAAGAGCAGTGAAAGACAAACACCTATGCAGCAATTTTGCCTGTGGCTGGCCCAGCTCATGTGCAAATGTTTGGCCCCTGAGCACCCATGGTGCAGGTTCTGGAACCTGGCTGGGGAGAGGGCTATGGAACTGAACTCCATATTCATTAGGATTTCTGAAATGCATTAGGATTCCCTAAACCTAGAAGAAGCATCAGGAAACGCTTTCCTCCTTTCTCTGCAGATGAGTGGCATGTTAGAAAATTGGCTACACAAACTTGTGTCAGCCCTTCAGACAAGGGAGAAAGATGCCAATGTGGTGGTGGTTGACTGGCTTCCCCTGGCTCACCAGCTTTACACAGACGCAGTCAATAACACCAGGGTGGTGGGCCACAGCATTGCAACGATGCTCAACTGGTTACAGGTAACTGGGGGTCTCAAACCCAAACCTCTTAAGAAATACTGGCCAGGCTCTGCTACAGTGACGTTCAGGAGTCTGATCAAAATCTTCAGCATTAAAATTTTTACTGAATTATTACTTGAAATACTTGAAAGCTGGGACTTCTACAGAGCCTTTCCATTATTGTGGAATCTCTGGATTTTTCCTGTTACTTAATTTGCTGTAAGAAAATTTGCCTTATGTGTCATTACTTGGTGATTTTAGAAACCGATGCCCTTAGATTGGTTGGGAATGGCCAAGAGCCAGGATTGGTTTATAATCTGAAATACCTATTGAAGTCTGCTCTTACCTGCAAAGAGTGGCTAGATGTGAACTGTTCTGAGGGGTGGGGAGGGGCATGGTTAAAACAGATGCAGCCTAATAATTTGCTTAAAATATTAAGTATGTAAAACAGACCTTGAGGTCTTAAATTGACTTTTTATAGGTTAATGACTCACCTGAGATCAGTGGATTTACTTGGGGCCAGGGAGTACACTAGCAAAGTGACTCAATTACCTGGACAATTCCAACCTTTCCATGGAGTATGGTAAATTCTGGCTGCATTCTGGTCAGGATTCTTGATCAACCCCAGAATCTACTGCTGAAGTTGTTTTGTAGAGCTTGGTCCCTGAGCCACGGGGCCAAGACCCCGCTGCCTTGCTCCCTACCACCTAAGTGCCCTGTCAGGTTATGCTGCTTCAACTCTGGGGTCGCAGCTGGCTTTAGGTGAGTAGCTTGGCAGTCCCTGGGACCAGGGTGGAGGTCAGGGCCTAGTAGGGTGTGCAGGAAGCATACTGCTGCAGGCTGTGGCTGGCACTTCAATCTCCAATGAGTCTGGTGGCTTTGACCTCCGCACAGCACAGCCTCTGTCTTCCCCCCTTAGATTCTGCAAGAAAGAACAGAACACATGTAGGTAGCAGAAAGTCAGGTATCCAGCCCCGGGCATTTGAAGTACACCAATTCCTTTTGACCTTCCCTGACCTGGCTGTCACCCATTCATGTGGCATTGCCAGCAGTGCCCCTGGGAAGTCTCTGTACCTACCACTCCTGCATCTGCTCCTCCATCATGATGAGTTGTTCAGTTCTTGGTCACCCTGTGGGCCCACCACTGCACTCTTCATGGCATATGCTTTTGTGACTTCCTGCAGGGGAAGGAAGACTTCTCTCTTGGGAATGTTCACTTGATTGGCTACAGCCTCGGGGCGCACATTGCCGGGTATGCTGGAAACTTCGTGAAAGGAACAGTGGGCAGAATCACGGGTAAGTTCTGCTTCCTCGACTCACTGCTGGTGGTCCCCGAGCCCCCCTCAGCTTCTCTGACAACCCTTTTTTTCTGAACCAGAGTGCGCCCAAATGAGGAGGTAGCGTGAGGAAGTCATAGAACGTTAGCTTTGGAAGAGACCTGGGAGAACATCTAATCCAGAGCCTTTCATATGTTCTCTTCAGTCACAAAACTTTTTTTTCAGATTGAACTTGGATGGGACTCTAATATATGAAACAGGTGGAAGAGGATGTTCTGTTGAATCTGGGTCTGTGGAGGGTAGTGTTAGCCGTGCTGGAGTCCTTGAGTGGTGCCAATGGTTAGTGCACTTGGCTACTAATTGAAAGGTTGGATATTCGAGTCAGCCCAGAGGTGCCTTGAAAGAAAGGCCTGGCACTCTACTTCCAAACAATCATCCATTGAAAACCCTGCTCTGATGCACATGGGGTCGCCACTCAACAGCAACTGGTTTTGGTTTCTGGTTAGCCGTGCCATTTGTGGCTTCCTTTCCCCTGGGAGAGTTCCCAGTACACCAGCGAACACAGTTTGAAAACCACTGATCTGGTCCAGCTCCCTCATTTTACAGGTGAGGAACCTGAGACACAGCTAATAACCTTGGCCTCCAAGTTTCTGGAAGTTCACTTTAAGTCTCAGTTGATGATACTGGGAGGCCTCAAGGGAAAAGAATATGCGGTGGATTCTTGTCTGGATTCTGCCTCTGATTTCTATTTTATCCACCAGCTGCCTCTTTCTGATGTTTAGGTGGCATGTTGAAGGATGCCAATTACCTGCTTAGAATGGGTTATCAAACTTTGTCATTAAAGAGGCCCTTCTGATGCTGGTATCCATGTGGTCAATAGAAAATCGAGCTTTCCATCACAAAACTTTAGTGAGCTTTTAATATGAGAGCTTGGATGAAATCATTTAATTGACTGTGAAAAGGAAAGTTCTCCTTCCTGTTTTTGAGCCCTTCAAATACACACACAGAGCTTCCTCTAGGTTAAAATAAATGGTAACTTTGTTGCCCTGAACTTTTATCCTCCTTCCAGTATTCTTTTATTTGTGTCCACTCCTAGCTTCCCCCTCACGCCCAAGATAGTCAGGTAGGAGGAAAAATTTGATCACTTTCCCTGAAGGGTTTTCCTTTTAAAATGGGACTCTGGCAGAAGGAGATTCCCAGCTAAAGAATGACAGAGTAAAGGTGGAATTTCAGGTTTCAGCAACAAGCTGGTGGGGTAGATTTTTAAAAAATAGTCGTGAAGTTTTGCTGTTGCTGTTAGTTGCTCTTCAGTCGATTCTGACTCGTGGTGACCCCCTGTGTGCAGTATAGAACTCCTGTATAGGGTTTTCAAGGCTGTGACCTGTCGAAAGCAGATTGCCAGGCTTGCCTTCTGAGGCTTCTCTGGGTTGGTTTAAAATGCCAACCTTTCAGTTAGTAGTCAAGCACTTAAATGTTTGAGCCACCCAGGGACTAAAAAAAGAAAAAAAACGCACGGCCATCAAGTCAATTCCGATTCATAGCAATCCATGGGACAGAATAGAACTGCCCCTTACGGTTTCCAAGGAGAGGCTAGTAGATTCAAACTGCCAACTTTTTGGTTAGCAGCTGAACTCTTAACCACTGAGCCACCAGGGCTCCACCTAGGGACTGGTTCTCCTCAAATTGTTCAAACCGCCCACTTTTTAGTTAGGCTAACTCAGGCTAACTCAAACACACACACACACACACACACACACACACACACACATTTATTTAGATTCAATGACAGGATTCGGCATAGCCTGAGAGCTTTATTTTTGATTACCAAGGTTGTGGGGCCTGAACTGGCTCCAAAGTGGCCAGTGATTATGTGGCCACACAGGACTGCTCGTAAACCCATTTCCGGTGCAAAGCCGTTAACTTGAAGCTACTCTGGGTTCCATTGTCTGAGCACCTGTTCCTATCTCCCGAATGAGAGGTCTGAGGTTTCAGAGCTGGGCCAGCCCTGTCCAAACTGCAGTGCACACGAGGCCCCCACCAGAGCCCCGGGGCCCCTAGCGTTGTTGGCGACAAGGACATACTGCAGACCTTCCCTTTCACTCTGTCTGTCTGAAATGAGATAGGGCTGGTGAGGAGCTTTCCAGTGCTTTCCCCCTGCCTGCTTGGGTGGCAGCTGCTGACCTGCAGGCTTTGCTTTCTCTCCTGGGACCACTGGGGCAGCCAGGCAGAATGCTAATCAGTGCTCTATGCTGCCTGCATCCCTCTGGCCTTTCTCTTTGGAGCAGCGGCCTGGGTGAGTCCGACAGAAAGGAGTGGCCTCTGTCCGGTTGCCAAGCAGCACCTCAGAGGGTATTTGGCTCACCTGACACTTGCTGTGGTGAAAGTCTGATGGGGGAGGTTTGTGCACCGTCTTCTTTCCTCAGCCGGCAAGCACCAGAAGGCTGCGGTTTGCAGGGAATCCTGAAGCCAGTGATGTAACTAGGCAGAGGCGGCAGGGTGTCCCTAGCCCTGGGCTGGCCGGGAAAACCCCTGTCTTGCTTGGGTGAGAAAGTTGTGGCCTTGGGCTTGCTAGAGTTTTATTTTATTTTATTTCCAACTTAGGCTTCTGAGAGAAGTCTGTGCTGTGGTAGGGAAGAGGTCATGCATTTCTAATTGAACCAGTGTCTGGTGAGTTATAATAAATAAGCAAGCAAATGCATTTGTTCCTTCAACAAATACGAATTGCATCAGACTCTGGGCTAGGTGTTAACCTAATGTATGACAGGTACTTTATTCTATCTCTATGTCTCATAGCAACCCTGCAAAAGAGGTCTTTTGGGCCTCATCATATAGATGGGGAAGTTAAGACTCAGCAATTAAGTAATGGGCTCAAAGTCTTGCACCCTGTAAGTAGCTGAGCTGGGATTTGAACCCAGGCTGTCAGGTTCCAAAGCCACATATCTAACCACTACAGCATGCTGCCTCTCTTCCGTATGTGGAGATAAGGTAGTGCTGACGTTCAGTAAGCTCTGCTTTGCCACCCCAGAATGCACAGCCTCAGAGGTTGTTGGTGCATGTATGTGTGGATGCAGGTTCCATTTGCTGGACGGAGCACATTTGGGAGGAGCCTATGATGGGATGGAAGGGAGAGGTAGTTCTCCATCTTTCTTTCCTTTTTTTGGAAGGGTTAAGTTCTTTCTCGGAGCCCTGGTGGCTCAGTGGTTAAGCACTTGGCTGCCAACCAAGAGGTCAGCAGTTTGAACCCACCAGCTGCATCTCGGGAGAAGGATGTGGCAGTCTGCTTCTGTATTGATTACCAAAGTAACCAAACCCATTGCCACCGAGTCAATTCTGACTCATAGCGAACCTATAGGACAGAGTAGAAGTGCCACCATAGATAGGGTTTCCAAGGCTGTATATCTTTATGGAATATTAAGCCAAGTGCTTAACCACTGTGCCACGAGGACGCCTGTAAAGATTATAGCCTCGGAAGTAGACGTGATGACACACAACAACAATACAAGTTCTCTCTCCCATTCCTAGTTAGAAAGTGAATTGTGTCACTTTCCCCCAGAGTCTGTGGGACAGGTATATGTGTCAGGGACAGCCAAACCAGAGCAGGCTGGGCCAGGCTGGTGGGTGAAGGCAGGGCTACCCGATCCTACTCAGCTTGCCAGCCAGCCAGCCTGTTGAGAAGGCCCGTCCACTGCCTGCATTCCTCCAGCACAGCTTGGTTTCCATGGCACTGACCGTCTGGTGGGGACCTTTGTTCACAGTAAGCAGAGTCCCTCTCTTGTGTTGGTTGCAAAGCAGAATGTTCTCTCTTCTCTCTTTTTTTCTTCCATGTGAAAGGCAGGGAGAGGCCACTTGCATCAGTACTGGGGTCCTTGCAGACTCCAAAATGGGTCGTTGAAGGCTGTTGAGGGAGGGCACTGCTTTTTATCATCTTTATTTTGAAGCTGCACTAAGCATGAACCCCCAAGCAGCCTGAGCTCCCTTTCTACCTTGGTCATACACAAATCTATCGAAACTTGTTCTAAAAATTCTTTAGAGTTTCAGTCTCCACCAATTCTCAGGAGTAATGTGTTTCACAAGTTTACTGCCCACTGTTTATTCCAAAACTACCCCCAGGGAGCCTCATGGTGTGCTCCCTGATCCTACCGGGCTGGTGGCTGGTGAACACAGTTCTGTTCCCATCTCTTCCTTTCATGACTCAATACATTTTTTTCTCTCCTTTTCTTTTTGTTATTGTGCTTTAAGTGAGAGTTTACAATTCAAGTCAGTTTCTCATATAAAATTTTACATACACATCGTTATGCGACCCCAGTTGCTCTCCCCACAATGTGACAGCATACCCCTCTCCACCCTCTGTTTCCCGTCCATTCAGCCAGCTCCTGTCCCCCTCTGGCTTCTCATCTCACCTCCAGACAGGAGCTGCCCACAGAGTCTCATGTGTCTACTTGAGCCAAGAAGCATACTCCTCACAGTATCATTTTCTGTCTTATGAAAAAAATTAATCTTTGTCTGAAGAGTTTGCTTCAGGAATGGTTTTAGTTTTGGGCTAACAGAGAGTCCAGGGACCATGACCTCTGGGGTCCCTCTGGTCTCAGACCATTAAGTCTGGTCTTTTTTACTAGAATTTGAAGTTTGCATCTCATTTTTCTCCTGCTGCATCGGGGGTTCTCTGTGCGTGCCCTGTCAGGGCAGTCATGACTCAATTCTTTATCATATCCTCTTCCTGCCTTGGTATTTCCACCAGGATTTCTCGACCTCGGCCCTATTGACAGCTTGGGCCTGATAGTGGTTTGTCATGGGAACTGCCTTGTGAATTGTATGATATTTAGTGGTACCCATGGCTTCTACCCATTAGATTCCAGTAGCTTCTTCCCAATTGTGACAACCAAAAATGTCTCCAGATGTTTCCAAATGTCCCCTGCGGGGCAAAATCACTCCCAGTTGAGAACCAGTGTTCTAGGCTGAACAGACTCCCTTCCCTTGCCACACATAGTTCCTCAGCTTTGTCCAGGTCCTCTCTCTGCCTTTAGGGCAAAGGGGTTTCCAGGTTGGGATGAGCCAGTTCCCATGATTAGTTGGGTTTGGTAATAGTAGCTAATATTTACAGTGACAGCACTTAATCACTTACTATCTCACATGAACTGTGTGAATTAAGGCATTCAGGTTCCATTTTATAGATGATTCTGAAGCACAGAGAAGCTTTTCAAAATCTGGCCCACAGACCACCTAGTTTTTGTATTACTTGGGGAGCAATGCAGATTTCTGGGCTCCACACCAGACCCACCAGCCAGAATCTCGAGACGGCCAGGGACTTGGCAATCTACATTTTATGCTTTGCAAGTTCTTTTTTTGAATAGTTTTACGTTTATGTGGTTCCAAAATTAAAAGACGGTGAAAAGTCTCTTACTGTTGCTGCTACCTGGAGCAGTTCCCTTCCCCACCTTCCCCCTGAGTGCATACGTGCACGTGCACACACACACACACACACACACACACACAGAGGTAATCAGGTTCTTCTGTGAACTCCCAGAGTTCTTTGTAGCTACATAACCCACTACCTACTGCCATCGAGTCACTGCCATGTCTTTCTCCTGTGGAGCTGCTGGTGATTTCGAACTGCTGACCTTTTGGTTAGCAGTCAGTCCATCATCTTAACCACTGCCCCACCAGGGCTCCTTCATAGCTATATAGTGGACTGAATTTTTAGCATACTCTCCAGTGATACTTCTGCACTTTCAAAGGTGAGAGCCAGTGCTCTACACAGCACTGCTTGCCTGCTCCATGCAGGGAGTTTGGAAGCAAAAAGATTTTCTCATTGTGGCTGCAAAATAGAGGCATTTTGGAGGCCTGGGGTGTGGGTTCTTGGTGTCTGGTGTAAGCCCCTCTCTCAACAGTTTATCCCTTCACCTGATTCATAACCAAAGGAATGTTAAGAACAAGTCCAAATACAAATACTGGTAGTTCAGGTTGGGGAGACTGAGCCCTCCCTCTCAAAGGATGCAGGCAGCACAGTTATTCTTTAAAACTAAAATTGAGGCTGTGGAAGACTCAGTGGCAGGATGAATGGGATGGATGACTTAGTTTTAGCCAGCCTGAGTTCTTTCCAGAACTGCTCCAGTTCTAACAGTCTGGGGTTTGTCGGAGTTGTATGTTAGCGTGAAACTTATGACCAGTCTACTGAATCAGCACAGGCGTCAGGACATGTGAGGGCGTTGGAAGATAGCATCAGTTCCTTGGCAGCAGACACCAGGCCTTCCATGTCTTGGTTCCCAGCTCAGAGTCTGCCTTCAATCTGCACATGCTGACTTTAACTGAGGCCCCATTAGCTTGGTGTGTCTGAGATGGCTGTACTGGCTCCCCATTCTCGCTGCAGGTTTGGATCCTGCTGGGCCCATGTTTGAAGGAGTGGACATCCACAAGAGGCTGTCCCCTGATGACGCAGACTTTGTGGATGTCCTCCACACCTACACACGCTCCTTTGGCTTGAGCATCGGGATTCAGATGCCCGTGGGACATATCGACATCTACCCCAATGGCGGTGACTTCCAGCCGGGCTGTGGACTCAACGACATCCTGGGGTCAATTGCATATGGAAGTGAGTTCCTTCTTTTCTGCTTCATGTGGAGGTTTGACCCAGTTATCACATCTCTTCAACCAGCCAGAGCTGTTAGTGCTCCCAACAGCACGCGTTTCACTGCTTATTACCCTTTCCTTCCAATGAATCAGCCTCAAACATTGTGTTTGAAATTCCTCATCATTTACAAGCCTGTGAATAGCCACCCTGCGATCTTCACCCTGCTTTCTCATGTGTTAATTCCATAGCTGTTGTTCATTGTCAATTTTTTTTAAGACAAAAGTAATTTTTTGTTGCAAAAAATCAAGCAACGTAGAATTGCATAAAGCAAAAAGTCAAATACCCCTCACCTCCTGCCCCATCGCAATTTTCACTCCTCAAAGGTACCCAGTATGAGTAATTTTGAGTGTATCCTTCCAGTCTCTTTTCTTTGCGATTTTATTTATATATATGTGTGTGTAATTATATTTTTCAAAAGTGGGATCTTAACCACAATGTTCTACAACTAGCTTTTTCAGTTGTAATATATTATGGGCATTCCCATGCCTGAGGTTACATAGAACTACTTACCCTTTTTAAAGGCTGCATAATATTCCACAACGTGGATACATTATAATTTCATTTTTGAATAACATTTTAAAGAAGTAAAACCAAGATGCTTTCTCCATTCCGTTGTAATTTACATTCTGAGTGCCTGAGCAGACTTGAGATGAACTGAATTTGCTGCTGAAACTGATATGTAGCTCCATGTGACCAGTGTTTTTTGGGGTCTCCCACTCTCTCACTGCCTTGGATCCTGGCAGCATTTCCTAGTTGGGTCTCTCCCCTGTGATGCTCTGTCCTTTGGATGTCTCGCTCTGTCGCTCAGTCTTAAGACTGCTGCCCTCTCCCAAGGTGATTGATATCTAAGAGCTCCTGCAGGCTGTGGAAATCCCTGGATGGGGAAGGTATGGGATGATGGTATTTCTTGAGGCTGGTGGTACCAGTGAGGAAGGGTTAGGATTAGCTTTGCCAAATTTTTCTGAAGGCCTCAGGATTTACATAAACTATTGGCCTTAGCCCCTGTTTACAAGAAAGAATGATATACCAAACAAACCAAAAAACCAAACTCGTTGCCCTTGAGTCAATTCCAACTCATAGCGATCCTATGGGACAGAGTAGAACTGCCCCATAGGGTTTCCAAGGCTGTAAATCTTTACAGAAGCAGACTGCCACATCTTTCTCCCATGGAGCAGCTGGTGGGTTCAAACTGCCGACCTTTCAGTTAGTGGCCAAGCGCTTTAACCACTGCACCACCAGGGCTCCTTAATGATGTACCAGGGGCTAGAAAAATCTAAATTATACTTCTAAGTTTGCAACCAGATACCTGTATGACCACAGTAGTAAAACAAAAAAGCTCTCCCTGAGCAGGCGTACAGTGCTTATTGAGCAAATCCTTCACCTCTATGGACCTTTGGGTTTTAATTTATAATTGAAGGGAATGGACTAGAATGGGGTTAGCAAACATTTCCTTAAAGGGTCCAGTAGTAAATATTTTGGGCTTTGCAGACCATACAGTCTGTTTCAACTATTCCATTCTGCTGCTGAGGCATGAAAGCAGCCATAAGCAATCCTATAAACAAATGAGCATGGCTATGTTCCAATAAAACTTTATTTACAAAAACAGGTGGCTAGCCTGCCGGCTATAGTTTGCTGATCCCTGGTCTAGGTGATGTTTGGCATCTGATCGATTTCTAGTGTTTTGTGACTGCACAACTCTGCCAGGACATAAGAAGTTAGGAGTCCGACCGCACACCTGGTCTGCATCACCCTATTTAACACTTACCGTGCTGGCGCTCCTGTTTGTTGTTGCTGTGTGTGTGTTAGTGCTGTCTTGGCACCTCGTGAGTCAGCAGCTAAGTGCTGGGAATGACCTTACATTTGTCTAGGGGTCTATCAAAGTGCTGGTAATCTATTAAGAATTACACAAATAAGAATACTAACAGCAGCAATAAAAATAGTTACCACTGCTGTTGTTTAGGAGGGACTGAGTTTCTGTTAATGGTGGAATGATTTGGAAAAGGATAGTGATGGTGGTCATACAACATGAACGTAATCAATGTCACTGAATTGTACATGTACGAATTGTTGAATTGGCAAATGTTTTTGTTAAATTTATTTTTACCACAATAATAGTAATTAAAAAAAAAAGAGCTCTCACTGAGCAGGCATACAGTGCTGACGGATGGACTACGCGATCAGATGATTGCCAGGTGCTCACCCTCTATGTTCTCTCTCATCCTCCCCCAGCCATCACGGAGGTGATGAGGTGTGAACACGAGCGGGCTGTGCACCTCTTTGTTGACTCCCTGGTGAACCAGGACAAGCCGAGCTTCGCGTTCCAGTGCACGGACTCGAACCGGTTCAAAAAGGGCATCTGTCTCAGCTGCCGGAAGAATCGCTGTAATAACATCGGCTATAATGCCAAGAAAATAAGAAACAAGAGGAACAGTAAAATGTACCTAAAAACCCGAGCAGGCATGCCTTTCAGAGGTAACCTTCAGTCCCTGAGGAAGGGCCTTAGTCTTTTTCCTCCTTACCGTAATGCCATGTTGAAGGAGCCCTGGCGGTGCGGTGGCTAAGCACTTGACTGCTAACCGAAAGGTTGGCGGTTGGAACCCACCAGCTGCTCCGTGGAAGAAAGGTGTGGCCCTCTGCTTCCATAAGAATTAAAACAGCCTTGGAAGCCCTATGCGGCAGTTCTGCTCTGTCCTATAGGGTCCCTGTGAGTCGGAATTGACTCCTCAGCAACAGGTAAGGGGTTGCAGATCAGGGCACACCCAGCCCAGGGGAGTGGCCCAGCTCAGTGACTGCCCAATCAAATCACTGCATTGCACAGGCCTAGGAAACTTAATTGTTAAAAATAAGCGGTAGGGACACCTTTTGTGATGTGAATTATCATTCCGTGATCACAATATCAATATCTTACATTTCTATCTTGTCTTTAACGCTTCCAGAGCTGTTTCATATTTGTATTTTCATTTGATCATCACAGCAAATTTGAGATAGGGAGAGCAGTGGATCAAAATGATGTCTTACATTTTTGTAACATGTTATAAAGCCACAGGTTTTGTGGGTATTGTTTTATGTGTGAGGAAGTTGAGGCTCAGAGACGTAAACATCTTGGTCCTTAATATAAGGTCATGCAGGTATAAAGTGGCCAGGCCAAAATCCCCAGTCTCCCAGCCTCCAGGTTCAAGGCTTCTTCTTCTTCTACACTGCTGTGTGGCCTTATGCCATTGGACAGAATGGGTCCAGAGAGAGGCTGGAGGTTGTGCTGGACAAAAAGGACATCAGTTCCCAAATCCTCAGTGTGCTGGTGACAAGCAAGCCCCACAACTGTCTTTGCTCTGCTTTCCCTGCAGTCTACCATTATCAGTTGAAAGTCCACATCTTCAGCTACAAGAACACGGGAGAAATTGAGCCTTCTTTTTATGTCACCCTGTATGGCACCAGTGCGGATTCCCAGACACTGCCTTTGGAGATGTGAGTCAGTTTCCTTGGCTGGGTTCAGGACTGAGAGCACACTCATTTGGGAGTGAGAGAGGGCGTGTGAGCTGCGAGCAGGCACAGGAAAGTGTGGTCCCAGTGGTGCCTGGGGAGGAGCTGGGTGGGTCCAGCTGCCTCTGTGGTGCTCCTCTCTCGGCTGTGCACTCACCCAGTCCCTGACTCAGAGGGAGGCTCCCGGATGACTCAGCAGCGTGAGAAGCTGCTGGGATCAGCCTGGCAGAAGCTGCTGCCTCATTTCAGGCTCTACCTGAACCCTGAGGCTCTGGGAAATTTGGAACTTATAAATGTCTTCCTTGGACCTTTTCTAGTGATCTGGCCGTGGGAGGGGTACGAGTTAATCTGTGCATATTTGTTGAGCACCTGCAAGCACAATGCCAAGTGATGTTGGGATTGTGAGGAAACGTCCAGCAGGTACCTGCCTCTCAGGACTTCAGGTCCAGCGAGGAGATCAGGTGTGGACACATACTCACGAACAGGGCAAGGCAGGCCACATCAAGTGCCAAGTGAGAGGGACAGCAGTGAGGGCTAGTTCAGAGGATAACAGATGCCTGTGGGCTGAGAGGAACACTTGTCTAGTGGGGATGTGACTTCTTTGTGCGTTTTCATTTCTGCTTTCTCGGTCCTGTCCCCTAAGAAGTAGCATGAATGGGGAGATGCACAAGAATGGTTGGGATAAGAAGCCTGGGTGCTGTGGGCAGTTACCTCTCTGTCAGCGTGGTGCATACATGAGCTTCCACCCTGGTCCTGCTGGTGGGATGCAGAGGGCCCAGGTGGGGAGGGACCTCATGTCCATTGCTCTGTGGCATCACCCCATGTGGACCCTCCACGTCCTACGAGCAAGACCAGGGTAGAAGCTCATATGTGCAGGAGAGTGAGACAGGCTTCTCTCTCACCTTGTAGAGTGGAGCCAATCGGCCTGAATGCCACCAACACCTTCCTGGTCTACACCGAGGAAGACCTGGGGGACCTCCTGAAGATCAGACTCACCTGGGAGGGGGCATCTCAGTCCTGGTACAACCTGTGGAGGCAGCTTCGCAGCTACCTGTCCCAGCCCCACAACCCCTCAAGGGAGCTGAATATCAGACGCATCCGGCTCAAGTCTGGGGAAACCCAGCGAAAGTAAGTACCATCTTCTACCTTGTGTGAAGAGGGAGCAGCAGGCGCGGGCCTCTGCCCTGTCGTTTCTTTCCAAACACGCACCCAGAGCACACAGACAAACCTCAGACACTGGGGCAAGGCCGCTGTGAACTGTTGAGCAGCTTGTGCGCCGATTACAGGGTAGGTAAACTCAAACCTGTTGCCGACTCACAGCAACCCTACAGGACAGAGTAGAATTGCCCCATAGGGTTTCCAAGGATGCAGTCTTAAGGGAAGTAGACTGTCGCATCTTTCTTTCACAGAGCAGCTGGTGGGTTCGAACAGGCGACCTTTTGGTTAGCAGCTAATTTCATAACCACAGCACCACCAGGGCTTCTGAGGGGTGGGCACCCAAACCAAACCAAACCTGTTGCTGTCCAGTTGATTCCGACTCATCACGACCCTATAGGACAGAGTAGAACTGCCCCATAGGGTTTCCAAGGAGTGGCTAGTGTATTCGAACTGCTGACCTTTTGGTTAGCAGCTGAGCTCTTAACCGCTGTGTCACCAGGGCTCGGAGGAGAGGATAAAGTGGCTGAAAAATCCAGCCCTTGCTCTGTTTGTTGAGCCATGTGTTGGCCTGGAGGAAGGAGCTCTTTTCCTGGACAGGGCTTTTTTGGAGTGCCGCCTTGTTGATCCGTTTACGACGGGGCCATGCAACCAAAAGACTTTATTTGCTTTTGTCCACAGCAAACCAAGGTCCTGTCCAGGGAGCCCTCAGCTTGCTCTGAGTGGCCGAGGTCTGCGGGAGGATGTGGTTTCCCCAGGGTCATTATTACATCCCTCCTTCTGGGGCTCTGAGGCAAGGACATGGGCCTGGGGTCCTAAATTCAATTCTCTGTCCCATGCCAGCTGGCAGCTTCCCTCTGCCTGGCATGAAAGAATTAACTCCACACTTGGCATGAAAGTCCCAGACCTTCATATATCAGTTCTTGTGTCGTGCTGGAACTCTCTGACATGCTGCTTTCTGAGTGGGAACCAGGGAGGGCGCAAAGCCAGGGCAACTGGGAGACCTTTGCCCAGAGAAGAGGCTTTCCTCCGCCGAGTGCTTTGGCAGGTCTCTGAGAGGTCACTGCCAGCCTTGGGAAGTGGGTACGAAGCAGCCCCAATGTTTTTGCACCTGACCTGGCACTTGCTCCTTTACCATTTTTCCTGTGTCCAGTACACATCCATCATCTATGATGAGCCTGTGGCAGCAGAGGGGGGCCTGAGTCCCTTGTTGAGCCATTTGTCTAAACACCTGTGTGCCAGATGGGGGGAGCTGTTAGTATCAAAAAAACAAGCCTCTGATAATCGTGTATCTTTTTACTTCTCTTGGTTCTTGTAAAAGCAACCGATGCCTATGGGTATGGTGCCAGAAAGATTATTATTTTTATAAAATATTCCGAGTATAATAAACACTCATTAAACCACTGCTGAGAACAAACATTTGGAATTTTTCCATATTGGTTTCAGATGAGAGACTTAACAAAGTAAAACATTACGGATAGAGTTAAAGCCCCTTTTTGCCCTGACCTTGTCCTATTCCTCACCCTCTTTCAAACCAAATGTAACTAATACATAATTCTGATATTAGTGTGTTTTCTTCCTTCCTGTTTTTATACCTTTAGTAATTCTGTTTGAGGAGTCACTGGGTGGCTCAGTTCAGCACTCAACTACCAGCCACAAGGTTGGCAGTTCATACCCACCCAGAGATGCCTCAGAAGACAGGCCTGGTTATCTGCTTTTCTGAAAGCTCGCAGCTTTGGAAACCCTATGGAGAGCTCTACTCTGCACACATGGGGTTGCCTGAGGCAGAATCGGCTTGACGACAATTAACAACAACAAATTCTGTTTGTATCCATAAACAATGCATAGAATTATTTTGGATGCTTCTGACCTGTAGATAAGAGGACTTATCATTTTACAAATTGCCTTTTTTGCATTCAACATTGTTTTTCCAATACAATTTGTCCAATACCTGCAGCTCTAGAGTGTTCATAGTTAACTGCTATATGTAAATCTTCATTGTATAAGGAAACTATAGTTTTGTCATTCTTCTGCTGAATATTTAAGTTGTTTCTACTTTTTTGCAGTTACAAACAGTGCTGAGATGAACCTCCTTTTACGTTTTCCTTGTGCGTGTGTGTGAGGGCTTCTTTGGGGGCATGTATACCAAAACGTGGAATTGCTGAGCCATATGTATTTTCCAACTTGACTACCAGTTGCCGTTGAATAGATTCCAGCTCATGGTGACCCCATATGTTTCAGAGTAGAACTATGCTTCATAGTGTTTCCAATGGCTGTGATCTTTCAGAAGTAGAGTCGCTTCTGGGTGGATTCAAACTGCCAACGCTTTGGTTAGTAGCCAAGGACTTATCTGTTTGCACCTCTCAGGGACTCCCCCAATTTGAATGAAAAAAAAAAAAACTCATTGCCCTTAGTTCATTCTGGCTCATAGCGACCCTATAGGACAGAGTAGAACTGCCCCATAGGGTTTCCAAGGAGCGCCTGGCGGATTCGAACTGCCGGCCCTTTGCTTAGCAGCTGTAAAACTTAACCACTATGCCACCAGGGTTTCCTCAACTTGACTAAAAAAATTATTAAATCCCTCTCCAAAGTGGCCGGAGACCAATTTTCAATCTTGGCAACAGGGAAAGAGAGTTCCTTTTCCCTAGAAGTTCTTGTCATTCTGTTTGTTAGGTGTGAATTAGTCTCTGTTCTTTTAATTTGCATTTCCTGATTGTGAGTGAGGTGGGTCACCTGTTTATATGTTTATGGGCCCTTGGGCTTCCCAGGAAAGGTTCTTAAAGCTGTCCAGATGGTGGCTTTTGTCCTGCCAGTAGGCTAATTGCCCCTCTGAGGCATGGCTTAAGTTATAGTTGTTATACCCTTGATGATTTCCAGTGATCTTGGTTGTTCCTCTGCTAAATCTTTGATTTTGACTTGCAACTGAGCACCAGTTAATCTTTTCAGTGGGTATTTATGGAGCGTAGGAATCCATGAGTGGCGCAAACGGTTAATGTGGTCAGCAGCTAGTTGAAAGTTTGGAGGTTCGAGTCCACCCAGAGGCATCTCGGAAGAAAGCCTTGGTGATCTACTTCCAAAAAATTAGCCACTGAAAACCCCATGGACACAGTTCTACTCTGACACACATGGGGCTGCCATGAGTCAGAAGCAACTTGACAGCAACTGGGTTTATAGTATAGGTAACTTGTGTTCCTGCATTCGAGGAGTTTATGATCCAGCAGAGGTGTTAACATAGGAATCGATGAGCAATTCAAGGCGGTGTATAAATTTTAAAATAAAACAAAACATTCATTATTAACTCCATGACATAAGAAGTAATGATAATAACAAAAGCAACGTTAGTATAGGGATGTAGTTTTTTTACTAAATTGAGAAGTCAAGGGAGGGTTAGGTCCATGAGGCTTGAGAGAGGCTCTGGCTTTAAAAGTCAGGTGGCCCTTCTGGTGGACTAAGGGGAGAAGGTGCAAGAGGTGTGCTTCAAGGCCACGTGAGGCTGAATTGTGGACAACTTTGAAACAAGATGGTTTAGTCCTTGTAGTAGTGATGGTGAGCCCTGCCGGTTCCTGAGTCAGGGCATGGAACAATGAAAACATGTCTTTTCTCCTTGCTCCATCCACCTCTAATCCAGAAAACACTGCCTGGCTGATGCACAGCCGTGTACTCCCTCTGAGATGTTTGGCTACATAGGTGGTTTCTTTTTCTTCCTAGGTTGAGTTTTTGTGCAGAAGACCCTGAGAACACCAGCATCTCCCCTGGCCAGGAGCTCTGGTTTCGCAAGTGTTCTGATGGCTGGAGGATGAAAAACAAAACCAGGTAACAGGAGATTCCCCCTACGTTCACTCAGCACGTGTTGGCTGATCACCTGGCATGTGCCGGACAGGGACTGGGCACTTGGGGTATGGAGTGAGCAAAACAAAAACTCCTTCCCTTCTGGAGGTGACCTTCTGGTGGAGGGCGATAGACAAATAAATAGGTGAAATATCTAGAATGCTGACCGGCAGTGTTACTGTCCCCACTGCCTCTCATTCTGCCGTGCCCTATAGGTGCTGGAATGAGGCTTTCCAATAACTCAATCCCTGTAGTTGGTGTCTAGGCGCCCTGCCCTAGTTGAAAGTTGGCTACATAGTGACCAAGGTTGTGGGAAGGTTCTACAGCTCCTGGTTTCCTTTTGGGCGCCATGTTGTAGTGGGGCAGGAGGGCAGAAGTACAAGGTGCTCCATTTTTTTTAAGGTTCTCTGGAACTCAAGTTGGTGTGAGTGGGTGTTAGTGGGCCAGATTCTCCCCTTTTTCAGAAGCAGGAAAGCTCATGTACGTGGAGCAGTCAGACAAAGGGGCTGTCTTCAGTATCCTGTTGCCCCATGCTGGAATCCCATGATTCCAGAACTGAGAAAAGCCAGTATCATGGTGAGAGCAGTGGGCTCATGCAAAAGGGCAACCTGTGATATGCCCTCTGAACCTAAACACCTGCTGAGGGGAGAGCGACTGTTTCTCCACCTGCCCTGACCCGAACTCAGGTACTAGATAGTAGTATTGTTGCCATTTACCGGGTGCTTAGCGTGCTCCTGCCCTGCGTTCCGTGCCTGACACACTTTATCTCATTTAATTTTATCATCAACCCCATGAGACAGGTGGTGTTATTCTTGTGTGCAGATGAAGAAATCGAGGCTCAGGGGGAGTAAGTCACCTAGCTAGTGATGGCAGAGTGAGGGCTCGAAGCAGTCAGTCTACTCTAAATCCTGCACTCTTTCTGAACACAGAGGTTCCCCTCACTCCAGATAAGTCACCTACCTCCGCCTGGGTACCGATCGTCGAGCAGCCGTGCCCATACTGGGATCCCCTGTGATTAAACGTCTGGCGGCACTGGGGCCCGGCTGATCCTCAGCTGCTCTGTCTCCTGTTTAGGAGCATGAACTTGACCACAAGCGCAGTAATCACAGGACTTGTGGGCTTTTGGAAGCTGCCCATCTAATTAAGTGACTCAGGCTAGCACAGGCTCATATGATTTTCTGCTATAATAATAATTTTTAATTCTTTATGTTTGTATTCAAATGTATAACTTTTAAAGTGCTTCCATCTATATTCTCTTCATGGATCTGCAGAACAGCTGTGTAGATTGGACTCACCCCGGAAGGATTGCAGTGATAAGGCGATAAGATATTTTATTCTTTTGTACTGATCCAGAACTTCATTACAGTTGAGAACTATATAACTCACTTCATACTAATATTTTTTAGGAAAAAAAAAAAATTCCCTTCCCTTCCCCTCAAAGAAACAGAACACAATAGGAGCCTGGGCAATAAGAACACTAGGAAGTTGTAGTATCTCTAGACATCTATAATGCTGTTGCTATTCTCCCTCCTGATGTGGGTGCTGTCTACTTGTCCCCTGATAAGGAGACTGAGGTTCAGAGAGGCTCAGTGGCACCTTCTTGTACCTGAGATTAAAGTCCAGGTTTCTTGACGTCAGCCTTGCCCACTTCCTGCCATACTCTTTCTTTTTCATGTCTCTTTCGTATTTCTACATCAAGACAAAGAGGACACGTTGATAGTTCTCTCCACATTTGTGTGTGCATGTGCGTGGCTGTTGGGGGCAGGTATTGTGCGAAACATGTAAGGCACGGACCGTGATACTAGAACTAGAAAACCCAGAGAAAAAGCTCCAGTGCTATGTCTCTCAAAGTGAATCTGTGGCTTGTTGGGGCGGCGGGGGGGGGGGGGGGGGGGGGAGCGGAAAGAAGTATTCAGGAACTTTTCCATTTGTTCTAAAAAGAAAGAAAGTAAAGTAGTCCTGCAGATGTGGAAAGAAAGCTTGGTCTTAAGGTAAACAGCCCACCTGGCCTGTGGCATAAATGAGCTGATGAGCGATGCTCTCTCACATGCTTCCTTTCAGTCCAAATGTGGAGCTTCTCTGAGGGTGCCAGCAAGGACCCACCACCTTCCATGCACATGGAGAAAAGTTACTGCTGAGGACCCACCCAGTGGGACAGCCCCTCTAGGCCTTGAACCAGAGCCCCAGGAAGGGCTTGTTCTCTGGGCCCATGCCTTTGCCTCCTGTGACAGCTGGGACTTCTCACTGGAGGGGACTGTGACTGCTGTAGCTCCTGTTGCTGTCCTAGAATAGCTCTGACTCCAAACCTCTGATGGCACCTCCTGGAGCACCGAGTCCACCTTGTGTGTATACAGCCAGATGCGGGGGGCTTCTTGTGCATGTAGGGCTGGCTTCTAAGATCTAGATAAGCCTGTGCTTTGCCCAACAGGGAGCGCTGACTCTAAAGTGGTCCTGTGTACTATCGGCTGCTTGACCTGACTTGAGCCTTCGTAAGAGGTCTTTCCACTGGGAGCTGACTCATGTCAGGATGGCAGGCCTGTTGCCTTGTGCATCCAGAGAAGAGAGAGTAGCTCTAGGGGGTGCAGAGGCCCTGACTATTGGGGTTCTGATGGCTGCATTGGTCACTACTGGTTACATCTTAGACATTCCATCCTGCTCCCCAACTCACTCCCTAAACCACTGGCTTTTTAAGTTTTTCCATTGTTTGTTTTTTAAATTTTGATTGAACAAACATTTACCAAGCACATAAAATTAAGTAATATGTGGCTGTAGACATATTACTAAACCTCATCAGACTTTGTCTCCTCATTTGGAACCTAATTAGGTGAGGATTTGTAGAAACCCTTCCAGCTTAGACAGTCCATGAGTATGTGACGATAAGGCCTGAAGGGCATTGGGGGAGAGTTACAGCCTATGAAAGCCAGGGGCCCTGAGATGTTGAGTGGTTTGCAGCTATTTCTTCAGAATTCACATGATGCCATTTGTCCTACGAGTGACATATTTGGTCACTGCCAGAATAGTAAGCAGAGTAGTGTACAGAAATGGTGGCCAGTTGCTGGGTATGACTGCTCTGGAGTGAAATCTCTTCTGTTTAGGGAGATAGAAGATATCACATATGTTATACATACCTGTTTACATAGATACCGGCACCTGTCAAGCAGAGCTGGGTCGAAGATTTCAAACAGTGCCTTTTGCTTCCGAAATATCTTTCTTTAACACCAGTGCGTTTTCTGTGTTGAATTTCTTGAAAAAGCCTCAAATTTTAGACTTTGATTTGAATTAATATACATGGCATCTGAAGAAAGTTTTTCAAAAGATTTTCATGTGTATCACCTAATTAGAGTTTCACAATAGGAGGAGCAGGGCAGCTATTATATTTCCTATTTCACTGAACTAAGACTTGGTGAGTTTCAGCCACATGCCTAGAATTGTACACCAAGTTAGTGGCAGAGCCAGCTGAGGACCCAGTGTGCTCATCTCTGAAACTTCATGAAGGCTTCTACAGCCAATTTCTACCAATATGCCCAGATGTGACAAAAAATTTGTCACCCATAAAAATTCTAAACACTTTCATTAATGTATAACCAGGAGCAAACCTATGCCAAGGAGTTGGGCTTTTTTATGGGTGAGGTTTGTTTGGGAGGAGCTGAGATGTCAGGTGGGGTAAAGAGCGATTTTCTTTGTACTTACGGTTTTTAATCATTGTTTTAATCTGTACCATGCCAAAGTTGTATCATTAATACCAAACTTCCGAAGACATAACCAGTCGAGTCTTAATTCAAGATATGTTCTCAATCCAATTGTGTGCTTCTGTGATTGCTTTCTGGCCAAAGTGAAGCTTGCTATTGACTGTGCATCCCAGTTACTTCTGACTAATGTTTTTAGTAATGGAAACCTCGAGAACTGAATCCTCAGTGGGTCATATATTTATGCATTTGGTGTGAAGCCTTATTTGTATATGATGCTTTTTAAGAAAAAATGCTACTTAGAATACTATTTATTTGAAAAAAAAATTTTCAAATGTATATAACGTATAAAAACGAATATGTGGTATTTACTTTAAGATTAACCAATCTTGAGATTAAAACTTTTTTCTTTCTAATTTTTATTTATTTTGTTTTTGTTGTTGAGAATATACACAGCAAAACATACACCAATTCAACAGTTTCTACATGTACAATTCAGTGATACTGATTACATTCTTCCAGTTGTACAACCATTCTCACCCTCCTTTTCTGAATTGTTCTTCCCTCATTAACATAAACTCACTGCCCCTTAAGGTTTCTATCTAGTCTTTCCAGTTGCTGTTGTCGATTTGATCCCATATAGATAGCTCTTAAGAGAGCATAATGCTCATGGCAGACCATTTTTGCTAGTTAAGCTAAACTATTGTTTGGTTTCAAGATGACTTCAGGGGATATTTTTGGTTTAAGGCTTAAAGGTTATCTCAGGGCAATAGTTTCAGGGGTTCATCTACCCTCCATGGCTCCAGAAATTCTTGAATCCATGAGAATTTTCAATTGTGTTCTGCATTTTCTCCCTTTTGGGAATCTGATCAAACACTCAGTAAGGTAGCCAGGCACGAAATTAAAACTTGTTTTAATAGTAAAATATTAAAATACTGTAAAATTCTTAATGGTCTGGCAACTCAATTTTTAAAATTGGAAAGAATGAACTTTCAGCAGAATAGGAATAGAAGGAAAATTCCTCAGCATAATAAAGGGCATTTATACAAAGCCAATAGCCAACATCATCCTAAATGGAGAGAGCCTGAAAGCATTCCCCTTGAGATTGGGAACCAGACAAGGATGCCCTTTATCACCACCCTTATTCAACATTGTGCTAGAGGTCCTAGTCAGAGAAATCAGGCTACATAAAGAAATAAAGGGCATCCAGACTGGCAAGGAAGAAGTAAAAGTATCTCTATTTGCAGATGACTTGATCATATACACAGAAAACCCCAAGGAATCCTCCAGAAAACTACTGAAACTAATAGAAGAGTTCAGCAGAGTATCAAGGTACAAGATAAACATACAAAAATCAGTTGGATTCCGCTACACCAACAAAAAGAACATTGAAGAGGAAATCACCAAATCAATACCATTGACAGTAGCCCACAAGATGATAAAATACTTAGGAATAAATCTTAGCAGAGATGTAAAAGACTTAGACAAAGAAAACTACAAAACAGTTCCGCAAGAAACCAAAAGAGACCTACATAAGTGGAAAACATACCTTGCTCGTGGATAAGAAAACTTAACATTGTAAAAACGTATATTCTACCAAAAGTGATCTCTAGATTTAATGCAATTCTGATCCAAATACCAATGACATTTTTAAATGAGGTGGAGAAACAAATCACCAACTTCAAATGGAAGAGAAAGAGACCCCAGATAAGTAAAGCATTACTGAAAAAGAACAAAGTGGGAGGCCTCACTCTACCTGATTTTAGAAAATATTACACCACCACAGTAGTCAAAACAGCCTGGTACTGGTACAACAATGGAACTGGTACATAGACCAATGGAACAGAATTGAGAACCCAGACATAAATCCATCCACATATGAGCAGCTGATATTTGACAAAGGTCCCAAAACAGTTAAATGGGGAAAAGACAGCCTTTTTAACAAATGGTGCTGGCATAACTGGATATCCATCTGCAAAAAAATGAAACAAGACCCATACCTCACACCATGCACAAAAATGAACTCAAAATGGATTAAAGACCTAAATATAAAATCTAAAACGATAAAGATCATGGAAGAAAAATAGGGACGTTAGGAGCCCTAATATGTGGCATAAACAGTGTACAAAACATTACTAACAATGCAGAAGAGAACTAGATAAGTGGGAGCTCCTAAAAATCAAACAGCTACGCTCATCCAAAGACTGCACCAAAAGAGTAAAAAGATTACCTACAGACTGGGAAAAAGTTTTTAGCTATGACATTTCCAATCAGCATCTGACCTCTAAAATCTGCATGATACTGCAAAAACTCAACAACAACAAGACAAATAACCCAAACAAAAATGGGCAAAAGGTATGAACAAGCACTTCACTAAAGAAGACATTCAGGTAGCTAACAGATACATGAGGAAATGCTCAGGATCATTAGCCATTAGAGAAATGCAAATCAAAACTACAGTGAGATTCCATCTCGCTCCAACAAAGCTGGCATTAATCCAAAAAACACAAAAGAATAAATGTTGGAGAGGTTGTGGAGAGACTGGAACACTTATACACTGCTGGTGGGAATGTCAAATGGTACAACCACTTTGGAAATCGATTAGGCGCTTTCTTAAAAAGCTAGAACTACCATACGATCCAGCAATCCCACTCCTTGGAATATATCCTAGAGAAATAAGAGCCTTTACACTTAGAGATATATGCACACCCATGTTCACTGCAGCACTGTTTACAATAGCAAAAAGATGGAAGTAACCAAGGTGCCCATCAACAGATGAATGGATAAATAAATTATGGTATATTCACACAATGGAATACTATGCATCGATAAAGAACAGTGATGAATCTGTGGAACATTTCATAACATGGAGGAACCTGGAAGGCATTATGCTGGGTGAAATTAGTCAGTTGCAAAAGGGCAAATATTGTATAAGACCACTATTATAAGAACTTGAGAAATAGTTAATAACAGAGAAGAGAATATTCTTTGATGGTTATGGAGGGGGAGGGAGGGAGAGAGGTATTCACTAATTAGATAGTAGATAAGAACTACTTTAGGTGAAGGGAAAGACAACACACAATACAGGGGAGGTCAGCACAATTGAACTAAACCAAAAGCAAAGAAGTTTCCTGAATAAACTGAATACTTTGAAGGCCAGTATAGCAGGGGTGGGGGTTTGGGGACCATGGTTTCAGGGGACATCTAAGTCAATTGGCATAATAAAATCTATTAAGAAAACATTTTGCATCCCAATTTGGAGAGTGGCGTCTGGGGTCTTAAACACTAGCAAGTGGCCATCTAAGATGCATCAACTGGTCTCAACCCACCTGGAGCAAAGGAGAATGAAGAACACCAAAGACACAAGGTAATTATGAGCCCAAGAGACAGAAAGGGCCACATAAAGCAGAGACTATATCAGCCTGAGACAGGAAGAACTAGATGGTGTCCGGCTACAACCGATGACTGCCCTGACAGGGAACACAACAGAGAGCCCCTGAGGGACAGGAGAGCAGTGGGATGCAGACCTCAAATTCTTGTAAAAAGACCAGACAATGGCTTGACTGAGACTAGAAGGACCCCTGTGGTCATGGGCCCCAGACCTTCTGTTAGCCCAAGACAGGAACCATTCCCAAAGCCAACTCTTCAGACAGGGATTGGACTGGAAAATTGGATAGAAAAAGATGCTGGTGAAGAATGAGTTTCTTGGATCAAGTAGACACTTGAGACTATGTTGGCATCTCCTATCTGGAGGGGAAATGAGAGGGAAGAGTGGGCCAGAAGCTGACTGAATGGACATGAAAAGAGAGAGTGGAGGGAAAGAGTGTGCTGTCTCATTAGGGGGAGAGCAATTAGGAGTATATAGCAAAGTGTATATAAATTTTTGTATGAGAGACTGAATTGATTTGTAAACTTTCACTTAAAGCACAATAAAAATTAAGAAAAATTAAAAAGATACAAGAAAAAAAAATCTTGTAGATTAAGTCCTACCTTATTAAGATATCTGCCCCATTAAAGTCGTAGAGGTAGGATTTATAACAAATAGGAAAATCACACCAGAAGACAAAACGTTGGACAATCACACAATACTAGGAAGGGTGACCTAGTCAAGTTTACACACCTTTTTCGGGGACACAATTCAGTCCATAACAATGAGGTATAGCCTTGATGACTTCAGAGCATCTTGGCTGATGTGGGAATTCAGTACAATCCCTTCTTCAATTAGAGTCAGGGGGACTTCCAGGACACCTCCTTTGCTTCTTCAAACAAGCTGAAGCACTGAATTCCTTGGAAGGATGGATACCAAGCAGATACTAGAACAGCCATTGTTATCAAATGTGGCGTTCCTTAGTTACCAGCTCTGTTCAGAGCTAGCCTGGGCCCTCTGCTGTGGAAGCTCTATGAGGGCAGATTTTTATCTGGCTTGCTTGCTGCTGTAGCCCTAGACTCTAGAACAGTGTCTGGAACATAGTAGGTGTTTAATAAATATTTAAATGAATGGATGAAATTAGGTAGAAGAAACCCACTGCTTAGACAGGCAGTAGGGAAGATGGGAAAACAGCAATAGATTTGGAGTCAGAAGTCCTGGTATGTCACTTGATATGTGCATTTTTGGCTAAAAATAATCTTGCTGAGCCTCTATCAGCTTATCTGAGATACAGATAATACCTTATGGGATTGTTGTGAATATTAAATGTAAATGGTAAAAAAATGAAGTTCTGCTGCTGTTGTTAGGTGCTGTTGAGTTGGTTCCGACTCATAGTAACCCTATGTACAACAGAACGAAATGCTGCCCGATCCTGTGCCATCCTCACAATTGTTGCTATGTTTGAACCCATTGTTGCAGCCACTGTGTCAATCCATCTCACTGAGGGTCTTCCTCTTTTTTGCTGACCCTCTACTCTACAAAGCATGGTATCCTTCTCCAGGGACTGATCTCTCCTGGTAACCTGTCCAAAATAAGTAGGACGAAGTCTGGCCATCCTTGCTTCTAAGGAGCCTTCTGGCTGTACTTCTCCCAAGACAGGTGTTTTATAAATATTTGAATTGGAAAAAGGACAGTGTGAGGCAAAGATGAAATAAAAATAAAATCTTTTCTATGTATATATGGAAATTTTATATATGATAAAGGGTATTCTATTAATCATTGGGAAACCCTGGTGGTGTAGTGGTTAAGTGCTACGGCTGCTAACCAAAGGGTTGGCAGTTTAAATCCACCAGGTGCTCCTTGGAAACTCTATGGGGCAGCTCTACTCTGTCCTATAGGGTCGCTATGAGTCGGAATCGACTCGACGACACTGGGTTTTTTTTGGTATTAATCATTGAAGGAGCCCTAGTGGCACAGTGGCTAAGCTTGGTGGCTAACCAAAAGGTCAGCAGTTTGAACCCTCTCATCCGCTCTGCAGGAGGAAGATGTGACAATCTTCTTCCATAAAGAAAGCAGCTGGGAACCCTATGGGGCAGTTCTGCTCTGTCTGATAGGGTCACCATGAGTTGGAGTTGACTTGATAGCGCATAACAACAACATTAATCACTGGGGAAGGAATGTATGGTTAGATAGATGATTAAAAAGCCCATTGCGGTCGAGTGGATTCCTACTCAAAGTGATGCTATAGGACACAGTAGAACTGCCTCATAGAGTTTCCAAGGAGGGGCTGGTGGATTTAAGCTGCCGACCTTTTGGTTAGCAGCCAAACTCTTAACCACTGGGCCACCAAGGTTCCTAGATAAATGATGCTGCTCATTAAATAAGAAGAGACATAAAATTGGATCTCTATTTTCACACCATATACAAAGATGAATTTCATTTGAATGAAAGATATAAATGTGAAAGAAAGCCATGAGCAGATAGATGTTATGAGATATAAATCTGAAACTGGATAAATGCTAAAAATATATAAAATATCACAATTGGGACAATGAGAAGCAGAAAATTTGAATAGGTTGACAAATATTAAAGAAATTGAAATGCTAATAAAAGATTCCCCTTTACTCCATACATCTAAAAAACTTCCCAGTCATAGTGATTTTACTGGGAAGTTCTATCAGGATTTAAAGGAACATGTAATCCCTAACTTACACAATCAGTTTCAGATAGTACAGTATAAGAGAAATCATCCCAAAAATTTATGAAGAAAATTATAGGCCAAATTTAGTTGTGAACATAGATGTGAAATTCAAAATATTAGCCACTGAATTCAACAGATATTGAAAAGCAATGTATCACAATCTTGGTTCATCTCAGAATACAAGAATAGTTCACTAGCAAAATGTACCAGTGTAATCCATCCAATTAATTTAGTAAAAGAAAAACACCACATAATTATCTCAATAGATGCAGGAAAAATATTTCATAAAATATTTTCAAATTTTCCAAACTTGATAAAGCCTCTTGGCCAAAAGTTTGGAGGAATTATTATACTAAATGAAGAAACTTTGGGCACTTTTCCTTAGATTGGTTAAGAAGACAAAGATCCCGCCTATCACCCCTACTGTTTAATGTAATACCCTAAGTCCTAGCCAGTACAATAAGAAAAGAAAGAAAAATAAGTGGCGGCAGGGAAACCAGATTAATGGAAATGGAATAACCAGAATGAAAATAATGAGAACACTGACACATTGTGTGTAACCAATGTCAGTGAACAATTTGTGTAGAAATTGTTGAATGGGAACATAAACTACTGTGTAAATCTTCGCTGAAAGCACAGTAAAGTGTTATTGAAAAAAAAAGAAGAAATAACTAGTGTATGGTTGAAAGCAAAAAAAAAAAAAACTTTTATTATTTGCAAAGTCTATAATCATATATGTAGAAAATATAATAAAATTAATGGACTAATGATTAGAAATAATGAAAGAATTTGGCAAGGTTGCTAGATAAAAGACCAGATAATAAAAATATCTTGAATTTTTTTATTCTTCTTTATAAGCTATAACAGCCTAGAAAATTTATAAGACAAAAAATTTTCTTCATAGCAATCCAAACTCTAAGACTTAATCTAACACATAAGGCACAAAATTTTTATTAGAAATTTAAGGCACTATTTACGGTTATAAAAATAGACTTGAATACATGAAGCTTTGATGGATGAGATGGCTTAACACTGCAGAGATATCAATCCCCTAAAATTATTCCATAAATTTGATGCAATCCCAATCAAAATTTCAGCAATTTTTTTTTTTGAGAAACTAAAAAATTTACTCTGAAATACCTATGGAAGAATAAAAGTCCACAAACATATAATTCGACTTTGAAAAAGAAGAGTAAACTGGAAATATTTTCCCTAAGAGATATTAAGACATACTAAAAACTGTCTGGTACTGGCACAGAATCAAATAGGTCGATGGAATGTAATGGGTCCCTGAGTGGGGCAAACAGTGAAGAGCTCGGTTGCTAACCCGTGTGTTGGAGATTTGAGTCCGCCCAGAGGTGCCTTGGAAGAAAGTCCTAGTGGCAGTTGAGGACTCTCAGCTAAGTCTTCCTCCAGGAATTGCCCTCAGTGGAAGATAGTCACCTTGCTCAAGGTCACTGCCCCTTCCCAGGGACAGTCCACATCCAGCGGCTAGTCAGTAAGGCGTGAACCCTTGCTTCAAGGCAGAACAACTCTGAGGGGCCAAACTAGCTGTAGAGCTCCTGGTGGGATCAGCTCAGGCCTTTGTTGCATCATAATTTAACCCTTTGCTCTGCCCAGTCCTGCTTCCTTCGCCCTCTCCCCCTAGGCACTGATCCTGAGAGCACCTGTCAGCAAACTTCCTGCACGCAAATCTCCATCTCAGGCTGAGTTTGTTTGCCGGGGAATCCAACCTAAGGCCGATGATGCTGTTCTAATCAGGTTGCAAATAATGCAAAGACTTAAAGGAGTGTAGGTAGAGAGGACAAGGTCAGCCCTGGGGGCTCAGGGATGAGGTGTGGGCAAACAGGAAGCTGGTTTATTGGTGGCTGACTATGACTATTTGCTTATGAGTAAAGAAAGTATCGCCTATCTCACTCAGAGGCACTTTCCCTTTCACACATCACCGTTTTCAACCACCCGGACACTGGGAGGAGGTGAAAGCACCTAGCAGGCTTCTAGCTCCTCCGCGTGGGAGGGACGCAGATGATAAATGGAGACAGAAGAGGGAAAGAGGGAATCTCCCCTACAGGGCCAACTCAAGCTGGACAGAGGCTTCCCCCTGGGAACCAGGGCATCACTGATAAGAAAGGTTATAAGAAACTTTAAATAACGTTTCTTAACTCCTGCTTGACTGGGGCAGAGGTATAAGATGGGTGGGGGTGTAAGATGGGAAGAAGATGGGGTGTAGGAGGAAATCCTACTACAAGATTTAAAATTGTCATATACAAATATATTTTTATTCATCTATTGATGCTACTGAAACCAGACTATCAGAACTGACAGATGGACAAATCCAAACCCAGTGCCATCGAGTTGATTCCGACTCATAGCCATCTTATAGGACAGAGTAGAACTGCCCCACAGAGTTTCCAAGGAGCGCCTGGCAGATTTGTACTGCCGACCCTTTTGTTAGCAGCCGTAGCACTTAACCACTATGCCACCAGGGTTTCCGGTGGACAAATAGGATCCTAAATAATGGATTTTCTAATTGCTCTCCTTTGCTGCAGGTAGTAATCTGTCTCCCACCTTGACATAAACTCTGTTTACTCTGCCCCAAGAATATTTGTCTCACTGAGTCTCCTTACATTCTTTTTTAGTCAGAATGTTGTAGTTGTTGGGTGCTGTCGAGTAGATTCTGACTCACAGTGACCCTATAGTACAGAGTAGAACTGTCTCGTATGGTTTCCTAGGCTAAAATCTTTATGGGAGCAGATCACCAGGTTTTTTCCCCATGGAGTGGCTGGTGGGTTTGAACTGCTGACCTTTTTGTTAGTAGCCTAGAGCTTAACTGTTGTGCCACCGGGGCTCCTTAAAGCCAGAATAACCCAAAACCAAACCCATTGCTGTGGACTCAATTCCCATACATAGCAACCATATAGGATAGAGCAGAACTGCCATATGGTTTCCAAGGAGTAGCTAGTGGATTCAAACTGCTGACCTTTGGGTTAGTAGCCAAAGCTCTTAACCACTGTGCCACCAGGGCTCCTTAAAGTCAGAATAGAGCCTTTAAAAACAATCTTGGGCTGGCTCGTGTGAACGAGCTTTACATCATACAACAGACATTATTTAAATATTTTGTAAATTTAATTATATAATATATATTATATTATATTTATTGTATTGTATTGTATTATATTATATATAATAATGACTAATAAAGTCCTTTCACCTGTGTTTCCTCATCTGCTCTTTGCAACAATCTATGTAGTAGAGATTGTTATGCCCACTTGGCAGACGATAAAACTGAACTTCAGACAGGTAAGCGGCTGGTGAGTCTGCTCAGTGAATGGATGAACTTGGGTTCGAACCTGGGTCTACAGACTCTAAAGCTTGTGTTGTTTCCTTCCCTTAAAATCATTAGAATTTACTCTTCAGAAGACTCCCATAGTGAGTCTATTTGTCCTTTGTATAAACCTGGAGGTTCACATATTGCTAGGTGGAGGCTACTTGCTTTCTTTGGGAGAACATCCATTTTAAGAGTTTCTTATAAGAAAAGAGACCATAAATAATCTCACTGGTGCTTCACGTAAGTGGTAGATTCGCAGGCATCGACGATTTCCGAACTTGCACCACTGGCTCACTGCGGGACAAGTCTGGAGTTACGCACCTTCCCTAAGAGTGGCCTAGAGGTGTTTTAGCAGCAGAACCACCTCTAGTGGCCGGAGGAGAGGCTACCTGAGCAGAGGAACAGCTACTGGAATGGGAGATGCCTTGGAGGAGGAATCTGTGAGGTAAGGCCTGGACGCACTCCCGCTATCACTTAGTAAGGCTGGCCCAGGGGTTCTGGAAGTAGTAGAGGATCCATCACGGAACCACGCCTATCTCATCTAGCCTCACTGCACATTCCTTTGTTTCAGGTATGGAAACTGAGGTTTGGAGACGCTTACCTGTCCAAGGTCCAGAGCTGTAAGTGGTGATTAGGATTCGAGTCCACATCTCTCTGACTCCATCTGTTGTTTTAAATCACTGTGTTATATTGGATTTAGAGCGAGGCAGGGTAATGCGTTACACACTTTGAGACCTGTTTTTAAAATATTTCTTCACCATTTACTTAGTGGAGGGATTGAGGATGCGAGGGGGAAAGTTGGCAAAGTAGGGCAGTGTCCCACGGGGGATACTTCACTCAGCAGACCAAGCCCCTAGTTAACACCTCCTCCCTCCTTAAAAGGCAGCCTAGGGCCACACTGTCCTTACCTGGGCTTATTATTGGGAGGTATCTCCTACCCTAAGGAGCCCTGGTAGAGCAGTAGTTAAGTGCTTGGCTGCTAACCAAAAGGTCAGTGGTTTGAACCCACCAGCCACTTGGGGGAGAAAGATGTGGCAATCTGTTTCCATAAAGATTTACAGCCTTGGAACTCTGTGGAGCAGTTCTACTTTGTCCTATAGGATTGCTATGAGTCTGTGACTCAATGGCAATGGGTTTTTGTTTTGTTTTGTTTTTTATCTCTTATCCTATTCCAAGAAGCCTTTAGAGTATCCTTTACAAGCACAAGCGGTTCAGACCCTGAGAGGAGACCTGGTAAACACCATAGCCAATGAGATTGTAGCCCCCTTTTTAGGCTTGTTCTCTAGGCACTGTCACTATTTCCCACGTGGTCAGGTTATAGACTATATTCACCGACACAAACAATTGCCAGAAGGCCCCTGGAAGAAGTCTCACATTCTGTCTCCTGAATTCATTCATTATGGACCACTTAAATGCCTGTCCAATGAACCCTGGTGGTGCAACGGTTAAGCACTCTGCTGCTAACCAAAAGGTTCGCAGTTTGAACCCACCCAGTGACTTTGTGGGAGAAAGACCTGTTGATCTGCTTCTGTAGAGATTATAGCCTAGGAAACTGTATGGGGCAGCTCTATTCTGTCACATGGGTTTGCCAGGAGTTGAAAATTGACTTGACAGCACCCAACAACAACAAACATTCTGTCTAGGGCTGGGGGCCTGGCAAAAAATGCAGACCCCACTGGCTGAATGGCTCCACCCTGCCCAATTTCCATCTGGCCATGCCTCTCCTGTTTGCCATGGGGGTGGGGCACTGTGGTGAAATGAGCTCCTTTATGTGGCCTTTTTTTCTTGGCACTTTGGATAAACAGCTTGAGAGATTTTTCCCCCTAAGCCTTGAGGAGTTACCTTTGCCCTAGTTTTCTACCCCAGAGGCTTTGATACTTTCGTCCAAGTTAATTGATATTTCTTGAGTAAGTTGTAAACAATTTGATGGTTTGATACTTTTTCTCTGGACCCCAGAGACAGTCTGCCCTGTGATTGGTATGCACCTTGCAGGGATTGGTCAATATACTATGCAAATGAAATGTCTGTGGCCTATGCAGAGGGGATTGGTGAATTCAAGGCCCTGGTGGGAGGACCGTGCCCTGAAATTGACCAGGAGTTTGCTTGTCTGTTCAGCCAACACCATAGAGGTTTGTAGAGGGTAAGAAGGAGGGAGAAAGAAGCAGGAAGGGAGATAAAGACATGAAAAGAGAAGAGAAAAGAAACAAAGAGAGGAGGCAAGGAACCTCCTACAAGAGCTGTGACACAGGTCTAGAAGCCTAGAGAGACCTAGAAGAGGCCTTGCAGCAGATCTGGTGGTGACAGGCCTGGGAGAGACCTACAGCAGAGCTGGTGGCAGGGAGGCCTGTCCTGAGGGGCCTAGAGAAGGCCTGTCCTGAGGGGGCTAAAAGGAGGCCTGCACAGCAGAGAGGGGTCATGCATGGCAGAGAGAAGGGCTTGCTTGCTTGTGTGGATGAGAGGATTTGAGAGAGCTGTCCTGCACTGAAGAAGGGAAGGATGTGCTCTCCGCTTCTGGGGAGCCTTCCAGTCTTTGCCTACATGCTTCCTGATTCAGATCTTGAGTTGTAGCCTCTTGATTCCGATCCCAGGTTGTACCCTGTTGTTTCCTTAATAAACCACTTAACTGTAAGTATAGTCTGTCAGCTCTATGTGGCCATTGCAAAGAATTATAGAACCCAGAAGAGAAGTAGAGAGTGCTGTGGGGAGGATGGCTGGTGTCAGAATTGGTAAAAAGGCTGGAGACTGGAGGTATGTCTGACCTATACCTCACAGGGATAAGCTTTGGACTGATGTTGATTCTCATCATCCCTCCTGAAGTTAGGTTCTGACACTTCTACTACCATTCTAGCAGCACTTTCCGCTCTGCTAGGGAGAACACAAGGTCAGGGGACCTGGTGATTGTTTCAAGTAATTGTTACCTGCTGATAAGGATCTAGTATGTAGAATATATAAAGAGCTCTTTCAATTCAACAATGAAAAGACAAACAACCCAATTAAAAAATGGGCAGAATACTTGAATAGACATTTCTCCAAACTACAACATGGATAAACTTTGAGAACATTATGCTAAGTCAAAGAAGCCAGACTGAAAAGACCATATGTTCTATGATTCCAGCTGTATGGAAAGGAATCTGTTTGGGAACGTTCAGAATAGGCACATCTACAGAGACAGAAAATATATTAGTTGTTGTTTAGGGCTGAGGTGTTGGGGGACCGTGGGGAGCGACTGTTAAACGCTACAGGATTTCTTTTTGAGGTGGTGAAAATGCTCTAAAATTGATCGTGGTGATGGTTGTACAAATCTATGAATATACTAGAAATTATCGAATTATATTTTTTTATACTTTAAATAGGTGAATTGTATGGTATGTTATTTATATCTCAACAAAGCAGCTACAAATGGGTAAGGAGAGACCATTAGTAGGATCTAGGGTGTTGTAGATGGAAAGCCTCAGCTGTGTTTGCACTACGTAGAATAGTCCTGTGATCAGAGCTGTGTGTCACGGCAAGGGGTGAAGAAGGGAGCCTGGACTTGATACCTTAGAGGCTGAAGCCCATAGTCACTCAGTAGTTGAGTAAACAAACACCGAGGTTCCTGGATCTTTGTGAATGCCTCATAAGTGAGGGGAAAGAGAAGAAAAGAGTTTGGCTTAAGTCTTAGGATTTGGAACTAGGAAAGGCTTTTGGTGGTGGCTCAAAGTGATTTGGAATTAAGGCTCTAACAGAACCAGTAATATTGTATATTTGTGCATCTCTTCACACCTCAGAAAGCACCACATCTGGGATCTCATTTGAGGTCTGAGTGCCATGAGACTGGAAAAATCTCATTTGCTCCTCAACATGGAAACTTGAGCAAGGAAACCAGTTGTCCCTAAAAGTGTTATGGTAGAAAGCCCTGCTGTCAGTGGAGACTGTGACAGTTTGTTGAAGGATCAAGTTGAGGTAGGACCTAGTAGGTTGAACAGAGTTAAATGTGTCATTTCACCCAAGTTTTAAATCAGCTATTGCTATGCTCATTTACTGTGTGATGTTGAGCAAGCCACTTGCCTCTACAAATTTGCCGTAAAATTGCGAATCAGGAGGACTGGCTTTGAAAGAAATTATGAAGCCGCATTCTGTGTTCACTGTCCTCTCCTGTACTTTAGTTCCAACCATGCGTCTGCTCCAAACACCAGGGTTAACCCAACCTAGTCCGGGCCCTTCAGAACTTGGCTGGCAGCCAGCAGCCTGAGAGAAAGATTCAGAAAGAGACTAGATTAGGCTAAAACATTCTGATAAGCAGATTCATGATAACATATGCATGACTAAGAGTAATTTAATGTGTTCCATTTTAAAAGACGAGGCCTGTTAACCCAAGAAACAATTTAATGAACCCATACCTCATTGTAATAAAACTTCTTTGTTTTATTTTGTCTGAGGTAAGTGGAACTTCAGGATGCTTCTTAACTGACATCAGCTGCATCAATGCATCTCAAATTTCAATATACGTATGAATCACCTGAGAATCTTGTTAAACTTGATTCTGATTTAGTAGGTCTGGGGTGGGGCCTGAGATTCTGCATTTCCAACAAGCTCTGCTAGCTGCTGACCACCCTTTGAGTAGGGAGGCCTGGATGACCACCAACTCCACATGCAGCAATCCTATTGCATCCCAGAAGAAATGAGTCAAGCAAGTTCTTTCTAGGAGTCACCTTGACATTCTGTATAGACTTCCATTAGAGCACACAAAACATGGCCAACAAGCCTATGAAAAGATGCTCAATCCATTAAAAACCCATTACCATCAAGTCAATTCTGAGCCATAGTGGCCCTGTAGGACAGAGAACTGCCCCACAGAGTTTCCAAGGAGTACCTGGTGGATTCGAACTACTGACCTTTTGGTTAGCAGCTGCAGCACTTAACCACTACATCAGCAGGGTTTTCTTAACTCCATTAGACACTAAAATAAATAAATAAATAAACCAAACCTGTTGCTGTCGAGTCAATTTTGACTCATATTGACCCTATAGGACAGAGTAGAACTGCTGATCTTTTGGTTAGCAGCCAAGCTCGTAAGCCCTGAGCCACCAAGGCTCCCCAATGCTCTTATCCCCCACAAGTGCTTCCAGCGTTCCAGTAGAGTAGATGAGGGCTGTGAACTCACAGTGGAGTCGGTGGTTTCAGGGTCACTGATTTTGAGGAGAGGAAGTCCTTGAGGTGAGGAGCTGTTGACGGGGGATGACTGGAGCTCCTGAGGATTGAAGGGCTCTTTAGCCCAGAATGGGGGCAGAAGGAAGGGCCAGCTAAGAACTGGGCCCTAGAATGTCTTAGGGCATGTTGGTGGTAACAAAAAAACCAAACCCATTGCTGTTGAGTCGGTTCCAACTCATAGCGACCCTATAGGATGGAGTAGAATTGCCCCCATAGAGTTTCCAAGGAGCACCTTGTGGATTTGAACTGCTGACCTTTCAGTTAGCAGCCATAGCTTTTAACCACTACGCCACCAGAGTTTCCACACTGGTGGTAGGAGTGGATTATAAGCCAGGGCTTCCCTTCTCTTTCACTGCCCACTGCCTGCACTTCCACTACAGCTCAGGGCCTTCAGGCTGCCCCAGGCCCCTTGGGAAAGCTGCCCCAGGCCCCTTGGGAAAGCTGCCCACCAGCCAGTTCATACTAAGATGTTAGGGGCTTAATGTATGACTTATTTCAGGGCCATTAGCACTCAGAAAGCAGCTTTCTGGAGAAAGCACTATTTCTAAAGTGGAATTTTAAGCTTCGGGGCTCCCGGGTAGGAAGCTGCTGGTAATATAGGCAAGGCCTCCAAATCCCATCTTCCCAGGGGCAGCCCAGGACAGCCTAGGGGCCTAAGAATCTGCTCTGCCTCCAGCTTTCACTGGTGGTGGCTGGCAGGGCCTCAGAGCAGGCCTGTCTGGAGAAGCCTGGCAGGCGGGGACTGAAGAATTCCCCAATCGCTTGGCTGCCTCCTGGAATCTCTTGCAGCCTCATCCTCTGTGGGAGAAAGGCAGCAATTAGCATAACTGGAATAGATCCTCTTTGTCTACATTCCAGACTGCAGGAGTAGGGCCTTCCCCAGAGACATGCTAATTATGCGGAAGGGATCCTGGGTACCTGCTGGCATAGGTTCTTGCTCAAATGTAGCTGCTGTTGGAAAATAAACCAGGTGTAGGTGGAGCCATGGTTCGGGCTTCTCATCCAGGAAAACTTCTGCCACTCCAGCCACTCACAATATCTTTCTCCTCTAAATTCTTACAGCCCTTTGTGGTCAGGAAAACATGCTTGCTGCTGGCATTGAGTGTCTTCTATCATCTCACCCATGATGGTTTTTCTTTCCACCTCGATTACAGTTCCTTGGCAGGGGACCTTGTTTTATAGTTAATTAATCAAGCAACTAATGAATTAATATTTATCAAAGAAACTATTTGCCAGGCACTGTGCCAGGTCCTGGAGATACAAAGATGAATGAGGCACCATCAAGGATGAGGGACATATAGCCTCATTGGGGTTACAGGGGTACAGAGCCCAGTAAACAAACTGTTAACATACCAATGGTATAGAGGTTCTCTGGGAGTGCTGAGGGGCACAGAAGTTCCTAGGAAAGGGAGGAAGCAAGAATGCTTCCTGGAAGAAGTGGCATTTGAACAGTATTAAGGATGAGTAAGGGTTTATCAAGGAGTCCTAGCGGTGCAACAGTTAAGTGGTTGGCTGCTAACTGAAAGGTTAGTGGTTTGAACCCACCCAGAGGCTCCACAGGAGAAAAGACCTGATGATCTGCTCCCGTAAAAATTATAGGCTAGAAAACCCTATGGGGCAGTTCTACTCTGTTACATGGGGTTGCTGTGAATCAGAATTGACTCAATGGCACCTAATAACAATAGGAGTTTACTGGAAATAATAGGTCATGCGAAGTGTTAAGCACTTGACTACTAGCTGAAAGGCTGACTGAACCCACTCAGAGGCACCTTGGAAAACAGGCCTGGTGATCTGCTAGCCAAAAGGTCTTTGAAAACCCTGTGGAGCAGATCTACTCTGCATACATTGGGTTGTCATGAGTTGGAATTGACTCAATGGCGACTAACAACAATGACAACAATGGGTTTATCAAATGCGTAGGTATTCCAGACAAAGGGAAATGCATGTACAAAATCATGGGGGTGTGAAAGAGTTGTGGGCTTTCCTGGAACCATGGGTAGTCGAGGTGGCTTTATTGTGGACCACCTGTGAGAGGGACAGGGGTGAAGCAGAGAGGCAGGGATAGTTGGGCCCTAAAAGGCTTTATTTCCCAAGGTGAAGAGTTGGTGGTTGGCTTATTTAGCTGAGCATAATGTCTTCATGCTCTGTCCATACTGTGGAATGTATCAAGACTTCATTTTTCCTACTGGTTGAGCAATATTCCACTGTATGTACATAGCACATTTTGTCTATCCATTCATCAGTTGATGGCATTTAGGTCGTTTCTGCCTTTTGGCTACTTGAATAGTGCTGCAATGAACATTGTTGTACATGTCTCTATTTGAGCCTCGTCTTTCATGTCTTTTAGGTATACATCTCAGGGCGGAATTGCTGGGTCATGCAGTAGTTCTATTTTTAGTTTTTTGAGGAACTGCTACACCATTTCCACAATGGCTATACCATTTTGCATTGCCACCAGCAATGGATAGGGTTCCATTTCCCTACATCCTCACCACCATTTGTTGTTTTTATTTTTTAGCTATCCTAATAGGAATGAAATGGTATCTCATTGTGGTTTTGATTTGCATCTCTCTGATGGCTAATGACAGAGCATCTTTTCATGTGTTTGGTGGTCATTTGAATGACCTCTTTGGTAAAACGTCTATTCAAGTTCTTCGTCCATTTTATGATTGGATTATTTGTCTTTTTCTTGTTAAGTTTTATATATATTTTGATCATTAGATTCTTGTTGAATATATGGTTTCCAAAGACATTCTCCCAGTTAGTAGCTTGTCTTTCCACTTTTTTGGTAAAGTCTTTTGATGAACAAAAGTTTTTAATTTTTAGGAGGTCCCATTTATTTATTTTGTCTTTTGGCCATTTGAGCTTTTTTTATTATACTAGATAATCCATTGTTGAAAGCTAGGCCTGACAGCGTTGCCCCTACTTGTTCTTCTAAGAATTTTATGGTTTTAGTTTGCACATTTAGGTCCTTATTACATTTTGAATTTGTTTTTGTGTATGGTGTGAGGCACAGATCCTGTGTCACTTTTCTGCATGTGGCATTCCAGTTTTCCCAGCACCATTTATTTAAGAGACTTTTCTTTCCCCATTGAATGAACTTAGCACCTTTGTTAAAAATCAGTTGACCAAAGATATGTGGGTTTATTTCCACACTCTCAATTATATTCCATTGGTCTATGTGTCTTTTGTTATACCAGTGCAAGGCTGTATAGTATGTTTTAAAATCATGAAGTATAAGTCTTCCTACTCTGTTCTTCTCTTTGAACATTGCTTTAGCTGTTCAGGGCCTCTTGCCATTCCACATAAAGTTGAGGATTGGTTTTTCTATTTCTGTAAAGAAGGCTGTTGGAATTTTGACCCAGATTGAGTTGAATGTTAGCAATAGATCACTTTGGATAGTACTGACATCTTAACAATATTAAATCTTCTAATCCATGAGTACCGCATAGGGTATTTAATAGCTGATTTCCAGAAGGAGATCATCAGGCCTTCCTTACAAAGCATCTCTGAGTGGACTCAGATCGTCAAGCTATTGGTTAGCAACCCAGTGTTTACCTGTTTGTGCCACTCAGGGACACCCCAGATACCGTAGGGTGTTATAAGATGCATGGGAGACTGGATGGATTGTCAATTTTGAGGTTATTGGTGATTTTAGAGCAGCTTCAGTGGAGTAGGTCACACTTCCAACAAGCTTTGCTGTGAAGAGTACCAAAACCCAAAACCAAACCCAGTGCCATCGAGTCGATTCCGACTCATAGCAACCCTATAGGATAGAGTAGAACTGCCCCATACAGTTTCCAAGGAGTGCCTGGCAGATTCAAACTGCTGACCCTTTGGTTAGCAGCCGTAGCACTTAACCACTACGCCACCAGGGTTTCCATGTAAAGAGTAGGGGTTGGTAAAATGAAGCAAAAGGGGAACAGGTATAAGGAAGACTTCCCTTTTGAGACAGGTTTGGTACATACCTCAATCGTTTTGCTTTCCATATTTTACTGAAATTATCTGTGTAGATGAAAGTCTGCCTTCCTGACCTCCCCTCAGCATCCTTGTCACACCTCAGTCTGGGTCAGGGGCTCTTCTCTTAACTTCCCAGCCCTTCTGAAGCCCTTTGGTAGAGCACCTACGTGGTAAAACGGTTTGTTGGTTACTTGTGTGTTTCCCCGTTAGAACGGGAGGAGCACAGGAACTATGCCTGGTGTGCCTTGATTTTCCCAGCACCTGCCCCAGTGCCTGCTACAAAATACATAGTGGCTCAATAAATGTGTTTTGAACCAACTTGTATAAGTGAGATATTGGATGAAGTCTTCTGCTTCTAGACACTGCTTACCTGGGGAAACGTAAGTGGAGTGAACGGTGACTGTCCTGTGGTTGGAGCAGCAACGCATATGGCAACACTAGCCCAGCTGAGAAAAAATGATGTAAGAACAAAGGGCTATGTGGTTACTACAGTCATAAACTGGGACCAATGCCTTGTGGGTGAATATTCAAGTACAAGCTCAAGCATGTCCACTGCAGGTATGTAGACTTAGAGGAGCTCACTCATTTGTTCCCAGAGCTGGTTTTTATGGGTGCCAAGGGTGTGCTAATTCTTGTTCCTGCTGGGTCATGGGAAATCTCAAAAGGAAGCAGAAGTTGTCATGTTCCTCTGATAAATAGGTGCCATAAATGAAAAGATTTGACTGCTCACAAATAATAGTTCCAACCTCACTGATGCCTGGAATTTTACCAGTCTCCCAGGCAGGGAGAGCCTGTTTTGTGACATGATAGAGTTTGCTCTAGGAAGTGGTTGTAATATCTTAAGATCAAGGAGACCTTTTCTGATGCATTGTTGCCAAGTGGGCCTGGAGAAGATGAAAAAATTCTAGCATCTTCAGGATCCGTTTTTAACTTTTGATACAAATACTGCGTTCTGGAAAAGGGGAGACGGTATACTTTCATAGAAAAAAGCTGTGGCCAATGATTCAGAAGACTGAGTTGAGTGACTTTGCCATTTAAGACCCATGGATGTTTCCATGACCTCGGCCTTGGTTTTCTCATCTATAAAATGGGGATACTACTACTTGTTCTAGCCCCTCACAGGCTAGTTTTTTTTTTTTAATAATTTTTATTGTGTTTTAAGTGAAAGTTTACAAATCAAGCCAGTCTGTCACATATAAACTTATATACACCTTACTACATTTTTTTTACATACTCCCATTTAAAAAAATTACTCTCCCCCTAATGAGTCAGCCCACTCCCTTCTTCCAGTCTCTCCTTTCGTGACCATTTTGCCAGTTTCTAACCCTCTCTACCCTCCCATCTCCCCGCCAGACAGGAGATGCCAACACGGTCTCAAGTGTCCACCTGATACAAGTAGCTCACTTTTCATCAGTATCTCTCTCCAACCCACTGTCCAGTCCCTTCCATGTCTGATGAGTGGTCTTCAGGAATGGTTCCTGTCCTGGGCCAACAGAAGGTCTGGGGACCATGACCGCCGGAATTCTTCTAGTCTCAGTCAGGCCATTAAGTCTAGTCTTTTTATGAGAATTTGGGGTCTGCATCCCACTGATCTCCTGCTCCCTCAGGGGTTCTCTGTTGTGCTCCCTGCCAGGGCAGTCATCGGTTGTGGCTGGGCACCAACTAGTTCTTCTGGTCTCAGGATGATGTAAGTCTCTAGTTCATGTGGCCCTTTCTGTCTCTTGGGCTCATAGTTATTGTGTGACCTTGGTGTTCTTCATTCTCCTTTGACCCAGGTGGGTTGAGACCAATTGATGCATCTTAGATGGTCGCTTGTTAGCATTTAAGTCACAGGCTAGTTTTGAGGATGAAATGAGATAAAAATATGGAAGCACATTAGAAGCTGCCACATGCTGCCCTGATGTAAGGATGCTTCTTTTTATTACACACTAGCTGGGCTCTCCCTCCTCCAACATCTTCAAAATCAGACCACGTGAGCCTGCAGAGTGTGGGGGTGTATGTGGGAGTGGGGCTTTCTTGGCCCAATCCCCAGGTCTCCAACTGGCAGCATAATCTCTGCTGTGCGTTTTTTGCCCTTTTTGGTTATGCCCTGCACTAGAGCCAGTTGAGGCTTCAAAGCCAGAAGTGGTTATCCAGTTTCTGCAATGAGCAAACCAAGCGTTCCTCAGGGCGGCACTCTGAGCTCCTCCAGAAGGCCAGTTCTGGAGAGCCATCAGAGACTGGCCTTTATCTCTGGGACAGTTTATAGCCATTCAGGCATTTTATTGTCTCCCCAGTGATGACATGATTAGAATGTGGTCCGTCCCTTTGTAGCACTCCCCAGTGTTGAATTAAAAGGGGGAGGCCAGGGAACCTGGCACTGGACAGTGAGAGCTATGGACTTGGGATTTTACAAGCTCCCAGAGTTCTTTTTGGATAGGGAGGCAGCTGAGCTGGGAAGGGTTGAAGACCTGGAGTTCTCCTTTCTGATCTGGCTGCTGAGAGTGGAGCAGAGGTGGGTTATAAATCTCTGGGTGACATCTTGTTAAAATACATTTATACAAAGCAGAACAGTGCCAGCACTGGGGGGTAGTGGCTTTCTAGGAGCCACCTCTGAGAGGTGGCAGAGCCAAAATGTGGCATTGAGAAGGTGGAATTTAGTAAAAAATGATCAGCTCCTTCACCTTCCTGATCACCAAACCTTCCTGTATGTTTTTGCAACCTTTACTCCTCTCTGTCACAATGGAGGAAACCCTGGTGGCGTAGTGGTTAAGTGCTACAGCTGCTAACCAAGAGGTCAGCAGTTCAAATCTGCCAGGTGCTCCATGGAAACTCTATGGGGAAGTTCTATTCTGTCCTATAGGATTGCTATGAGTCAGAATCGACTCGCTGGCAGTGGGTTTTTGGTTTTTTGGTCACAATGGAAGTTAGGTCCCTCTTTCTGCCCAGCCAATTCCCAACATCTGTGCCCTGGATTTCATACCCTGCTGATTCCATCAAATGTCTCCTTTCTCCCATATGTCTTTAATTACTCCCCATTTAGCTAGTTCTTTCTATCTGCATGTAATACCTTCAAGTTTCATTTAAACAAAAAAGCCTCACCTGCCTTCATAGCGCCTTCAAGCTAACATTCTATTTCTTACACCTTCTGGGAAGAGTTTTCTAGGCTTTCCTTCTCCTCCAGTTCATGCCTTAATGTAATGCGATCTGTCTTGTCCATCTACTACAGGACCAAACCTGCTCCCAGTGTGTTGCCAAAATGCGTTTTTGTAGAGCAAATGTACATTTTCTAGGCATGTTCAATTTTTTTTTAATTGTACTTTAGATGAAGTTTTACAGAACAAACTAACTTCTCATTAAACAGTTAGTACATGTATTGTTTTATGACACTGGTTAACAACCCCATGATATGTCAGTACTCTCCCATCTCGACCCTGGGTTCCCTATTACCAGCTTTCCTGTCCCCTCCTACCTTCTAGTCCTTGCCCCTGGGCTGTTGTGCCCATTTAGTCTCATTTTGTACTATGGGTCTGTCTAATCTTTGGCTAGAAGGTGAACCTCTGGAGTGACTTCATTACTGAGCTAAAAGGGTATCTGGGGGCCATGCTCTCGAGGTTTCTCCAGTCTCTGTCAGGCCAGTAAGTCTGGTCTTTTTTTTTTTCTAATTAGAATTTTATTCAATGTTTTTCTCCAGCTCTATCCGGGACCCTCTATTGTGATCCCTGTTAGAGCAGTCAGTGGTGGTAAGTGGGCACTATCTAGCTGTACTGGTGGAGGCCATGGTAGTTGTGGTCTATAAGTCCTTTGGGCTAATCTTTCCCTTGTGTCTTTTCTTTTCTTCATTTTCCCTTGCTTCTAAAGGGGTAAGACCAGTGGAGTATCTTAGATGGCCACTCACAGGCTTTTAAGACCCCAGACGCTACTCACCAAAGTAGAATATAGACGCTACTCACCAAAGTTGACCTCTTCTTTCTGAAAGAAAAACTTCCCTCTTCTCTTAAATTTTGGACATCGTATGTTGCTGATTTTCCTAGATCTTCAATGTCTATTTCATCTAGTTACATAACACAACAACTACCACCTATCTGAAATTCCAGCCTAGATATCTTTCCTGGGCTCTACTCAGTGGTCTCTAAACAATCAAGCTTATCAATATCAGACAGAATGAGGCCAGGGGCCAACTTCAGAACAGACCTTCAACTGCTCATATGCAAGTTCAAGTTGAAGCGGAAGAAAATTAAAACAAGTCCATAAGAACCAAAATATGACCTTGAGTATATCCCATCTGAATATGGAGACCATTTCAAGAATAGATTTGCTGCACTGAGCACTAATGACTGAAGACGAGATGAGTTGTGGGATGGCATCAAGGACATCGTACATAAAGAAAGCAAAAGGTCATTCAAAAAAAAAAAAAAAAAACAGGAAAGAAAGAAAAGACCAAAATGGATGTCAAAAGAGACTCTGAAATTTGCTCTTGAATGTAGAGCAGCTAAAGTGAATGGAAGAAATCATGAAGTAAAAGAGCTGAAGAGGAGATTTCAAAGGGCAGCTCGAGAAGACAAAGTAAAGTATTATAATCAAGTGTGCAAAGACGTGGAGATAGAAAACCAAAAGGGAAGCACATGGTCAGCATTTCTCAAGATGAAAGAACTGAAGAAAAAATTCAACCCTCGTGTGACAATTTTGAAGGATCCTATGAGAAAAATATTGAATGACCCAGAAGCATCAAAAGATAGAAAGAATACCTAGAGTCACTGTACCAAAAGGAATTGGTCAATGTTCAACCTTTTCAGGAAGTAGCATATGATCAAGAACTGATGGTACTGAAGGAAGAAGTTCAAGCTGCACTGAAGACATTGGTGAAAAACAAGGCTCCAGGAGCTGATGGAATACCAGTTGAGATGTTTCAACAAATGGATGCAGCACTGGAGGTGCTCATTCATCTATACCAAGAAATTTGGAAGGCAACTTCCTGGCCAATCGACTGGAAGAGATCCATATTTGTGCCCATTCCAAATAAAGGTGATCCAACAGAATGCAGAAATTATCAAACAATATCACTAATGTCACACACAAGTAAAATTTTGCTGAAGGTAGTTCAAAAATGGTTTCAGTGGTACATTGACAGGGAACTGCCAGAAAGTCAAGCTGGATTCAGAAGAGGATATCATCAGATATTGCTGATGTCAGATGGATCTTGGCTGAAAGCAGAGACTATCAGAAAGATGTTTACCTGTGTTTTATTCACTATATAAAGGCATTAGATTGTGTGAATCATAACAAATTATGGATAATATTGCAAAGAATGGAAATTCCAGAATACTTAATTGTGCTCATGCTGAACATGTACATAGACCAAGAAACAGTTGTTTGAACAGAATAATGGGATACTACATGGTTTGAAATCAAGAAAGGCGTGTTTCAGGGTTGTATCATTTCACCATACTTTTTCAATCTGTAGAGCCAATAATTCAAGAAGTTGGACTACACGAAGAAGAATGTGGCATCAGGATTTGTGGAAGACTCATAACCAGTCTGCAATATGCAGATGACAAAACCTTGCTTTTGGAAAGTGAAGATGTTGCAGCCTTAGTAAGGATTATGCCTCAACAGAAAGGAAACAAAAATCCTCACAACTGGACCAATAAGCAACATCATGATAAAGGGAGGAAATATTGACATTGTCAAGGATTTCATTTTATTTGGATTTGCAATCAACGGCCATAGAAGCAGCAGCCAAGAAATCAAACCATGTACCGCCTTGGGCAAGGATGCTGCAAAAGACCCCTTTAAAGTGTTCAAAAGCAAAGGTGTCACTTTGAAGACTAAGGTGCACCTGACCCAAGCTGTGATATTTTCAATCATCTCATATGCATGTGAAAGCTGGACAATGAATAAGGAAGTCCAAAGAAGAATTGATGTCTTTTTGAATTATGGTGTTGGCAAAAAATAATGAATATATCATAGACTGCCAGAAGAACAAACAAATCTGTCTTGGAAGAAGTACAGCCAGAATGCTCCTTGAAGCCAGGATGGTGAGACTGTCTCAGGTACTTTGAACATGTTATCAAGAGGGACCGTTCCTGGAGAAGGACATTATGTTTCATAAGGTAGAGGGTCATTGAAAAAGAGGAAGACCTTTGACGAGATGGATTGACCACAATGGCTAGAACAAAGGGCTCAAACATAGCAGTGACTGTGAGAATGGCTCAGAACCAGGCAGTGGTTCATTGTGCTGTACATAGGGTTGCTATTGCCACGAGTTGGAACCAACTTGACGGCACCTAACCCCAAGACATCCAAACTTAGTGTAGACTTGTTCATCCTCTCCTTCCCTCTCTCTTATGCTTCAGCAAGTGGCATGCCTTAGTAACCCCGTTGCTCAAACTAGAAACCTGATTATGAGTCAAGTGTGTGGCTGTCTCTGTGGAATGCCTGGTGAGTCAATGGAAGATTCCCTTGAGCCCATGTTTTCTCCTGCCACCCTCTGAGAGTAGATTTTGAAAAGAGATTGGGTCAGGGGAAGGTCATGAGATGGAGCTCGTTTTCCCTTTTTAGGACTGAACATCTATGACAAATTTCATCCATGTCTGAGATATTTTAGCAGTGAAAGGTTGTCAGGGTAGGATTCTGGCAGATCGCTCACCAGAGGACATCTCAGAGAATGCCCTTGAGGGTGAACCCAACAGGGAAATAGTCTTGATCTTTTCTTGGTGTAAGACCTGGGTCAGGCACCTCAGCAGAGCTGGAGAGGTCCCCTGAGAAGAAGCGTGGCAGAAGGGGAGGGCTGGGCAAGATGGAAAGCTCCATGAGGAAAGGCTGGATGTGCAGATTGTGACATCATAGAGGGCTCACAAGGCACTGAAGAAGGAGCTGGAATTCCTTGAAGAGAAGAAGCCATTCCCCCCATCTCCAGGGATTAAGGAGCCCTGGTGGTACTGTGGTTAAATGCTCAGCTGCTAAGGTCTGCAGATCGAATCCACCAGCTGCTCCTTGGAAACCCTATGGGGCAGTTCTACTCTGTTCTATAGGGTCTCTATGAGTCAGGATGAAGGCAACAGGTTTTTGGCCCAGAGCTAAGCTTCAGGAAAACAGGTCCTGGAAGACCCAGAAGGTGAGAGAGTCCCATGGTGGGAGAAAGTGGGCAGAGGAGGAGACTGTAAAGATGGTAAAGGCCAAACCTTCCTCATTCCAGCCGGGGTAGATCAGAAGCAGGATGGTGTGCACAGAGTCCATGGACTTCTTTGGTGGAGCACAATCAGAGGCTATAAAGTGTCTTCCCTACCTCCTCATGGACTCTGAGGAAAAAGTCCAACATCTCCCTGTCGTTCCTGGTTTTGAACAGGCGGGATAACTTCTTGGAAGGAGGATCTCTATTTTTCTAATTCATTCTTTCTCCTTCTGCCTTTCCCTTGATATTCCCCCACCCTATCTCCATTTCCTCCTAGTCTAGTCTGGCAAGTCATCTCTTCTGGCTCTAACCTGGATCATGTCTTTTTATTTCTCTCTCTGGAAATAGCTATCTGTCCAGAGGTGTGCTTTAAGGAGGTTTCTTTCTTATCTTTTTCTCTTTTATAATGTTCCTGTAACAGCAGTGGTCTCCTAAGAACCGTTTCATCATATCACTCCCCAGGCTGAAAGTGTTTAGAAATTCTCTCACACCTGGTGAATCAATTCTCAGCTCCTCACTCAGGTATCTGATGCCCTCCACAATGGCCCTCCCCCACTTCAAACTTGTCAGCAACCCAGAGTACACCTGTTTCAGCTACTCACCTTTCCACCGCCTTCAGTGAGTGTGGTGTGAACGGTAACATACACACACACACACATACACTCACACACGCTCACACTCTTGTTCTCCTTGGAATCCAGTCCTAACTTTTCCCTTGGCAGGCTGTGCTGCCTGGGACATGTCGCATCCTCTCTCAGCACCTCAGATTTCCCATCTGTAAAACAAAGGGGTTGGACTAGATGAGTTTCATTCAGGTCTTTTGTTTTGGCACTGAGATTCAATACCTTTGTGACTAACTAGAAACCTACTTGAAGACAAGGGCTCTGCCTCTCATATGTCTTTGTGTTCTTGACAGAAGCAATAAAGACACTGTTGGACAGGTAAGGATGATTTTGTTATTGTGACAGTCTGTGCTACCAAGGAGGCACAAGTTCTCCCTGCTGGCGTGGGTCTAGGATAAGTGGTCTTGAGCTGGTTATCTTGCTCTTGTATTGCATTCCATTATCTGGGCCTGGGTGTTTATTTGTTCTTGACTTTGGAGGCTGGCATGCTGTGATCCTTCCACTGAATAGGAAACATGCCCCAAGTGAATGGAAAGAGGGGTATTTGTTTCTGGGTATATAAAAAAAAAAACAGTGGCTGGAAACTGAGTTCCTTAGATGTTGCCAGGGGCCATAGGATCTGCAGTCAAGACTTTCTTGTCTTAGTTTCCTTTTCTGAAAAATGGGGATCATTTGAGGGATTAAAGATGAAAATGGGTGGGAGTGCCTATCATGTAATAGATGTCATATAACAGACACTCAATAGATGTCAGTGTTCTTGTTTCCTTCTCTCTCCCTCCTTCCTTCCCTACTCTTGCCTAGGGAAGATTATTTTCCCTCCACCCAGGGGCGTATTATCAGATAGGATCACTGTGAGTAGGCAGTGGGTTTCTGGTTTTGGTTACCCAGGGCCAAGGGTGAGAAAAGTAATCTTCCTTGCTTTGTGATATACCTATTCTTCTAGTTCACCTTCCCAGTGGGGTACAGCCTTTTGGGGACCCAGTATTAAGTCTCTTATCTGACTGCCCACCTTGAGAGGGCTCTGAAACTCAAACTATGCCGTTCACTGTTAAGCCGCACCAGTTCCCACTCACGGTGAGTCCACGTGCGTCGGAGTAGACCTGTGCTCCGCAGGGTTTTCATGGATGTGACATTTCAGAAGCAGATCGCCAGGACTTACTTCTGAGGTACCTTTCAGTGGGCTTGAACTGCCAACCTTTCAAGAACTTAACTGTTTGCACCACCTAGGACTCCTGGGAGGGCTCTAGGCATCTCCATATTCCCCAATTTCCCAACCTCTTTTACCGATTTCCAGCGGCTACCAGTTCCGCTTGTGTGGGGGAGAGTGAGCATTTTCACTGTACTGCCTCCCCGGCCAGCAGGTAAACTCATTCATTTCACCAATTATATTCTTCCTCTTTTTAAAGGCCCCCCTGTGTATATGTAACTCAGACCTAGGCTTGTTAATGTAACGAGGGAGATATCACTAGTAGACGGCAACGGTTCAGCGTGTGCCTGCGTAAAAACAACGCTCTTTCTTCTGTGATCTTATACTTAAGTAGAAAAAAAAAAAAAAAGAAACAAAGGTTGCCTCATTCTGCCCAAGGGTAGTGGTCTAAGCCTTACTTTCCAAATCCTATGCATTTTGCAGTGGCAGGTGGGACGGTTCAAGACAGAAGCTTCAAAGAAAATAAGATAATGGTTTTGTGACCCCGGACTTGTCTTAAAGGAGTAGGTGGTTGATGGGAATCCACATTACCACTGGCAGTTGAGGCTGGTTAGCAAATATGTTAAACAGGAAGGAGAATAGCACTTAGATTTCCCTCATCAAATATTTGTAATATTTGATTTTGGGAAAAGAAACAACAAAGTGCTAGAAAAGAAGCTCTATGGAATAGTGGAAATCAATTAATCTGTGGCCAAAAGGGAATCCTTGGGTGGTACAAATGGCTAATGTGCTTGGCTGCTAACTGAATGAAAGGTTGGAGGTTTGAGTCCACTCAGAGCCACCTTGGAAGAAAGGCCTGGTGATTACTTCATAAAAATTAAAACCCAGTGCCGTCGAGTCGATTCCAATTCATGGCAACTGTAGCACTTAACCACTACGCCACCAGGGTTTCCTTCATAAAAATCAGCCGTTGAAAACCTTACTGAGCACAGTTCTACGCTGACACATGTGGGGTCACCATGAGTTGTGAATTGACTCCACTGCAACAGGTGGTGGCCAAGAGTGGTGCCAGCAGGATGCCCAGGCTGGGAGATGCTTCTCTGAGAGCAGACCTGTTTGCCTACTCCATGTTCTGGGCCCAGGCTCTATTAGGGCTCTCTGTCCTTAGAGGGCTGTCTGTGGCCTTGACCAAGAGCATCACCAATTTGCCTGAAGCCGCACTTGAACCCAGTGGTTTCAAACTCTCAAAGATGAGGAATGTGGCATCAGAAATCCAGGGGAGTTTGTTAAACACACACATACCCAAATAGCCCACCCCAGTGATTCTGATTTGGCGATACTGCATCGGGGTCCAAGAATCTCTATGTTTACCGAGTTCACCAGGAATCCTGCTGCACAGCCAGGTGTGAGCACCACTGCCCTCACCCCACATGGAGGGACCACAGCTGGATGCACTCGCTCTCAAATCGGCTCCTTTCTGTTCAATCTCAGACTGTGGCTCTCCACTGTTTCTCAGCCTCAACATTACACTTCTTGTGTATTTGACTTACCTTCCCAACAAGGAGAAAGATTCTCAGGCAACCGGTCTGTCTTAGTTATCTAGTGCTACTATAACAGAAACACCACAAGTGGATGGCTTCAACAAACAGAGATTTATTCTCTCACAGTCTAGAAGGCTAGATCGAAGTCCAAATTCACAGCGCCAGCTCCAGGGGAAGGCGCTCTCTATCAGTTCAAGGGGATGATCTTTGTCATCAATCTTCCCCTGGTCTAGGAGCTTCTCAACTGCAAAGAGCCTGGGTTCAAAGGATGTGCTATGCTCCAGGTACTCCTTTCTCAGTGGCCTGACTTCCCTCTCTCCTCTACTCACTTTCTTCTCTTTTTATCTCTTGTAAGATAAAAGGTGATGCAGGCCACACCCCAGGGAAACTCCCCTTACATGGATCAGGGTTGTGATCTGAGTAAGGGTGTGGCATCCCATCCTAATCTTCTTTAACATAAACTAATCTTGCCTCATTAATTACAAGCAGAGATTAAGATTTACAACACACAGGATAATTATATCAGGTCACAAAATGGAGGACAACCACAGAATACTGGGAATTGTGGCCTAGCCAATTTGATATATTTTGAGGGGACACAATTCAGTTCATAACACTGTCTTCCCCAGTTTTGAGGATCACTGCATTATTAATTTCCATAGGATCACTGCATTATTAATTTCCATGTCTCAGGCTGGAATGGGAGAGGAAATTCTCCAGCACATGAACCTGGGCATTGGGTCTCTGTATCTTTGTTGTCCCCATCTCCACCTTATCTCTCCCAGACAACACTGTGTGCGGGGGAGAGGGAACAGAGCCCTCACATGGTCCTGAGGGACATTATGGAGCAGAAGGAGCACATGTGCCCCAGCGATCTTTCCTCCTTTACCCTGCATGCCTGCTCTGCGGACTAACGTCAATAGGTGCTTAATAGGTTGTTAAATTCCTCTTGAAAGGATAGGCCAAGTTAGCTATTAAGTGTGTCAGCAAGTGGCGGTAACTGCTCTCTCTGTCCTGTTTCTTTCTCTGGGAAATGCATGGATGACAAAGGAATGGAATTGGCAAACCCTGCTCATTCTCAACACTGACGTAGCTGCTTGCACTGGCAGGCAAGAGGCTCTGTGCCAGAGTAGAAGGGCACGCCTTGTGCAGGGCTGGCCCTGGGAAGGATACTGTTGAGGAACAACACCTGGCATTTCTGTCACCCAGGAAGCCCAAGAATAACTTCCTTGCTCCCTTTCCTCATACGAATGGGCTGGCCCCTCTGCGCTGGGCCTGCACCCTGCAGGACAGACACTGCCTCTCCCTCTCCTTTGGAGCTCTCCTCCCTGAGCCCCTTCTCTCTGCCCCAGAAGACAGCACGTGGCCTCTTTTCTTCTGAAGGGCTTTACTGCTCTCAGCACAGGAAAGGTCAGAAGAGCATGAATGACATAGGGGGGAAGTTTCAAAGCTCATAGAGCTCGGGTGGGCTGCTCCCTGGCTAGCCCCTGGCTTCTGACTTCTCCCTACCCCCAATCTTGTTCCTCCTCCTGGTCCTACTCTTTGCCTCTTGCTAACCTAGGTAGGGAAAATGGACGTGGTTGGATGGAGTCTGGGTGGGGAAGAGGCAGTGGGGTTGGCATCCCTCTCCCATCTCCCCTACCACACCCAACCTTCTGCCCTATTTTCTATGTCCCCCAAGTGCTCTCTGATTGAAACAGTCTGGCTCAGTCCCCCTTCTACCCTGTTCCTCTTGGCCCTTACATACCATGGCATGACTTTGCCATTGACTGGAAACTAAATCTTCATGTGGGCACATCATTCCAACTAAACAGAAGACGGCAAAGAATATACCCCAGTTACTAGTGCCCTGCGTGTTGGGGAAAGTCCTGCTGTTCTGGGTCACTGACGAACTCCAGAGAAACATTTCTGATTTCTCGCTGCTCCTGGGAGGCAGTGGCGGCAAAGTTTCCACTCAAAGGTTAGTTTCAATGTAAGTCAAAGAAGAGCTCTCTTCTTGGGAAGGATTCCTGGGCATAAAAAGAAGTTGCTATGACTAAAGCAGTCCATTTGCTCATTCATTTGTCCTTTCATTCGTTCATTCCTAGTAGACCTACTAACCAGATACCGTCTAGTCAATTCTGCTCATGGACTTGAATCTTCAACCTTTCAATTAGAAGCTGAACACATTAACTATTTGCTCCAGTAGACCTGTTAAGTACTAACTCTAGGTAACACACAATCCCAGGGAGCCTACCAACTTGTTGCGGAGGTGAGACTTGAAACAATTAGACAACAAAGGCAAAACAGCATGTGATTAAACGTCCCAGGTACTTGATTTCAACCATGAATTGAAGAGGTCAGAGAAGAAGGATAGAGGAGCTGTAGGAGAGTATAGGTAATCTGTGGGGAGAAGGTGGTTTCCCAGGCCCTTGAAAGCAGGGCAGACTTCAGACAAACGGAAGAGAACGTGGAAGACCTTCTAGGCAGAAGAAATGAGAAAAAGCTTGGTGTTTTGTAGTATCAGAGGTTGTTCCGGGGCAGTGGAGGGAGCCGGAGTGACTAAATGTCGGCTGTATGCTGCTGTCTTGGACGCAGCAGACGCAGAGGCCCACAGTGGCCATTCCAGGTCTTGTCTGGTGATCACTCTGGTAACCAAGAACGCACTGAGAGTGGCATGCTGGGGACGCACTCACCTCTTCCCATGCCCTACACGCAGGCCCAGCCGGAGCTGAGGCCTCAGCCAGGCCCTCTTTTCTTGTTCCATGCCCAGAAGTAGCAAGAGAGACTGAAGAGTAGAAGCTGTTTGATTTCCAAGGCTTTCTGAGCTAGCCAGGTGGAAGGCAGCCAGGGAGGCACAGCAGCTGGTGGCAGCCTGCCTGACCGAGTTAGATAGCAGGCAGCTACTCAAGGGAATAATTGAGCAGGAGGGGGCTGGCGGGTCAGGGAACACAGGTCAGTGGAATTCTGAACAAGGTCAAAGTCCAGTTGGGTACAGTGCTTTATTACCAATTTAAATCTTGTCTTTCCTCCCAGAGCAGCTGCCATCCCTGCAGAAGAAGCCAGGGCTGCACAGAGGAAATCTGCATTTAAAGACCCCAAGTGCTGGGCACTGGGCAGGGCTGCAGTCTGCCTGCCTTCCAGCCTGTGCTCACCCCTGTGCCTGGCAGCCACATGTGGAATTTGCTCCTATTTTGGCCCACATTTGGCCAACTGCTCGCTTGGAAGAAAACCCAAAAAATTCTTAGTGGCAGAATCCCAAAGTGTGCAGGGTGGGAAGTGGTGGGTGTCTTAGTCATCTAGTGCTGCTGTAACAGAAATACCACAAGTGGATGGCTTTAACAAACAGAAGTTTATTCTCTCACAGTCTAGTAGGCTAAAAGCCCAAATTCAGGGCATCGGCTTCAGGGGAAGGCTTTCTCTGTTGGCTCTGGAGGAAGGTCCTTCTCATCAACCTTTTCCTGGACTAGGAGCTTCTCCGAGCAGGAATCACAGGTCCAAAAGACACACTCTGCTCCCGGCACTGATTTCTTGGTGGTATGAGGTCCTCCTGTCCCTCTGCTTGCTTCTCTGTTTTATATATCAAAAGAAATTGGCTCAAGACACAATTTAATCTTGTAGATTGAGTCCTGCCTCACTAACATAACTGCCACCTATCCTACCTCGTTAACATCATAGAGGTAGGCTTTACAACACCTAGGAAAATTACATCAGGTGACAAAAAAAAAAAACCAAAAAAACCAACAAAGTGGTGGGCAATCACACAATCCTGGGAATCATGGCCCAGCCAATTGATACACACATTTTGGGGGGACACAACTCAATCCATGACAGTGAGGTCTGGAAGTGGTGATAATATACTTTTCATAACTGGGACTGGAAGAAAGTTCTAAGGGAATGACAGTCAAATGAGTAGCAGAGGATATTAAAACAGTTAAGAGTTTGACTACTAGCTGAAAGGTTGGTGGTTCAAATCTACCCAGAGGCACCTCAGAAGAAAAGTCACAGCCATTGATAACCCTTGGAGGCCAGTTCTACCCTGACACACATAAAACCAAAAACCAAACCTGACGCTATCGAGTCAATTCTGACTCATAAATCAAAATCAGTTCAATGGCACCTGGTTTGGTTTTTGTTTGGAAATAGGAATATGGAATCCCTGGGTGGTGCAAACAGCTAAAGTACTCAGCTACTAACTGAGAGATTGGAGGTTCGAATCTACCCAGAGGCACCTCAGAAGAAAGGCCTGGTGATCTACTTCCAAAAAATCACTCATCAAACACCTATGGAGCACAGTTCTACTCTGACACATATGGGTTGCCATGAGTTGGAACTAACTCAACAACTGTTTTTTAAACTGGGATAGAGGGATGGAGTGCTACGAAATATGGCAGACAGAATGAGGCAATAATCTGCATTACAGTGGGGGTTGAGAGGATGGATTCTGCAAAAGTGGTTGATTGAACATGAAGAATGTAATCTACGTCACTGAATAATACATGCAAAAGTTGTTGAATTGGCAAGTGTTTTGTTATATGTATTTTTCCCACAATTTTTTTTAAAAGTGGTTGTATTTTTAGTTTTTTTGAGGAACTGCCACACTATTTTCCACAGCAGCTATACCACTTCGCATTTCCACCAGCAATGGATAAGAGCTCCAATTTCCCCCCGTTCTCACCAATATTTGTTATTTATTTATCTTAACCATCCTGGTGGGAGTGAAATGGTATCTCATTGTGATTTTGACTTACATCTTTCTGATGGCTGTTGGTGTTGAACTTCCTTTCATGTGTTTGGTGGCTATTTGAACGTCCCCTTTGGGGAAATGTCTATTCAAGTCCTTTGCCCATTTTATGACTGTGTTTTCTTTTTGTTGTTAAGTTGTCAAACTTTTATATATATTTTGGCTATTAGATTCTTGTTGAACGTATGGTTTCCAAAGATACTCTCCTAGTTGGGATCTTGTCTTTTCACTTTTTTGGTAAAATCTTTTGATGCACAATTTTAAAAAGTTTTTATGAGGTCCCGTTTATTTATTTATTTCTGTCTACCATATTGACCCAGCAATTCCACCGTAGGTATACACCCAAAAGACTTGAAAGCAGAGACTCAAATAGAGACTTGCACACCGGTATTCATTGCAGCACTATTCACAGTAACCAAAAGGCAGAAACAATCTAAATATCCAACAACAGATGAATGCATAAACAAAATGTGGTACATATATACAATGGAATATACCACTCAGCCAATAGAAGAAATGAAGTCTTGATACATGCTACAGTATGGAGCTTGGAGACATTATGTTGAGTGAAAAAAGTCAATCACAGAAGGTCAAATATTGTATGAACTCACTTATGAGAAAGGCAAATGTATAGAGAACAAAGTTTATTAGTGGTTATCAGGGCAGGAAGGAGGAAGAGGGGGTGGTTATTGCTCATGGAGTACTGAGTTTCCATTTACAGTGATAAAAAACTCACATTGATTAAGGGTAAGGCTGCATAGTTGATAAATGTAATTGCTGTCAATAAGTTGTACGCCTGTAAAAAGTCGAGTTGGCAAAAGTTGTGTGATGTACTTAAAATGACAAAAACTAAAAAAAGGAGTGGTTGTGAAGCTGCTTGTGCTCAGCTAAACACCTCATGGAATTTGGTTCCTTGGTTTGGAGGTTTAGGGTCATGGTTTCATGGACATCCCAGTTAATTGGCCTAAAAATATGTTTAGTGCTTCTGTTCTACCTCCTAGTTCATTGTGTAGAACCGGGCCATCCAAGGCACAACAATTGGTCTCTATTCACCTGGAGCAACAGAGGAAGAAGGAGAGTCAGAAGTAGGTGGAGGAAAAGGAATGCATGGTTAATTGCCTCCATGAACAACTGCCTTCTTTGCTATGAGGACAGAAGAACTGGATGGAGCCCAGCTACCATTACTAAACATTTTGATCAAAGGTTCTATGAAAGAATGTAGAACAAAATTCTTACACACACAAAAGTAAATAAATAAAGACCAGACTTAATGGTCTAACAGAGACTGGAGAAACCCTGAGAGTATGGCTCCTGGACACACTTTTAACTCAGCAATGAAGTAACTCCTGAGGTTCACCCTTCAGCCAAAGATTAGACAGACCCATAAAACAAAACGAGACTAAATGGGCACACCAGCCCAGGGGCAAGGACAAGAATGCAGGAAGGGATTGGAAAGCTGGTAATGGGGAACCCAAGGTCAAGAAGGGGAGGGTGTTGACATATCGTGGGGTTGGCAACCAGTGTCACAAAACAATATGTGAATTGTTTAATGAGAAAATAATTTGCTCTGTAAACCTTCATCTAAAAAAAATCATCTAAAGCACAATAAAATAAATGCATAAGTGTAAATTAAAAAAAAAAAGATTCTATAAAAGATTCCTGATCAAAAGGTAAAAAATGCAAAACAGAATTTCAAATTCTCATGGACTCCAGACTTTCTGAAATAATTTTTGAAGTAGTTTCATGAACCCCTGAAACTATTGTCCTGAGATAATCTTTAAATCTTAAACCAAAACTATTCCTGAAGCCTTCTTAAAACCAAACAGTGTTTTTGTTGTTAGGTGTCATCACGCTGGTTCCGATTCATAGCATCCTTATGCACAACTGAACGAAACACCGCCCGGTCCTGTGCCATCCTTACAATCATTTTTAGGCTTGAGCTCATTGTTGCAGCCACTGTGTCAATCCACTTTACTGAGGGTCTTCCTCTTTTCCGCTGACCTTCTATTTTACCAAGCATGATGTCCCTCTCCAGGGACTGATCCCTCCTGACAACATGTCCAAAGTATGTAAGATGCAGTCTCGCCATCCTCGCTTCTAAGGAGCATTCTGGTTGTACTTCTTCCGAGACAGATTTGTTCGTTCTTTTGGCAGTCCATGCATGGTATATTCAATATTTTTCGCCAACACCACAATTCAAAGGCGTCAATTCTTCTTCGGTCTTCCTTATTCATTGTCCAGCTTTCAGATGCATATGATGCGATTGAAAATACCATGGCTTGGGTCAGGCGCACCTTAGTCTTCAAGGTGGCATCTTTGCTTTTTAACACTTTAAAGAGGTCCTTTGCAGCAGGTTTACCCAACGCAATGCATCATTTGATTTCTTGACTGCTGCTTCCAAGGCTTTTGATTGTGGATCCAAGTAAAATGAAATCCTTGACAACTTCAATCTTTTCTCCGTTGATCATGATGCTGCTCCTTGGTCCAGTTGTGAGGATTTTTGTTTTCAATGTAAGTGTTGAGGCGCAATCCATACTGAAGGCTGTGGTCTTTGATCTTCATTAGTAGATACTTCAAGTCCTCTTCACTTTCAGTAAGCAAGGTTGTGTCCTCTGCATAATGCAGGTTGTTAATGAGTCTTCCTCCAATCCTGATGCCCTGTTCTTCTTCATATAGTCCAGCTTCTTGGATTATTTGCTCAGCATACAGATTGAATAGGTATGGTGAAAGGATACAACCCTGATACACACCTTTCCTGACTTTAAACCAATCAGTATCCCCTTGTTCTGTCTGAACAATTTCCTCTTAATCTATGTAAAGGTTCCTCATGAGCACAATTAAGTGTTCTGGAATTCCCATTCTTCGCAATGTTATCCATAATTTGTTATGATCCACACAGTCGAATGCCTTTGCATAGTCAATAAAACACAGGTAAACATCCTTCTGGTCTCAATCCACCTGGAGCACCAGGGATATCATTGCTGATGTCAAGTGGATCCACTTGACATCAGCAATGATATCCCTGGTTCCACGTCCTCTTGTGAAACCAGCCTGAATTTCTGGTAAGATCCACTTGACATCAGCAATGATATCCCTGGTTCCACATCCTCTTCTGAAACCAGCCTGAATTTCTGGTAGTTCCCTGTGAATATACTGCTGCAGCCGCTTTTGAATGATCTGCAGCAAAATTTTGCTTGTGTGTGATATTAATGATATTGTTCTATAATTTCCATGTTTGGTTGGATCACCTTTCTTGGGAATAGGCATAAACATGGATCTCTTCCAGTCAGTTGGCCAGGAAGCTGTCTTCCATATTCCTTGGCATAGATGAGGGATCACTTCCAGTGCTGCATCTGTTTGTTGAAACATATCAATTGATATTTCTTCTCTCCACCTTCTATTTCCATGTCCATTCAGCCAGCTTCTCTCCCCCTCTGCATTCTCAACTCCGCTCCAGACAGGAGCTGCCCACACAGGCCAGTCCAATCCCTGTCTGAAGAGTTGGCTTTGGGAATAGTTCCTGTCTTGGGCTAACAGAAGGTCTGGGGACCATGACCTCCGGGGTTCTTCTAGTCTCAGTCAAGCCATTAAGTCTGATCTTTTTACAAGAATTTGGGGTCTGCATCCCACTGCTCTCCTGCTCCCTCAGGGATTCTGTGTTGTGTTCCCTGTCAGGACAGTCATCGATTGTAGCTGGGCACCATCTAGTCCTTCTGGTCTCAGGCTGTTGTAGTCTCTGATTTTTGTGGCCCTTTCTGCCTCTTGGGCTCATAATTACCTTGTGTCTTTGGTGTTCTTCATTCTCCTTTGCTCCAGGTGGATTGAGACCAACTGTTGCATCTTAGCGTTTAAGATGCCAGATGCCACTCTCCAAAGTGGGATGCAGAATGTTTTCTTAATAAATTTTACTATGCCAGTTGACCTAGGCATCCCCTGAAACCATGGTGCCCCCAAACCCCTGCCCCTGCTACACCGGCCTTCAAAGCATTCAGTTTATTCAGGAAACTTTCTTTGCCTTTGGTTTAGTCCAGTTGTGCTGACCTTTCCTGTATTATGTGTTGTCTTTCCCTTCACCTAAAATAGTTCTTGTCTACTATCTAATTAGTAAATACCCCTCTCCCTCCCTCCCTCACCACTCTTGTAACCATCAAAAAATATTTTCTTCTCTGTTTAAACTATTTCTTGAGTTCTTATTATAGTGGTCTCATACTATATTTGTCCTTTTGCAACCAACTAATTTCACTCAGCATAATGCCTTCCAGATTCCCCCATGTTATGAAATGTTTCACAGATTCATCATTGTTCTTTATCGATGTGTAGTATTCCATTGTGTAAATAATATGCCATAATTTATTTATCCATTCATCCATTGATGGGCACCTTGGTTACTTCCATCTTTTTGCTATTGTAAACAGTGCTGCAATGAACACGGGTGTGCATATATCTGTTCATGTAAAGGCTCTTGTTTCTCTAGGATATTCCAAGGAGTGGGATTTCTGGATCCTATGGTACTTCTATTTCTAGGTTTTTAAGGAAGCGCCAAATCGATTTCCAACCATTTTACGTTCCCACCAGCAGCGTGTAAGTGCTGCAATCTCTCCACCATTTATTCTTTTGTGTTTTTTTACTTAATGCCAGCCTTGTTGGAGTGAGATGGAATCTCATTGTAGTTTTGATCTGCATTTCTCTAATGGCTAATGATCGTGAGCGTTTCCTCATGTATCTGTTAGCTACCTGAATGTCTTCTTTAGTGAAGTGCCTGTTCATATCCTTTGCCCATTTTTTATTTCAGTTGTCTTTTTGTTGTTGAGTTTTTGTAGTATCATGCAGATTTTAGAGATCAGCTGCTGATCGGAAATGTCATAGCTAAAAACTTTTTCCCAGTTTGTAGATAATGTTTTTACTCCTTTGGTGAAGTCTCTGGATGAGATAGGTGTTTGATTTTTAGGAGCTCCCAGTTATCTAGTTTCTCTTATCCATTGCTAGTAATGTTTTGTATATTGTTTATGCCATGTATTAGAGCTCCTAGCGTTGTCCCTATTTTTTTTTTCCATGATCTTTATCGTTGTGGATTTTATATTTAGGTCTTTGATTCATTTTGAGTTCGTTTTTGCGCACGGTGTGAGGTATGGGTCTTGTTTCATTTTTTGGCAGATGGATATCCAGTTATGCCAGCACCATTTGTTAAACAGACTGTCTTTTTTCCGTTTAACTGACTTTGGGCCTTTGTCAAATATCAGCTGCTCATATGTGGATGGAATGATGTCTGAATTCTTAATTCTGTTCCACTGGTCTATGTATCTGTTGTTGTACCAGTACCAGGCTGTTTCGACTACTGAGGCAGTATGATAGGTTCTAAAATCAGGTAGAGTGAGGCCTCCCACTTTGTTCTTCTTTTTCAGTAATGCTTTACTAACCCAGTCATTTTTGAGCAGGGTATTGTTCAGTTTCCAAGTGTTTGATTTCTTTTCCTTGCTTTTTCTTTTATTGATTTCTATTTTTATGGCCTTATGGTCAGAGAAGATGCTTTGTAATATTTCGATAATTTGGATTTTGTTAAGGCTTGCTTTTTGAACTAATATGTGGTCTATTCTAGAGAATGTTACATGTGTGCTAGAAAAGAAAGTACACTTGGCTGCTGTTGGGTGGAGTGTTCTGTATATGTCTATGAGGTCAAGTTGGTTAATTGTGGCATTTAGATCTTCCGTGTCTTTACTGAGCTTCCTTCTAATGTTCTGTCCTTCACTGAAAGTGGTATGTTGAAATGTTCTACTATTATTGTGGAGCTGTTAGAGTTTGTTCTATGTATCTTGAAGCCCTGTCGCTGGGTGCATAAATATTTAACATGATTATATCCTCCTGGTATGTTGTCCCTTTAATCATTATATAGTGTCCTCCCTTATCCTTTGTGGTGGATTTAACTTTAAAGACTATTTACTTGGAGATTAATATTGCCACTACTAATCTTTTTTGATTTTTGTTTGCTTGATAAATTTTTTTCCGTCCTTTGAGTTTTAGTTTGTTTGTGTCTCTAAGTCTAAGGTGTGTCTCTTGTAAACAGTATATAGATGGATTGTGTTTTTTTTTTAATCCGTTCTGCCACTCTGTCTATTGTTGCATTTATTCCATTTACATTCAGCATAATTATGGATAGGTAGGAGTTTAGTGCTGTTATTTGTGAGTGTCATTGACCGTTTCTTTTTCCAACTTAATTTTTTGTGCTAAGTAGTTTATCTTTACATATTGTCTTTTTGTCTTATTCATTGTTGTTGCTTTTGTTTTTGCTGAGTCTTTATTTTTTTCTTGTATTTTATTTTGATGAGTAGGATTGTTAGTCTCCTTTGTGGTTACCTTAATATATACCCCTATTTTTCTAAGTTTAAGCCTAACCTTTATTTCTTTATGTCACCTTGACTTCCACTCCATATGAAAGATCTATGGCTACATTTCTTTGTCCCTCTTTATTGTTTCAATGTCTTCTTTTACATAATGACATCACTCCCTGTTTTGAGGTTTTTTGATCTTGATTTATTTTTGAGATTTCCCTATCTGGATTGACATCTGGTTGCTATGTCCTGTGTTCTAGTCTTGGGCTGATATTATTGATTTTCCAACCTAAGAACTCTCTTTAGTATTTCTTGCAGCTTTGGTTTGGTTTTTACGAATTTCCTAAACTTCTGTTTATCTGGGAATGTCCTAATTTCGCCTTCATACTTGAGTGACAGTTTTGCTGGATAGATCATTCTTGGTTGGCATTTTTTTTTCTTCAATGCTTTATATAAGTCATCCCATTGCCTTCTTGCCTGCATGGTTTCTGCTGAGTAGTCCAAGCTTATTCTTATTGATTCTCCTTTGTAGGTGACTTTTCGTTTATCCCTAGCCACTCTTTAAAATTCTCTGTCTTTGGTTTTGACAAGTTTGATTATAATACATCTTGGTGACTTTCTTTTAAGATCTACCTTACGTGGAATTCAATGAGCATCTTGGATAGGCATCTTCTCATCTTTCACAATATCAGGGAAGTTTTCTGCCAACAAATCTCCAACAATTCTCTCTCTATTTTCTGTTTTCCCTCCCTATTCTGGTACTCCAATCACTCGTAGGTTATTTCTTTTGATAGAGTCCCACATGATTCTTAAGGTTTCTTCATGTTTAAAAGTTCTTTTATCTGATTTTTCTTCAAATATATTGGTGCCAAGTGTTTTATTTTCAATCTCACTAATTATGGCTTCCAATTCTGCTCCTCTGACTTTGTATCGAGTTGTCTAATTCTGAAATTTTATTAATCTTCTGAATTTCTGATTGCTGTCTCTCTATGGATTCTTGGACTTACTAAATTTTTCATTATGTTCTTGAATAACCTTTTTAATTTCTTCAACTGCTTTATTTGTGTGTTCTTTGGCTTGTTCTGCATATTGTCTGATCTTCTTCCTGATCTCGTTCCTGATGTCTTGAAGCGTTCTGAATATTAATCTTTTGTATTCTGCATCCAGTAATTCCAGGAAGAAACCTTCATCTGGAAGATTCCTTGATTCTTTGTTTTGAGAGCTTATTGAAGTGATCATGGTCTGCTTCTTTATGTGATTTGATTTGACCATTGTCTCTGAGGCATTTATAAGTTATCGTATTTGTTTATTTTATGTTTGCTTACTGTATCCTAGCTTCTTGCTTTGTTTTGTTTTGATATGCCCAGATGGGCTGCTTGAGTGAGCTAGCTTGATTATTTTCACCTCTGAAGCTCTAACGTCATGTCACCAGATTGCTAGAGCTGTTACCAGGTATATGAGCCTGAGTCCATTCAGTTTTCCTGTATGGATTCAGCTCAGGTGTCCAGGTAGTTGGCCATCAAGTGTGTGGTACAGGCTCTGTCCTACAGTGTTAGTGGGGCAGGGGTGATTGGTGTATGTACAGGTATATGGATGCAGCAGGGGGTCACACTCTGAACAAGGCAGGGGGCTGACAACCATTCCCTGAGTGTCTGTGAGGAAAACACATCCCTGTTCCCTAAAGCACACAGGTAGGTGTGTTCTGCAGCCAGACCATGGGCACCCAATGCTTTTGGTTGTAAGGACTGGGAGGTGCCAGTTATCCTTGGACCCCTGTCATGGGTGGCTAGGTGACATGGGTGGGGCCACCAGTCCTCAGGCCCTAATGTGGGTAGGTGAGGACCGTGTTTAATAGGCAAAGCGGTGTCAAACATCAAACACCCACCTCTCCACCTCACAGCTGAAACAGTTGCAGTCTGCCAACAAGGGCCTATTCTCCTGAAATGGGCCCACACAGGTCCATGCAGAAGTGAAAGGTGTTCAACATCTGCAGACCATTTGTCCCTGGGCAGGGGCTGCTTTTGTCCTTAGCTCCCCAGCTTAGTGGAGCTGGCAGATTATCTTTTTCCCCAGTTGTGAATTTATTGCTTCTCCAAGGCCAGGAGAATGGCTCAGGATGTGTAGCAGGACCTATCTCAGGCCCAGGGAAATAGACAGCCACTGAAGCTGGTTTGTGGGCTGGGGGAGTGGTAAAATAAACATGAGTACTTAGCTTTTACTGAGAGTGTCTTCTTCTCTGGTTTTGGAGGTGTGAGTAGGCTATTGGGCTCACTGTCTCTCCCTGAGGAACTGGGTCCAGAACACTACCTCCAACCTTGCCATGGTCACTCAAGGGAATGGTGCCTGAGGGTTCCTGACTATTAAGGTCCAGCAACTCCTTGCTGTGTCTGAACCGTCTGCCCCTCCCCCTGCTACTCAGTCTGTTTTCTAACTTTGCCCTTGATGTTCAGGGCTCCTAGCTTGTCATATGTATAATCGTTTCACTTCTTTTTGGGGGTCTTTTTTTTGTTGTTGTTGTTGTAAGAGGGAACACCGGAAGCATCTGACTATTCTGCCATCTTGGCCCTGCCTCCTCAATAATTTTTTTTTTTAAGTGGTTGATTAATTTTATTTCAGGGTCCTGATTCAGTTTGAAAGAAGTCTCCTCTTTATGCCTCTCCTTGGGGCATTTGGTTCTCACTCTTTGGCTTCCTTTAGGGAGCTTTAGAAAATACCAATGCTGATTATTAATGGCCCAGAGATTCTGATTTAGTAAATCCACAACTTCTATCACTCCCTATCAATACCCCGCCTCTGCTACAATTACCATCATCCCAATGTAAAGCAATGGAACTGTTCTTCCTCACTTCCGTATACTACAAAGCTCCCTAGGGGTGGACTTTTTATGCCTCCTTTACCATTAAATCACGCACATTTATTGGGTGCCTTTACCATTAAATCACGCACATTTATTGGTGGGTGGGCAGTGATGGTTCACTGGTAGACTTCTTATCATCCATGAGAGAGACCCAGGTTTGATTCCTGGCCAATGCTCAAGTGCAGCCACCACGCATTTGTCAGCCAAGGCTTACGTGTTGCTATGATGCTGAACAGGTTTCAGTGGAGCTTCCAGACTAAGACAGATTAGGAAGAAAGGCCTGGTGACCTACTTCTGAATGTCAGCCAATGAAAACCCTATGAATCCAACCAATCTGCAACTGATCATGGGAGCAGTACAGGACTGGGCAGTGTTTTGTTCTGTTGTGTATGGGATCCTCATGAGTCAGGGTTGGTTTGACAGCAGCTGAAAACAATAACAGACATTGGCGAAAAGCTAGGTGCGTAGCTTAAAGTCTAGGCTGCTTTTGGTGTTTGATTTCAGCTGTACAGGACTTTCTGTAAGAAGAGGGAGCACATGGTGGAATTTGTTCACGATTTCAGTGTTTGTGGGGACAATGACCTTCTCACAGGGAGGTTTGCTTGCTGGTACCCTCAAAGGCAAACCTGTTGCAATACCTTGGCTGCTTGTTGGGCTGGGACATCAGGGCTGGGTTACCCAACATCCTGTGTCTGGGAACCCCACATGTATGTACACACACTGCACAGATGCTGCCTGAGCAGTACCTGAAGATAAATCTTGTGCATCTTATAACTGAGAAGATAATGTTCAACCAACCTGGCTGGCCCTGACTCTATCAGAGCACTCCCTGGACTCATAGAGCCAGCTTGGATTTTGCTGTGGGCCTCGGGGTTCATCACCTTCCCTTTTTGGGTGGCAATGGAGGGGGGAGTTTGATGTGACACGGAGCCCTCTGTTGTGTCTTCTTGGAAATGGAAGGAACAAGGAATGCTGGAGATCAGCTATCCAGGTCTCCAGAGTCATGTTGGGAGGGCTGAAGGGCTCCTATAGGCTCAGGTCAGTATCCATAGCTGGGGGGACCTCTGGGAGGGCAGTTACTCAGAGATGGCCACTAGATAATGGGACTACTAATTTTTTTTTTGCTGGGACACAGTCCTCACAGTCTCTAGGCTCCACATAAAAAAGCCAGCCCCACCCAGAACCATTTGCCACTCACTTTGGAAGCGGTTGGAGCTTTCGGGTGGCACATTTAGGGCTCCACTGCAGATCAGAAATCCTCAGTAGCTCTAGGTGCCTCACAGCCTGATTTCCAAAAATCTGTGGGTGCCATCCAGCACATTCTGTGGTCTGTTTCCAGCTGTCCTGCCCATTCTAATCTGCTTCTGATCTCACTTGGGTCCTTTCACACCAGGTCCCTTTTGCCCACCCCACCCCCAACCCACCTGGGATTTTCCATGAGCCATCGGTCCCACATTTGACCCACATGCTTCCTCTCTAGATACTTAGCAAATTCTACCAGCCCTTCTGAGTCCAGCTCTGGGAGACCTTCCACCACCTCAACCAGAGGTGATTTCTCTGCATTTATCAAGGACAGACACTTGGTATTAGGCATCTCTGCATCCCTAGTGCTTAGCATGGTAGGAAAAAGGAGCTCAAGAAATGTTGGTTGAATGAGCAAATCCACATTGATAATCTATATTGTAAATATGGCACTCTGCCATGAGTGTGGTTTTTCCATGTACATTTATTACCTCTTCAACTCACTTGTGAGCTCACAGAAGACACAGCCTTGAATGTTACTTCTGTCTTCATTTCATAGCACGCAGACCAGCACCTTGTACACTGTAGGTGTTCAATGACAGGTATGTTTTAATAATGAGGGGGAAAGACATTAAAATTGGGTTCCTCATTTTGATTAGAGATTCTACAGAAGAAACCTGATCAAAAGGGGGAAAATGTAGACTAGAATTTCAAATTCTCATGGACTTCAGTCTTTCTGGAGCCGTGGAGGCTGGATGAGCCTCTGACACTATTGCCCTGAGATAACCTTTAAACCTTAAACAAAAATATCCCCTGAAGCTTCCTTTAAACCAAACAATAGTTTAAATTAGTAAAGAATGCCTACCTCGATCATTGTGCTCTTTTAAGAACTATCTATCTATCATCTAAAGATATGAAAAGAACTATCAAATTGACAACAGCAACTAGAAAGATTAGACAGAAACCTTAGTGGGCAGTGAGTTTATGTTAATGGGGGAGGAACAATTCAGAAAAGGCAGAAGATTGTAATCAATGTCACTGAATTGGACATGCAGAAACTGTTGAATTGGTGTATGTTCTGTTGTGTACATTCTCGACAACAAATTAAAAAGCCAAAATCCTATGGAACACAGTTCTACTCTGACACACAGAATTAACTCAACGGCAACTGGTTAAAAAAAAGTGGATTCCTTTCTGCTTCCTCATTTGGGTCATATACTTCTGCCAGGTCTGTTTCTTTGCTGTCCCTGCCACTTACTCCCTGCTCACCTGGGCTGTTGCATGTTTGCTCACCTGTTCTCTAGACCCTCTCTTTCTCTTCCCAAACCTTATTGTTCCCAAGGCTAGATTAAGCCCCGCTTGTCAGCAGCTGTCCTGTTCTGCCTGGAATCATATCCTTTCCAGGGCATCCGCATCCAGTGACTGAGCAAGGCAGGGTATAAAGGCCCAACAAGGGACAACTCTTGGGCACTACTCACTCCAGAGCTTCCTGCTGGTTGGATAGGTCTTTGTCAGGCTTGCATTGCAGCTCAGCTTCCTCCTTTGCCCAATCCTGCTTCCTCCTCCTTCCCTTCACGTGTGTAGACCCCTAATAAAGATGTTCTTGCACTCCAAATTCCAACCCAACCTGTGACAGAGAGCTTGAAGAGAGGGTTGTACTGGTGAAGCCAGATTACAATGGGCAAGAGGCAAGAATTAGGCTAAACACACACTCATGCTTGTGTTGAAGTAGATTGCCAGGCCTTTTTTCAAGGTACCCCTGGGTAAATTTTAACCTCCAGCCTTTCAGTTTCATAAGCTGAGCTTGTGAACCATTTGCCCCACCCAGGGACTTCTTGAGGGCTGTTGTTATTGTGTGCTGTCGAGTTGATTCTGACTCATTGGGACCCTCTAGGACAGAGTAGAACTGCCTCATAGAGTTTCCTAGGCTGCAATCTTTATGTGAGCAGACTGTTAGGTCTTTTGCTCGAAGAGTGGCTGGTGGGTCTGAACTGTGAACCTTTCAGGTAGGAGCTGAGCACTTAACCATTGTGGCACCAGGACTTCTTTCCTGAGGATAAAGAGGAGAGCAAATACGTTCCCAGGGCCTGAGGGCAGAGCTCAAAGTAGTTGCCTCAAGCCTGAATGAAGCATCCTGGTTTAGTTTTTAAAACTTGTGCTGTTATTGCACTCTATTTCTTTATAGATCTTATAATATTTTAATTTACTTATGAACAAATAAAACTGCTGTCTTAGGAGGCTGCATCAGTTTACTAGGTGGTCTCAGGAACTTCACCCTTTCCTGAATGTCACACTGGCAGAAAAGAATTTTCTTTTTTCCTCGAACTCACTCCTTTATTTCTTGCTCCCCTGCACTCCTGTGGAGGAAGGGGTCATTGATAAGACCAAGAAGAGACTGTGTAGCATAAAAATGTATCAAAGTAATGTGGGGAGAGGCTGCCAGTAGGAGTAGAGAAGGTCTGTGGATGCTCCAGGTATTGAATGCTGAAGAACCTCTTGCCCAGTGGCCGCCTGGGGGAAGGCTTCTATGGATGGAGCCAAGACGGTGGATGGAGGCTGGAGGCACAGAAAAGATGAGTGGGTACTTGGGGGTTTTGGAAGAAGCAGAGAGTCCAGAAAAAGATGAGACTCCAGAGAGTGATGATTCCCTGACGACTGAGAGGCAACTCTAAGGGGTAAGTGTGGAGTGTTTCACACCGTCCTTTGGACACCAGGAAAGCTCTCATGTGTCTAAGTGTAATATTTTTTCTTTCTGGTCCTGGGCTGTCCCTGCATGCTTGTTTAGACAGTGCAGGTGTCAAAAAAAAAAAAAAAAAAAAAAACCCACTACTGTCAAATAGATTCTGACTCATAAGGACCCCATGCGTTATAGACTAGAACTGCTCCATAGGGTTTTCTTGGCTGTAATCTCCCCAGTGGCATAGCGGTTAAAGCGATTGACTGCTAACTGAAAAGTCGGTTTGAAACCACCAGTGGCGCTGTCGGAGAAGATTGTAGCAGTCTGCTTCCTTAGAGATTTACAGCCTTGGAAACCCTATGGGGATGCTCTGAGTTGAAATCAACTTGACCGCAATGGGTAGTTTTTTAAATCTCTGTAGGAGCCATGGCACCGCTGGATGAGTTCGAACTGCCAACTTTTAGGTTAGTAGTTGAGCACAGACAATCTGAACCACCCAGGGCCCTCAGGAGAAAGTATAACCAAGGATTTTGGCAGTTTGAGAGATATGGTCTCAGCAACGGGCCAGGCAGTGTGCAATAGTAGGAATACCTGTTTTCCTTATAACCTTTGAGTCTGGCTTTCCTCATCTGAGAGAGAGACATAATCGTTCCAGCCCTGTCTAAATAAAATTTTTGTAGCGTGAATTAAAAAATATCACAGAATTATACCTAAATGTATGTACCTTTATTAGGGTTATACAAAAAATTGTGAAAACATCGACACTATATAAGTATTTTAAATGCCCCAGGGGAGTTGCCTCTTTAAAGAAGGTCTATAATTGATTCTTTCATTAAGTGGAGGACTGTCCCCTAATTTGTCTACTTTGAATATTCAGTTTTTAATGCTTGTTCTTTCTTAGGACCAGTCAAGCAGAAAATTCACTCACTGACTTAGTTTCTCAGTGCTGCTGTGACAGAAACACCACAAGTAGGTGACCTTAATGAAAAAAATTTGTTTTCTCACGGTTTAGGAAGCTAGGAGGTTGAATTCACCGTCTGCTCTGCGGAAAATCCTTGTCTCAGTGTCTGTAACTTGGGTTTTGTTCCTGGATTCCTTGGCAATCTTCACATGACATCTGTCTTTCCCCCAGTTGTGCTTGCTCGTCTGTGTCTAATCTGCTCTTTTTATATCGCAAAAGTGATTAGGTTTGAGACACATCTTACACTGATTTTACCTGGATCCACAATCAATGCCCATGGAAGCAACAGTCAAGAAATCAAACGATGCATTGCGTTGGGCATATTTGCTGCAAAGACCTCTTTAATTTTTCGAAAAGCAAAAATGTCACTTTGAGGACTAAGGTGCACCTGATCCAAGCCATTGTGTTTTCAATCACCTCATTTCCATGTGAAAACTGGACAACGAATAAGGAAGACCAAAGAAGAATTGATGCCTTTGAATTATGGTGTTGACAAAGAACACTGAGTATACCATGGACTGCCAGAAGAACAAACAAACCTGTCTTGGAAGAAGTATAGCCACGATTCTCCTTAGAAGACAGGATGGTGAGACTTTGTCTCACATACTTTGAACATGTTATCAGGAGGTTCCAGTCCCTGGAGAAGGACATCATGCTTGGTAAAGTAGACGGTCAATGAAAAAGATGAAGACCTTCAACGAGGATTGACACAGTAGCGGCAACGATGGGCTAAAGGATAACAATTGTGAGGATGGTACAGGACCAGGCAGTGTTTCATTCTGTTGTATATAGGTTCGCTGTGAGTTGGAACCAAACTGATGGCATCTAATAACTACACTGATATGGCCTCATTAGCTCAACAAAGAAAACCCTATTCCCAAACTGGATTACACTCACAGATATAGTGGTTAGGATTCCAACATATATTTGGGGGGGGTGGGGGGACACAATTCAATCCATAACATTCACTTTAGTAAGAGTGGATGGGAGATTGAGACCAGAGTGTAAAGCGCTCAGACAAGAGCAAGCTGGGGGAAAGCCTTGTCTTGAGGAAGGGAAATTGTCTTCTCAAACTCTTCACACCTTTTCTATAAACAGGATGGGTGGAGCTGCCTGGGTGGAGGAAGCATGAAGCTTGGTTCAGGGTGAGGAGCCAAGGTAAAGAAAGGCATACTTTCTGGAGGCTCTGTGCCTCCTGGGCTCTTCTGACAGGCTCCAGAAAGCTCTGGGAAAGCTCCAGTTTCGTGCTAACAAGCTCAGTTTGGGGTTCCTTGCACTTGCAGGGGTCATGGGGCCATCTTGGAGAAGCTGAGGAGATGCGTCCAAGCTAGGTGGCCAGTGGTCCGAATTTAACTTGGGTAAGTCTGGGTTTGCTTTTTCTTCCCTCGGAATTTCTTTTTTCCTTTTCTTTTCCCCCAGACCACCAGCCAAGGGAGACCCAGGAAGAAGGTAGGAGAAGCAACTCCCAGATATCAACACTGTGGGCACAGCCACCAAGGGAAATGAGACATCATTCTTCTGACCAGTTGTTTGCTAGCATGGACAGTACAAGCTACACACTGTGGCCAGCCGAATTTCCCTGTGGTTCATGTCATTCAGGTTGCTCCCCACATCCGGGCTGGAGTTGTGGGTGTGGGAGCACAGCCCCTCAGACTCTGTGCTGGTCCTGGGCCCAGGCCTGGAAAACATCAGCCTGTGGCAGACCATACATAAACACCCGCCTGGGGCTGAAATCAGTTTTCCACTCACCTTGATCCAGGTTTCCAAGCCTGTGTCTGTGTTTATGTCTCAGGCCTGTGAGTGGAATCTCCTTTCTGGGGAGGTCTGTCATTGGGGGCTTTAGACCCGTGGTCATCTGCTTCTCACAAGATGAAGGGCTGAGAAGGATGTGGGTGGTCACACCTGAGATCTTCAGAACATTCTGATCCTTTCCAGTGAGCCAGCCAGAATCTTCCCTTGGGCTAGGGGAGCACCAGGTGGGGGCCAATACGATGAGCACAGTGGGTTATTCCCTTTGTGGAGTGATTCAAGGGGAGGAAAATCTCCTTGCCCAAATAATCTGCCCTCTCTTGTGATGCTGTGTGGCTCCAACAAAAAAAAAAATTCAATAGTAGTAATGCCTATGTTTCTTGTTTGAATTGGGCATTCCAGGCTTCGTTATCTCCTTTAATCCCCAGGTCAGCTTCACAATAGGTGGGCCAGGAATTATAGCCACAGTGTAGTAGATGGGAGCCCTGATGATGCAGTGGTTAAGCGTTCAGTTGCTAACCAAAAGGTCAGCAGTTTGAGTCCACCAGCTGCTCCTTGGAAACCCTATGGGACAGTTCTACTCTGTCCTATGGGGCCACTATGAGTCAGGATTGACTTGAAGGCAATGGGTTTGGTTTGTTTGTTTTTTCTTTTTATGTGGTAGATGAGGACACTGTGGGAGGCTGAAAAAAGGAAGTGAGCTCTGGCAGGGGTCAGATGGCCTGTCACCAAGGGCCGTGGAAGCAAACAAATGACTTCTCTGAACTTCAGTTTCCTAACTTGAATATGATTTTGTAATTTGTAAAATTCTTTTCATTTCAAAATATCTAAAGGGTGATCTTTGTGTACCGATATGGAAAGGTCGTCAAGAAAGTGTTAAGTATAAAGAGCAACACGTGGGTATAATCTGACACTATCGGAATTATTTTTTAAAGGCTATATATCAAAAGGTCAGCAGTTCAAATCCACCAGCCACTCCTCGGAAACCCTATGGGGCAGCTCTACTCTGTCCTATAGGGTCACTATGAGTTGGAATCGACTTGACGGCAGTGGATTTGGTTTGGTTTTGGTATATATCCACATACGTATTTGCTTGTATTTTGCATAGGCTGTCTCTGGGAGGATATACAGAACAGGTTACTGTTGGGGGATGGTGGGTAGGTGGAGGGATTGAGTGGGGAGTGGAAATGGGGGTGGGGAGGGTGATAGATTTTTCTTTGTATATTCTTTTGTAGGAGAGCTGGTGGCTCAGTGGTTAAGCATTCAGCTACTAACCAAGAGGTCTGTGATTTGAACCCACCAGCTGCTCCACAGAAGATTGGCAGTCTGCTCCCGTAATGATTTACAGCCTTGGAAACTCTACAGGGCAGGTATACTCTGTCCTATAGGGTTGCTATGGTTGGAATCGACTCAACGGCAGTGTGGTTCAGCTTTTTTATATTCCTTTTTATCTTTTGATTTTCTACCGTATACTTATACATGGAGCATTTTGGCTGTATTTCTTCCAACACAGATGTGTTAGTTCTTCTGGCAGTCAGTGGTATATTCAATATTCTTCGCCAACATCATAATTCAAAGGCATCAATTCTTCCTCTGTCTTCCTTATTCATTGGCCAGCTTTCACATCATATGAGGTGATTGAAAATACCATGGCTCGTGTCAGGTGCATGTTAGTCCTCAAAGTGACATCTTTGCTTTTTAACACTTTAAAGAGGTCTTTTACAGCAGTTTTGCCCAATGCATCCTTGCTTAGAAGCGAGGATAGTGAGACTTTGTCTCATGTACTTTGGAGATGTTATCAGGAGAGACCAGTCCCTGGAGAAGGACATCATGCTTGGTAAAGTACGGGGTCAGTGAAGAAGAGGAAGACCTTTGACAAGATGGATTGACACGGTAGCTGCAACAATGGACTCAAACATAGCAATGCCTGTGAGGATGGTGCAGGACTGGGCAGTGTCTCGTTCTGTTGTACATAGGGTGGCTGTGAGTTGGAACTGACTCGATGGTACCTAATGACAACTTTTATTATCTCTTACAAATCTAAACAAGAATTACTTATAAAAAATAATTTAATGTTTTTTTTTAAGCAAATAAGATAATATTTGTGATATAAGATGCTTTGTGGGCATAAAACCCTTTCTACTGAGTTGATTCTGATTCATGGGGCCCCGTGTGTTACAGAGTAGAATTGGTTCATAGGATTTTCCTGACTGTAATCTTTATGAAAACAGATCACTAGGCCTTTCTTCCACAAAGCCACCACTGGGTGGGTTCAAAATGCCAACCTTTAGATTAGTAGCTGATTGCAAATCATATGAGCCCCCCAGAGACCTCCATTTGTGTGCATGAAGGGATATTGTCTGAAAGGGGTAACTTGAAACCATTATCAACTATTAGATTTAAAACATTGTTTATTGGAAAATTGTGGGTTTAGGAATTGAATAGACATGAGTTAAAATTTGGCCTCTGGTTTTCTCATCTAGAAAACAGGGGAGGGGCACAGAAATAACAGATATTTCTATTCTTATGAAAAATAAAATGAAAACATATGAAAAACATATGCAAAGTAGGACAGTTCCTTCCTTCCTCCCCACACCCTTCTGCTAGCAGGGCTCTGGGGAAATGGAAAGCTATTTCTGTGTTTCAGGTAAATTTTGACCTCAAGGAAGTCCTCTAAGGCAGCACCATCCAATAGAAACACAAGGTGAGCCCCGTATGTAATTTTAAGTTTTCTAGTAGCCACATTGGAGTCCCTGGGTGGTGCAAACAGTTAAACGCCGAAAGGTTGGTGGTTTGAACCTACCCAGAGGCGCCTCAGAAGATAAGCCTGGCGATCTGCTTCTGAAAGATCACAGCCTTGAAAACCCTATGGAGCAGTTCTATTCTGCAGACATGGGGTCGCCATGAGTTGGAATCGACTTGAAGGCAACCAAACAACAACTGTAGTCACATTAAAAAAAAAAAGTAAAAAGAAACAGGTGAAACTAATTTAATAATGTATTTTAAGTAACCCAATATATAAAAAAATATTTTTCAACATGTCATCAATATAGAAAATGATCCCTGAGCTATTTTACATTTTTTTCATACTAAGTCTTTGAGATCTGGTGTGTATTTTATACTTGCAGCCCATCTCAGGTGGGAATAACTGCATTTCAGGTGCTCGGCAGTCACACATGGCTCGTGACTGCTGTATCAGAGAGTACAGCCTCAGAGTGGGGGGTCTTTCCCCAGGAAGGTATGTGAGAGGGCTCCAAACAAAGCAGGGGCCTGACCATGGACCACGGAGGAAGGTAATGGAACTGAAGCCCTGGTTTTGTCTAGTTCAGACTGTGATTAGGTAACAAAAGCATAGAACAACCTTGGGTAAAGAAATAGGGGTTCTATCACTGTACGGTGATCCTCCCATCACCCCCTGGGAAGGGTCAGGTGTTGTCACTGCTTGGTGAAGGGAAAGGGGGCTGAACAGGGACAGAGGTGGGAGATAGGGAAAGGGCCTGACATTGTCTTTGTGTGTCACTTTCTTAACCGTTGCCCTCCTCCTGGTCCTTCTCTTCCCTTGGGGATTGAGAAGGAATTAGTCTTCTTCGTGAACTCTTCATCAGCCAGACTCCTAAATGTTGGTGTTTTCTGGACTCATTTGCTGTCTTCTTATGCCATACCAGCTTCCTGGGCTTTCACCCTGTTCTTACGGCTTCCAGTTCTTCTGTGGGCTCAATCTCCAGCCCACAGGGCTCCCCTGAACTTGAGCCTAATATATCCAGGCGAGTCTTCTTGACATGTCCTCTTCGACCCCTCTCTCCCTCCCTCCCACTACTTGCTCTCTTTCCGTGTTCCCTCTTTCACTTGCCCAAGTCAGAAACTTGAGAACAAGATGTGACTCCTTTCCTTCCTTCCAACATCCAAACCACCACCAAACCTTGCCAATTCTGCCTCCTAAATATCTATCAAGTGTCTAGAATTATCTCTCACCTAAATTGCTGCAACAGCATTCTGTGTTGTTCCTCTATGGTCTAGTCTTGCCCACACAGTAGCCCTTCACCCTGCCGTGAGCATGATCTTTCTGAAGCTTAAATTTTATCCTGTAACTTTCTTGGAAGGAACCCTGATGGTCTAATGTTTACGCACTTGGCTGCTAACCGAAAAGTTGGTGATTTGAACCATTCCGCAACTCCTCTAGAGAAAGATCTGATGACCTGCTCCCATAAAGATTAACCAAAAAACCAAACCCCTTGCTATCGAGCCAATTCCAACTCATAGTGACCCTATAGGACAGAGTAGAATTGTCCCATAGGGCTTCCAAGGCTGTAGTCTTTACGGAAGCAGATTGCCACATCTTTTTCCTGCAAAACAGCTGGTAGGTTTGAACTGCTGACCTTTTGGTTAGCGGCCAAGCACTTAACCACTGCTGCACCAGGGCTCCATTCCTGTGAAGATTACAGCTTAGAAAACCATTTTACGGGGGCAGTTCTACTCTGTTACATGGGATTGCTATGAGTTGAAATCAACTTGACAGCACCTAACAACAACTTTCTTGCATTAAACACTTCCAGTGCTCACCACCGCCCCTAGATGAAGTCCATTGCCAGTGTGTATTCTCTGCCTAACTCTGAAGTCTCATTTCTCTCCACTTCTGCCCTTGCTCTCTATAATGGGTTCAATAGTGTCTCCCAAAAAGTTGTGTCCACCTGGGACTTTGCAATGTGACCTGATTTGGAAATAGGGTCTTTGCAGAGGTAATTAGTTGAAGATCGAGATGAGGTCATTCTGGATCAGGGTGGACCCTAAATTCAATGACAAGTGTTCTTATTAAAAGAGAAGACACAGAGAGAACCACAGAGAAGACCATGTAAAGACAGACGCAGAGATTGGAGTGATGCTGCCACAAGCCAAGGAACACCTGGGGCTACCAGAAGCTAAAAGAGACAAGGAAGGATTCCTCCCTAGAGCCTTCACAGGGAAGGTGTCCTGCTGACACCCTTATTTCAAACTTCTAGCCTCTAGAATAGTGAGAGTATAAACTGTTGTTTAAAGCCACTTGGTGGTAATTTGTTATGGCAGCCCCAGTTGACCCAAGGCATGGTATTTTCAATTGCCTCATAAAGCATGCAAAAGCTGGACAATGAATAAGGAAGACCGAAGAAAAATTGACGCCTTTGAATTATAGTATTGGCGAAGAATATTGAATATACCATAGATTGCCAAAAGAATAAACAAATCTGTCTTGGAAGTACAGCCAGGATGCTTCTCAGAATTGAGGATGATGAGATCTCATCTCACATACTTTGGACATGTTATCAGGAGGGATCAGTCCCTGGAGAAGAACATCATGCTTGGTAAAGTAGAGGGTCAGCAAAAAAGAGGAAGACCCTCAATGGGATGGATTGACACAATGGCTGCAAAAATGGGCTCAAACATAACCACAACTGTGAGGATGGCACCGGACCAGGCAGTGTTTCGTACTGTTGTACATAGGGTCGCTATGTGTCGGAACCGACTTGACAGCACCTAACAACAACAACAGGAGGCTTAATACATCCTGTCTGCTTTCTCTGTAATGAGCCACTAGCATTTCTTTGCACCTGCTGTTCCTTCTGCGCTCTTCCCCAACCCATCTCCCTTCCCCCTTTGCCTGGCTCCTTCAGTTCTTAGTCAGACATTGCCTCTCCTGAGGAAGCCACCTTGAGGAGTGTGCCCCAGCTGTGTTAGGTGCCTCTCCTGTGCTGCCCCCAAAGCACAGGCTTCTCTGTATGCTAATTGCCTCTTTTCTTTTTAATTGTGGCAAAAATTTATATAACAAAACATTTGCCAATTCAACATTTTCAAGTGTACAATTCAGTGACATGAATTACGTTTATCAAGTTGAGTGACCATCACTGCTTCGAAATTTTTTCATCGCCCTGAATAGAAACTCAATGCCCCTTAATCAGTAACTTTCACTTTCCCTCCCCCCCCCCCCCACGGCCACCCCTGGTAACCGCTAACCGCCAACTTTGGTTTCTGTACATTTGCCTGTTTTCATGTAAGTGGGATCATACAATTCATTGCCTCTTGACTTGCCTGACTACCCCACTAGACTGAACCCTGTGAGGACAGGGTGTCTTGGGGACACTCAGAAGGTTCTGAGTAAGCATTCGTGGAATGACTTCATGCTACCTTCTCTGTCAGGCATTGCTCTTTGTGGGTGTCATTTCAAGTAATCCTTACAAGAACCTTATAAATTATGTATTATTAAGTATTACGTATTTTCTATTCAACATACGGAAACCAAGGCCAAGGGCTTCCAGGGACTGACCTGAGGGGTGTAACATTAGGTGGCTGTACAGGCCTTGCTGTTGACGGGAGTTTGGAAGTTTGTTTTGGACTCTACACAGCCTGGCTGTCAAAGCTGTATTTTTCACTGTCCATGGTCCAAAAGTCAGAGTTTGCTGAGGGACATGCTTATGACATCAAGCGGGAAAAACAGAGGTGGCCATTGTCGCTGGGGGAAGTGATGCTGAGGCAAGTGCTCTAGCCTGGAAGTCAAAGACCAGGAACCATGTGTGGAGTGTGCTTAGCAACTGTCACCCCATGCGCTCATGACTGTCACTGAGGAAAACCTGAGTTTGAAATTAAGAAGCCTACTTTAGTCCAGGCTCTGCTATTAACCAGCTTTGTGACCTGCGGCAAGTGCTTTTATCTCCCAGGTGGTTGTCCAGGCTTCCTTACCACCTCCAGACTGATTGAAACCAGATCTCTGGGATGGGGGTGGGCACTTTTTTGTTTTCAAAAGTTCCCTAGGAGACCCTAGTGCTCAGGAAGGGTCGAGAACAAACAGAGGAGTGTGGGAAACTCAGGGCCTTGGGTGCTTGAGTGGGAGGAGAATCCCCAAGTGAACAGAGGGTGAGAGTGGGAAGGCTGCAGAAGCTAAGGGCAAACTTGGCTTAAGTTGTAATTGAGTCCTGGGCAGAGGTTGAGGGGTATCATGCGGGGTGGGGATGTCACAGTTTCTGGAAGGAAAGACCATTCTTGGCGGTTTGCCATGGCCCCAATCGGGCCCAGCCCTCACCTTTGCCCCAATGGGTTGCAGGACTGGCCAGCGTGGTGGTCTGCTCACCTGCCTCCCCTACCATCCTACCACCCTCATATGTGGCTTGGGCAGATCTCAACTCCTGCAAGAAGCTTCTCGAGACTGATCTCCTTTAGCACAAGTCGGTATTGTACAATGTGACAACTTATCCTCAGTGTTTCATGTTCTAGAAGTTCCATCCATGCGCTCTGTAACTCTTGTAGAAGTTTTCCACCCTTGTGAGGGGGGCAGAGTCCTACAGTGCAAAGAGCATGGGCTTTGGAGGTGCCCATGTCCACATGTCAGTTGTCACTAGCAATGTAACTTGGAGCAAATCATAAACCTCAGAACCTCTATCTCCTCATCCATACAATGGGAATAACAGTACCTTCCTCTTAGGTTTGTTGTGAAGAGAAAATGAGGTAATGTGTCTAATATCCTTGGCATACAGTATGAGACTGACACTTTCGTGTTGATTAACCAAGCAGTTGGATAATCGTTGCCATAATTATAACTCAGATAAGGGAGCACTTTCTTACTTTATCTTTTAATGCAATGAGGCTTTTTTTTTTTTTAAATAATATTTTATTGTGTTCTAGACAAAAGTTCACACAGCAAATTAGGTGCCTCTTTAACTTTTTTAATACAAATGGTTCCATGCCATTGATTACAATTTTTTACAGTGTGTCCCCATGCTCCTTATTTCCATTCTTCTGTTTATTCTGTTTCCATTGATCTAGCTTCCCTTTCCTTCCTTGCTTTCTTATCTTTGCTTTTGGGGAACTGCTGACCGTTTGGTCTCATGTAGTTAATTGTTTAAGGGAGCACATTATTCGTGACAGAGAGCCTGTGGGTATTTGTTAATCTCATTTTACAGGTACCGAAAGTGAGGTTCAGACAAATTACGAAGTATTCCTGGCACACTTGTGGCTCTGCTCTCTCCACCATTGCTGCTTGGGTGGATAGGACAGAAGTAGGGACAACTGTTGAAGTTTTGACTCTGCTCTGGGGTGACAGCAGAGTCCACTGTCCAACAGGCACCCTTGAGGTCTTTCTGACGGGTCAGGCAGCAGGTGTGGGCAGTGGGGTGGTCCTGTGGTGTTTGGTCGCAGGCTGGCCCTTTGCGGCATTGCTGGGCCAGGTCATGTTTTGATGTTTTCTCTTGTGTTATGGAGAGCAAGCCCCTCTCCTGTTGTGTCATGGGGACAGGGATGGGGCAGGGCACACAATTTCTGCCTCCTTGCCCCCTTGGTCCTCTCCATTCCTGACGTCAGAGCTGCCCGTGGGATCGGAAACCTCACATTTTTGGAACGGGGCACATTCTCTTAGGGGCAGGAGTGGAGATAAGGAAGGGAGAGCTGGAAGAGGCAGGGGGAGGGGGAATGATGTGCTGAAAAATTTCTGGAAAGAAACTGAGGAGACAGGAACCTCATGAGTCTCTGGCTTCCCACTCAGGCTGGCGGAAGGCCACGCTGACAGGAGGCCAAGTGGAGGATCCAACTCTGAGTCCGCGCAGCCTGGAAGGGTAGCTGTGGGACCTTCGCTGTGAGGGAGACAGGGCTTGTGCTGAGATCACCACCCTCCTCACCCCTGCAGGCCCGAATGAGAAGTGAGTCCCTGTGCCAGGCTGCCATGGCAGTGAGGCTGAGGCCTGGCTTCCTGGGCCAAGGGCAAGGAGCTGAGCAATTTAGTGACATTGTCAACATCCACTGAACTTGCTCTCCAGATTTTGGTCATAGCCTTGGAAATGATCTCTTACGGGTTTTCTTTTTCCCCTTCAGATTTTATTCAGAACTGAAAAATTGCTCTACCTTCACAAGCCCACCAGTGTCACCTTCTCTTTTTCTCTCCCCATGCCCTGCTGTGTCATGTGGTGCAGCTGTGTCTGGTGCCAAAGGGGCACCAGCTCTGGTGTGGGCCTCCAGAACAGTTCCCTCCTAACAACTCACCTCACACGGATCCCAGCCAAGCTCAGGGAGTTAGAGTGGAGGGTCATTTCTACACTGCCAGCCCCTCTATTCTCAAAAGCAGCCATCTTTGGGTGAGTTGTGCAGACTGGAAGCCAAACTAAAATAAAACAAAAGAAACAAACCCATTGCCTTCAAGTCGATTCCAACTCATGGCAACACCCTGTGTTACAGAGTAGAACTGCTCCATAGAGTTCCCTCAGCTGCAGTCTTTACAGAGGCAGATCTCCAGGCCTTTCTTCCGTCATGCCACTGGGTGGGTTAGAACCACCAACCTTCAGGTTAGTAGTTGGGCACAAACTCTTTGCACTGTCTAGGGATCTAGTGGAAGCTAAGAAAGGGGTTACAGTAGCCAGTCCTGGGCTTGAGGGAGAGCTGAAATGAGCAGGTGAATAGAGTGGAAGGGGAGTGAGCCTTGAGCAAGAAACAGCGCCAGGGCTCCTCCACACCAGGCCTGTCCTCCCTCTTCCTGCAAGAGTGTTTAGTTCTGGTTAGCAGAGCCCCTGAGAGTCGGATGGTTCTCTTCATCCTGCTCCTCCCGCCCCCCGCCGTTATCTTCTCCCTGCTCAGCCTGGCAGGCATCCTGGGGAGGCAGGGAGTGCCCGGGGCTCCTTTGGGGTCAACGCATAGCTCAGCTGGCCTCCTGTTTCCCCCTTCTGTGGCAGCAGAATCTGACTTTTGGGCAGAGCCAAAGGGAAGCTGGTGATGCCTGGGCCTCCATCAGGCAAGGGCCAAGGGCCTGGGGCTTCTTAGGAGGGAAAGGGGAGTGTGAAGGGGGAGAAAGGGAGACAGAAAGAGGGCATTTGATCTGGTGATTTAATCTGTTGCTTCCTCACCAAAACCAAACCTGTTACTGTAGAGTCGATTCCAACTCAAGGTGACTGCGTGTGTTATAGTGTAGAACCATAGGGTTTTCTTGGCTATAATCTGCACAGAAGCAGATCGCCCGGCCTTTCTTCTGTGGTGCCGCGGGATGGGTTTGAACCACCAACCTTTCAATTAGTAGACAAAAGCAAACCGTTTGTGCCACCCAGGGACCTTGGGTACAACTGTACAGAAATACATGTCAAATGAGACCCAGCTTCCAACCTCTCACCACTTGGTTCAAGGTCAGGAGTGATGTACGCCAAGTGCAAGTGGCCATGTAGCTATCCACAGAGGAGCCTCCTGTTGGAAGTGAGAGGAAAGTGAGCTATCATTAATCAGAGTAAAAAAGAGTTGGTTGAATTTTTTTTTTTTTTGTAATTGGAGGCAGTTTGGGGGGGCAGGAAGGGTTCTCAAGGGCTCAGCTGAGGGTCAGAGGGAAAGGACAAGTGTCATTGACTGTGCTGGCAGTGGGGGCAGGGGACACTCAGCTTGTAGGAAGTGGGCTGAGACTGGCAGCCAGTTTTAGGGATAAGGGAACTGAAGGCCCAGCCAGGTTGGGGTTCTCCCAGAAAGAGCTCCGTGCGCCCAGACCTCAGATGGAGAGAAAGGGAACAGAAGTCTCTACCCAGGAGCCTATACCCTAAAAATGATTTCTATTATGCTTTCTGGTTTTAAAAACACTTTCTCATTCGTTATGCTGCTCCATCTTGTGTAGACTGTAGTTTCTTGAGGATGAGGCTGCCCTTCTGTATCTTGGAGTTGCTTACAATACCTGGCCCAGGACTGGTCCAGAGCTGCATAAATGAGCAACTCCCACTTTGATAAACTGCAAGTTTGTGAAACCACGGAGCCTAGAGTTTTAAAATGAGCTGTTGAAGTTTTAAAACCAGACCACATTCTGAATTACACATTTTACTTGCACAGAGCTTTAGAGCCTTTCTAAAAGCACCTTCATCTTGATTATCTTTTTGATCTAAACTCCTCTCTCATCTTCTCTCCTTCCAGTGTTATCTCACCTACTGTCAAGACTGGTTTTAACTACATTTATACAGTCCTGTTCTCATTCAAGGAGCCCTGGTGGTGCAGTGGTTAAATGCTTGGCTGTTAACCGAAAGGTTAGTGGTTCAGACCCACTGGCTGCTCTGCGGGAGAAAGATGTGGCAGTCTACTTCCATAAAGATTACAGCCAAGTAAACCCTATGGGGCAGTTCCACTCTGTCTTATATGGTCGCTATGGGTCAGAATCCACTCGATGGCAACAGGTAGGGTTCTCATTCAGCAAGTATCCCTTAAGTGCCTCCTGAGATAACAACAGCCAATGTTCCCTGAAGGAGCCTGGGTGGCATAAGTGGTTTATGATTGTCTGCTAACCTAAAAATTGGTGCTTCAAACCCACCCAGTTTCTCTACAGAAGAAAGGCCTGGTGAACTGCTTCCGTAAAGATCACAGCAAGAAAACCCTATGCTGACCAAATTGCTGGGCTGCGGTCTGTGGGGAACATGGTATCAGGGGACATCTAGCTCAACTGGCATAACATAGTTTATAAAGAATATGTTCTATATTCTGCTTTGGTGAGTAGCGTCTGGGGTCTTAAAAGCCTGTGCGCGGCCATCTAGGATACTCCACTGGTCTCACCCCTTCGGGAGCAAGGAAGAATGAAGAAAACTAAAGACACAAGGGAAAGATTAGTCCAAAGGACTAATAGACCACATCTACCACGGTCTCTACCAGACTGAGTTCAGTACAACTAGATGGTGCTTGGATACCACCACTGACTGCTCTGACAGGGATCACAATAAAGGGTCCTGGACAGAGCTGGAGAAAAATGTAGAACAAAATTCTAACTCAAAAAGAAAGACCAGACTTGTTGGCCTGACAAAGACTGGAGAAACCCTGAGAGTATGGCCCCCTGGCACCCTTTCAGCTCAGTAATGAGGTCACTCCTGAGGTTCACCCTTCTGCCAAAGATTGAACAGGCCTGTGGAACAAAACAAGACTAAAGGGATGCACCAGCCCTGGGTGCAGGGCCTGGAAGGCAGGAGGGAACAGGAAAGCTGGTAATAGGGAACCCAGATTTGAGAAGGGAGAGTGTTGACATGTCGTGGGGTTGTTAACCAATGTCATAGAACAATGTGTGTACTAACTGTTTGATGAGAAACTAGTTTGTTCTATAAACCTTTCTCTAAAGTACAATTATAAAAAAAAGAAGGAAGAAAACCCTATGAAGCCGTTCTACACTGTAACACACAGGGTCACCATGAGTTGGGATTCACCTGAAGGCAACTACCAACAACACAACAGTGTTCACTAGGTACTTGCCTTGTGCCAGGCGTGTTCACTGTAAGGACCATGAGTACATCTTCCTTCTAGTCCTAACAGCCACCCATGCTGGAGTCTAGGTGAGGCTGCTGGTGGAGCCCAGGCCGTGTGACTCCTGCCACTCTCTGGCCACGTCCTGTCTCACGGCATCAGTACTGTCCCTCAGGATCTGTGAGTTCCTTACAACCCTGATTGATGATTGATCTCATCCCCTTCTTCAAAATTCCTCTCCTTCTTGTGCTTCTGGGGAGACGGCACCTCTCATCTCTTTCACCACTTGCCTAAGTCAAAAAAGAGGGAGACCCTTGGCCCCTTTCTGGGCTTGCTGCACCTCCAACCAGCCACCTAATTTTTTTGATGTTGTCTCCTCTATTGCTGCACAATTGGCACCACCAAGGCGCACTTCTGACCACTCACCCTGCCGTGAGACCTTGGGCAAGATTGCATGACCCCCCCGACATTAATGGTGTCTATTAAGTAAAATAATTTATATAAAGTCTGTATCCTAAAACCTGGCACATAGGGTGTATTAGTTTCCAGTTGCTTCAAATCACCACAAACTTAATGGCTTAAAACGACACATATTTATTATCTTATAATTCTAGAGGTCAGAAGTCCAGCATTGGTCTCACTGACCTAAGGTCAGGTTTCGTCAGGGCCACATTGCTTCTGGAGACTCTAGGGGAGAAATTGTGTCCTGGCCGTTTCTAGCTTCTAGAGGCAGCCTGCATTGCTTGGTTCATGGCCCCTACCTTCAGCCAGCAATGTTGGCAGGGTCCTTCTCACGCTGCCATCTCTTTTGTTCTTTGACTCACCTGCTTCTCTCTTGTATTTTTAAGGACCCTTGTGATTACATTGGGCCCACCTGCATAATCCAGGCTAATCTCCCCAACTCAAGGTCCATATCCTTAATCGCACCTGCGAATTCCCTTTTGTCATGTAAAGCAACATATTCACAGGTTCCAGGGATCAGGATGTGGACATCTTTGGGGGCCATTATTAGATACCAATAAATGAAAAACCCTGCCTCTCTGCTGGCTTCTTCCCCTCAGCATATGTTCAGTTTTCTCTCATCCAAAATCAAAAACAAAACATCCCTAAAACTCCTCTAAGCCTATGCCTGCCCTTTAGCGAATGTCTGTAAAACAGACTAGCTTTCCCCTTTCCCAGCCAAATTTCTTGAAAGAGATGCCTACACTCAGTAGTCTCTGCTTCCTCCACCCACTGCAATCCAGTTGCTGCACTGCGCCACTAAAAATTCTCTGGACGAGGTCATCAATGACACCTGTGTTGCTAAGTCCAGTGGACAACTTTCGATCCTCATTCTATTTGACTTCTCTGTAGCATTTGACATTGTTGATCATATCCTTTGACACATATTATGTGTTTTTAATATACAATCCATGTACATTTAAAAGATAAAATACTTGTAATGAATTGTGTCCCCCCAAAATGTGTCATCTTGGTTAGGCCATGTATGGTTGTCCTCCAAAAACCAAAAAAACCCAGTGCCGTCGAGTCGATTCCGACTCATAGTGACCCTATAGGACAGAGTAGAAGTGCCCCATAGAGTTTCCAAGGAGCGCCTGGCAGATTCGAACTGCCAACCCTTTGGTTAGCAGCCATGGCACTTAACCACTATGCCACCAGAGTTTCCGGTTGTCCTCCATTTTGTGATTTTCCTGTGTGTTATAAATCATAATCTCTGCCTGTGGTTTAAAAGGGTTAGGGTGGAATGTAGCACCCTTGCTCAGGCCACATCCCTGATCCAATGTAAACAGAGTTTCCCTGGGGTGTGGCCTGCACCACCTTTTATCTCTCAGAAGATAAAAAGAACAGGAAGCGAGCAGAGAGGGGGAACTTCATACCACCAAGAAAGAAGCACCGGAAGCAGAGGGCATCCTTTGGACCTGGGGTTCCTGCATAGAGAAACCCCTAGTCCAGGGAAAGATTGACAACAGGGACCTTCCTCCAGTGCCGACAGAGAAAGAAAACCTTCCCCTAGAGCCAATGCTCTAAATTTGGACTTCTGGCCTACTGGACTGTGAGAAAATTAAGTATCTCTTTGTTAAAGCCATCCACTTGTAGTATTTCTGTTATAGAAGCACTAGATAACTAAGAAAACACTGATTAAAAAAAAAAATCAGCATTTAAAAAAATAAAAATACTGATTTTTTTCATTACCACCTATTTCCTCTTATTCCCTATGTTGTTGTTGTAAGCTCCTGCTGAGTCAATTCTGACTCATGGCAACCCATGTATGCAGAGTAGAGCTGTTCCATAGGGTTTTCTTGGTTGTAGTCTAAACAGAAGCAGGTTATCAGGTCTTCTCTTCCGTGCTACTGCTGGTTGGGTTTGAACCGCCAACCTTTAGGTTAGCAGTTAAGTGCAAACCGTTTGTGCCACCTAGGCACCTTAAACCCAATAGTTGACCAGTTTTTATTAGTTTCTTGCATATTCTTTCAGTGTTTCTTAATGTAAATATAAGCAAATATGAATATAAAGTCTTATTTCACCCTGTCTTACACAAAAGGTAGTATGTGATTTACTGTGTTTTCACTTAAAGATATGTCCTGGAGATCTTGCCACATCAGCGCTTAGTATCCTTCCTCAGTCTTACCACAGCTGCATATGCTCCAGTGTACATGTCAGTGGACATTTGGGCTATTCCAGTCTCTTAAATAATCAATTTATGTATTTATTCAACCAATAAGCCCTAGTGCTGGGGATGCAACTTTTGCAATACAGTCTAACGAGGGGGAGATGCGTACCAATCACCTGTTGTTACATAACAAATGACCTGTTTAATGGCTGGAGAAACAACATATAAAAATAACAATCGTCGACAAAGACTTGATGAATGAAACTCCCATGCATTGTTAGTGGGAATGTAAAATGGTGCAGTTGCTGTGGGAAACTGTTTGGCAGTGCCTCAGAAAGTTAAAGATAGAAATTACTGTAAAATAGGACCCAACAATTCCACTCCTAAATATATACGTGAAAGAACTGAAAACAGACACTCAAACAGATACTTGTACACCAATGTTCATTGTAGGGTTATTCATAATAGTTAAAAGGTGGAAACAACCCAAGTGTCCATCATGGGTAAATTAAATGTGGTATATACATACAATGCGATATATTCATACAATGTATTTACAAATGTGGTATGGACATGCAATGGAATACTGTTCAGCTATAAAAAGGAATGAAGTTCTGACATATGCTATGACATGGAGGAACCTTGAAAGCGTTATCTGGGTGAAATAAGCCAGGTACAAAAGGACAAACATTGTGTGATCCCACTTGTATGAAATATCTAGAATAGGCTGATTCATAGAAACACAAAGTACATTAGACGTTAGCAGGGACAGGGGAGAGGGGAAATGAGGAGTTATTGCTTAATAGGGTACAGAATTTCTGTTTGGGATGACGCAAAGTTTTTGGAAATAGTGGTCATGATTACACAACACTTTGAATGTACTTCATGCCACTGAATTACACATTTTAAACCAGTTAAAATAGTGAATTTTATGTTATGTATATTTTATATTTTACCATAGTAAAAAAGAAACAACAGCAAAAGAAATTGCTGAAAGGATTAAAATCATCAAAAAAACATATGCTGTTTAAGTTTCTATAGGTCAGGAATCGGGCTCAGCTCCCCTGGGTCCTTTGCCTTGGGGTCTCTCGCAGCCTGGGCTGTAGTCATATCAAGGCTCGACTGGGAAGGATTCACTGCCAAGTTTACTCTCCTGGCTGTTGGCAGGTTTCAGTTCCTCTCAGGTTGTTGGACTGAAGCCTCAGTTCCTTGCTAGCTGTTGGCTGGATACTGCCCTCAGTTTCTTGCCACATGGGCCCCTCCACAGGGCAGTTCACAACATGGTACCTGGCTTCACCAGAGCGTGCAAGGGAGAGGAGACAGAGTACCAGCAAGAGAAAGCGTACTAGCAGGATCAAAGTCAGCCTTTTTTTTTTTTAAAACCTAATCATGGAAGTGGAGCCTTGGTGGCGCAGTAGTTAAAAGTTTGGCTACTAACCAAAAGGTCCGCAGTTGGAATCCATCAGCTGCTCCTTGGAAAAAGCAGTTCAACTCTACCCTGTAAGGTTGCAGTGAGTTGGAATCGACTGGACAGCAATGGTTTTTTTTTTTTCTTTTTAAAGTCATGGCAGCAATGTCATATCACTTTCTCTGTATTCTCTTCATTAGAAGGATTCACTAGCACCAGTCCACACCCAAGAAGGAGAGATTGTAGGGGTCATGGGGATCATCTTACAAGTTTGCCCCGCACGGGGTGACTGAAATGCAGATAGTTACCCTGAGGGAACAGGAGGCATGACGGCAGTGCCTAGGACCTTGCAGGAGCCCATGAGCAGGTTACTGACCAGCATGGGGAGGCATGGAAGACTCTTCAAATGCAGGTCATCCAAGCACAGTCCTAAAGGGTGAGAAGACAGCCAGGCAACAAGATGGAGAAAGGTGATTCTAAGCAAGGGAGCAGTATCTGCAAAGGTCTGGAGCCTAGAGAGCTTGGACTGCTCAAGAAAAATAAATTGAGCATAGGGCACAAAGTTCAGGGCAGGGAGTGTCAGAAATGAGGCTAGAAAGGAAGCAGGTGTGAAAAGAGGGCAGGCTTTTGATGCCAGGCTATGGAGTATAGAATTTTCCCAAAGGAAATGGGAGGACATTAGTGTTTTGAACTGGAGAGTAAAACAATCAATCTTGTGCCTCAGTCATCTCCCCGGCTGGGGAGTGGAGTATGGATGATGTGAGGTAGGGTGATGGTGGGTGGGGATGGAGTTTGATGGCAGAGAGCCCAATTAGGTGGCCTTCACAGATGTCCCTCCTAGAGATGACTGGGGCCTGAACAGTGGGGATGGCGGGAGTTGGGTGGGAGATCTGGGGCTTACTGGTGTGCAGAGCGGGTGAAGCTAAGGGAGGGGTGGAAACGACCAGTTCCTGGCTTGGGTACTCTACTGAAAGTGGCACCTCATATAAGAGGAGAAAGCTCATTTGGGGTCAAAGACTAAGACTCAGTAGTCCAGACTTGTCCATGTTGGACAAGTACAACATGGACACACAGAGGAGCATCCAGACTGGACCACAGGGGTTCTACTGACCACACTTGATAAGGCTTCTAACCAATTTGTTAGTGCGGAGAACAGAAGAACCCACTACATAAGTAATACTTATTACTCATTATACCTAGTTCTCACTATGGAGCATGGGTTTTGTTATTCTCCAAAAATAGAGTTAACATGGTCTTCAGATACTATTATATACAACTCCAGGTTGCGACACTGATCCACACATTGCAGGCCATATTTGGGTGCCACAGAATGGACAAAATCAGGTCAGAGAGCCACTTGCAGGATTCTGTCTTATTGAGGCATTCTGACTGGGTGTGCTGAGACTGTATTGCAATTAGTTATGCTTACCATTTCTTAGAGGTCTGTCACCCCTGCTAGTCTGTGGGACCATGTCTTAGTCATCTTTTTACCCTAGGCCTCTACCTCACCTAAGCTCCACCAATGTTTGCTGAGTGGATGAATAGTGTTTGCAGAAAAAGTCCATCCATGGACGACCTTCATAAGGAAGAACAATTTGCCTCTAGAATTCTAGTGTGAAGCATAATTATCCAGTAAGACTACCTCGGGCCGCTCCTTTCTCCCCACTGAGGGGCTTGAAGACAGATGCTGGGCCCGCTTCCTGTGGAGCCTGAGAGACGGGGTCCTCGTCCTTGGGGAGAGCTGCATTAAACAAGACGTTGGTTGGGAGGATTCCCAAGGTTTGGCGTGTCATTGGAGTGTGGTCTCACTCAGAGCACAGGTGCACAGGCACTTTCCTTTTGGGTGAACCATTAGCTAAGGTGGGGCTGAGGAAGAACAGCAGTCAACGCTAACGCTCCCCTCCTTAGGAAGGTATGTGCTTGCTCCGGGCTGACAGGCCTCCCAACAAAAAAAAAACAAGGCAGGTGAAAAGTCAGTTACAAAGGAGTTTTTAGTAATGTAAACAACCTCCCTGCCCCCTACATAAACACTCAAGCAAACCGAAGCTAGGGCTTCTAATTGTCTCTCCGGCCTAGACCCAGGACAGCAGTTTGGACTTATCCCCTTCATAGACTAATCTGGAATAACTTCCCTTACAGCCCTTGTGGCACAGTGGTTAAGTGCTCTGCTACAACCAAAATATTGGTGATTAGAACCCACCCAGTGGCTCCACAGGAAAAAAGACCCGGCGATCTGCTTTCATAAATATTATAGCCTAGAAAACCCATGGGGCAGTTGTACTCTGTCACGTGGGGTCACTATTAGTTGAAAGTTGACTCAATGGCACCTAACAACAACATTCCCTCTGGAAGGTCCCTGGGTGGCACAAATGGCTTGCGCTTGACTGTTAACCTAAAGTGAGCCCTGGTGGCATGAGGGTTAAGCTCTGGATGCTAACTGAAAGGTTGGTGTTTCAAACCCACCCAGCAGCTCCATGGGAGAAAGATCTGGCAACCTGCTTCTCTAAAGATTGCAGCCTGAAAAACCTTATGGGGGCAGTTCTACTCTGTCTCATGGACTTGCTATGAGTTGAAAAGTCAACAGCATCTAACAACAACATAAAGGTTGGTGGTTCAAATTCACCCATTGGCACTGCAGAAGAAAGGTCTGTGATATGCTTCCATAAGGATTATAGCCAAGAAAACCCTATGGAGCATTTCTACTTTGTGACACATGGGGTTGCCACGAGTTCTAATAGACTCGACAGCAATGGGTTTGGTTTTTTGGTTTTATATCCCCTCTGGAGACCCTGGGTGGTGCAAATGGTTAACACACTCAGTTGCTAACCAAAAGGTTGGCAGTATGAGTCTGTTCAGAGTCACCTTGAAAGAAAGGCCTGGTAATTTACTTCTGAAAAGTCAGCCATTGAAAACTTCATGGAGCACAGTTCTGCACTGACACACCTGGGGTTGCCATGGGTTAGAAACAACTCAATGGCAACAGCTTTTTTTTTTTTTTTATACCCCCTGTACTTCTCCCTGCCACCAACATACTCTAGAATCTAGAGCCTCCATGTGATTGACATTTGGGGAGAGACAACTCTTTGTTGTGGGAACTGTTCTGTGCACTGTAGGACATTTAGCAGCATTCCTACTCTCGACTCACTAGATGCTAGTAGCACCCCCTGAGTGTGCCAACCAAAAATGTCCCCCAGGCATTGCCAAATGACCCCTTGGGGCAAAATTACCCCCTGTTGAGCACTACTGACCTACCCTATGGATACTTAAAGCCTTTGATAATATGTGTCAGCGTTTCAAATTTCAAACTATTGGCCTGATTTTGATTAAGGGTCAAATTCAGGATGAGGAAATGGCAAAGGGGTCTAGCACACCGTGTGGTGAATGGGGCATAAGGAGACCAGTTTTGCTGTAAACTGGTTCTATGGCCTTGGGCAGGCAGCTTGTCCTCCTTGGACCTTATACTTGCTAATCAAAAGTATACAAAATAGCAGGGTCTTCTGACAGTGCAGTTGTGCTCTGAAGATAAGGGCAATAAAATGCCAGCCAGAGCTGGGAGTTCTTTGGAGGAAATTTCTGTTGTAGGGAGGCCAGTGTTACATTTTTACATCCCTTTACTGGAAGCTGTTAATCAAGCTGTTGGCCTAGCAACTTTCAGAGATTCTACAGCCAAGATTTCCATGAAAAACCTGATTTCTAATATTCTCTCCCACTGTCTCCATGTCTTTGAAATACCCAGGAATCCCAAAATCATATCTCTCAGTCTCCCTCCCATCTCCAGGTGCATCACAAGCAGCCTTTGTTGGAACTCGTGTTGATTTTGGTACCCTTACCCATGAGGTCTACCACCCGTCTGTCATTTTGTCATGCTGTGGTAGTTTGCGTGTTCCTGTGATGCTGGATGCTATGCCTCCAGTATTTCAAATACCAGCAGGGTCACCCATGATGGACAGGTTTTACCACAGCTTCTAGACTAAGGCATACTAGGAAGAAAAGCCTGGTAATGTAATTCCAAAAATTAGCTTTATGGATCACAACAGAATATGGTCTGATATAGACATGTCATCAGGAAAGAACAATTGCTAGAAAGGACATTATGTCTGGTAAAGCAGAGAACCAGGGAAAATGAAGAAAACCCTCAATGAAATGGTTTGACACACTAGCCCCAACAATGGACTCAAACATGAAGATGGCACAGGATGGGCAACGTTTCATTTTGTTATATATAAGGTTACCATGCGTTGGGGCCAACTTGACGGCAACAAACAACAACAATAACTCATGAGGTTCAGTCCAGCAGTGTGTCTGACTGTGGCCCTGCTTGCCCCCCAGTGCCAAGAGTCTGTGTGGCGGGGATCATAAATGCACAGGAGGCACGACCTTGTATTTGCCAAAGACCCCATACAGTCCCCACTCATTATAACATTCCTTACATGATTTTGCATTAAATGAATCACGAGTAGAGGGAAAGAGCATTTTCCTGACTCAAGAGCTTGGGGTTCTGGTCCCAACTCTGCCACTTTCTGTCTCTGGGTCTCGCTTTCTTCATGTATAACATGAGAGAGCTGAACTAGATGACTTCGAAGTATGCCTCCAGCTTTGACATTCTCTAGGTCTTGATAACATCCACAATTCTTGAATAGCCTTCAACCCACATTCATGGTGGACAAGCAGAAAGCAGTATAGGCAGTAGGTGTCCCCCAAGAGCTCACAATCTGGGGAAACAGGTGTATAAAACCATTAAAAATCAGAGGAGCAGTGTGTTTGGTGGTTAGGGGTAAGGACCCTGGGGCCAGAACCCACAGGTCTGAATTCTTGCCAGCTGTGTGATCTTTCTAGTTATTTAAACATCCATTTTCCACATCTGTAAAATGGATATAATCACAGTACCTAATTATAGAATGAGTAAGGTTCTTAGAACAATGGCTGGTACATAATAAATTCTCAATAGATGTTAGCTATTGATGCTCTTTCAATACAGTGTAATCAACACCATAGTAGGGGGGTAAACAAAATGCTGGGAAGGCCTTTGTGATGAATATTACTCAAGACAATCTAGGAAGACTTGACAGAGTACAGCTCTGACTCTAACAAATGAAAAAACTCAGAAGCCAGGTGCACCCAAGCAAAGCCATAACCCTGTAACTCATGTGGCTCAGCCAGAACTAGTGGGCCATCTTTTAGAAGCAGGGAAGCTTGGCTCCGGTCACCTCACCTGAAGTCTCCTCTTCAACATGGCCTGGGGTCAGGCTCTCCTAAGGTCACCCCAGACTTTCAGAGGGGAGAGCAGCTGCTTTCAGGGAAAGGTCAGTCAGATGTTGAAATAATGGATTTTTCTGGCATTTTGCTTATAAGGAATAAATGACCAGTGATTCAGAGAAATAATACTTATTCCCATTGCCATCAAGTTGATTTTGACTCATAGTGACCCTATGGGACAGAGTAGAATTGCCTTATAGGGTTTCGAAGGCTGTAATCTTTACAGAACCAGACTGCAACATCTTTTTCCTGTCGAGTCAGTGGTGGATTCAACCACTGACTGATTAGCAGCTGAGCACTTAACCACTGTTCCACCAGGGCTTCTTGTAATACTACTGGTGCTGAAATTTCTGTACGATCTTTGCAAATACAAAGCCATTAAAGCATGACTGTCTTTTACACCCAGAGGTCTGGACAACTAATGGAATTGCCCTAATGGCAGTGTACTGGGGTGAGGAAGATGCCTGAGAGAATGTCAGCCCCAAGGAAGGGGCATTGGCACCCCAGGTGTGGTTATTAATGAGTCCTCAATTTCGTTTGGCTTTTGGTTTTCTTTTGTCTTTTCTGGCAGTCACCTTGAATGTAATTACCAGAGGCCCATATAATCCAATGAGGGAAAGAATAGTCTTTTCAACAAATGGTATTGGGGCAACTGGATATCATATGCAAAAGAATGAAGTTGGTCCCCCCAGCTTATAAACCCAAGCCGTTGAGCTGATTCCGACTCATAGGGACCCTATAGTACAGAGTAGAACTGCCCCATAGGGTTTCCAAGGAGTGTCTGGTAGATTCAAACTGCTGACCTTTTGGTTAGCAGTTGAGCTCTTAAGCCCTGCACCACCAGGGCTTACATTGTATACAAAATTAACTCAACCTGGGAAGGCGGAGCCAAGATGGCAGAATAAACAGACGTCGAGCCCTTTTTTCAACAAAGACCCCCCAAAAAAACAAGTGAAAGGAGTATATTTGTGACAAGCTTGGAGCCCTGAGCATCAAAGGCAAGCTTAGACAACGAACTGAGGGGCAGGGGGAGGAAGAGGCCGTTCAGAAGCGGAGAGAAGTTACCAGACCTGAATCGTGGAGAGCCCTCAGGCACCATTCCTGGAGCATCGGCGGTGGTGGCTGGTTGGTACTAGCGTTCAATCGCAGTTTCCTCTAGGAGAAGCAGCCAGCCACACAGCCTACTCACACCTCTGGAAACTGAGGAGAAAGGAACTCCCGGCAAAAGCTAAGTAAGTACTTGTGTATATTTTACCGTGCCCCCCTCACCCCCAAGCTGGCTTCAGTGGCTGAATCCCTGGGCCTGAGACAGACCCTGGTGAGCACCTAGAGCCATCATCCTGGCCTTGGGGAAGGAAAAAATTTGCAACTGGGGGGAAAAGATAATTTGCTAGCTCCATTAACCAGGGGAGCTCAGGACAGAAGCGGCTCCTGCCCAGGCATAAACCGTCCATGGACCTTGAGCACCTTTTCCTTCTGCACGGACCTGTGTGGGCCTATTTTGGGAGAATAGGCCCTTGTTGGCAAATTCCAACCATTTCAGCTGTGCGGTGGAGAGGTGGGTGTTTGACCTTTGACATTGCTTTGCCTATTAAACAAGGTCCTCACTTATGCACATCAGGGACCTAAGGACTAGTAGCTCCACTCAGGTCACCCAGCCACCCGCGACAGGGGTCCAAAGATAACTGGTACCTCCCAGTCCTTACAACCAAAAACTTTGGTTGCCCATGGTCCCTTTGCAGAACCCACCCACCAGCACACTCTAGGGAACAGAGACACATTTTCCTCAGAGACATTCGGGGGTCGGTTCTCAGCCCCCTGCCTTGTTCAGAGCATGACCCTCTGCTACAATCAGATACCGGTATATACGCCAATCACCCCTGCCCCTCTAAGACTGTAGGACAGAGCCTGTACCACACACTTGATATCAGCTACCTGGAAACCTGAGCTGAATTCATACAAGAAAACTGAATGGACTCCTAGACTGACATACCTGATAACAGCTCTAGCCACCTGGGGACAGGACACCAGAGCTTCAAAGGGGAAAATAATCAAGCTAGCTCACTCAAGCAACCCATAGGGGTATATAAAAAGAAAACAAAGCAAGCAGCTACGACACAGTAAGCAAGCATAAACTAATACAATAACTTCTAGATGGCTCGGAGACAACAGTCAATATCAAGTCACATAAAGAAACAGACCATGATCACTTCAACAGACTCTCAAAACAAAGAATACAGGGATCTTCTAGATGAAAGTGCATTCCTGGAATTACCAGATGCAGAATACAAAAGTTTAATATACAGAACCCTTCAAGATATCAGAAAGGAAATGAGGCAATACGCAGAACAAGCCAAGGAACACACAGATAAAGCAACTGAAGACATTGGAAAGATTATTCAGGAACATAACGAAAAGTTTAATAAGCTGGAAAAACCCATAGACAAACAGCAGTCAGAAATTCAGAAGATTAACAATATAATTACAGAATTAGATAACTCAATAGAAAGTCAGAGGAGCAAAATTGAGCAAGTAGAAGCTAGAATTTCTGAACTCGAAGATAAATCACTTGGCACTAATACATTTGAAGAAAAATCAGATAAAAGAATTTAAAGTAATGAAGAAGACTTAAGAATCATGTGGGACTCTATCAAGAGAAATAACCTATGAGTGATTGTAGTACCAGAACAGGGAGGGATAACAGAAAATACAGAGAAAATTGTTGAGAATTTGTTGGCAGAAAACTTCCCTGATATTGTGAAAGATGAGAAGATATCTATCCAAGAAGCTCATCGAACTCCAGGTAAGGTAGATCTTAAAAGAAAGTCACCAAGACATATTATAATCAAGCTTGCCAAAACCAAAGATAAAGAGACAATTATAAGAGCAGTGAGGGATAAAAGAAAAGTCACCTACAAAGGAGAGCCAATAAGAATAAGCTCAGACTACTGGGCAAAATCCATGCAGGCAAGAAGGCAATGGGATGACATATTTAAAAAACTGAAGGAAAAAAATTGCCTTCCAAGAATCATATATCCATCAAAACTGTGTCTTAAATATGAAGGTGAAATTAAGACATTTCCAGATAAACACAAGTTGAGGGCATTCGTAAAAACCAAACCGAAACTACAAGAAATACTAAAGGGAGTTCTTTGGTTAGAAAATCAATAATATCAGGTATCAACCCAAGACTAGAACACTGGGCACAGCAACAACAACTCAACTCAGGCAAATAAAAAAAAAAAAAACAAAGCAAGATTAAAAAAAAAAAGCCCAACACAGGGTAATAGTGATATTATTATATAAAAGAAGACAACATTAAAATAATAAAGAGGGACTAAGAAATGTAATCATACGCCTTCCATATGGAGAGGAAGATACGGCAATACAAAGAAATAAAAGTTAGTTATAAATTTAGAAAAATAGGGGTAAATAATAAGGTAACCACAAAGGAGACAAACTATCCTACTCATCAAAATAAAATTAAAAAAAAATTTTTTTTTTCAAAATAAAATACAAGGGAAAAATACAGACTCAGCAGAAACAAAATCAACAACAACAAATATGAGGAAAGGGCAATATATAAAGAGAATCCACTCAGCACATAAAATCAAGTGGGAAAAAGAAACTGTCAACACACAAAAAAAGACATCAAAATGATAGCACTAAATTCATACCTATCCATAATTACGCTGAATGTAAGTGGACTAAATGCACCAATACAGAGACAGAGAGTGGCAGAATGGATTAAAAAACAAGATCCATCTATATGCTGCCTACAAGAGACACACCTTAGACTTAGAGACACAAACAAACTAAAACTCAAAGGATAGAAAAAAATATATCAAGCAAACAACAATCAAAAAAGAGCAGGAGTGGCAATATTAATTTCTGACAAAATTGACTTTAAAGTTTAAACCATCAGAAAGGATAAGGAAGGACACTATATAATGATTAAAGGGACAATACACCAAGAAGATATAACCACATTAAATATTTATGCACCCAGTGACAGGGCTGCAAGATACATAAAACAAACTCTCAGTATTGAAAAGTGAGATAGACAGCTCCACAATAATAGTAGGAGACTTCAACACGCCACTTTCAGCGAAGGACAGGACATTCAGAAAGAAGCTCAATAAAGACACGGAAGATCTCAATGCCACAATCAACCAACTTGACCTCATAGACATATACAGAACACTCCACCCAACAGCAACCAAGTATACTTTCTTTTCTAGTGCACATGGAACATTCTCTAGAATAGACCACATATTAGGTCATAAAGCAAGCCTTAGCAGAATCCAAAACATTGAAATATTACAAAGCATCTCTCTGACCATAAGGCCATAAAAGTGGAAATCAACAACAGGAAAAGCAGGGAAAAGAAATCAAACACTTGGGAACTGAACAGTACCCTGCTCAAAAAAGACTGGATTATAGAAGACATTAAGGATGGAATAAAGAAGTTCATAGAATCCAATGAGAATGAAAACACTTCCTATCAGAACCTTTGGGACACAGCAAAAGCGGTGCTCAGAGGCCAATTTATATCAATAAATGCATACATCCAAAAAGAAGAAAGGGCCAAAATCAAAGAACTATCCCTACAACTTGAACAAATAGAAAGAGAGCAACAAAAGAAACCCACAGGCACCAGAAGAAAACAAATAATAAAAATAAGAGCCGAACTAAATGAAATAGAAAACAGAAAAACAATTGAAAGAATTAATAAGACCAAAAGCTTGCTTTTTGAAAAAATCAACAAAATTGGTAAACCAGTGGCCAAACTGACAAAAGAAAAGCAGGAGAGGAAGCAAATAACCTGAATAAGAAATGAGATGGGCGATATTACAACAGACCCAACTGAAATTAAAAGAATCATATGAGATTACTATGAAAAGCTATACTCAAACCAATTTGAAAACCTAGAAGAAATGGATGAATTCCTAGAAACACATTACCTACCTAAACTAACACAAACAGAGGTAGAACAACTAAATAGACTCATAACAAAAGAAGAGATTGAAACGGTAATCAAAAAACTCCCAACAAAAAAAAACCCTGGTCCGGACGGCGTCACTGCAGAGTTTTACCAAACTTTCAGAGAAGAGTTAACACCACTACTACTAAAGGTATTTCAGAGCATAGAAAAGGATGGAATACCACCAAACTCATTCTATGAAGCCACCATATCCCTGATACCAAAACCAGGTAAAGACACCACAAGAAAAAAAAATTATAGGCCTATATCCCTCATGAATGTAGATGCAAAAATCCTTAACAAAATTCTAGCCAATAGAATTCAACAACATATCAAAAAAATAATTCACCATGACCAAGTGGGATTCATACCAGGTATGCGTGGATGGTTCAACATTAGAAAAACAATTAATGTAATCCATCACATAAATAAAACAAAAGACAAGAATCACATGATTTTATCAATTGATGCCGAAAAGGCATTTGACAAAATTCAACACTCATTCATGATAAAAACTCTCAGCAAAATAGGAATAGAACGAAAATTTCTCAGCATAATAAAGGGCATCTATACAAAGCCACAGAGTTTATACAAAGCCAACAGCCAACATCACCCTAAATGGAGAGAGCCTGAAAACATTCCCACTGAGATCGGGAACCAGACAAGGATGCCTTTTATCACCACTTTTATTCAACATTGTGCTGGAAGTTCTAACCAGGGCAATTAGGCTAGATAAAGAAATAAAGGGTATCCAGATTGGTAAGGAAGAAGTAAAAGTATCTCTATTTGCAGATGACATGATCTTATACACAAAACCCTAAGGAGTCCTCAAGAAAACTACAGAAACTAATAGAAGAGCTCAGCAGAGTATCGGGATACAAGATAAACATACAAAAATCAGTTGGATTTCTCCACACCAACAAAAAGAACATCAAAGAGGAAATCACCAAATCAGTACCATTTACAGTAGCGCCCAAGAAGATAAAATACTTAGGAATAAATCTTACCAGAGATGTAAAAGACTTATACAAAGAAAACTACAGTACACTTCTGCAAGAAACCAAAAGAGACATAAGTGGAAGAACATACCTTGCTTGTGGATAGGAAGACTTAACATTATAAAAATGTCTATTCTACCAAAAGCGATCTATACATTTAAAGCAATTCCGATCCAAATCCCAAGGACATTCTTTAAGGAGATGGAGAAACATATCACCAACTTCATATGGAAGGGAAAGAGGCCCCGGATGAATAAGGCATTACTGAAAAAGAGGAACAAAGTGGGAGGCCTTACTTTACCTGATTTTAGAACCTAGTCAAAACAGCCTGGTACTGGTACAACAACAGATACATGGACCAGTGGAACAGAATTGAGAATCCAGACATAAATCCATCTGCATATGAGCAGTTGATATTTGACAAAGGCCCCAAAACAGTTACATGGGGAAAAGACAGTCTTTTTAACAAATCATGCTGGCATAACTGGATATCCATCTGCAAAAAAATGAAACAAGACCCATACCTCACTCCATGCACAAAAACTAACTCAAAATGGATCAAAGACCTAAATATAAAATCTAAAACAATAAAGATCATGGAAGAAAAAATAGGGACAACGTCAGGAGCCCTAATACATGGCATAAACAGTATACAAAACATTATAAAGAATGCAGAAGAAAAACTAGATAACTGGGAGCTCCTAAAAATCAAACACCTATGCTCATCCAAAGACTTCACCAAAAGAGTAAAAAAACTACCTACAGACTGGGAAAAAGTTTTCAGCTATGATATTTCTGATCAGCGCCTGATCTCTAAAATCTACATGATACTGCAAAAAGACAACCCAATTAAAAAATGGGCAAAAGATATGAATAGACACTTCACTACAGAAGACATTCAGGTAGCTAACAGATACATGAGGAAATGTTCATGATCATTAGCTATTAGAGAAATGCAGATCAAAACTGTGAGATTCCATCTCACTCCAACAAGGCTGGCGTTAATCCAAAAAAACACAAACTAATAAATGTTGGAGAGGCTGTGGAGAGATTGGAACACTTATACACTGCTGGTGGGAATGTCAAATGGTACAACCCCTTTGGAAATCGATTTGGGGCTTCCTTAAAAAGCTAGAAATAGAACTACCATATAATCCAGCAATCCCACTCCTTGGGATATATCCTAGAGAAATAAGACCTTTACACGAATAGATATATGCACACTCTTGTTTATTGCAGCACTGTTTATGACAGCAAAAACATGGAAGCAACCAAGTTGCCCATCAACGGATGAATGGATAAATAAATTATGGTATATTCACACAACGGAATACTACGCATCAATAAAGAACAGTGAGGAATCTGTGAAACATTTCATAACATGGAGGAACCTGGGAGGCATTATACTGAGTGAAATTAGTTGCAAAAGGACAAATATTGTATAAGACCACTATTATAAGAACTTGAGAAATAGTTTAAACTGAGAAGAAAACATTCTTTCATGGTTACAAGAGGGGGGAGGGAGGGAGTGTGGGAGAGGGTCATTCACTAATTAGAAAGTAGGTAAGAACTACTTTAGGTGAAGGGAAAGACAGCACACAATACAGGGGAGGTCAGCACAATTGAACTAAACCAAAAGCAAAGAAGTTTCCTGAATAAACTGAATGCTTCGAAGGCCAGCGTAGCAGGGGCAGGGGTCTGGGGACCATAGTTTCAGAGGACATCTAAGTCAATTGGCATAATAAAATCTATTAAGAAAACATTCTGCATCCCACTTTGAAGTGTGGCATCTGGGGTCTTAAATGCTAACAAGCGGCCATCTAAGATGCATCAATTGGTCTCAACACACCTGAATCAAAGGAGAATGAAGAACACCAAGGACACAAGGCGATTACAAGCCCAAGAGACAGAAAAGGCCACATGAACCAGTGACTACATCATCCTGAGACCAGAAGAACTAGATGGTGCCCGGGTACAACCGATGACTGCCCTGACAGGGAACACAACAGAGAACCCCTGAGGGAGCAGGAGAGCAGTGGGATGCAGACCCCAAATTCTCGTAAGACCAGACTTACTGGTCCGACTGAGACTAGAAGGACCCTGGTGGTCATGGCCCCCAGACCTTCTTTTGGCCCAGAACAGGAACCATTCCCGAAGCCAACTCTTCAGACATGGATTGAACTGGACAATGGGTTGGATAGGGATACTGGTGAGGAGTGAGCTTCTTGGATCAGGTAGACAGTTGAGACTATGTTGGCATCTCCTGCCTGGAGGGGAGATGAGAGGGTGGAGCAGGTTAGAAGCTGGTGAAACGGACACGAAAAGAGAGAGTGGAGGGAGAGAGCGGGCTGTCTCATTAGGGGGAGAGTAATTGGGAGTGTGTAGCAAGGTGTATATGGGTTTTTTGTGAGAGACTGACTTGATTTGTAAACTTTCACTTAAAGCACAATAAAAATTATTAAAAAAAATTTTTTTAACTGGTTCAAAGACCAAGGTGTATGAGCTAAAACTATAAAACTATCAGAAGAAAGCAGGAGTAAGTCTTTGTGACCTTGGATTAGGTAATGGTTTCATAGATATTACACCAAAAACACAAGCAACAAAAGATGGATAAATTGGACTTCAACATTAAAAACTTCGGTGCTTCAAAGAACACTATCAAGAAAGTGTAAAGGTAACCTACTGAGTGGGAGAAGACATTTGCACACAAAAAATTGTACACAAATGTTCATAGCAGCATTATTCATAATAGCAAGTGGAAATAACCCAAATGTTCAGACACTGATGAATGAATAAACAAAACGTGGTATGTTCATACAATGGAATATTATTTAGCTGTAAAAAGGAATGAACTACTGATACATGCTGCAACGTGAATGAACCTTAAAAACATGCTAGTTTACAAAACCAGACACAAAAAGCGAAAACTGTAGGATTTCATTTCTATGTAATGTGTATTGTGTATATATACTGTAATGTGTAGAACAGGCAAATCCATAGAGACAGAAAATAGAGGCTGTAAAGGCTGATGGGAGGATAGTGTGGGTGATGAAAATTTTCTGGAATTAGACAGAGGTGATGGCTGAACAACGTTCTGAATATACTAAAAATGAATCAACTGTACATTTTAAAAGGGTGAATTTTGTGGCATGTAAATTATATCTCAATAAAAAATTATACCTATCAAGTGATACCCCTCCCTCTGCCTGCTTCACCTCTCCATTCTTCAGTTGTTTTTTTTTTTTTTCACCCAAGTTGCTACAAGTCAGTACAAGGAGTCTCTGGGTTATGAATGAGATCCATTCCTAAGTGTGTCTTTAAGCTGAATTTGTAGGTAAGTCACAACAGGCGTATACAGTTCTTATTTAGCCTTACTTTGGTGTAAGAAGGAAACCCTGGTGGCATAGTGGTTAAGTGCTACGGCTGCTAACCAACAGGTCGGCAGTTTAAATCCACCAGGCGCTCCTTGGAAACTCCACGGGACAGTTTCTACTCTGGCCCATAGGGTCGCTATGAGTCGGAATTGACTCAACGGCAGTGGGTTTGGTTCTTTTTTTTTAGTGTAAGAAAAGGCTCGATGCCTTTTCAGTGAAGTGCAGGTGATTGCGATGAAGAATTTGTTGTGAGTAGGGCTTGGTTCAATCGTTTCAAAGTGAGGGCAAATTTAGGTAACATGCAAGGGCAAGTAGGAGTTGTCTGTGAGTTGGATGTTTGTAATCGGGGGACTTACTGTATCCAGCTGATTATTTTTAAGAGAGCAGAAATTTATTTTGTCCCTGTTACAGTTCATCTTATTCATATTTTAACTCATCTATCTTTTCAGAATCTTACTAAGCATACTATTGTGACGTCTGAAAGATTTGTGGTCTTTCCAAGAAATTTCTAAATGTGTATCTTTCACTAAGAAATTGATTAAAAAACGTTGAATAAGAGTTGTTCATGGTCTGAATGTGGTATTTTACCTTAACAAAATGTTTCTTGGAAATTAGAACATCCTTTTGTATGAGCTTAGAGCCTGTATAATTCTATTACCTTAAGTTACTGGGAGTCTACGTCTGTGTGATTTCTGCTAACTCTCGAACGTAATGGCTTATTTCTTTGCATATTTTGAATTTTGGATTGAAAATTCATATTTCACAGGGTTTTGTCTGTGAGATTCGTGTGTAGTCTGTGTATTCTCCAGACCAGTATTGCACTTGAATCCCATAGTACTTTAAGCCTGGGATGTGATATTCACTATATTTTGTGTAGCATTTCTAGGTGTTTTTATAGCAAGACGGTTTTTCAGTTTTTAGTCTATCACACTGCCAGAAATGTAGGTCCCTATGATTTCTCTCAGTTAAGTGTACAGTTGCTAACCAAAGGGTTGGCAGTTTGAAGTCGCCAGGAGCTCCCTGGAAACTCTGTGGGACAGTTCTACTCTGTCCTGTAGGGTCACTATGAGTCAGAATCAACAACACGGCACAAGGTTTGGTTTGGTTTTTTGGTTTATGTGTGGGGATGAGGAAAGGACTCATATGCTATTAATGGGAGCCTTAGTGGTACATCAGTTCTGGAGGGAATCGAAAATAGCTAATCAAAATTGTGAAAATTTTGGCATGCCTTTTGTCCTGGTAATTCCATTTCTAGGAATTTATCCCATGGAAATCATCATGGATGCCTGCAAAGTTTCAGCTACAAGGATATTTGTCATAGCATCGCATTTCCAAAAATTATAAACTGCTTAAATATTCTGGAGCCCTGGTGGCGCAGTGGTTAAGAGCTATGGCGCTAACCAAAAGATCGATAGTTCAAATCCACCAGCCACTTCTTGGAAACCCTATGGGACACTTCTTCCCTGTCCTGTAGGGTCACTATGAGTCAAAAAAAAAAAGGAAGAAAAGAAGAGCAAGGTGAGGCACATACATCAGGAAAGGAAAGCTTCCTGAGAAATCCCCATCAAATGACTGCTTGAGACTCCTGGGTCACACCACATTTCCTGGCCATCCTTAGCTATAAGAGATACAAGAAAATGTAAAATTTTTATTTGGGTACGAGACCGAAATTTTGTTAGTGTTGTTAACTACTTAGTTAGTGCTGCTGTCACAGAAATACCACAAAGCGGTGCCTTTAAAGAACAGGCTAAAATTTTGAATTCAAGGCTTTGCTCTAGGGGAGGTCCTTCCTTGTTGGTAGCACTGGGAGTTCCTAGGAGTTCCTTGGCATTCCTTGGCATCTGTTTTCCTGTGTGTGTCTGTGTCTACTCTGCTCTTTTTATAACTCAGGTGATTAGGGTTGTGACCCACACTTCTCTGTTTCAGCTTCTTTAACATAACAAAAGAAAATCTGTATTTCCAAATAGGGTCATATTTACAGGTATAAAAAAACCCAGTGCCGTCAGGTATAGGGATTAGGATTTCAACACATATTTTGGGGGAACACAATTCAATCCATAACAGTTAGTAAGGAAGAAGGAAAGAAGTGTGTCTATCTACATCTGGAAGGATAGACATCAAGTTCTTAAAATGATTGTAGAATTACAAAGGCAATTTTTTACTTTCTTATTTTTGCACATTTGAGGATCCAAATTTAATTTTAGTGAAGCTATGTTATATTTATAAAAAAGAAAAATCATTTAAAATAGGTTACAGTTGTTAAGGATGGGCTAACATATGATGGGGGCAGGGCCAAAAGCAGGTGTAGTGCTAGGGAAGCTGTGAGAGGCAGAGAACCAAAATAACTAAGGAAAGGAGGCTAAGGAAAGTTTCTAGAGACATAGCAACTGAAGGTTGTAGGGAGCTCTGGTTGCTTGTGCTGGATTGTTATTTCCTTGGCTTTTGATTTGAGGGACCCAAAATATTCCCCGCTGTCTTGTCTTCAAGGCACTGCCTACGACCAATGTGGAAAGTGTGAGGTAGGAGAGGTAGGAGATTAACTTGCCTAGGATCACACAGCCAGGATAGTAGGAAAGGGATGACTCCAGGCTGTGTGGTTACAGAGCCCTTGTATGTGATTATTATGCGGTGCTAGGGGGCTGACTCAATGGTAGCTAGCAACAGTACCTCTCAGAGTGACTAGCCATCTAGGTTTGCCTGGGACTGTCCCGATCTTAGCACTTAAAGTCTCACATCCCAGGAAATCCCTCAAAACAAAACAAAACAAAACAAAACAAAACCCAAAGTCTTTGCTGTCAAGTCAATTCCAATTCATAGTGACACTATAGGGCAGAGTAAAACTGCCCCATAGACTGCCACATCTTTCTTCCATGGAGTGGCTGGTGGGTTTCAACTGCCAACCTTTCTGTTAGCAGCCAAGCACTTAACCACTGCACCACCAGGGCTCCTTTGAAACTCCTCAGTCCGTGGTAAACCCGGGTGGTCGGCCACTCTTGTTGCTCCCCTTTCTCTCTTCCAATCCAAATCCTGCCATAGTTTAAAGCCCATTTCAGCTTTTAACCTCTTCTCTGAAGGCTTCCCCAACCTCCCCAGCTTCCCTTTCGGAGCTCCTTTGGCAATTACAGATCTCTTTCCGTTGAGCACCCAATGGAGGTATGTTCTTCATGGATGGATGCCTTAAAAGCACACCCGGCTGCAATTGAGGCAGGTATTTTCCATAGTGCCTAGGGCAATAATGGTCACACAATTGGTAGTAAGGAAAAAAATCTTAGTGGAATTAATGAGTGAATAAATTATTAACATCACTTACAGGAAATACTTTTAGAGCATCTATACTATGGGAAGCAGATAAATGAGTTGTAACTAAGTAAACAACCGTGTAATGAGAGTAACTGAATTATCCTGAGGGGTAGAGGTCTGAGGTATCAGTGACATCAATAAAGATTAATCAAGGATGTTGCACTACAGGCCTGATGGCCGTAATAACAGCAGCAGTACCCACAGCAGTAACACCACTCTGTTTCAGTAAGCCCTGTAGTTTATAATATGGTCTGATTGGCAACTAATCATGGGGATAGCATAGGACCAGGCAGCATTTAGTTTCATTGTGCATGGGGCTGCCATGAGTCAGAGGCCAACACCACGACAGCTAACAACAACAACAACATAACTTATAAACCTTGTTACTCACATGATCTCATCCCTCCACCTCCCAGCACACATGTGAGACAAATGAAGCAGGCATTCAAAGCCCCATTTTACAAGCAGGAAAAGTGAATTACAAGAAAGACTCACAAGCTTATGATCTAAGGCTATGCTTATAGAGCGGGGGTCCTCAGGCACATACAGGCCACTGTTGTGTTTTGTGGCCTACATAATTAAAAAAAAAAAAAAGATATGGTATGATAATATTGAAAAATTGGGGGATTTAAGGTAAAAATCTGAATTTCTGGTTCTTCTTGACAAAATGGAAGATGTGACACCCCTGGGTTCTCAATAATGTTCGTTTACTTTCGAGGAGGCATTGACTCTCTAGTTCTCTCATTTCCAGCACCTTCCTGGCCTGTGTTACCAGATACATCAAAAGAAAGAGATATCGCTCAGTAAAGAAAATATCTTCAGTTTAAGAAGGCACATGATTATAAGTAGCCTTAGGGGCCCCAAGGGTTGTTCCAAAGGATCTAGAACTTGTATGTGAGGAATGGGCACATCCACCAATGCTTTCTGCATATCCCTTCTTCAGGAATCTAGATATCATCCTGGACTTCTCCCTTATCATTGCCCCCCTTCCCCCATCTAATCGGTATGTCACAAACTGAACTTTTGTTTTTTCCCCAGTAAGCCCTTTCCTTCAGTAAATGGCAACTCCATTGTTACAGTTGTTTAGACCAAAAACCCTGCAGTCATTAAAAAAAAAAAAAAATTTATTGTGTTTTTGGCAAAAGTTTACACAGTAAATTAGGTTTTCATTTAATAGTTTCTAAAAAAAATTTTTTTTTTTTATACATGTTGTTCAGTGGCATTGGTTACGTTTTTCACAACATAGCAGCATTTTCCTTATTTCCATTCTGATTGCTCTGTTCCCATTAATCTATCTTTCCTGTCCCCCCTTACCTTCCCACCTTTGGTCTAGGATAAATGTTAACCATTTGGTTTCATTTAAATGATTATTTAGAGGAGCACAGAACTTACAAGTGATATTTTTTATTTTATGGGCCAATCTGTCATTTGACTGTTAAAGGTGAACTCTGGGAGTGGTTTGAATTCCAGGTTTAAAGGATATCTCAGGGTGATTATCTCAGGGGTTCATCTGGTCTCTACCAGTCCAGTAAGTTTGGCCTTATTTTGGGAATTTGAGCTTTGTTCTTCATTTTTCTCCCATTCTTTCAGAGACCATCTATCGAGTCCCTGGTCAGAATGGACAATAGTGGTAGCCAGGCACCAACTAGTTTTTCTGGTTTCAAGGTAGGTGATGCCATTGTTTGTGTAGGAAATTAGTTCTGTGGACTAGTTTCTTTTCTGAGTCTTTGATTTCTTTCTTTCTCTTCTTTTCCAGGTGAATAGAGACCAATAGTTGTGTTTTAGATGGCTGCTCTTGAGCTTTTAAGACCCCAGATACTACTCACCAGACTAGGATATAGAACATTTTCTTTATGGACTGTATTGTGCCAATTGACTGAATTGCCCCATAAGACTATGGTCCTAAGCCCTTAAATCCAGCAAACCAATCCTGTGAGGTATTTGGTTATATCTGGGGAGTATCCATAACTGGCCTCCCTATGTGCTTTATTTTATATTTGAATATATATGCAGCACACATAAACATGTACATACATATGCCTACAGATACACCTATACGTGCATATCTCTATATTCCTATGTGCTTTCCTGTATATACATATGCACACATATCTATTTATGTAACCACACACATATTTTTAGTTGTTATTACTGTTTTTGCAAAATTGTATATCCCCCAATGAATTTTTTTGACCATTTCTGCACAAATAGTTCATTGACATTAGTTACATTTATCATAATTTGTCAACATTTTCTTTAATTGTGTCTATGCCTTTCTGTTTGTGCTTAAACACTCATCTTTATTATGACTGTGCTATGCTCACTACTTCCATACTCAGTGCCACTTCTCCCATCACAAATAGTAGCAAGTCTGTACGTTCCAAAGCATACTTTCCCCTCCTCCCTCCTCTTCTCCCTGGTAACCACCAAATGAACATTGGTTTCCCTATATTTATTTGTTCTTGTCTTCTAGTAAAAGAGGAATCAAACAATATTTGTCCTTATGTACTTATTTCACTTAGTATTATGCCCTCCAGGTCCATCCATGTTATAATATGTTTTACGAACTCTTCATTGTTCTGCATGGTTGCATGTTATTCTTGGAGTCATTTTTGACTGTCTCACACCCTACCTCAGAAAACCTTGGTTCAACCTTAGAAATATATCCTGAAACTGCCTACGTCCATTATCCTAATGCAAACCACCATCATCTCTTGCTTGAAACACTGCAGCAGCCTGTTCCTTGTTCTTCCTGCTCCCACCATTGTCCTGTTACTGCCTATTCCCAATGTTGCAGCAGGGGGATCCTGTTAAAATATAAATGATATCATGTCCTACTCTGCTCAAAACCCTGTGTGCTTCCTCATGCCACTCATGGTTCTTAATGTGGGGAGGGAAGAAACCTTTGATGGAGAAATGAAGCCTTCTGGCCTAGCCCTGGGGTCTGGGTACCATTACATCTTTGGTTTATGGGCCACAAAAAGTTCTGCCACCAGAATTTCTATTTCCACAGCCTCTGAGCCTTGGCTGCTGACTCCATTCATGCTGGAGTGGGTTTCACATGGTGTCGACATCTTTGTCTTGTTACTTTAGGGTTCAAAGTCTGGTATACATGAGGCTGATTGGCAGAGCCTGAATCCTAAGATGCAAAGTTGGCTGGGAAGGAGAATCTGGCTTCTGCACTGATGTACTTGAGCTAGTTTCAGACAACTTCTGCTTCTTCCAACTAAGTAATCCATAACTACAACAGCCTCCACTCAAGGAAAAAACTTTTTGGTTTATATTAGACATTGATAATGGAAAAACCCTGGACTGAGAATGAGGTTTTCAACTTTGCTCTGCTGTTGCTAGGTGTACAAATCACCACCTGCTCTGTTCTAGAGTGTAAAGTGAGGGGATTGAGTGAGGTCAATGCTTTTCAGATTTCATCCCACCCTTGGATTCTGTCCAGTGACCAACGGCCACCTCAAAGGCAGAAGGGAAGGGAGGGCTGAATGAATAGGACACTGGATTCCTTCTACCCATTTCAACTGGAGCAGCTCTGCTTTTATCTGCTTGGTTTGAGTAATTAAAGAAGAAAAGCTTGTAAAGCCTTGAACTTTGACGATGTGTGATCCCTGGCCAGCTCTAATGTTCTGTGTGTCTACGACTTCTAAGATAGGGCAAAGCATGTTGGCCAGCAATGCTGATGAATGAAACCCAGAGTTAAACCAGGCCTTGTCCAGGCTGAGGCCTTGGGTGGGCATGCTGGGGAGGATGCCTGCAAGGTGTTGGAGAAACTGGAACTTGCGCTCTGCCCTGCTAACAGGCAGACCAGGCTGGTTAGAGTACTCTGAACACTGAGCCCAGAGCCCAAGTCCAACCCACTGGAAAAAAGCAATCTCTTGAGAACCTGGTAAACAGCTCAGTGGAGACAGAAGGGAAGGGAAGGGAAGGAATATATATTCAAACCCAAGAATATATATTAGAGAAATGAAACCCCCCCCCGGCCTGGCCCTGAAATCCTGGCATTATTAAATCTTTAGTTCATGTACTATCAGAGTGTCCCCAGAATATCACTTCTTGTCTTTCCCTCCTGTTTTACAGGTGAGGGTGGAAGCTCACAGAAGTAAAGTACCTACTCCAGGCAGGACCAGGACCAGGACCAGAACTTAGGGCTATTCCTGGAATTCTTACACACTGCGACAGTCTCTGTGGTAACACCTTTAGGCCCCCTTCATTCCAAAATTGGCAGAGTGAGAAATTATTAATAAAATGAATAAAGGTTTCTTGCTCTTGCATTCAACTATGTTCTTTTCAAAACATTTTCACATATTGTCAAATAAACCTAGCTCTCTTGATGGCAAATGAAGAAATCTAATTCAAAGTTGTTGTTAGGTGTCCTTGAGACAGTTCCAACTCATAGCGATCCTATGTACAACAGAATGAAACACTGCCTGGTCCTGCACCAGCCTCACAGTCGTTGCTGTGTTTGAGCCCATTGTTGCAGCCACTGTGTCAAATCCATCTCATTAAGGGTCTTCCTCTTTTTCACTGACCCTCCACTTTGCCAAACATGATGTCCTCCTCCAGGGACTGGTCCATCTTGATAAAATGTCCAAAGTATGTGAGATGAAGTTTTGCCATCTTTGCTTCCAAGGAGCACTGTGGCTGTACTTCTTCCAAGACAGATTTGTTTTTTCTTCTGGCAGTCCATGGTATATTCAATATTCTTCACCAACGTCATAATTCAAAGGTATCAATCAATCCTTCTTCAGTTTTTCTTACTCATTGTCCAGTGCTTGCATGCATATGAGGCAATTGAAACTACCATGGCTTGGGTCAGCTGCACCTCAGTCCTCAAAGTGACATCCTTGCTTTTCAACTCTTTAAAGAGGTCTTTTGTAAAATATTTGCCTAACGCAATGCTTCATTTGATTTCTTGAGTGCTGCTTTCATGGGCATTGATTGTGGATCCAGGTAAAAATGAAATCCTTGACAACTTGAATCTTTTCTCTGTTTATTATGACATTGCTTATTGGTCCAGTTGTGAGGATTTTTGTTTTCTTTATGTTGAGGCATAATCCACACTGCAGGCTGTAGTTTTTGATCTTAATCAGTAAGTGCTTCAAGTCCTCTTTACTTTTAGCAAGCAAGGTTGTCTCATCTGCATATCACAGGTTGTTAATGAGTCTTCCACCAATGCTGATGCCACGTTCTTCTTCATATAGTCCAGCTTCTCAGGTTATTTGCTCAGCATACAGATTGAATAAGCATGGTGAAAGGATACAACCCTTACACACACATTTCCTGACTTTAAAACATCAAGTATCCCTTTGTTCTTTTTGAACAACTTCCTCTTGGCCTATGTACAGGTTCCTCATGAGCACAATTAAGTGTTCTGGAATTCCCATTCTTTGCAGTGTTATCCATAATTTATTATGATCCACACAGTCAAATGCCTTTGCATAGTCAATAAAACACAGGTAAACATCTTTCTGGTATTCTCTGCAAATCAAAGCAGATTAGGCAAAAACAGAGGACTTATCGGCTCTCACTCACTTGGAAGTGCAAGTGCTTCTGGGATAGCTGGATTTAGGGATTCATATGATTCCATTGGGGCTTGGTGTCTCCTGCAGTCTCTTGGTTCTCTTTCTCCCCTTTGAAAGGCCTCATTCTCTGACTGGCTCTATCCATGTGGTAGGAGAGATGGCTACTGGGAGCCTAAGCCTTCATCGTTCTGACTGTGGATGTCCCAGTGTCCATAATCAAAACTCATACGGGGGCACTCTGGGTGGTCCTACTCAGGTCCTATTCCACTTCCCCCATCCATGGTCAGGGGAGGAGGGTACCATGACTAACAGTCCCACCAGGAGTTGGTGGGGGGGGGTCCTCCTAAGGAAGGAAGGAATATTCCTGTGTCTACTACATTCTCTTTTTTGTTTTGAGGGGTTGTTATTGTTGGGTGCTGTTGAGTTGGTTCCAACTCATAGGTACCCTATAGGACAGAGTAGAACTGTACCATAGGGTTTTGAGGGGTAATATGGTCTTAAATCCCACCTGACAGCCAAGGAGAACCAGACATACAGGGGTTAAGTGCTCCTGTCCCAATTCCTAGTTACTTAGTGGATGAGCTAGGATAAAAACCAGATCTCAGAGTCCAAGACCACAGTTAATTTTTGTTGGTCCATGCTGGATGGTTCCCTCTATCTCAGTTAGTTGTTTCATAATTTCACCTATGAGGAAACTAGAAAAAATTAGAGAAAGAAAATGACTTGCCCAAGGATTTTCAGTGTTGTAAGGGGGGAGATGCCTACAGCCCAGTCTGCTGATTTATCCCCACGTCCTTTCCTTCACAGCCCCCTTCCTCATGGTAATAAGTGGAGGTGCCCATTGCAGCTGTGGGTATAAGACATAAAGCATTGTTGGTCAGAGTCTTCTTGTCTGCCCATGCCCATCCAGGGAGGCCTGTGCATTTCTCACAGGAAACTTCCTCCCAGATTGGAGCCACCTAAGGAGCCCTGGACTGAGGGGGAGATAAAACCAGAAGCTTCTCTCCCCAGGCTTGGGGAGGGAACTCACCCACTTAGTAGTGGCCTGTAAGACGAGCCACTATCCACCCTGGCACTGGGCTGAGTGAACTTCTCCGGGTAGCTGTGTGGCCTTGGTCCCAGCCCTGATGGGAATAAGCTGACTGCCTTATCATAGACCTCTTAACCTGCAGTTGAGAGACCTTGGTTAGGCTTCCAGTGCTGTTATTGTGAGGCTTTGCACAGATCACTTAAGCCTCTCAGGGCCTCAGTTTTTTCATCTACAAATGGGTTAATGATGCTTGCCCTGCCTATCTCAATGTTGTTTAAAGCAGCAGGGCTGTAAAAGAGCTTTGAAACCCCACAGAGCAGTTCCAGCAACTTGAGGGTTCTGAGTTAATGCTAGTCCTGTCTGCGAATGTCCCAGAGGTGGGCCAGCTGCCCAGACCCTTGAAGAGATCTGCTCCAACATCCATCTCACATCCTGGGGACATACAGTACCCCCAGGATTTCTGCAAACCCTGTAAGATAATACATCCTTGAGTCCTCTGGTTCTAATCTGTTGAGATCTCCAGATCATCCTTAGTCTCTGCCCCTTCCTTTCATTCCCTCCCGCTGACCCACCCCTTCAGAGCTGTCCTGTACTGGAAAATTTCAGTGGCAATTCAGGGAATCTATGAGGGGAATTTTACTGGAGCATTATACAATGCACAAATTAAAACTGAGATTTCTGTCTTAAAAGCCCTCACTCCGCCCCCCCCCCCCAGCTTCTCACAGAGTTGCTCACCTCAGCACTCTCTCTCCCTCTCAACTCTCTGATTCCTTGGTCTTGCTCTCTCTTCTCTCTCCTTCTACCCCCACAGCTTCAGGCCATCCCAGTTTCTTTCCTAAGAGGAAGTTTGGTCCCTCAGGTAACATTTCTCTGTCACCCCTCTGCCCTCTATTCCATGCAGTCTTACACAATGCTGGGCACGGCCTTGAGGCTCCATTTGTATTAGGCAACATCTGAGGAGCCAAAGACAAGTCAGAGGAGGAGAGGAAACAGCTTGTGGTGATACCTGTCCTTGTCATGGAGGCTCTCTCCTTCCCTGGAACCTGAGGGCTCAGGGAAGCTGCTGGGAGGCACAGGCCCCACCAAGGAAGCTTATGGTGGCCTGAGGTTGAGGGTAATGTGGCAGAAGGAAAGCTTCTTTTCCTCTTTACCTCATAGGGCTATTGAGGGCCAGATGATATCATGGAGAAGAAAGTACCTCATAAAACATTACACAAATATAAGGGATTGTTATAAGATTGTTTTTATTGGGAAATGTAATTTGAGTTTCAAATAACCACTTTCAAATGAACTCTTGGAACATAATTACAGTGGACATCTGTTGTTTTTGGTCTGCTTAATGGCCCTTTCCCTTCTTCTGGTAAAAATACCACCCCCATCCCCTCTTCTGGAGCCCTGGTGACACAGTGGTTAGGAGCTTGGCTGCTAAACAAAAGGTCAGCAGTTCAAATCCACCAGCTGATCCTTGGAAACGCTATGGGGCAGTTATCCTCTGTCCTGTAGGGTTGCTATGGGTCAGGATCAACTTGATAGCAACGGGTTTTTTTTTTTTTTGGTTTTATCCCCTCTTCTGGGGAGGTGCGCTACCTCATTTCAAAACTTGCGATACTGCTGGGGACACCATTACGTTCTTCCAACGCCAGGTCACAGGGATGGACATGTGATCAGACTTGGCCAATCACAGTAACGCATGCCTCCCCACCCCCGCTGCAGGGGTTGGTCCAAGGGACCTGTGACCAAGGTCTGGCCAATCAGCATGCCATTTCGGGATTTCGACATCTGGAAGTGTTGAGAAAGGCCCTTTTCTTCCTCTGGAGTGAGATGAGCTACTGACAGTCACGCCTGGCCCCAGCCCTGCCTTCCACAGCCACTTAGAGAAGCTTTCTGTGGTAGGAAAGAATAAGATAGCCAGGGGATTGTGGCTGGGAAATAATGTCAAGAGCAGGTGAGAGAAGCCTCAGGTGCCTCATCGGAGCCCCTGGTTTTGGCTGTCCTGCAGACATGCTCTGTGCCTGCACTTTCCTATCCCTGAGCATCAGTTCCGCCTCTTTCCTTCAGCTCGAATGGGCTTTTTGTGCCTTTGTCTGAAAATTTGTGAGTTGGAGGTGCCTCTTCATGAGTATCCAACTATTTCATGTGTGAATATCCTAGGCCTTCAAATCAAGAGATTTGAAATGCTTCACGGGCAGGGGCCTCGGGCCTGGCTCAGGGCGGTCAGCAGACAGCAAAGACACAGATGTTGAATTAAGTGAACTAACTCAGTGATCCTTACAAATAGACCCTTTGTCTGCCTTAAACCCATTTCAGAACATGCTGAGATATAAAAAGTAATATATAATAGATGCTAAGTACATGTAGTTGAACGAGCCCATGAACACATTCATAATTAAATTAAGAAAAAATGGTGTGTCTGTTCACTTTTCTCTCTAGCTAGAGACAATTCTGTTTATTGCAAAGACTCAAGAGGCAAACACTGAGTGCTCTGGGAATGAGGCAAGGGAAATTGGAACTCCTTTTTCTGTTCTGGGATCTTGTTTTGAATGTTGTTGAAAATGACTGGGTCTTACCCAGAACCTGACAACCGTTTTTTTGCTGATGAGATTTCGACCAAGACGAGATGTGGAGACTAGGCCAGTTGAGTGGGATATGGAGTGCTAAAGAGACACAGAGGACAGGAGCTGAGACTGGACCCAGGTGGCCAAGGGGTGTGATGTCTGGGTGGGGGGCACCAGCTGGCAGTCCCACACAGCTCATTTTTTAAAAAAGTCAACACAGAGCAACAACAACATAATATCATCTTCAACAAGAAAGTGTAGCAAGGAGCAGAAGGGAGCCAGGTTAAGCAATTCAGGCTCTAGCGTGGCACATGGGGATTTCAGATTGCTTCACCCTATTAGCAAAAATTAAATAAATACATTTCCACTTAAGGGATGCGTTATGAAATTAATTTATGTTTCTGTTGAAGGCTAATAAAATGTTTAGTATAATAACCATGTTGCAGAGGCTAAGGGGTCCCTCTGTTCTCAGGATGAGAACCCAGGCTTCCTAGCTCCTGCCAGGGCTGAGCAAGAGCTAATTAGCTGGTGGCAGAGGCCAGAGGAAGAAGACAAGAGCTTTGGACCACACAGTGCTCCAAGGCTGCTAGACCTGGCTCTGGACTGGTACCTAGCCTATGACCTTGTTCTTCATTTTCTTCATCTGCAAAGTGCCTTGTTGGCTTTGTAAAACCCATTGTCTTTGTGCTGACTCTGATTCATGCAACTCTGCACGTGTCAGGATAGAACTGCGCTGCACAGAGCTTTCAAAGGCTGATTCTTTGGAAGTAGATCAGTAGGCCTTTCTTCTGAGGCCCCTCCAAGTAGACTCAAACCTCCAACCTTTCAGTTTGCAGCCAAGTGCATTAACAATTTGCACCACCATTTACTTTAAAGAATTGTTTTCAAGATCAAATGAAATATTGGATGATAACATATTTCTAACTACAGAAATGTAAGATTCAGTTAGGAATGGTGAAAATAGACCCTAAGAAGAAAACAAAACCCACAAAACTTAAAATAATAAGAAACTAAAGCCAGGGTCTGAATGAGATAAAAAAAAAAATAAAACAAAACAAAAAATGCTTTTTTTTCTGGGGGTTGGGGAGGATGCCTGGTTTTTGCTTAATCAATGGGAATATGGATTGTTACGAGGATCAGTGCAACGTGCTGCAAGACTTAACGGCTTGGCTGGACCCTAGAGCCAGACTAACTGGGTTCATATTCTAGCTTTACCACTTATGGGCCATCTGACCTTAGGTGGGATACTTAAGCTCTCTTTGCCTGAATTCTCTTATCTGTGAAACGGGGAGGCTAGCTGCACCTATATTCAGAGAATTATAAGAACAGTGCCTGGTACATAATAAGCGCTTGATAAATAAATGGGCTACAATTATTTATTATCAGAAACAGAAGTCCTGACCTTGTTAATAACTACCTATATGACTGTAGGCAAAGTATTATAACTTTCTGTGGTAATATGAAAAGTGTTGGGCTGGAAACAGGGTTTCCAAATCTCAGCACTATTGACATTTTGGGCTGGATAATTCTTTGTTGTGGGGGCTGTCTTGTGCATTGTAAAGTGTCTATCAGCATCCCCGGCCTCTACCCACTAAATGCCAGTAGCATGTCTTCTCTCTCTTGTGAAAACCAAAGATGTCTTCAGTCATAGCCAAATGTCCCCTGATGGGCAAAATTGTTCTCAGTTGAGAAGCACTGAACTAGAAGCAGGGCTCTTAGGCTGGGCATCTGTAGGCCTTGGGATTCCAAAGATGAACGCTGGGAGTTCTACAAACCCCATGAAATTGTGTGTGAACTTGTACGTGTGTGCATGTGTGTGCACGCGTGTGTGTGTGTGTGTGTCGTACACATGAGTTCATATGCATTTTCCTCAGGAGAGATCCCCAGGTTTCATTGGAGCCTCAAGGTAGTCTGGGACCCAAAAGAATTCTAAGTCACTAGTCCTGAGTCCCTCTAGTTCTGACATAAGCTAGCCTGCATGCTGAGAGGAAAGGTATTGTTTTACATGAGACCCAAGTTCCTCCTGGTCACCACATGGAGCTATCTGGTCTATTTCTCTGGGCCTTTCTGATGACACTTCTGCCCCTACCCCCCTCCCCACCTCCCACAGAGCCCCTCCCTTCTCTCCCATGTCGGTTGATTGCAGCAGCTTTTCCCTCCTTCGTGGGAAGTCTGGATACACGTTCCAGACAGCCAGCTGCTCCATCCCAGTTCTTCCCCGAGAGCCCTGAGTTGCGTGAAAGTGGCAGTGGGTGAGTGAGTGGATGGGAGATGAGAGGAGTATCGTTGGGGAAGACGTGGAACAAGACAGGTAATAAGACCCCTTTTCTGGGTAGCGTCAATCCTGTGCTGGCTTTGCCCATCTCCCTTCCTTGCTGGTTTTCTAGTCTTTGCCATCTTGGGCAGAGCCAGGGAAGCCAGCGGCTTCTTACCCAAGGTTGCTCTGCTGGAGAGCTAGTATTTATGCTGCTGCTGGGACGTGGGATGACCCTATTATGTTGTGTGGCTGACACAGTGCTCAGCCCCCAAATTTCTTCACGCAGTCTGTGATCAGATTTAATACCCAGAGCCTCTTAACCAAGAAAATCTACTCCCATCCCAAATAGAATCTGTACTTTGATTTAGACTGAATCAGGCATTGGGAAAAGGGAAGGGAGGCCAAGGCACTCAAAAGTTTTCTGACCGTGTCAGAGTTTAAATAAAAGAATGGGGAGGGGGTGAGGAGAGTAACTTTATTCACATACTATCAGCTGGTGCAGGTTGCCGTCTAAGGAGTGAGAAATTCAAAGTCATGCTTTTAGGACTGTTTCATCTATCTACCTTCAAAATGAGACAGTGGATGGAAAGCACCTACCGTTGTCAAGTCCATTTCCCTTCTCTCTCCCTGCCACTTCTGTCTTAAGGAAATAAACAAACTAAAAAAACTAAACCTGTTGCCTTGGAGTCAATTCAGACTCATGGTAAACTTATATGTTTGAGAGTAGAACTGCTTCATAGGGTTTTCTTGGCTATAATCTTTTATAGAAGCAGATCTTCAGGCCTTTCTTACCAGGTACCTCTGGGTGGGTTTGAACCTCCAAGCTTTGGGTTAGTCGTTGAGCACAAAAAAATTGTGCCACCCAGGGACCCTCTCTGGTGTGAGTGTAAATCTAAAGTATTCGTTAGGCATCAAGACTGAATAAAGACAAGTGTAGACAGGAAAAATGATTTGGGTATTTATCCAAGTCACCTGCCATTTTGTAACAATGGTGTGGGGGTGGTGTCTGACCTCCTCTAACTTCACAAGGGGGAAGGAGACTCAAGATCAACAGCCCAAGGCTGATGCCTATGAGGTGGAGGTTAGACATGCCTCCTCTCTCCACCATCTTTACCAATTCTGACACCAACCGTCTCTCCCACAGCACTATTTCTCTGCTGGGTTTCATAATTCATTGCAATGGCCACACACAGACAATACTCATGATTATGGGGTTTATTAGGGGAGTTCCCACTGCCTGTTGCCATCGTCACTCCTGACGCATAGCGACCCTTTGGACAGAGTAGAACTGCCCCATAGGGTTTCCAAGGAACAGCTGGTGGATCTGATTTGCCAACCTTTTGGTTAGCAGCTGAGCTCTTAAACACTGCCCAACCAGGGCTCCATTAGGTGAGTAACAGGTTGAAAAATACTCCAGATACAGTTTTTCCATCAGGACAGCCTCTTCTCAGTTGTGCCTGCAGGCATGCCTCTCTTTGGCCCCTTGGCCTCTGTGCTGTTCCAGCAAGTGTTACAAAGCTCTTTTAGCCCTGCAGATAAATGCCCAGGGATACCCCATTCCGCCAGTAAGCCTCCGGCCCTACAGCACTCAGCTGTCTTGCTCCATGGGCCAGGAAGCCTACTGTGCAGTCTCCTTCTGGTCTCTCCTGCCGCCGTTTCTCTGCCACTGATTCTCACTGTCTTCAGTGTTATAGCTGTCTCTCTCTCTCTGTTTCTGTCTCCTGGTTCCAGGAGCTTCTCAGCACAGGGATCCTGGGTCCAAAGGACATGCTCTGCTCTTGGCTCTTCTTCCTTGGTGGTGGTGAGATCCTCTCCTCCCACCTCTGGGATGGCTCATTTTAAGCCTAGCAGGATAGCAAAACTGACCAATCCCCTTGTTAGGGTTCCATAGACCTTATTTGCATGGTCCCACCCCCACACAGGTGCCATGAACTTTATTTGCATTATTAGCAAGCTATCCAATCCCCTTCATGATCCATAATTATTACCTTATCTGTATACTTCCACCCAATCACTTGGGTGGGGGTTACAAGATGATGGCGAGAATGGCCATACAAAAGCAATCCATTGCACCTCACAATTGTAATGTGCTGTACCCCTTTTTGCTTCAACAATCCAGGTTTTTCTTCTCTTGATGCTAATGGACAGTGCACTTGGGTCACGTGGGCATGTGAAAGTCTGGATTTTCAAAATGAATGAATAAGGGAATAATTATTTATTTCACAATTTTACCTGTACTCATTAAATAGGCAAATATATATAGACCAAAGTTTATTAGAGGTTACCAGAAGTGGAGTGAGGAGAAAAAGGAGAGTCTTGGCTTAGGAGGTGGCATAATATGGAAATGGATAATGGTGATGGGTGATGGTTGCAAAACATGATGAAGGTAACCAATGTCACTGAATTATACACGTAAAAAATGTTGAATTGGCAGATGTTTTGTTACATATATTTTCAAACACAAGAGAATAAAAAAATAGAAAAGATTCACTGAAAAATTTTTAAAGGCAAAGTCCCCAAGTGAACATTTAAAGGAATTTGATTTTCACCTAATTTTCTACTTCACCACATTCTTTACAGTTTGAAGACTCAGACAGGCCACTTTATAGTCCCAACAGCACTACCATCATTAATACCCAAAGGATTTGGAGTAGAAGTCTGGCTCTTCTCCTAAGTCCTCTGGAAGACTCAGATCTTCCAAGCTTCTCAAGCAATCTTGGGTAAGTCAATCGAACTTCATGTGTCTCAGTCTCCTCATCTGTAAACTGGAGGTAATAATACCTCCCTCACAGCATTGTCATGATGGTTAAATGACATAGGTAACTGGCAGTATTTTGCATAAGATGAAGTATCTTCTCATATTAAATTTCATTAAGAACAGGTATCGTGGCCTTTGTTCTATGACGAGGAGGGAAAAGGCATCTCTCTCTACAAGAGGTTACTCAATCAACCAATCAACAAACTAAGCATTATGCAGTGTCTGTGACTTCCTTCTAAAAAAATCACGTACCGCTGAGCCAGCAATAAGCATTAGAATTGACAAATGTCCCCCTAAAATAGGAAATTACAAATCTAAACATAATTTTAAGACATAGTATTCCAGAAAATGCTACAGCAAAGGGAAGTGAGGAGCTCTAAAAACTGTTAACACCTTTGTTTTATTAAACTAAACTTGCTGATATCTGTAAATTTCATTTAGCAAAAGTTTAAAATTTTCAGTATTACAATGGCTTGCTGAGTTGCTTTATGAAGATTCAAGAGCTATGCTGTTGTTGTTGTTAGGTGCCAGCAAGTCGATTTCAACTCATAGCTACCCCATGTGACAGAGTAGAACTGCCCCATAGGGTTTTGTAGGCTGTAATCTTTATGTGAGCAGAAAGACAGGTCTCTCCTGTGGAGCCACTGGGTGGGTTCAAATTGCCAACTGTTTGTTTAGCAGCCAAGCGTTTAACCATTGAGCTACCTGAACTCCTTGTAAGAGCTATAAACCCAAACCCACCCAGTGCCGTCGCTATAGAGTGAGTTAAAATCAGCAGGTGAGTGGAAATGCCAGAGAGGAAAGACATGTGTCACTTGATTGTAACAATTTCACATAAAGCTGCAGCCACAGAAGGCCAGAATTGAATAAGACTTGGAGATTATTTAGCCATTTCTGCCTGCTAACCAAAATGTCAGCAGTTCGAATCCACTGGTTGCTCCTTGGAAACCTTATGGGGCGGTTCTACTCTGTCCTATAGGGTCACTATCAGTTGGAATTGACTCAGTGGCAACAGGTTTGGTTTGGTCTTTCATAGTATTATAGACAGAGAAATCTCTCTTTTGAGACTGAAGGAGGAAAACTCACCCAAGACCACACATCCAAGTGAGTGGTTATGTAGAGAATGGATTTCAGACCTGACTTCTTGTCCACTGCTGTTTCTACTCTGTTCTTAAGAACTCATTCTGGAGTGATAGAAATGTATAACGTTATCAAAACCTGCCTAACTGTACACTTAAAGTGAGTGCATATTATTGTATGTAAATTATAGGTCCGTAAAATTAATTTTTAAAAATGGAAAAGAAAGAATTAATTCTGCCATTTTTTCCCCTAGACCAAGGTAGTGTCAACCAAATAATCTAATTAACTGGCATCAAACCATCAGAGGGTCAAGTTAATGCATATTTCAGAGGAAATATGTGTGTGTGTTTAAAGGTGAGGTGATATTTCTGGAAGGTTCCAACCCATGGTGCAGCTGGCAGAACTTCTGTGGTAGAAGCCTCCTGGATAATGGGTAGGAAGAGGAGGGTAGTCCCATTAGCAGTCAGCTGCATTAATCATCCCACCCTGAATGTCAGAAAACTAACTCAAAATAGCTTAAACTAAAATGTGAATTTATTGGCTCAAGTAACTGAGAAGCCTAGAGGTAGATTAAGTTTCAAACATGGTCAGATCAAGAGGTTAAACTGGTGATATGGAGATTCTCTTTCTCCTTTTCTCTCTCTTTCAGCTTTGCTTTCCTCCATTCTCATTCACCAGCTTAGCATTCCCTATTAAAAGAGAGTCTTTTTCCCAATGCCATCACAGTAAAAGTTCCAGGTAGGACTTGCACTGGCCTGGCTGGGGTAACATGTCCACCCTTGAACCAATCATTGGGGCCAGAAGAATATGGTGCTGTTGCTGGCCGGGACTGGGCCAAGAGTCCGTGCCTAGAACTGAGGCTGGGAGTGTGGTAAGCACTCTCCAAATGCATGGGGGTAAAGTAAGGGAGATTCCTCAAAGGAAAACCAGAACACTCTTACCAAAGGAGGAGCAAGGGATGCAGGGTAGGCAAGAACTGACAGTACCTCTAAGATAACGACAGGGAATAAAGGCCGTATCATTTAGCCTGCTCAAGAACGCAAAGCCTACACTTACTGTTGGGTTGATAGTGTGGGGTTAGGAGATTCCTTAGTTTCAGTCTGAGATTTCATTATGGTCCAGCTTGGTTTTAGTACCAGCAGAACACAAAGCTATCTGGTATTGAAACAGCCAGGAAAAGGAAGAAAGTTGTGGGATGCTTGTCATGCTCACTTTCCACCCCTGGGAAATTAGGGCAATCTGACTGAGCACTCTCAGAATGGTTGTCAGAGTTCAAAGAGACCACAGATATGAAAGGACAGTTTGTTTGTGGGGAGGCTGAAAGTTGTGGCTAAAATAATATGTACAGACATAGTATTGAGTATATAGTAAGAGACAGCCTAAAGAAAATATTATACAGGAGGAAAAATAAGAATATTAAAGCTACTATTTACTGAATGTTTTTTTATGTGTGAATCGCTATGGTAAGTACTTTAGAGATATTATTTCTGTTAATCCCCACCCATGAGCTACTTATTGTTATTACTGTTTACAGGGGAGAAAATGAAGGCTTGAGCCCAGGTTACCAATAGGCATTTCATAGGCAGAGTATAAGGCACATACTTAAAGGAAAGCCCTTTTTGTTGGATTAAACTGTGTTCCCCTAAAATATGTGTTGGAATCCTAACCCCTATTCCTGTGGTATGTGGAAATTATCAAACAATATCATTTTTTTTTATCATTAATATCACATGCAAGCAAAATTTTGCTGAAGATCATTCAAAAGTGGTTGTAGCAGTACATTGACAGTACTGCCAGAAATTTAAGCCAGATTCAGAAGAGGATGTGAAACAAGGAATATCACTGCTGGTGTCAGATGCATCTTGGCTGAAAGCAGAGAATACCAGAAAGATGTTTACTTGTATTTTATTGACTATACAAAAGGCATGCGACAGTGTGGATTGTAACAAATTATGGATAACATTGCAAAGAATAGGAATTCCAGAGCCCTGAATTGTGCTTATGAAGAACCTGTACGTAGACCAAGAGGCATTTGTTCCAAAAGAAAAGGGGATACTGCCTGGTTTAAAGTCAGGAAAGGTGTGTGTCAGGATTGTATAATTTCGCCATACTTACGCAATCTGTATGTTGAGCAAATTATCTGAGACGCTGAACTATATGGGATCAGGACTGGTGGAAGACTCATTAACAAGCTGTGATATGCGATGACACAACCTTGCTTGCTGAAAGTGAAGAGGACTTGAAGCACTTTCTGATGAAGATCGAAGACTACAGCCTTCGGTATGGATTGCACCTCAACATAAAGAAAACAAAAAACCTCACAACTGGACCAATAAGCAACATCATGATAAATGGAGAAGATTGAAGTTGTCGAGGGTTTCATTTTACTTGGATCCACAATCAATGCCCATGGAAGCAGCAGTCAAGAAATCAAATGACGCATTGCATTAGGCAAATCTGCTACAAAAGACCTCTTTAAAGAGTTGAAAAGCAAGGATGTCACTTTGAGGGCTCAGGCTTCTGACCCAAGCCATCGTATTTTCAATCACCTCATTTGCATGGGAAAGCTGGACAATGAATAAGGAAAACTGAAGCAGAATAGATGCCTTCGAATTATGGTGTTGGCAAAGAATATTGAATATACCATGGACTGTCAGAAGAATGAACAAGTCTGTCTTGGAAGAGATACAGCCAGAGGGCTCCTTGGAAGCAAGGATGGCAAGAGTGTGTCTCACATACTTTGGACATGTTATTAGGAGGGACCTGTCCCTGGAGAAGGATATCATGCTTATTAAAGTAGAAGGTCAGCGAAAAAGAGGAAGACCCTCAACAAAATTAATTGACACACTGGCTGCAACAATGGGCTCAAACATAGCAACAATTGTGAGGATGGCACAGGACTGGGCAGTGTTTCATTCTGATGTACACAGAGTTGCTATGAGTTGGAACTGATAGATGGCACCTAACAACAACACGTCTGTGGTTATAATATAATGTATTATAACATACTGTAATGTAGTATAGCGTAGTGTAATGTAATGTGATGTGATGTAATGTAATGTAGTTACGTTCCATACTGTAATCTAATGTAACATAATCACCTTTCATAATTCAGTCTACTGTAATGTAGTCTATCAATCACTTGAGAATATCACTGTAAGGTATATTCTAAACCTAATCATTTCTGAGTTATATAAAGACCAGAATAGACACAGAGATGCACACACACAAGGGCGAAGACAGATGCCATGTGAGGACCACCAAGGAACCAAGGAACCCCTGGGGCTACAAACAAGGAAGGAATTGATATGGCTGAGACTCTGGTTTGGACTTTTAGCCTCCAGAGCTGTGAGAAAATAAATTTCTGTTCTTTAACGCCACCCACCTGTGGTATTTATGTTAACACCAGCACTAGGTAACTAAGACATCCCCTTACTGCTACCCTGGGCCCCCTCAGGATCTGCTTCCTTGGTCCTTGGAGTTTGGGTGGTAGGGTCTCTAGCCTGCAGCAAGCCTGATGATGAGTAAGTGCTGAGGAAGCAGGTTGCAGGGTAAGAAGAAGAGAGAGTGGACAGCCTGAAAGTGGAGCACCGGCAGAAGGTCATTGAAAACAGGCCTAATAACTAAAGAAGCAGAGTGATAGGGGCCAATTTGCTTAGGGGCAGGCAAAGGAGTACCCTGTTCACTTTGTTAGCCCTGAAGGTGTCTTTAGGCACAGGCCAGGACAAGAATGCATGTTCAACAGGATGACCTTTACTAATTAAGGCTATGTTCATTTACGTTGAACATATTTTGTTAAAGAAGGTAGGAAAGTATGCATGTTCATTGAGATGTGCTCTGAAAGCTGCCTTCGACAGGACAGAGGATGAAAAAAGGATGAAGACTTGGGAGAGGAGGTTGAACAGGAGAAAAGGGGCAGCAATAAGAATGTGAAGGGACCAAAGATGGAACTCAAAGTTTTTCCAGGTGCAGTGCTGACTATGCAAACTCTCTTCGCCTTGCTCAGCTGCCTCCTTTTTTGCTTCTGGACCACTCTGAGTTGTGGGACATTGGCTGAGGGAAGGGCAGGTCATTAATTAACACTTCTGGCTTCCTTGGTTCAGATCCGGCAAAGTCCGTGGAGCTTGTCTTCTTACTCCAAGTTGTGCTTTCTCACTGTTTTCCTACAGCACTGCCCAAGGTGAGTTCCATGTCCAGTGAGGTACCCAGGACCATGCCAGCCCTTCCATTTGTAAATGGAGTGACTGATGGGGCTAGTAATCTTGCCCATCTCACAGGGTTCTTGTGAGACTAATGCAAAGGTGACCGATGCAAAGTTTTTAGCACAGTGTCTGCCACATAGCAAGCACCCAATGAAAATGACTTATTATTATTCCCATAGGGGTTGAAGACTATAGCATTTGAGGCTAAATTCAGCAGATGTAACTAATATGATTGTGCCCATTTTAGAGAGAAAGAAATTGAATAAGTAGGAGAGACTATGATAAGATGGCTATATGATGAAATCAGACTTCGGGAAACGGGGGGTGGAATCATTCGATGCCCATAACCTGAAACCAGAGCTTATGTTCTCATGCTTATGCTACCCTGGAAATTAATGTTATACCCTTGAGTGAAACAGCTTTATCCTTCTAATCTGGCATCAGAATGATACCATCTGTCTCCTTGGGTGGTGTGGGAACATGGAGTGGCTATGAACTCAAGGCTGTGAAGATCCAAGTGGAGATTTATAGATTATGTGTCCCCTCTTGCCTTGCCCAAGACTAACCGAGACTTGACCTGAGATGCAAGAATAAAGGAGGGCCTACTTTCTGTAAATCATCAGAAGCCTGAAGGCTAACTGAAAAAGTACATTGGAGACTAGGATTTAGGGTGAGTGTGGCTTTGTATAAGACAAGAGGAGTGCTTTTGAATTAAAGTCATGAATCAAAGGGCTCTGAGGAAAAGATTAGTCTTTGAGGGCTCATGAGCTCGGTTGACTTTTTAGGAAAACCACCACAACAAAACTCTGGGAGCCCTCCATGAAAACAGGAGCTGGCTGAATATATAAGGTTGGGACCGTTGTCTCATGGAAGTACTCTATTGGCTGTATAAGACTCAGCGACATGAGTAGCCTCTGATGGACTTCCAGGTGACCTCATGCTCAACCTCTCCCACTGGATGGGAGCTAGGAGCACATTTCCTGGGAGAGACTTTAGTCTCCTGCCTCTGGCGAGTCCAACTTCATGTTCTTTCTCTTGAATTAGGTTTGTAAAAGAAACCTAAATTTACTTAATAAGTTATTTGTAAAGTTTCTGTCCCTTTCTGGAGCTTAAAAGGCACAGTGCTAATGGCCAGCTGACATTAAGGTATTGGAACAAATGTTCTCTGCCAATGCAACACTTGGCAACCACCATACTGTAATTTTATGTTTATGTCCAGCCCAAATGTGAACAATGTAGGCAGTGTTATGAATTCATGAATAGGAACCCTGGTGCTGTAACTGCCCACTGCCCAGCCTCTGATCATGGGAAAGGGAGCCCTTCTCTGGGGCAGACAGAGGGGAACATTCTTAGCGATTCTACTCACAGGGCTGAGGGCAGAAACATTGTCAATAGATAGCAACAATGTGCAAACTTCTCAGGAGGTTCTCATGACCTTAGAACTCCAGAAACGGGGCTTGGAATGACCCCAGTCGCCTGAGAGCCTTGGAGAGTGAGGTGGGCAATTTCGTAGTGGGCAAATTTCGAGCTAATCAAAAAGTATCCCGAGAAGGGTCAAAGCTGCATGTAAGAGACATTGAAACAATGAGCACCTGATTTCTTCAAGAGCAGGTCATGTAGCTAGAAGGACAACATCAAGCTGATGGTTTTACAAGCTGTCATTTCAGTCCCCAGAGTACCAACTCCATACTAGGCAATTGGAACCCTGAGGAGTCTCAGGAATTCATACACAGGGAAAGAAAGACCAGGCCTCAAGACTGAGATTTTTTTCTTTTCTAACAGAAGGGAGGACACGGCCACATGAGTTTTATAATTTCATCCCACCATGAAACAAGCCAACATCTACCGCTCAAAAAACAGACTTAGGCCTTGCACATGTTGAAACACATTCTGCCACCACCTCCAAGACTTCCTTTTCAGGGGCTGCAAAAAAGACCTAAATACCTTTTCTTCTTTCTGGGAAAAAGGACCCTGTCAAGAAGAACATGAGCTATGGAGATGAATGCCTGAGTGCAATCCCTGGCTCCATCACATCCTGTGTGCCCTGGGGCAAGTTACCCAGTCTCCCTGTCCCTCCATTTCCTCCTTTGTAAGTTTGAACTGGTCTCTGGTGGTGTAAACAGTTAATGCACTCAGCTGCTAACCAAACGTTTGGAAGTTTGAGTCCACACAGAGATGACTCAGAAGAAAGGCCTGGAGATCTACTTCCGAAAAATCAGCCGTCGAAAACCCTACGAGCCCATCAACAGATGAACAGTTAAACAAATTACAGTACATACACACAATGGAATACTACGCAGTGATAAAGAACAATGATGAACCTGCGAAACATCTCACAACATGGATGAATCTGGAGGATATTATGCTCAGTGAAATAAATCGATCACAAAAGGACAAATATTGTATGAGACCACTACTGTAAAAACCCAAGAAAAGATTTACAAACAGAAAAAAACAATCTTTGATCGTTAGGAGGAAGGGAAGGGATGGGGAGGGGAAATCACTAATAGACAGTAAAAAAACCAAACAAAACCTGATGCTATCGAGTCAATTCCTATTCATACCGACCCTACGAACCTATAGGACAGAGTAGAACTGCCCCATAGGGTTTCCAAGGAGCAGCTGGTGGATTGGAACTGCAAACCTTTTGATTAGCAGTCAAGTTCTCAACCACCGTGACACCAGGGCTTCAACTAGATAGTAGACAAGTTAACTTTGGTAAAGGGAAAGACACCACACAATATAGGGTAAGTCAGCACAACTTGACCAAGGGAAAGCCATACAAGCCTCCTAGATACAGCCAAACATCTTGAGGGACCAAGTTACTGAGGCAGAGGGCTAGAGACCATGGTCTTTGTGGACATCTAAGTCAACTGGCATAACATAGTTCATAAAGAAAATGTTCTACATCCTACTTTGGGAAGTAGCCTCTGGAGTCTTAAAAGCTTGTGAACGGCCATCTAAGATGCATCTATTGGTCCCATTACGTTTGGAGCAAAGGAGAATGAAGAAAACCAAAGACATAAGGAAAATATTAACCCAAAGGACTAATGGACCACATGAACCACAGCCTCCACCAGCCTGAGACCAGAAGAACTAGGTGGTGCAGGGCTACCACCACCAACTGCTCTGACAGGGATCACAATAGAGGGTTTCAAACAGAGTGGGAGAAAAATGTAGAACAAAATTCAAATTCACAAAAAAAGACCAGACTTACTGGTCTGACAGAGACTGGAAGAACCCCCAAGACTATAGCCCCTGGACACACTGCTAATTTGGAACTAAAACTACTCCTGTAGACCACATTTCAGCCAAAGATTAGATAGGCCTATAAAACAAACAATAACACACAGGAGGAACATGCTTCTTAGTTCTCAAGCACACAAGACCAAATGGGCAACGCCTGCCCAAAAGTGAAGACAAGAAGGCAGGAAAGGACAGGAAAACTGAACAAATGGACACGGGGAACCCGGGATATAAAGGGAAGGGGGGAGAGTGCTGACACATTGCGGGGATTACAACCAATGTCACAAAACAATTTGTGTATAAATTTCTGAATGAGAATCTAAAATAAATAAGTAAAATTTAAAATTAAAGTAAAAAAACAGGCAAGAAAGAAAACCCTATGAGGAAAGTTGAATTGTTGGTTAATTGAGATAATATGCGTAAAGAGCTTAGAAGGGTAGCTGGCCGAACAAGCATAGGATAAGTGTGAGCTAATATTATTGTGACCAAGAGTATTTAGAATTCAAGGGGAAGGAAGCATGAGATGCGGCCATGGGATTTAGTCCTATCAGGCTCAATTGAGGCAACAGGTTTGTGGGTTAGTGGTGCGATGGGGCTAGAAAGCCAGGTTGCAGCAGATGGCGTGAGTGAACACACCTAGTTGCTTCTTGCCTCTGTGTTTTCATTCACACTGTTTGTTCTTGAATGTCTCAATTAATCTTCCTTTTTTTTTTTTGAAGCTGGATCAAAAGTTGTATTAGTGCCTCAGAACAAGCACATATGATGTTTTAGTTTTCTTGTTGATACTGTAAGATCCTTAGTTCAAATGTTAGATAGGCCTTTCACAGTTTCTTCCCTCACTTAGGAGCCCTGGTGACGAAGTGGTAAAGAGTTAGGCAGCTAACCAAAAGGTCAATAGTTTGAATCCACCAGCTACTCCTTGGAAACCCTATGGGACAGTTCCTAAAAGGTCATTATGAGTCAGGATTGACTCGACAGCGGTGGGTATTCCCTCACTTAGAGATTCCTGGGGCAACAGTAGGTGTGGAATGAGGGACCCTGAGAACCAGAAACCTCCTCCCTACCTCATTTTCTGCCTCACTGGCTGTCCCCAGGGCAATGAACAGTGGCCTCTGGCTCAATGAGCAATAGGGAAGATGTTAGCCTTTTCTCTGAGATTGTTTTCCTTTAGAACTTGGAGCCTGTCCAGGAAGGTAAAGAGCTGATGCGGCTGCACACAGCAAAAGACATTTTAATCATGAAAGAGGAAGGGAAAGAGAAAGGCCAGGCTGCCTTTATTCTACCCAGACAAAGTACAGGTCACTTCCAGCTCTCAGTAAATTTTCTCGCAGGATTCCCCATGCCTCCAGAACATCTGATCTTTTCTGGAGTATTCATTCTAACACCTCAGTGACTAGAATATCCTCCCCTGGGATGTGGCAGGGTCATGACCTAGAAACATGGGCCCAGAACTGATAACAAAGATTTTTTAATGCTATTTAAAAATAAGAGACTTAATTTTTGAAAAACAAATTCAGATGGAGAAGGAGTGGCAAGTGGTCCTGTACCTCTGGGTGCTGGGCAGATCGCATAGGTCAAGGACCATCCCTGGGTGGCACAGGTGGTTTGTGATCAGCTGCTAACCTAAAGGTTGGCGGTTTGAGCCCATCCAACACCTGCATGGAAGAAAGGTCTGACAATCTGCTCCCGTAAAGATTACAGCCAAGAGAACCCGATGGGGCAGTTCTACTCTGTAATACCTGGAGTTGCCATGAGTTGGGGGCTGACTCAATGGCAGCTAACAACAACAACAAAGAACCATATGGGTCATTTCAGCCCCCAAAGCACCAACTCCGTACTAGGCAAATGGAACCCTGAGGAGTCTCAACAACTCATAGGTAAGGAAAGAAAGACCAGGGATCCAGGACAGTCTAGCCCCTGACAAGCTAAAGAGATGGGTCCTAATTTTTGCCAGCTGCTGATCTCAGCCTTGAATGCCCGCAGGACAAACAGGAAGAAGAGGGATTTCCCTCGAAGGCAAGAAGCTGAGGACATCATGCCAGAAGACGAGACTCTTCCTGTAGCCATAAGGTGGCTTAAGTTGCCTCCTTCCAGAAATCTCTTAGTCTTCTTAGAGAAGGATGGGAAGGGAAGATGGAAAAGGTGAGAGACATTTGTTTTTCCCAGGGAGGTAAAAATTTTCCGAGGCGCCTGTTTGAATTATTTTATCAGACTGGGCTGTATCATTAAAAACAAAAAAACAATTATATTCTTCAAGTTGTGCAACAATTCTCACCCTCTTTTTCTGAGTAGTTTAGCATAAACTCATTGCCCCCTAAGCTTCCTATCTTTTTTGGGTTTCTGTTCTCCATTTGATCCCATATAGATAGTTCTTTAAAGAGAACAATGCTCAAGGCAGGCATTCTTTACTAATTCATCTAAACAATTGTTTAGTTTACAGAAGACTTCAGCGGATATTTTTGGTTAAAGGATTAATGATCATCTCAGTTTTATGGGATTCATTCAGCTTCAATGGCTCCAGAAAGACAGATGGGCTGTATCTTATATGTCCCTGCCCCCTCCCCACCACACTTGCTATTCAGCAGGTGGGAGTTCATGAGAACGACCAGATCAGTTATATGGAAAACAAGGGAACTTCGTTTTCCACATATTCTATGAGTAGCTGACATATTCTGCGGGACCAAAGCATCCCAAGCCAGTCCCTACTGTGAGAAACAAAGTCACAGCAAAGCCACAGTGATTCAGTCTGCAATGCTGAGACAGACAGTACCCGGCCCTCAGCAAGTGCCCGTAGAAGAACAAGGAAGAGGCATGAGGACAGGCACCTGGGGAAGCCTTTTGTCTTGTCTTGGGCTCCTGTTCTCTCTAGGTTCAGCCTTGCCTTTAACAACAGGCCTCCATCCACTTTCAGCTGTTAGTGTCTCTGGCAAAAACTTGGAAGAAGATAGCTAAGTTACGGAAAACCGAAATTTGGATCTATAAATGTGACTTTCTCTTGTATTCTTAATACAAATTAGTGAAGGTTCGGCAACATCACCTCCAAGTCCTTTTGAGTTTTTTTTTTTTTTGGTGGTAGTAAATAATAACACATTTGCCATTTTTACATTTTTTACACCCACAATTCAGTGACATTAGTTACATTCATCCTGTTGTTCAATGATCACCATTATTCATTTCCAAAATTTTCCATTACCCTTAACAGAAGCTCAGTATCCCCTTCGTTTTGCATTTTTCTTTTCATAGAGGAAGAGGGCCCCACATCTGTTAGGCCAACCACTCAGGCGATGCCTGTGGAAACCCTCCTCTGATTCTCCCTTCTCCTTCAGTGTCTCTCCATACCCCACACAGATGTCAACCAGTTCTTTCCCTGGGTCTCTTAGGCATTCACTCATGTGCACTGTTTGGGCCAAAGCCTTCTGGAAAAAAAATAAACTCAGGCACTGGAAGGAGATGCCCTTAAACCAGACCAGCCCAGGCTGTGACACAGCTGTTGAGCAGAGAGAAGCAGAAGACTTTGGTATAAGCTGGTGATATTTACCAAAGGACAACCTCTCCCACAAAAGTCATGAAGCAAAGGTGAGGCCACAGGACACAGAGAAGAAGGAGGGATCAAGGAGGGGTACTGGGGGATGAGACCAACTGGGGTCATGAGCAGGAGCAGCAATAATGGTGTGGGCAGCAATTAGGACAGGTGTCAGGGTGGCAAGGAGCAAACAATTCCTTGGTGAAGTAGATGATGGGGTCACTATGAGTTGAAATCGACTCAACAGCACACAACAACAACACAGAGCTAAAAAGTGCTGCATTTCCTGATGACAGATTCCATATCTTTCCCTTCTCCTCTGCAGAGAAGTACTGTTATACTCTAGGAAGGTTTGCATTAAAAAAAAATTTTTTTTTTGTTAAATTAAAATCATATTTCTTGGCCTCAACCCACCTGGAGCAAAGGAGAATGAAGAATACCAAAGACACAGGGTAATTATGAGCCCAAGAGACAGAAAGGGCCACATAAACCATTAGCCTGAGACCAGAGGAGCTAGACGGTGCCTGGCTGCAACCGATGACTGCCCTGACAGGGAACACAACAGAGAACCCCTGAGGGAGCGGGAGAGCAGTGGGATGCAGACCCCAAATTCTCGTAAAAAGACTGAGACTAGAATGACCCCAGAGGTCATGGTCCCCAGACCTTTTGTTAGCCCAAGGCAGGAACCATTCCTAAAGCTAACTCTTCAGACAGGGATTGGACTGGACTATGGGATAGACAATGATACTGGTGGAGAATGAGCTTCTTGGATCAAGTAGACACATGAAACTATGTTGGCATCTCCTGTCTGAAGGGGAGATGAGAGGGTAGAGAGGGTCAGCAGCTGGCCTAAGGGACATGAAAAGAGAAAGTGAAGGGAAGAGTGTGCTGTCTCATAAGGGGGAAAGCAATTAGGACTGTATGGCAATGTGTGTATAAATTTTTGTACGAGAGTACGACTTGATTTGTAAACCTTCACTTAAAAAGCACAATAAAAATTAAAAAAAAAATTCTTAAAATCATGTTTATTCATTCACTCACCCCACAGATATTACCAAGGGCCACTATGGGTCAGACACTGTACCAGGGGCTGGACTAACCCTCAGCTATATAGAAGACTCTGTTATCCAGAATGTCTCCTTCCCCTTACTGTTCTCAGTAGTTATGGCTACTGCAAATTTATTGATAAATTCTCCCTTGGCTGTGGGTGGAGGTCATTTTCTCTGAGTTCTCTCCCCTAATCAAGCAGTAGCCTCCACGAGAAGAGAGGGATGTCTTCTAGTTCTGGTGCGTTCTTTCAAGCACTGAACACAGCTCCTGACTGACCTACAGGCTGGTGGGATATGTTAATTCTCCAAGGCTTTCTTCACAGAGAGAATTCATGGCTTGAGGGAATTTACGTATTTGTTTTAATAGTATTAACCTGGAAATTTCCTTAGTCTGGGGAAACCAGTAAACCAGTTGCCATCAAATCAATTCTGACTCATGGCAATCCCATGTGTATTAGAGTAGAACTGTGCTCCACAGTATTTTCAATGGCTGATTTTTCAGAAGTAGACCACCAGGCCTCTCTTCTGAGGTGCTTCTGGGTAGACTCAAACCTCCAACCTTTTGGTTAGCTGTTGTGCATATTAACTGTTTGTGCCACCCAGGGACTCCTAGTCTGGAGAAGGCCTGCTTATTTCCTACTTCTCAGAGTTCTTAGGGAATTCGAGTGAGTGTTTGGTGTGACATTTCCCCTAGGATGGCATTTGTATTTGAGTTCAAGGGTGAGATTACCAGAAATGGAAGGAACATACCTAAGGCCTCAGCAAGTCAGAGGATGAACTCATGACTTTTTTCTCTCACCCAGATGCCAGAGCTGGAAGGAAATTCAGGAATTATGAAATCCAGTTTGATTATTTCATTGTTGTGGAAATTGAGGTCCAGAGAGAGGAAAAGACTTACCTAAGGTCTGACTGCTGGTTTAGAGGCAGAGCTAGGGCTAGAATTCTGATCTTTCCAAGGCCAGGTCCCATGTGGTTCACCTACACTGGGTTTCACTATCTCTAGACCTCTGCTTCTCTGTTGAAACATTAACAAGATGAAAACACTATCATCAGGAGCAACACTGATGCCTTTGGTTAGAAAAAGAGTGGAGGGACAGCATGGGCGGGTGCTGCTGAATCAACCTCTAGCTGAGTTGTCTTAGAATCATCCTCAGAACTCATCCAACTAACAACATTACTTTTTATGGAGCCGATGTCTATGAGGGCAAAATCATGCACAAGGCAGTGCTGTGTGCTGGTTTGTGGTTGGATTAGTCTTGTCAAATGTCCACTTCTGAGACATACGCTCCTGTGGGAATGCTCACCATATCCCAGGTGGGAGTGGACTTTATGAACAAGCTAGGAAAATTCTCGGGTTGCTGATCTGCTTGGAATTTTCCAGTCGTATGTGCCTCTTTTGGAATTGTCCCCACCAAGCAGGCTGTCACTCAGGCCACCAGGCAGATACCCTGAGGCTGACCTGGAATCCTTGCCAGAGTCCACAACAGCCGGGCTTGGTGACCTAGGGTTAGCCACTTGACCTCTCAGAGCTACAGTGCTCTTCTCTGAGCACTGGGCTTATGATACTTATCATAGGGACATTGAGAAGATCAAGTGAGGCAGTTGAAGGAGAAATGATCTGAAAAGAGTAACTGCCATGAAGTATGCGGGCTGGCAGCATTCTGTGCATTCTGTTTTGCCTGCCATAAGGTGATTTAGCTGTTGGGCACAGGTCAAGGCCTGTCAGCTCCTGCCAAGAGCCATCCTGCAAGTCAAAGGTTTGTTGTCATTACCTAAAACTTAACTACGTGGACGAGGACTGGAATCCGGATCCCTGGGCACTGGGGGAAGTGGGTGAAAGGTTCTGGCCAGGGCTCACTGGCCTCTAGGGCAGGACACAGGGGCAGGCTTTGTGCTCAGTCCCTGGCCAACACTGCCTCTACTGGGAGCTGGTGACTATAGGGAAGAATGTGTACTGGGTAGGAATGATCTCAGGAACCCAGAGAAAAATACATACCAGGTATGGTTCCCCTAAGGAGTTCCTAGGTCATGCAAATGGTTAAGCACTCAACTACTAGCTGAAAGGTTGGCAGTTGGAACCCACCCAGAGATGCCTTGAAAGACAGGCTTGGCGATCTACTTCTGAAAAATCATAGCCTTGAATACCCTTTGGAGCAGTTCTATGTTGACACACATAGGGTCACTATGAGTAGGAATCAACTTGATAGCAACTAGGAGTCACAAAAACATGGTTCACCTGTGTAGCTTGATAAGCTTTGAAAATGCCCATTTAGAAATGTGATTCTTCCCCAAGAGTATGGCCCTTGAACACCCTTTTAACTCAGTACCGAAGTCACTCCTGAGGTTCACCCTTCAGCCAAAGATTAGACAGGCCCATAAAACAAAATGAGACTAAATGGGCACATTAGCCCAGGCGCAAGGACTAGAAGGCAAGAAGGGACAGGAAAGCTGATAACGGGGAACCCAAGGCCAAGAAGTGGAGAATGTGGACACGTTGTGGGGTTGGCAACCAACATCACAAAACAATATGTGTACAAATGGCTTAATGAGAAACTAATTTGCTCTGTAAACCTCCATCTAAAGCACAATGGAAAAAAAAAAGAGAGAGAGAGAAATGTGATTCTTGACTTTCATTAAAGCTTAAATATCCTTGGATGCAGTAACCCCAGACGTTGGTATGAGTCACAAACATTTCACTGATGAACTCACTAGCAGTGAAGTATTTGTGACTAGAGAGTTCATCCACCAAGAGCGCGATGGGGGTGCAGGGAAGAGGGGAGGAAGGGGGAGGAGGGATGTGCTATCAAGAATAGGATTGTACAGTTACAAAGGTTAGTAAGTTTCTGGTTTCAAATAAAGTTTGGAAGTTGCCTGTATCTTGAAAATGGCCAAGCTTTCCTTTCTCCTTTGGCTCCAACAATTTTGAGCTAACTGAATTCATTTTGATATTTGTTCTAGGGTAAAAATATCACAAAGTTTAGTAAAGCAAAAAGGTTTTATTCAGTATGTAGTCAAAGAGGCAAAGGTGGGAAAACGGACAAGCATGCTGCTAGAACCATGTTTCCCTGAGTCAAAGGAACGTTATAGAATCATCAGTATTTATTAACATTACAAATGGGCAAAATCATTGACAGCATCACTTTTTTCACAGATTGGCTAAAAACTACTAAATCATCGTGATTCTACATTTTGAATCGTCTTTCTTAACAATCATTGGTACAGATTTCAGTAAGGATAGTCAGGAGGGTCTTCAGTGGTCCAACAAATCTTACTATTCACTAAATACTAATAGAAAAAGATAAGAGTGGAGACTCTGTGGGTCTTTAGTGCTGTTTATGATTTCTTTATGTGAACAGTTCCCTGGAAGATGTTTTCCGAGATTGTCCTAGCTGTTATCTTTATACCTCAGGGCCCAGTTGATGTGTCCTTGTGAGTTCTTGTGAGTCACTGTGAGTCCACCTCCAGCTGGGTTACATTCTTTATGCTCAAGGACAGGGAATAATGTCTCCAATATTATCTCCTAAATCATATTTTGCTATGTATCAACTAACAAGGTAATTTCTAAGTAATTTTTTATTCTTTTCGCAGCAGCACCAAATTCACTTCTTTTTTCTAAATGATTTAGTGCACACTTGATATTTTTGGAAGTATGATAACATATTGATTCATGTCATCACATATTCTGAAATAATCCCCAAGTCTTTCTCTCCTCGATCACTTGCCAGGTCTTTGTCATTTTTCTTGTTGTGTTACCTGGAAGGATTCTTCATAAATAATAAATGTCATAGATTGAATTGTGTCCTCCAAAATATGTGTCAACTTGGCTGGTCCATGATTCCTAGTATTGTTTGATTGTCCACTATTTAAATCCTGCTTCTATGGTGTTAATGAGATAGGATTAGAAGCAGTTATGTTAATGAGGCAGGCATCAATCTATAAGATTAGGTTGTGTCTTAGGTCAATCTCTTTTGAGCTATAAAAGAGAGAAGCAAGCAGAGAGACAGGGGGACCTCATACTACCAAGAAAGTAGTGCCAGGAGCAAAGTATATCCTTTGGACCCATGGTCCCTACGCTGAGAAGCTCCTAGTCCAGGTGAAGATTGATGACGAGGACCTTCCTCCAGGCGACAGAGAGAGAAAGCCTTCCCCTGGAGCTAATGCCCTGAATTTGGACTTCTAACCTTCTAGACTGTGAGAGAATAAATTTCTCTTTGTTAAAGCCATCTACTTGGGGCATTTCTGTTATAGCAGCACTAGATAACTAAGACAATACCTAGTAATGATGATGTCTTAATTAGTCAACTTCTTAATTCATTTTTCCTGAACAAGTTTTAGATCTCAGTCTCCTTGATCTACCCTGACAGTTAAATTGCACCAGAGAAAGAACCAGTCTTCTTCCTAGCCCAGCCCTTGGCTAACAGCCAGAATCCATCCACATGATATCCTTTCTCTAGGTCTTGGTTCCTTCACGTATAAAATGAGAGGTGGGTTGTGAAGCAATGGACACCAACTCAGATGCCTACGGGGGTCAAGGAGCAAAGTGAACAAGGCTGGTAGGGATGTGGGGAGGCTGTGCCTGTCTAGAGGGGCATGGTTACTCGGTTCTAGATGTCGATGCCTCGCAAGAAAAAGGGCCCAATTCTACCAGAACTTCTCTCGCTCTCTATATCCAAAAAAGTTCAGAAATGAAGACTTTAATGTAAAAATCATATGATTTTTAAATGTTGGTGTGGTGCAGTGAATTACTATTATAATACTCTGCTAGCCATGGTCTTGTGACTCCCACAAAATGATTAGATGAGATTATGCAAATAAGGTACTTACAACCCACCAAGAGAATTGGACAGCCTGCTAATGCAAATAAGGTGCACGAAACCCTTGCAGGAATGGGACTATGCAAATAAGGTACATGGAACCCTTGTAGGGGTTGGTCAGTTTTGTCATCCTGCTAGGCTTAAAGACAGCCAATCCCAGGTGTTGGAAGGGGACCTCATTATCATCAAGATGAAGAGCCAAGAGCAGAGTACATCTTCTGGACCTAGTGTCCCTGCACTGAGAGCCTCCTAGACTCAGGAGACAGAGAGAAAGAGCTGTAACACTGAAGATGGCAGGAGACGGCAGGGCATGGGATCAGCAGGCTAGGTCTGTAGAGCGGGAGAGCTAAGCGCCTTCAAGTATAAGGCTTTCTGAAGTAGTGGAGTGCTTCTGGGCACTTACTGCCTGAGCTAAAGAGCTTTGTAACATTTGCCTGAACAGGGCAGAGGCCAGGGCCAAGTGGGGGCCAAGGCTGAGAGCGAGGGCCAAGGCCGGGCCTGAGCAGGGCCCAGAGGCAGAGGTCTGCCTACAGGCATGGCTGAAGAAGAAGCTGTCCTGATCGAAGAACTGTATCCTGAGTTGTTCCTGTTACTCAGAAGATGATCTTTATCCTGATCCTGAATGGTAACCTGTTACTCTCCTAATAAACCCCATAATCATGAGTATGGTCTGTGAGTTCTGTGTGGCGATTGCAACAAATTATCAAAGCCAGCAGAGAAGTAGAGATTGTTCTGGGAGGGACAGCCATTGTCAGAATTGGCAAGAAGTTTGGAGAGTGGAGGTGTATCTGACCTCCCCCTCATAGGAATCAGCTTGGGGCTGATCCTGATAGTGATTCTCTCTCCTCCCCCTCTGACCTTGCACCATTTTTACAGTTGGCAACTGTGTTGGTCATCTAGTGCTGCTATAACAGAAATACCACAAGTGGATGGTTTTAACAAAGAGAAGTTTATTCCCTCACAGTCTAGGAGGCTAGAAGTCTGAATTCAGGGTGCCAATTTCAGGAGAAGGCTTTCTCTTTCTGTAGGCTCTGGAGGAAGGCCCTTGTCATCAGTCTTCCCTTGGTCTGGGAGAACCTCAGCACAGGCACCTCAGGTCCAAAGGATGTGCGCTGCTTCCGGCACTGCTTTCTTGGTGGTATGGGGTTCCCATGTCTCTCTGCTCGCTTCTCTCCTTTGTATCTCAAAAGAGATTGGCTTAAGACACTACCTAATCTTGTAGAACTCATCAATTTCACTGCTGCTAATCCATTTTATTACATCATAGTGATAGGATTTACAACATATAGGATAATCAGATAAAATTGTGGACAATCACATAAAATGACAGACAATCACACAATACAGAGAATCATGGCCCAGTTGACAGATATTCTGGGGGGACACAATTCAATCCATGACAGCAACTAATTTAGATTTTTAGAAAAATGTTACAGGCCAAGCACAGCTCAAACTGAGAGTTAAGAGTTTGTCATCTCTGAATGGGATGATGCAGAAGGCCCTATCAGTAGACAGGCTGTGGTTGTTCTATAATATTAACTCAGCGTAAGAAGGGAGATTCCAATTCCCTTCCTAGACTTAAAACTAAAGGGTCAGAAGTTACTGGGCTTGGGGAAGAAGCTGAGGACTCCATCCCTGGACGATCACCAGAGTTCCCCTAGGGGTTTTTAAAAAAAGAAAATACAGGTTATGAAGTCCCACTTCAGATCTACTGAGTAAGAATCTCCAGGTATCTGTGTTTTTAAAAGGCTTCCCAGAGGACTGTGATACAAGTGTTTTTTGGCCTATACCTTGAGAAAGACTGCTGTGAATGCTCATACTCTAAACACTTACTGCTAATGCAAGGGATGGTTTGATGGACACTTAACAACCATCCATGGATCCATTCATTTACTCATCCGTTTGTCTGTTCATCATTCACATATCCATCCATCCATCTGCCATCCAGAAAATATTTGTTAAGCACCTACTGTGTGTGCCAGGCATAGTTGAAGCTACCATGGTGGCAGCAGCCAAGGGTAGGTTCAGGACTAGCCGTTCCCAGTGGTCGAGGGGCATGTTTAGATGACCATTGACCACCAGGCTCTGAACCCTGGCTTTTGTGAACTTTGATATGGACCAGATAGACTGTGGATATAATTTTGGATCAAGGGAGGCCCAAGATATTTAGATTCTGGCCTTTGGCTCAACTCCAGAAAGAGATGCATGCCCGGGGAGCAAGATATACCAATTAATGGTCCCTCCCAGGAAGGTGGAAACTCTGGTGGCATAGTGGTTAAGAGCTACGACTGCTAACCAAATCCACCAAGCGCTTCTTGGAAACTCTGTGGAGCGGTTCTACTCTGTCCTATAGGGTTGCTATGAGTCAGAATCGACTTGACGGCAGTGGGTTTTGTTTGGGTCCAGGAAGGTGAGCTTACAAGTCACAGGACCACTTCTGTGGCATTCTTGACAAAAATGTATAATCTCAATCTAATCACAAGAAACACCAGGTAAACCCAAACTGAGGGATATTTTATAAAATATCAAGGTCATGAAAGACAAGGGAGATCAAGGAACCATGATAACATGGGATTCTGGATTGATCCAGGGCTAGAAAAAGGACATCACTGAAAAAATCGTGAGATTTGCCTGAGATCTATAGCTTAGTTAGTAGATCTGTGTCAATGTCAATTTCCTGCTTTTGATAATAGCAGTGTTTGTGTTATGTAAAAATCTTAATATTAACCCTGATCAAAGGGTATACAGAAACCCTGTGCAATTTTTGCAACTTTTCCATAAGCCTAAAATTATTTCAAAATAAAAGGTTTTCCCACCTTCCTCCCACTAGGATGCCTATGATCAGTAAAAGGAAAAATAACAAGTATTGACAAGGAGGTGGAGAAATTGAAGCTCCCATAATTATTGGTGCGAACGTAAAATGGTATAGCTGTTGTGGAAAACAGTTTAGTATTTCCTCAAAGTTTTTAATCTTTAAAAAGTAAAAATTAAAGATAGAATTACCATGCGACCCAACAATTCCACTCCTAAATATATGCCCAAAAGAACTGAAAACAGAAACTCAAACAAATGCTTGTATACCAACGCTTACAGTAGTAGCATTATTCACAATAGCCAAAGGTGGAAAACACCCAAGTGTCCATCAACATATGAATGGATCAACAAAATTTGGTATATTCATAAAATAGATATTATTCAATTATAAAGAGAAATGAAGTTCTGATAAGTGCTACGACATGGGTGGACCTTGAAAACATTATGCTGAGTGAAATAAGTCAGACACAAAAGGACAGATACTGTGTGGGCCCACTTACCTGAAGTACTTAGAATAGGTAAATACATTAACGCAAGAGTTTACTAGTGGTTATTTGGGGGAGAAGAGAGTGGGGAGTTATTGCTGAAGGGGTACTGAGTTTCTGTCAGGCAATGAAAAACTTTTGGAAATGGATAATGGTGATGGACACACAACATAGTGAGTATAATTAAAGTCACTGAATCGAACGCTTAAAAATGGTTAAAATGGAGTTCTTTTATATATTTTACTGCAATAAAATATTTTTTTAAAAGTTTTTTTTTTAAATGCCCTTATGTATTTGCTAGGTCAGAGATCGAGTCACATATGGACACCCCACAGCACCTCTTCCCATCACAGTCACAGCAAGCTACTGATTAAACAAACAAACAAAAAAACCCATTGCTGTTGAGTCAATTCCAACTCATAGCGACCCTCTAAGACAGAGCAGAACTGCCCCATGAGGTTTCCAAGGAGCGACTGGTAGATTTGAACTGCTGACCTTTTGGTTAGCAGCTGTAGCTCTTAACCACTGTACCACCAGGGCTCCAGCTACTCATTGCACCACACTTAATTCATTTTTTTAAATTATATGAACAGTACTATACTCTTTACTGGCCTAATCCTAGAAGAAACTAAAATATGATCCTGCATTAAAAGTTTTTATCTACCAGCAACAAAGAAAACTGATGGAGAGCAGAATGAAAAGCTTGAAAACAGAAATAAAAGCGACTACTGTCTTTAAAAGTCATCATAAAGAAGAGTAATAGCTTCAGCATTTTAGTGCCTTTGAAAAACCACAATACTTGGAAAGAAGGGAAGTGAGAAGAAATGAATCTCATCTGAGTCATTGAATCAGCTTGGTTTCCCCAAATTTTTTTGCATAACTGACAGCTGCTTCCTGATGTTCTAGCCAAATAATTACCCATTCCCCTAGTACATTTGTCACCTGCATCAAACAAGAAGTACCTTTGTTAGAATTAGTTGATCATAGGTAGGATGGAGGGTAAGGGAAGGGAAGAGCCAGGGAAGGAGAGAAATGTGTGGGGGCAGGGAACTGGAAGGACCTTGGCTGGGAGCCGGTGGTACTTAATTTCTATTAGGACCAGATGCCATGTCTGTTGGCCCATTGAGAGTCACTTGATGGGGCCCCAAATTCCTCCTCCAGGAGCTCTGCATAAAGGAGCGATGGATGGAGGGGCTGGGATGGCAGGGCCTTTACCCTCTACATAAGCTGGTCAAGGGTCTCTTTGAGGGAAACAAACTTTTGCAACTTTGGTTGCAGACTTATTTGAGTGGGGCAAGTTGGAGCACTTGCTGTTTGTTCTCCCTTTCTTTTTCTCTATATAAGCCCCTTCCTATCAGGCAGTTTTGCAATTGCCAACAGTCAGCCCCTCGGGTCCCCAGTCCAGGCCTCAGTCCTCGAGTGGAGTTCAGAGTTCAGAGTTCAGAGTTCCTGTCCTGTGGAGGCTTGGGGGATTTTGCAGAGATAGATAGAGTAGCAGAGAGTAGCTTGCCTCAGTTCCTGATCACAAAGCCCTGTCTGGTCCTCCTGCCTCTTAAGCCTTTAGCTTTTGAAAATCCGTGGCCATGGGCAGAGGTTGGTCAGCCTAATCTCTTGGATGAGAAGAGAGCCCTACTCCAGCGCTTGCCTTAAACAATGAGCCTCTCTCTTGTTCCCTCTACTATCGCACTTGGAATATTTTAGTCCCCTTTGCCCCTGACTTCCATGCCTACCTCCAAACCTGGAGCCCAGGGGCTACTGCTTCGGCCCTGCTCACCACTTTGTGCTTGTTTCTTGTCCACAAAGATGTCTGGGGAGTCTTAGTTATCCTTTTTCATATTGTATCTGTGAACATTAAGTGATCAAAAAGTGAATGCATGGTACCATTTGGACAGGAAGTTCCTACAGTCTCTAAGAGCCAAATGAGTGTTTGTCTTGGTCATCTAGTGCTGCCATAACAGAAATACTACAAGAGGGTGGCTTTAACAGATGTTTATTCTCTCACAGTCTACATACCTATACCTGTTCCCATCGAGTCGATTCTGACTCACAGTGACCGTATAGGACAGAGTAGAACTGCCCCATAGGGTTTCCAAGGTGCCGCTAGTGGATTTGAACTGTCAATCTTTTGGTTAGCAGCCAAGCTCGTAACCACTATACCACCAGGTCTGCTGTCACAGTCTAGTAGGCTAGAAGTACAAATTCAGGGTGCCAGCTCCAGGGGAAGGCTTTTTCTTCCTGGAGAAATGTCCTTGTCATCAATCTTCCCCTGGTCCAGGAGCTTCTCAGTGCAGGGACCCTGAGTCCAAAAGACACACTGCTCCTGGCACTATTTTCTTGGTGGTATGGGGTCCCCCATCTCTCTGTTTGCTTCTCTCTTCTATATCTCAAAAGAGATTGACTCAAGATACAACCTGATCTTGTAGATTGAGTCCTGCCTCATTAACATAACTATCTCTAATCCTGCCTCCTTAGCATCATAGAGGTAGGATTTACAACACATAGGAAAATCATATCAGATGACAAAATGATGGACAATCACACGATACTGGGAATCATAGTCTAGCCAAGTTGATATACATTTTTAGGGGGACACAATTCAATCTATAATAGTGGTCCTGCTGGAAGAGGAGAGAGGAGGAAGAAACGCCCAAGGCTGACCTGGCAGGCTTTGAGGAGGAGGTAAGACTTGACTTGGACAAATAGTCTCAGGATAGGTGGAGGGAAGCAGAGAGGGCCTTCCAGGCCAGAGACACAATGGCAGGGGCACAGCGTGGGGTCTTCATGCCTCAGTATGTCTGGCCAGAGCTGAGATCCCTGTTACACATTCTCATACAGACCAGAACATCTCCTTCAAGGCACTGACCAGGATAGCAACTAATTACATGTGTGATTATTTGCTTAATGTGGATCTCTACCCTATATTGTCAGATCCATGAAGGCAGGGGTTACATAGGTCCACAGTTGGATTCCTAGCACATTTTTTGGTGCCTGGAGCAGAGTAGATGAAAAAAAATGAATACGTAAGACTGGATAGATCGATGTGGGGTGGGGCATGATCTGCCTATTGGGGGCTTGAAATCTTTCAGGAGATATTAATAAAGCAATTGTGTTATGGGTCCCAGTGTTGAGGCCATTGTTTGGCCTTGGACTTCTCCTGGGCTGACTAGGTTACTCTAAAGACTGTCTCTGGGTGATAAGCTCCTAGAAAAGAAGGCACGGGGTCCAGCCATGTGAGGCCAACCCATCTGCAGGCCGCAAAGAAATGAAGAAAAAGAAACACAATTTTTTTTTCATTATTGTTTGTTTAATGGGCCTGTCTAATCTTTGGCTGAAAGGTGAACCTCAGGAGTGACTTCAGTACTGAGTTAAAAGGGTGACTGGGGCCATACTCTCAGGGTTTCTCCAGTCTCTGTTAGACGAGTAAATCTGGTCTTTTTTGTGAGTTAGAATTTTGTCCTACATTTTTCTCCAGCTCTGTCTGGGACCTTCTTTTGTGATCCTGTTAGAGTAATCGGTGGTGGTAGCTGAGCACCATCTAGTTGTGCTGGATTCAGTCTGGTGGAGGCTCTGGTAGTTGTGGTCCATTAGTCTTTTGCACTAATCTTTCCCTTGTGTCTTTGGTTTTCTTCATTTTTCCTTACTCCAGACAGGGTGGGACCAGTAGATGTATCTTAGATGGCTGCTCACAAGCTTCTAAGACCCTAGAGGCTACTCACCAAAGTAGGATGTAAAATATTTTCTTTATAAACTATGTTATGCCATTTGAGTTAGATGCCCCCCAGACCGTGGTCCCTAGTCCCCAGCCCAGTAATTCAATCCCTGTGGGAGTTCGGATTATCTATGAAGCTTCTGTGACTTCGTCTTGGTCAAGTTGTGCTGGCTTCCCCAGTATTGGAAAAAGAAATTTTTTATGTAGAGAGAAAGAATTCTCAGAAGTTGGCTTTTATTTTATTATTATTTTAAAAAATATTTTTATTTATTTTTTAATGACACTCTTTCAAATGAGCCTAGCTCACCTTAGCTGGGGCTGGGGCAGTACTTTTATGCATAAACTGAAAAACATGCATAGGGCAGAACAGCTCTGAAAGAAGAGCCATAGGTCATACATGAATACCTGTCCCTTACACTCTGGGAAAGCATGTGAAATGAGGGGAGGAGTGCTGAGGACAAAGAGACTTACATAAGGCTATGTAGCAATAGGGGCTGACTGACAACCCCTGCAGGTTGGATGTCTCATGCGCAAAGGTTTTCAGACTCGGCCAAGAATCCAATGAAAGGAATGTGCTTACTGCCTCTGCTCAGTTCATCTGGGGTCATATGTCTCCTCCTAAGGCAGATGTTGCCAAGGGGCTGGGGGATTGGTACTCTCCTTGGCCATCCCTGTGTCATGGATCCACCTGGTAGTCAGGAAGAGGGATTAGACCCACCCAAACAACAGGAACATCACAGAAGAGGGGCATTGTTACCAGAAGAAGGGGGACTAGATGTCCACACAGGAGGACCCATCCTATGTATGCACCTAACAACAAGAAGTAAGTGAAACGATAACTGATAGAACTAAAGGAGAAATAGACAAATCCACAATTAGTTGGAAACCTCACTGCTTTGTTTTATTTTTTCTGCAGTACTGGAAAACTGTAATATAATTATTCTCTCTCACCTCCTAGAAAAATTGGAAGATTAATACCTCCTTGCCCTCCAGGAAGGGAAATTAATACTTTGCATTGCTAATTATATCGACTTAGAATTTAATGGGCCATGGTAAGTGGTTATGAAAGAAAAAGAGGAAGAAGAGAGGAAAGAGAGTAAGCAGAGTGGAAAGAGAGATTCCGCCCAGAGTTAAACAGGTCAAAAGTGGAAGTAAAGAGACCCTGGGTGGTAGAAACCATTAAGCTCTCAACTGCTAACCAAAATATTGGTGTTTCAAACCCACCGAAGAGGCACCTTGGAAGACAAATCTGGTGATCTGCTTCTTAAAGGTCATAGGCTTGAAGACTCTATGGAGCAGTTCTACTAGGCACACATGGAGTCACCATAAGTTGTTTCTAGCACATTGCCGGACACATAGTAAGTATCAGAAATTCTAGTTGGATAATTAAGTGATTTCCAAGGAAAAGTAGTAGCCACAAGCCAAGGATGGGCTTGCTTCCTCTTCCATGTCCTTATCATAGGGAAAAGCCAAACTGGCCTGATGTTCTACCTCCCTCCATTCATATTTCTGTAGTGTGGTCCAGGGGGAAAATGTTTGTAAGCTATACTTATTTGGCAAAATATTTAGACGCGCCTTTTAATCTTCGGCGTTCTATAACCGGTAAATCCCCTAAGTCAAGACTAGAATGGCCCCTGGTTGCCTTTAGTCTTTTCTGGAACAAGGCAGGATATGTAGCAACAACAACAAAAGCTTCCACCAGCCAATGTCTCAGACGATCTTGTAAGAGAGAGAGTGAAAAGTCCCTACATTGTTTTTCACATTTTTTGGGAAACTGATATGTGAAGTCAATCCTTGGAACTAAAGATTGCAGGAAATGCAACACAATCCTGATCCAAATACCAACAGCATTCTTTAAACAGATGGGAAAACTAATCATTAACTTTATATTGAAAGGGAAGAGGCCCTGGATAAGTAAAGCACTATTGAAAAAGTAGAAAAAAGTAGGAGAACCTGTACTACCTGACCTCAGAAACTACTATACAGCTACGGTAGTCAAAACACCTGGTACTGGTACAATGACAGATACCTTGACCAATGGAACAGAATTGAAGACCCAGATGTAAATCCATTCACCTATGGTCACCTGATCTTCAACAAGGGCCCAAAATCCGTCAAATGGGGAAAAGAGTCTTTTTAACAAATGTTCCTGGCAAAACTGGATGTCCATCTGCAAAAAAATGAAACAGGACCCATACCTCACATCATACACAAAAGCTAATTCAAAATGTATCAAAGATCTAAATATAAAACCCAAAACTATAAAGATCATAGAAGAAAAAAATAGGGTCAACGCTAGAGGCCCTAATACACGGCATCAACAGGATACAGACCATAACTAACAATGCACAGACTCCAGAAGATAAGCTAGATAACTGGGATCTTCTAAAAATTAAACACTTAATGCTCATCAAAAGACTTCACCAAAAGAATAAAAAGAGAACCTACAGACTGGAAAAACATTGGGGGCTATGACAAATCCGACAAACATCTAATCTCTAAAATCTACATGAAAATCCAACACCTCTACAACAAAAAGACAAATAATCCATTTTAAAAATGGGCAAAGGATATGAACAGACACTACCAAAGAAGACATTCGAGCAGCTAACAGACACATGAGGAAATGCTCGTGATCACTAGCCGTTGGAGATACGCAAATCAAAACCACAGCGAGATACCATCTCACCCTGGTGATACTGGCACAAATCAAAAAACAAAGAAAATAACAAATGTTGGAGAGGCTGCAGGGAGATTGGAACTCTTATGCACTGCTGGTGGGAATGCAAAATGTTACATCCATTTTGGAAAATGATATGACACTTCTTAGAAAGCTAGAAATTGAAATACCATATGATCTAGCAATCCCACTCCTAGGAATATATCCTAGAGAAATAAGAGCCATCACACAAATAGACATATGCACACCCATGTTCATTGCAGCGTTGTTCACAACAGCAAAAAGATGGAAACAACCCAGGTGCCCATCAACAGATGAATGGATAAACAAACTATGGTACATACACATAATGGAATACTACACAACAATAAAGAAAAATGATGAATCTGCAAAGCATCTCACAACATGGATGAATCTGGAGGGCATTATGCTGAGTGAAATCAGTTAATCACAAAAGGACAAATATTGTATGAGATCACTACTATAAAAACTGATGAAAAGGTTTACACACAAAGAGAAACAATCTTTGATGATTACAAGGGAGGGGAAGGATGGGGATGGAAAAACACTAAATAGACAATAGATAAGTGATAACTTTGGTGAAGGGTAAGACAGTACACAACACTGGGGAAGCCAGTACAACTTGACCAAGGCAAAGTCATAGAAGCTCCATAGATAATCCAAATTCACCAAAGGACCAAATTACTGGACCGAGGGCTGTGGAGACCATGGTCTCTGGAAACATCTAGCTCAACTGGCATAACATAGTTTATAAAGAAAATGTTCTACATCCAACTTTGAAGAGTAATGTCTGGGGTCTTAAAAGCTTATAAGCGGCCATCTAAGATACTCCACTGGTGTCACCCCGTCTGGAGCAAGAGAGAATGAAGAAAACTAAAGACACAAGCGAAAGATTAGTCCAAATGACTAATGGACCACAACTACCACAGCCTCTACAAGACTGAGTCCAGTACAACTAGATGGTGCCTGGCTACCACCACTGACTCATCTGACAGGGATCACAATAGAGGGTCCCAGACAAAGCTGGTGAAAAATGTAGAGCAAAATTCTAACTTACAAAAAAAAAAAAAGACCAGACTTATTGGCCAAGAGACTGGAGAAATCCTGAGAGTATTGCCCCCAGGCACCCTTTTAACTCAGTAAAGAAGTCACTCCTAAGGTTCACTCTTCAGCCAAAGATTAGATAGGCCCATAAAAAAAAAAAAAAAAAACAAGACTAAATGGGCACACCAGCCCAGGGCAAGGATGAGAAGGCAGGAGAGGAAAGGAAAGCTGGTAATAGGAACCAAGTTAAAGAAGGGGATAGTGTTGACATTGGGTTGGCAACCAATGTCACAAAACAATATGTGTACCAAATATTTAATGGGAAGCTAGTTTGTTCTGTAAACCTTCTAAAGTACAATAAAAAATGAAGAGATACAACTTCCCCACCTTGAAAATAAATAAATAACAATAATTCCTGGGGGGAGAATGTTGTGGGGAGAGGCAGAGGACACGTTGTCCTGGTGGTAGCAGAGCCAAAACTTGGCCCTCTGACCCCTAGACCTGGGCACTTGCCCACAGATCCCTGCCTACCTCCTGGCTCCCTTCTCTTCAGGCTCTGTGACCTTGGGATCTCTGCGACTCAGTTTCTACATCTGTCAAGTGGAGATGACAGCACCTAGTTGTGGGGAGATAAAGTGAGGTTGTGCCACTGAAATCTATGCATGCTGTACAAAATGTGGAAGGCCTTGTCACCGGACTTATAGAAAAATTAGAAGTGGAGTTGACCTGCTTAGAATGGGGCCATAGGTTTCCAGGTCAGGAGATGGCTCAGTGTTCCCTGCACTGAGTTGCTCTTCGAATCTAGAGTGTCTGAGTCCAGTGCTATTCTTTTGTCAGTGGCAGCACCCTGTTTGGTTTCTGTAAGGAGGGCATCAACTGTCCACCATCTCCATTCACCAAACCTACTGACTGAGATTCTACCCGGAGAGAATTCTGGCGGCCAAGCTGTTTTGGTCTTTCCCAGGTTCTCAAAAATGCAAATGTTGTTAGAAGACAGGTGTGAACAACTGCATCCAGTGGCCCCCCGACCTTAGTTGGGGGTAGCAGTCATCTGGGGGTCTTGTAAGCTGGCAGATCTGGGGCCCCAAAAGCAGGTTTTACCTTTTGGTGCAAATGTTTAAATGTTCAGCTGCCAACCAAAAGGCTGGTGGTTCAAACCCACCTAATGGCTCGACAGGAGAAAGACCTGGTGATCTGTTTCTATGTAGATTACAGCCCAGAAAACCCTATGAAGCAGTTCTACTCTGTAACTCCTGGGGTCACTATGAGTTGGATTCAATTCGATGGCACTCAACAAAACAACCACCTCAGACTCAGATTTTGTCAGTGGTTGTATATACAGTGAAGCCTGTGAGAGCCAGAGCTTGACGGGACTGCCTTGTATTTCCGGATCTTGCAAGTTTTTCACCTTTGACAGGGTGCAGTTTTACCACTTTTCTATCACTCGTTTTAGTGGAAAATATTTGAGTTTTCTTTCTCTGACAGGTTCCTACCTTACATAGGTTCCAGCTCTTGCAGGTTTTACTGTTTAACAAGTTGATCGATTTGGTAGGAAGAGATAGACCCCAAAGCCAGGCCGCAGATACTGGGGAGGAACTTTGTCTCAGGACAGAGAAAGGGACTCTGAGGAGGGAGAATGGGATGTCAGCAGAGGTGCACTTAGGGTGCAGAGGCTTGTCTCCTGAGGGAGCTGGGGCTAATGGAGTTGTTGCTGTTGTTGTTGGGTGCCATTGAGTCGGTTCCGACTCACAGTGACCCTATGTACAACAGAACAAAACACTGCCTTGTCCTGTGTTATCCTCACAACCGTTGTTGTGCTTGAGCCCATTGTTGCAGCCACTGTATCAACCCACCTCATTGACGGTCTTCTTTTTTGCTGGCCCTCTACTTTACCAAGTATGATGTCCTCCTCCAGGTACTTGTCCCTCCTATTAATGTGTCCATTATCCTTGCATCTAAGGAACATTCTAGTTGTACTTCTTCCAAGACAGATTTGTTTGTTCTTTCGGTAGTCCATGGTATATTCAATATTCATTGCCAACACCATAATTCAAAAGCATCAATTCTTCTTTCGTCTTCCTTATTTATCATCCAGCTTTAGCACGTATATGAGGTGATTGAAAACACCATGGCTTGGGTCAGGTGCACCTTAGTCTTCAAGATGACATCTTTGCCTAGCGTAGTAAAAAAAAAAAAAAAACGTAATAGCTTCCTCAAAATCAAGCCAGAGCTTCATCCTGTCCCAGCTGAGGCCTTGTGGGAGTGAAGGGGATGGGCTCAGGTAAAGAGCACTCAGAAGGCCAAACCTGGAGGTCATAGGTATGCAACTCACCTCAAACAGCTAGACAAACAGAAATGAAAGAGCTCAGCCGGTGTCCTCAGCATTCAGCACCTTGTCTGCCAGGCAGGAGTGGCCTGGAGTAATACTCTTTCGTTTTCCTTGAAAGGAGTGGTAAAGGGAAGATGGGCCCCTTTCCTGGAAGGTGAAAGACAAATAAGTATAATAAACCTTCCCCTCCAGCACTGTTTTGCTCAAACTGGCTGAAGGCTTGTAAGGGTAATTCTCTGGAAGCACATTTTGCAGCTACAGAAAGTCCCTGTGACAATGCCTTCCTGACCCTTTGGCCTAAATTTTCTGCTCTGTCTAGCTTCATGAGATTCTAAAGGAAATGTTCACATATTTGGGAGATAGTTTTCTCTGCTGCCAGCCTGATAATACTCGCTGCTTCCACACTCTCTGAGGAGGTGTGAGCTTGAAGAGGCTGTGGGCCCTGGTCTAGAATCCCCAGGCCTAGGAAAGAGCAGAGACTTAGCATTGAGTCCACTAACATCGGCCACAGGCTTGTTGCAACCTCGGTTCTCTTTATTTAAAAAGTGACTGAGAAGGAGAGTGAAGATTTGAAACTTTTTTTCCTTGACCTTGGAAATCTTTCTTCAAAGGAAAGTTTACAGAGTAAGCCAAATAGGTGAGGATACCCTGGGAGCTGCTGCCATGTTTAAAATGAAAACTGGGGCTCTCTTCCCTTCATTCCTTCCCCATCCCAAGCGGAAACCCCAGGGATCCTTTGGACCCTATCTAAAAACCCACAAATAGGACTCAACCATCCCATTTCTAGGTATTTACCTGAGAGAAATGAAAGCATTTATTCACACGAAGACTTGTACACAAAAGTTCATCGCAGGTATAGTAGTACAAAGCTGAAAGCAACCCAAATATCCATCCATCAACAGGTGAATGGAAAAGCAAATTGTGGTGTATGTGTACAATGGAATACTACTAAACCACAAAATGAACTATTGATCCATGCGACAACATGAATGAATCTCAGAATCATTATGCTGAGTCAAAGAAGTCAGATAAAAGAAGTATATACTCTATAATTGCATCTATATATAATTCCAGAAAATAAAAACAACCTATACTGACAAAAAGCAGATCAGTAGCTGCCTGGGGATGGGGGTGGGGAGGGAAGGGAAAGAGGGATGATGTTATGGATTGAATTGTGTTCCCCCAAAATATGTGTTGTAAATCCTAACCTCCATGCCTGTGGTTATAATACCATTTGGGAATGGTTGTCTTTGTTGTGTTAATGAGACAGGATTAGTATAGGGTGTGTCTTAAATCAACCTCTTTTGAGATATATAAGAGGTTATAAAACAAACAAGCCAGAGGAGATGAGATGGGAGAAGAGAGATGCCAAGCCACATAAAGACCACCCAGGAATAGAAGCTTAAAGAGACAAGGACTTTCCTCCAGAGCTGACAGAGACAGAAAGGCCTCCCCTTGAGCCAGCACCCCAAATTTGGTCTTCTAGCCTCCTAAGCTGTGAGAAAATAAATTTCTTTTTGTTAAAGCCATCCACATGTGGTATTTCTATTATAGCAGCACTAGCTGACTAAGACAGACGACAAAGGGGCATGAAGAACTTTTGAGGGTGATGGAAATATTCCATATCTTGACTGAGGTGATGGTTTTCATAGGTGTATACACGTCACAACTCATCAAAGTATATACTTCAAACATTGGCAGTTTATCGTATGTTAATTATATCCGCAGAAAGCTGTAAATGAAAAAAAAAAAAAAAAACACCAGATTGTTTTATTTCTAAGAATCAGCTTAAAAACCACAAAAATTCTTACCACAATATCTCACCAAAGGTAGTCCTGGGACTTCGTGCTCTCCAGAGACCTGTAACTCATGTTGAGCCCAGCCCCTGCCTAGCTAGTGTTCAAAGACCCGCTGGTTAGAGGATCTAGATGCTTCCAGGAATGGTAGAGGAGAAACCGTCTTTCCCCTTTTGTTGGCAAATAACATCAGAATCCACAGTTATCTATTTCCATGTGACTGTAAAACAAGAGGTCCCAAACTCTAAATTTTGCTATGTCCTCACCAAGCAGCTCTGGTTGTCACTCATTAATGACCACTTCTACATTGCATGAGCCTTTCACAAAACCTGAACCCCTTTTCCATCCCACTCCAAGTTTTATTTTTGACTGATCTCCAAATCATCTTCTTGGAAGGACTTGCTCCCCCACCTGGCCTTGCCAAAGACAGAAGACATCTTAAGTGTAGGAATATCACTTGCACCACTCAGGGACTCTCAGAGATTCACCAGGAAAGTACTAATCAAGCAGGAAGAGTTTTTTTGATTGATTGTATTTTTGCTTGTTTTTAAAACTTGTCCCAGTACCTGTAATGTGTCTAGCATGATGCTAGCTGCTGGGAAAATACATAGAAAGCCCATGATTGAGAACATAATTGCCAGAGACAAGGCAGTGAACATACAGCTTTACCACATCTTTATAAATTTGGCTCAAGCTGGAAGCCCAGCTTACTCTCTCTCACCTGTACCCTTTCCTGTCTCAGTGTTATCAAAACCTTAATTCAGCCTCCTCAGGTAGTGCAAAATAAAATGAACCAGAACACTTTTAGGTTCCCAGAAGGAGCATGTCCCTGTCTGGGAGATTTCCAGTTGGGGAAAGCGACATCAGAGAGCGGCTGACTTAGACTCTGGCTAAGGCTGCAGTTCACTTAGAGAAGCTCCAAGAGGCCCCCCCTTCCCCAGGGCCTTGGCCTTGGCTCTGTGCAAACTGTCAGCTTTTCTAGCTGGCAAACTGCTCGTTTGTCCTTCGAGACTCCACTCAGCAGTCATCTCCAGGTGGAGGCTTTCCTGGCCCCTCTAGGCAGGTAGAACTCCCTCCCCTGTATGCTCACATTCAAGTATAGTTGGTGTGGACTTTTTCTCTTTCCATTAGTCTAGAACTTTGTAAAGTGTCTGGCACATAATACCAGTACCGGTATACTAGTAACAGTTGCTGTTGAATTGACTTCAATTTGTGGTGACCTAATTTTTTTTTTTTTTTTTAATGTATGTCACAGTACATCTGTGCTCCACAGGGTTTTCAGTGGCTGATTTTTTGGAAGTAGACCACCAGGTCTTTTTTCCAAGGCACTTCTAGGTGGACTTGAACCTCCAAACTTTAGGTTAGCAACCAAGTAAGTTAACCTTTTGTACCACCCAGGGATTCTGGCACATAATAGTCTTTCCATAATTTGTTTGTGAAAGGTTTCCACTTTGTGCCATGGTTTCGGACAGGCTCAGCTTTTTTCCACCCTGGTTTTCTTTTGAGGACAGGAGACTGGAAAGAGGGCTCCAGCAACCCCACCGAGGGACATCCCTGGTGGCCCCAGTTCCTGGCCTTCATAAGGTTGCTGCTCTCCCAGTCACCTCCTTTGCTTCCTGTAGTCAGAAGGGGGAAGTGTGGGTTTTATACCGAGAAAAGCCACAGACCTGTAGTTCTAGGCACTTTCCCAGAAACTTGAACCTGACCCCAGGAGAGCACTCTGCCAAGCTCGTCTGGGTCAAGGCCAGTCTCAGCATTTCCTGGGGGCTTCCTGACTCTGGGACAACATGGGCTTCTTGGTGTCAGGATCAGAAATGGGCTGGGGATGGCCAAGGGAAGAAGCTGAAGTGCAGAACTCTCCTTTTCTCAGATCGTGGAGGGAAATGAAAGTCAAAGAAATAGCCATTTACATGAGGCCTGTAGGTGCTTGGTCCCAGCTTTCTGTGCCTTTGGCTACCAAGAGCCATTGGCAAGGCTTGACCTGCAAGACTTAGTCTTGGGCCTTTTTCGGTTTTCTTCTAAAGAATTTGCTTTAAAGGACTAAGTTCTTCTATATCTATCTATCTACCTACGTATCTACCTATCTCTACCTATCTACCTATCATCTCTCTCTCTCTATCATCTATCCTATTCTATCCACCCATCAATCCATCCATCATTCTACCCATCCATCCATCCATCCATCCATCCATCCATCCATCCATCCATCCATCCATCCATCCATCCATCCATCCATCCATCCATCCATCCATCCATCCATCCATCCATCCATCTACCTCTTTATTTGCATTTGAAAAAGATTCATAAAAAACTTTAAACAAAACTCAGTGATGGCTTAAGTAATTTGGATTTAGCTGTTTTCATTCTTTAAACCTCCATCCAGCTTCTTTGTATATCTTTCCTGCATTTATAATTTTCAAAATTATTAAAACGGTATAGTCATAGCACAAAAGGTTGGCAAACAGAAAAGAAAAAAAAAAAAAAGCTGTTCACCCATAATCCCAGCATCGTAACACAGCATTGGGGTGCATTCTCTCCTAGTTTCGTGTCTCCTACTCAGCTAAAGTCAGAGGGTATTTAGAATACTGTGTGTTCTGGGGTTTTTTTTTTTTCTCCCCTTTAACATTGTGCCATAAGCATTTTTTCTTGGAACTCTATGTTCTCCATAAATCATTTTAATGCTGGTAGAATATTAAAGGATGGGATTTTTTAAAAGCTGTACCTTATCTGCTTCATTTTAAACATTTACTTCTATCAGAACTAGAAAACTGTGCTAGAAAAGAAAAACTGTGTTGGCTCTCAAACTGTGTTGGCTCTCTCTCCCTACACCCAACTCCAAATCCCCCATTTAGCTGTCTTTGTCCTTGATTTCATCATTGAGGTACCTGGTAAATCTCTACTTGGCTACCCTGCAGAGAAAGCGTGGAGATGCATCCTAGGCATATTCAACTTAAAACCTGTTACTGTGGAGTTGATTCCAACTCACGGTGACTCCAAGTGTTACAGAGTAGAACTGTTCCATAGGGTTTTCTTGGGAAGGTGGCTGGGTGATCCACATAGTTAAGTGCTCGACTATTAGCCCGAAGGTTGGTGGTTCGAACCCATCCAGAGGTGCCTCTAAAAATTGCTGTTGTTGGTAGTTGCTGTCGAGTAGATGCTGACTCATGGTGGCTCTGTGTGTGCAGAGTAGAACTGCTCCATAGGGTTTCCAAGGCTGTGACCTTTCGGAAGCAGATCACCAGGCTTTTCTTCTTTGGTTGCTGCTGGACGGGTTTGAACCACCAACCTTTAGGTTAGTAGCCAAGAACAAATTGTGCCCTGCAGAACCTATATTTAACTTAAGGAAATTCAGATCTAGCCACTGGACAACACTCTTCTTATACCACTAAGGGTAGACAGCAATGGAGATGATCAGGCCTACACCGGAGCTGGTGAGACCTGGGGACTGAACGCGTGGATCCTTTTAAGTGGTTTCCGACCACTGGCTGAGAAGGGCAGTACTCCTGCACATGGCCAGGCAGGTGGGTGGTGTTTTAGCCAAGGTCCTTGAAAAAGAAATGAAAAAATACATTAAGGATCCTAGAAAACCTTGGCCAACAAAGGGCTGTATACACAAAACCATGTGTGGTGTACTCTTTGGGAAATTTAAGGGATTTTCAAGTAACTTTTATTACTTTGATTTTCTACTTTAATTCTGACTTTAGGACATGATAAACTCCACGATTGTTGGGCACAATCTAAGACAATTTTGTTGGCCTTCCAGTATTTGTCATGTTCTCTCAATAGCTTCCAGCAAAGCAAAGCAGATAGAGGCAGTTTGTCCCATTTCCACAATCTCTCCACACAGTGGCATGTTACAAAGAAAGCAAGACTTAGATCAAATTCTGCCAAGCTCAAGGCTGCCCCAAAACAATCATACAACCTGTTCTTATAAAGTCAAGGATGTCTCCACTCATTGTCCACAGGCATGCATCAAGCATCTCACATGAGATGTTCACTCAGAGGTGAGTAAAATAATGCTCTGATGGTAGGATCAGCCAAGTCATAGCAAGAGGCCACAGAGCGCTCCATGAAGTGGGGGAACCCAGGACCAAATGAAGCTCAAGACCTAGGCTGCTGCTACTCCAGAGGGTTAGGCTGTGGGGCTTGCTAGATTCTTAGATCTTGTCTTGCAAATGTGGTAGAATCTGTAACATCTTTCTAGCTACCACATTGAACACCACTCATTTCACCAATAAAAAATTATTTCTAACAAATCAGATGCTAATTATTGAACCCTCACTAAAAAAAAAATTTTTTTTTTTTTTTTCTGACTTAGATTTTGAAAGCTATTTGGACCTTGCTTTAGCCACCTCTGGAATGTGGATTCCTAATTAGAGTGCTTAAGTGCTAACTAACTCCCAGGATGTGGATTAAAGTTAGTTTACAACTGGAAACAGCCAAAATGTCTACCAACATGGGACTGGTTAAGTAAGATTGCACAGTTGGAACACTCTGCAGCTATAATAAATGAATAAGGATGTTCTCTGGGAACTGGTAGGGAAAGACTTCCAAGATACAGAGTCACGTGAAAAAAGCAAGGTGCAGATTTGTGAAGGAATAATAGGTTATGTTTTGTTTAAATGGAGGTAAAGAGGAATAAGAGTTTGTATTTGTTTATATTTGCATAAAGAGTTTCTAGAAGGATACATTAAAAAAAAAAAGGTTTCCTCAGGATATGAGGAAGGGGATTGGAAACAGAGCCAATAATAGGAATAAAGAGTAGAAGCAAGACTTCATTGGATGCATTTTACACTGTTTTCACTTTTTAACCATATGAATTCATGACCCATTCTAAGTAAATAAACATGTAAGTTAATTTTTGCACATCCTCACACATCACACTATTTATATCAAAGCATTTTAAAGTAAATTCCAACACAGACAATATGACAGTGACATTTGGTTCTGCCTTCACAAGGCAGTGCTTCTCAAACCAGGGACCACAAACTGAAAACCGCAGGATAGATCTTGCTGGAAGATCTAGAAGGTAAACAGACATAGACATATTCTAGCATAGTGTGTGGCTTTGCTGTAATGCCTGGCTGGCTCCCTGTACATGACCAAACATTGATCTTCAGCAAAGATCAGGTGATCTCTCTGCACCCATCATTACGGTAGGGTTAGGCTGCTGTGTTTCACCTGTTTGAGGGATTGTATTGCATCCTCCAAAAAGATCTATCAACTTGGCTAGGTCATGATTCCCTTGTATGATTGCATGATCGTCTACCATTTTATCATCTGATGTGATTTCCCTATGTGTTGTAAATCCTATCACTACGATGAAATGAGATGGATTAGGAGCAGTTATATTGATGAGGTATACAAGACTAGATAGTGTCTTAAGCCAATCTCTTTGAGATATAAAGGAGAGATGCGAGCGGAGAGACAGGGGGACCTCATACCACCAAGAAAGCAGTGCCAGAAGCAGAGTGCGTCCTTTGGACCTGAGGTTCCTGCACTGAGATTCTCCCAGACCAGGAGAAGACGGATTTCAAGGACCTTCCTCCAGAGTTGACAGAGAGAGAAAGCCTTCCCCTGGAGCTGACACCCTGAATTTAGACTTGTAGCCTACTAGACTGTGAGAGAATAAATTCCTCTTTGTTAAAGCCATCCACTTGTGGTATTTCTGTTACAGCAGCACTAGATGACTAAGCCTTTCCACGGCAAATTTCATTTGGTCTCCACAGCACTTCTGGGAAGTAGTCTTATCCCCGTTTGACAAAGAAGAAACTAGGGCTCAAAGGCCATGTGATTTGATTAAAGCGATTTCACTAGAGTAACTCCCAGATCAGTTATTTTTATTCTGGCTCACAATCCGTGGTTGTGTCCCGTTAGGAATTTGCGCGTTTGTTCATTTAGCTGTGTAAGACAAGGGCTATCATTGTCTTGCTCTTGACCCCTTTTTTCCTTTTTGTTTTCATTTCTATACTGCTGTTTTCCTGAAGGATTTAAGGAAAGCCTACGTACACAAGAGAAGTTCTGGGGGAGATAAAAGGAGGAAAGATAAATTGAAGCCCAGAGTGAAGTGAGTTTAAAAAAAAAAAAGTGCAACCTGGTCATCCACGAATGTGGCTCTAACCGCTCTCACACCATTGCTTACAGGGAATCCATGTAAGTTTGTCCTGTCTTGTGGCCCACACTAGGTATCTCAAAGGGTGCAGGTGGCACTGTGGAATGCCGGTGGAATGGCTGGCTGGACAGTACTGTGACAGCTGACAGTGCTAACATTTCTCGTTTATAAGAAGAGATTGAAAGAAATCCCAGAAATTGAAAGGCTTTTCCTTCCCCTTCCTGATTTGCATGCAAAGGGGAAAACCTGGGCCCTTTCCAGAGGGTGAAATGTTATCAGTAATGACTATGGGTAATGAGCCAATTCTTGCTCCTTATCACTGATTTCTGCCCCTGACTTACCCACCTCCAACATTCTCAATCCAGAGTTGTTGTCACCTGTAAAGGTCCGTGGCACACAGGGGCCACCTGCCTATGCCATTTTCCCTCTGATCTCAATGGCTTCTATTTGCCTTGATGCTGTGTTCTCCTGGGAACCATGACTTTGCGTTTTCTCATTTGAGCCACACATTACCTGATGAGGAAAAAGATAAAGCAGGTGAAAGTTATTACTTCGACTGGAGGGAAAAGAAGGCCTAAAGGAGATGGCACTAGACCTATTCAGGTGCTCTTCCTATCACGGCAAAAGGCAGAGGTGAAGTGCTTTGGGATTTGGTATGCTTTGCAACTCCTCACCGGTAGAATCTAGGTCTGGTTTGCCTCCGTGTCTCCCATGCTGGGAATAGTCAGGCCAGCTGCACAGGGCCTCTTGCTAAGAAGGGCCCAAAACAAAACAACAAACGCATTGCCATTGAGGGTTTTCTTGCCTGTAATCTTCACGAAAGCAGTTTGGCAGGCATTTCTTCCAAGTTGCTGCTGGATAGGTTCAAACCACCAATCTTTAGGTTAGTTGTTGTGTGCTGGCAAGTCAATTCCGATTATAGCAACGCTATAGGACAGAATAGAATGGCCCCATAGCGTTTTCTAGGCTGTAATCTTTATGGGAGCAGATCACCAGGTCTTTTCTTCTGTGGAGTCACTGGTGGGTTCAAACCACTGACCTTTTGATTAGCAGCTGGGCATTTAACCATTACACCACCAGGACTCCTTTTTAGGTTAGTAGTCCGGTGCAAACTGTTTGTACCACCTATGGACCTAGAAAGGCTAATGCTTGCTTCAATGCTTTGCTGTTACCATTTTGAAATCCTTAATAATTTCATCTTTGATCTTATATTTTGTAAGTGAAGTCTGCTGGGATAATGGAGCATGCCCGTGAGCAGTAGAGATACGTGTATTTGTGTGTCTGCCATTCTTTGCTGCCCCATTTCTACATAGCGTTTGGGATGTCCCATGAGCCCAGAATGCCAGCAGACCCTCGATGTGTGGTGTTCAGTGAGGCTCAAAGTGAGTATAAGAGTCTAACAGTACCAATGAGTACTTTCACTTAATAAGTGGGGGATGTTCTCTGTTGGAACCAAAACTTACCTCAACGAAAAGAAGGTGGGTGATGACATTCTAGGAAATACAAATGCCCAAGGTACCCTATCGTGTTATTTCCCACTTGGGTTTCTTCCCTGTATTAGCCAACTTATGCTGAAAATGATAACCTAGAAGGAGAGGGAAAGATAAGGCCACCTATTGTTCTCTTCCTTTCAGTCCTTCCTTCCTCATCAGTAAGCTGGCCGAGTGTGTGCATATCAAGAACTGAAATAAAAACAGTTGAGTTATTTTTGTGCAGAACATTTTCTTAATAAACTTTGTTACACCAGTTGACCTATATGTCCCCTGAAACCATGGTCCCCAGACCCCTGCCCCTGCCACTCTGTTCCTCGAAGTGTTTGTTCGTATTCAGGAAACTTCTTAAATTTTGGTTTAGTCCAGTTGTGCAGACTTCCCCTGTGTTGTGTGTTGTCCTTCCCTTTACCTAAGATAATTCTTGTCTACTATCTAGTTAGTGAATACCCTTCTCCCTCCTTCTCCAGCCTCATAACCATCAAAGAATGTTTTCTTCTGTGTTTAAACCTTTTCTTGAGTTCTTATAATAGTGGTCTCATACAATATTTGTCCTTTTGCAACTGACTAATTTCACTCAGTGTAATGCCTTCCAGGTTCATCCATGTTATGTTTCGCGGATTCATTGCTGTTCTTTATCGTTGCATAGTATTCCACTGTGTGAATATACCGTGATTTGTTTATCCATTCATCCGTAGATGAGCACCTAGGTTGTTTCCATCTTTTTGCTATTGTGAACAGTGCTACAATGAACATGGATATGAACATATCAGTTTCTTTGTTCCACTAAATTTTCTATGCTGACTTTTCTCTTTATATATTTTATTTTCGTCTTTTTCATCGTTGTTAATTTTGTGTTTGCTGAGTCTTTGTGTTTTTCTTGTTTTTTATTTTGATGTGTAGGATTGTTAGTTTCCTTTGTGGCTACCTTAATATTTACCTCCATTTTTCTAAGTTTAAACCAATCTTTTCTCTCTCAGTATCGCCTTGACTTCATCTCCCTTTGAAAGATCTATGACTACATTATTTAGTTCCTCTTTTTTTGTTTCAACATTGTCATCTTTTACCTATTGACGTCTCTGTTTCCGTATTTTCAGTGTTTTAGCTTTAATTTATTTTTGTGATTTCCCTATTTGGGTTGATATCTGGTTGTTCTGTCCTGTATTCTAGTCTTGGGTTGTTGTCTGATGTTGTTGATTTTCTAACAGAAAGACTTCCTTTATTATTTCTTGGAATTTTGGTTTGGTTTTTACAAATTCCCTAAACTTCTGTTTATCTGGAAATGACCTAATTTCACCACCATATTTGAGAGACCTTTGCATAACCTTCTTAAGTTCCTCTATTGCTTTATCTGTGTGCTCCTTGGCTTGTTTTTGCATTTTGCCTAATCTCCTTCCTGATCTCTTGAAGAGGTCTGGATATTATTCTTTTGGAAATAGAATACCTTTGGTATTTCCAAAAAATTATCTTCCTCCAGAAGGTTTCTTGATTCTTTGTTTTGGGCACTTGCTGAAACCATCATGGTCTGCCTGTTTATGTGATTTGATGTTGACTGTTGTCTCCGTGCCATCAATAAGTTATTATATTTATTTATTTTATATTTGCTTACCGTGTCCTAGCTTCTTGTTTTGTTTTGATATGTCCAAATAGGCTGCTCTTGTGAGCTGGTTTGATTATTGGCATCTCTGAAGCTCTCACATCCTGTCACCAGGTGGTTAGAGCTGTTACTAGGTATGTGAGCCCAGGAGTCCATTTACTTTTCTTGTATAGTTTCAGCTCAGGTGTCCAGGTAGTGTGTGGCGCAGGCTCTCACTTACAGTCCTGGATGGGCAGGGATGATTGAGTGGGCACAGCTATCTGGATGCAGTAGGGGGTAATGTGCTGAGCAAAGCAGGAGGCTGACGGCTGCCCCCGAGTGCCTGAGAGGAAAGCGTGTCCCTGTTCCCTACAGTGCATGGGTGGGTAGGTTTTGCAGCTGGACTATGCATACCCAATGCTATTGGCTGTAAGGGTTGGGAGGCACCACTTTTTCTTGGCCCCTTTTTGCGGGTGGCTAGGTGGCATGGGTGGAGCTACCAGTCCTCTGACCCCTGATGTGTGTAGGTGATGACCATGCTTAATGGGCAGGGCAGTGTCAAATGTCATGAATCTACCACTCCCTCTTATAGCTGATATAATTGAAAATAGGCTTCAGGTATATACCCTGTGGTACTGTGCTAATTTCTACGCTGTTGAAATGGGCCCAAGCAGATCTATGCAGAGGCAAAAGGCATTCAAAATCCATGGACGACTTATGCCTGTGCATAGGCAAAGGGGCTGTGCCTTCCCTGAGTTCCCGGCTTAGGGGAACTGGCAGATTATTTTTTTTTTCCTGTTTGTTCATTTGTTCTCTCTCCAAAGCAGGGAGAATGGCTCAGGGCACAAGATGGGTCCTACTTCTGGCCCAGGGGACATTGCAAGCAATCGCTGAAGCCGACCTGGACCCTGTGCAGAGTGGGGAGGGGGCAGGTAAATGGGAGAGAGTTTCTACCCAAAGGGGGTTGTTTTTTGGCTCCGTGCAGTAGGTTAGATGCATGTACTTATCTTTCGCCAACTGAGCACTGCTTCTCGCTGGAGGGTTGATCAGACTCTCTACCGCTTGGTCTCTCCCAATGTGGAAAATGCATCCCCAGTGCCCCTGCTTGCATCACCACACATGCCAGCCAATCCAGCCTGCAGGGCGCTGGTTCCTTCCTGGTCAGGTCTGGCAGCTCCTTGCTGTTTCTGAACTGTCTCTCCCTCCCCCTGCTACTCAGTCCAATTCCTCAACTTTGCCTTTGATGCTCAGGGCCCCTAGATTGTCATATATAGTCGGTTTGCTTGTTTTTTGGGGTCTTTGTTGTAAGAGGGGCCACATGAAGCATCAGACTATTCTGCATCTTGGTCCTGCCTCCTTTTCCTGCTTTTTGAACAAGGGCCCTGCATTTTCATTGTTCACTGGGCCCCAAAAATTCCATTGCTGTTCTTGGTCACAGCAAAGCTTATAAATGAAAGAATGAACTTGGCCAGGACTAGAGAAAAAGCTAGTGAATATTATGGCTAGTGATTGTTTTAGCACCAGCTAACCGAAATGAAGGAAGGGAGAGACGGAGAGAGGGAGGAAAGGATGGAAGGGAGGGAGACATGGAGGGAGGGAGGGAGGGAGAAAAAATGGAAGGGAGGGAGGAAAGGAGACAGGGAGGAAGAAAAAAAGAGAGAGAGAAAGGAGGGAGGGAGAAAGGGAAGGAAAATGTTTCATTGTACTTTCTGACTTAACCTAACTTTCCCAGTTCAGTATCAAGTCCGGGGGGCTTATAGTTGGAGACTTAGTACAAGTCCCTGAGTCCTGAGGGAGCACTCGGTGCCCTGTGAGGCCTCCTAGGAGTCTGAAGGGTCATAAGCAAAACATCCTGGAGTTATTTTCCTCCCCTGCACCCCTGACCCCATACACTGGACTGAATTCCAGCACAAGAACATCTTGGGTGGATACTAGAGAAGAAAGAGAAAAGCGTTGCCCCTGGGAAGCCCTTTTGTCTCCTGCTACCCAGGAAGGTCAGTAATGGCTGACCACCTGGCCAGGAGAAGGGGGTGGCTATAAAATGATGCCTCCTTCAATTCCCAGCCCCTTTCCTACTTCCTTATATTAGGAAGTTTAACAAAGGAAGGAATACTAAGCCAGATAGTAACACCCTACCAGCCTTTCATGTGGTCCTGGAACAGACTAGGGTGAGTCACTGGGGCCCCGGGCTCCTCGCATTGGCTGGGAGGATCTCCTGATCAGCAAAGAAAAACTCGTCTTTCTCCTATTGGGAGAGAGCAGGTGCAGGGGCTGGCAGCAATCCCTTGGCTCCTGCAATGCCAAAGCAAGTTGTTACCACCAGTGGCCTCTAAGCTTCTTCCTTCCAACTAGCCTGGCTGTGTGTGTGTAGCTTCCCAAAACTGCAAGAGAGTCATAACTAAGTCAGACAAATGAGAAAGTCCATGGGACAGCCAACACATTATGTGTGTGAGCACTTGCCACTTAAAGAACAGGCCATGAGGTCTGCACCTGGTTTAAATTATCTGATTTGTCAGTCCCTGAGGGCCACAGTTCTGATGTGATTAAATAGCATGAAGTCCTCTTAATCCTGCATTAAAAAAAAATCACACTTTCCATAGTAGCAGCTCATTCCTGGTTCGGATCTTAAGGCTTGGACCTGGCAAGCCGGTCTGTATGCAGTACCAGCGAGGGAAGGGTCCTATATGAAAACTAGCATCAACACACATGACCTCCTTTCTTTGAAATTCTAGAAGGTGGGGTTTGCTGGCTCTCCCATGGCAACTGCAACTGTCTATACTGGGCTTGCCACAGTTTCCACAGGCTGACATCTTCTGGGCCAGTCCTAAACCAACTCTTTCCTCCCCGCCATCTCTGCTGGCCACCTCCCTCTGGTTACCATGGACATGTCTTCTCTGTTTTCTGGAAACATATTTGAGAAAAAGAGCAAAGAAGATATTTTTACTCTCTCTCCATACAATATATTTTGGGCAGTAGAGATGTTCTAAGGGCTTGGTGAAAAGGGGGTAGGTTGTGGGGGGATTCCATACAAGGTCTGAAAATATCAGAGCTGGAACAATAAAACCCATTGCTGTTGAGTCAGTTCTGACTCATGGTGACCCTATGTGTGTAGAGTAGAACTGCACTCATAGGGTTTTGAATAACAGCTGGCTTTTTATTTAAAGTCTTAATATATACCAGTCTTGGTACTGAACATACATGTATTACCTCATTTATTCCATACCACAAACTCTCTGAGGTTGTGTCCTGATTTTATAGGTGAAAGCAGCTTAAGGAGCTTGGCGAAGGTCACATGTATTGTAAGTGGCAGAGACAAGATTCAAACTCAGGATTATCTGACCCCAGAGCCCACACTCTTTATCACTGAACTGAACCCCTAGAAGGACTTAGAGAGTACCCTTCTTAGATCTCTTGTTAGCAATGAGGGATTCTAAGGGACTTGTTCAAGGTCTTACAACTAGCTAATGAAAGAGCTGGGACAAGAAGCCAGATGTCCTGTCTCCTGGGGCAGGGCAGCGTGGCTGAAACAGCTTGCGATAACATTAGGCAAACTGACTGGTATCTCTGAATGCCAAGTCTCTATCTATAGAATAAGCATAGAAAATATCTACCTTACGGTTTGCAGTGAGGACTAAATGCAATAGTATATGTAAATCTCCCAATGTTGATCCTGGCTCTTATTAGGGGCTTAATTACATGACTGTTATTATTATTTACTCTGGCACTGGTAACGTCCTTTTTCACTTACACAGTACCTCCTTGTTTGCTAAAATAATAAGTAGTAAGCTTTGTTTCCTTGGCTGGACAGGGGTGGAGCTGGGCATAGGACAGGCCCTTGTGGGTCCTTACTGATTGTCAGATAAAGCCTCTCACCAGAACTGTGCTGAGACCTGGGCCAGAGCTGATCCTCCGTGAGTGACGGGTGGTGGTAGAGTGATCAACCATCCCAGTGTTCCTGGAAGCTGGGACTTTCAGTCCTAAAACTGGTACAGTCTTAGAAACAGCTGGCCATACTAGATAGCAGACACTCTGGGCAAGGGTGAATGTCCTCAGGGGCCCTGGCCATTTGGGGGACCCTGAGTAGTTGGGTCTCACAGAAGCGCAAGAGTGGAATAGACTGGGAATTTGCCCAACCAGCTTGGTAGAGGTCTTCTCGCGCTGTCCGAGAGTAAAGCCGAATTTACTTTGCCATGTTGAGTGAGACTTGAAACCAGGCAACTTAAACTATGAGACAATTGCAGTGATTCCTTGCTCCTTGCTAGGCTGCCTGAGCCACTCTGTGCTATTTCTACCCAGAGCACCAACCAACTACACACCCCCTTCCAGTAAGGCAGCTACGGGGAGACCCCCACCCTGCTGGAATCAGCAGTGTGGTTTAAGGCCTGCCCCTCACCACCTAGAGTCTCTCAAAATTAGTCCTATCTTAGTTATCTAGTGCTGCTGTAACAGAAATACTACCAGTGGATGGGTATAACAAAGAGAAATGAATTCTCTCGCAGTTTAGGAGGCTAGAAGCCCAAATTCAGGGTGCTGGCTCTAGGGGAAGGCTTTCTCTCTCTGTCGGCTCTGGGGGAAGGTCTTTCTCTTCTTTCAACATCTGTGGGCCCAGCCTTATTTGGAGATCTCCATGTGTCTTGGCATCAATCTTCCCCTGGGTCTAGGAAGTTCTCAGCACAGGGGCCCTGGGTCCAAAGGATGCACGCTGCTCCCAGGTTTTCTTTCTTGATGGTAGTGATGTCCCTCTTTTTCCTTTTATCTCTTGTCTAAGGTAAAAGGTAATACAGGCCACACCCCAGGGAAACTCCCCTTACATCTGATCAAAGCTGTGACCTAAACAAAGGTGTTGCATCCCACCCTAATCCTGCCTCATTAACATAACAAACATAACCTAATCCTCTTTAACATAATCTAATCCTGACTCATTAACCATGGGCAAAGATTAGGATTTACAACACACAGGACAATTACATCGGATCACAAAATGAAGGACAACAAAGCAATACTGAAAATCATGGCCTAGCCAAGTTGACACAAATTTTGGGGGGACACAATTCAAACCATGGCAGGCCCCTAGGCAGAAATGGGTCTACCTAGAAGGCAATGAAGCTTAAGTTTCAGGGCTCTTTATTGGTAGAGCACCTCCCAGGGACTTGGGGTTTATTTTTCTTGAGGAACCCCCAAGTTTCATAAGCTTCAAGATCCCTCAAACCTTGGATCCATCTTTGGCTGAGGGCACTGGTTGTCAGAGCTGGCCTTGGGCTTGGACAGAGCAGGGAACAGCTTCCAGAAAGGAATTTATGGCATCCCCAGCCTCAGAGTGCCTGGCGTCACCCCCGAAGGGTTATTTCCTGGTAAAGCTGAAAGCATCTGGAGCAATGACCACAAGCCTGGGGAAAGTGGCTTATGACCCTTATACTCTCATAGAGCAGGAGTCAGGCCCCTTGCAGGCCCTCTGGGCACTGCATTCTGATGGTGGGTTGGGCCAGGATCGAGGGAGTACAGGCTGTTGAGAGCAATGTCGAAAAGAGGAAGGCTGACCTGCCACTAGATTTTGGCAGGTAACCATCTCCTTGAGATTTTGTTCTCAGCACTAGGTTTTGGGAAAGGTGAGGCTAGCTGGTTCCCCCTAGGGATCAAAGGCTGGACGGAATATGGCCTGTTGTGGAAAAGGCAAGATCCCCAAGTGGCACAGTTTGCACTAGCCCTGGTGGTGAGGTGGTTAAGCACTTGGCTGCTCATTGAAAGTTTGGTGGTTTCAACCCACCAGCTGCTCTGCAGGAGAAAGATGTGGTGGTCTGCTTCCATAAAGATTACAACCTTGGAAACCCTATGTGGCAGTTCTACTATATCCTGTAAGTCACTGTGAGTCAGAATCAACTTGACAGTTGTCATGGATTGAATTGTGTCCCCCCCAAAATATCTGTCAACTTGGCTAATTCATGGTTCCCAGTATTGTATGATTGTCTACCATTTCTTCATGTGTTGTAAATTCTATCACTATGATGTAATGAGATGGATTAGTGGCAGTTTTTTGATGAGATTTGTAAAATTACATAGTGTCTTAAGCCAATTTCTTTTGAGATATAAAAAAGAGAAGTGAGCAGAGAGACACGGAACCTCATACCACCAAGAAAGCAGCAATGGGAGCAGAGCACATCTTTTGAAGCTGGGGTTCCCGCGTGGAGAAGCTCTTGGTCCAGGTGAAGATTGATAACAAGAACCTTCCTCCAGAGCTGACAAAGAAAGCCTTCCGCTGGAGCTGACACCCTGAATTTGGACTTGTAGCCTACCAGACTGTGAGAGAATAAATTTCTCTTTGTTAAAGCCATCCACTTGTGGTATTTCTGTTATAGCAGCACTAGACGACTAAGACAACAGCAGTTGGTTTGATTTTGGTTTTGACTAACCTAAAGGTTGGTGATTCAAGGCCACCCAGTGGCACAACGGAAGAAAGTCCTGGCAATCTGCTTCTGCTAAGGTTACAGCCAAGAAAACCCAATAAAGCAGTCCTACACTGTAACGCATGGGTTGCCACGAGCTGAACTCAACGGCAATGGATGTGGTATTTTTTTGTTGAAAAGGGCATTTATTGCAAGGCATAGGCTAAAGGGCCTTAGGCAAGACATTTCCTCTCTCGGCCCTAAGTTTCCCCATCTGTAAAATGCCTAAATGACTCTTAAGTACCCATTTAATCAAGAAATTCGGTGAGGCAAAGCAAAGACATTGATAGCGCTCTCTTTTCAACCTCTATAAGAACTGCCCCATTCCATCAAAAAAGGAGCAAAAGGGCCCATTATCACGGGATAAAACCTTTGACAGTCTGGGCAATGTAGGAACCCCAGGAGAAAATAACGGAGTCTCCGGCTGCCCTCTCTCTGCCTCAGTGAGCATAACTTCCAACTGCTGCCCCAGCAGCGTGACAGGAACTTAGGCGTATAGGAGTCCTGATTCCAGTCCTGGCTGCTAATAGTCTTCTGTTCTCGAATCTCCTTTAAACACATATGAGCCAATGGCCTCACCTGTGAAATGTTGGCAGCGGGAGCGCAAAGGGGAGAGAATTCTTTTTCTGATTCTGAGGGTGTTATAAGGATCAAATATGAAAGGGCTTTGACAAGGATAAAGTTCCACCCATACTTAAAAGTTTACTATTTACATAATTCCTTGAAAGAAGATCACAGTGGGAAATTTCGCAGTCCCTTGAGGACTAAGCTTTCTGGGGAAAATTTCAACACCATCCCATGGAACTTTACACTGGGTCTAGCTAATTGGTCCAAGAGACAGTTTCAGCTAGATCTCACAGCCTACTCTTGAGTTCAAAAAACCTGACTTTTAAGTACTGGGACATGGTACAATGGAGTCCCTGCGTGGTGCTCACTAGCCAAGAAGTTGTCAGTTCCAACCCACTCAGTGGCACCTCAGAAGACAGACCTGGTTATCTGCTTCTGAAAGATCGCAGCAGTGAAAATCCTGTGGAGTAGTTCTACTCTGCACACATTGGGTCATCATGAGTTGGGATTGACTCGATGGCAACTAACAACATGCTGCAACATACATGAACCTTGAAAACATTATGCTGAGTGAAATAAGCCAGTTACAAAAGGACAAATACTGTATGAGCCCACTTATATGAAACAGGCAAATGTATAGCAACCAAAGAGCCCTGGTGGCACAGCGACTAAGAGCTAGGCTGCTAACCAAAATGTTGGCAGTTTGAATCCACCGGCCACTCCTTGACACCGAAGTTTATTAGTAGTTGGGAAGAACGACTACTTCCCAGGGGAAGGGGCAGAAGGGAAGGGAGAAAAGGGAGTCATTGCTTAGGGGACACTGAGTTTCTGTTAAGGGTGGTGGAATAATTTGAAAAAGGACAGTGGCGATGGTTGCACAACATGATGAAAGTAGTCAATGTCACCGAATTGTACAGGTAAAAATTCTTAAGTTGGCAAATGTTTGGTTTTACATATATATAAAACCAAACCACAATTTAAAAAAAAGAATCTTAGATGAAGAAATACTTAAAAAAAAAAATTCTTTTCTATGTTTCAGCTGCAGTGCTTGAACAAACATCAGTGAAACCTCGTTAAACTGGAAGTTCTCCAGCTTAGGGCTCTGCTCCTCAGGGCACAGGGCCTTCAGGACTGGCAGGAGCTCCTGGGAAACCAGAGGGGCAGAAACAGAACCCAGCCACTGCAGACTCTAGCTTATAATGACTCCTGTGGTCAGACGTGCGTGTCTGGAAGTGGGAATGGCAGGACGACCTGCCAGGTCTGTGTCTGGGATAGGGATCCCGCAGACAGGCCTCCAGGGTGCTGGTGTGGTAAGTTTGGAGCTGGGTGGGTAATTTCCCCAGGGGGGATCACAGAAGAGTGAGAGTTGGAGCTAGAGGGGCCCATGGAGGTTAATGAGTGTGGGTTCCTTTTATAGATACGGACACTGAGGTCTAGGAAGCTGAGTGAAATGACTTGCCCGGTCCACGTACTGGCAAAGGAGGGGTACCTAATTCATTGCTTTTTACTCACCATACCCTGCTTGAACTTGCACAGAGCCAATTTGTACCAGAGAGCTATTTACACAATTTGCCACAAAAATTCACCTGCCAGACGAACCGTTCTGTTTATCTCACAGCTGTGAAATCTCATTCACCAGGCAGAGTGATTGTCTCAGGGTCAGAAGTATTTCAGCAGAGCTAGTGAAAATCAATCTCACACTTACTGAAATGAGAGAGGTGCACGTTCTTTCCAGTTATATGCAAACCCCGACAGTATAGGTCTCAACATGCCAGGGATCTCTGTCCCCCCTAGAGATGGAGAATGAAGACAGCCCAGAGAACAAAGCCAGAAGATACAGAGAGACTGAATTCTGGTGATATTGTCTGAGATCCTGGATCTAGCTTCACCTGAAGTTCTCCCTGGACTTTTCAGTCATGAGAGACAGGGAATAACCCTTTTAACATAATAACTAGATTCAGATTTTCTGTCATTTGCAGTGTACACTGGGGTGCCAAATGGGCTATCCCCAGTTATTTCTTTTTCTTTAAAATATTTTATTGTATTTTAGGTGAAGGTTTACACAGCAAATTAGGTTCCCATTTAACAATTTTTATGCAAATTGTTCTGGGGCCTTGGTTACAATTTTCACACTATGTCAGCATTCTCATTATTTCCATTCTGTTTGCTCTGTTTCTGTTGATCTAGCTTCCCTTCCCCTCCTTGCCTTCTCATCTTTGCTTTTGGGTAAATGTTGACCATTTGGTCTCATATAGCTGATTTTTTTAAGGGAGTATGTTACTCAGGAGTGATATTGTTTATTTTATAAGCCAATCTATTATTTGGCTGAAAGGTGAATCTCCAGGAGTAGTTTCAGTGCCAAATTCAAAGGATGCCTTAGGGCAATAGTCTCAGGGGTTTCTTTAGTCTCTGTCAGTCCAGTAGGTGTGGCCTTTTTTAGGAATATGAATTTTCTCTCCTTTTCCTCCCATTCTATCTGGAACCTTCTACTGTGTCCCTGCTTAGAATGATCAGTAGTGGTAGCCAGGCACCATCTAGTTCTTCTCATCTCAGGTTAGAAGTGACCGTGGTTTCATGTGGCCTGTTAGTTCTATGGGCTAGTTTCTTCTTTGAGTCTTTGGTTTCCTTCATTCTCTTTTGCTCCATATGAGTAGAGACCAATAGTTGTATCTTAGGTGGCTGCTTGCAAGCTTTTAAGACCCCAGATGCTACTCACCAAACTAGGTTGTAGAGCATTATCTTTATGAACTATATGCCAGTTGTTCCATGAGATTATGGTTCTAAGCCTTTTTAACTCGGGTTTTTTTTTTTTTTTTTTTTTGTACTTTAGATGAAGTTTTCCTGATCAAAGTAACTTATCAACTTATCAACACTCTCCCTTCTCAAACTTGGGTTCCCTATTATCAGCTTTCCTGTCCCCTCCTGCCTTCTAGTCCTTGCCCCTGGGCTGGTGTGCCCCTTTAGTCTCGTTTTGTTTTATGGGCCTGTCTAATCTTTGGCTGAATGGTGAACCTCAGGAGTGACTTCAGTACTGAGTTAAAAGGGAGTCCAGGGGACATACTCTTGGGGTTTATCCAGTCTCTGTCAGATCAGCAAGTCTGGGTTTTTTTTTTTTTTTTTTTTTTTGTGAGTTAGAATTTTATTCTACCTTTTTCTCCCTCTCTGTCTAGGACCCTCTATTTGTGATCCCTGTCAGAGCAGTCAGTGGTGGTAGCCAGGCACCATCTAGTTGTACTAGACTCAGTCTGGGGGAGGCTGTGGTAGTTGTGGTCCATTAGTCCCTTGGACTAATCTTTCCCTTGTATCTTTAGTTTTCTTCATTCTCCCTTGATCTCGAAGGGGTGAGACCAGTGGAGTATCTTAGACGGCTGCTCACAAGGTTTTAAGACCCCAGACGCTACTCACCAAAGTAGACTTAGAATATTTTCTTTATAAACTACATTATGCCAATTGAGCTAGATGTTCCCTGAGACCACAGTCCACACAGCCCTCAGCCCAGCAATTCAGTCCCTCAGGGAGTTGGATGTGTCTATGGAGCTTCCACAGCTTTGGCTTGTACAAGTTGTGCTGGCTTCCCCAGTATTTTATACTGTCCTACCCTTCACCAGAATTACCACTTATCTATTGTCCAGTTAGTGTTTTTCCATCCCCACCCCTCCCCTCCCTCATAACCATCAAAGATTGTTTCTTTCTGCATGTAAACATTTTCATGAGTTTTTACGGTTGTGGTCTTATACAGTATTTGTCCTTTTGAGATTGACTTATTTCACTCAGCATAATGCCCTCCAGATTCATCCATGTTATGAGATGCTTCCCAGATTCATTATTGTTCTTTATTGTTGTGTAATATTCCATCGTGTGTATGTACCATAGTTTGTTTATCCATTCACCTGCTGATGGGCATCTAGGTTGTTTCCATCTTTTGCCATTATGAAAAATGCTGCAATGGGCATGGGTGTGCACATGTCTATTCATGTGATGACTCATTTCTCTAGGATATATTCCTTGGAGTAGGGTTGCTGGATCATATGGTATTTCTATTTCTAGCTTTCTAAGGAAGAGCCATATCATTTTCCAAAATGGTTGTATCATTTTGCATTCCTACCAGCAGTGCATAAGAGTTCCAATCTCCCCACAGCCTCTCCAACATTCGTTATTTCCTGTTTTTTTGATTCGTGCCAGTAATGCCAGGGTGAGATGCTATCTCATTGTTGTTTTGTTTTGCATTTCTTTAATGGCTAGCGATTGCAAGCATTTCCTCACGTTTGTTAGCCATTTGAATGTCTTCTTTGGCGAAGCATCTGTTCATTCCCTTTGCCCATTTTTTTAATTGGATTATTTGTCTTTTTGTTGTAGAGGTATTGGATTTTCCAGTAGATTTTAGAGATTATACTTTTGTCTTATTTGTCATAGCTAAATTTTTTTCTTCCCAGTCCATAGGTTCTCTTTTTACTCTTTCAGTGAAGTCTTTTGATGAGCGTAAGTGTTTAATTTTTAGAAGACTCCAGTTATCTAGCTTATCTCCTGGAGTTTATGTGTTGTTGGTTATATTTGTATCCTGTTGATGTCGTGTATTAGGGCCTCTAGCATTGACCTTATTTTTTCTTCTACGAACTTCATAGTTTTTGGCTTTATATTTAGGTCTTTGATCCATTTTGAATTAGTTTTTGTGTATGGTGTGAGGTATGGGTCCTGTTTCATTTTTTTTTTTTTTTTTTTTTTGCAGTTGGACATCCAATTTTGCCAGCACCATTTGTTGAAAAGACTGACTTTTCCTTATTTGATGGACTTTTGGGCCCTTGTCGAAGATCAGGTGATGGATTTACAACTCAGTTCTTAATTCGGTTCCATTGATCAATGTATCTGTCATTGTACCAGTACCAGGCTGTTTTGACTACCATAGCTGTATAGTAGGTTCTGAGGTCAGGTAGTTCAAGTCCTTCTCCTTTAATTCTTCTTCTTCAATAGTGCTTTACTTATCCGGGGCTTCATCCCTTTCCATATAAAGTAAATGATTAGTTTTTCCATCTCTTTAAAGAATGTCATTGGTATTTAGATCGGCGTTGCATTGTATTTGTAAATTGCTTTGGGTAGAATTGTCATTTTCACAATGTTGAGTCTACCTATCCATGAATATGGTATGTTTTTCCATTTATGTAGATCTCTTTTGGTTTCTTTCAGTAGCGTTTTGTAGTTTTCTTTGTATAGGTTTTTATATCCCTGGTTAGATTTATTCCTAAGTATTTTTTTTTTTTAGAGGCTATTATAAATTGTATTGTTTTCCTGATTTCCTTTTCATCATTCTCTTTATCGGTATATAGTAATCCAATTGATTTTTGTATGTCTATCTTGTATCCTGCTACTCTGCTGAATCTTTCTATTAGTTCATGTAGTTTTCTTATGGAGCCTTTTGGGTTTTCTATGTATAGTATCATATCATCTGCAAATAGGGGCAGTTTAACTTCTTCCTCACCAATTTGGATGCCCTTTATTTCTTTTTGTAGCCTGATTGTTCTCGCTAGGACTTCCAGCACAATTTAACCTAGTTATTTTTGCCATCATTCTTTGGCTGAGATTCTTTTGCTCATTGCCCTCATGTTGACACACCTCCTGCCAGTTTTCCTCCAATGTTCACAAAGTTCAGCTTAGTTTACCAAAGACTTCTCAAACTTACTGTATTCCAGGCCCTGTTCTATGCTTTGGGAGGGAAACAAAGATTATTAGGACACAGTTCCTGCTTTCAAGGAATTTAGAGTCCACTGACAGACTCAGACCATGTTATTAAATAAACCAAAACATATAGCGATGTGCACTTATGCAAGGCCCAGAAACAGTACCTAGTAAGAAGGAATTCAATCTGAGGAGGCAAAGGATTCTTCTTGATCAAATGAAAGTGAGATAGCAAAGTAAGGTAGGAGGCAAGGTCATCTTGGGTGATGGGAGCTTCACTCCAACCTTAGTTGGCCTTGGTCCGAATGACTGGGGTGTCTAAGCATCCCTTCCCCATAGGCTAGTTCTTTCCAGTGGAGATGTCTTCTGTAGAGAAATGTCAGTCAAGTTCCTTGGGGGCTGAACCAAGGGCCATTTGGACAAATGGGCCATTCTGAGGTTTATAGCTTGGAAAAGAGATGAGTATTTAAAAACTTATATTTTGGAGGCTTAGATATTTGTGTGCATACATTTGAGTATTCTTATATGGAAAATAAGAATGCAGTGAATTTATTTTGTGTGATTTAAGAGAACTGATAGGAACAAGTATGGATAGACTTTGCTAGACCCTTTATAAGGTCTTGGCTCAGTTGTCTGACCTTCCCTCCCGTAATTCCTGATTCCACCTGTCTGTGCAACACTTGATGTGGGGGTGGTACTGAACTATTTGTTGTTTCCAGAACATATTGGACCCTCTTAACCCCATGTCTCTACAATGCTGCTCCCTCTTCCAGGAATATCTCCTTGTTCACCAACATGATGATTCATCCTCTACACCTCACCTAGAGTCCTCTTCTGGAGCCTTCCCACTCCACCTTCCCTTGAGACATATGTATTCCTCTTACGTCCCCATACTCCTTTATACTCACTCTATGGAGGAACAGGGAAGAGGGTGTGAGATCTAAAGACAGGCAAGCGTGAAATTGAGAAACAGTTCCTCCCTCATTAACACAAACTCACTGCCCCCTAAAATTCCCATCCAATCTTTCAAGTTGCTGTTGTCAATTCGATCCCATAGAGTTCTTAAAAGAGCATAATGCTCAAGGCAGACCTTTTTTACTAGTTAAATTACTACTCAGTTTTAAGAAGACTTCAGGGGATATTTTTGGTTCAAGATTCAAACATTATCTTGGGACAATAGTTTTAGGGGTTCATCCACCCTCCATGGCTCCAAAAAGTCTAGAGTTCATGAGAATTTTAAATTAAGTTCTGCATTTTTCCCCCTTTGGATCAGGATTCTTCTACAGAAAATTTGATCAAAATGTTCAGTACTGGTAGCCCAGCACCATCCAGTTCTTCTGGTCTCATGACAAAGGAGGCAGTTGTTCATGTAGGCAATTGGCCACTCATTCTATATCCTCCTCCTATTTCTGACTCTTCTTCCTTTGCTGTTCCAGGTGAATAGAGACCAATTGTTGTGCCTTGGATGGCCGCTTGCAAGCTTTTTAAGACCCCAGGCACTACACAATGAACTAGGAGGTACAACAGAAGCACTAAACATGTTATTAGGCCAATTAACTGGGATGTCCCAAGGAATCAAATCCAATGACGTGTTCAGTTGTACATAAGCAGCCTCATTAGCTACTTTTTTTTGTTGCCATAAGTATATCTATCATGCAACTTTCGCCAATTCAACTTTTTATTGGTGTACGACTTACTGGCAGCAATTACAATCATTGACTGTGCAATACAATAATCCACTATGCAATCCTAACCTTACCAAATTAACAAAACCCGTTGCTGTCAAGTTGATTCCAACTCATAGCAACACAACAAGACAGAGCAGAACTGCCCCAGAGGGTTTCCAAGCAGAGGCTGGTGGAGTCGAACTGCTGACCTTTTTGTTAGCAGCTGGTCTCTTAACTACTGCACCACGAGGGCTCCATTCTACCCTTAGTCAATTCGATTTTTCTATCACCGTTAATTGCCCTTTTCTCCCTCCCTCCCGCCCCTGGTAACCACTAATAAAATTTGGTCTCCATACATTTGCCTTTTCTTGTCTTTTTATATAAAAGAAGGCAGAGATTGGATTTTTATGTCAAATCTCCCAATATGTAAATACGGGCAGCTGATTAGAATATTTAAAAGATGTTGTATGCACCTAATAAAAGAACAGGAGAGAGACCCTAGAGATCATCGTGCTGAATCTATCATTTTGGAGACAGAAGTTGGAAGTCTAGAGGAAGAAATGATTTGCCAAGATGATACCAAAAGTTGGACCATCATCTAGACCTGCTGACTCATGGTGTGGTTTTATTCATTGGCATTCAACTGATGGCTCTTCCAAATAACTAGAAAATATTTAGTTCACCAGATCTTCCCTCTTTCTTTGTCTCTTCCTCCCTCCTTTTTTCAGGTATTCATTCATTCATGTATATGTCCATTTCATTATTTTCTAGACAATTTTAATATTTAATTCCCCTGATTCAGGGGTTATTTTGGAGAGTATTTCTTAATTATAAGTAGTTAAGATTTTCTAAGTATACTTTTATATGTATTTCAAATTTTATTGGCTACATTGAAAATTTTGGATTGTAAAATCTCCACTTTTTATATTTTACTGAGGCTTCCTTTGGAGCCAAATATGTGACTGGTTTTAATAAACATTTCAAGGGCAAAATAAAATAATGTTTATTCTCCAGTGGCAAGGCACTGAATTCTATTTATGTATTAAGTCAAGCTTGGTAGTTGTAATATTCAGATTCTCTATGTAATTTATTTTTGTTTTACTGTGTCTGTCAAATTCAGAAGTAGGTATATTTGAAAGTATTCTACTATATTGTGTGTGTGTGTGTGTTCTTTAAATTAAGTCCTTGTATTTCTAGGAGTTTTTGTTTTACGTATCTTGTAACCATACAATTTGGAGTATCGAAATTCATAGCTGTTATATTTTCTTCAAAATGTGGCTTTTATCATAATGTTCCTCATAGTCCTGCCTAATGATCTCACTTGAAATTCCACTTTGTCTGATATTAGTATATCTATTCCTGCTTTTGTTTTTTATTGTATCTGTTTAGTATCTTTTTGTCCATTCCTTTATTTTCTTTAAGGATGTCATTATTTTAACATAAACTATACATGATTATTATAAAAAATTTAAAAAATACATAAAAGTGAAAAAGAAAGCAACAAACTGCCAAAAATTCTACAACATAAAAATTATTGCTGATGCTATATGGTCCACAGCATTTCAGGCATCTCTCTATGCATGTGTAGAGAGAAGAATCTGGAGCAATGTTGGCAGAGAGACAAAGAGACGCTGAAGCAGGTGGAAACAACTGTATAAGGGTGGTATCATGCTATATGTGACTTTAAAAAAAAAAAGTATCGCATTTAATTTTAAACAAATTCAATAGGAACAAGAGCTATGTCAAACTCTCTTTCAGATTATTCTTCCCTACAAGGGAAGTAAATTCCTAGAAGATGCCACTAAATATAAGGGAATTTAAGAAGTTGGAATCGTTGTATGTGTGTGTGTGTTTTAACGTATGTTTCCATATAGCAGGAGTTGATTAATGACTTGCTAGGAAAGATATGGGGTTAAGACTTAGACACTTCCTCCATCCTGCCCTCTCCTTCCTTCCAAATTTGGTGCTTATATTATTCTTACATTGTTGGAGTTTACACCATTTACGTTATGTTCTGAAAACATAATTTTCTCGGGTGTCTAATAGTATTCCCATATTTAAGCAAATTCCGTGCTCACCACCAGGCCTATTTCTATTGCTTTGGATAATAGGGCTTGATTTCAATCCACCCTTTGGTTAGCTAGGAAACCCTGGTGGTGTAGTGGTTAAGTGCTATGGCTGCTAACCAAAAGGTTGACAGTTTGAATCCACCAGGCGCTCCTTGGAAACTCTATGGAGCAGTTCCACCCTGTTCTATAGAGTCGCTATGAGTTGGAATCGACTTGATGGCAATGGGTTTGGTTTGGTTAGTTAGTTAGAGTTCACCATCAAGTCAGCTTCTTTAAAGGGCTCATAGATGCTGTATTTTCTGAGTCCTTTCTTGTCTGAAAATATAGGCTCTTGCCTTTATACTTAAACTCCAACTTGGCTGGGCAGAATTCACTTGGATCCTACTCCCTTTTCCTTGTAGACACCTTTGTCTTCTGGCACTGGCTGCTGCTGGCTGGAAAGACATCTAAAACCTGACTTATTTTTCCCCTTGCAAGTGAACTTTTTTTTATTCTGGATGCTATATATACATATATATACGTATATATATGTGTGTATATATATATATATATGCCAGAATGGGTTTGAAGGTTTACTGTTATAAATTTTCCCGGTAAAAGCTATGCGTTTTCAATCTTGCAGATTTAGTCTTTGTTCCTTGATTACTAATCAGGATGAGTATCTTTTCATACTTTTATTCTGAATTTTCATTGTTTATAATTTGCCCATTCATACATTTTGCACAGTTTTCTTTAGGGCTGTATTATGGATTGAATTGTGTCCCCCCCAAAATATGTGTTGTAGTTCCTAACCCCTATGTCTGTGGTGGAGCCCTGGTGGCATAGTGGTTAAGCGTTCAGCTGCTAACCAAAAGGTCGGCAGTTTGAACCCACCAGCCACTCCTTGGAAACCCTGCAGGGGCAATTCTACTCTGTCCCATAGGGTCTGTATATGTTGGAATGGACTTGATGGCAATGGGTCTGGTTTTTGTTGTTTTTTTTTGGTTTTATGCCTGCGGTAGGAGCCCTGGTGCCACAGTGGTTAAGCGCTTGGCTGCTAACGGAAAGGTGGGTAGTTTAAACCCAGGAGAAAGATGTGATGTCTGCTTCCATAAAGATTACAGCCTTGGAAGCCCTATGGGGCAGTTCTACTCTGTCCTATAGGGTCACTATGAGTCAGAAGGCAACAGTTTTTTTTTCTTTCCATTTTGTTTTGTGATTGCCTGTGGTTATAACTTCATTTGGGAACGGGTTGTCTTTGTTATGTTAATGACGCAGGATTAGTGTAGGATGTCTTGTGTCAATCTCTATTGAAATATATCAAACCAAACAACCAAACCCTTGCCTTTAAGCTGATTCTGACTCAAAGCGACCCTACAGGACAAAGTCTACTGCCCCGTAGGGTTTCCAAGGAGCGCCTGGTATATTCAAACCGCCAACCTTTTGGTTAGCAGCCATAGCTCTTAACCACTATGCCACCAGGGTTTCCCTATTGAGATATAGAAATTAAACAAGCAAGCAGAAACCGGAGAAGATAGCTGCCATGTCACGTGAAGATCACCAAAGAAGCCAGGAACAAGGACCTCCCGGAGAGCTGACAGAGAAAGACTTTCCCTGGAGTTGGCACCCTGAATTTGGACTTCTAGCTGCCTCAACTATGAGAAAATAAATTTCTATTTCTTAAAGCCACCCACTTGTGGTATTTCTGTTATAGCAGCACTAGATAATCAAGACGGGCTGCTTGTCTTTTTCTTATTTAATTTTTAAGGACTTTGTATATTCTGGATACTAATTTTGCATTAGTTAAATGCATTGCAGATTCTTTTCCTAGTTTCAGCTTTTTTAAAATTTTTATCGTGGTAAGCATACCCATAACACAACATTTGCCATTTCCATTTATTACCTGTATAATTCAGTGACATATTCATTGTATCTCTTTACTTTTTTATGGTATTAAAGTTCAATCAAATCATTCCATTTTCACTAATTTGTTTGTTTTCCTTTCTTTTTTTGACTCAGGAGCCTGTGTTCTCTGGGCTGTAAGAAGGGTAGCAACCTGTGGCACTTAAGCTCAAGCTTCGGTTTTATCATTTGTAAAATGGAGATAATTTTAATTTCGATTTCATTGGTGCTTACCTATGCCTTCCTTTCCCATTTGACCTCATTCAATCCTCAAAGCACTTCGGTGGAGGTAGATATTCTTCCTATTTTACAGATGATGAAACTGAGCCTCATGAAGATTAAGCAACTAGTGAAAGGTGACATTATAATAATACGCCACCCATTTAACCTCACAGGGCTGCTCTAAAGATCAAGTGAGATGATAGATGGGAAAGTGCTCTGAGCACAAAGCTGAGTTTGCGTAACTATTGAAGAGAGCTGTCCTGGTAAGTTGTATCACACCTGCCAACCCCTGCCAGTTCCCAGCAAACCATATAACCAAGAAGAGAGGAAAACATTTGCCACGCAGATATATTTGCCATCGTTGTCATGGTTGTTGCCATCATTGTCATCCTTGCTGCCTCTAATGACTGTTTATTGTGTGCTAGGCTTTGAAAGCACATTTGCACATTTGTTTAGCTGAGACTGAGGCTCTTCGACCACAATCCACTGGCCACTCCCTCGCCAACACCAATCTCCCACTCCCATTCCCTCCCTCAGAGCCTGCCCCTGTTTGGAGCTTTTCAAGCAGGTGCACACACTCCCTCTTTTGTACTTACCGTTCCTCCTGCCTGGGACAGTCTTCCCCCCAGGAGCTTTTGTGCTCTGTGCCCTAGTTTCACTGTAGTCTTTTTTGAAAGAGGCTTTCTTGACCAATCATCTGACACAGCACGGCCCCTGGCCCCAGTTACGTTCTACCTCCTCTTCTAGCTTTACTTTTCTTTACTGAACTTATCCCTGCAATGAAATTGTTCACTGCAGATTAGTAAATAAGCACAATCAAGCCTGTGCATACCCTGCTGGTTGGGTGATCCATCCCTGTCAGTAGTTGTTATGTTCTATAAAGTCCTCAGGACACTGAACTAGGAATCCTGAGCCAGCTGTGCTTGATGTCAGTTGGGAATGTGCACGTGAAAAAGGTAATTCAGGTTTTCACCATTCTGCACAGGAGTGTATCTGTAAAGGACTGTGGAGGTGCTACAAGTACTGATTTTAGGGTTACAAATAAATTTTAACGACTAGGTGAATTTGCAAATTCAGACTCCACGAATAATCAGCACTAACTTTATTTATTGTCTATTTCCTCCATTAGAATTAGCTCCGTTGGGGGTGGGGGGCAAGGACCTTTTGTTCACTGCTGCAGCCAGTACCTAGAACAGTGTCTGGCACACGGCAGGACCTGGATAAGCATTTCTTGTGGGTGAAACAAGTAGAATCCACCATTGCTGATGAACACAGTCTTCGTAATGATCAAATCACCGACCCCCATCATTCTTATTTCCACCTATAAATCTTTAGAGGCTCCTGTATCCACACAGACCCAGTCACCCTCTAACCCAAGGTGACCAGGGAAACCCAGTGAATGAACTTTTCAGAGAGAACTGTGACCAGCTCTCACATAGGCTCCACTCCAGAGCCCTGCTGGGAGTGGTGGCAGGCAGCCCCCCTTTCCGCCACCTGTGTTGGATGTGGCACCTGCAGACAGGGACTCAGAAAGCTCCAACGCTGCTGTGAAGCCAGCTCAAGGAACAGTCAAGTGTAGACAGTGGAACTAAGGAAATGCAAGAGGAATAATATCGAGTGAACCAGCGAGAAAGCACATGAGTCAGTCCTGAGGCATCCCTGCAAGAAACTGGGGGTTTTTTAAAGGAAGGAAGAAACATTTAAGTAAAATCACCTTAGTTCACCTTCTTTGTCAAGTGCCATTTGAGGCAGGTGAGAGCATTTAAGTGGAGTTTCCTGGGACAATCTGCTGACTTTATAGGAAACAAATGGCCTCTCAGCTGGAGGAGGTGTATATCACCTGCATTCAACTCCTGGGTCTCGACTCAGAGGCTTATAAAAAGCTTTATTACCTTGGCTGATCTCCTCATCTTCCTGACAAACAATAAATACCTGTAAGACAGGGAACAAAGGGGCCCCCAAATCTGCAATTCACATAAACAAATTAAAGTAACAGAGTAACAGGGAATGGGCCAGGGCACAGAAACAAAGCCATTCCCCAGAACAATAGGGCAGGGTATTAGAAAACAGCCCAGAAACTTCCTTAAAGTTGTCTTTCAGAAGCAGCTGGATGAAACCAGCCCCAGAGACATGGGCAGAACATCCACCTGTGACCACTGTGTGACCTTCCACCAGGGGCAGTGAAGGGCTGCAGCTGGGGAATCAAACTTGGGGAATGAGAGACCGTGCAGGCGCGACACCCCATAATAAGTCCTAGTATGAATCCCAGAGGCCTCCGGGACAGGAGCTATCTTAAAGCCACCTTAGAAAACTGCTGCGTGCACACCTTAGTTAACCTATCCCTGCCCAAAACGGGCTACTTGCCAGAAAACCCCGCCTATGCCTCTGAATAAACATGAATCTTCTCCACACCCTTCACCCCTGCTCAAGAACTTTTAAAAGCCCATGCAAATCCTTTGTTCTGTGGGTTGGGGGGAGGTGGTGGTAAGCGTTGCTAGGCCCTCCTTGTCTCCACTTGCAAGCCTCTTCAATAAAGCTTTGCTCGTGTGGAAAACTCTCCATGCCTCACCTGCTCATTTCTGACCAGTGAGAGGCAAGAACCTTATTCAATTCTAGCAACATCTGTAGCTGAGAAGAAGTGGTGGAGGTAGGTGTGGGTCTGCTGCCTGCTCATTCCACTCTGAGTCCTCCTGGCCTCTATGGTCTGCCTCCTCCCTGTCACCTAAGTTAGTGGAGGTGGAAGGAGCCCAAGGCTAGTGGAGCTAGGTCTGGTATCACAGTTGCCAAAAACGCCAAGTCATTGGCTTGGTCCAAGACCCAAATCTTCCTCCCTCTCTCCCCACTACTAGTCATTTCTGGAATCTACGAGGATAGGCTTCTCTATAAGTGCGCTGGGCCACTTTTCCCTTGCTTTTGATTTTATGATTTTTAATCTGGTGAAATGAGCTTAAAAATAGTATGTCTCTATGTCATGGTTTATACAGGATCGTCCTATTTTATGCTTGCTGTCCAGGTGTATTTTGTTATTCATTCATTCACCATTTGTTTATTGTGGTAAAATACATATAATAAACCATTTGCCATTTTAAGTGTATGATTCAGTGACATTAATTACACTCACCATGTTGTACAACCATTGAAGCCTCCGCTGAGACGTCCCCTGCTCCATCGTGGTTCCCCAGCCCTAGCAGCCCACCAAGTTGTGGCTTTTAACTGTGTTTTGGCCCCCCCATGCTGTGGCCCTACCTGCAGTTTGATTTTCGCACCAGAATCCCGTGCATGCGTAAACCAGGATTTTGGCACATGCGCAGGACCTGAAGAGCTGTGTCATCAATCTGATCTTGGATCTGAACATCACCAACACGATTCAACATCTGGACCTTCAAATGTGGACATGGGCGGGCTAAGGGTGGAGAGTTCCAGGCACCAAACCCAACCCCCAGACACCATTGGAAATAAAAAGCTCCCCAACCCCCTCAGACAGGGAGTGAGGGGTCTTTTGGCTGCTAGGTCCCACGCTGCTCGTTTTCGCAAACAATAAATTGCCACTTTGTTTCCCTTGGAACTGGTGATATGGTGTTTGTCTTATTTCTATCAGCTAATAGACAGGACAAGAAGCCGTGTTCAGTTACACCATCACCACTACCCATTTTCAAGTGTTTTTCATCCCCCTAAACAGGTAAAGGAAACCCTAGTGGCGTAGTGGTTAAGTGCTACAGCTGCTAACCAAAGGGTCTGCAGTTCGACTCCACCAGGTGCTCCTTGGAAACTCTACGGGGCAGTTCTACTCTATTCTGTAGGGTCGTTGAGTCAGAATCAATTTGAAGGCAATGGGTCTGGTTTTTTGTTAAACAGATAAAGATAATGAGGGGGGCCTAGTGTATACTCAAGAAACCCTGTGGTTAAGTGCTTGGCCTCTAACCAAAAGATCAGCAGCTCCTCAGGAAAAAAGACCTGGTGATATGCTCCCATAAAGATTACTGCCTAGGAAACCCTATATGGCAGTTCTACTCTGTCCTATAGGGTCACTATGAGTTGGAATAGACTTGATGGCACACAACAACAAATAGAAATGCAGTGCCACTTAAGTAACAACTGCCCTCACCCGTCCCCCTAGCCCGTAGCCACTAATAAACTTTGGTCTCTATGCATTTCAGGTGTAATTATTAATAGCTCCCCTTTCACTATCAAATGTGTCCTGGTGTGAGCCATATATTTTATAGTCACTCTGGTTAAAAGGGTTATCAAACCTCCTGCCTGGGAGGGGAAAGAAGTCAGCCTGGGGCAGCCTGAAATGGGAGAAAGGTTGTCCTGCCCTTGGTCTGGCAGATGGATGGGGCTGACAAGACTCCTGGCCTTTTTGGAAAGAGCTGGGCCCCACCTAGTCTGGATCTCACCCCAGACATCTCCAGAGTCCTGCGTTGCCTATCTGGTCACAGAAGCACTCTGGGGTCAAATCCAGGACTCTCAGCCCAGACCAGAGCTCTTCCCCAGGAACCTGTGTAAGTTAGAGGAAGTGGTTAAAGGGGGTGTTGCATGTAACTGCAGGGGTTCATGGACTAACTTCCCAGGCTGAATGGGTAGGTTCCAGGGAGGAGGTCACAAGTTCGCCACCACATGAAGGCTGGTGGGTGTAGAGATCACACTTATCCTGGGTGAGCATTACCCATAGTCCCCCTCCTCAGCAGGAACACATTTGCTTAAACCCCTTGAGGAAATGCCATGACATAAAACTTGGACTGGGGTCAATGAGTGAGCTCTGGACCCAACTTCAAAGTGCTTCCAGTGATACCCTCAAATTGCCGTGTGACCCTGGACAGACCACTTACTCTCTCTGGGCCTCAGTTTCCAGAACCAGCAAATGCAGCAATATTTGTCTTAATCACCACACAGAGCTATTATGAGGACCAAACAAAGACATGGACATGAAGGCATCCTGCAAACTGCACAACAAAAGGTATTTCCCATCATTCAGGTACCAGACCACATGGCTTCAAGACAGCTTCCTCACGGTTTTTTTTTTTTTTTTTTTCCTCTTCAGTGCCTTTAAAATAAACTCAGTGTCCCAAGGACTGATTTAGCTTCTTGATTGTCCAAAAGCCTGATGTTATCCTTTCTTCTACTGGCTGATCTGAGCGGTTTTCCAGAATGTAAAACTACATAGAAGTTGTAAACAAGTTCAAGTTGATTAACTCCAGGGGAGAAGTTGGGAGGACTGGGTTGGGGGATATGAGGATTTAAAGTTTCAGGAAGTTTTAGCCATCCTTGCAACTTTGCAACCCTGCTACAATGACTTACAGAGAAACTGTGGTAGGCCAGGACTAATTATATTGGTACTGGTGCTCTAGGCAGTATTTCCCAAAGCAGATTCCCTGGAACGCCAATCCTTTAAGATAAAAAATTTGTTCCCGCTGTATCCCTTTGGGAAGCTGCTGCATCTTCGTACTACCTCACCGTCTTAGACATGGCCAGCGAATAGTGCTGGCCTTTAAAAGCTCTAAGAAGCCCCACAGCTAAGAAACCTATAAAACTTTCACTCAGTATTTCCCAAACTTAATTCACCACGAGACTCCAGTCCTTATTTCACCCCGAGAGCTGCTGCAGAGACTGGGACAATGGCTGTTGAAGGGGCTGGATCCCGTGAGTGGACAAATTCGACAACAACGGCCCAGCTTGTTAGGGATCAGGCTTGTCCTGAAAAATCCAGCCTCAGGGTCTCAATAAGCACATGACCGCCTCTGGTTATAAGGGGTTTAAGTGTGGCTGGAGGCATTCACAGACCAGGGAGGGGGAAGGTCAATGGTTCAGGGCTGCCTCTGGATGCAGGAAGTCTTCTGGGGAATTCAGGAAGGACGTGAAGTGCCCCAGAAGACAGTCTGACTGGGATGGGGACAGGGGCAGGAGAAAGACATGGGTTTTGATGGGTGAGTTGAGGTCATTGTGCCAGGTGCCAGGGTCTGGTGGCAGCAGTAGCTGTGGTAAGTCTTGCTGCCTGTTCAAATCTTGCCTGCAACCCTGATGAGCTTGGTGACTCCAGGCAAGCCCCTCAGTCTCAATCACCCTCACTTACCTTATCTGATCAAGGGGATGGTGGTAACAGTACCTTCCTCATATAGTTGTGGGGAGCTCTGAAGAAGGCCTGTCAGAGCAAGCAATCAATAAATGTCAGTTATCAGCATTGGAGCCCTGGTAGCGCAGTGGTTAACAGCTCAGCTGCTAATCAAAATGTTGGCAGTTCGAATCCACCAGCTGCTTCTTGGAAACCCTATAAGGTAGTTCTACTCTGTCCTATAGAGTTGCTATGTGTCAGAATAGACTCCATGGCAATGGGTTATTAGCATTATGCAAATCCCTTTTTCCTTCTTTCTCCCCTTTAAAGCTGCCTCTTCCTCAGATGCCTCAATGGAATGAATACTGGAGTTGGCCCATTTGGGGTGGCTGAGAGGTGCCACTTTAGAAATAAGTGCAGTGTGGTCAGAAAGCATAAGTGCAGGGGTGAGGGTTTATCCCCAGCTCTTCCAGGTCCCTTCAGCTACCCTCACTACACTTCAAGTGTTCAGGGTTTGGGTCACCTGTGTTGCTCCAAATTGCTGGCTCAGAAAGTGTTTTGTTGTTGTTGAAAGAGCTTCTCATGGGTTTTCCAGCTGAGAAGGAGGTAGGTGGGTGGGTGGAGGATTGAGCAGTTTCCCTGGAGAGGACACACACTCACTCCATGGGGCCCTTCACTGTCCCTTTGCTTGGTGGCCAGTGGAGACAAACGCCAGGAGAGAGGTGAGAGGCTCCTGTGGCAGCTAGCAACTAGGGCAGCCCTGAGCTGAGGTGGGGAGGCTCTGGAGGGGCTGGGAAACCCTGCTGGCCAAAATTCTAGGGGCCCAGAATTCTCCCAGGAGAAAGAATCTTTGGACTGAAGCCACTGGGCCTCCGAACAGGTCCTCAACATGCAAATATGTATCTGGGGCAGGGTAACAGGTGTCCCACCTGATCGCTAACAATTATGGGGTCTGGAGAAATAGGACATGGTTGATGGATAAATGCTGGTGGGTGTCAGAAATGTTGGCAAGGCCGAGGACAGAGCTGGGTGGAACCACCCCAGTGGGCCAGATGGCACCAGGAAAGGAGGGAGGGGGCTACAGTAGATGGCAGTATCAAAGCCTGCCCTTCCACCCCAGCCAAGCTAGGTTTGGAATTCAGAGGCCAGAATCTGAGCTCTGGCTGGGCCATTAATTCAGGAGGAAAACTTGGTCCCGTCAATCAAAGATGGGAGCCCCTCATCGGTAAACTGAGGCAGCGGTTCAGATGTTCACTAAGGTCCACTAGGTATCTTAGGCCTCAGCGAGGACGCACTTCATCTGATTTTTTTCCTGGTTCTTTGGAGAGGAAGGCGACCACCTCAGTGAAGCACAAGGTGCCCCGCGGGGACCAGGCTGGGGTGAGAAGAGGCCCCCACTAAGAGCCGGTGGAGGTGATAGTGAGGAAACCCCAAGTCAAAGGAAGAACGCCCGCGGCTCTGGGCTTGGGGAGAGAGGTCCAGAGCCCCTGGCTGGAAACCAGGCCTGGCAGCCGGCACTGACGCCCCCGCAGCTCAGGGAGGGGAAGCGCGGGCTGGGCGGCCCCGCTGAGCGGTGGCCCGAGACCGGCGGCCAATCCCTGAAGCCCCTGCTCGCGCTGCCGGAGACTCCGCCCAGCCGGTCTCCCGCCCCCGGGTGTGGTCCTGGCTCGACCCCAGAGGGCTGAACAAGATGAAGAGGCCAGAGGGAGCGGTAGCCATCACTCATCAGCCGCCTCCCACACTGAACCGCCTACCACCCCTCAGGGGCCCTGAGCCCGGGAGTCTGCTGCCCCCAGGGACACCAGAAGGAGAGCCAGGTGAAGGGACAAGGATGCCTTCCTCCCCTCCTTCTCAAGAATGGAGCTCAGAGAGGGACCTCTGTGACCTTAGCCATTTTCTACCCACCCCTCCTCCCCAAAGCTGAGGGGCAGGATGGCTCATGGGAGCCCCCATCTCTGCAGGCATCTCCCACCTTCCTCCTTCTGCACTACTCTCTCTTCCCTTTCTCTCTTCCTCATCTCTTTTCCCCTCTTCCTCACCACCCACCCATATCTCCTCATCTCCTTTTCCCATCTCTGCTTCCTTCCCATCTCCGGCAAAGAAACCTAAGGCCCAATGTTTCCATTCCATGTTCTGTCCTCAGGGAGAATATCACCATTTTCCACATCCCTCTCCTCCCAAGGGGAATGGCCTTGTAATCAGGCAAACACTCTCTCCTGTTCTGGGGCCCTGCATGGGTTGCTGATGAGAGCCTCTAACACAGCTGCCCAGGTACCCATTCATAGAACTTAACATGCCCCGAGTTAGCAGAACACAAAGAAAGTCTACGTAAGCCTAGGTTTTCCTAGCCCTGACAGGTTTTTCTGGGAAAAGCAGAAGGATCAGGCTAGTGTAGAAATAAACGTTCAAGTTCTTAATCCTACAAATCTGGGGAGTCGGGGGTGTGCTGGGGGAGGAGCGTCTTGGAGCATTAGAGTGGGGTATCTGCAGATTCCTTTTTAGGACCTCCTAGTCTATTTCTGCTCATTTTTCTTAGCTGTAAAAGGCAGCATTTCTGCTCATTTTTCTTAGCTGTAAAAGGCAGCACTCAGTACCCTGGGAGGTCAGCAGAGCTTTGAGAATTTACAAAACAATGAGACACCACCAACCTGTGTGGGGTTTGACCTCCAGGAATGGCATCCAAGATGTGGGGTGTGGGGAGACCACCCTGCCTACAGCCAGCAAGTCAGGGCACCTGCTTTCTCTCCCAGCTCAGGGGCTGATGGGAGCCATGGGCAAGCCATTCCCCCCCGCCCCGGTCCTGGGCTGTGAGGTGGGCATTAAGCCTTCCAGTCCTCAAGTGATGGGATTCCATGTGGACGGCAATGGGGGTCTAGTACCCTCCAACACCATCACCACCGCTCTGATCACAGCCTCTGCATCTGTGCACTCTGTGTGCTTTTTCCTTCCCTTATATTTAGCTAAACTCATAGGAATGTTGCTAATAACCACCCTTCTCCTCATTTTTATTGTTGAAGATGCTCAGTAGGTATTTGGGGAATGAGGCCTGGCAGGATGTTCAGGACCTGAAGGGTTGGAGTCAGTATTGGAGGAGGAGCCTGGATATAGCACAGAGCCAGCTCCTTGAGGGGCCTCTGTGGGCACTGGGCCTCCATCACCAGGCTGGCTCAGGAGGCGTCTCCCTTATCCCCCTGTTCTAATTAGGGCAGGTACTCAGCCAGCTAGGGGGCAGGGGACAAGTTAAGGGGTGTTTCCTCTGGCCCAGGGCAGGGAGTGCAGCTTGGGGCACCACCTATGTTCTGGGGCGGTGGGGAGGGGAGTGTGTGGTGGGGAGTATGCGTGCTAGGCCTTCAGAGAGAAGCTGCAAATGCAGCCCCGGGCCCAGCATTCCAACTAGGAGATAAAGATTGAATGAACTGGGCATCAGACACTGCTCTAACCTTTTGAGGCCCATCTCAGAGCCACTTCTGCTATGACAACTCCTTCACGAGCAAAAAAACCAAAAACACCTTCCTTTGTTCTCTGCTTGGCCTGATCTCTCTTCTCTGCCTCACATAGTGCAGACCCTAAAGCGGATGACTCTCTGCCACCTCGCATTTCGTCATTTCAGGGCCTTTTCCTTGTGTTCCCAGATAGCCTGATTCCTTCAGAGAAGGGACCAGCATGTCCCCAACCTATGTGAACAGCAAAGGAGCCCTCAGAAGTACTGGAGTGTGGGTCTGTGGATCTGATGGTTACACACATGCCGGCCACACACACTGCACACCACCCTTCACCTGCAGGTACGCAGCCCACTCCTGTGTCCTGCCCATTCCTCACCTATCCCTCCCTGTCCAGTTTTTCTCCATACCCATCTATGGAAGCAATGCCTCTTCCCTGTGCCATTTGTTCAACTGTTCCTCACCCCTGCTGGCAACTTGATGAACATCAAACCCACAGAGGAATTTCCTTTCTTGCTTTTATTCAAGGAGAGACCATTCCTTCTGCTTCCCAGACACTGCCTGCCACTGTTGGTGATGAGGACACTGAGAACCTTGGAAGACCTGAGGGGCTTCTGAGTGGTCAGACATACTCAGGGATACTCAAGCATCGTTAGGTTTGGGGAATTTATTGCTTTCTGATGCTTTATAAGGTGAGAGCTCTCCTAGTTCACTGAGTTGCAGATGCTCATTCTTTTGGCATCGCTGAAAGTGGGCCACGTCTTACTCAACTGAAGTCAAGCACTTCCAGAGAGGATTGCATTCACTTGTTGGGCGCCTGGGCCACTTTAAATTCTTGGCTTGTTTTTTGGACCACATTGGTAGTGTGAATTCAGACTGCAACCTGTGTGAGGAGGAGCGGATGGTTCACATTTTCTGAGACTTCTTTCCCTACTCTCCACCCAGCACGCAGGGTGAGCACGAAGTCTCCTTGCTGTCCTTCACTCCATGGCAGGCTCATTTGTCACCAGTGCACTGAGGATGTAAGCCCTTTGGTGTCCTGGCTTTATGCACAATTCTCTTAAAAGACTCTCCATTTGGGGTTTACTTCTTGGTGATACATAAAATAATGTTATCTCACGGTCCCTTTAATTTGAAAAAATGACTTGTGGTTTCTCTATTAACCAGAATTCCCTGTCCTCTAGCCATTCCTGCTAACAGAGAGTTACTCTACTAGTAAACTGCAGGGTAGCTGTGGTAATTGGGAGTTCTTCTGTGGATCTAGAACAAGGCCCCTGAATTCCAGAGGGCAGTGCCAGGCCACCCGGATGTACCAAGTCTCCCCAGCAGGATGACTAAGAGAGCTCCACCAGAAAAGGCAAACAGGGACTGGCCACAGGACTAGGCTTGGCATGTAAGTCTTGGAATTCATGCCGCCCCAGCCCTGGCCAGAGGTGGCCCAGGATGAGGTGAACAGGATGAATGGGAAGGAAAGATGCGTTGGTTACATCCTTTCAGAGTGCAAGGAAGAGAGACTCCAGTTCTCCTCAGGTGATAGGGTTTAACCGGGGTGGTGAAAACCTCTACATAAGGCCTCAACAGCCATGCAGTCAGCAGTTATGGTGACCCAGCTTCTCTTGCTTTCTCTTCTTTGTCTCTGCTTCTCCTTTCACAGCCTGTTCTCTATGAAAGGCTCACAACTAAGCTTTCCAGGAGAGAGAAGCTGCACAGGTTGGTTGGTTAATCACTATAAATGCAGTGTCATGACTGGGTACGGTTCTAAGCCTAGCCACTTCTAGCTCACTGTCTAGTCCACAAATGGCTGCCTTTGGCTTTGGCACCAATTTTTGGTCAATCATTTGTGGCCTGGGTCACATGATAAATAGCATGGAACCTCCGGTCACTACTTTTCTCAGAATGTATTCCCTTTAAGGTATAAATAAAAGACCACCCTCCCGAGGCTGTCTGAATTTTAACAAGGACTTGGAGTTCACGGTGCTGACTGATTCAACTCTTCACTTCTTTTGACTTAAGCCCTCAGTTGTGACCCCACACTTCTATAAATTCCATGGTGCCCACTTCCCTGGGCATCTTGTTATTTGGAAAAATGGCACTGTCATGGATCAAATGGATCATGTCCACTACCCACCCAGTTCGGTAAGTGCTGCAGAAAGGCCTGGTTCGCCTTGGATGTTAACCATCACAATCACCTCAAATACTACTTCAAATACCCTTGGTTTACCTTAATAACCCATTCTGAGTCTATCAGATATGAACTCATCTATATCCTTCTTAAACATACTTCTCTTTAACACATGACATTTTAAAATTACTCAAAAAATAGGAATGTATTGTAAACATTTCGAAAATGGGAAAAACAGAAAAATTGCCTGTCCCATTTTAATACAACCCATAATAATATTTTTCTTTTTGCAAATGTTTAAAATACGTACACAAATCTTAAATGTAGAGTATTATGAGTTTCTACATATGCATACATCTGTGTTACCATCACTCAGATAAAAATGTAGAACACTCTCAGCATCCTAGTAGGCTCCCTCCTATCCCTCCAAAGGTAACCACTCTTCTGACCTCTATCATCATGGATTATTTTTACCTATTTTTTAAACATCATATAAATGGAATCATGTAGTATATATAGTTTGATGTCTGTACACTCAATGTGATGCCTGAAATTCATCCATATGGATATCAGTAGTGCTTTTTCTGTGCTGCATAGTGTTCCACTGTGTTTCATAATCCCATCCACTTAATACAACTAACATTAGCATTTTAACGCAGGGCTTTGAATTGGTTCATTCTGGTTTTACACCCTGCTGAGAATTTGCATTTCTAACAAGTTCTCCAAAACAAAAAAAAACAAACCTGTTGCCGTCGAGTCAATCACAACTCACAGCAACTGGTTAGGGACTAATTCTGAGAATCACCAGTAGAGCAGTGGTTCTCAAAATTTATCATACATAAGGATCACCTGGGGGTCTTGTTGAAATATAGATTCTGTAGGGACTGAATTGCTGGGGCTGAGGGCTGGGGATCCCGGTGTCCGGGGACATCTAGGTCAATTGGTGTAACATAGTTCATAAACAAAATGTTCTACATCCTACTTTGGTGAGTAGTGTCTGGGGTCTTAAAAGCTTGTGAGCGGCCATCTAAGATACAAAGGAACTAATAGGAGCGTGCTTTTTGGTTCAATAAAGTATACAAGACCAAATGGGCAAAAGCTGCCCAAAGGCAAAGATGAGAAAGCAGGACAGGACAGGAAAACTGGACGAATGGACACAGAGAACTCAAGGTGGAAAGGGAAAGGGGGAGAGTGCTGACACACTGTGGGACTGCAACCAATTTCACAGAACAATTTGTATATAAATTTTTGAACAAAAAATGAATTTGCGCTATAAATTTCCATCTAAAACATAATAAACTTAAAAAAAAGTAGATTTGATTCGATATATCTGGGGGGTAGAAATACAAATTCTCAGCAGGGGTTTGAACCGGTGGTTCGAAGTCCTGTTTTAAAGTAATTACCTCTTTTTTTTTTTAAACTCTGCATATGTATTTTTAAATATAGTTTTAAAACAATATACTTACGGCTTACAGGGCTTTTTTTTTTTTTTTTACCTTTATACTTAACCTTTCTGGTTTTAAGAATATTTCCATCCTCATCCTGTACTACATATTGGTGAAAACAAGTTTCTTAAGTTGCATTGCACCCGTGTAAAGGGGTTACTTTTTCCTTCTATTTCGTCTAAAATTGCCTTTAGAAGATTCAAAGGGACTGAACTTGATTGTACCCTTCTTCATTCTGGTCTTGTCCTCACTCTGCCATTATCTTTTCAGAGGGAGGCTCTTGTTTCCCCATGTACCACGTGCAGGGAGAGCAGCGGTGTAGTGGGCCCAGGCCCTCTTGGAGCTCACGTCCATGATGGACACATAGAAGCATATGGAAGCCAACTTCTCCACCTGGTAGAACGCCTTTTCTCAGGGCCAGGCCAATCTGCATGGCCTCTGGGCTCTGAGCTTCTGTGGACCAGAAGCCGACTGAGCAAACGGCCTGATATGCACATTAGACTGAAGTGCCCGCGGGTGCTGTTTAGTCAGGGAATGTTCCTGATTCTCCCTGGAAGAGTGCAGGCCTCGACCTCTGGGTGATGGTCTGACTAGGGTCCTAACCCCTGCAACTCACTGTCCCCCCGCACCCGGCACACATCTACAGGGTAGCCTCTGTGTTCGTGAATTCCATCTCATCTGTATTGTGGGGCTCGGCTCCTGCGAACTTTGCTTCTCTTTTTGCAACCTAAAAACATGGTCTGAGGAATAACTTCATTCTCAGCATAGATCATTTTTGGTATCAGCATGTTCTCATTCTGTAACTTCTGATTTTATCTTGACTTGTATTTCTCAAAAGGCTCCCAAGGAACTGCATATCCACAGCACAAGTCTGGGTTTTATTTCTCCTTCCAGTGTCCTTTGTTTCAACAACAGGGTCAGGCCTCTGGAACGTGGGTCTCCATGTAGGCTGTGCTGAGACTGGACCACAGCTTGGCTTGGGAGGACCTCATGTCCTTTGCTGTAACTTATTGGAATGTGGTGAAATTGTGGGGAGAGCACGGATGCCAGAGGACAGACAGGTGGAGCCTTGTTTTCCACACTGGGTGTGTTCTAGACAAGTTTTACCTACGTCAAATGCTTGCTTCTTCACTGAGCTTCTCAAACCTGAGGCACAAGAGTGTATAAGCAGAGTCTAAGGCAGTGGAGCCTGGACTGGAGCCTGTGGGCTCCCTGGGGAAGTGAGGCGAAGGCACGGGACACAGTCCTCATCACTTGTCTATGCTTCAGCTACTTGTCCTAGCTGCTCCTCATAGTCCTCAGACCTCACTGGTCATGGTTCCAGAGTCAGCTGATGTCCCGGCAAGTGAGACAGGGGTATACAAGCAGCTCCCTGCAGCCTTTGCTCTGTGGACAGCTGTGGACATTCAAATAAATAGAAGGTCTAGGGTGAAGAAGAGGGGCCACCCAGGCCGCATGAGGGGAGAGGCATGGGGAGGACCATTTTTTTTTTAAATTGTACTTTAAATGAAGGTTTACAGAACTAGTTTCTTATTAAACCATTAGTACACATATTTTTTGTGACATTGGTTACCATCCCCATGACATGTCAACACACTCTCTTCTTGACCTCGGGTTTCCAATCACCAGCTTTCCTGTCCCCTCCTGCCTTCTAGTCCTTGGCCCCGGGCTGGTGTGCCCCTTTAGTCTCATTTTGTTTTATGGGCCTGTCCAATCTTTGGCTGAAGGGTGAACCTCAGGAGTGACTTCGTTACTGAACTAAAAGAGTGTCCGGGGGCCATACTCTTGGGGTTTCTCCAGTCTCTGTCAGGCCAGGAAATCTGGTCTTTTTTTGTGAGTTAGGATTTTGTTCTACATTTTTCTCCAGCTATCTCTGGGACCCTCTATTGTGCTCCCTGTCAGAGCAGTCAGTGGTGGTAGTAGGCATCACCTAAGGTCCATGATTTTTGCCCTAACTTCTCTGCTGCTCTAGGAGGACTCTGTTCTGGTCTTCCTTCCCTGTGCCCTCAGTGGGGGCAGAAGTGAAGGTGGAAGCTGTCCGCCTTGCCCTGGTGCTCTGTGCTTCAGGCAGGCCTGCTGTCTTTTACTGGCAGTTCAGAGGCTGTGCAACGGTGGACTCCCTAGCTCTGGGGGCTTTGTATCTTTTGTGTTTTTACTGAGGAGAAATAAATGGCAGTGTCCCTGGTCAGAGGGATTTGGAGCATTGGCCAGCAGATGGGACAGATATTTGGCCCCCACTGGCTGCCCTAGGTTTCCTTACTGCTTGCTGGCTTCTTCTCTCCCTTTCTTACTTCCCAGGAAGTAAGGAGGAAAATCGTCTTTGAGACACTGTTGAGAAAGGGCCAAGGCAGCACAAGCCTGTGGTGCCATCTAGGGGAAGAGGTGTCCCTGGGGTCATGGCTGGTTCAAGCGGATGCCTCATTCAGGATTCATATTAAAGAGAAAAAAAAAAGGAGGTGGGGGGGGGATATGGATTGAAAGGGCAAGCTGAGGCATTGTCCACATTATAAAAATTATTTCTCATTTACAAGGCATTCCTTTTAGAGTACCTTTAAAATGTATGCTCCCATCCTACATTTTAAATTATTTGATTTAGTAAGAAATTTATAAACCTTTTTTTTTTTTCATGGAGGGAGAGGAGATGGCACTTCTGTGTAAACTAAGAAAACCTACAAAAGAGACGGGTCACTCCCCCAAAAGGGCAATATAGATACACTTGGTTTTATATATTATTCTTGTTGTCATCAAATTTTTTCTTTAAAAAATTTCATAAAGATGGTTTCATAATGAAAACCTAAGTATATTAACAGAGGAAAAACTGTTTTTCATTCCTTACTTAAATCCGTCTAGGATGGAGACCCCTAATACTTGTTCAAAGTCCACTTACACGCCAACGACTCTCAGGTCTGTATTTCCATACCAAACTCTCTCCCAAACTCCAGGCTCCTTTCCTCAAGTGCCTGCACAGTATCTTTGCTTGGATGTCTGATAGACTCAAATTGAACTACTGATCTTTCCTCAAAACCTGCTCCCCTGGCAGCTTTCACTATCTCAGTGGCTAAAACAAAAAGTCCTGGAGAAATCCTTGACGATCATCAGGAAGGCTTAAGGCTATATCTTCAAAATATATCCATAGAGAACAGGAACCCTACAAGGATGCCCTTTATCACCACTCTTATTCAATGTTGTATTAGAAGTCCTAGCTAGAGCAACAAGGCAAGAAAAATAAATAAAGGGCGTCAAAATTGGTAAGGAAGAGGTAAAATCATACCTATTCGCAGATGATATGATCCTATACAAAGAAAACCCCAAAGAATTCACATGAAAGCTACTGGAACTAATAGAAGATTTCAGCAAAGTATCAGGGTACAAGATTAACATATAAAAATCAGCTGGATTCCTCTACACCAACAAAGAGAACTTTGAAAAGGAAATCAGGAAGTTAATACCATTTACAATAGCCCCCCAAAAGACAAAACACTTAGGAATAAATCTAATCAGAGCATAAAAGACCTATACGAAGAAAACTGCAAAACACTACTGCAAGAAACCAAAAGAGACCTACATAAATGGAAAAACATATCACGCTTATGGATAGGAAGGCTCAACATTGTGAAAATGTCTACTCCACCCAAAGTGATCTAGAGATACAATGCAATCCTGATCCAAATTCCAACAGCATTCTTTTAACAAAATGGAGAAACTAATCACCAACTTTATATAAAAAGGGAAGAAGCCCCAGATAAATAAAGCATTACTGAAGAAAGCACTACCTGATCTTAGTACCTACCATACAGTCTGGTACTGGTACAACAACAGACACACAGACCGATGGAACAGAATTGAGAACCCAGGTGTAAATCCGTCCACCAATGGGCAGTAGATATTTGACAAAGGGCCAAAGACCATTAAATGAAGAAAAGACAGTCTCTTTAATAAATGGTATGGCATAATTGGATGTCCACCTGTAAAAAAAATGAAACAAGATCTGTCTCACACTATACATAAAAACTAATTGAAAATGGATCAAAGACATAAATATAAAACCTAAAATGATAAAGATCATGGAAGAAAAAAATAGGGACAACGCTAGGAGCCCTAATACATGGCATAAATACAATACAAACCATTACTACACATATTTTTTGTGACATTGGTTACCATCCCCATGACATGTCAACACACTCTCTTCTTGACCTCAGGTTCCCAATCACCAGCTTTCCTGTCTCCCCCCTGCCTTCTAGTCCTTGGCCCTAGGCTGGTGTGCCCCTTTAGTCTCATTTTGTTTTATGGGCCTGTCCAGTCTTTGGCTGAAGGGTGAACCTCAGGAGTGACTTCATTACTGAACTAAAAGAGTGTCCGAGGGCCATACTCTTGGGGTTTCTCCAGTCTCTGTCAGGCCAGGAAATCTGGTCTTTTTTTGTGAGTTATAATTTTGTTCCACATTTTTATCCAGCTCTTTCTGGGACCCTCTATTGTGATCCCTGTTCAAAGCAGTCCGTGGTGGCAGCAGGCATCACCTAAGGTCCATGATTTTTGCCCTAACTAACAATGCACAAACACTATAAGATAAACTTGATAACTGACAGCTCCTAAAAATTACACACTTATGCTCATCAAAAGATTTCACCAAAAGAGTAAAAAAATTTTGGCTACGTCATATCCACAGGGGTTTAATCTCTAAAATCTACAAAATACTTCAACACCTCTACAACAAGAAGACAAATAATTCAATTAAAAAATGAAGGATATGAACAGGCACTTCCCAAAGAAGACATTCAGGCAGCTAAGAGATACATGAAGAAATGCTCGTGATCATTAGCCATTAAAAAAAAAAGAGGAATGCAAATCAAAACTACAGTGAGATACCATCTCACCCCAACCAAAACCAAACCCACTGCCATCGAGTCAATTCCAACTCATAGCAACCCTATAGAACAGAGTAGAACTGCTCCATCGAATTTCCAAGGAGAGCTTGGTGGGTTTGAACTGCCTAACCTTTTGGTTAGCTGCCGTAGCAGTTAACCACCACACACCACCAGGGTTTCCCACCCCCAGCAAGGCTGGCACTAATCAAAAAAACCAGAAAATAATAAATGTGTTGTAGAGGTTGCAGGGAGATTGGAACTCTTATGCACTGCTGGTGGGAATGTAAAATGGTACAACCACTATGGAAAACGATATGGCACCTCATTCAAGAGCTAGAAATAGAAATATCATTTGATCCAGCAATCCCACTCCTAGGAATATACCCTAGAAAAATAAGAGCCATCACACAAATAGACATATGCACACCCATGTTCACTGCAGCATTATTCACAACAGCAAAAAGATGGAAACAACCTAAGTGCCTATCAAAAGGTGAATGGATAAACAAATTATGGTGCATACACACAATGGAATACCATGCAATGACAAAGAACAATGATGAATCCCTGAACGTCTCACAACATGAATGTATCTGGAGGGCATTATGCTAAGTGAAATAAATCCATCACTAAAGGACAAATATTGTATGTGACCTATTATAAAAACCCAAGAAAAGGTTCACACAAAGAAAAAAACAATGATGGTTATGAGGGAGGGGAGGGGAAATCACTAACTAGACAGTAGACAAGAGTTAACTTTAGTGAAGGGAAAGACAACAACACACAATTTATGGGAAGTCAGCACAACTTTACCAAGGCAAAGTCATAAAAGCTTCCCAGACACATCCAAACACCTTGAAGGACCGTGATACTGGGGCTAAGGGCTGGGGACCATGATCTCAGAAGACATCTAGGTCAACTGGCATAAAATAGTTCATAAAGAAAATGTTCTACATCCTACTTTGGTGAGTAGCTTCTGGGTTCTTAATAGCTTGTGAGTGGCCATGCAAGATACATCTATTGGTCACATCCCATCTGGAACAAAGAATGAAGAAAACCAAAGACATAGGAAAATACTAGCCCAAAGAATTAAAGGACCACATGAACCACAGCTTCCAACAGCCTGGGCCCAGAAAAACTAGATGGTGCCTGGCTACCACCAATGACCACTCTGACAAGGATCACAATAGAGGGTCCCAGACAGAGCAGGAGAAAAATGTAGAACAAAATTCAAATTCACAAAAAAAAGGCCAGACTTACTGGTCTGACAAGGACTGGAGGAACCCCTGAGACTATGCCCTGGATACCCTGCTAACTCAAAACTGAAACTACTCCCAAAGCCCACTTTTCAGACAAAGATTAGACAGGCCTATATAAAACAAATAGTAACATACGTGCATCTCAGTTCAATAAAATGTTTGAGACCAAATGGGCAACTCCTACCCAAAAGCGAGATGAGAATGCAGGAAGGGACAGGAAAACTGGACAAACGGACACAGGGAGCCCAGGGTGGAAAGGTGGAGAGTGCTGTCACATTGCAGGGATTGCAACCAAAGTCACAATTTGTATATAAATTTTTTGGATGAGAAACCAATTTGCATTGTAAACTTTCACCTGAAGCACTACATATATGTATATACATATCCAGAATCTGACAATTCTCACCACTTCTGTTGCTGACCCCCACAGCTAGTACACTGTTATTTCTTGGCCTAGAGGTATGCAATAGCAACCTAGCTGATCTCCCTGCTTCCACCTTTGTCTACAGTTCATTTCGATAGAACAGACTAAAGGATACTTTAGAACATGAAATCAGATGATGTCTCCTCTACTCAAAACTCTGCAACGCTTCTCCATTGTACTCAGAATAAAAACCTATGTCCCTACAACGGCTTACAAGCCCCTACATGATATGTACCCAGGGTGCCTCTCTGACTCATCCAACCACTGCTCCCCTTGCTCACCCTGCTCCAACCACACTAGCCTCCTTGCTGGTCCTAAGCACACTCTAGCTCTAGGGCCACATACTCGGTATTTCCCCTCATTTTCTAGATATTGTGCAGCTAACTTTCATCTCCTTGGGCTCCTCACATGCCATGCTCTTTCATGCTTTAGGCCTTGGCAGGTTTTCTTTCCTCTACCTGCAGTGGCGGGTCCTCTGCCAACCCAGCACAGCGTCCTCACTCTGTACTACCTACTGGTGAAAACAAGTTTCTTAAGTTGCATTGCACCCATGTAAAGAGGTTACTTTTTCCTTCTGTTTCTTCTAAAATTGCCTTTAGAAGATTCAAAGGGACTGAACTTGACTGTATCCTTCTTCATTCTGGTCTTGTCCTCACTCCACCATTATCTTTTCAGAGGGAGGCTCTTGTTTTCCCATGTACCATGTGCAGTGAGAACAGCAGCGTAGTGGGCCCAGGCCCTCTTGGAGCTCACATCCGTGATGGACACATAGAAGAATATGGAAGCTAATTTGCTCGATAAAGTGTTTGCTCAATGAGATCTACTCTGACTACCTACTTCATACCATACCATCTTCATGCCCAACAATCCATATGCAAACAATATTTGCTCAGCTCTCTTGAACTTAAAGTGAAGTCATTACAATGTACTTTGGTTAATTAAAAGTAGGATATTTATATGTCCCTGTTTCCACCTATTGCCACAGGGTAATTATTAATAGTGTCCCCTTTTGGTTCTCAAAAGTGACATGTTTTGGATGATAAATTCTATGGTCATCCTAGGGAGAACCTCTGATGCATTTGGTTTTTTCCCCAAACTCTACTCTATAGCACGTAGTTAGGTTAAAAGTAAATTGCCCATAGTTACCTCATTGCTTTCTACTAACTCTTAGTGCCAGTCAGCCGACTCTTTTATTATCTCTCTCAGTTCTCCATCCCTTATGCCTGAAAATACACAGGCACAAATGCATGCACGGGCAGGCACACAGGCACTTCCATGATAATCTTTGACAAGATAAATTGTATGTGACAGCAACTACTTGCTCTGTTTGTGATTTTGAGCAATTCTCCCATGATTCGATTTTTTCAAATGTCATCGATCTATCCATCCCCTCAACAATATTACTGTACGTCTACATTAGGCCAGGCACTGTGCTAGGCATGTGAAACCCTTGCCCTAGAGCACGATGAGGGAGATAGACAATGAACAGACTAGTAATGAATACAAGCTCAGAAAAGTACCATCAAGGTCAGGGTGCTACAATGGAGTCATGGGGAGAGGCACTTAGGGGGAACAGAGAACCCCTGACTGAGAAGGGAGTGTCTAAGACTTGAAGGATGAGCAGAATGCTGTGCTGGGTTGGTGGAGGAGCGAAAGAAAACCTGCCAAGGCCTAAAGCATGAAAGAGCATGGCATGTGAGGAGCCCAAGGAAGACAATATGTCTGAAGCACAGGGATAAGCAGTATGAGATAGGGTTAGAGAGAAAACTGCCTAGGGTACTGAGGACTGCCATGCATAGGCCACATAGGTAAGGAGTCTAGATTTTATTCCAAATGTGATAGAAAGCTGTTTCAGGGTTTTAAGCAGGGAGTGACCTAAAAGAATTTGTGTTTTTAAAAGATGTCCCTGGTGGCTTCTTGGAGAATGACTGAAGAAGGCCAAGAATGGAGGCAGAAGGCCTTTATAGGCTATTGTGATAATCCAGGCAAAAGATTCTGGCAGCTTGGACTGAAGTGCTGATGGTCAAGGGGAGAAGAGTGGATGGCTTGGAAACACATTCTGGAAGGAGAATTGATAAAATTTACTGATGAACTAGATATGAGGAGTAAGAGAGAGGGTGGAACCGACGACAACTTCAAGATTTCTGACTCCAGCCATTGGTGCTATTAATTGAGAAGGAAAGCACTTGAGGGAGTAGAATTTCTGGGTAAGATATATGGTACTGTCTTGGGCATGTTTAGGATTGAGATGCCTGTGAGAAATGTCAAGAGGGCAGACAGACACAGGAGTCTGAAGCTAGAGAGACTGGTGCTGGGATGTAAGTCTGATGGTATTTAGAGTCAGGAGAAGAGGGGTGAAACCACCTAGGGAGAGAATGGACAGATGGTAGACAGAGAAACTCTAGGACCAATCCTGAGAAACTCTCACAAGCAGAAGTCCAGCAGAGGAACAGCTGTGAAAGAAGACCCAAAGGAGTGGCTGGAGAGGTAGGGGAAAAACCAAGGAAGATGCCAAGAGACATTGTTTCAAGGAGAAGGAGTGGTCAACAGTGCCATATGTTTTGGAGAAGTCACATAAGAAGACGGAAAACTTCCACTATTTGGACATATGAAGGTGATTGCTGACATTAGCAAGAGTAGTTTGGTTAAGTGGTGGGGTAAAGCCACATTAGAATGGTTTGAAGAATGAGTGAACGATTCATAAAAGTTCCTAGCAAAAATAGTCTCACCTTCATAAGGTACATCTATCTGAAATCTATTGTAAGCATCACACTTAATAGTAAACTAATAAAAGCATTCTCGTGGCTTGGAATTTTTTTTTCCTTCGACATTGGATTAGAAATTCCAGGCCACTGCAAAAAGTCATGAAAAATAAATGAGATATCGTCTACATGATCAGAACTAATACCAGGTTCAGCAAGGTGGCTAGATATATGATACCTAAAAGCTATTCACCAGCGACAACCAAATAGAAAATAACATTTTAAAAAGATTTCATTCCGGTAACAACTTAAAAATACACAAGATTTTTATGGGGAAAAGCAAGAACACTTTACCGAGGACTGTGCCAGGAGATGCCCTGGGAGAGGGCTCTTTTTAGCTACTTGCTCTGTGATAATGCCCCCTTCATCTGGAAAGACAGTAAACTTGATAAACTATGGCTAGTGTTTCTAGAGGATGGTAACATGCGGTCTTGTTATTTTACCCCACGGTGATAGTTTACTACAAGTTACAGCAAAGGAAGGAAACAAAGTATAAAATGTTTTGCAAAATACTTCTGTTATGAGAAATTATGTAGGCTTGTTACTTTTTAATATCTCTATGAGAGACTAGAGGAAGCCTACCTCTCAATAAGGATCCCAAATAAGAAAAAACATATTTGCATGTCATCATTAGTCAGTCGTTCCTGTTATAAACAAGGTGTCACACCAGCTGACTCCTGGGAAGCTGCAGTGAAGCCTGGCTGTGGGTAGACTTTGTTATCTGTTTCTATGACGGGGATGGGGGGCGGGGCAGGTGTCTCTGCTATTCTGATTTTTTAATCCAAAGAAAGAAACCACACTAGCAAAGGGCTGAGTTATCAGTGCAGGCAATATCTGATACTGTATATTATTTAGCATTACCTAGATTTTTTTTTTTTTTTAGATTAAATAAATAGAACTTTGCCGAAAAACCCTTGATTTATGTCTGTCTCTAAAAGTTCTGAATCCTTTGTTTATTGCCCGGAAAAAGGAACCAATGAGTGAATTAGGGCTTGGCAAGGAAAAGGATGTCCTCCTGATCTTTTATCAAGAAATTCCTAAAATAAGGGCATAAAATTTAGGATCTGAGTAAATTACAAGATGAACTGCACTTATAGATAAGAAGATTCACTATTATAAAGATAACAATTTTCCCTAGTAAATTCATAACCTATAAATTCAATTTAATCTCAGTTAAAATCCTGATAGATTTTTCATGAAGTTGACAAGAACAGTAAGAGAAAAAGAACAAGGGAGAGGAGACTTGCCCTACTACATATTCAATCTTAGGACAGACAAATATATCAGTGGGAGTGTTGGGGAGAAAATAAAAGGGTGAAACAAGGACTCTAAGTTGGGGAAGAAAGGAAGTAAGGTTTAGGGTTAAAAGCTGGTGGGGTCAATGGATGGATGTCTTGACAAGGTGAAGAACTATTGCGGTGAGTGTACTTCTGCAGGTAAGCCGGGAGGACTGGGGGTTGTGGTCAAAGTGGGATATTTGCATTTAAGATTCAAAAGTGATACCATTTCTAGTGACACCAAGTTCAAGATATGACCAAGGGAGTGGGTATCTGATACAGAGTACAGAAAAAGTCACTAGTGTTGACTGAGGAACAGTTAACAAAGAACTGAGAGGTCCTTGACCAATTGGATGCTAAATTTTCCGAGAATTAAGACATGATTTAATAGTGAAAAAAAAAAAAAAAAGGTGCTGATGCAGTGATAACAGTCACTGGAGGAAAGAACACAAGCAGGAAGCTAGGAAATGGAAATTAGGATAGTAACAGAATGGTATAACTGATTACATTGAACCTCAAAATAAGAAGAGTTCTGTGAAGAGGTGGGGGAGACTGGTCTGGCAGCAGTATGGGGCAACAAGGCTCCTGAGCCGCCTCTGGACTTGAGACACACACGTAGCATGAGAGGAGAAAGGCGTATTCGTGAGGTACAGTTAAGGGATCAGTGCAACCCCGGTGTTTATAAAGCACTTATACTATGAAGATTCAATAACAGTTACATTTGTATTACCTGTTCCAGTTGACCTCACCTTCCCAATCTCTCCCTCGATCCTCAAAATTGGTTGATAGTTACAGCAGGAGACTTTGGAAAACGGGATATTTTTATTAAAAAAAAATATGTACACACACATGCCCAAACAAAGACAGAAGGGATTGACATGAGAAGTGAATTTAGGGTTAGGGCAGTATTTCTCAAGAGCAACACTACTGACGTTTTGGGTCAGATAATTATTTGTTGTGGGGCGCAGTCCTGTGCATGTAGGATGGTCTCTACCCACTAGATGCCATTAGCAGCACCCTATCCCCCACCCCTCATTCTGACAACCAAACACGTCTCCAGATATTGACAGGGACAAAAATGCTCCCTATTGAGAACCACTGGGTCAGAAGTGTGCTGTGGAAAAGGAATGATAGAAAGTAACTCAGATAAACAGTGGAAGCTGAAGAATCAAAAAAAAAAAAAAAAACCAAACCCAGTGCTGTTGAATCAATTCCGACTCATAGCGACCCTATAGGACAGAGTAGAACTGCCCCATAGAGTGGAATTTCCAAGGAGTGCCTCGCGGATTTGAACTGTCGACACTTTGGTTAGCAGCCATAGCACTTAACCACTATGCCACCAGGGTTTCCGAACCTGAAGACGGGTGATGAAATTCAGGCATAACTTTCGTTTATCAGCCCCAAATTTTCCACTTAAACAATATGATCCTTAAAACGAATAGAAATCTTGCTTACTGAAGGTATATGCCCACTCAAGTCTATCTGAAGAGTTAAAACACATAATCAGAACTGTTCTGATTCAAGGCAACAACAATCCAATGTGACATCATTTGTTAATAACAAGACTAGGTTTAGTAGCTTTTGCTGCTTGGACATTTATCTCAGACATTTATCTCAGTATGAGCATCACTCAACCTACAAATTAAACTGGTTTTCAAAACATTTTAAAAATAACACAAGAAACAAGAAGAAAGGATGAGCTGAAGTTAAGGCAACATTTATTTGATTTCCTTGCAATCTAAGGCATAAGTGGTGATTATTTGATGATTTTATTTCTTTTAAGGCCTACAGTTGGATTTTAGTTCAGAAATATGTCATATTTGACTGGGGCTAATTGGAGAGAACTTATTTCTGACTTGGTGTTACAGACTGAATTAAGACAAGTAGGCTCTTAATCATGATAAACACATCTTTGCCTCAGACTTGATCACTGTTGGCAGTGGCAGGGCATGGCCAGTTTCCACAGCTGCTCTGAAGGACACTTGTTGTACTGTGGCTGGGCCAGGTGGTGAGAGAGTAGGCCGTAGCAGACTCCTGGTTCTTCTTAGGCTGTGTTCTGAAGAATGACTGCAATACCTTGGCCACCTCCAATGCAAGCTGATCCAACAGCATATTTTCCACCTCGACGCCTAAAAAAGCAAGCAGTGGCTCAAACCTACTCAAATGAGAGGATAAACGAAGCTTATAATATAAAGAATTAATAACAGTCACATTTGCCTTACTCATTGCACTTAGCACAGCTTCCTAACCTCTTCCCCTATCCTGAGTACTGGCTTATAGTCACAGCAGGAGAAACCATCTGGAAAGTGGCTATTTATTTATTATTTTTTTTAAATAACAACAAAAAATGTAGTAACGGAAGGAAGGAAGGAAGGAGGCGACCTGAGAAGTGAATTTAGGGTTACAGAAACGGAAACACATATATAAGTGGAGGTGTGATGTGGGACAGGAAACACAATAGGAGGTGATTTAGAGAAAGAGAGGAAGTTGATGAACTTCAGCCCATTCGATTTGTATTTTTTTTTTTTTTTAAAATAAAACATCACTTTAATAAGCATTAGGAAGGGAGAATCTTTTAACACCTTCAGAAAATCCAACTTTCTTATATATACTTTTCAAAATGCACAATGGTTGCAATTTCTGTTTTCTAAAATTTGTATTATAAATAAGAAGATGAAATATGACAAAGCTACAAAACATAAAATAGCAATTAATAGTGAATGAAGTACAGGAACTTTTTTCAGTGTTACAGCCCTGGGGTAGTAGGTATTAGAAGGAAATAGAAACATATTTTTTAATTCAGTACATGCATATTTATTTTACAATAATGGCATTATCAATCAAGTGTAAGGAATAAGCATGTATTAAGCATATGTACCAGTTATATATAATGTCTTTTTAAATCATTATAGCAATCTTGAAACTATGAAGTCTTATTCTCATTTTATAAATGGGGAGATCAAGATTAAATGATTTAACAACCTTATTTAAATCACACAATTAGTAAAGGGGAAGAGATGGTCCATCATAAGCCAATGTCCACATTCTTGCTGCCTCATCCACTGCCTTCAAACAAGCTGTGTTTTACTACACTGGCAAATGGATAACGCAATCCAGAACTGTTCTCTGGAGAAAAATATGTGCTTAAAGCTTCAAAAGTATATTTTGAATCCATTACAGTATCACCTTCTGATATGAAAGTTTTTCCTTCTACCCAAAAAACCAAAACCAAACCCATTGCTGTGGTGTTGATTCTGACTTACAGCAACCCCATAAGCCAGAGCAGAACTATCCCACAGGGTTTCCAAGGAGCGGCTGGTAGATTCCAGCTGCCGACCTTTTAGTTAGCAGCTGAGTTCTTAACCACTGTGCCGCCAGGGCTCCTTTTCCTCACCACCCCCCCAACAAAAAAAAACCAAACCCACTGCCATAGATTCAGCTCCAACTCATAGTGACCCTACAGGATGAAGCAGAACTGCCCCGTAGGTTTCCAAGGAGAGCCTGGTGGATTTGAACTGCCAACTTTTGGTTTGCAGCTAGTTTTTAACCACTACGCCATCAATACATGTGCTAAGTGTTTAATGAGAGAAGTTAGTTTGTTCTGTAAACCTTCATCTAAAGTACAATAATAAAAACAAATAAATAAATTTCCTGATACTGTGTGTGTTTCCTCACCAGGGTCCCCACAGCCCCCAGTCCAGTAATTTAATCCCTCAGGGAGTTTGGATGTATCTATGGAGCTTCCATGACCTTGCCTTGGAGAAGTTGTGCTGGCTTCCCCATTATTATGTACTGTCTTATCCTTCACCAAAATTACCAATTAGTGTTTTTCCATCCCTACTCCTCCCCTCCCTTGAAATCATAAAAGATTGTTTCTTTCTGTGTATAAACCTTTTCATGAGTATTTACAGTAGTGGTCTCATACAATATTCGTCCTTTTTTGATTGCCTTATTTCACTCAGTATAATGCCCTCTAGATTCATTCATGTTGTAAGATGCTTCACAGAGTCATCATTGTTCTTTATGGTTGCGTATTACCCCACTGTGTGTACGTACCATAGTTTGTTGATCCATTCATCTACGGACAGGCATCTAGGTTGTCTCCATCCTTTTGCTATCGTGAACAACGCTGCAATGAACGTGGGTGTGCATATGCCTATTTGTGTGACAGCTCTTATCTCTCTAGCATATATTCCTAGGAGTGGGATTGCTGGATCATATGGTATTTCTACGTCTAGCTTTTTAAGGAAGCGCCATATCATTTTCCAAAATAATTGTACCATTTTGCATTTCCACCAGCAATGCATAAGAGTTCCAATCTCCCCACAGCCTCTCCAACATTCGTTATTTTCTGTTCTTTTGATTCAGGCTGGTAATGCCGGGGGCGAGATGGTATCTCACTGCGGTTTTTGATTTGCATTTCTCTAAAGGCTAGTGATCTCGAGCATTTCCTTACGTGTCTATTAGCCGGCCGAATGGCTTCTTTGGTGAAGTGTCTGTTCATTTCCTTTGCCCATTTTTTAAATGGATTATCTGTCTTTTTGTTGTAGAGGTGTTGGATTTTCCTCTATGGTGTTAGATTTTTATGGCACCTTAGAATAAATGTAATTAAGTTTGTATATGTGAAAGGGCCGATCATTTAGAAACATTTCATGTCCCTTTGATACAAATTACTCTTTTAAAGTACCACCTGCTCTCATTCCTTGGTTGTAATAGAAGGACCCTAAGAAAATGATTCAGGAATTATTTTTACACATGTCAACTGCTCAATTTCAACTCAATCTTTCAATGACTAAAAGAGTCCCATTTACCTTAACCTTACAGGGCCCCAGAGTGAATTTTCAATCTGACATGTTTGGTTTCATTCTCGATTTTCCTCCTAGCAGAGCAAAGTGGTCTAGAGTACACAGCACCAGAGGAGAAGCCTCTCTATCAAAACTGGACAGTACCAAACACAGAAGGCTCCTCTAGGAACCCTGGAAACAGTGATGAGAAAAACACAGCTCAGACCCAAATGGTTAGTTTGCTTAGGTTCTTTAGATGACAGATAGGTCAGTACCCTCTCAGTATTTTGTTTTCTTAAATGACTGTATCTTATTTGTGTAACTGGCACTAGAATGCAAGTGACATGACACCCAAAACAAAAGCCAAATCCACTGCTATCGAGTCAATTCTGACTCATTGCGACCCTACAGGACAGGGTAGAACTGCCCCATGGAGTTTCCAAGGAGCACCCGGTGGATTCGAACTGCAGACCTTTTGGTTAGTAGCCATAGCTCTTAACCACTACGCCACCAGGGTTTCCATGACGTGAGACCCAGGGCCCCATTATTTGCTCAATGCTGTGCACCATCACCAGGGATGAGGGTGGGGGCAGGTGCTGAATGCTGCACTGTGCACAGAACAGACAGGTGGAAAAGCACAGGTCCTGCATGCAGAGCCAGTGAATCATCTAGAAGGCTGGCTGAAAAGCAGTGTCTAAATAACTGTTGTTTCTAAGAACCAGTGCAGGGAGATATGAGGAGGAAGAATGAAAAAACGCTGGATAGTTCTGAGAAAGCCTATACATTCCCATAAATGACAGCAAATCTGAAATGCAGCAATTTCTGACAAGTACCTTAATTCATGAACCAGGTGTGCAGTAATTCTTGATCCAGATCCTCCCAACGGGTGACCCAAAGCAATGGCTCCTCCATTCACATTGGTTTTACTTCGGTCAAGATCCAAACTTTTCTCAACTGCCAAGTACTGGGGAGCAAAAGCTTCATTCACCTTAAAAGAAAATAAATTAAAAAAAAATACTGATTAAAAATACTTACCCACAAACTGATTTTTAACCAAGAATTGTCCAGCCCTATTGATAGCTAGGAAACCCCGGTGGCGTAGTGGTTAGCTGTTATGGCTGCTAACCAAGAGGTCGGCAGTTCAAATCCGCCAGGCACTCCTTGGAAATTCTATGGGGCAGTTCTACTCTGCCCTATAGGGTCGCTATGAGTCAGAACTGACTCGACGGCAGTGAGTTTGGTTTTTTTGGTTTATTGATAGCTGATTTTAATATCAATTTTGTTGTTTCTCCCTGTTTATGTTACCTTGCAAGCTTGTTTTATCTTCAATCATTCTGTGTAAAGGTATCAAGTTTGAAAATGGGTATATTTACTAAATGACAGTCTAAGTCAAGTACATCTCTTAGAGAAAAGAAATCCTCAATGGTCCAAACTTGGAAACATGCTAGAGGCAATGGGATACTATAAAAAATCCATAGGGTTTGGAGCTAGATGGGTGGTTCAAATCTTGGCTGTATCATTTAGCTGTGTATGACCTGTGCACGTTATTGAAACTCTCTGACACTCTGGTCTGACGTATTACCTGACACAGAGCAAGTATGCAATAAATGGTAAAACCAAAACCAAACCTGTTGCCATCAAGTCAATTCTGACTCATAGTGACCCTACAGGACAAAGTAGAACTGCCTCATAGGGTTTCCAAGGAGCAGCTGGTGGATTCAAACTGCCAACCTTTTGGTTAGCAGCCAAGCTCTTAAGCCACTGCACTACCAAGGCTCCAAAATAAATAGCAATTTAGCCGCACTTCCGAGAAGAAACTGATAGACAAGAAAGAACATTCAGAGTCAGATATATTAAGGAAATGGTTATTATGGTGAAACGTAGCAGAACTGAGAAGTACCACATTGTTACATTACACTTACCAAGGCTGCCTATGGTAATTACCTTTAGATTTTTATCATAGTTTAAGTTTATAGTACTATGTTTTCATATGATCTTCTTCTTGTTGTTTTTGTTGTTAGGTGCCGTTCAGTTGGCTCTGACTCATGGTGACCCTATGTACAACAGAACAAAACACTGCCCAGTCTTGTACCATCCTCACAATTGTTGTTATGCTTTAAGCCCATTGTTGAAGCCACTGTGTCAATCCATCTTGTCCAGGGTCTTCCTCTTTTTTGCTGGCCCTCTACTTTACATGATGTCCTTCTCCAGGGACTGATCCTTCCTCATAGCATGTCCAAAGTACGTGAGACGAAGTCTTACCATTCTCACTTCTAAGGAGCATTCTGATTGTACTTCTTCCAAGACAGATTTGTTCATTCTTATGGCAGTCCATGGTATATTTAATATTCTTCGCCAACACTACAACAATTCTAAGGTATCAATTCTTCTTCTGTCTTCCTTATTCATTGTCCAGCTTTCACATGCATATGAGGTAACTGAAAATACCATGGCTTGAGTCAGGCGCACCTTAGTCTGCAAGATGACATCTTTGCTTTTCAACGCTTTAAAGAGATCTTTTGTAGCGATTTGCCCAATGCAACGCGTCTTTTGATTTCTTGACTGCTGCTTCCATGGCTGTTGATTGTGGATCCAAGTAAAATGAAATCCTTGACAATTTCAATCTTTTCTCCGTTTATCATGATGTTGCTCATTGGTCCAGTTGTAAGGATTTTTGTTTTCTTTATGTTGAGGTGTAATCCATACTGAAAGCTCTGGTCTTTGATCTTCATCAGTAAGTGCTTCAACTCCTCTTCACCTTCAGCAAGTAAGTTTGTGTCATCTACATAAGGCAGGTTGTTGGTGAGTATTCCTCCAATCCTGATGCCCTGTTCTTTTTCATACAGTCCAGCTTCTCAGATTATTTGCTCAGCATACAGACTGAATAAGTATGGTGAAAGGATATAACCCTGATGCACACCTTTCCTGACTTTAAACCACGCAGTATTCCCTTTGCTGTGTGAACAAGTGCCTCTTGATCTATGTACAGGTTTCTCATGAGCACAATCAAGTGTTCTCAAATTCCCATTCTTCTCAATGTTATCCATAATTTGTTATCATCAGCACAGCCGAATGCCCTTGCATAGTCAACAAAACACAGGTAAACATCTTTCTGGTGTTCTCTGCTTTCAGCCAGGACCCATCTGGCATCAGCAATGCTATCCCTCATTCTACATCCTCCTTTGAATCCAGCTTGAATTTCTACAAGTTCCCTGTGGATATACTGCTGCAGTTGCTTTTTACCTTCAGCACAGTTTTACCTGCATGTGATACTAATGATATTGTTCGATAATTTCCGCATTTGGTTGGATCACCTTTCTTGGGAACACGCATAAATATGGATCTCTTCCGGTCAGTTGGCCAGGTAGCTATCATCCAAATTTCTTCGTACAGCAAGTGAGCACATCCAGCACTGCATTCATTTGTTGAAACATCTCGGTTGGTATTCTGTCAATTCCTGAAGCCTTGTTTTTCGCCAATGCCTTCAGAATAGCTTGGACCCCTTCCTTCAGCACCATTGGTTCCTGATCATGTGTTACCTCTTGAAATGGTTGAACACTGACCAATTCTTTCTGGTATAGTGGCTCTGTGTATTCCTTCCATCTTCTTTTGATCTTTCCTGCATCATGTAATATTTTTTCCATAGAATCCTTCAATATTGCAACTTGAGGCCTGTTTTTTTTCTTCAGTTCTTTTGGCTTCAGAAATGCTGAGCATGTTCTTCCCTTTTAGTTTTCTATCTCCAGGTCTTTGCACATTTCATTATAATACTTTACTTTGTCTTCTTGAGCAACGCTTTGAAGTTTTCTGTTCAGCTTTTTTACTTCATCATTTCTTTCTTTCGCATTAGCTACTCGACGTTCAAGAACAAGTTTCAGCATTTCTTCTGACATCCATTTTGGTCTTTTCTTTCTTTCCTGGCTTTTTAATGACCTTTTGCTTTCTTCATGTATGATGTCCTTCCACAACTGGTCTTGTCTTCGGCCATTAGCGCTTAATGTGTCAAATCTATTCTTGAGATGGCCTCTAAATTCCAGTGGGATATACTCAAAGTTGTACTTTGGTTCTCATGGACTTGTTCTAATCTTCTTCAGTTTCAACTCGAACTTCATATAATCTTAGTTCAGAAATTTTATAAAACCCGTTAAAAAAAAAAAAACAAAAACCCACTGCCACCCAGTGGATTCCGACTCATAGCGACCCTGTAGGACAGAGTGGAACTGCCCCATAGAGTTTTCAAGGAGCTCCTGGTAGATCTGAACTGCTGATCCTTTTGGTTAGCAGCCATAGCTCTCAACAAGTATGCCACCATATTGATTCTAAGAAACTTAACTCTTATGCAGCTGGGATCAAAACCCAGGTTGACTCCTAGTCTCATGCTCTTTCCTACTATATTTTGTGCTTTCCCAAGATGGTGCCTTATTCATCCTGAGATTCAACATTATGTTTCTGTTTTATAAATACATGCTCAATGAGGTACTAAGTGACCTAGAATGTGCTGTGAAAACTAGGCTTTTGGATCTAGGAAACACTACTGCATGATCACCAAATGTGTCAAAGACAACACCATCAGGATGTGGAAAGCTATGTCCTTCAGTATTTATACATGTATAAATGAATAGGAACAGCTTTGTAGAACTGATATATTTCAATATTGAGTTTTAAGCTGGAAGAAGGCTAAAGTTGGAAATTAGCGGTATCTATTTGCCAATATAAGGAGTCTTGGTGGCGCAGTAGTTAAGCACTCAGTTGCTAACCAAAAGGTCAGTGGTTCAAATGCACCAGTTATCCTGAGGGAGAAAGATGCAGCAGTCTGCTCCACTAGGGCCCCATTCCACACGGAAATCCCATGGGGCAGCTCTACTTTGTCCTATAGGGTCTCACAATGAGTAGGGATCAACTCCACAGCAGTGGGTTCTGGATTTGATGACATAAATATGGTAATTAAACAGCCCCCATGAATCTCTAAACTGTGATCTCCTAAGTATGGAAGAAGAGAGTTAAGGATAAACCGCTTATCTAAAACCATAGTTTCCTGGGTGGAAGACTTTGTTTGCTGATTACCACAGAGGAAACGATACATGTGCTTAGAGTGAAGAAGCCCCTTTCCTATCAATTTAAGTAAAGGGGTTTCCTTTGTTTCATCAGTTATTTTCAAATGCAGTCAGAACAAGGCCAGGGGCCAAGTGTGGAACAGACCATCAATTGCTCATATGCAAGTTCAAGTTGAAACTGAAGAAAATCAGATCAAGTCCACAAGACCCAAAATATGACCTTCAGTATATCCCACCTGAATGGGTGGGTTGAAGAATAGATTTGATGCACTGAACACCAGTGACCGAAGACCAGACCAGTTGTGGAATGACATCAAGGACATCATACATGAAGAAAGCAAGAGGTCATTCAAAAGATAGGAAAGAAAAGATGAAGATGGATGTCAGAGGAGACTCTGAAACTTGCTCTCGAACGTTGTGCAGCTAGAGCAAAAGGAAGAATTGATGATGTAAAAGAACTGAATAGAAGATTTCAAAGAGCAGCTCGAGAAGACAAAGTGAAGTATTACAATGACATGTGCAAAGAGCTGGAGGTGGAAAACCAAAAGGGAAGAACATGCTCGGCCTTTCTCAAGCTGAAAGAACTGAGGAAAAAATTCAAGCCTCAAGTTGCAATAGTGAAGGATTCTATGGGGAAAACATTAAATGACACAGGAAGCACCAAAAGAAGATGGAAAGAATACACAGAGTCATTATACCAAAAAGAATTAGTCGATGTTCAACCATTTCAAGAGATGGCATATGATCAGGAACCGATGGTACTGAAGGAAGAAGTCCAGGCTGCTCTGAAGGCATTGGCAAAAAACAAGGCTCCAGGAATTGATGGAATATCAACTGAGATGTTTCAATAAACAGATGCAGCACTGGAGGTGCTCACTCGTCTATGCCAAGAAATATGGAAGACAGCTTACTGGCCAACTGACTGGAAGAGCTCCATATTTATGCCTATTCCCAAGAAAGGTGATCCAACCGAATGTGGAAATTATAGAATATCATTAATATCACATGCAAGCAAAATTCTGCTGAAGACATTCAAAAACGCCTGCAGCAGTATATCGACAGGGAACTGCCAGAAATTCAGACCAGTTTCATATCGATTTTCTATTAGGTCAATTCTTTTACTATATTCTGTCACTTCAACGAACAAAATAAGAGTTAAAGTTACTTACTTCTCACCCACCTTATATAATATTCAATTCAACTCCTGGTGGCACAGTGGCTAAGAGCTCAGGCTGCTAACCAAAAGGTTGGCAGTTCAAATCCACCAGCCACTCCTTGGAAATCCAACGGGGCAATTCTACTCTGGCCTGTAAAGCCGCTATGAGTCGGAATTGACCCGATGGCAATAGTTATAACAGACATTATTTATAATCTAAAATGTAGTAGAGTCCTATAAGGTTCTGAGGAAGATGACCTACAAATGTTTTCTGCATTCCAGGAACTTACAATTTAGTAGGAGAAACAAGTCTATTAGAATTATTCACATATAAGTAAAGCACTTGCATCAGATGGGGGAAAAGTACTAACACAAGGCACGTAATAAAGGTAATATTTAGATGTACAGCATTTGGAAAGGTTAACAGTATTAAAACAAAAAGAGCTAAAAAATACCTAAACCCATTTGTGTTATAAAGGAGGTGGTTTGTTCATGTTGTAAAAAAAAGAACACTTACCTCCACCAAATCCATGTCCTTAAGACTCAGTCCTGTTTTCTTCAGTGCCTCAGTGATAGCAAAGACAGGACCTAGATGAGAATAAAAATGCCTTTCATCTCATATTCATGTATGTATCAAAATTCTCCTTTACCAAATAGATAAGTGGGGAGAAAATAATGACAAGAGTTATTAGAAGCCACAGACCTTGCTACCTTGACAGCACACTATTAAATGATATGAAAATAAAGAAACAGAAAACAAGACCAAGGTGAAACACTGTCTAACTGTACAGTCAAATTGCAGATGAGAGGCTTAGAGGAAAAGTTCTACTATAAATGGCTTTAAGGGTTCCATCAGCCAAAGGAATTCATACATGGAATTTTGCTGGTTTTGCAGACACTTGTAAATCATACTTGATAGCAAACGGCCAGGCCAACTGAGCACTCTCCTGGGATACTGACCACATGCATTCCTAGTACAGTGACTGTGGCTACACTCCAAATTTTCAGGCCCATTTGGACCAATGGCAAGAAATAGCAGCATCGCCACTCAGGCACAGCAAGAAAGGAATCTACAAGACACTTGCTGACAGACATTTATAACTCTAACGTTAAGCAGGGAATTTAAGTAAAATATAACCCTACCTCAAGAAACACAAATCCACCTAATAAGATTACTTCTGAAATAAGCTTTAGCTTCCAGATTTCTGATGATCACCAATGACAGTTTAGTACTGCTCATAATTTTTTCCCAAAAGGTAAAAAAATCTGGCTAGAGAAGATTATCTATTTTTCTACCTTTCTGATTACAGAGAATAAAATTGCCATAAATGTCTAAGAAGAAAAATACATGGCATTTTCCCCTGAATTCAAGTAGTCAACCATTCTGAAATGTTTTGCAAATACACATAAGGTAAAATGTGAAATCAGTCTTTACAAGAAAAGCTTAAAGCAATCTAAACAGAATGTTAGTGCATTCTGTCATCTCAGTTAAAATCCTCTTTGGATGACAGTCCGCTTATCGGTTAGGGCCACCCAGTTAACACTTTTCAATTTAAAGTACCAGTTCTGTGCCAGCTACTGGTTTAATACAGAATCTAATTCAAGATCCTCTTTGTATCTCAAAGGCAGGAATATGAGGAGGGTCGTCCACAGCAAGGCATCAGCTATCCAGCATGGTCAGGGGATGAAGTATTCTACAGTTGTGAAAGAGGTACTAAAAACTGAGGGTGCTAAAACCATTGTTGTAAAAGGGCACCAAAGTTCCCAGTCTTCATAAACAACACTGTAAGCATGTTCTTGTTAACTCAGAGTTAATCCAGTCAATTATAACAATATAATAGGCTAAAACTTGATTTTTAAAGGACTCTTCCCAGACCACTCTGTTATTTACTGGGACTCAAAAATATAGAATTCTGGGCTGGGAAAAGGAAATTGTAATTCTACCGTGGTTCCTGCCACAAACAGCTGTGTGATCTTGGGCACCTCTGTGGGTTTCAAGCTTCTCATCAGAAGAAATCCTGTGAACTGTTTTTTAACCTTTTTGTTTTTAAGCAGTAGAATCCTTTATAGAAATGAAGCCCAACAATAGATAAAACCAGAGGTGCTCTGTGTCCTTCCTCGGAGCTGTTTTTCTTCTCTTCAAGTCCCGGCTTCTTTCTTTCCTGGGCCTACAGCTATTCTGCAGGGCTAAGGGCAACTACATAACTGAGGAACTACTATTCTTAGAAACTGGATTGACGATTCAGTCCATATCAGGTACTTAATAATCTAGTCTTCCCTGCTCATTCATCTGGTACACTTCATTTAGGTACCATGTTTAACACTGTACTACAATTGATAGACGAGCTTTCTAGGTAAAGGGTCACATGACACTGTGGAACACTTGGCATTAAGAGCTCTGTTCAAGCCCTGAGAGAAAAACCAATCCTTCCACCATGTTGTTCACTGTACTTTAGGGCAGATATCCAAGTCCTGGAATAGGAGGAATGTAAATGATGTTTTCTTTTCTTAAATCAGAACCTATTAAATAAGGTTAAACTGAAAAAGAATTATGAAATGACTATCTTTACCAGATACATTCAACTGACCATCAAAAGCATCTAGGTACATTGAAAGAAACTCATATCCTGGGCTCGACCCCAGGCCCTCTGAAACAGAATCTTGGGTGGTGAGAGTATGACTAGATTTCGATGATCGTTTGGAGCTGGGAACCACTTCTCTAGATACTGAAATAATAAATGTCATACCAATATACAGATGTTTAATTTTTCAAGCTATCTTCCATTTCTAAAACAAAAGCTATGTTTTGCTGATAATGGGTAGCTGAAAGCTAATGAGTTTTAAAAAGACTATAGCATAGAAAAAAACTTTTAACAGATGTCTAAGTATCTTGCAGATTTTATTGACATAACTTGGGACACATAGTGTAAGATGGAAGGAACATTAGTGGCACAACAGTTAAGCACTTAGCTGCTAACCAAAAGGGTGGTGTTTAGAAGGCACCGAGCGGCTCAGCAGGAGAAAGACCTGTAAAGATTAAAAAAAAAACCTAGAAAATCCTGAGGCAGTTCTCTGACACATGGGGTTGCTATGAGTTGAAATCAACTCCACGGTACCTAACAACAGTGGTAAAAGATGGCAAGATATGAGCAGGCCAGCAATCTTCCTTAAGAATGTGCAGACAAAAGGAGAGACTGGAAGGAGGAAGCGGGCTGACTCATTGGGGGAGAGTAAATGGGAGTATGTTGTAAGGTGTATATAAGTTTATATGTGAGAGTCTGACTTGATATGTAAACTTTCACCTAAAGCACAATAAAAATTATTTTTAAAAAAAGGAATGTGCAAAGATAAGTTCTTCTCTGAAGGACATGGCAGCAAATATGGTTGGTTATTAACTTAATCTCAAATCCACGTAAGTGGTATTATTCGAGCAGGACTTAAGAGGCTTACATTGAAGGGTCTCTGAGAAGGCACATCAGCAACAGGTCATTCCCTTCTATAGTGGGACCATCCCTCAAAAACGAATTTAGTCAGTCAAAAAAGGCTTCAACTCATAGAAAAATCTTTGGCCCTATCAAGCACTTCCGGCCAACATGATGCCATAGACAAAAACACCACTCCATCCCTCCACAGCAAAGACCTGAAAAACTAAGTAAAACACAGCAACAATGTTAGAACAATAAAAGAGGGAATAAATGGTAAAGGTATAGAACTTTCTAATGGAGAGAAAGGCAAGGCAATACCAAGTAATAATAGACTGGTTCAAACCCAGGAAGTTAAGGGTAAATTTCAAGGTAACCACAAAGTTAACAAACCTACTCATCAAAATAAAGAAGAAAAACATAAAGTCTCAATAAAAACAAAAGGAGTTCAGCACAGGAAAGTAAAAGGAACAAAGAAAATGTTAGCACCACAAAAAAAAGCACTACAAAATGACAGCAATAAATCCATACCTATCAATAATGACACTGAATGTAAATGGCCTAAATGCACCCATAAAGAGACAGAGAGTGACAGAATGGGTAAAAAAACAGGATCCATCAATACGCTGTCTACAAGAGGCACACCTTAGAAACAAAGATGTAAATTTATTAACAATCAAAGGATGGAAAAAAATATATCAAGCAAATACCTACCAAAAAAGAGCAGGAGTGACAATGCTAATTTCAGATAAAACAGACTTTAAAACAAAATCCACCATAAGACAAAGAAGGGCACTATATAATGATTAAAGGGATGATCCATCATGAAGACTTAGCCATAATAGACATCTACACACCCAATGACCGGGCTCCAAAATACATAAACTCTAACAGCAACGAAAACAGGAATTGACAGTTCCAAAATAATAGTAGGAAACTTCAACACACCACTCTCAGTAAAGGACAGAACACCTAGAAAGAAACTCGGCAAAGATACAGAAGAGCTAAAGAGCACAATCAGTCAACTTAACCTCATAGACATACAGAACACTTCACCCAACAACTGCAAAGTACGTATTCTTTTCCAACACACATGGGAATGTTCTCCAGAACAGACCACATCTTAGGCCACAGAGCTACCCTTAACAAAATCCAAAACGCTGAGATAATACAAAGTATCTTATCCGACCACAACACCATCAAAGTAGAAACTAACGACAGGAAGAATAAGGAAAAAAAATCAGTTGCATGGAAACTGAATAACACCCTGGTTTAAAACCACTGGGTAATAGAAGAAATCAAAGATGGAACCCAAAAATTCCTAGAATCAAATGAGAGCGAAAAAGCACTATACCAAAGCCTTTGGGACACAGCAAAGGCAGTCCTGAGAGGTCAATTTATAGCACTAGATACACACATCAAAAAAGAAGAGACAAAATCAAAACATTAGCTACACAACTTGAACAGGTAGAAAGACACAGCAAAAGAAGCCCCAAGCCACCAGAAGAAAGGAAATAAAAAAAGATCAGAGCACAAACAAATGCAATAGAGAGTAGAAAAACAACAAAGAATCAACGAGAAGTGGGTTCTTTGAAAGGATCAACAAAATTGACAAACCACTGGCCAAATTGACAAAAGAAAAACAGGAGAGAAAGCAAATAACCCAAGTAAGAAATGAAATAGGAACATTAAAACAGACCCAACTGAAATAAAAAGGATCATAACACAGTATTATGAAAAACTACACTCCAACAAATTTGAATACCTAGAGGAAATGGACAAATTTCTAGAGACACACTACCTTCACACACTGGCTTCACTGGAGAATTCTACCACACATTCAGAGAAGAGTTTACGCCAGTACTACCCAAACTATTCCAAAACATAGAAAAGGAAGTGATATTTCTGAATTCATTCTATGAAGCCAGCATAACCCTGATACCAAAACCAGGCAAAGACACCACACACACACACACACACACAAATTGCAGACCAATATCTCTCATGAATATAGATGCAAAAATTCTCAAAAAATTCTAGCTAATAGAATTCAGCATTAATATACCATGACAAAGTAAGATTCATACTAGGTACGCAAGGATGGTTCCACATTAGAAAACCAATCGACGTAATCCACCACATAAATAAAAGGAAAGAAAAAAATCACATGATCATCTCAACTGACACAGAAAAGGCGTTCTGCAAAGTCCGACACCCATTCCTGATAAAAACTCTCAATAAAATAGGTATAGAAGGGAAATTTCTCAACATCATAAAGGGCATCTGATAACCCCTAAAAAAATAAAATGCTTGGGAATAAATCTAACCATGCAAAAAAACCTATACAAAGAAAACTACAAAACACTACTGCAAGAAACCAAAAGAGATCTACATAAATGGAAAAACATACCATCTTCATGGAAAGGTAGACTCAACATTGTGAAAATGACAATTCTATCCAAAGTGATTTACAAATACAATGCAATACCAATCCAAATACCAGCAACATCTTTAAACAGATGGAAAAACTTACCATTAACGTTATATGGAAAGGGAAGAAGCCTTGGATAAGTAAAGCACTATTGAAGAAGAAGAATAAAGTAGGAGGACTCACACTACCTGACCTCAGAACCTACTATACAGCTAAGGTAGACAAAACAGCCTAGTACTGGTACAATGACAGATATATTGACCAACGGAACAGAATTGAGAACCCAGATATAAATCCATCCACCTATGGCCACCTGATCTTCAACAAGGGCCCAAAGTCCATCAAACGGGGAAAAGACAGTCTCTTTAACAAACTGTGCTGGCAAAACTGGATATCCATCTGCAAAAAAAATGAAACAGGACTCATACCTCACACCATATACAAAAACTAAAAATGGATCAATGACCTAAATATAAAGCCAAAAACTATGAAGTTCGTAGAAGAAAAAATAGGATCAACGCTAGAAGCCCTAATACATGGCATTAACAGGATACAAAGCACAACCAACAATACACAAGCTCCAAAGGATAAGCTAGATAACTGGGATCTTCTAAAAATTAAACTCTTATGCTCATCAAAAGACTTTACCAAGAGTAAAATGAGAACCTACAGACTGGGAAAAAATTTTGGCTATTACAAATCAGACAAAGGTCTAATCTCTAAAATCTATAAGAAAATCCAACACCTCTACAACAAAAAGACAAATAATCCAACTAAAACATGGGCAAAGGAACTGAACAGACACTTCACCAAAGAAGACATTCAAGTGGCTGACAGACACAGGAGGAAACGCTCTCGATCTCTAGCCATCAGGCAAACGCAAATCAAAACCACAATGAGATACCATCTCACCCCGGCATTACTGGCACGAATCAAAAAAACAGAAAATAACAAATGCTGGAAAGGCTGTGGGAGATTGGAACTTTTATGCACTGCTGGTGGGAATGCAAAATGATACAACCATTTTGGAAAATGGTATGATGCTTCCTTAGAAAGCTAGAAACAGAACTACCATATGATCCAGCAATCCCACTCCTAGGACTATGTCCTAGAGAAATAAGAGTCATCACACGAACAGAGAGATGTACATACACCATGTTCATTGCAGCATTGTTCACAATAGCCAAAAGATGGAAACAACCTAGATGCCCATCAACAGATGAATAGAGAAACAAACTGTGGTACATACACACAATGGAGTACTACGCAATAAAGAACAGCGATGAATCTGTGAAGCATTTCATAACAAGGATGAATCTGGAGGGCATTATGCTGAGTGAAATAAGTCAATCACAAAAGGACAAACATTGTATGAGACCACTACTGTAAAAACTCATGAAAAGGTTTACGTACAAAAAGAAACTTTGATGGTTACGAGGAATGGGAGGGGTGGGGATGAAATAACACTTAACAGACAGCAGTTAAGTGGTAACTTTGGTGAAGGGTTAAACAGTACACAATACTGGGGAAGCCAGCACAACCTGTACAAGGCAAGGTCATGGTAGCTCCACAGACACATCCAAACTCCCTGAGGGACTGAATTGCAGGGCTGAGGGCTGTGGGGACCATGGTCTCGGTGAACATTTAGCTCTAATGGCAAAACATAGTTTGTAAAGAAAATGTCCTACATTCTACTGTGATGAGTAGCGTCTGGGGTCTTGAAAGCCTGTGTGCAGCCATCTAGGATGCTCCACTGGTCTCATCCCTTCAGGAGCAAGGAATAATGAAGAAAACTAAAGATACAAGGGAAAGATTAGTCCAAAGGACTAATGGACAACAGCTACCACAGCTTCCACCAGACGGAATCTAGTACAACTAGATGGTGCCCGCTACCACCGACTGCTCTGACAGGGATCACAATACAGGGTCCCAGACAGAGCTGGAGAAAAATGGAGAACAAAATTCCAAATCAACAAGAAAGACCAGACTTGCTGGCCTGTCAGAGACTAGAGAAATCCTGAGAGTTTGGCCCCCAGACACCCTTTCAGCTCAGTAATGAGGTCACCCCTGAAGTTTACCCTTCAGCCAAAGACTTAACAGGCCCATGGAACAAAACGGGACTAAAGGGCACATCAGCCCTGGGGCAGGTACTGGAAGGCAGGAGGGAACAGGAAACCCAGGGTTGAGAAGGGAGAGTGTTGACAGACATGTCGTGGGGTTGTTAACCAGTGCCACACAACTCTGTGTGTACTGTTGGATGAGAAATTAGTTTGTACTGTAAACCTTCATCTAAAGTTCAATTAAAAAAAAAAAAAAAAGAAGTATCACATTGGTACTCATATGAAACAAACAAACAAGTAAATATACCCTAGGGTGGGCTTCCCTTTGTGGTGTAAGGATAGAGGAGGGACAGATCAAGGCCGTTGGGTGTCTTATTTTATTTGTGTAAGTGAGGCACCTAACTGGTTCACCATTTCCTAGAGAATGATGAACAGAAACCATTCAAGTTCAGCATCATCTGTGGTCCTAGGAGTGTATCCAGCAAAATCCTCTGTTTTACTTCTAATTCACATTTTTTTCTCCAATCCAAGAATATATGTGTTTGTAAGGGGTTTCGAATTTTCCCTAGCTAGTACATTGTGAATCTAGATACATGGTTTATAATTCGTAATTTTGCTATTAAGCCTCAGCTGAGCCAGGCCAGTGTTACTTTGACTTTCTGAGACAATGTGTTTAACTCACAGTGAGAAGGGCACCTGAATTAGAGACCTGAATTCACACCCTGGCTCTATCACTTACTGGTTTTGAACCTCCCAAGACAATCTCCCTCTGCCTCAGTTTCCACCTTCACAAAGAAGTCTCATTTACTAAAGTTGTGGGAGGAGTGAACGGGACACTAAGGACTGTGTAAAAGCTCCCAGCAGGGAGGTGTGCTGCTGTCTTCTCCATATAGGCTTCTCTATTTCACCCCATGATTTCTTTCATCGCAGAACTGCTTTTGTTTTGTCAGTACCACGTAATTCTTCTGTTATTTTGTATTAATTTTAAATACCTCAAATGGACAATAATGTATGATTACCTCCCACAAGGGGCTTATACTGCTTCGTTTTCCCATTGTGTCTAGCACAATTCGGAGTACTTTAAACACTTCATAAAAATTAGTTGTCTAAATGTCTGATTACCAGTCTCCTTTCATCCACAAGTGATCTCGATGTAGCTATGTTTTCAGGCATCTGAATGCCAAAAAAAAAAAAAAAAACCCACCTCCAGAAACAGAACCAGTTTGTTTCATTATAAACTTACCAATACCCATGATAGTGGGATCACATCCAGACACAAAATAGCCCACAACTCTTGCCAGTGGTGTGAAGTTATGTTTTTTAACAGCATCTTCACTAGCTATGATAACCGCTCCAGCACCATCAGATATCCCCTTGAAAACAAAACAAACAGTAGATTAGCTAGAGACTAAAAGAATGCAGACATTTAATCAAGGTCTGAACTAACAGAGTAGTACTGGGAATATGGGATTTAACAAGTAGTACTAGTGGTACTTTGGTGGAATAAGGGGATTGTTTTAGGCACAAAATACAACCTCATTAAGGGAAAGTAGGAAAGAAAAAGCGTATAGCCAGATGTAGGTAGAAATAAGAAATACGGTAAGTTTTTTTACATGAGCAAAGACAAACAAAAAACCTAATATGATAATGAAATTAAAAGCCAGATAGATTTCCTTGCAGCATTCTGAAAAGACTAGAATTAAAAAGAATATTTGAAAAGGGCCTCTAGTTAAAATATTTTGTTTTGAACTACAAAAACCCAAATTAAAAAGAATATGAACACTACTAAAAAACAAAACAAAAAAATCAGTTGCCATCAAGTCAACTCATGACAACCCCATGTGTGCCAGAATGGACTGTGCTCCATAGAGTTTTCAGAGGATGATGTTTTCAGAGACAGATTGCCAGGCCTTTCTTCTGAGCTGCCTCTGGGTGAACTCAAACGACACCCTTTTGGTTACCAGCTAAGTATGTTAATCATTTGCACTACCAAGGCACTCCTATGAAGATTAGTAGTTTAAGCTAAATAACCAAACACTAGCACTAAGAGTACGTAAAAGATACTTCCTGATTATTTTGCAATGAACACATCAGGAAGAGTTCAGGACACCCTACGGTGACACCTACCGACGCATTCCCTGCAGTGACAGTTCCTTCCTTCTTGAATACCGGAGGAAGTTTATTTAAGTGCTCCAGGGTCGTCTGGGGCCGAGCATGCTCATCTACTTGCACTGACTGTTTTCCTTTCTTTGTCTTCACCTCAATTGGCACCATCTCATCATTAAAGTAGCCAGCATCATTAGCTGAAATATGAAAAACGGTAGAATGACTACAGTAAGAATAAAAAGGAAAAAAAAAAAAAAAGAAAGAAGAAAAGAAAATAAGTCAATTGTATTTTTCAATTTAATTGGAAGAAAATGGGGAGCCACTGCTAACGGCTATAGGGTTTCTTGTTGGAGTGATGAAAATGTTCTAAGGTTTATTTGGGGTATGGCTGCACAACTCTATGAATATATTAAAAATCATTAAATTGCACCCTTTAAATGGATGCTTTGTGCACTTTGTGAATTATATCTCAAAAGAGCTATTATAAAAAAAAAAACAGGATCAAAATTCTGAACCTTATATTTTAATAGAAATTTCTATGTTATTAACTCTTGGTTGGTGGCTAAAAAGTGAATCAGCAGCTTTTTGTTAGAGATATTCATAATTTATTCCAATCATTAAAGAAAAAAATAAAGTATACAGTTGACAGAATGCCTTAGAGTATATTTTAAGAGCATGCTTGCATTAATTCCATCTACTAAAGGACATTAGAAGACAAGGAAGATCACTTAGATTTTAGGAATCCAATAAATATATACATTTACCAAGTTAAAAAAAAAGTGGAGGCATCTTGCATACATTCAAAGAAATCTCCAAATAGCATACACCAAAACAAGGTATGTTTTAGCTAAAGCAATTCATTTTTTTAAATGAGAGAATAGCCTACCAAACTCTTTGGGGAGCGAGGCTGTCACAGCCCCTCAGATTATGCAGAGACATACAAGGTGCCGCTGGAGAGGTCTGTGTGTCAGCTACAGATGTCATGGCACTGAATGCATTTAATCTCCAACCCTCCCCCGCCTTTTTTTTTTGGTTCTTGATTTAATTTTTATTTTTTCATCATGGCATATTTTAAAGGTGCTCCAAAATATACAGTATAATAGACATCCACAAAGCCATCATCCAGGTTTAGCTCATTTTAACATTTTGCCATATGTTTGCTTTAGAGTTTTTTTTAAAGGAAATAAGACTTTACAGGTACAGATGAAATTCACTGCTATCCCCTCTCCTATCATCAAAACCCCTCCACACTCCCCAGAAGTTAACTACTCCATTACAATTGATATGTAACATTTTTATGTTTTTAGGCTTTTACTTTACATGTCAATATGCATAAAAAATACATGGTATTGTTTAATTGTATTTTAAGTTGTACACAGTTGAGTGACACTCTATTCTTTTTTCAACTTGTTTTTTTCACTGAACATGATGTTTATGAGATTTATTTATACACGTAGATCTAGTAGATTCATTTCATATATAGCAGAATTCAGAAAAATCCAACCTGGAATATCAGTCATTATCTGGGAACCTTAGTCCATTTACATTCATTGTGAACATTTAGATGTATTTCTATCACATTCTTTTTGTTATCTATCAATCATGCTTTAAGTATCTTTTTGTTGCCTATTAGAGACTATTTTTTAAAATTATTTTTTCTCATCTACTGTTTGGAAGCTATATATTCTATTCTACCCTTAAATTTATGCTGTGCCTAATTGACTTAAGTCTAAAAATAATAATTATTGGCTCTGATATCCTGAAGAATACAAAGGCTTTCAAAAACCAAAAAACCAAGCCTACTGCCATCGAGTCGATTCTGACCCACAGAAACCCTAAAGGACAGAGTAGAACTGCCCCATAGGGTTTCCAAGGCTAAAAATCTTTATAGAAGCAGATTGCCACATCTTTCTCCCACAGGGCCACTGATGGTTTCGAACCACCAACCTTTTGGTTAGCAGCCAAGTGCTTTTAAGCGCTGCGCCACCAGAGCTCCTACAGAGGCCTTAAACCCAAAAAAACCAAACCCATTGCCACGGAGTCTATTCCGACTCATAGCAACCCTATAGGACAGTTAGAACTGCCCGCAGAGTTTCCAAGGAGCACCTGCTGGATTCAAACTGTTGACCCTTTGGTTAGCAGCCATAGCACTTAACTATGACACCACCAGGGTTTCCACAAAGGCCTCAGAAAGTTTTAAATCCTTTGATGTTTCTCCCATCTTCTATGTCATATTTTCTTATTGTTTTAGATCCCCCCATATTTGCCACCGCCATCAACATCATCATCATATACCAATCAATGTTCACTTAGATTTTAGGAACCCCTGAAATTATTGCCTTGAGATAATCTTTAAAACTTAAACGAAAAATATCCACTGAAGTTTTCTTAAACAGCAGTTTAGCTTAACTAATAAAGAATGTCTGCCTTGAGAGAGCCTCAAAGCATTCCCCTTGAGATGGGGAACCAGACAAGGGTGCCCTTTATCACCACTCCTATTCAACATTGTGCTGGAGGTCCTAGCCAGAGAAGTTAAGCTACATAAAGAAATAAAGGGCATCCAGATTGCTAAGGAAGGAGTAAAAGTACCTCTATTTGCAGATGACATGATGTTATACACAGAAAACCCTAAAGAATCCTCAAGAAAACTACTGAAATTAATAGAAGAGTTCAGCAGAGTATCGGGATACAAGATAAACATACATAAATCAGTTGGATTCCTCTACACCAACAAAGAGAATGTCAAAGAAAAATCCCCAAATCAATACCATTTACAGTAGCCCCCAAGAAGATAAAATACTTAGGAATAAATCTTACCAGAGACGTAAAGACCTATACAAAGAAAACTACAACACACTACTGCAAGAAACCAAAAGAGACCTACACAAGTGGAAAAACATACCTTGCTCATGGATAGGAAGACTTAACATTGTAAAAATGTCTATTCTACCAAAAGCCATCTATAGGTACAACGCAATTCTGATCCAAATTCCAATGACATTTTTTAATGAGATGGAGAAACAAATCACCAACTTCATATGGAAGGGAAAGAGGCCCCAGATAAGTAAAGCATTACTGAAAAAGAAGAACAAAGTGGGAGGCCTCACTCTACCTGTTTTAGAACCTATTACACTGCCACAGTAGTCAAACTGCCACAACAACACTTACATAGACCAATGGAACAGAATTGAGAATCCAGACATAAATCCAACCACATATGAGCAGCTGATACTTGACAAAGGCCCAAAGTCAGTTAAATGGGGAAAAGATAGTCTCTTTAACAAATGGTGCTGGCATAACTGGATATCCATCTGCAAAAAAATGAAACAAGACCCATACCTCACATGATGTACAAAAACAAAACTCAAAATGGATCAAAGACCTACATATAAAATCTAAAACGATAAAGATCATGGAAGAAAAAATAGGGACAACGTTAGGAGTCCTAATACACGGCATAAACAGTATACGAAACATCACTAACAATGCAGAAGAGAAACTAGGTAACTGGGAGCTCCTGAAAATCAAACACCTATGCCCATCCAAAGACTTCACCAAAAGAATAAAAAGATTACCTACGGACTGGGAAAAAGTTTTTAGCTATGACATTTCTGATCAGAGTCTGATCTCTAAAATCTACATGATACTGCAAAGACAAATAACCCAATTAAAAAATGGGCAAAGGATATGAACAGGCACTTCACTAAAGAAGACATTCAGGTAGCTAACAGATACATGAGGAAATGCTCACGATCATTAGCCATTAGAGAAATGCAAATCAAAACTACACTCCAACAAGGCTGGCATTAATCCAAAAAACACTAAAGGATAAATGTTGGAGAGGTTTTGGAGAGACTGGAACATTTATACACTTCTGGTGGGAATGTAAAATGGGGCAACCACTTTGGAAATCGATTTGGTGCTTCCTTAAAAAGCTAAAAATAGAATTACCATAGGATCCTGCAATCCCACTCTTTTGAATATATCCTAGAGAAATAAGAGCCTTTACACGAACAGAAATATGCACACCCATGTTCACTGCAACACTGTTTACAATAGCAAAAAGATGGAAGCAACCAAGGTGCCCATCAACGGATGAACGGATAAATTATGGTATATTCACAAAATGGAATACTACACATTGATAAAGAACAATGATGAATCTGTGAAAAATTTCATAATGTGGTGGAATCTGGAAGGCATTATGCTGAGTGAAATTATTCAGTTGCAAAAGGACAGATATTGTATGAGACCCCTATTATAAGAACTTGAAAAATAGTTTAAACAGAGAAGAAAATATTCTTTGATAGTTAAGGGGAGTGGGGAGGGAAGGAGGAAGAGGGATTTTCATTAATTAGATAGTAGATAAGAACTATTTTAGGTGAAGAGAAAGACAACACACAATACAGGAGAGGTCAGCACAACTGGACTAAACCAAAAGCAGAGAAGTTTCCTGAATAAACTGAATGCTTCGAAGGCCATCGTAGCAGGGGGATTCCAGTTGCCACTCTGAAGGAGTGTATCATATCCCACAGTGTGTTCTACTGAGAATAAGATCAGTTTAGGACAAAATTCAACTGTCCAGATGTGGTCAATTAATAATATCACTTTTTAAATAGCATTAACTTGTTTTAAAAGAGAAATTCCCAGTTGATTTTGCAATACTTAACAGAATATCTGATCAGTTAAAAACAAAGGAATAATAAAAAAAAGTAACTGTCAATAGGTATGATTTTTAACTAATATTATATGATTGTTACAATCTGAAATGATGAAAAGCTTTCCTATAGGTTCCCCCACCCCTGTATTTATATTATCCAATTTCACTAACCAGCTTTCCACCTCTGTTGTGACTGTAGGGCATATTTGTCACATTCTTCTCTGCTTATTTTATGTTTCACAGCAAGATTTTCTGCAGTAATTGCCATGGGCATTTGGACATGCGTATCCATTAATGATTCCCACAAGAAATCTTCCAGCTATTAAAAGACATTAATAAAGTGATTTGTTAAAGCATATCTTCCAAAAGTAATATGCTATAATTTCTTAACCTTAGTTAACAGTTCCAATAAACAAAAATAAAATTAGACTTCTTGATAAGCATTTACTATTACTACTATTCATATTTGGTTCCATGATTTTTTTTTCTAAAACATCCAATGCCATTATAAAATGCATGTATTTTCCTCTATAAATGTGGGGCTTTAAGGAGAGCCAACAACGTTAATGGGCAGTCTTCTGAAAAATATTTTTTAAATTAACCTGCATGTTACAAATAAGTGCAAACTCTTGTGTAGGGGTGTTGCATACTTGGAATACTGACAAATGAATGCAGGAAGCTATACTACAATAAAAACTTACCTCCCCTCAAGATTCCATTTTATTAGAAACCCTACACCAAGTCCTCCTGCAGCGTTTTCCTGTAGCCATCTTTGTAAAGCAGTTAGGAGCTCTTTAGGAGAGCGCTATCTGCACGCCTTTTTTTATTGCAGGCGTTCAACAATAGGCATGCCCTTGCTCATTAGTTATTATGGGGTTGAGAAGAATCTGGGGAAGGCTCGAGAAAAAAAAAAAAAACAAAACCATTGCCGTTGAGTTGATTCTGACTCACAGCGACCCTATAAGACAGAGTAGAACTGCACCTATAGGGTTTCCAAGGAGCAGCTGGTGGATTTGAACTGCCAACCTTTTAAAAGTGGCTGAGGAGAGGTTGTTATTTATTACACAACTAGAATCTCGGACAAGTGTGCCCCATTTCCTTCTTCCAGACTTGCCCCACCACCTTTTGATTCACCGACCTGTCTTTTCAAAGGTTTTCTCAAATATCTTTGTTGTCTAAAATACCGCTATCTCATGTTTTCTAAGTCTCATTCCTTTCAACTTTCAAAAGGACTAGGTGAGAAACTGGGTAAACAGTGTAAATCAATCATTACTCCTAGAAAATGCTCAACATATAAATGTTATTAGCTCTTTAATAACTGAAGGACCACATAACATCATTATTAGTACTATCATTCTCATGCTATAGCTTTCATTGATGGAAGGATCAGTTTCTGTCTAACCGATCTGGGGTAATACAACCTGTATTCAAAGATAATGTTTTCTGTGATGAAAAAGAAATCTACTCAATGGAGAGGGCCCCAGAAATAAAACTGCCATAAGCCATGATAAAAATTTAATTACTTGAGTTACCAATTACTTAGTTGAGAGATTAATTCAGCCTTTGCTTATCTTTTTTTTTTAAATTAATTTTATTGTAGCTAAATATATAACAAAAAATTTGCCATTTTAACCATTTTACGTGTATAATTCACTATGTTGTATATCCATAACCACTTGGTTAGGTGTACAGTTCTTTTCATAAGCTGTTGGGTTTGGTTTGCTAGTATTTTGAGGATTTCTACATCTATAAGAGATATTGGTCTGGAGTTTTCTTTCCTTGTGGTGTCTTTATCTGGCTTTGGTATAAGGGTAATGCTGGCCTCATGGAATGGGTTAGGAAGTGTTTTCCTTCTCTTGTTACTTTTGGAAGAGTTTGAGAAGATTGGTGTCAATTATTCGTTAAATGCTTGATAGATCTTACCAGTGAGGCCACCAGGTCCTGGACTCTGTTGGGAGGTCCTATCTTTTTAATCCACTTTTTCCCTTTCTTCATCTCTCCCATGTCTATAACCATTTCCACACGTTAACTCCACTACCACAGGTGTGCTGTGATAAAGTCTAATTTTAAATGGATGAAGATATCAAAAAAACCAAATATGGTTTTGCAAAGCCCCCATTAATAAAACTAGTTTTAAAATTAGCTCTCTCTTCCCCAAATGGTAGGTTATTAAAATTATTAAAATAATAGCATGAGAAATAACTTTTAAAAAGTTTAATGAATCTAACCTTGATATCTAATCCAAACTTGGTTCCAAAACGCACATTTCTGACACAGTGGGGGACTTGGCTCATGCTTTCGGTTCCTCCACACAAGACAACTTCAGCATCTTTAACACAAATCTCCTATTTAAAAACAAACAAAAAAAAACCTTTTTATTGTGCCAGGAGTATATAGTAAGTACTTAGGTTTTAAAAACTAATAGTAATTCCAGTAAGTAATGTAAACTACCTTACAGTGTCTCAAAAGGAACCATTTTTAAAGTAACTGTTTTAAAGCAAATGTTAAAGTATCATGCTCAAAACGCAGAGGGGGAAAAATGGACTTCAATCATTTGTGCATGAGTTACGAATTGTAATTTTTAACTCAATACAAATCTTAAAATTAGCAGAAATAGTAACGTCTGGCGTAAGTGTACAGATTGGTAGCAGATGATAAAAGGACAAACTGTTCAAGAAAGCAAAAGTAAAATTTATCCTATTAATGGATGCAACTGAAAAAAAAAAGATCACAAATTTACAAGAACTAGGCCAAATTTGGGGGATCATAAAAAGAAATCCATTTCATTCTTCCATTCTTCTTTCCACCATTTGCATTTCTCAGAATAGAAGCTAATGACAAACCTCCAAAAACCTGATGTTTAAAATTACTACCAGGAAAATAAGGGTCACTACTGAAGATACGTTAATATAGAAACAAAATATGAAAATAATTTAATCAATATAATGTGGCTGTGTCTTTTATTTTGTAATAAAGCGAAGACTTTAACAAACAAAAAAATTGGGAGGCGGAGCCAAGATGGCAGAATAGACAGACGCTTCCGGCGAGCACTCTTTACAACAAAGACTCGAAAAAAAGAACAAGTGAAACGAGTATATTTGTGACAAGCTGGTAGCCCTGACCTTCAAAGGCAAGCTTAGAAAATGAACTGAAGGGCAGGGGGAGGAAGAGATGGTTTAGAAGTGGAGAGGAGTTACCAGACCGGAATCATGGGGAGCTCTCAGGCACCATTCCCAGAGTGTTAGCCACGGGCTGGTACCAGCCTTTGGACGCAGATTCCTCAGGGAGAAACAGCCAGCCACACAGCCTACTCACACCTCTGGAACCTGAGAAGAAAGGCACCCTCTCCAAAAGCTATGTGCTTGCACATATTTTACCATGCCCCCCACCCCCAAGCTGACTTCAGTGGCTGAATTCCCTGGGCCTGAGACAGGCCCCACTGAGCACCTAGAGCCATCCTCCTGGCTTTGGGGGAGGAAAAAATTTGAAATTGGAGGAAAAGATAATTTGCTAGCTCCACTAACCAGGGGAGCTCAGGACAGAAGTGGCTCCTGTCCAGGCATAAACATTCCATGCACTTTGAGCACCTTTCCCCTCTGCACGAACCCATGTGGGCCTATATCGGGAGAATAGGCCCTTGTTGGCAGACTCTAACCATTTCAGCTGTGTGGTAGAGAGGTGGGTTTTTGATGTTTGACATCGCTTTGCCTATTAAACAAGGTCCTCACTTGCCCACATCAGGGACCTAAGGACTGGTAGCTCCATTCAGGTCACCCAGCCACCTGCGACAGGGGTCCAAGGATAACTGGTAACTCCCAGTCCTTAAAACCAAAAAATTTGGGTGTCCATGGTCCATCTGCAGAACCCATCCACCTGCATGCTCTAGGGAACAGGGACGCACTTTCCTCTGAGACACGTGGGGGTTGGTTCTCAGCCCCATACCTTGTTCAGAGCATGACCTCCTGCTGCAATCAGATACCAGTACATATGCCAATCACCCCTGCCCCTCTAAGACTGTAGGACACAGCCTGTACCACACTCTCTTGATGATCAACTATCTGCAAACCTGAGCTGAATTCATACAAGAAAACTGAATGGACTCCTACACTGATATACCTGAAAACAGCTCTAGCCATCTGGGGACAAGATGTCAGAGCTCCGAAGGCAAAAATAACCAACCTACCTCACTCAAGCAACCCATTTGAGTATATCAAAACAAAACAAAGCAAGAAGCTACTACACAGTAAGCAAGCATACCCAGTGCCATATAACCAATACAATAACTTATACATGGCTTGGAGACAAGTGTCAATATAAATTCACATAAAGAAACAGACCATGATCACCTCAACGAACTCTCAAAACAAAGAATCCAGGGATCCCTAGATGAAAGTGCATTCCTGGAATTACCAGATGCACAATACAAAAGTTTAATATACAGAACCCTTCAAGATATCAGGAAGAAAAAGAGGCAATATGCAGAACAAGCCAAGGAACACAGATAAAGCAACTGAAGACATTAGGAAGATTATTCAGGAACATAATGAAAAGTTTAATAAGATGGAAAAATCCACAGACAGCAATCAGAAATTCAAAAAAATTAACAATAAAATTACAGAAGTAGACAACTCAATAGGAAGTCAAAGGAGTAGAATTGAGCAAGTAAAATGCCAGAATTCCTGAACTCGAAGATAAAACACCTGGCACTAACATATTTGAAGAAACATCAGATAAAAGAATTTTAAAAAATGAAGAAACTTTAAGAATCACGTGGGTCTCGATAAAGAGAAATAACATACGAGTGATTGGAGTACCAGAACAGGGAGGGAAAACAGAAAATACAGAAAGAATTGTTGAAGATTTGTTGGCAGAAAACTTCCCTGATATTGTGAAAGATGAGAAGATATCTATCCAAGAAGCTCATCGAACTCCAGGTAAGGTAGATCTTAAAAGAAAGTCACCAAGACATATTATAATCAAGCTTGCCAAAACCAAAGATAAAGAGACAATTATAAGAGCAGCGAGGGATAAAAGAAAAGTCACCTACAAAGGAGAACCAATAGAATAAGCTCGGACTACTGGGCAAAAACCATGCAGGCAAGAAGGCAATGGGATGATATACCTAAAAAATTGAAGGAAAGGGGGCCAAGATGGCTGACTAGACGCGACCTTGGATCCCTCTTGCAACAAAGACTCGGAAAAACAAGTGAATCAATCACATACATAACAATCTATGAACCCTGAACAACAAACACAGATTTAAAGAGTTGACCTGAATGACAGAGACGGAGAAAGAACAAATACGGGGAAGCAGCGACTGTTTTCGGAGCCTGGAGCCAGCATCCCAGTCAGGTAACCTTGGCGCTGGGCTTAGGACTGGGCCCAGGAGAGCTGAACACAAAATCTTGTGACGGCGCAAACAAGGGGCGCAGCCCTACCCCCCTGAACTGACCCCGGGAGGGGGCACAGCCAGTCCACGCGGGCGGCATGGCGATGCGGCTGGTGGGAGAACTCCCCAGGAAGCAGTGACTGGTTTTGGAACCAGGAGTGCAGCGTCCCAGCCGGGGAACCTTGGCGCCGGGCTTTGGACTGGGCGCAGGGGAGCTGAACGTGGCATCTACTCATGGCACAAAAATGGGGCGCAGACCTACTCCCCTGAACTGACCCCGGGAGGGGGCCCAGCCGGTCCGCGGGGGCAGCGCGGCAACGCGGCTGGCGGGAAGAGAAGTCCCCGGGAGGCAGTGACAGGTTTTGGAGCCGGGAGTGCAGCGTCCCAGCAGGGGAACCTTGACGCTGGGCTTTGGACTGGCAGCGGTGGATGTGACCACGGCTTTAGCAGGCCAGACCCTCAGGGGCAATCTCCACACAGCCAGGAGACATAGGCAACAGATAAAATAGTCATCCCAAGCACGATAAGCAACTTCGGCTATGTTCCGGGGTGCTACTCTCCTGTTTTTCTAAATACCCCCCTTTCCCTTCCCAGGCGGCTTCATTAACATTGGAATTTCCTGAGCCAGAGGGAGAACGGCTCCGGCTCCGCTTTTCCCTTTTTTTTGGTCTTTTCCTAACCCATTCTTCCGGCCTGAGAGAAGCAACCACAAAAAACCCAGAGACCAAAAATCCTTCCCTAATTGGACTAAAAACACAGAACCAGCTCCAGCCAAGCATATATGATCCAAATCTCGGGCTTTCATCCTTAGAGGGAACAAGGTGGTGGTTATAATCCAAAGGCAGTTCTGATAGGGATCTGATTGCATTTTTTTGAAGCGGATTTACTGGAAAAACAAGTTTCCAGGTCTGATATCTCTGCTTATTCAACAGAGTCCTAACTGACACACAACAGGGAACTGAGGGCTGAAGCTCCCCCCAGACCACCTATCCTCTTACCTTAGGGGTCTAGGGAGGGTGACACCTACCAATCAGTAGAGGTACTTACATTGGAGCCCAAAGGTACAGCTGCAGTGCCCTTCCACCAAGGTGCTATAGGAATAGAGACACACCTACCTCACTGACACTTGGGGGAAGCCTGTCAGCATCCTGCCCCCACTGGAGTGTGAATAGAATAGCTGCTAATAGAATCTGGTGCACACAACTATCACCACTACTTCTCGAGGTGGATAGGTGTTAGGGTGCAGCACACACTTGATGACCCAAAATCAGATTCTACTCAAGAATAGTGAATAGACTCAGGCATATATATCTGGCAACAGCCCAAACCAGCTGGTAATAGGTCATAAGTAAGTCAAGGGCTACAACAAACAAGACAGCAAAATCTAGTAGCCCATCCACATATATTGAAAGAAAACAAAACAAGATAAGACTCAGTGAGCAATTATAGAATAAACCACTACTATATCTTTTTTTTTTTTTTTTTTTTTTATATCTTAGTGATGGCTCGGAGACAGCAGTCGATATCAAACCACATAAAAAAGCAGACCATGACAGCTTCTACAACCCCCCAAACAAAAGAATCAAAATGTTTCCCAAATGAAGATACAATCCTGGAATTATCAGATACAGAATATAAAAAACTAATTTACAGAATGCTCCAAGAAATCAGGGATGACCTCAGAAATGAAATAAGGCAAACCGCAGAAAAAGCCAAGGAACACACTGATAACACAGTTGAAGAACTCAAAAAGATTATTCAAGAACATAGTGGAAAAATTAATAAATTGCAAGAATCCATAGAGAGACAGCATTCAGAAATCCAAAACATTAACAATAACTACAGAATTAGACAACGCAATAGGAAGTCAGAGGAGCAGACTTGAGCAATTAGAATGCAGACTGGGAAATTTGGAGGACCAGGGAATTAACACCAACATAGCTGAAAAAAAATCAGATAAAAGAATTAAAAAAAATGAAGAAACCCTAAGAATCCTGTGGGACTCTATCAAGAAGGATAACTTGAGGGTGACTGGAGTCCCAGAACAGGGAGGGAGGACAGAAAATACAGAGACATTAGTTGAAGATCTGCTGACAGAAAACTTCCCTGACATCATGAAAGACGAAAGGATATCTATCCAAGATGCTCATTGAACCCCATTTAAGAATGATCCAAAAAGAAAAACACCAAGACATATTATCATCAAACTCGCCAAAACCAAAGATAAACAGAAAAATTTAAAAGAAGCCAGGGAGAAAGGAAAGGTTTCCTTCAAGGGAGAATCAATAAGAATAAGTTCAGACTACTCAGCAGAAACCATGCAGTCAAGAAGGCAATGGGATGACATATACAGAGCGCTGAAGGAAAAAAACTGCCAGCCAAGGATCATATATCCAGCAAAACTCTCTCTCAAATATGAAGGTGAAATTAAGATATTTACAGATAAACACAAGCTTAGAGAATTTGCAAAAACCAAACCAAAGCTACAAGAAATACTAAAGGAAATTGTTTGGTCAGAAAACCAGTAATATCAGATACCAGCACAACACAAGGTCACAAAACAGAACATCCTGGTATCAACTCAAATAGGGAAATCACAAAAACAAATTAAAATTAATTGAAAAAAAAAAAAAAGCTCATAAAAGGGAATCATTGAAGTCAATATGTAAAAGATCACAATAATCAAAAAGAGGGACTAAATACAGGTGGCATAGAACTGCCATATGGAGAGTGATACAAGGCGATATAAGACAACACAAGTTAGGTTTTTACTTAGAAAAATAGGGGTAAATATTAAGGTAACCACAAAGAGGTATAACAACTCCATAACTCAAAATAAAAGCCAAGAAAAACAAAACGACTCAACAAACATAAAGTCAAATACTATGAAAATGAGGATCTCACAATTTACAAAGAAAAACATCTCAGCACAAAAAAGTGGAAAAATGAAATTGTCAACAACACACATAAAAAGGCATCAAAATGAGAACGCTAAACACTTATTTATCTATAATTACGCTGAATGTAAATGGACTAAATGCACCAATAAAGAGACAGAGAGTCTCGGACTGGATAAAGAAACACGATCCGTCTATATGCTGCCTACAAGAGACACAGCTTAGACTTAGAGACACAAACAAACTAAAACTCAAAGGATGGGAAAAAATATATCAAGCAAACAATAAGCAAAAAAGAAGAGGAGTAGCAATATTAATTTCTGACAAAATAGACTTTAGACTTAAATCCACCACAAAGGATAAAGAAGGACACTACATAATGATAAAAGGGACAATTTATCAGGAAGATATAACCATATTAAATATTTATGCACCCAATGACAGGGCTGCAAGACACATAAATCAAATTTTAACAGAACTGAAAAGTGAGATAGACACCTCCACAATTATACTAGGAGACTTCAACACAACACTTTCGGAGAAGGACAGGATATCCAGTAAGAAGCTCAATAGAGACACAGATGATCCAATTACAACAATCAACCAACTTGACCTCATTGACTTATACAGAACTCTCCGCCCTACTGTTGCAAAGCATACTTTTTTTTCTAGCGCACATGGAACATTCTCTAGAATAGACCACATATTAGGTCATAAAACAAACCTCTGCAGAATCCAAAACATCGAAATATTACAAAGCATCTTCTCAGACCACAAGGCAATAAAACTAGAAATTAATAACAGAAAAATCAGGGAAAAGAAATCAAATACTTGGAAACTGAACAATACCCTCTGGAAAAAAGACTGGGTTATACAAGACATCAAGGAGGGAATAAGAAAATTCTTAGAAAGCAACAAGAATGAAAATACTTCCTATCAAAACCTCTGGGACACAGCAAAAGCAGTGCTCAGAGGCCAATTTATATCGATAAATGCACACATACAAAAAGAAGAAAGAGCCAAAAGCAGAGAACTGTCCCTACAACTTGAACAAATAGAAAGTGAGCAACAAAAGAACCCATCAGGCACCAGAAGAAAACAAATAATAAAAATTAGAGCTGAACAAAATGAATTAGAGAACAGAAAAACAATTGAAAGAATTAACAAAGCCAAAAGCTGGTTCTTTGAAAAAATTAACAAAATTGATAAACCATTGGCCAGACTGACTAAAGAAAAACAGGAAAGGAAACAAATAACCCGACTAAGAAATGAGAAGGGCCACATCACAACAGACCCAACTGAAATTAAAAGAATCATATCAGCTTATTATGAAAAATTGTACTCTAACAAATTTGCAAACCTAGTAGAAATGGATGAACTCCTGGAAAAACACTACCTACCTAAACTAACACATTCAGAAGTAGAACAACTAAATAGACCCATAACAAAAAAAGAGATTGAAACGGTAATCAAAAAACTCCCAACAAAAAAAAGCCCTGGCCCGGACAGCTTCACTGCAGAGTTCTACCAAACTTTCAGAGAAGAGTTAACACCACTACTACTAAAGGTACTTCAAAGCATAGAAAATGACGAATACTACCCAACTCATTCTATGAAGCCACCATCTCCCTGATACGAAAACCAGGTAAAGACATCACAAAAAAAGAAAATTACAGACCTATATCCCTCATGAACATAGATGCAAAAATCCTCAACAAAATTCTAGCCAATAGAATTCAACAACATATCAAAAAAATAATACACCACGACCAAGTGGGATTTATACCAGGTATGCAAGGCTGGTTTAATATTAGAAAAACCATTAATGTAACCCACCATATTAACAAAAGACAAAAACCACATGATCTTATCAATTGATGCAGAAAAGGCATTTGACAAAGTCCAACACCCATTTATGATAAAAACTCTTACCAAAATAGGAATTGAAGGAAAATTCCTCAACATAATAAAGGGCATCTATGCAAAGCCAACAGCCAACATCACTCTAAATGGAGAGAACCTGAAAGCATTTCCCTTGAGAACAGGAACCAGACAAGGATGCCCTTTATCACCATTCTTATTCAACATTGTGCTAGAAGTGCTAGCCAAAGCAATTAGGCTAGACAAAGAAATAAAGGGCATCCGGATTGGCAGAGAGGAACTAAAATTATCTCTATTTGCAGATGACATGATCTTATACACAGAAAACCCCAAGGAATCCTCCAGAAAACTACTGAAACTAATAGAAGAGTTTGGCAGAGTCTCAGGTTATAAGATAAACATACAAAAATCACTTGGATTCCTGTACATCAACAAAAAGAACATCGAAGAGGAAATAACCAAATCAATACCATTCACGGTAGCCCCCAAGAAGATAAAATACTTAGGAATAAATCTTACCAAGGATGTAAAAGACCTATACAAAGAAAACTACAAAGCTCTACTACAAGAAATTAAAAAGGACATACTTAAGTGGAAAAACATAGGAAGACTGAACCTAGTAAAAATGTCTATTCTACCAAAAGCCATCTATACATACAATGCACTTCCGATCCAAATTCCAATGTCATTTTTTAAGGTGATGGAGAAACAAATCACCAACTTCATAGGGAAGGGAAAGAAGCCTCAGATAAGCAAAGCATTACTGAAAAAGAAGAAGAAAGTGGGAGGCCTCACTCTACCTGATTTCAGAACCTATTATACAGCCACAGTAGTCAAAACAGCCTGGTACTGGGACAACAACAGACACATAGACCAGTGGGACAGAATTGAGAACCCAGATATAAATCCATCCACATATGAGCAGCTGATATTTGACAAAGGCCCAGTGTCAGTTAATTGGGGAAAAGATAGTCTTTTGAACAAATGGTGCTGGTGTAACTGGATATCCATTTGCAAAAAAATGAAACAGGACCCATACCTCACACCACGCACAAAAACTAACTCCAAGTGGATCAAAGACCTAAACATAAAGACTAAAACGATAAAGATCATGGAAGAAAAAATAGGGACAACCTTAGGAGCCCTAATACAAGGCATAAACAGAATACAAACCATTACCAAAAATGATGAAGAGAAACCAGATAACTGGGAGCTCCTAAAAATCAAACACCTATGCTCATCTAAAGACTTCATCAAAAGGGTAAAAAGACCACCTACAGACGGGGAAAGAATTTTCAGCTACGACATCTCTGACCAGCGCCTGATGTCTAAAATCTACATGATTCTGTCAAAACTCAACCACAAAAAGACAAACAACCCAATCAACAATTGGGCAAAGGATATGAACACACACTTCACTAAAGAAGATATTCAGGCAGCTAACAGATACATGAGAAAATGCTCTCGATCATTAGCCAATAGAGAAATGCAAATTAAAACTACGATGAGATTCCATCTCACTCCAACAAGGCTGGCATTAATCCAAAAAATACAAAATAATAAATGTTGGAGAGGCTGCAGAGAGATTGGAACTCTTATACACTGCTGGTGGGAATGTAAAACGGTACAACCACTTTGGGAATCTATCTGGCGTTATCTTAAAGAGTTAGAAATAGAACTACCATACAACCCAGAAATCCCACTCCTCGGAATATACCCTAGAGAAATAAGAGCCTTCACGCTAACAGATATATGCACACCCATGTTTATTGCAGCACTGTTTACAATAGCAAAAAGCTGGAGGCAACCAAGGTGTCCATCAATGGATGAATGGTTAAATAAATTGTGGTATATTCACACAATGGAATACTACGCATCGATAAAGAACAGTGATGAATCTGTGAAACATTTCATAACATGGAGGAACCTGGAAGGCATTATGCTGAGCGAAATCAGTCAGAGGCAAAAGGACAAATATTGTATAAGACCACTATTATAAGATCTTGAGAAATAGTATAAACTGAGAAGAACTCATACTTTTGTGGTTATGAGCAGGGTAGGGAGGGAGGGTGGGAGAGGGTTTTTTACTGATTAGTTAGTAGATAAGAACTACTTTAGGTGAAGGGAAGGACAATACTCAATACACGAAAGGTCAGCTCAAACAGACTGGACCAAAAGCAAAGAAGTTTCCGGGATAAAATGAATGCTTCAAAGTTCAGCGAAGCAAGGGCAGGGGTTTGGGGACTATGGCTTAATGGGACTTCTAAGTCAATTGGCAAAATAATACTATTATGAAAACATTCTGCATCCTACTTTGAAATGTGGCATCTGGGGTCTTAAATGTTAACAAGCGGCCATCTAATATGCATCATTTGGTCTCAACCCACCTGGAGCAAAGGAGAATGAAGAACACCAAGGTCACACGACAACTATGAGCCCAAGAGACAGAAATGGCCACATGAACCAGAAACTTACATCATCCTGAGACCAGAAGAACTAGATGGTGTCCAGCCACAACTGATGACTGCCCTGACAGGGAGCACAACAGAGAACCCCTGAGGGAGCAGGAGATCAGTGGGATGCAGACCCCAAATTCTCATAAAAAGACCAGACTTAATGGTCTGACTGAGACTAGAGGAATCCTGGCGGTCATGGTCCCCAAACCTTCTGTTGGCCCAGGACAGGAACCATTCCCAAAGACAACTCATCAGACATGGAAGGGACTGGACAATGGGTTGGAGAGAGATTTTGATGAAGAGTGAGCTACTTGTATCAGGTGGACACTTGAGACTGTGTTGGCATCTCCTGTCTGGAGGGGAGATGGGAGGGTAGAGAGGGTTAGAAACTGGCAAAATTGTTATGAAAGGAGAGACTGGAAGGGCTGACTCATTAGGGGGAGAGTAAGTGGGAGTACGGAGTAAGGTGTATACAAGCTTATACGTGACACTGACTTGATTTGTAAATGTTCACTTAAAGCTCAATAAAAATGATTAAAAAAAAAAAATTGAAGGAAAAAAATTGCCTGCCAAGAATCATATATCCATCAAAACTGTCTCTGAAATATGAAGGTGAAATTAAGACATTTCCAGATAAACACAAGTTGAGGGAATTCATAAAAACCAAACCAAAACTACAAGAAATACTAAAGGGAGATCTTTGGTTAGAAAATCAATAATATCAGGTATCAACCCAAGACTAGAACACTGGGCACAGCAACCAGAACTCAATTCAGAAAGGGAAATAAAAAAAAACAAAGCAAGGTCATATAAAAAAAAAAGCTCAAAACAGGGTAACAGTGTTGTTATTATATAAAAGAGGACAGCATTAAAATAATAAAGAGGCCCTAAGAAATGTAATCATACATCTTCTACATGGAGAGGAAGATATGGCAATACAAAGAAATAAAAGATAGTCATAAATTTAGAAAATAGGTGTAAATAATAAGGTAACCATAAAGGAGGCAAACTATCCTACTCATCAAAATAAAGTATAAGAAAAAATAGAGACTGAGCAGAAACAAAATCAGCAACAAATATGAGGAAAGGACAACATCTAAAGGAAATCTACTCAGCACATAAAATCAAGTGGGAAAAAGAAAACTGTCAACACACAAAAGAAGACATCAAAATGATAGCGCTAAATTCATACCTATCCATAATTACCCTGAATGTAAATGGACTAAATTCACCAATAAAGAGACAGAGAGTGGCAGAATGGATTAAAAAACAAGACCCATCTATAACCTGCCTACAAGAGACACACTTTGGACTTAGAGACACACCTTAGACTTAGAAACACAAACTAAAACTCAAAGGATAGAAAAAAATGTATCAAGCAAACAACAATCAAAAAAGAGCAGGAGTGGCAATATTAATTTCTGACAAAATAGACTTTAAAGTTAAATCTATCATAAGGATAAGGAAGGACACTATATAATGATTAGAGGGATAATATACCAAGAAGATATAACCATATTAAATATTTATGCACCCAATGACAGGGCTGCAAGATACATAAAACTAACTCTTTCTGCATTGAAAAGTGAGATAGACAGCTCCACAATAACAGTAACAGACTTCAACACACCACTTTCGATGAAGGACAGGACATCCAGAAAGAAGCTCAATAAAGACACGGAAGATCTCAATGCCACAATCAACCAACTTGACCTCGTAGACATATACAGAACACTCCACCCAACAGCAACCAAGTATACTTTCTTTTCTAGTGCACATGGAACATTCTCTAGAACAGAGCACATATTAGGTCATAAAGCAAGCCTTAGCAGAATCCAAATCATTGAAATATTCCAAAGCATCTTCTCTGACCGTAAGGCCATAAAAGTGGAAATCAACAACACAAAAAGAAATCAAACACTTGGAAACTGAACAATACCCTGCTGAAAAAAGACTGGGTTATTGAAGACATTAAGGATGGAATAAAGAAATTCAGAGAATCCAATGAGCGTGAAAACACTTCCTATCAGAACCTTTGGGACACAGCAAAAGCAGTGCTCAGAGGCCAATTTATACCAACAAATGCACACATCCAAAAAGAAGAAAGGGCCAAAATCAAAGAATTATCCCTACAACTTGAACAAATAGAGAACAACAAAAGAAACTCACAGGCACCAGAAGAAAACAAATAATAAAAGCAAGAGCTGAACTAAACTAAATGAAATAGAAAACAGAAAAACAACTGAAAGAATTAACAAGATCAAAAGCTGGTTTTTTGAAAAAAATCAACAAAATTGATAAACCACTGGCCAAAACAACAAAAGAAAAACAGGAGAGGAAGCAAATAACCTGAATAAGAAATGAAGGGGTGATATTACAACAGACCCAACTGAAATTAAAAGACTCATATCAGATTACTATGAAAAACTATACTGAAACAAATTTGAAAACCTAGAAGAAATGGATGAATTCCCAGAAACACACTACCTACCTAAACTAACACAGACGTAGAACAACTAAATAGACCCATGACAAAAGCAGAGATTGAAAAGGTATTCAAAAAACTCCCAACAACAACAAAAAAAAGCCCTGGTCAGGACGGCTTCAGTAGAGAGTTCTACCAAACTTTCAGAGAAGAGTTAACACCACTACTACTAACAGTACTACCAAACTCATCCTATGAAGCCACCATATCCCTGATATCAAAACCAGGTAAAGACACCACAAGAAAATTATAGACCTATATCCCTTATGATGGATGTTTCCAGCTGTTTCTTCTCATTTTGAGTCGTGCCACATCAGCAAATAAAGGTCCCGAAAGCTTTACTCCACCCACGTCATCAAGGTCGACTCTACTTTGAGGAGGCATATCTACCCCAGTCATCTTTTGAGTGCCTTCCAACCTAGGGGGCTCATCTTCCAGCACTGTATCAGACAACGTTCTGCTGCTATTCATAAGGTTTTTGCTGGCTAATGCTTTTCAGAAGTAGACTGCCTGGTCCTTCCTCCTGGTCTGTCTTAGTCTGGAAGCTCAGATGAAACCTGTCTTCCATGGGTGACCATGCTGGTATCTGAATATCAGTGGTATAGCTTCCAGCATTACAGCTACACGTAATCCCCCACAGTAAGACAAACTGACGGACATGTGGCACATCTCAAAATGAAAAGAAACAGCTGCAAACATCCATTAATAATCAGAACCTGGAATGTACGAAGTATGAATCTAGGAAAATTGGAAATCGTCAAAAATGAAATGGAATGCATAAACATCGATATCCTAGGCATTAGTGAGCTGAAATGGACTGGTATTGGTCATTTTTTTTTTTTTCCAGTGTCCACCTGATTTAATTAGCTCACTCTTCATCAGCATCTCTCTCCCCGCCGCTGACCAGTCCTTTTCATGCCTGATGAGTTGTCTTCAGGGATGGTTCCTGTCCTGTGCCATCAGAAGGTCTGGGGAGCCTTGCCTCCGGGATTCCTCTAGTCGCAGTCATACCATTAAGTATGGTCTTTTTATGAGAATTTGGGGTCTGTATCCCATTGGTCTCCTGCTCCCTCAGGAGTTGTCTGTTGTGCTCCCTGACAGGGCAGACATCGATTGTGGCCGGGCACCAACTAGTTCTTCTGGTCTCAGGATAATGTAGGTCTCTGGTTCATGTGGCCCTTTCTGTCTCTTGGGTTCTTAGTTGTCGTGTGACCTTGGTGTTCTTCCTTTGCCTTTGCTCCAGGTGGGTTGAGACCAATTGATGTATCTTAGATGGCATTTAGGACCCCAGACGCCACATTTCAAAGTGGGATGCAGAATGTTTTCATAATAGAATTATTTTGCCCATTGACTTAGAAGTCCCCTCAAACCATGTTCCCCAGACCCCAGCCCCTGCTCCGCTGACCTTTGAAGCTTTCATTTTATCCTGGAAACCTCTTTGCTTTTAGTCCAGTCCAATTAGGCTGACCTTCCTTGTATTGAGTGTTGTCTTTCCCTTCACCCAAAGCAGTTCTTATCTACTGATTGATCAATAAAAAGCCCTCTCCCTCCCTCCCTCCCTCCCCCCTTTGTAACCACAAAAGTATGTGTTCTTCTCCGTTTTTTCTATTTCTCAAGATCTTATAATAGTGGTCTTATACAATATTTGTCCTTTTGCCTCTGACTCATTTCGCTCAGCATAATGCCTTCCAGATTCCTCCATGTTATGAAATGTTTCAGAGATTCGTCACTGTTCTTTATCGATGCGTAGTATTCCATTGTGTGAATATACCACAATTTATTTACCCATTCATCCGTTGACGGACATCTTGGTTGCTTCCAGCTTTTTGCTATTGTAAACAGAGCTGCAATAAACATAGGTGTGCATGTATCTGTTTGTGTGAAGGCTCTTGTATCTCTAGGGTATATTCCGAGGAGTGGGATTTCTGGGTTGTATGGTAGTTCAATTTCTAACTGTTTAAGATAACGCCAGATGGATTTCCAAAGTGGTTGTACCATTTTACATTCCCACCAGCAGTGTATAAGAGTTCCAATCTCTCCGCAGCCTCTCCAACATTTATTATTTTGTGTTTTTTGGATTAATGCCAGTCTAGTTGGTGTGAGATGGAATCTCATCGTAGTTTTAATTTGCATTTCTCTAATGGCTAATGATCGAGAGCATTTTCTCATGTGTCTGTTGGCTGCCTGAATATCTTCTTTAGTGAAATGTGTGTTCATATCCTTTGCCCACTTCTTGATTGGGTTGCTTGTCTTTTTGTGGTTGAGTTTTGACAGAATCATGTAGATTTTAGAGATCAGGCGCTGGTCTGAGATGTCATAGCTGAATATTCTTTCCCAGTCTGTAGGTGGTCTTTTTACTCTTTTGGTGAAGTCCTTAGATGAGCATAGGTGTTTGATTTTTAGGAGCTCCCAGTTATCTGGTTTCTCTTCATCATTTTTGGTAATGTGTTGTATTCTGTTTATTGCCCTGTATTAGGGCTCCTAAGGTTGTCCCTATTTTTTCTTCCATGATCTTTATCGTTTTAGTCTTTATGTTTAGGTCTTTGATTCACTTGGAGTTAGTTTTTGTGCATGGTGTGAGGTATAGGTCCTGTTTCATTCTTTTGCAAATGGATATCCAGTTATGCCAGCACCATTTGTTAAAAAGACTATCATTTCCCCAACTGACTGACACTGGTCCTTTGTCAAATATCAGCTGCTCATATGTGGATGGATTTATATCTGGGTTCTCAATTCTGTTCCATTGGTCTATGTGCCTGTTGTTGTACCAGTACCAGGCTGTTTTGACTACTGTAGCTGTATAATAGGTTCTGAAATCAGGTAGAGTGAGGCCTCCCACTTTCTTCTTCTTTTTCAGTAATGCTTTGCTTATCCGGGGGTTCTTTCCCTTCCATATGAAATTAGTGACTTGTTTCTCTATCCCCTTAAAATATGACATTGGTATTTGGATTGGAAGTGTGTTATATGTATAGATGGCTTTTGGTAGAATAGACATTTTTACTATGTTAAGTCTTCCTATCCATGAGCAGGGTATGTTTTTCCACTTAAGTATGTCCTTTTGAATTTCTTGTAGCAGAGTTTTATAGTTTTCTTCGTATAGGTCTTTTACATCCTTGGTAAGATTTATTCCTAAGTATTTTATCTTCTTGGGGGCTACTGTGAATGGTATTGATTTGGTTATTTCCTCTTCCGTGTTCTTTTTGTTGATGTACAGGAATCCAAGTGATTTTTGTATGTTTATTTTATAACCTGAGACTCTTCCAAACTCTTCTATTAGTTTCAGTAGTTTTCTGGAGGATTCCTTAGGGTTTTCCATGTATACGATCATGTCATCTGCAAATAGTGATAGCTTTACTTCCTCCTTGCCAATCTGGATACCCTTTATTTCTTTGTCTAGCCTAATTGCCCTGGCTAGGACTTCAAGTACGATGTTGAATAAGAGCGGTGATAAAGGGCATCCTTGTCTGGTTCCTGTTCTCAAGGGAAATGCTTTCAGGTTCTCTCCATTTAGAGTGATATTGGCTGTTGGCTTTGCATAGATGCCCTTTATTATGTTGAGGAATTTTCCTTCAATTCCTATTTTGGTAAGAGTTTTTATCATAAATGGGTGTTGAACTTTGTCAAATGCCTTTTCTGCATCTATTGATAAGATCATGCGGTTTTTATCTTCTGTTTTATTTATGCGATGGATTACATTAATGGTTTTTCTGATATTAAACCAGCCTTGCATACCTGGTATAAATCCCACTTGATCAGGGTGAATTATTTTTTTGATGTGTTGTTGGATTCTATTGGCTAGAATTTTGTTGAGGATTTTTGCATCTATGTTCATGAGGGATATAGGTCTATAATTTTCTTTTTTTGTAATATCTTTACCTGGTTTTGGTATCAGGGAGATGGTAGCTTCATAGAATGAGTTGGGTAGTATTCCGTCTTTTTCTATGCTTTGAAATACCTTCAGTAGTAGTGGTGTTAAGTCTTCTCCGAAGGTTTGGTAGAACTCTGCAGTGAAGCCGTCTGGGCCAGGACTTTTTTTTGTTGGAAGTTTTTTGATTACCGTTTCAATCCCTTTTTTTGTTATGGGTCTATTTAGTTGTTCTACTTCTGAATGTGTTAGTTTAGGTAGGTAGTATTTTTCCAAGAATTTATCCATTTCTTCTAGGTTTTCAAATTTGTTAGAGTACAATTTTTCGTAGTAATCTGAAATGATTCTTTTAATTTCATTTGGCTCTGTTGTGATGTGGTCCTTCTCGTTTCTTATTTGGGTTATTTGTTTCCTTTCCTGTTTTTCTTTAGTCAGTCTGGCCAATGGTTTATCAATTTCGTTAATTTTTTCAAAGAACCACCTTTTGGCTTTGTTAATTCTTTCAATTGTTTTTCTGTTCTCTAATTCATTTAGTTCAGCTCTAATTTTTATTATTTGTTTTCTTCTGGTGCCTGATGGGTTCTTTTGTTGCTCACTTTCTATTTGTTCAAGTTGTAGGGACAGTTCTCTGATTTTGGCTCTTTCTTCTTTTTGTATGTGTGCATTTATTGATATAAATTGGCCTCTGAGCACTGCTTTTGCTGTGTCCCAGAGGTTTTGATAGGAAGTATTTTCATTCTCGTTGCTTTCTAAGAATTTCCTTATTCCCTCCTTGATGTCTTGTATAACCCAGTCTTTTTTCCAGAGGGTATTGTTCAGTTTCCAAGTATTTGATTTCTTTTCCCTAGTTTTTCTGTTATTGATTTCTAGCTTCATTGCCTTGTGGTCTGAGAAGATGCTTTGTAATATTTCGATGTTTTGGATTCTGCAAAGATTTGTTTTATGACCTAATATGTGGTCTATTGTAGAGAATGTTCCATGTGCACTAGAAAAGAAAGCATATTTTGCAGCAGTCAGGTGGAGAGTTCTGTATAAGTCAGTGAGGTCAAGTTGGTTGATTGTTGTAAGTAGGTCTTCCGTGTCTCTATGGAGCTTCTTACTGGATGTCCTGTTCTTCTCCGAAAGTGGTGTGTTGAAGTCTCCTACTATAAATGTGGAGGTGTCTATCTCACTTTTCAATTCTGTTAAAATTTGATTTACGTGTCTTGCAGCCCTGTCATCGGGTGCATAAATATTTAATATGGTTATGTCTTCGTGATCAATTGTCCCTTTTATCATTATATAGTGTCCTTCTTTATCCTTTGTGGCGGATTTAAGTCTAAAGTCTATTTTGTCAGAAATTAATATTGCTACTCCTCTTCTTTTTTGCTTATTAGTTGCTTGATATATTTTTTTTCCATCCTTTGAGTTTTAGTTTGTTTGTGTCTCTAAGTCTAAGGTGTGTCTCTTGTAGGCAGCATATAGATGGATCGTGTTTCTTTATCCAGTCCGTGACTCTCTGTCTCTTTATTGGTGCATTTAGTCCATTTACATTCAGTGTAATTATAGATAAATAAGTTTTTAGTGCTGTCATTTTGATGCCTTTTCATGTGAGTTGTTGGCCATTTCATTTCTCCACATACTTTTTTGTGGTGAGACGTTTTTCTTAGTAGATTGTGAGATCCTCATTTTCATAATGTTTATGTTAGTTGAGTCGTTACGTTTTTCTTGGCTTTTTTCTTGAGTTATGGAATTGATATTCCTTTTTGTGGTTACCTTATTATTTACCCCTATTTCTCTAAGTAAAAACCTAACTTGTATCGTTCTATATCGCCTTGTATCACTCTCCATCTGGCAGTTCAATGCCTCCTATATTTAGTCCCTCTTTTTGATTATTTTGATGGTTTATCTATTGATTTCCATGTTTCCCTGTTATGTGCATTATTTTGTTTATTTATTTATTTTTTAGAATTAATCTTAATTTGTTTGTTTTTGTGCTTTCCCTATTTGAGTTGCATTGATATCAGGACGTTCTGTTTTGTGACCTTGTATTGTGCTGGTACCTGATATTATTGGTCACCAGGCCAAACAATCTCCTTTAGCATTTCTTGCAGTCTTGGTTTAGTTTTTGCAAATTCTCTAAACTTGTGTTTATCTGTAAATATCTTAATTTCTCCTTCATATTTCAGAGAGAGTTTTGCTGGATATATGATCCTTGGCTGGCAGTTTTTCTCCTTCAGTGCTCTGTATATGTCGTCCCATTCCCTTCTTGCCTGCATGGTTTCTGCTGAGTAGTCTGAACTTATTCTTATTGATTCTCCTTTGAAGGAAACCTTTCTTTTCTCCCTGGCTGCTTTTAAAATTTTCTGTTTGTCTTTGGTTTTGGCGAGTTTGATGATAATACGTCTTGGTGTTTTTCTTTTTGGATCAATCTTAAATGGGGTTCGATGAGCATCTTGGATAGATATCCTTTCGTCTTTCATGATGTCAGGGAAGTTTTGTGTCAGGAGTTCTTCAATTATTTTCTCTGTGTTTTCTGTCCCCCTCCCTGTTCTGGGACTCCAATCACTCGCAAGTTATCCTTCTTGATAGAGTCCCACATGATTCTTAGGGTTTCTTCATTTTTTTTAATTCTTTTATCTCGTTTTTTTTCAGCTATGTTGGTGTTGATTCCCTGGTCCTCCAGAAGTCCCAGTCTACATTCTAATTGCTCGAGTCTGTTCCTCTGACTTCCTACTGCGTTGTCTAATTCTGTAATTTTATTTTTAATCTTCTGGATTTCTACATGCTGTCTCTCTATGGATTCTTGCAACTTATTAATTTTTCCACTATGTTCTTGAATAATCTTTTTGAGTTCTTCAACAGTTTTATCATTGTGTTCCTTGGCTTTTTCTGCAGTTAGCCTAATGTCATTTGTGATGTCTTTAAGCATTCTGTAAATTAGTTTTTTATATTCTGTATCTGATAATTCCAGGATTGTATCTTCATTTGGGAAAGATTTTGATTCTTTTGTTTGGGGGGTTGGAGAAGCTGTCATGGTCTGTTTCTTTATGTGGTTTGATATGGACTGCTGTCTCCGAGCCATCACTGGGAAACTAGTTTTTCCAGGTAATCAGCTGGTACGCTGGCTCCTGGTTCTGAAAACGATCGCTGTCTGCCCGTATTTGTTCGTTCTCCGTCTCTAAGTCTGTGTTTGTTGTTCAGAGTTCGTAGATTGTTATGTATGTGATCGATTCACTTGTTTTTCCGAGTCTTTGTTGCAAGAGGGATCCGCGGTAGCGTCCACCTATTCCGCCATCTTGGCCCCGCCTCCCAGTATTGGCCATTTTAAATCGGACAATCATAGTCTACTATGTTGGGAATGACAACTCGAAGAAGAATGGTGTTGCATTCATCGTCAAAAAGAACGTTTCAAGATCTATCCTGAAGTACAACACTATCAGTGATAGGATAATATCCATACGGCTACAAGGAAGACCAGTTAATACGACTATTATTCAAATTTATACAGCAAGCACTAGGGCCAAAGATGAAGAAATAGAAGATTTTTATCAGCTGCTGCAGTCTGAAATTGATTGAACATGCAATCAAAATGCACTGATAATTACTGGCAATTGAAATGTGAAAGTTGGAAACAAAGAAGAAGGATCAGTAGTTGGAAAATATGGCCGTGGTAAAAGAAAAAATGCCAGAGATCGAATGATAAAATTTTGCAAGACCAACGACTTTTTCATTGCAAATACCTTCTTTCACCAACATAAACGGCGACTCTACACATGTACCTCACCAGACGGAACACAGAGAAATCAAATTGACTACATCTGTGGAAAGAGTCGATGGAAAAGCTCAATATCATCAGTCGGAACAAGGCCAGGGGCCGAATGTGGAACACACCATCAATTCCTCATATGCAAGTTCAAGCTGAAACTGAAGAAAATCAGAGCAAGTCCACAAGAGCCAAAATATGACCTTGAGTGTATCCCACCTGAATTCAGAGACCATCTGAAGAATAGATTTGATGCATTGATCACTAGTGACTGAAGACCAGATGAGTTGTGGAATGATATCAAGGACATCATCCATGAAGAAAGCAACAGGTCACTGAAAAGACAAGAAAGAAAAGACCAAGATGGATGTCAGAGGAGACTCTGAAACTTGTTCTTGAGCGCCGAGCACCTAAAGCAAAAGGAAGAAATGATGAAGTAAAAGAACTGAACAGAAGATTTCAAAGGGCGGCACGAGAAGACAAAGTTAAGTATTATAGTGACATACAAAGGGCTGGAGATAGAAAACCAAAAGGGAAGAGCATGCTCGGCCTTTCTCAAGCTCAAAGAACTGAAGAAAAAATTCAAGCCTCAAGTTGCGATAGTGAAGGATTCCATGGGGAAAATATTAAACAACGCAGGAAGCATCAAAAGAAGATGGAAGGAATATACACAGTCATTATCCCAAAAAGAATTAGTTGATATGCAACCATTTCAAGAGGTGGCATATGATGAGGAACCGATGGTACTGAAGGAAGAAGTCCAAGCTGCTCTGACGGCATTGGTGAAAAGCAAGGCTCCAGGAATTGATGGAATTTCAATTGTTTCAACAAACAGATGCAGCGCTGGAGGTGCTCACTCGTCTATGCCAAGAAATATGGAAGACAGCTTCCTGGCCAACTGACAGGAAGGGATCCATATTTACGCCTATTTCCAGGAAAGGTGATCCAACTGAATGTGGAAATTATAGAACAATATCATTACTATCACACGCAAGCTAAATTTTGCTGAAGATCATTCAAAAATGGGTGCAACACTTGGCCACAATCCATGACTGCCCTGACAGGGAGCACAATAGAGAACCCCTGAGGGAGCAGGAGATCAGTGGGGTGCAGACCCCAAATTCTCATAAAAAGACCATACTTAATGGTCTGACTGAGACTAGAGGAATCTCGGCAGTCATGGTCCCCAAACCTTCTGTTGGCACAGGACAGGAACCATTCCCGAAGACAACTCATCAGACATGAAAGGGACTGGAGAGTGGGTAGGAGTGAGATGCTGATGAAGAGTGAGCTAATTATATCAGGTGGACACTTGAGACTGTGTTGGCATCTCCTGTCTGGAGGGGGGATGGGAGGATAGAGTTAGTTGGAAGCTGGCAAAATTGTCACGAAAGGAGAGACTGGAAGGGCTGACTCATTAGGGGGAGAGCAAGTGGGAGTACGGAGTAAGGTGTATATAAACTTCTATGTGACAGTCTGACTTGATTTGTAAACGTTCACTTGAAGCTCAATAAAAGTTGATTAAAAAAAAAAAAAAATGGGTGCAAAAGTACACTGACAGGGAACTACCAGAAATTCAGGCTGGTTTCAGAAGAGGATATGGAACCAGGGATATCCTTGCCGATGTCAGATGGATCCTGGCTGAAAGCAGAGTAATACCAGAAGGATGTTTACCTGTGTTTTATTGACTACACAAAGTCATTCCACTGTGTGGATCATAACAAACTATGGATAACATTGCGAAGAATGAGAATTCCCGAGCACTTAATTGGGCTCATGAGGAACCTTTTCATAGATCAAGAGGAAGTTGTTCAGAAAGAACAAGGGGCTACTGATTGGTTTAAAGTCAGGAAAGCTGTGCGTCAGGGTTCTATTCTTTCACCATACCTACTCAATCTGTATGCTGAGCAAATAATACAAATGTTTTCTTAATAGATTTTATTATGCCAATTGACTTAGAAGTCCCCTGAAGCCATGGTCCCCAATCCCCTGCCCCTGCTATGCCGGCCTTCGAAGCATTCAGTTTATTCAAGAAACTTCTTTGCATTTGGTTTAGTCCCATTCTGCTGATCTCTCCTCTATTGTGTGTTGTCTTTCCCCTCACCTAAAGTAGTTCTTATCTACTATCTAATTAGTGACTGACCCTCTCCCACCCACCCTCCCTCTCGCAACCACAAAAGGGTGCCCTTTATCACCACTTTTATTCAACATTGTGTTGGAGGTCCTAGCCAGAGCAATTAGGCTAGATAAAGAAATAAAGATTGCATCCAGATTGGCAAGAAAGAAGTAAAATTATCTGTTTGCAGATAACATGATCTTATACACAGAAAACCCTAAGGCATCCTCAAGAAAACTACTGAAACTTACAGAAGAGTTCAGCAGAGTATCGGGATACAAGATAAACATACAAAAATCAGTTGGATTCCTCTACCCAACAAAAAGAAAATCAAAGAGGAAATCACCAAGCCAATGGCATTTACAGTAGCCCCCATGAACATAAATTATTTAGGAACAAATCTTACCAGAGATGTAAAAGACTTATACCAAGAAAACTACAATACACTTCTGCAAGAAACCAAAAGGGACTTACGTATGTGGAAAAACATACCTCGCTCGTCTGGATAGGAAGACTTAACATTATTAAAATGTCTATTCTACCAAAAGCGATCTATACATTTAATGCAATTCCGATCCAAATCCCAACATTCTTTAATGAGATGGAGAAACAAATCACCAACTTCATATGGAAGGGAAAGAGGCCCCGGACAAATAAGGCATTACTGAAAAAGAAGAACAAAGTGGGAGGCCTGACTTTACCTGATTTTAGAACCTATTACACCGCCACAGTAGTCAAAACAGCCTGGTACTGGTACAACAACAGATACATAGACCAGCGGAACAGAATTGAGAATCCAGACATAAATCCATCCACATATGAGCAGTTGATATTTGACAAAGGCCCCCAAACAGTTAAATGAGGAAAAGACAGACTTTTTAACAAATGGTGCTGGCATAACTGGATACCCAATCTGCAAAAAAATGAAACAAGACCCATACCTTACCCCATGCACAAAAATGACCTCAAAACGGATCAAAGACCTAAATATCAAATCTAAAACAATAAAGATCATGGAAGAAAAAATAGGGACAATGTTAGGAGCCCTAATACATGGCATAAACAGTATACAAAACATTAAGAATGCAGAAGAAAAACCAGGTAACTGGGAGCTTCTAAAAGTAAAACACCTATGCTCATCCAAAGACTTCACCAAAAAAGTAAAAAGATTACCTACACACTGGGAAAAATATTTTAGCTATGACATTTCAAATCAGTACTTGATCTCTAAAATCTAAATGATACTGCAAAAACTCAACTATAAAAAGAGAAATAACCCAATTAAAAAATGGGCAAAAGATATGAATAGACACTTCACTAAAGAAGACATTCGGGTAGCTAACCGATACATGAGGAAATGCTCATGATAATTAGCCACAAGAGAAATGCAAATCAAAACTATAATGAGATTTCATCTCACTCCAACAAGGTTGGCATTGATCCAAAAAACACAAAATAATAAATGTTGGAGAGGTTGTAGAGAGACTGGAACACTTATACACTGCTGGTGGGAATATAAAATGGTACAACCACTTTGGAAATCGATTTGGTGCTTCCTTAAAAAGCTAGAAACAGAACTACCACACGATCCAGCAATCCCACTCCTTGGAATATCCTAGAGAAATAAGAGCCTTTACACGAACAGATATATGCACACCCATGTTTATTGCAGCTCTGTTTACAATAGCAAAAAGCTGGAAGCAACCAAGGTGTCCGTCAACAGATGAATGCGTAAATAAATTGTGGTATATTCACACAATGGAATACTACGCATCGATAAAGAACAGTGACGAATCTGTGAAACATTTCATAACATGGAGGAACTTGGAAGGCATTATGCTGAGCGACGTCAGTCAGAGGCAAAAGGACAAATATTGTATAAGACCACTCTTATAAGATCTTGAGAAACAGTATAAACTGAGAAGAACACATACTTTTGTGGTTACGAGGCGGGGAGGGAGGGAGGGAGGGAGGGAGAGGGTTTTTTTTACTGATTAATTAGTAGGTAAGAACTGCTTTAGGTGAAGGGAAGGACAACACTCAATACATGGAAGGTCAGCTGAACTGGACTGGACCAAAAGCAGTTTCCGGGATAAAATGAATGCTTCAAAGGTCAGCGGAGCAAGGGCGGGGGTTTGGGAACCATGGTTTAAGGGGACTTCTAAGTCAATTGGCAAAATAATTCTATTATGAAAACATTCTGCATCCCACTTTGAAATGTGGCATCTGGGGTCTTAAATGCTAACAAGCGGCCATCTAAGATGCATCAATTGGTCTCAACCCACCTGGATCAAAGGAGAATGAAGAACACCAAGGTCACACGACAACTAAGAGCCCAAGAGACAGAAAGGGCCACATGAACCAGAGACCTACATGATCCTGAGACCAGATTGTGCCCGGCCACAATCGATGACTTCCCTGACAGGGAGCACAATAGGGAACCCCTGAGGGAGCAGGAGATCAGTGGGATGCAGACCCCAAATTCTCATAGAAAGACCAGACTTAATGGTCTGACTGAGACTAGAGGAATCCCAGCAGTCATGGTCCCCAAACCTTCCGTTGGCACAGGACAGGAACCATTCCCAAAGACAACTCATCAGACATGAAAGGGACTGGACAGTGGGTAGGAGAAAGATGCTGATGAAGAGTGAGCTAATTATATCAGGTGGACACTTGAGACTGTGTTGGCATCTCCTGTCTGGAGGGGGGATAGGAGGATAGAGAGAGCTGGAAGCTGGCAAAATCGTCACGAAAGGAGACTGGAAGGGCTGACTCATTAGGGGGAGAGCAAGTGGGAGTACGGAGTAAGAGGTATATAAACTTATATGTGACAGTCTGACTTGATTTGTAAACATTCACTTGAAGCTCAATAAAATTTAATTAAAAAAAAAAAAAGTTAGAAATAGAACTACCATACGATCCAGCAATCCCACTCCTTGGAATATATCCTAGAGAACTAAGAGCCTTTACAGGAACAGAAATATGCACACCCATGTTTATTGCAGCACTGCTTACAATAGCAAAAAGATGGAAACAACGAAAGTGCGCATCAATGGATGAATGGATAAATAAATTATGGTATAGTCACACAATGGAATACTATGCATCCATAAAGAACAGTGAGGAATCTGTGAAACATTTCATAACATGGAGGAACCTGGAAGGCAGTATGCTGAGTGAAATTAGTCAGTTGCAAAAGGAGAAATAGTGTATAAGACCACTACTATAAGAACTTGAGAAATAGTTTAAACTGAGAAGCAAACATTCTTTTGTGGTTACGAGAGGGGGGAGGGAGGGAAGGTGGGAGAGGAGGATTCACTAATTAGATAGTAGATAAGAACTACTTTAGGTGAAGGTAAAGACAACACACAATAGAGGAGAGGTCAGCAGAATGGGACTAAACCAAATGCAAAGAAGTTTCTCGAATAAACTGAATGCTTCGAAGGCCGGCGAAGCAGGGGCAGGGGTTTGGGGGCCATGGTTTCAGGGGACTTCTAAGTCAATTGGCATAATAAAATCTATTAAGAAAACATTCTGCATCCCACTTTGAAGAGTGGCGTCTGGAGTCTTAAACGCTAGCAAGCATCCATCTAAAATGCATCAATGGGTCTCAACCCACCTGGATCAAAGGAGAATGAAGAACACCAAGGACACACACAAGGTGATTACGAGCCCAAGGGACAGAAAGGGCCACATGAACCAGAGACTACATCATCCTGAGACCAGAAGAACTAGATGGTGCCCAGCTACAACCGTTGACTGCCCTGACAGGGAACACAACAGAGAACCCCTGAGGGAGCAGGAGAGGAGTGGGATGCAGACCCCAAATTCTCAGAAAAAGACCAGACTTAATGGTCTAACTGAGACTAGAAGGACCCTGGTGGTCATGGCCCCCAGACCTTCTGTTGGCTCAGTACAGGAACCATTCCCAAAGCCAACTCTTCAGACATGGATTGGACTGGACAACGGGTTGGAGAGAGATGCTGGTGAGGAGTGAGCTTCTTGAATCAGGTGGATACTTGAGACTATGTTGGTGTCTCCTGCCTGGAGAGGAGATGAGAGGGTAGAGGGGGTTAGAAGCTGGCAAAATGGATACGAAAAGAGAGAGTGGAGGGAAGGAGCAGGCTGTCCCATTAGGGGGAGAGTAATTGGGAGTATGTAGCAAGGTGTATATAAGTTTTTATGTGAGAGACTGACTTAATCTGTAAACTTTCACTTAAAGTACAATAAAAATTATATATATAAAAAAAAATTTCATTTCAGTGTGTCCCCTGCCCGGGCTTAGCGGGGAACATACACATTCGCCTAATTGTCCCTTAAAAAGGTCACAGTAGTTTATATTTCTACCAATTTGTTTGTATTAAAATACATTTTCTTATCATCCCACAAATTCTCCAACTCTTTTTCTCTCTAAACAGTCTTTATTCAATGTTTCAAACTGCTTCACTGGTAAATGTAAATGGTAGTAATAGTAGTTCTTGCCTCATGGCATGACTATGAAAATTAAGCGAGATAAATATGTAAATCTAGCACAGCGCCTAGCACACGGGAAGCACTCAATAAATGATTATAGCCATAATTAGCTTTTTAAAAAATATTTTTCTCCTTTGAATCTTTTTGCTGGATTGACTTCTCCTAAAAAGTATTGCAAAATAAAATGCTATAATGTTATATTGAAATGGGGTATTTCCTCTAAAACCTGTTACTATATTTCCAGAGAATCAAAATGTTGTCCATACCTGACATCCATTCAAAATGGACTGGAAACCAGAGCCACAGAGCCTATTAACAGTGAGAGCTGGGGTCTCTGTTCGGACTCCCACACGCAAACCAACATGCCTTGCCAAGTAGGAAGCATCTGAAGAACTCTGGAATGGAAGGAAAAGCGGGGGGGGGGGGAACTCCTCAATAAATCGAGAAATTAAAAGCAAAGACAAAATACACAGAAATGCTGTCAATCTATCAGAAATTATAAATTATATGGCTCTAAAGTAAGACACAAGACATATTTTATACATGTTCATAATTTGAATAAAAACTGTAATTTGGTAAACTGACTTTTAAACATACTAAGTATGCTTGCTAATTAAAGAAATTCTTATATTAAGTCCTTAACATAAGAGAAAAATTTATAACTAGAGCTGTTTAAAAATAGCACAGACCATCTCTAAGTACTCACAGTTTGTTTGGAGTGGTAAAAAACTTTTGGAAATAGTAGTGATGGCTGCATAAATGATGGCCGCATAGCATGGAGAATATAATTAAAAAAAAAAAAACCCACTGCTGTCGAGTCAATTCCGACTCATAGCGACCCTATAGAACAGAGTAGAATTGATGCATAGAGTTTCCAAGGAGCACCTGGAGGATTTGAACTGCCGACCTTTTGGTTAGCAGCCATAGCTCTTAACAACTATGCCACCAGGGTGTCCAAACGTAATTAAGTGTACTGAATTGTACATTTAAAAATGGTTAAAATGGAAATTTCTGTTATATACATTTTACCACAATAAAATTAAAAATAAAACAAAAAAAACCACCCACAAAGAAAAGCCAAGGCTCAGATGGCTTCACTGTTGAATTCTACCAAATATTTAAAGAATAATTAATACCAATTCGTCATAAACTCTTCCAAAACATAGAAGAGGGAATACCTTTCAACTCATTTTATGAGGCCAGTATTACTGTTACCCAAACAAGAGCATCAAAAGAGAACTACAGACCAATATCTCTTATAGATGAATATGGATGCAAAAATCCTCAACAAAACACTAGCAAATTGAATCTAGCAAAATATAGAAAGGATTGTACATCATGACCAAGTGGGGTTTATCCCAAGGATGCAAGGTTGGTTCACCAACCAAAAATCAATTAATATAATAATATACCATACCAATAGAATAAAAAACAAATCATATGATCATCTCAAAAGAGACGGAAAGGCATTTAACAAAATCTTATACTCTTCATGATAAAAACACTCAACAAACTAGGAATAGAAGGAAACTTTCCAACCTGATAAAGGATATCAACCAAAAACCCACAGGTAACATTGCACTTAATGGTGAGAGATTAGGGACAAGCCAGGATGTCCTCTCTTGCTACTTGTATTCAACCCTACCCTGGAGGTTCTAGCCAGGATAACTGGGCAAGAAATAAATAAATAAATAAAAGGCATCCAGATTGGAAGAAGTAAAACTATCTTTACTCTCAGATAACATAATCTACATAGAAAATCCTAAGGAATCCACTAAAAAAAAACTCTTAGAACTAATGAACAAGTCGAGCAAGGCTGCAGGATATACCATTTTGGGTTCAACAGATATACCTGCAAAAGAAAGACCATCACTGCATATGGGTATGAAGACACACAACAGTATGAGGGACAGAATATAATCAATAGAATGCCTACTGCTTTTCTGTGTCCGTTATTATCACTTTCCTTTAGCAATGATCACATCATTGGCATCTTGTAAAAACACATACATCTTCTTTCTTCCATTAGACTGTGACTTTCTTTTGGTCCACGTTGGGTACTCAACCCTCTCCCACAGCACCTTAAATAGTCTCTCATCAGACACCCAATAAATGTTGTGTACTTTGAAGGAATACACAATTTTCAGTTACCTGAATGTGGATGATCTATTTCATATACCATACACAGGAAGATAGAGGGTAAGGGGGCTTCTTATTTCCCTCAACAAACACTGATCAATCTCCTACTATGTGTAACAAATAATGAGAGATGTATTGTACTGCCTGGGTTTGCTACCCCCCTTTAGTGACATATAGTTATAGAAAACAAGTTAATTTCAAATAAGTCAAGGAAGTCAATCTGCTACTTAAGAGACACTGGAATGCATCCCAAATCAAATAGGTATGCAGTGTCCAGAACATATGCTGCTTTGAATTACGTATGCCATTGCTTCTAGAGTCAGAGGATGATTCAAATTAGAAGTTCAAACACCTTTAACTATTATTTAGTCTTCATTATTATGACATGTAAAAGGAATTATTTTTAGAAACTGACAAACCTTCCTTTTGCCCTACTAACCTGCAAAACATTGCCTACAATGACACTGTCAACAGTTTCAGGTGAGACATTGCCAGCAGACAAGGCAGCCTTTGCAGCAAATTCAGACAAGTCAGTAGCTGTAAAGTCTTTCAGAAGACCTCCATAAGCTCCAAAAGGCGTTCGCTTAGCAGCAACGATGAACACACCTATCACAATGTGGAGAGAATTGTAAGAATCACAAATTAGTCAATATCCCCAACATGCTTTAAATAATCTCACTATGAGACCTTGATATAGTCTTTTCAGTTAGGTAACTGAGAATCTTTGTCCCACAATAACACATAGGACAGGTCACACCCATAGAAGCACAGTTTTCCGATTTATCAGATTGATTAACACCTCCATGAAGGTACCAAGAACTGTACCAAATGTTAAGAGGTAAATGCATTCTGGTTAGACAACATTCTTGTCCTCTGGCGATCTGCAACGCTAGAAACATTTGTTTAAAACTGAAGTGTTTTTTCTATGTGCTGGAATATAGTGCCTAGTCACAGAATCAAAGAATTTTCCAACTAGGAGGTCCCTTAAGGTGGTCTGGGACCAACCACTCACCCTATAAGAACTCCTTCTAGAAAATTCCCAACAAGACATGCTCTCCAACCTCTGCTAGAGAACTTTCAGTAAGAAGGCATACTCTACTGTGTGAGGCAGCCTGCCCATGAATGGACAGCATAAACAAATTATTTTTCCTCATACTGAGTTGACTGGGCTCACCAAGTCTTCTATCTATCAATTTCCAAGTCAGATATATATGAAGCCCTGGTGGTGCAGTGGTTAAAGCACTCAGCTGCTAACAGAAAGGTCAGTGGTTCAAATGCACCAGCTATTCTGTGGGAGAAAGATGTGGCAGTCTACTTCAGTAAAGATTTATAGCCTTGGAAACCCTGTCCTACAGGATTGCTGTGAGTCCAAATCGACTCAACGGAGACTCCTTTTGGTTTGGTCAAGATATTATGGAACTTTTAACAATGGATTTGCGCTTAGATATTGGCCTGTAACTGAGATTTTTCAAACATTAGACACTACTGGTATCTAAGTACAATCCTCCAGTTTATGTTTATGACCTCTTTACATGGAACAAACTACGCTTATCCTAGAAAAAATTCAGCCTCTCTTACTCTGAAAAATTTATAATCTAAAGAAATGTAAGGAGCAATATATATGCTATAGTTTGGAACAGATCCATCACGGTTCTTTAGATACAATATTCAGATATTTGCAAAAAGTCACAAATATTAGTTCAGTACATTACAAATGTTTTGTTCTGGTAAATGGGTTATTCAGTGCCACTATGCCTTTTTGTGGGTTAGTGAAAAAGAGGAGGACCCTCAATGAGATGGACTGACACAGTGGCTCTAACAATGGGCTCAAACACAGCAACGATTGTAAGGATGGCACAAGAATGGGCAATCGTTTGTTCCATCTTATACAGGGTTGCTATGAATCAGAACCGACTTGACACCACCTAAGACCAACATGCCTTCCTGAGTCATTGCAAATGTCCTCCAATCCTCCTTGGTTAATAGTCTCTGTCTATTCTATACCAGTGTTTTCTTTATTTCATTTTTCTTTTCCATTTCCATGCCTTCTTTTTTTTTTTTTTTTAATAATTTTTATTGTGCTTTAAGTGAAAGTTTACAAATCAAGTCAGTCTGGCACATATAAACTTGTATACACCTTACTACTATACACCTTACTACATACTCCCATTTACTCTCCCCCCTAATGAGTCAGCCCGCTCCCTCCTTCCAGTCTCTCCTTTTGTGACCGTTTTACCAGTTTCTAACCCTGTCTACCCTCCCATCTCCCCTCCAGACAGGAGATGCCAACACAGTCTCAAGTGTCCACCTGATACAAGTAGCTCACTCTTCATCAGTATCTCTCTCCTACCCATTGTCCAGTCCCGTCCATGTCTGATGAGTGGTCTTCAGGAATGGTTCCTGTCCTGGGCCAACAGAAGGTTTGGGGACCATGACCGCCGGGATTCCTCTAGTCTCAGTCAGACCATTAAGTCTGGTCTTTTTATGAGAATTTGGGGTCTGCATCCCACTGATCTCCTGCTCCCTGAGGGGTTCTCTGTAGTGCTCCCTGTCAGGGCAGTCATCGGTTGTGGCCGGGCACCATCTAGTTCTTCTGGTCTCAGGATGATGTAAGTCTCTAGTTCATGTGGCCCTTTCTGTCTCTTGGGCTCAGAGTTATCGTGTGACCTTGGTGTTCTTCATTCTTCTTTGATCCAGGTGGGTTGAGATCAATTGATGCATCTTCGGTGGCCGCTTGTTAGCATTTAAGAACCCAGACGCCACACTTCAAAGTAGGATGCAGAATGTTTTCATAATAGAATTGATTTTGCCAATTGCCTTAAAAGTCCTCTTAAACCATAGTCCCCAAACCCCCGCCCTTGCTCCGCTGACCTTTGAAGCATTCAGTTTATCCAGGAAACTTCTTTGCTTTTGGTCCAGTCCAGTTGAGCTGACCTTCCCTGTATTGAGTATTGTTCTTCCCTTCACCTAAAGGATTTCTTATCTACTAACTAATCAGTAAATAACCCTCTCCCTCCCTCCCTCCCTCCCTCCCTCCCCCTTCTCGTAACCACAAAAGAATGTGTTGTTCTCAGTTTATACTATTTCTCAAGATCTTATGATAGTGGTCTTATACAATATTTGTCCTTTTGCAACTGACTAATTTCACTCAGCATAATGCCTTCCAGGTTCCTCCATGTTATGAAATGTTTCACAGATTTCTCACTGTTCTTTGTCGATGCGTAGTATTCCGCTGTGAATAAACCGTAATTAATTTAACCATTCATCCGTTCATGGACACTTTGGTTGCTTCCAGCTTTTTGCTATTGTAAGCAGTGCTGCAATAAACATGGGTGTGCATATATCTGTTTGTGTAAAGGCTCTTATTTCTCCAGGGTATATTCCGAGGAGTGGGATTTCTGGGTTGTATGGTATTTTTAACTTTTTAAGAAAACACCAGAGAGATTTCAAAAGTGGTTGTACCATTTTACATTCCCACCAGCAATGTATAAGAGTTCCAACCTCTCCACAGCCTCTCCAACATTTATTACTTTGTGTTTTTTGGATTAATGCCAGCCTTGTTGGAGTGAGATGGAATCTCATCATAGTTTTAATTTGCATTTCTCTGAAGGCTAATAATCGAGACATTTTCTCATGTATCTGTTAGCTGCCTGAATATCTTCTTTAGTGAAGTGTGTGTTCATATCCTTTGCCCACTTTTTGATTGGGTTGTTTGTCTTTTTGTGGTTGAGTTTTAACAGAATCATATAGATTTTAGAGATCAGGTGCTGGTCAGAGATGTCATAGCTGAGAATTCTTTCCCAGTCTGTAGGTGGTCTTTTTATCTTTTGGTGAAGTCTTTAGATGAGCATAGGTGTTTGATTTTTAGGAGCTCCCAGTTATCTGGTTTCTCTTCGTCATTTTTAGTAATGTTTTGTATTTTGTTTATGCCTTGTATTAGGGCTCCTAAGGTTGTCCTTATTTCTTCTTCCATGATCTTTATCGTTTTAGTCTTTATGTTTAGGTCTTTGATCCACTTGGAGTTAGTTTTTGTGCATGGTGTGAGGTATGGGTCCTGTTTCATTTTTTTGCAAATGGATATCCAGTTACGCCAGCACCATTTGTTCAAAAGACTATCTTTTCCCCAATTAACTGACACTGGGCCTTTGTCAAATATCAGCTGCTCATATGTGGATGGATTTATATCTGGGTTCTCAATTCTGTTCCATTGGTCTATGTGCCTGTTGTTGTACCAGTACCAGGCTGTTTTGACTACTGTGGCTGTATAATAGGTTCTAAAATCAGGTAGAGTGAGGCCTCCCACTTTCTTCTTTTTCAGTAATGCTTTACTTATCCGAGGCTTCTTTCCCTTCCATATGAAGTTGGTGATTTATTTCTCCATCACATTAAAAAATGACATTGGAATTTGGATCGGAAGTGCATTGTATGTATAGATGGCTTTTGGTAGAATAGACATTTTTACTATGTTAAGTCTTCCTATCCATGAGCAAGGTATGTTTTTCCACTTATGTAGGTCCCTTTTAGTTTCTTGCACTACTGCTTTGTAGTTTTCTTTGTATAGGTCTTTTACATCTTTGGTAAGATTTATTCCTAAGTAATTTATCTTCTTGGGGGCTACTGTGAATGGTATCGATTTGGTGATTTCCTCTTTGATGTTCTTTTTGTTGATGTAGAGGAATCCAAGTGATTTTTGTACGTTTATCTTGTAACCTGAGACTGCCGAACTCTTCTACTAGTTTCAGTAGTTTTCTGGAGGATTCCTTAGGGTTTTCTGTGTATAAGATCACGTCCTCTGAAAACAGAGATAGTTTTACCTCTTCCTTGCCAATCCGGATGCCCTGTATTTCTTTGTCTAGCCTAACTGCCTTGGTTAGAACTTCCAGCACTATGTTGAATAAGAGCGGTGATAAGGGGCATTCTTGTCTGGTTCCCGTTCTCAAGGGAAATGCTGTGAGGCTCTCTCCGTTTAGAATGATGTTGGCTGTTGGCTTTGTATAGATGCCCTTTATTATGTTGAGGAATTTTCCTTCAATTTCTATTTTGCTGAGAGTTTTTATCATGAATGGGTGTTGGATTTGTCAAATGCCTTTTCTGCATCAATTGATAAGATCATGCGGTTTTTGTCTTTTGTTTTATTTATATGGTGGATTACATTAATGGTTTTTTTAATATTAAAGCAGCCTTGCATACCTGGTATAAATCCCACTTGGCAGTGGTGGATTATTTTTTTGATATGTTGTTGAATTCTATTGGCTTCAATTTTGTTGAGGATTTTTGCATCTATGTTCATGAAGGATATAGGTCTGTAATTTTCTTTTTTTGTAGTGTCTTTACCTCGTTTTGGTATCAGGGATATGCTGGCTTCATAGAATGAGTTAGGTAGTAGTCCATCATCTTCTACGCTTTGAAATACCTTTAGTAGTAGTGGTGTTAACTCTTCTCTGAAAGTTTGGTAGAACTCTGCAGTGAGGCCGTCTGAGCCAGGGCTTTTTATTGTTGGGAGTTTTTTGATTACCTTTTCAATCTTTTTTGTTACGGGTCTATTTAGTTGTTCTACTTCTGATTGTGTTAGTTTAGGGAGGTAGTGTTTTTCTAGGAATTCATCCATTTCTTCTAGGTTTGCAAATTTGTTAGAGTACAATTTTTTGTAATAATCTGATAAGATTCTTTTAATTTCAGTTGGGTATGTTGTGATACGGCCTATTTCATTTCTTATTTGGGTTATTTGTTTCCATTCCTGTATTTCTTTAGTCAGTCTGGCCAATGGATTATGAATTTTGTTAATTTTTTCAAAGAACTAGCTTTTGGCTTTGTTAATTCTTTGAATTGTTTTTCTGTTCTCTAAGTCATTTAGTTCAGCTCTAATTTTTATTATTTGTTTTCTTCTGGTGCCTGATGGATTCTTTTGTTGCTCGCTTTCTATTTGTTCAAGTTGTAGGGACAGCTCTCTGATTTTGGCTCTTTCTTCTTTATGTATGTGTGCATTTATCGATATACATTGAACTCTGAGCACTGCTTTTGCTGTGTCCGAGAGGTTTTCATAGGAAGTGTTTTCATCTTCACTGCATTCTATGAATTTCTTTATTCCCACCTTAATGTCTTCTATAACCCAGTCTTTTTTGAGCAGGGTATTGTTCAGTTTCCAAGTATTTGATTTCTTTTCCCTGATTTTTCTGTTACTGATTTCCACTCTTATGGCCCTGTGGTCTGAGAAGATGCTTTGTAATACTTCAATGTTTTGGATTCTGCAAAGGTTTGTTTTATGACCTAATATGTGATCCATTCTACAGAATGTTCCATGTGCACTAGAAAAAAAAGGTATACTTTGCAGCCGTTGGGTGGTGTGTTCTGTATAAGTCTATGAGGTCAAGTTGGTTGATTCGGTCTTCCGTGTCTGTACTGAGCTTCTTACTGGAAGTCCTATTCTTCTCCGAAAGTGGTGTGTTAAAGTCTCCTACTATAATTGTGGAGGTGTCTATCTCACTTTTCAGGTCTGTTAAAGTTTGTTTTATGATCTTGCAGCCCTGTCACTGGGTGCATAAATATTTAATATGGTTATATCTTCCTGGTAAATTGTCCCTTTAATCATTACCTAGTGTCCTTCTTTATCCTTTGTGGCGGATTTAACTTTAAAGTCTATTTTGTCAGAAATTAATATTGCTACTCATCCTTTGAGTTTTAGTTTGTTTGTGTCTCTAAGGTGTGTCTCTTGTAGGCAGCATATAGACGGATCGTGTTTCTTTATCCAGTCTGAGACTCTCTGTCTCTTTATTGGTGCATTTAGTCCATTTACATTCAGCATAATTATAGATAAGTATGTGTTTTTTTTTTATGTGTTTAGTGCAGCCATTTTGATGCCTTTTTGTGTGTGCTGTTGACAATTTCATTTTTCCACTTACTTTTTTGTGCTGAGACATTTTTCTTTGTAAATTGTGTGTTCCTCATTTTCATAGTAGTTGAATTTATGTTTGCTGAGTCGTTATGTTTTTCTCGGTTTTTATTTTGAGTTATGGAATTGTTAGACCTCTTTATGGTTACCTTAATATTTACCCCTATTTTTCTAAGTAAAAACCTAACTTGTATTGTCCTATATCGCCTTGTTTCCCTCTCAATATGGCAGTTCTATGCCTCCTGTATTTAGTCCCTCTTTTTGATTATTGTGATCTTTTACATAATGACTTCAATGATTCCCTGTTTTGAGCTTTTTTTTTCTTTTTAAAATTAATCTTAATTTGTTTTTGTGATTTCCCTATTTGAGTTGATATCAGAATGTTCTGTTCTGTGAGCTTGTGTTGTGTTGGTATCTGATGTTTTTGATTTTCTGACCAAACAATTTCCTTTAGTATTTCTTGTAGCTTTGGTTTGGCTTTTGCAAATTCTCTAAGCTTGTGTTTATCTGTAAATGTTTTAATTTCACCTTCATATTTGAGAGAGAGTTTTGCTGGATATATGATCCTTGGCTGGCAGTATTTCTCCTTCAGTGCTCTATACATGTCATCCCATTGCCTTCTTGCCTGCATGGTTTCTGCTGAGTAGTCTGAACTTATTCTTATTGAATCTCCTTTGTAGGAGACCTTTCTTTTATCCCTGGCTTCTTTTAAAATTTTCTCTTTATCTTTGGTTTTGGCAAGTTAGATGACAATATGTCTTGGTGATTTTCTTTTTGGATCAATCTTATATGGGGTTCGATGAGCATCTTGGAGAGAGATCCTTTCGTCTTTCATGATATCAGGGACGTTTTCTACCAACAGATCTTCAGCTATTTTCTCTGTATTTTCTGTTATCCCTCCCTGTTCTGGAACTCCAATCACACGCAAGTTATTCTTTTTGTTAGAGTCCCACATGATTCTTAGGGTTTCTTCATTTTTTAAAATTCTTTCATCTGATTTTTCTTCAACTATATTGGTGTCAATTGCCTTATCCTCCACCTCCCCCACTCTGCATTCCAATTGCTCGATTGTGCTCCTCTGACTTCTATTGAGTTGTCTAATTCTGTAATTTTACTGTTAATCTTTAGGATTTCTGAATGCTGTCTGTCTGCGGATTTTTGCAGCTTATTAACTTTTCCACTATGTTCTTGAATAATCTTTTTGATTTCTTCAACTGCTTTATCAGTGTGTTCCTTGGCTTTTTCTGTAGATTGCCTTATTTCATTTTTGAAGTCACCCCTGATGTCTTGAAGCATTCTTTAAATTAGTTTTTTATATTCTGCATCTGGCAATTCCAGGATTGTATCTTCATTTGGGGAAGATTTTGATTCTTTAATTTGGGGAGTTGTAGAAGCAATCATGGTCTGCTTCTTTATGTGGTTTGATATCAACTGCTGTCCCCAAGCCATCTCTAAGATATTGTAATGATTTATTTTATATTTGCTCACTGAGGCTTATCTTGCTTTCTTTCAATATACATGGATGGTCTACTAGCTTGCGCTGTCTTGATTGCTGTAGCCTTTGAGTCACTTATGTCCTATTACCAGCTGGTTTGGGCTGTTACCAGATATATAAGCCTAATAGTCCATTCACCATTCTTGAGTAGAATCATATTTTGGGTCACCAAGTGTGTGGTGTAGACTGTCACCTATTCACTTAGCGTAGTGGTGATAATTGTGTGCACCAGATTCTAGTAGCAGCAGGGGGTCACACTCCGGGGGTGGCGGGGGCAGGATGCTGACAGGCTTCCCTCAAGTGCCAATGAGGTAGGTGTGTCTCTATTACTAGAACACTTTGGTGGGTGGGCTCTGCAGGTGTACCTTAGGCACCCAATGCATGTACCTCTACAGATTGGAAGGTGTCACTATCTTCAGACCCCTATGGCAGGAGCCTAGGTGGTTTGGGTGGAGCTTCAGCCCTCAGTTTCCTGTTGTGGGTCAGTGAGGGCTCTGTTTAATAGGTAGAGATATCAGACCTGGGAAACTTGTCTTTCCAGTAATCATAGGATTACAGTCAGATCACTATCAGAATTGCCTTTGCATTATAACAGCCACCTTGTTGCCTGTAGGGATGAAAGCCCAAGGCTGTGGATCTCATATGCTTGGCTGGAGCTGGTTCTGTATTTTTATTCCAATTTTGGGAAGTCAGGGAAGGATTTTTGGTCCCTGGGTTTTTTGTAGCTGCTTCTCTCAGGCCAGGAGAATGGGTTAGAAAAAGACAAAAAAACAAAAACAAAAAAGACCCACAGAGCACTTCACTCCCTGGCCCAGGAAATCCCAATGTTAATGAAGCTTCCTGGGAAGGGAGGGGAGGGATCAGATAGATAGGAGAGAGTAGCACCCAGGAATATAAACAAGGTTACTTATCTTGTTTGGTGTTGACTGTTTTATCTGAGATTCCTGAGGGGGCGTATAGCCTGTTTGGGCTCTCTGGGTCGAGATTGCCCCCGCGTCCTGTTCTTGTGCTGTCTCAGAAGCCGTGGTCAGTTCCTCTGCTCCCAGTCCAAAGCCCAGTGCCAAGGTTCCCTGGCTGGTACACCACACTCCAGGCTCCAAGACCAGTAGCTGCCTTCCTGTGACTTCTCCTCCTGTCAGCCGCATCAGTGTGCTGCCTGCGTGCACTGGCTGGGCTTCCCCCGAGGTCACTTCAGGGGGCTAGGGCTGCATCCCATTTTTGCGCCATCTCAGCATGCTGTGCTCAGCTCCCCTGCGCCCAGTCCAAAGTCTGGCCCCAAGGTTTTCTGACTGGGATGCTGTCTCTAGGCTCTGAAAACAGTCGCTGCTTCCCCGTGGTTGCTCGTTCTCTCTTTAGCCACATAAGTGTGCAGCCTGCTTAAGCTGGCTGAGTCTCTGTCACTCAGGTCAACTCTTTAGATCTGTATTTGATGGTCAGGGTTCGTAGACTGTCATGTATGTGATCGATTCACTTGTTTTTCTGAGTCTTTGGTGCAAGAGGGATCGGAGGTAGCTTCTACCTAGTCAGCCATCTTGGCCCCACCTCTCCATGCCTTCTTTCTAATTTGATTATAGTTCTGCTTCTGGCCATGGCCTAGGAAGCTCCTCTCTGACTGACCTTTCGGCAGATGACAATTAAAAATTCCAGATAATATATGAGAACAACTACCCGAAGGCCTTGAAGAGTGAATACTGGAGGACAGTTGATACTTGGAAGAAGAGAATAGCACAGGGTGAGTGCCCTATTTATTTACAGCTTAATGGCTGGCAGTCTACACTGTATGGAAAGGCTAGAGCTCAAAAACTCACAGTCTCAGAGTTCATAGCAACCACAGCCACTGGAAAGTGTGTGGGGGGGGGGATCCAGAAAAGAAGAGTGTCAGAGGGAGAGCCAAAATTTTATTTATAAACTCTGCCCAAGTCTCTGGCTGATCCCCTAACCATGTATGTGCAGAACATACTACAAGCATCTATGCTAAGACTAAAAGAACTGAACTGAGATTTGAGCTGCCGCCCACCATAGGAGGAGATAGAGTTTTCAGTATGAGTTCAGCCAAATTACCTGCCTGCGAAAATAGCCAATCAATTAACCAATCAATACTCTTTGGAGGAACATAACAGAATCTAGTCTCTACAGAACCTAATGAATTGGAACCAACTCAACGGCACCTAACAACAGCAACAACAGTCTCTACATGTTTCATTCACCATAGCCACGATATAATCCAAAATTAAAACACAAATAAAAATGCGATGAAATAAGAAAATATGACTCATCCTCAAAAGACAAGACCAACCCCAAGATGACCCAGATGTCGGTATTAGCAGACAAGGATTTTTAAAGTACCTTTCACTGGAGCCCTGGTGGTGCAGTGATTAAGAGCTCAGCTACTCACCAAAAGGTCAGCAGTTTGAAACCACCAGCTGCTCCTTGGAAACCCTATGGGGCAATTCTACTCTGTCCTATAGGGTTGCTATGAGTTGTAATCAACTCGATGGCAAAGGGTTTTTTTTGTTTGTTTTAAATCATAACTATGCTCAAAGATATAAAGGAAAATATGCTCCCAATACATGATGGGACATGTCAACTTCAAGAATGAAGAAACCCTGAGAACGATGTAGAATACAATCAAAAGCAAAAATCTGTGTGTGATTGGAAGTCCAGAATAGGGGGAGGAAAAGGAAAACAGAGAGGATCACTGAAGGTTTGCTGACAGAAAAGTTCCCTAATACCATGAAAGGCAAAAAGTTGACTATCCAAGAAGCTCAACTAATCCCACGTAGGATAAATCCCAAAAGAAAAACACGAAAACATAATTACACTCACTAAAACCAAGGGCAAAGAAAGAATCCAGAGAGCAGCTCAAGAAAAATGAAAAGTCACATACAGAGGCGAAGCAATAAGACTAAGCTCTGGTTACTTGGCAGAAACCATGCAGGCAAGAGGGCAATGGGATGACATACATAAAACCTTGGAAGAAAAAAAAAACTGCCAACCAAGAATATATCCTGCAAAACTCTACTCAAATATAATGATGAAATTAGAACATTTCTAGATAAACAGAAATTAAGGGATTACATAAAAACCAAACTTACAAGAATTATTAAAGGGAGTTCTTCGGTTAGAGAACTAACAACATCAGAAAACAACCTGAATCTAGCACATAAGACAGCATCAGCCAGATACCAATCTAGATAATAAACTCTCAAGGATAAAAAAACACTAAAAAATTTACAACAGGGAACCAGACTTCAATCTGTAAATGACAACAATGTCAGAACAAAAAAAACAGGGAAGAGGTACAGAACTTTCAAATGGGAACAAAGTCACAGCATTATCAAGTAATAAAAGACTTGTTTAAACTTAGGAAAATAGGGGTAAATTTCAAGGTAAACACAAAGAAAGAAAGATAACAAACCTACTCATCAAAATAAAGTAGAAACACAAAGTCTCAGTAAACAAAAAATCTGCAAAAACGAAAGAAATAAAAAAAAAAATCAGCACAGAAGAGTAAGAGGAACAAAGAAAACATCAGTACCACACAAAAAAAAAAGGCACTACCAAATGACAGTAATAAACTCACACCTATCAATAATCACACTGAATGTAAATGGCTTTAATGCACCCATAAAGAACAGAGAGGGGCAGAATGGATAAAAAAGCTGGACCCACGAACATGCTGTCTACAGGAGACACACCTTAGGGACAAAGACATAAATTTACTAAAAATCAAAGAATGGAGGAAAAAATATATAGCAAGCAAATAGCTACCAAAAAAGAGCAGGAGTGGCAAGACTAACCTCAAATAAAATACACTTTAAAACAAACCCACCATAAAAGACAAAGAAGAGCATTATACAATGCTTAAAGGGACAATCCACCATGAAGACATAATCATAATAAATATCTACAAACCCAGTGACAGGGCTCCAAAATACACGAAACAAACTCTAACAGCACTGAAAAGAGAAATTGATAGTTCCACCATAATAGCAGAAGACTTCAACACACCACTCTTGGTAAAGGAGAGAACATCCATAAACAAACTCAACAAAGATACAGGGGGGATCTAAGGCCACAATTAACCAACTTGACCTCAAAGACACCAATACAACATTCCACCCAACAGCAGCAATGTACACATTCTTTACCAATGCACATGAAACATTCTCCAGAAAAGACCACATCTTAACCACAGAGCAACCCTCAACAAAATCCAAAACATTGAGATAATACAAAGTATCTTCTCTGATGTCAATGCCATTAAAGTAGAAATTAACAAGAGGAAGAGCAAAGGAAAAAAAAAATCAAATGCATGGAAGCTGAATAACACCCTGCTTAAAAACCACTGGGTAATAGAAGAAATCAAAGATGGAATCCAAAAATCCCTAGAATCAAACGAGAGTGAAAACACAACATACCAAAAACTTTGGGATACAGCAAAGCAGTGCTCAGAGATCAATTTATAGCAGTAGATGCACACATCAAAAAAGAAGAAAGGGATAAAATAAAAACATTAGCTACATAACTCAAATAGAAAGAGAACAGCAAAAGAAGCCCACAGTCACCAGAAGAAAGGAAATAATTAAGATCAGAGCAGAAATAAATGAACCAGAGAACACAAAAAACAATAGAAAGAATCAACAAAAGTTGGTTCTTTGAAAGGATCGACAAAATCAACAAACCACTGGCAAAACTGACAAAAGAAAAACAGGAGAGGATGCAAATAACCCAAATAAGAAATGAAATGGGGGACATTACAACAGACTCAACTGAAATGAAAAGGATCATAACAGAGTACTGTGAAAAACTATACTCCGACAAATTAAAAAACCTAAAGGAAATGGCCAAATTTCTAGAAACACACTACCTACCTAAACTAATACAATCTGAAGTTGAAAATCTGAACAGACCCATAACAAGAGAAGAGATTGAAAAGGTAATTAAAAAAAAAAAACTCCAAACAAAGAAAAGCCCTGGCCCAGATGGCTTCACTGGAGAATTCTACCAAACATTCAGAGAAGAGGTCACACCAGTACTATTCAAACTATTTCAAAACATAGAAAAGGAAAACATATTATCATCAAACTTGCCAAACCCAAAGATAAAGAGAAAATTTTAAAAGAAGCCAGGGATAAAAGAAAGGTCTCCTACAAAGGAGATTCAATAAGTTCAGACTACTCAGCAGAAACCATGCAGTCAAGAAGGCAATGGGATGACACATATAGAGCACTGAAGGAGAAAAACTGCCAGCCAAGGATCATATCCAGCAAAACTCTCTCTCAAATATGAAGGTGAAATTAAAACATTTACAGATAAACACAAGCTTAGAGAATTTGCAAAAACCAAACCAAAGCTACAAGAAATACTAAAGGAAATTGTTTGGTCAGAAAATCAATAATATCAGATACCAACACAACACAAGGTCACAGAACAGAACATCCTGATATCAACTCAAATAGGGAAATCACAAAAACAAATTAAGATTAATTTTAAAAAGAAAAATGCTGGGAGCCAGGCTGCAAGGGCGGCCCCTCTGCACCCACTGCCCCCAGCATAAACATCGAAGAATTCCTCAAAAGTCAGGAATATCTCTGTCATCTGTGTTATGTTTCTGTTTCATTTTCAGCCTGTGTATAGCAGAATGTATAAGCATAAAATTCCATTATAGATTTAGGGACCTTTGGAGGGGGGCGTCCTACTCATAATCCCCTGGTGAAATCCCGGGTAGGGACAGCCCGTGTATTACCTGGGGATCAACATGAAGTTGTCTTAGGGGGAAAACGAATAGCTCAACTATGGAAAACAAAAACAGGATGGTGGAATCCTGGTATTTACCGAGGCCCTTTTGTGATTAAACCACCACCCACACATGATCCCATAAAAGTGGAAAAACAGTATTTTGAATTTCTATTGGCAAGAAATTGGGATTATGACGCTGATTGGAGACCATATAGAGTAGAAGGAAGTTTTATTACTCCAAAACCGGCTTGGGGGTGTAGAGATTGGGCTAATTGTCCTTGGCATAATCGTGGACAATATGACGTAACCCAAAGTGGCTGGACTTCAAGAACTTGGCCACCCTGGACAAGATGGACAAAGCCTATGTGGCAATGGTTTTGCAAAAAGATTAATTGTTATAAAAACTGTGGAAGGTATTGCAAGATTAAGCATAAGTGTAAAGCAGTATGAAGTCAATTGTTACTTTGTGTAAAAATAAATCAACAAAATGTTCTCTTCAATTAAACAAAAACTCATTGTATTTGTGTGCATATGCGGAACTGTACTATGTGTCACTTGGAAAATTATGTCTCTGGAAAATGATGTCATCTATGATGATTATATCTTGTACTGCCCCTTTGTTGATCATGCGATGTTATACTTATGTAAGCTTATGATATAAAAGACCATGTAAAAAATAAAGAAGAGGCTTCTTTTTTTCTGCAGAATGAAAATATAAGACACACTACGTCTCATTCTTTTTCGCCAAACTCTACCCCTCCTCTGGTGACCCTGTTCTTTGCTGAGGCTGGCCCCCGGCAGAAAAAAATGCTCAAAACAGGGAATCACTGAAGTCAATATGTAAAAGATCACAATAATCAAAAAGAGGGACTAAATACAGGAGGCATAGAACTGCCATATGGAGAGGAAAACAAGGCGATATAGGATGATACAAGTTAGGTTTTTACTTAGAAAAATAGGGGTAAATATTACGGTAACCACAAAGAGGTCTAACAATTCCATAACTCAAAACAAAAACCAAGAAAAACAACGACTCAGCAAACATAAATTCGACTACTATGAAAATGAGGAACACACAACTTACAAAGAAAAACGTCTCAGCACAAAAAAGTAAGTGGAAAAATGAAATCGTCAACAACACACACAAAAAGGCATCAAAATGACTGCACTAAACACATACTTGGTGATTCTTTTTTTAATATTTTGTGTTTTTGGTGAAGGTTTACACAGTAGTTTAGGTTTCTATTCAACACTTTTTACGCCAAGTTGTTCAGGGACATTGGTTACATTGTTCACACTGAGTGTACATTCTCATGATTTCCTTTCTGGTTGTCCTGTTTCCATTAACCTACTTTCCCTGCCCCTTACATTCTCATCTTTGTTTTAAAGTAATTGTTGACCATTTGATGTTACTGGTTTTTGATGACTGAAATCTGGTAAGTTAATAACAATCTTGGACTGCCCTACAGTAATCACCCGTATGTTCTTCTCCCTTATCCACTAGTCCTATAACCACTTGGTAGGCTACTTTAGAGAGGCATGTATCTATGATGTATTCTAACCAACCTGTAACAATCACCACCTGAAGACCAAGGCTTGGGTTCTAGTCATAGTCACTGACTTCCTGTATTATTACAAACAAGCCACTTTACCTTTCTGGACATCAGTGTCCTCATCTGTGTAACCGGGAAATGGGAAAAAATATGATTACTAGCTCTAACACTGCAGTGAAGTGTCTGTGAATTTATAAACCTCAGTGGTTAAGAGGAAACCCTGGTGGTGTAGTGGTTAAGTGCTATGGCTGCTAACCAAGAGTTCAGCAATTCAAATCCGCCAGGCGTTCCTTGGAAACTCTATGGGGCAATTCAACTCTGTTCTATAGGGTAGCTATGAGTTGGAATCGACTCGACAGCAGTGGGTTTAGCTTTTTGGTTTTGGAGTGGTTAAGAGTTACAGCTGCTAACCAAAAGGTCAGCAGTTTGAATCCACCAGTGCTCCTTAGAAACCCTATGGGGCAAGTTCTTCTCTGTCCTTTAGGGTTGCTATGAGTCGGAATCGACTCGATGGCAATGCGTTTGTTTGTTTTATATAGTTCCTTAAAGCAGGTGTCGATGCACTTTTTTTTTCTTACCAGGGTTGGTTTTCATTAAAATTTCAAAGGAGTCTGTATACAAGAAAAGGGTAACCACCACTGATAAAACAGTAAAATGGGGTGCCAATAAAAATATTATCTCCTTTTAAAAAAGATAACTCATCACTATGCACCTTTTCAATGACCTGGATTTTCTGGATGCCGTGTCTTTAAAAAAAGTAAAAAAATCAACATGCTGCTTTATTACATAAATCTAAGTTCAGCGCTGGGAAGGACACTGGCAAATTAAATCCACCTGGTAGGAAACTGGACACACTACATCTGGTCCCCGAGGACCTATTTTCCACCTGAGCTGTTCAAACGCCATTTTGGCTCTTCTGAGTTCCATGTCTCTCTATCCAACTGCCTACCTAATACTGCCACTTGGGTGCCTGACGAGCATCAAAACTTTGCCTGAAACTGAATTCTCAACCTTCCTGTCCAAATTGCTATGGGCACAGGTGTGCTGTATCTCTTTCACCATCTCCCTAGCTGCTAATGGACATAAAGAATGTGCTTTAGGGGGTGATGACTGCCCTCTGAAGAAACCCAGAACTCTATCTTAGGGGAGTAAAGGAGAAAGGGCTGTTCTCTGGTGCCAGCAAATCTAGTCTATTGCAAACAGAGGCAATAAATGATGTCCGTATGGAGCCTCGGTGGCACAGTGGTTAAGAGCTCGGCTGCTAACCAAAAAAGGTTGGCAGTTGAAATCCACCAGCCACTCCTTGGAAACCCTGTTGGAACCCACTCGAGGAACCTAACAATACTGACTGCAGGGTGTTTCCACTTTTATTATCCCCTTTCCCCTTTCATTAGAAGCCCTGGTGGCGCAGCGGTTGAGCTCAGCTGCTAACCAAAAGGTCTGCAGTTCGAATCCACCAGTCACTCTTTGGAAACCGTACAGGGTCGTTATGAATTGAAATCAACTCTATGGCAACAGGTTTTTTTTTGTTTTGTTTTACCTCTTACTGCCCCCTTTCATTGCCCCTTTTCCTACCTGCTCCTTGTGCATGCTATCTGGCATATAGACCTGGCTGTCCAATTATTTAATCCTTGGGAGAGAGGAACTTAGCCGTGAACTGAGGTGTGCTTGGATATGATCTAGCCCTATGGATGGGAGCCTAACTTCCGGGAACCTAGGCTGATGATAATGTGTGCGGTTGTACTTATCTCTGTCCTATTTACTCTGGAACTAACAACTGCCTGGTGATCACGCCATTAGAAGCATCTCATCTGGGCTCTGCTCCAGTCTTTCACTAAGAACCTGTGTATATAGTGGCACTGCAGAAATCTATTTTTGCCCCAATCATCCTCACTTCTAAGCGGTACCGTCATGAACACAGTTCCTCAAGCCAGAAAGAAACCTGAAGTCATTCTTGACATTTTCTTATTTACCAGCCGCACTAAACCTATTAACAGGTTTCATCAATTCCCTCTCCAAATCTATCTGAAATGATCCCCCTCGCCCCGTTTTTTCCCCAACTCCACTGTCCCCACCCTCACCAAAGCTATTATCTACTGTGGCCTGGATTTCTGCAACATATATTTGCTGTAGCATAATATTTATCATTTTTTAAATATTTGTTGTGTTTTAGGTGAAATTTAAAGAGCAAATTAGGTTCCCCTTTAACAATTTTTTATACAAACTGTTCCCTGCCATTGGTTACAGTTTTTACAATGTGTCAGCATTCTCATCATTTCCGTTGATCTGGCTTCCCTTCCTCTGTCTTCTCACCTTTGCTTTTTGAGTAAATGTTGACCATTTGGTCCCATATAGTTACTTGTTTAAGGGAGCTCATTACTCACAGGTGATATTGTTTATTTTATAAGCCAATCTATTATTTGGCTGAAAGGTCCACCTGCAGAAATAGCTTCAATTCCAAGTTCAAAAGGTATCTTAAGGCAACAGTCTCAGGGGTTCCTCTAGTCTCTATTGGTCCAGTAGGTTGGGACATTGTTTAGGAATTTGAGTTTTGTTCTACATTTTTCTCCCATTCTATCTGGGACCTACTATTGCATCCCTGGTCATAACAGTCATAGTGGTAGCTAGGCACCATCTAATTCTTGCTCAGGTTTAAAGAGTTAGTGGGCTATTAGTCCCATGGACTAGTTTCTTCTTTGAGCCTTTGATATCATTTATTCTCTTTTGCTTCTTAGGAGTAAAGACCAGTAGTTGTACCTAGGATGGCTGCCTGCAAGCTTTTAAGACTCCAGAGGCTAGTCACTGAACTTGGAGGTAGAACATTAACTTTGTGAACTATGTTATGCCAACTGCCACAGACCATGGTTCCAAACCTTTTGACCTAGTAAACCAATCCTGTGAGTTGTCTGGATATGTCTAGTCTTAAATGGGTCTCCTCATTGCCAGGACAGCCCCTGAGCCCTCACAGCAGATCCTATCGCCTCCCACTGAATTTAGACTAAAATCCCATCTCCTTACAGAGCCCAAAGGACCACATGAATACTTGGTCCTTCGGTCATCAAACGCTTTTTCCTGCATCAAACTGTGTTCCTCTACCTAAATGTTCTTCCACGGGTACCTGCTAAGCGTTCACAGCCTCTAAGTTAAAATTCCACTGATTGTGACCATTTGCAATGATAAAGCTTACTTTTTTTTTTAAACGTTAATAATCCTAGAATTTAGGTATTGTACTGAAAGCACTTTCCTGAAGTAATTCAAATGAAAGGTACTGAACTGAAAACGGAATAGAGCAGGCGGTCAAACAGAACGCCACCAGGCATCTTCCGGGCGTAGGTCACTTGGGCAGAAATTCCCTTAGAAAAAAGGAAAAATTCTTTTTTTTTTACGACCCTTAAAAAACATCAATCCCTCCCCGCAGCCCCTGTCCGCCCGCGACCAAGTTCATTATCAAGGAGCCAAGAGCCCCAGGCCTCCCCGTTATTACTACACCCGACTCAAGTTTACTGATAACTGAGCTCTACTACGCGGAGAAGGCAAAGAACGTACAAGGTCAGAGAAATGGAAAAGCGAACTCAACTCTCAACTGGAAATGCCGCCGAAATCACCGTCGCTAGTGCCAAGTGTTCTCTCATGAACTCCAACAATGCTTTCGTGCTAGGTTTTACCAAGTCCCCTTCAGAGCTGATGAGACTGAACGCAAACCGCACTGACTACGAACCTTGGCCTTCCCGCCACCCCCCAACTCTCGGCCCAAAGCGGAAGCGGAGGCGTTGCCCGGGTAGGGAAGACCCCAAAAGGTCGAGGAGAAGAGGGCGCCGCGCAGGCCTCGCGGTCTGGTCTTGGGGTCCGGCTGCGCCCTGGCGCTCACCTCTGAGCAGAGCCATGACGTGGCCTCGGTCTCAGTCTCGAACGTGCAGAAATCTGCTCTCAGCTAAGCAGGCCCGTCTGCTCACAAGGGCAGTCCACCGCCACCCTGACTTATCGTGGGCGGGGGCGGTGCCTGCGTGGTCACGCCCCTCCCCTTTCACCCAATTCCAGCTCCGCACCCGCGAGCCCTCCAAATGTGCTTGCACTTTCCACCGCCGCTGCCCTCTTTGTCCTTCTCCTTGGAAGCAAAAAACCAACCAACCAACCACCCTGTTGCCGTGGGGTCGATTTCGACTCATAGCGATCCTATAGAACCAACGGTACAGTAGAACTGCCCAGTAGGGTTTCCAAGGAGCTGCTGGTGGATTCCGACCTTTTGGTTAGCAGCTGAGGTGTTAACCACTACGCCACCAGGGTTTGCCTGCACCACCAGGGCACCGAAAACGTCCCGGGCAGGCGGGAGTGGAGAAACAAGTTAAGAGTGCCTTGCCAGCGTGTCCCCCCCGCCCCACATCAATTGTTTAAAAATACTTTTCCCTGTTTCCAAATCAAAATAATGGTTAGATGCCCCTCCATCCGTCCCTGGCCTCTATAAGCCGCCCCTCCCTTCAGCAATTAATTTCCACCCTTATTGTGCCAGGGGATCCCTGGTGGCAAAGTGGTTAAGAGCTCGGCCCCTAACCAAAAAGTGGGCAGTTCGAATCCAACAGCTGCTCCTTAGAAACCCTATGGGGCAGTTCTGCCCTGTGATCTAGGGTCACTATAAGTCGGAATTAATGGTATTGGGTTTAGTTTGGTTCGGTTTTTGGTATCCCGCCAGTGCATGCCTTCTGGAAAAGACAAGGGTGTGGAAGAAGTTTGGACGCTGTAAGTCAGGAACTTCTCCAATACAACCGATTGGTTTTGGTCCAGAGGAAGCAGACCGCTGCGGGCTGGGGGCGGGACCGGAAGTCGAGTGGTCGGGGCTCGGGGGATGGCGCGGCGGGAATGGCTAGCTCTCTCGCGGGACCTAGGGCACACGCCTGCGCAGACTACTGGGTGGAGAGGCCCTAGGCTGCTTTGTTGGCGAGAGGGCACAGTGCGGGGCGTAAGGTGGCTAGGTTGAGCTGGGGGGTGGGTACAGCGAGTGTAGTAGGGTTGGGCGTTTCCCGATCCCCGATCCAGCCCCTAGATGTGCCCGCGATATTTTCCTTATATGATCAGGCCCCGTTGTGGGCGGCGCTGCTTGCCCGGAGCCTGAGAGGATTATGAAAATGCTTCAGGTGACGTGGGGCGGGGAACCGGGTGCGGGAAAATTAGGGTTGAGGGGCAGCCGATTAGCCTAGAGATGGTGTAGGTTTAGGGAGCCTTTGCCGCTGTAACTGTGAGCCCTGGTCGGTGATGACGTGACCACTGCGCAATCTGAGTTCTGGGAACCAGATGATGGAGCGTGTGCTGAGCACGGACTGAGACAGGGCGAGCAGGAGGTGCGGTGCGGTGTCGGGTATCGTCCATGTTTTCTGTGAGTCGTCAGGAAATCCCTGCCCTAGAATCCTGCTTTTTAAACGCCTTGGTGGTCTCTCCAAGTGTTTTTATTTTTTTTAATCCAACTTTTTTATTATGAAAACTTTCAAACAGGAAAGTGGGAAGACATATATAGTTAACCACTCATGCACTTTCCACAGATATTTTACAGTTCTTAACATTTTGTTGTATTTTTTCTTAGGCCCAGAGAGCCTAAAGAACTTGCCAAGGCCTCACATCTAGAATATTACTGAATAAAAACTTTAAGCCCGTGACTCTCGGAAACCCAAGACCCACATTCTCTTCAGTGCTTGCAGGATGTGGAATACAGGTTGTTTGTCTTTTTGTGGTTGAGTTTTAACAGAATCATATAGATTTTAGAGATCAGGCGCTGGTCAGAGATGTCATAGCTGAGAATTCTTTCCCAGTCTGTAGGTGGTCTTTTTATCTTTTGGTGAAGTCTTTAGATGAGCATAGGTGTTTGATTTTTAGGAGCTCCCAGTTATCTGGTTTCTCTTCGTCATTTTTAGTAATGTTTTGTATTTTGTTTATGCCTTGTATTAGGGCTCCTAAGGTTGTCCTTATTTCTTCTTCCATGATCTTTATTGTTTTAGTCTTTATGTTTAGGTCGTTGATCCACTTGGAGTTAGTTTTTGTGCATGGTGTGAGGTATGGGTCCTGTTTCATTTTTTTGCAAATGGATATCCAGTTACGCCAGCACCATTTGTTCAAAAGACTATCTTTTCCCCAATTAACTGACACTGGGCCTTTGTCAAATATCAGCTGCTCATATGTGGATGGATTTATATCTGGGTTCTCAATTCTGTTCCATTGGTCTATGTGCCTGTTGTTGTACCAGTACCAGGCTGTTTTGACTACTGTGGCTGTATAATAGGTTCTAAAATCAGGTAGAGTGAGGCCTCCCACTTTCTTCTTTTTCAGTAATGCTTTACTTATCCGAGGCTTCTTTCCCTTCCATATGAAGTTGGTGATTTATTTCTCCATCACATTAAAAAATGTCACTGGAATTTGGATCGGAAGTGCATTGTATGTATAGATGGCTTTTGGTAGAATAGACATTTTTACTATGTTAAGCCTTCCTATCCATGAGCAAGGTATGTTTTTCCACTTATGTAGGTCCCTTTTAGTTTCTTGCACTACTGCTTTTTAGTTTTCTTTGTATAGGTCTTTTACATCTTTGGTAAGATTTATTCCTAAGTAATTTATCTTCTTGGGGGTACTGTGAATGGTATCGATTTGGTGATTTCCTCTTTGATGTTCTTTTTGTTGATGTAGAGGAATCCAAGTGATTTTTGTACGTTTATCTTGTAACCTGAGACTCTGCCGAACTCTTCTACTAGTTTCAGTAGTTTTCTGGAGGATTCCTTTAGGGTTTTCTGTGTATAAGATCACGTCTTCTGAAAATAGAGATAATTTTACTTCTTCCTTGCCAATCTGGATGCCCTGTATTTCTTTGTCTAGCCTAATTGCTCTGCTTAGGACCTCTAGCACTATGTTGAATAAGAGCAGTGATAAAGGGCATCCTTGTCTGGTTCCCGTTCTCAAGGGAAATGTTCTGAGGCTCTCTCCATTTAGAATGATGTTGGCTGTTGGCTTTGTATAGATGCCGTTTATTATGTTGAGGAATTTTCCTTCAATTCCTATTTTGCAGAGAGTTTTTATCATGAATGGGTGTTGGATTTGTCAAATGCCTTTTCTGCATCAATTGATAAGATCATGTGGTTTTTGACTTTTATTTATATGGTGGATTATATTAATGGTTTTTCTAATGTTAAACCAACCTTGCATACCTGGTATAAATCCCACTTGGCCGTGGTGGATTATTTTTTTGATATATTGTTGAAATCTATTGGCTTCAATTTTGTTGAGGATTTTTGCATGTATGTTCATGAGGGATATAGGTCTGTAATTTTTTTGTGGTGTCTTCATGTGGTTTTGGTATCAGGGAGATGGTGGCTTCATAGAATGAGTTGGGTAGTATTCCGTCATTTTCCATGCTTTGAAATACCTTTAGTAGTAGTGGTGTTGACTCTTCTCTGAAAGTTTGGTAGAACTCTGCAGTGAAGCTGTCTGGGCCAGGGCTTTTTTTTGTTGGGAGTTTTTTGATTACCTTTTCAATCTCTTTTTTTTGTTACGGGTCTATTTAGTTGTTCTACTTCTGATTGTGTTAGTTTAGGTAGGTAGTGTTTTTCTAGGAATTCATCCATTTCTTCTAGGTTTGCAAACTTGTTAGAGTACAATTTTTTGTAATAATCTGATAAGATTCTTTTAATTTCAGTTGGGTCTGTTGTGATACGGCCCATCTCGTTTCTTATTTGGGTTATTTGTTTTCTTTCCTGTATTTCTTTAGTCAGTCTGGCCAATGGTTTATCAATTTTGTTAATTTTTTCAAAGAACCACCTTCAGCTTTGTTAATTCTTTCAATTGTTTTTCTGTTCTCTGATTCAATTAGTTCAGCTCTAATTTTTATTATTTGTTTTCTTCTGGTGCCTGATGGATTCTTTTGTTGCTCGCTTTCTATTTGTTCAAGGTGTAGGGACAGTTCTCTGATTTTGGCTCTTTCTTCTTTACGTATGTGTGCATTTATCGATATAAATTGACCTCTGAGCACTGCTTTTGCTGTGTCCCAGAGGTTTTGATAGGAAGTGTTTTCATTCTCGTTGCATTCTATGAATTTCTTTATTCCCTCCTTAATGTCTTCTATAACCCAGTCTTTTTTGAGCAGCATATTGTTCAGTTTCCAAGTATTTGATTTCTTTCCCCTGATTTTTCTGTTATTAATTTCTACTTTTATGGCCTTGTGGTCTGAGAAGATGCTTTGTAATATTTTGAAGTTTTGGATTCTGCAAAGGTTTGTTTTATGACCTAATGTGTGATCTCTTCTAGAGAATGTTCCATGTGCACTAGGAAAAAAAGTATACTTTGCAGCTGTTGGGTGGAGTGTTCTGTATAAGTCTATGAGGTCGAGTTGGTTGATTGTAGCAATTAGGTTTTCCTTGTCTCTATTGAGCTTCTTACTGAAGTTCTATCCTTCTCCAAAAGCGGTGTGTTGAAGTCTCCTACTGTAATTGTGGAGGTGTCTATCTCACTTTTCAGGTCTGTTAAAGTTTGTTTTATGTATCTTGCAGCCCTGTCATTGGGTGCATAAATATTTAATATGGTTATTTCTTCATGTTCAATTGTCCCTTTAATCTTTATGTAGTGTCCTTCCTTATCCTTTGTGATGGATTTATCTTTAAAGTCTATTTTGTCAGAAATTAATATTGCTGCTCATCCTTTGAGTTTTAGTTTGTTTGTGTCTCTAAGGTATGTCTCTTGTAGGCAGCATATAGACGGATCGTGTTTCTTTATCCAGTCTGAGACTCTCTGTCTCTTTATTGGTGCATTTAGTCCATTTACATTCAGCGTAATTATAGATAAGTATGCGTTTAGTGCAGTCATTTTGATGCCTTTTCATGTGTGTTTTTTTTTTTTAGCTAGAATTTTGTTCTGCATTTTTCTCCCATCTCTGTCCAGGACCATCTATTGTGATTTCTGTCAGAGCAGTCAGTGGTGGTAGCTGTGCACCATCTAATTGTACTGGACTCAGTCCGGTAGAGGCTATGGTAGTTGTGGTCCATTTGTCCTTTACACTAATCTTTCACTTGCATCTTTGGTTTTCTTCATTCTCCCTTGCTCCACGCAAGGTGACACCAGTGGAGTATCTTAGATGGCTGCTCACAAGATTTTAAGATCCAGAAGCTATTCACCAAAGTAGAATGTAGAACATTTTCTTTATAAACTATGTTATGCCAATTAAGCTAAATGTTCCCAGAGACCATGGTACCCACTGTCCTCAGCCCAGTAATTTGGTCCCTCAGGGAGTTTGGATGTGTCTGTGGAGCTTCTGTGACCTTGCCTTCATCAAGTTGTGCTGGCATCTCCAGTATTGTGTACTGTCTTACCCTGCACCAGTTACCACTTATCTATTGTCCATTTAGAGTTTCTCCCTCCCCACACCTCCCCTCCCTCATAACCATCAAAGATTGTTTCTTTTTGTGTGTAAACCTTTTCATGAGTTTTTATAGTAGTCGTCTCATACAATATTTATCCTTTAGTGATTGACTTAATTCACTCGGTGTAATGCCCTCCAGATTCGTCCATGCTGTGGTATGCTTCGCAGATTGGTCATTGTTCTTTATTGTTGCATACTATTCCATTGTGTGTATGTACTGTAGTTTGTTTATCCATTTATCTCTTTATCCATGTATCTAGGTTGTTTCCATCTTTTTCCTATTGTGAACAATGCTGCAGTGAACACGGGTGTGCATATGTTTATTCATGTGACGGCTCTTATTTCTCTAGGATATATTCCTAGGAGTGGGATTGCTGGATCATATGGTATTTCAATTTCTAGCTTTCTAAGGAAGCGCCATATCGTTTTCCAAAATGGTTGTACCATATTGCATTCCCACCAGCAGTGTATAAGAGTTCCAGTCTCTCCGCAGCCTTCGAACATTTGTTATTTTCTGTTTTTTTTTTCTGCCAGTAATGTCAGGGTGAGATGGTGTCTCATTGTGGTTTTGATTTGAATTTCTCTAATGGCTACTGATCTCGAGCATTTCCTCATATGTCTGTTAGTTGCTTGAATGTCTTCTTTGGAGACGTGTCTGTTCATATCCTTTGCCCATTTTTCCCAGTCGTAGGTCGTCTTTTTACTCTTTTGGTAAAGTCTTTTGATGAGCGTAAGTGTTTAATTTTTAGAAGATCTTAGTTATCTAGCTTATCTTCTGGAGTTTGTGTGTTGTTAGTTATGGTTTGTATCCTGTTAATGCTGTGTATTAGGGCCTCTAGCTTTGATCCTATTTTTTCTTCTATGATCTTTATAGTTTTTGGTTTTATATTTATGTCTTTGATTCATTTGAATTATTTTTTGTGTATGGTGTGAGGTATGGGTCATGTTTCATTTTTTTTGCAGATGGACATACAGCTTTCCCAGCACCATTTGTTAAAAAGATTGTCCTTTCCCCATTCGATGGACTTTGGGCCCTTGTTGAAGATCAGGTGACCGTAGGTGGATGGATTTACATCTGGGCTCTCAATTCTGCTCCATTTGTCAATATATCTGTCATTGTACGGGTACCAGGCTGTTTTGACCCCCGTTGCTGTATAGTAGGTTCTGAGGTCAGGTAGTGCGAATCCTCCTACTTTATTCTTCTTCTTCACTAGTGCTTTACCATATCCCTTTCCATATAAAGTTAATGATTAGTTTTTCCATCTCTTTAAAGAATGCTGTTGGTATTTTTTTCTGACTTTAAATCATGCAGTATCCCCTTGTTCTTTTCGAACGACTACCTCTTAGTCTATGTATAGGTCCCTCATGAGCACAATTAAGAGATCTGGAATTCCCATTCTTCGCAATGTTATCCATAATGTGTTATGATCCACACAGTGGAATGCCTTTGCATAGTCAATAAAACACAGGTAAACATCTTTCTGGTATTCTCTGCTTTCAGCCAGGATCCATCTGACATCAGAAATGATACCCGTTTCCCATGTCCTCTTCTGAATCTGGCATGAATTTTTGGCACTTTCCTGTCAATGGTGCAACCGCTTTTGAATGATCTTCAGCAAAATTTTACTTGTGTGTGATATTAATGATATTGTTCAATAATTTCTGCATTCAGTTGAATCTCTTTTCTTTGGAATGGGTATAAATATGGATCTCTTCCAGTCGGTTGGCCAGGTAGCTGTCTTCCAAATTTCTTGGCATAGACAAGTGAGCACTTCCAGCATTGCATCTGCTTGTTGAAACATCTTGTTCGGTTTTCCAGTCAATTCCTGGAACCTTGTTTTTTGCCAATGCCTTCAGTGCAGTTTAGACCTCTTTCTTCAGTACCATTGGTTCTTTTTTCTAAATTTTATCTATTTATTTTGTTCTTGTTGTTGTTGAGAATATACACAGCAAAACATACACCAATTCAACAGATTCTACATGTACAATTTAGTAACATTAATTATATTCTTTAGAGTTGTGTAACCATTCTCACCCTCCTTTTCTGCGTTGTTCTTCCCACATTAACATAAACTCACTGCCCCCTAATTACTGTTGGTTTTTGATTATATGCTACCTCCTGAAATGTGTGAACGTTGACCAATTCTTTTTGGTACAGTGATTCTGTATTCCTTCCATCTTTTTTTTTTATGCTTCCTATGTCGTTTAATATTTTTCCTGTAGAATCCTTCAATATTGCACCTCGAGGCTTGAATTTTTCTTCAGTTCTTTCAGCTTGAGAAATGCTCAGCATGTTCTTCCTTTTTGGTTTTCTATCTCCACATCTTTGCACATTTTATTATAACACTTTACTTTGTCTTCTCTAGCTGCCCTTTGAAATCTTTTGTTTAGTTCTTCAGTGTGATTATTTCCTCCTTTCATTTAGCTACTGTATGTTCAAGAGCAAGTTTCAGAGTCTCTTCTGACATCGATTTTGGACTTTTCTTTCTTGCCTGTCTTTTTAATAACCTCTTGCTTTCTTCATGTCCTTGATGTCATTCTACAACTTGTCTGCTTTTGGTCATTAGCATTCAACTCATCAAACCTATTCTTGGGATGGTCTCTAAATTCAGGTGGGACATACTCAAGGTGATACTTTGACTCTTGTGGACTTGTTCAAATTTTCTTCAACTTGAACTTGCATATGAACAATTGATAGTCTGTTCCATAGTCGGCCCTGGCCTTATTTTGACTGATGATATTTTTTCCATTGTCTCTTTCCACAGATGTAGTCAATTTGATTCCTGTGTATTCCATCTGGTGAGGTCCATGTGTACAGTCATTATTTATGTTGTTGAAAAAAGGTATTTGCAATGAAGAAGTCATTGGTCTTGTAAAATTCTGTCATGGAATCTCCAACATCATTTCTGTCACCAAGACCATATTTTCAAACTACCAATCCTTCTTTCTTCCCAACTTTTGCATTTCAATCGCCAGTAACTATCAATGCATCTTGATTGCATGTTTGATCAACTTCAGACTGCAAAGTTGGTAAAAATCTTCAGTTTCTTCATTTTTGGCCTTAGTGGTTATTGGGTAGATTTGAATAATAGTTGTATTTACTGGTCTTCCTTGTAGGCATATGGATATTATCCTATCACTGATGGCATTGTCCTTCAGGATAGATCTTGAAATGTTCTTTTTGACGATGAACGTGATGTCATTCCTCTTCAATTTGTCATTCCCAGTATAGTAGACCATATGATTGTCTGACTTAAAATGGCCAATATCAGTCCCTTTCTGCTCACTCATACCTAGGATATTGATATTTATCTGTTCCATTTCATTTTTGATGGCTTCAAATTTTCCTAGATTCATACTTTGTAGATTCCATGTTCTAATTATTAATGGATGTTTGCAGCTATTTCTTCTAATTTTGAGTCATACTAAATCAGCAGATGAAATTCCAGAAAGCTTGACTCCATTCACACCATTAAGGTTGACTCCACTTTGAGGAGGCAGCTGTTCCCCCATCAAATTTTGAGTGCCTTTCATCCTGAGGGACTCATCTTCAGTACTGTATCGGACAGTGTTCCACTGCAATTCATAAGGTCTTCGATTGGGTATATTAATATATAGTTATCTAGAAAGATAGCAGATTAGAGCTAGGCTGCAACTGATAAAGAAGCCATGGTCACTGGGCACTGGGAGAGAGGATATGTTTGTTATTTTGTGGTTTACACAGTGATTTGCTTTGTTTTACTTGATCAGTCACAGGGTGACCTTGTGTGATGCATTTTGTGAGATTGTCTATGTGCAAAAGGAGAACAACATGGCCTAGCTGGGAGCTCCAGGCCAACTTCAAACAACACTCAGGCCTCACTGAAAGTGTCAGACCAGCTCCAGGATGTCAGACTTCTTTTTTTTTTCTGAACATTTATAGGTAAGTGTTTCTTCTATGAAATTTAGTTATTTTCAGTCATAGTTTTCCTGTTGAGGACTTAAAGATAAGGCTAGACCTCTCTGGGTACGAGGTGAAGCCTGTTCTGAAGCGTGAGGTTATTCTTTATTTAGGCACCCAGAAAAGAGGCAAGTCCATCCTTAGGTTGGAAGTTAGGTTCAAGAGTCAACTTTTCACTAAACAGTCTATTGTTAACATTTTTCTGTATCATGAACTATTCCAATAGTGGTTTCTGATTTTGGGTGTTTAAGGGTACCATAAAGGAGTCCTGGTGGCATAGTGGTTAAGCTTTTGGCTGCTAGCAGAAAGGTCAGTGGTTTGAACCCATCCAGCGGTTCTATGGGAGAAAGATGTGGCAATCTGCTTCCATAAAGGTTACAGCCTTGGAAACCCTATGGGGCAGTTCTACTCTGTCCTATAGGGTCGCTATGAGTAGAAAGCAACTTGATGGCAGTAAGTTTTGGCTTAAGGGCGAAACATCCATTGAGATGTTTTATGGGCTGGTTATGGGAATTAAAAAAAAAAAAAATTCCAGGTGTTTCTGATGTGTGCTTCTAGTTAACAGTTCTACTTATGTTTCCATATAGGTGTTGTTACGATTGAATTGTGTCTCCCAAAAATGTGTGTCAACTTGACTAGACCATGATTTCCAGTACGGTGTGTTTGTCCACCATTTTGTGATCTGATGAGATTATCCTATATGTTGTAAATCCCAACCTCTATATGTTAATGGGAGCCCTGGTGGCACAGTGGTTAAGCATTCAGCTGCTAACCGAAAGGTCAGGCAGTTCCAATATACCAGCCACTCCTTGAAACCCTATGGGGGCAGTTCTACTCTGTCCTACAGGGTCATTATGAGTCGGAATTGACTCAAAGGCAATAGGTTTGTTTTTTAGTTTATATGTTAATGAGGCAGGACTCAATCTACAGGATTAGGTTGTATTTTGAGTCAATCTCTTTTGAGATATAAAAGAGAGGATGGAGCAGAGAGGAGAGAGACCTCATACTACCAACAAAGAAGCACTTGGAGTGGAGGGCTTCCTTTGGACCCAGGGTCCCTGCACAGAGAACGTCCTAGACGAAGGGAAGATTGATGACAAGGACCTTGCCCCAGAACCAGCAGAAAAAGAAAACCTTCCCCAGGAGCTAGCACCCTGAATTTGGACTTCTAGCCTCCTAAACTGTGAGAGAATAAATTCTGTTTGTTAAAGCCATCCACTTGTGTTATTTCTGTTATAGCAGCACTAGATAATTGTAAAAATGGCATGGGGCAATGGCTGACCTCCTCTAACTTCACAAGGGGGAAGGAGAATCAAGATCAACAGCCCAAGGCTGATTCCTATGAGGTGGAGGTCAAACATGCCTTCCCTCTTCACCATCTTTACCAGCTCAGGCACCAACTGTCCCTCCCACAGCAGTCTCTACTTTTCTGATGGTTTCGATAATTCATTGCAATGGCCACACACAACTCACAGACAATACTCAGGATTATGAGGTTTATTAGGGAAGTAACAGGTTACAAGTCAGGTTCAGGAACACTCAGGGATATGATCTTCCATCAGGACAGCCTCTTAGCGGTGCTTTCAGGTACGCCTCTCCCTGACTCTAGGCCTCTGCCCAAAGGCACTCAGCTTTTTCTCTCAAGGGCCAGGAATCCCATCACTCCATCTACTGCTGCCAGGTCTCCGCTGCCACTTCTCGCTGTCTTTAGTGTTACAGTTCTCTGTCTCCAGATTCCAGGAGCTTCTCAGTGCAGGGATCCTGGGTTCAAAGGACGTGCTGGCTCCTGGCTGTTCTTCCTTCGTGAAGGTAGTATCTTCTTTTTACCACCTCTGGGGTGGCTCATTTCAAGCCCAGAGGGATGGCAAAACTGACCAATCTCTTTGGTCAGCCACAATTACCCGATCACACAGTCCCATCCAATCACTTGGGTGGGAGTTACAAGATCATTGCCAGAAAGGCCACACAAAAGCAATCCATCACACCACAATAACTAAGACAGGTATTGTTCAGTTTCTGGGCTCTCTATTTCATTGATAAATTTTTCCATCTCTGCCAATCCCACACATGTTAATTACTAAAGTTTTATAACAAATCTTTTTACCAGCTAGGGAACATCTCCCCATTTTCTCTTCTTAAGGAGGGTCTTCCTTATTCTTAGGCCTTTGCTCTTCCATCTAAATTTTAGAATTAGCTGTTTTTGAAGGTTGATAAAACTCTCTTATAAAACCGTTTTAGGCCTAGTTGCATTTCAGGATAGATTTTTTTTTAAACACAAGATTGATTTGTTGAATGCATTTTGGTTTACTCAGTTTTTCTGTTTCTTGACAACTTTTGCTAATTTACATTTTTCCATAACATTGTCTATTTCGTGTAGGTTTTCAAATTTATTGCCACAGAGTTATTGATAGTATTCTTGTATCATGTTAGCCATATATTTTATAATTTTCCTTTTTTTTCTTCCTTTCTGTCTGCTTGTTTTATCAGTTACTGGGAGAGACGTGTTAAAAATCTCCCACCATGACTGTGGATTCATCTCCCTTTGTAATTCAGTCAAATTTTGCTTTTCATATTTTCAAGCTGTATTATTAGGTTCATATGTTAGGATTATCAAATCTTCTTAGTGGATTGACTCTTTTGCCACTATAAAATGTTCCTCTTCATCACTAGTAAACCAACATTGTTTTCTCCTGTTCCCCATCAGAAATCCTATACTTCAGCTGGACTGTTGTACTCACTCATCTGCATGACTTATGTATTTCCACATCTGCAGTTTTGCTCTGCCATTTTTCCTGCTTGTAACATTCCTCTTGCCTTTCTCTACAAGACCTAGTTCTGCTGAGTTCTGTGAGCCCAAATCATAGTACCTGGCCTACAGTAATTGGCAACAGATATTCAGTAGGGAGCCAATAAATATTTGCTGATGAATGTTTTACCCCCAAATATATTGTATAGTGATTAAGATAAGGGGCCTCTCAAGTCATCTAGACCTGGGTTTGAATCCCAGTTCTGCCACCTACTTGCTTTGACACCTTGGGCAAATGATTGAATCTGTGAGCCATCTGAAAAAAATTGGAGTAATAAAGTTACTACCTTACAGAGTTGTGAGGATTAAAAGAGATGTTGAAAAACAAAACTCACTTAAGTTCTTACAGATTATTATGAAGACTGTGGGGTGACAGTTGTATATCATTACCTTCTCATCTGATGACATCAACAGAAGGAAAGTTCTGTGTCTTCCATAATGCTTTGCACATAGTGCTCAACTTTTCTTTTTAAATTTTATTGTGCTAAAATATAAGTAACATAAAATTTGCCATTTTAACTATTTAAAGCATACAATTCATTGATGTTGATTACATTCACAATGTTGTGTGACCAGCACTACTATTTCCAAACCATTTTCATAACCCCAAGCAGAAACTCTATACCTACTGAGCAATAACTCCCCATTCCCCTCCCTACCCCACCCTAGAAACCTCTAATCTACTTTCTGTCTCTATGAATTTAGCTATTAAGATCTTTCATGTAAGTGGAATCATGCAATATTTGTCCTTTTGAGTCTGGCTTATTTCACTTAGCATGGTGTTTTCAAGGTTCATTCATTTTGTGGCATCCACAAGGACTTCATTTCTCTTTATGGCTGAGTAATACTCCATGGTACTTATGTACGACATTTTGTTTATCCATTTATCTGTTGATGGACACTTTTTGGCTATTGTGAATAGTGCTGCAATGAATATTGTTATATAAATATTGTTTGAGTCCTTGCTTTCAATTCTTTTGGATATATTCCTAGGAGTGGAATTGCTGGGTCATATGGTGCTTCTATCTTTGCTTTTGGAGAAACTGCCAAGCTATTTTCCACAGTGGCTGCACCAATTTATATTCCCCCAAGCAACAGATGAGGGTTCGAATTTCTGCATGCTCATCAATACTTGCCATTTTCTGTTTCTATGACAATACCATCCTAGTGATCGTGAAGTGGTATCTCATTGTGGTTTTGATTTACATTTCACTAATAACTAATGATGTTGAGTATCTTTTCATGCGTTTGTTTATTTGTATGTCTTTGGAAAAATATCTAATTGAGTCCTGTGCCAATTTTTTAATTGGCTTATTTGTCTTGTTGTTGAGTTGAAGTTGTTCTTTATATATTCTGGAGACTAAACCCTTATCAGATATATGATTTGCAAGTATTTTCTCCATTTTGTGGATTGCCTTTTCACTTTCTTGATACAGTCCTTTGAATCATAAAATTTTTTAAAAATTTTGATGAAGTCCAATTTATTTATTTATCTTTTGTTACACATGCTTTTAGTGTTATATCTGAGAAATCATTGCCCAATCCAAGGTCATGAATATTTGCCCCTATGTGTTCTTTTAAGAGTTTTTTGGTTTAGCACTTGTATTTAGGTCATTGATCCATTTTGAGTCAATTCTTGTACATGATGTGAGGTGGGGATCCAACGTCATTCTTTTGCATGTGGAAATCAAGTTGTCCCAGCACTCAAATGCTTATTTACCCTTTATTCAATAGCCTGTTCTATGACCATGTCACCCGCTCGTTAATCATTTATTATGTACTTAGCTAGCATGAGGATATTTACTTCAGATACTTAGTTTCTTTGCCCTTGGTTTCCAGTTGTCACAGAGCATATTCATTGGGTCAGCTTGGCCTGGCACTCAGATCATTTTCTTTGATAAGGATTCCTTGCTCCTTTTCTCCCTGTAACTGGCCACGATGTGAGCTATATCCATAGTCTAGCCCAAGGAAGAGCCAGTTCAACAAATTACAAAACATAATTTATTTTGGACATAGCCCCTCAATTTAAATATGTAGAAAATAACTTCTCATTTTTAAAATACATGTATATGTACTTGATGACCAACTACCTGGACACCTGAGGTGAATCCATACAAGAAAAGTGAATGGATGCCTAGGCTCATATACCTGATAACAGCTCTAGCCACCTGGTGACAGGACGTTAGAGCTTCAAAAGTGAAAATAGTGAAGCTAGCTCACGCAAGCAACCTATTTGGACATATCAAAACAAAACAAAGCAAGAAGCTAGGATACAGTAAGCAAACATAAAATAAATTAATACAATAATTTATAGATGGTGCGGAAGCAACGGTCAGTATCAAATCACATAAACAAGCAGACCATGGTTGCTTCAACAAGCTCTCAAAACAAAGAATAAATGGATCTTCTGGATGAAGGTGCCCTCCTGGAATTACCAGATGCAGAATACAAAAGATTAAAATACAGAACTCTTCAAGACATCAGGAACAAGAACAGGAAGGAGATCAGGCAATATGCAGAACAAGCCAAGGAATACACAGATAAAGCAGTTGAAGAAATTAAAAAGGTTATTCAAGAACATAATGAAAAATGTAATAAGCTACAAGAATCCACAGAGAAACAGCAATCAGAAATTCAGAAGATTAATAATAAAATTACAGAGACAATAGAAAGAGGAGCAGAAATGAGCAAGTGGAACACAGAATTGGTGAGATTGAAGATAAAGCACTTGGCACCAATATATTTGAAGAAAAATCAGATAAAAGAATTAAAAAAAATGAAGAAACCCTAAGACTCATGTGGTACTCTATCAAGAGAAATGACCTACAAGTAATTGGAGTACCAGAACAGGAAGGGATAACAGAAAATACATAGAGAGCTGTTGAAGAACTGTTGGCAGAAAACTTCCCTGATATTGTGAAAGATGAGAAGATATCTATCCAGGATGCTCATCGAACTCCACATAAGGTAGATCTTAAAAGAGAGTAACCAAGACATATTATAATCAAACTTGCCAAAACCCAAGATAAAGAGAGAATTTTAAGAGCAGCTAGGGATAAACAAAAAGTCACCTACAAAGGACAGTCAATAAAAATAAGCTCGGACTACTCAGTGGAAACCACGCGGTCAAAAAGGCAAGGGGATGACTTATATAAAGCATTGAAGGAAAAAAACTGCCAGCCAAGAATCATCTATCCAGCAAAACTGTCTCTCAAATGAAGGTGAAATTAGGACATTTCCAGATAAACAGAAGTTTAGGCAATTCACAAAAACCAAACCAAAATTACAAGAAATACTGAAGGGAATTCTCTGGCTAGAAAATCAATAATATCAGGAATAATATCAGGTATCAACCCAAGACTAAAATATTGGACACAGCAATCAGATGTCAGCCCAGATAGGGAAATCACAAAAATAAATCAAGATTTAAAAATGCTCAAAACAGGGAAACAACAATGTCATTATGTAAAAGAAGACAACATTAATATAATAAAAAGGGACTAAGAAATGTAATCATAGATCTTTCATATGGAGAGGAAAACAAGGCAATATGAAGAAATAAAAGTTAGGTTTAAACATAGAAAAATAGGGGTAAATATTAAGGTAAGCACAAAGGAGACTAACAATCCTACACATCAAAATAAAATACAAGAAAAAAATAGAGACTCAGCAAAAACAAAATCAACAACAATAGAGGAAAAGACAATATATAAACTACTCAGCACAAAAAATTAAGTGGGAAAAAGAAACTGTCAACAACACACAAAAAAAGACATCCAAATGATAGCACTAAACTCATACCCATCCATAATTACGATGAATGTAAATGGACTAAATGCACCAATAAAGAGACAGAGAGTGGCAGAATGGATTAAAAAACAAGATCCATCTATATCCTGCCTACAAGAGACACACCTTAGACTTAGAGAGACAAACAAACTAAAATTCAAAAGATGGAAAAAAATATATCAAGCAAACAACAACCAAAAAAGTGCTGAAGTGGCAATATTAATTTCTGAAAAAATAGACTAAAGTTAAATCCACCACAAAGGTTAAGGAAGGACACTATATAATGATTAAAGGGACAATATATCAAGAAGATATAACCACATTAAATATTTATGCACCCAATGACAGGGCTGCAAGATACATAAAACAAACTCTAACAGCACTGAAAAGTGAGATAGAGAGCACCACAATTATAGTAGGAGACTTCAACACACCACTTTTGGTGAAGGACAGAACATCCAGAAAGAGCTCGATAAAGACACAGAAGATCTAAATGTCACAATCAACCAACTCAACCTCACAGACATATATAGAACACTCCAAACAACAACAGCCAAGTGTACTTTCTTTTCCAATGCACATGGAACGTTTTCTAGAATAAAGCACATATTAGGTTATAAAGTAAGCCTTAGCAGAATCCAAAATATTGAAATGTTACAAAGCATTTTTTCTGACCATAAGGCCATAAAAGTAGAAATCAGTAACACAAAAGCAGGGAAAGGAACTCAAACACTTGGAAACTGAACAATACCCTGCTCAAAAATGAATGGGTTATAGAAGACATCAAGGATGGAATAAAGAAATTCAAAGAATCCAATGAGAATGGAAACACTTCCTATCAGAACCTTTGGGACACAGCTAAAACAGTGCTCAGAGGTCAATTTATATCAATAAATGCACACATACAAAAAGAAGGGCCAAAATCAAAGAATTACCCCTACAACATGAACACATAGAAAGAGAGCAACAAAAGAAACCCTCAGGCACCAGAAAAAAGCAAATAATAAAAATTAGAGCAGAATTAAGTGAAGTAGAGAACAGAAAAACAATTGGAAGAGTTAACAAGACCAAAAGCTTGTTCTTCAAAAAAATTAACAAAATTGATAATCCATTGGCCAAACTGACAAAAGAAAAACAGGAGAGGAAGCAAATAAATTGAATAAGAAATGAGATGGACAATATTACAGCAGACCCAACTGAAATTAAAAGAATCTTATCAGAGTACGACAAAAAAATAACAAATTTGAAAACTTAGAATAGATGAATTTCTAGAAACATACTACCTACCTAAACTAATGCAAACAGAGGTAGAACAACTAAATAAACCTATAACTCTTTGGTTACAGAGATTGAAAAGGTAATTTAAAAACTCCCAACAACAAAAAAAAGCCCTGGCCCAGATGGCTTCACTGCAGAGTTCTACCAAACTTTCAGAGAAGAGTTAACACCACTACTACTAAAGGTATTTCAAAGCACAGAAAAGGATGGAACACTCCCAAACTCATTCTATGAAGCCAGCATATCCCTGATACCAAAACCACGTAAAGACACCACAAAAAAAGAAAATTACAGGCCTATATGCCTCGTGAACTTAGATGCAAAAATCCTCAACAAAATTCTGACCAATAGAATTCAACAACATATCAAAAAAATAATTCACCATGACCAAGTAGGATTCATACCATGTATGCAGTGATGGTTGAACATTAGAAAAACAATTAATGTAATCCATTATATAAATAAAAGAATCACATGATTTCATCAATTGTTGCAGAAAAGGCATTTGACAAAGTTCAAGACTCATTCATGATAAAAACTCTCAGCAAAATAGGAATAGAAGGAAAATTCCTCAACATAATAAAGGGCATTTATACAAAGCCAACAGCCAACATCATACTAAATGGAGAGTCTGAAAGTGTTCCCCCTGAGATCAGGAACCAGACAAGGATGCCCTTTATACACCACTCTTATTCAACATTGTGCTGGAGGTCTTAGCCAGAGCAATTAGGCTACATAAAGAAAGGGCATCCAGATTGGTAAGGAAGAAGTAAAAGTATCTCTATTTGCAGATGACATGATCTTACAAACAGAAAACCCTAAAGAATCCTCCAGGAAACTACTGAAACTAATAAAAGAGTTCAGCAGAGTATCACAGTACAAGATAAATATACAAAAATCAGTTGGATTCCTCTACACCAACAAGGAGAACATCAAAGAAGAAATCACCAAATCAATGCCATTTACAGTAGCCCCCAAGAAGATAAAATACTTAGGAATAAATCTTACCAGAGAAGTAAAAGACCTGTACAAAGAAAACTACAAGGCACTACTGCAAGAATCCAAAAGAGACCTGCAAAAGTGGAAAAACATACCTTACTGGTAGATAGGAAGACTTAACATTGTAAAAATATCTATTCTACCAAAGCAATCTATAGATACAACATAATTCCAATCCAAATTCCAATGACATTTTTTAATGAGATGGAGAAAAAAATCACCAACTTCATGTGGAAGGGAAAGAGGCCCCAGATAAGTAAAGCATTACTGAAAAAGAAGAACAAAGTGGGAGGCTTCACTCTACCTGATTTTAGAACCTATTATACTGCCACAGTAGTCAAAACAACCACAACAACAGTTACATAGAGCAATGGAACAGAGTTGAGAATCCAGACATAAATCCGACCACATATGAGCAGTTAATATTTGACAAAGGCCCAAAGGCAGCTAAATGGGGAAAAGACAGTGTGTTTAATGAATGGTGGTGGCATAACTGGATATCTATCGGCAAAAAAATGAAAAAAAGACCCATACCTCATGCCATGCACAAAAACTAACTCAAAATGGATCAACGACCTAAATATAAAATCTAAAATGATAAAGATCATGGAAGAAAAAATAGGGACAACGCTAGGAGCCCTAATACATGGAATAAACAGTATACAAAACATTACTAACAATGCGGAAAAGAAACTAGATAGCTTGGAGCTCCTAAAAATCAAACCCTATGCTCATCCAAAGACTTCACCAAAAAAGATTACCTACAGACTGGGAAAAAGCTTTTAGCTATGATATTTCCAATCAGCATCTGATCTCTAAAATCTACATGATACTGCAAAAACTCAATTGCAAAAAGACAAATAACCCAATTAAAAAATGGGCAAAGGATATGAACAGGCACTTCACTAAAGAAGACATTCAGGTAGCTAACAGATACATGAGGAAATGCTCAGGATCATTAGCCATTAGAGAAATGCAAATCAAAACTACAATGAGATTCCATCTCACTCCAACAAGGCTGGCATTAATCCAAAAAACACAAAAGGATAAATGTTGGACAGGTTGTGGAGAGACTGAAACACTTATACACTTCTGGTGGGAATGTAAAATGGTGCAACTACTTTGGAAATCGATTTGGTGCTTCCTTAAAAAGCTAGAAATAGAATTACCATAGGATCCAGCAATCTCACTCCTTTGAATATATCCTAGAGAAATAAGAGCTTTTACACGAACAGAAATATGCACACCCATGTTCACTGCAACACTGTTTACAATAGCAAAGACATGGAAGCAACCAAGGTGCCCATCAATGGATGAATGGATAAATAAATTATGGCATATTCACACAATGGAAAACTATGCATCGATAAAGAACAGTGAGGAATCTGTGAAAGATTTCATAACATGGAGGAACCTGGAAGGCATTATGCTGAGTGAAATTAGTCAGCTGCAAAAGGACAAATATTGTATAAGACCACTATCATAAGAACTGGAAAAATAGTTTAAACAGAGAAGAAAATATTCTTTGATGGTTAAGAGAGTGTGGAGGCAGGGAGGAAGAGTTTTCACTAATTAGATAGTAAATAAGAACTATTTTAGTTGAAGGGAAAGACCACACACAACACAGGAGAGGTCAGCACAACTGGACTAAACCAAAAGCAAAGAAAGTTTCCTAAATAAACTGAATGCTTCGAAGGCCAGCGTAGCAGGGGAAGGGGTTTGGGGACCATGGTTTCAGGGGACATCTAAGTCAATTGGCATAATAAAATCTATTAAGAAATCATTCTGCACCCCACTTTGGAGGGCGGCATTTTGGGTCTTAAATGCTAGCAAGTGGCCATCTAAGATGCATCAACTGGTCTCAACCCACCTGGAGCAGAGAATGAAGAACAGCAAAGACTCAAGGTGATTATGAGCCCAGGAGACAAAAAGGGCCACATAAACCAGAGACTACATTAGCCTGAGGCCAGAAGAACTAGATGGTGCCCAGGTACAACTGATGACTGTCTTTACAGGGAACACAACAGAGAACCCCTGAGGGAGCAGGAGAGCAGTGGGATGCAGGCGTCAAATTCTCGTAAACAGACCAGACTTAATGGTCTGACTGAGACTAGAAGGACCCCAGAGGTCCCCGGGCCTTCTGTTAGCTGAAGACAGGAACTATTCCCAAAGCTAACTCTTCAGACAGGGATTGGACTGGACTATGCGATAGAAAATGATACTGGTGAAGAGTGAGCTTCTTGGATCAAGTAGACACGGGAGACTATGTGGGCAGCTCCTGTCTGGAGAGGAGAGGAGAGGGCAGAGGGGGTCAGAAGCTGGCCGAATAGACACAAAAAGAGAGAGTGGAGGGAAGGAGCATGCTGTCTCATAAGAGGGAGAGCAACTTGAGTATATAGCAAGGTAGTATGCAAGTTTTTGTGTGAGAGACTGACTTGGTTTATAAACTTTCACTTAAAGCACAATAAAAATAAAAAAATACATGTGCATGGTGCAGGTCTTCTGGATTTTCTTTACCTACCTTACTGTCTCTTTAAATGACCTTTTAACTATGGTGCTCCATGAGTTCAACTACTATAATACTTCTCTAAAAGTCTAGATTTGCTCTTTTATAAATCATTTAGAAAAGAAAAAAGAAGATAAGAGAGGGAAGAGGGGAGGGGAGAGCAGAAAACAAAAAAGATATCTACCAGCTGCACCACGGTTTGTACACTGTACTAAAACAAACAAAAACAAACCTGTTGCTGTTATTACCCAACTCATGATGACCCCTTGTGTCAGAGTAGCACTATGCTCCATAGTATATCCAATGACTGATTTTGGGGAGACTGCCAGGCCTTCCTACCAAGATGCCTCTGGGTGGACTCAAACCTCAGCCTTTCAGTTGGCAGAGAAGTGCATTAATCATTTATATCGCCTGGGGAGCCCAATATACCAAAACCAAGGATTAGCCTCTGGCACAAGCCTAGAAGGGAACTACATGTAGTCCCTGGCTTACAATGTATTTGAGTTACAATGAATTGCACTTAGCACCGTCTGGTTTGTTTGTTTTTTTGGTACATCTTGTTGTTAGTAATATGTACTACATACAGTGTTCCAGCATGTAATTTGGTGATGTTAGCATTCTCAGATGTTTGATCACAGATGTGCAATGTTACAATTTACATTCAAAACACTGCCTTATAGCAGGCTATGAGGAAAGAGATCAGTGGAAAAATCATTCATAGGGCAAGAATGCTGAATTTAGAACTTAATATTGCCAATGTGGAACAGCTTGTAGATCTCAAAGAAGGGGAATTGACAGATCAGGACTTAATGGATTTTGAAGAGGAAAGAAATGCTGAAGAAGAAAGAAATGAGGAAGAAGGGGAGAAGTTGTCACAAAAGTTTACAGTGAAAGGATTAGTTGAACTGTTAACTAAATCCAGGGGCTTCAGTTGCTTGAAAACACGGACCCAAACGTTGATTCCTTTGTTAAAGTCAATAGGCAGATGTGGGAAGCAGTGAGATGTTACTGCGAATATGTGAAGAAAAAAAGGACCATATAGACAATGCTAATTTTCTGACTAGAAATGCCACCCCATACTCAGGGATAATCCAAATGATCCAGAAGCGTCCACAAGTGGAGTTATTATTATTAGGGCAACTGACAAAATGCCAATGTTGTCCAACTCTTCCTCATTGTCACAGTCAATTTTTATGATTTGTGTTTTTATATATGTATTAAAATATATCTGTAAGTTTGTATGTAATGTTTCCAACCCCTAAAGATAAAGATCCAACTTATAGATACTGATAATAAAAGACAATAATGAAAACTTAAAAGAGGCACGTGAGTTACGTCAGAACCATCATGCAACTGAGTCGTCAGAATGGAACCACTTCGTAAGTCGGAACTACCTGTACATGAGATTTTTCCTTTTTTGACTCTCTACAGAGTAGACAGCTAAAATGGCTGTAGTTCTAGGTCAATGTTGCTTCTTTAAATAAGTGGAAATCATCATACCAACATGGAAATGGAAACCCAGACAGGCAAAATAACCTCAGCAGCTGGCTAGTGGCGGGTCAAAATTTAGAATTTAAGTCAGGTCAGCAAACTTCTGTAAAACCCAAAAATCAAACCCACTGCCGTCGAGTCGATTCTGACTCATAGCGACCCTATGGGACAGAGTAGAACTGCCCCGTAGAGTTTCCAAGGTGCGCCTGGCAGATTTGAACTGCTGACCTTTTGGTTAGCAGCTGTAGCACTTAACCGCTATGCCACCAGGGTTTCCCAAACTTCTGTAAAAGCCCAGATAATGTTTTAGGCTTTGCCGGCCATATACAACTCAACCATTGCAATGCAAAAGCAACCAGACAATATGCACACGATGGGCCTGTGTTCCGATAAAATTTTATTGACACCGAAATCTAAATTTCATGTAATTTTCACATGTCACAAAATAGTCTTTAAAAAAATTTTTTTCAACCATTTTAAAAATGTAAAAATCATTCCTAGCTTTCGGGTTGTACAAAAACAGCTGGGGCCAGGTTTGGCCACAGGCTGTAGTTTGCTGACCCCTGATTTAAATGACCACGATGCACGTTGAATACAGACCCAAGAATGAAGTTTCTCAGCACTGAAAATTTTCAGCCAAAGGTAGCCGCAGAGTTTTAACTTTCATTTAGATTTGGTACACCACTTTATTTATTGAAAAGTATTTATTTCCACAAATTTTTATCCACAGCTGAATATTACAGTAACTATTAGAAGCGTTTTTCTATAAACAAAGGTGTAGTATACAGATTTGTTCAAAATGGAAAAATATGTTTATCGGTAGTATTTCTTCTACAATGTTAGAGTCACCCTGAATATGATGTGAGCTCCTTCAGAGAATCAGTCCTTCATCTAAACATCAGTTGGGGGCAAAATGTTATATCCAAATATGAATTTTTCTGATATAAGGTCACTTTAGAGAGTAGCTTAATTCATTTCTGATTGATCCCCTTTGTTATTATTAGAATTTTTTTTTAAGGAAAAACAATGTTTAGTACCTAATGACTTTTATAATAAAAGAAAAAACAGCTCTGTGTTTTATCTTCATTGGCATTAACCTCTAATCTTCTATACCTCCCTAGTTCCTAATTCTGGCACCAATGTGTGTACAAAAAGCGAATTTATGGATATTTGGCTCATGCAAAAAATTAAGTTGAGAAACTGACTGCAGAGAAACATTCTATGAATTAGCACTACAGGGTCCTGCCCCAGGTCGTCACATTTTAGTAACCACTGAGTCAGGTAGCTGTTAAAAAAGTGCTTCAACTTAGGATGCCCTTGCTGCCTTAGAATTAGGTCAAGTGTACGAAAAACGATTTACTGTATGCAAAAGAAGTGGATTCTAATGTGTTACTATCATTGTAATGCATTAAGGCCCTAAGCAAATATTTGAGGATGAGTTAATGGTAGCAGCATTTTTTTCTAAATCTTCCAAGCTCTTAGGATTGTTGTTTTTACAAATTCCTTAAAATTTAATACTAGGAAAGTCAAGGGGAGCAGTGCCTACTGACATGCCCCATGCGAAGGGGAAAACGTCTCTACCCTTGGGTTTGATCTGCTTCACAGGTGAGCTGACAGGTATCATAACTCTTAACCGCAACTATCCATGGCACAGTGAGAATGCATGTCGGTAATATGCTTGTCAGCTTCAGCAACAATTATTAATTGATGTGTACACAGCACGTATTACTATAGGTAAGCATATAAAAAAAAAATTTTTTTTTTAGGTCCCATATAATACCTAAAACACAAATCGTTTGATCTATAAATACTTGATTCTTCAATAATCTTCAAAATGCTTTCAACACTTCAAAAGACAAATCAAAACCACCATGATGTTATGTTGAACATTAAAATTCTTCCCACAGCAACACTTACTTCAGAGAAATAATTCATACATCAGTTACCTTAGTAACAGCTGAAGGCATGTAAGTGGGAAATGTGTCAACTAAATTTTAAATATTAAAAAACAAAGATATCTAGTTCAGAGTTCAAACCTCTATATTATTTAAATTAAAAATCATTACTGACTTCATGAAGTTGGAAAATGAGTTGAACTGACTTAAAAAAAAATGCAGAGAATAAAAATGCTAACCAAAGATTATTAAAGTTTCCCTAAAGATTCTTCTTCCAGCTTCCGAGTGTTAAATAGGACAGATCTAAATGTGAAATAACCAGTGACTTTATTTCTTTATTGTTCATGGTCTATAAAAGCCTATTTGTTTTTAAATTTTGTTTGGATACATAAATTAAGTACAGCTCCAGTGAAATACCCTTACCTTCAGGAAGACTACTACTACTAACCGCTGCTGTTGAGTTGATTTTCTGACTCATAGCGATCCTATAGCACAGAGTAGAACTACCCATAGGGTTTCCAAGGAGCACCTGGTGGATTTCGAACTGCTGACCTTTTGGTTAGCAGCCGAACGCTTAACCACTATGCCAGCAGGGTTTCTGCCTTTAGGAAGAGGAGAGCTAAATTTTCCATTTCTTAGGCTAAGTAGAGAACTACTCATAACGTTCCTCCCCACGTTCCAGTTACTCTACACATAAAGCTTTTTTATTCTGTGAGTACTTGACACCTGTAGTGATGAGTCAGTGACAGCAGACAGGTAGTGACCCAAAGAGATCCAGAGAATGATGGTTTAAGACCATATGTATGTAAGGACAGTAAGTTATTGTATTTGTAGAGCCACTGCTTGTCAAACTCCTGAACACTCTACATGAGATGTTTTTGGCTATGTTGAAGATTAAGGACAGTCTTTATACGAGAGTCTCAGTTTCAAATTAAAGTGCATCAAAAAGCGAATTATACCTTAACAAACAACTTTAAAGAGGTAGCCACAGACCCCATTGTTTTAGACTGGCCTTCCAAACAAAGCCAGTGGCGGTGTGAAGGGTGTGTGTCCCTTCACTGAAATTAGACGATGTCACCATAACTGAGGAGGAAGGGAAGGACACCGTTCTGTGCAGATGCCTGGAAGCAGCATCTGCTGTTGAATGTGGAGGGAACGGGGACAATGCCGATGACAGTAGATGCGGATGATCACCAGCAGACTTAGCTCAGGTGCTGTGCCTTATTCTGGCCCCAAAGGGTTAAGGAGAATGACTGAAGATAAGACAGCTGAGATAAGGACACAGTAAGAAGGCCGTTTAGGACTTGGAATGTGTTGTGTTTCCAAGGGCCTTTTAAGTGGGGTGACAGTAAAAGGTGTTGGAGAGGGGTATTCTTGCAGTCAGAAGGAACCTTCTTGATGTAAGATAGAGGCTGCTCTTCTCTGATTTGCAAAAACCATCTGTTCCTGTCATTGGGACAGCATACTACCATTATCTACCAGAAATATGGGGGAAAAAAGCCAAAACAAAAAATGGGCATAGAAGAATATGTAGGGTTTTCTAATTGAATGCTTCCTTTTGAAAGAGTCCACAAAATAATCTCGAAAAGTAGGAAATGTCTAAGCTTATCATTATGTTGTAATATTACAACTGAATACTTTTTTTTAAAAAAGAGCCTTATTTCATAGCGGAGATATTTAGAATGATTTTATATGGTAAATTTGAAAAATGTTGAAAATAACCTGGAGAGGGAAAGCTGGCATAAGCTATTTTATTGTTTCTTTTTAAACCTTTGAATAATAATTTAATAATCACTGAACTATTTTTAAAGGTTTTTGGAACAATCTGATTCTCAAAAAGTAGTTTTCCTGTACTCTTTTAGGCTGTCTGGAATTACAAGTGCATATGTGGTACTCTGATTGGAGGCTGAGTGGCACTAAGGGATTAAGGGTTTTCATACTGACTTGTTTGATTTTTACATTTGTAAATAAAATGTGGGTCTTTTTTAGCATTTAGTTTGTTTATATTTTTGTGAAAATTTTGTTGAATTTGATAAGTGCACAGACTAGCATCAGAAACAACGAACATCTTTCCATTTTGCTCACATTTGAAGTTTGGGATGGCGGCATTTTTAGCTTAAGTCTTCACAGACTCAAGACTAGGTAAAGAGGTTTGAGCACATTACTGCCTGGGTCTTCTAATTTTGCTTCAGAAACCCATCCTCAAAATATTTGGCCTGGAGGTCACTATTTCTATCATCTCTGCATCACCAGGCTTTCAAAAATACCTTTGAGAAGCTTCTCAGAAAGCCCATGCCTGTATTTTTGGTCTCAAAACATCTCACCACACACTCATCTGCACCTGTGCTGTCTACCTGGGGAACCAGTGTATTGGTATCAATGGCTATTAGTACCATTATTTGTTAAAAGCCCTCTCAAGGCAACTTACATAATTTACATATTTTAAATATTACTATCTTAACTTGAATATTCTCCAGTTACATGCAAAGACCCAAACTAGGCAGCTTCCACTTTATAGATCTGGTACCCTTTTTATGACATGGGGACTGCTTGGTGGCTATAAGTTATGATGTATATTTCTTTAGGCTAAAATCAAACTTAAAAAAAAAAAAAAAAAACTCCCATGTTTCAAGTGTTTTATTCTGAGCACTAGGTACAAAAAATAATGACAGAGATATGTTTTGTTCTGAGTAGTTCAGCACTCTGCACAGGCCCTCAGTCTCTGACTTGATCGATTTTTACCAGACTGAAACCAATCCTTCAATTCACTTTACTGTCTGCTTTCTTCTAGTTCTTACCGGGGACTGAGCCAAGGTTGGAAAAAGTACACCTTCAGACTTCATTGAGGAACTCCAGCTTGAGACACGCCGGGATGTGGATGGAGTCCATGGTCAGAGAAGATGGATTAAATGGAAACAAAACAGGAAACATGTGCTTGAAGTCTAACAGCAGTTGCTGAGGGTCGTTCCGCTCTTGCAGTTGTGCCTGTGGGGAAGAATAAGACCATGTAAAAATAATTAGTACGCCTAAAAAGAGCCAGCTTAAATGAATTCACAATGATGAACTGGCACATATCATGGCAAGACTCCTCTTAAGATAACCAGGAATGACATCAGGACCAGGAGACATGACCTCCCTACCCCTGAAGATACCTTGTGGGGAGAAAAGCCCTGGTTTAGAGTTGTTGTCCAGCAGACGACTATAAGATTTCTGCTTTTTCTAGCAGTCTTTTAAAATGTTTCCATCTAAAGGTGAAGAGAAAAATGCATTTCAGGTACAAATCATGTGGGGAGGCACTGTAGTGAAGCAGTTAAGGGTATGGGCTCTGGGGACAGACAGCCTCGGCTCTGATCCTGTCACCACCTTGGACAAATCACTGAACCTCTGTATGCCTCAGTTTCCTCATATGTAAAGTGGGATGGGGAGAGCACCCTCCTCATAAGGTTGTGAGGATCAAAAGAGTTAATATGTAAAGCACAGAGAACAGTCCCTGGCACAGGGCAAGCACTCTGCTTGCTATTGTTGTCATCTTTGTGATCTGCTCCTCTGTCCGTAACCTCTGAATCACGAATTCCAGATGGGAGCTGGATTTTGACAAAGGCCACTGAGACCAGGGTTAACTATGAGAGAATGCCAAGGGGAAAAACTAAATATCCTTGTTTTGTAAAAACACAGTTCATCCCATACTAGCTTGGGGTATAAAGCTATTTTGTTTTTTCTTGTCCTTATTGGGACAAGGCACCATCGTTGCTTTCAAATAGTGACAAGATTTTGATGTGTTCTAACTTCCGAGAGTTGTGGCATCTCCCTATCTCAGAGGCAAGAAGACCAAGGGACGTTAATTTGCCAAACTTGTCCTGTAGTTGGATGTTACAGCTGAGTCTGACATGTACAGCACCTCTTTCTTTCTTAATACGGGGCGGGGTGAGGTCAGGAAATAGGTGGTAGCATTTGGAAAGTGCTAGGAAATGGGATTTTAGAATGAAATCAGTGTGAATGTAGGATTGTGAGATGGTTCACAGAACCAGGCAGAACCTGGCTGCCCACATTTTCATCAGTTATCTGGATAATGAAAAAAGCACTTTCAATTTCCAGGTGTCAATCAAAATACCATAAGATTGGCACCTTGGAATATAAACCAAAATTTAAAGTAATTGTAATAGTTTGAAAAGTCACTTGAGATAATAGAGACAGAAGTTTAAGAGAGACAAGAAGCAGCAAGCCTCACTGATTTCAGATACAAATGATGGCTTTGGTGTGACCACAGCAGAATGCTCACTGATATATTCACACTCAGCTCACTCTGAGCTGTGCTGCACTGATTATTACACACCTTCCACGCAGCAGATGAAAATCAACAGAAATGACAGGAGGCACTGAAAAAAATCATTTTTATAGTACTTAACGTTATTTTACTTCTCCAGTCAGATATAAGTCAGCTCTATTATTTAAAGGGTTTCAGAAATTTGTGAAGGATTTATAGGAGAGTATTAAAATGGGACAAAAAATTAAGTATCTATACTACTACAATTCAACAGCAAAAGGTGTATACCATATTTTTGAAGCAAATAATGCACACCTTCCACGTTTGTTTGCCAGCTGCCCCCCAACGAGGTATTTTTAGAAGCACACTATGCTAATTTTTTCTACAGTAACAAATAAAAAAAAATGGCATAGTGGAAAATACCTTGTGGGGGGAGCGGTTGGCAAACAAATGTAGGAGGCGTGCATTATTTGCACAAAAATATTGTATACATTTATTTAAAGTTTACGAGGTAGTTATTTCACAGGAATACTCTTGTGAATCTTTTGGTGGGTTTAATAGCCTCCAAAGGACCCCTGGTGCTGCAACAGTTAAGCACTCAGCTGCTAACCAAAAGGTCAGCAGTTCGAACCCACCAGCGGCTCCATAGTAGAGAAGACCTGACAATCTGCTCCCGCGAAGATTACAGCCTAGGAAACCCTATGGAGCAGTTCTATTCTGTCCTATAGGGTCACTATAAGTCAGAATCAATTCAACGGTGTGAAACAACAACCCCCTCAAATTTATATTTTTAAGTCCATATATACTGCCCATACTGCTCATACAAATAGTTTGCTTACATGAGCACCATGTATTTATTGTATATATGAGTTCAAGTTTAAGAGGGGGGGACTGATTGCTCTCCATTTCCTCCCAGCACTGTATAGGAAGAGGCAGAACATAAAACTATAGGGGCAAAATGCTCCCCCAAAAGCCAAACAACACTTTTGGATAGAATTGCCAGACACTGAACTTGGTTACTGAGGAAGAATACCAAATCTGACTGTACATTTGTTCAGAGGTAACATCTGACCCTTATACTCCATTGCAGGGCCCTGATGGCACAGTGATTAAGAGCTACGGCTGCTGGCCAAATGACAGCAGTTTGAATCCACCAGCTGCTCCTTGGAAACCCTAAGGGGCAGTTCTACTCTGTTCTAGAGGGTCACTATGAGTTGGAATGGACTTGACAGAAATGGGTATCCTCCACTGCATTTTTCCTTTGCCCTTAATTCATCAAACCTCTCGCTGGCTTGGCATGTACTCTTTCAACTTTTGCCCGAGTTCTGTTCTTGTAAACAGTGTTGTTCTCAATATATTAGCTATTATAGTTTTCTACTCTGTGTCCAGATATTTAACCAAATAAGACTTTCCAAACATGCCCTTTGGTTTGTGTAAACTGTTAACATTCCAGAAAAACCAGTGGTAGGTACAAGATCAGTTTACTCAGTGTTTCTCCTCTGTCATCAAACTCTTCCTCAGCTTTTAGCAGTTGAATATACATGTATCCTAACAGGATCCTTTCAATCAACCCTCTTCTCTCGAATGGTGGTAGGGAGGGAGGTGGGTACAATAGCGGGTCTCTTTCCTTTGGAAAGCTTGTTGCCACTTCTGGAGTGGTCCCAGAGGAGTCTAACTTTCAAGAAAGTACACATACCTGCTTGGGTTGCATGCACACATACACACACACACATGCAGTATATGCATATATTTGTATGTATTTTTATCTATTATTGTGGTAAAATATACATAACATAGAATTTACCATTTTAAGTGTATATTTCAGTGGCATTAAGTACATTCACAATGTTGTACAACCATCACCACTCACCCCAAACAGAAATTGTATTTACTGAGCAATAACTCCCCATTGCTCCCTCCCTCCAGCCCCTAATAACCTCTAATCTACTTTCTGTCTCTATGAATTTGCCTATTCTAGATGTTTCATATAAGTGGAATCACGCAACATATGTTCTTTTGTGTGGCTTATTTCACTTAGCATAATGTTTCTAAGGTTCATCCATGTTGTAGCATGTATTAGAACTTCGTTCCTTTTTATGATTGAATAATATTCCATTGTACTATAGACCACATTTTGTTTATCCACTCATCTGCTGATGGGCACTTGGGTTGTTTCCGGTTTTGGCTACTGTGAATAATGCTGCCTTGAACATTGGTATACAGGTACCTATGTGATTCTCTGCTTGCAATTCTTTTGGGTATATAACTAGTGGAATTGCTGGGTCAAATGGTAAGTCTTTCTGACAAACAGCCAAACTCCTTTTCACAGTGGCTGCACTACTTTACTTTCCCACAGTGAAGAAGGAAGGTTCCAATTTCTCCACATTCTAGTCAACATTTGTTATTTTGTTTTGTTTCTGTAATAGCCATGCTAGTGGGTGTGAAGTGATATCTCATTGTGGTTTTGATTTGCATTTCCCTAATGATTAACTTGTTGCTGTCAAGTAGATTCCAAACTGCCAATCTTTTGGTTAGCAGCCAACCTCCTAACCATTGTGCCTATGGATGTTGTATTTTTTTTTTTTTTCGTGTGTTTATTGGCCTTTGCATATCTTTTAATTTTTTAAAGAAATGTCTATTCAAATCCTTTGCCTATTTTCAACTTGGGCTTTCTTTTTGTTGTTGAGTTATAAGAGTTATTTCTATATTCTGGATGTTAAACCCTTAGCCAATATAAGATTTACAAATATTTCCTCCCATTCTGTGGGTTTTCTTTTTACTCTCTTGATAGTGTTCTTTGATATACAGAAGCCTATATTTATCTTTTTGTTGTTGTTGCCTGTGCTTTTGGTGGCATATTTAAGAAACCATTACCAAATCAAAGTTCATGAAGACTTGTCCCTTTGTTTTCTTCTAAGATCTGTAGTTTTAGCTTTTACATTTAGGTCTTTGCTGCATTTTCAGTTAATTTTTGTATATGGTGTAAGGTAATGGTCAAAATTCATTCTTTGGCATGTGATGTTCGGTTTTCCTGGCACCATTTGTTGAAGAGACTGTTCTTTCCCTATTGAATGGTCTTGGCACCCTTACCCAAAATCAACTGGCCATATGTATAAAAGTTTATGTCTGGGCTCTGGATTCTATTCCATTGGTCTATATGTCCTTATGCCAGTATCACAGTGTTTTGATAACTGTAACTTTGTAATAAGTTTTGAAATTGGGAAGTGTGAGTGTGCCAACTTTGTTCTTTTTTCAGTATTGTTTTGGCTATTTGGAGCTTCTTGATAGTCCATATGAATTTAAGGATTTTTTTTCTAAATCTGCAAAAAGCTCCATTGTAATTTTGATAATGATTGCATTAAATCTGTAGATTGCATTGGTCAGGGTTATCATCTTTATATTACATTGCATTGGTTAGTATCATCATTTTAACAATATTAAGTATTCCAACCCATGAACATTGGATGCTTTCCCATTTACTTACATATTCTTTAATTTCTTTCAGCAGTGTTTTGTAATTTTAAGTGATGAACAAAATTTAACCAAGTCTTGTACCTCTTCGGTTAAATTTATTCCTAAGTATTTTATTCTTTCAGGTGCTATTGTAAACGGAATTGTTTTCTTAATTTCCGTTTCAGATTGTTCATTTCTAGCGTATAGAAATTCAACTGATTTTTGTCTGTTGGTACTATATACTGCAACTTTGCTGAATTTGTTTATTAGCTCTAACACCTTTTTCACGGTTTTTTTTTTTTTTTTTACATATAAACTTCTATCATCTGAGAATAGAGGTAAGTTTACGTCTTCCTTTCCAGTTTGGATGCCTCTTATTTCTTTTTCTTGCCTAATTGCTCTGGCTAGAACTTCCAGTACTGTGTTAAAGTGATAGAAGCAGGTATTCTTGTCTTGTTCCTGATCTTAGGGACAAAGCTTTCAGTCTTTCATCACTGTCCTTTTCTAGCGATTGCCCTTACCTGATGATGTGTCCAAAGTAAGTGAGCCGAAGTCTTAACCATCCTCACTTCTAAGAAGCATTCTGGTTGTATTTCTCCTAAGAATGATTTGTTCATTCTTCTGGCAGTCCCCCGGTATATAATATTCTTTGCCAACAAAATTCGAATGCCAGTGAATTTCAGTAGCCATTTCCCCCATCAAACACTCCCTGGGGTCTGATCAGATTCCAAAGTTCCAAAATAATTGATTCTGATAGTTTTTCCCAGGGTAGTGGTTCTTTCAGTTGAAGGACCAAGCCCTGAAGTTTCATATTCCACTATTTTGCGTGACCTCACTCTGGGCCTCCTCCCTTTTGACACATCCATGTTGGTTAATTCTCTGCTGTATCTTTAATAATCTGTTGCATTTTCCCTACTACCCTTAAGGGAATAACCTTCAGTTTGACTTGACATCCCTTTTTTGAGCTTTGGCCTCTGCTCTCTTTATATAAACAACGCTAAAGTTAATTTATTCTTTGCTGTAGCTCTTTTTTAGACCTGAGGCTCTCTCACTTTCTAAATCTCTGGCCCTCTACACTGAAACACCGTAAGGAGCTCTGAATAAAATCCCAATAGTATTTCAAAGGAAATAGCTTTCTTTACAAATTCCCCCCATGTTTTCACAAGGTTCCTTAACATGTCTGATAACCCTCATTTTGTTTTTTTCTATTGTTATGTAGATGAAAAAAAAATTTTTTTTTGAATGTAGATGAAGGTTTATAGAACAAACTAGTTTCTCATTAAACAGTTTTTACACATATTGTTTTACGACACTGGCTAACAACCCCATGATACATCAACACTCTCCTTTCTAGACCTTGGATTCCCTATTACCATGTGTCTGTCAGTATGTCATACTGTGCAGGCTTGCATGTTGCTGTGATGCTGGAAGCTATGCCACTGGTATTCAGATACTAGCAGGGTCACCCATGAAGGACAGGTTTCAGCTGAGCTTCCAGACTAAGACAGACTAGGAAGAAGAACCCAGCAGTCTACTTCTGAAAAGCATTAGCCAGTGAAAACCTTATGAATAGCAGCGGGACACTGTCTGATATAGTGCTGGAAGATGAGCCCCCCAGGTTGGAAGGCGCTCAAAAGACGACTGGGGAAGAGCTGCCTCCTCAAAGTAGGGTTGACCTTAATGACGTGGATGGAGTAAAGCTTTCGGGACCTTCACTTGCTGATGTGGCACAACTCAAAATGGAAAGAAACAGCTACAAACATCCATTAATGATCAGACCTGAAATGTACGAAGTATGAATCTAGGAAAATTGGAAATCATCAAAAATGAAATGGAATGCATAAACATTGATATCCTAGGCATTAGTGACCTGAAATGGACTGGTATTGGCCATTTCGAATTGGACAATCATATAGTCTACTATGCTAGGAATGACAACTCAAGAGGAATGGTGTTGCATTCATCATCAAAAAGAACATTTCAAGCTGTATCCTGAAATACAACACTGTCCGTGATAGGATAATATCCACACGCCTACAAGGACGACCAGTTAATATGACTGTTACTCAAATTTACGCACCAACCACTAAGGCCAAAGATGAAGAAACAAGATTTTTATCAGCTGCTTCAGTCTGAAATTGATCAAACATGCAATCAGGGTGCATTGATAATTACTGGTGATTGGAATGAAAAGTTGGAAACAAAGAAGAAGGATTGGTAGTTGGAAAATATGGCCTCGGTGACAGAAACAATGCTGGAGACTGAATTTTGCAAGACCAACGACTTCTTCATTGCAAATACCTTCTTTGCCAGTATAAACTGTGACTATACACATGGGCCTCGCCAGATGCAACACACAGGAATCAAACTGACTACATCTGTGTAAAGAGATGATGGAAAAGCTCTATATAATCAGTCACAACAAGGTCAGGGGCCCACTGTGGAACAGACCATCAACTGCACATATGCAAGTTCGAGCTGAAAGTGAAGAAAATCAGAGTAAGTCCATGAGAGCCAAAATATGACCTTCAGTATATCCCACCTGAATTTAGAGACCACCTCAAGAGTAGATTTCACGCACTGAACACTAGTGACCGAAGACAAGACGAGTTGTGGAATGATATCAAGGACATTATACATGAAGAAAGCAAGAGGTCATTGAAAGGCCAGGAAAGAAAGAAAACACCAAGATGGATGTCAGAGGAGACTCTGAAACTTGATCACGAATGTTGAGCAGCTAAAGCAGAAGGAAGAAATGACGAAGTAAAAGAATTGAACAGAAGATTTCAAAGGACGGCTCGAGAAGACTAAGTACTACAATGACATGGGCAAAGAGCTGGAGATAGAAAACCAAAAGGGAAGAACACACTCGGCATTTCTCAAGCTGAAAGAACTGAAGAAAAAATTCAAGCCTCGAGTTGCGACAGTGAAGGATTCTATGGGGAAAATATTAAACTACGCAGGAAGCATCAAAAGAAGATGGAAGGAGTAAACAAGAGTCATTATACCAAAAAGAATTAGTCAATGTTCAACCGTTTCAAGAGGTAGCACATGATCAGGAACCAATGGTCCTGAAAGAAGAAGTCCAGGCTGCTCTGAAGACATTGGTGAAAAACAAAGCTTCAGGAATTGACAGAGTATCAATTGAGATGTTTCAACAAACGGATGTAGCACGGGAGGTGCTCACTCATCTATGCCAAAAAATATGGAAGACAGCTTCCTGGCCAATTGACAGGAAGAGATCCATATTTATGTCTATTCCCAAGAAAGGTGATCCAACTGAATGCGGAAATTATAGAAAGATATCATTATTATCACATGCAGGCAAAATTTTGCTGAAGATCATTCAAAAATGGGTGCAGCAGTATACTGACAGGGAACTGCCAGAAATTCAGGCTGGTTTCAGAAGAGGACGTTGAACCAGGGATATCATTGCTGATGTCATATGGATCCTGGCCGAAAGCAGAGAATACCAGAAGGATGTTTACCTGTGTTTTATTGACTATGCAAAGACATTCGACTGTGTGGATCATAACGAATTATGAATAACCTTGCAAAGAATCGGAATTCCAGAACACTTAATTGTGCTCATGAGGAAACTTTACATAGATCAAGAGGCAGCAGATTGGTTTAAAGTCAGGAAAGGTGTGCGTCAGGGTTGTATCGTTTCATCATACGTATTCAATCTATATGATGAGCAAACAATCCGAGAAGCTGGACTATATGAAGAAGAATGGGGCATCAGGATTGGAGGAAGACTCATTAACAACCTGTGTTATGCAGATAACACAATCTTGTTTGCTGAAAGTGAAAAGGACTTGAAGCACTTACTAATGAAGATCAAAGACCACAGCCTTCAGTATGGATTGCACCTCAACATAAAACAAAAATTCTCACAACTGGACCAATGAGCAACATCATGATAAACGGAGAAAAGACTGAAGTTGTCAAGGATTTCATTTTATTTGGATCCACAATAACAGCCATGGAAGCAGCATTCAAGAAATCAAACGACGCATTACATTGGGTAAATCTGCTGCAAAGGACCTCTTTAAAGTGTTGAAAAACAAAGATGTCACCTTGAAGACTGACCCAAGCCATGGTATTTTCAATCGCATCATATGCATGTGAAAGCTGGACAACGAATAAGGAAGATTGAAGAAGAATTGACGCCTTTGAATTGTGGTGTTGGTGAAGAATATTGAATATATCATGGACTGCCAAAAGAACGAACAAATCTGTCTTGGAAGAAGTACAGCCAGAATGCTCCTTAGAAGCAAGGATGACGAGACTGCTTCTTACATACTTTGGACATGTTGTCAGGAGGGATCAGTCCCTGGAGAAGGATATCATGCTTGGCAAAGTACAGGGTCATAGAAAAAGAGAAAACCTTCAACAAGGTAGACTGACACAGTAGCTGCAACAATGAGCTGAGGCATAACAACGATTGTAAGGATGGTGTGGGACCAGGCAGTGTTTTGTTCTGTTGTCCATGGTGTTGCCATGAGTCGGAATCAACTCAATGGCACCTAACAACAACACATATGTTGTTTTATGACTACTGGTTAACAACCCCGTGACACATCAACGCTCTTCTTTCTTGACCTTGGGCTCCCTATTACCAGCTTTCCTGTTCCCTCCTGCCTTCTAGTGCTTGACCCTGGGCTGGTATGCCCATTTAATCTCATTTTATTTTATGGGCCTGTCTAATCTTTGGCTGAAGGGTGAACCTCAGGAGTGACTTCATTATGAGCTAAAAGGGTATCCAGGGGCCATACTCTTGGGGTTTCTCCAGTCTCTGTCAGGCCAGTAAGTCTGGTCCTTTCTCGTGAGTTAGAATCTTGTTCTACATTTTCTCCAGCTCTGTTTGGGACCCTCTATTGTGATCCCTGTCAGAGCAGTCAGTGGTGGTAGCCAGGAACCATCTAGCTGTACTAGACTCAGTCTGGTGGAGGCAGTGGTAGTTGTGGTCTATTAGTCCTTTGGACTAATCTTTCCTTTGTGTCTTTAGTTTTCTTAATTTTCACTTGCTCCCGAAGGGGTGAGACCAGTGGAGTATCTTACACTCTTACATGGCTGCTCACAGGCTTTTAAGACCCCAGATGCTACTCACCAAAGTAGAATATGGAACATTTTCTTTATTAACTATATTATGCCAATTGAGCTAGATGTTCCCTGAGACCATGATCCCCACAGCCCTCAGCCCAGCAATTCAGTCCCTCAGGGAGTTTGGATGTGTCTATGGAGCTTCCATGACCTTGCCTTGCACAAGCTCTGCTGGCTTCCTCAGTATTGCGTACTGTCTTACCCTTTACCAAAGTTACCACTTATCTATTGTCTAGTTAGTGGACAACCCTCATTTTGGTTCCCTTTTTCCTTACTCCTCCCCCAGTGATCACTTCCCCCTTCTCCTTTTTATGCCTGTCTTGTGTTGGCATCACTTCACTGGCTACAAAGGTTGTAAAAGTTTGAGAAAGGAGTATGCCTCCTCAAGGCATTCCCCACATATAATAATGGGATAGTCACTATTTTTCTAAATAATCTCCACGTGACTTATCACTCAGATGCTGACAGTTATAGAAAGACATAAAGGTTAGGTACTCAGCCAAGATTACCTGGAGTTCAGCTTGAACTCCTTCTTAAGACATTTAAATAACCATTTCTCTGACATCCTCTCTTTCAAGCATATTCCTAAAGGCGAATAGAATAAGTTGATCATCTCTCTGTTAACTGCATTTGGTGCTGCAGATCAGTAACATGCTAGCAGCAAATGAAGCGACACAGACTCTCCAAAATCTGAGAGGTGGAGATCAGAGAAGTTCAGTTCTCTGTGTGGACATGTAAGTTATTCACGGATGATGTTTCATATTTACTCCGATAGGAAGCCTAGGAATGTAGGTTCCACTAGCATACAGTGTAACCAATATTTAATGAATAAAAAGAAGCAAAGTTAAAATCCAAACTTTCAATTTCCCTTATTAGTCTGAGACAAGGTGTTAAAACTGTTTAATATTTTTAAATTTATTTTTCCTTTTTTTTTTTAAATTGTGTTTTAGGTGAAAGTTTATAGAGAAATTAGTTTCTCATTAAACAATTAATACACAAATTGTTTTGTGACATTGGTTGCCAACCCCATGATGTGTCAACAGTCTCCCCTTCTCCACCCTGGGTTCCCTGTTTCCATTTGTCCAGTTTTCCTGTCCCTTTCTGCCTTCTCTTCTTTGCTTTTGGGCAGGTGTGCCCATTTAGTCTCATATAGATGATTAATTACAAAGCACATTCCTCATGTGTGTTGTCGTTTACCCTATAGACTTGTCTAATCTTTGGCTAAAGGGTGAATCTTAGGAGTGACTTCAGTACTGCCTTAAAAGGGTGTCCCAGGGAAGTTGTTTAATATTTTAATACTCACCTGAATTGTTCGTATAAAGGCCACTGTTACCCGTTCTTCAAATTCATTCAGGGGAGTATAAAGGTTTAAAATTTTGACAATCTGTTGGAATAAAAACCAAAGTTTAGTTGAGAGCTAAATGAACATAAGATAACTTTCAAGGTTTAAAGAACATATGACGTTGGCACAGAGTATAGTCCTCTTTAGAGAGGACCCACAACTGAGATGGGGCTGGAATGACATTTACAGTTTTTCAACTCCGTTGCCATTGAGTCGATTCCAACTCATAGAGATCCGATAGGACGGAGTAGAACTGCCTCATGGGGTTTCCAAGGAGTGAACGGTGGATGAGAACTGCCGACCTTTTGATTAGCAGGCAAATGCTTAACCACTGTGTCACCAGGGCCCCTACATTTACATCAGGGGTCTACATTTAATAAACTGGAACCCATAAGCTTTGCCGGGTAGATCTGAGCCCTTTTACCGCATCCGTATCTCCTACATACTCATCCCCATTCCTCCCCCTCCATGCTTGGTGGCTTATAAAATAATGAGGATTTTAGAACATTGCTATCTGAAGTCCTTAGCCTCTTATTAACTAGTAATTTAAAGCTTTCTTCAAGAGAGAAATGGGGAATTTATCTTAGATAAGAAAGGTCTTTTTTAACAGCACTCCCTCCAAAAAAAAGAAAGTAATTTACTAACGAGTAGATGTTCTTATTTGATGGGGGTTCATCTTTGTCTGCCTACAGATTGCGTGGTGGAAGCAGCCGTGCAAATGATGCAAAGCAATGCCAGCTGCATCCTAGAGGTAAATTTATGAAAGCAAAATGTATTTAAAAGGGGAAAAAGTGTTTGAAAACTTTCAGTACGCTTACAAAAGGAAGCATTTTCTTAAAAGTTTAGTATTTCGTATTTTAGTTAGTGGAGGAGATACGTAAGGGTATGGCTACTTTGCTATATTAAGATGTATTTGTTTTGTTTTTCTGAGTTTGGATTTTGTTTTTCTTTAGGTGCTGGACCAGGAGAAGGTGCATCATTTAATTTGGAAAGCCTGACTTCCTTGTGCTGGTCTCCGTGGCCCATGTCCAAATGGGCACATTCATGATGGAGGGTCAGGTCTCCCTGTGTGTGGAAGGGGGGACTTATCTTTTTATGGACTAGGAATATCTCTGCAGCCAGGTCATATTAGAGCTTTTTGGGGGGAAAGGAAAGGAATATTTAAATTCCTCTAGGTTCAAAAACTGGACCATGAATAAAGAAGACTGAAAAAGAATTGATGCCTTTCAGTTATGGTGCTGGCGAAGAATATTGAATATACCACTGACTGCCAAAAGAACAAACGTGTCTTGGAAGAAGTACAGCCAGAATGCTCCTCAGACATGAAGATGGTGAGACTATTTCTCACGTACTTTGGACGTGTTATCAACAGGGACCAGTCTCTGGAGGACATCATGCTTGATAAAGCTGAGAGTCAGTGAAAAAGAGGAGGATTCTCAATGAGATGGACTGACACAATGCCACAACAATGGGAAGAAACACAGCAACCAATGGTTGTAGGAACAGGCAGTGTTTCATTGTGTTATCCGTAGGGTCGCTATGAGTCAGAACCAACTTGTTGGCAGTTAACAACAACAACAAAGGCTCTTAGTGACTTTCTTTGAAACAATGTCAGCTGAATATATGACCATAATGACATTACAGTGGTAAAGAAAGCAATTTTTTTTAATGCCAAATGCCTGATGCTGCCAATTTCTGAAAAAGACTTAAATTTCTAAGTGAAGAACATTCCAGAGTTCATTTTAAGTGTTTAAAAAAAGTTTTACCTAAGCTTGGTGTTTTGTGGGTTTACTACCTTATCTTTCTAAGTGACCAGGAAGGTTCAGAGAGTTACTGGAAAACTGTAACTGTGGCATCTTGTTTCACAAGAGGTCTTTGATTCATTTAGGAACATCCCATCAGCTGAAACTTTAGAATTGCATCATTAGGGGTATTTAAAGGCTGGAAGGGGATGTTGTAAAAACCATTGGCAAGAACAGATGTGAAATGGAAGCTGGGTACCAAATGGAAGCTTGCTTTGAGTCCCCTGGCTGGTAGAGGTACTGAATGACCGCACCTGCTGGGTGCTGAGCGAGGTGCACAGCGAGCAGATGGCCTCAGCATCCTCTGGGGTTTTCTTCTTTAATTGCAGGAGCTGGGCTGCTTGGATCAGAGGCTCCATCGTCTGAACGGCTCCACTCTGGTGAAGGTTTCTTCCCCGGAGCCATTCCTCTAGTTGACTTATATTGTACCTAAAACATAGGTAAAAAGTGAGCTGTGTTAAGCCAGATTCAGTAGGATAAGGACACCTGTTGGATTTACTTTGCAGCCTAGTTGTAACTAGTGTTATTGTTCTCCCCACCTTAACTACATCATTTGGGTAAAAGCTTGGCAAGTGCCTGGTACTCAGTTAACTGTTGAACGAAGAATGAATGAATGAATGGGTGCTTAGAGCAAGCAAAGATAAAATACCTGAAATGTTTGTTCAAATTAATGGGGGGGGGGGAGGCATTAAATATACTGAGTTAAAACAATTTATATTTAACATCCAGAAACACATTTGTATTTCAATGTGAGCCTTCGTGCCTCTCAACTCCTTGATTTTTTTTTTTTTTTTTTTTTTTTGACCTATCTACCCTGCATTTCCCATCTTTCAATCAGAGTGTGGGAACTTCTCTAAGTTTGAACTAATTGTTTACCAAGCCCCATCCCAAACACATTTTATGGAAAGGTGAGGGGCCCGAGTCTCATCCTGACTGTGATGAGGGCTATCGAGTTGATTTGGATTGCAGTCTAAGAGATGAAGGTTCTGTGGTCTGATTGTATCTCACGTGAGTGGTGGCTCCATTCATGCTGCTGGAGTGTGGCCTTCGCTCCTACCTGAGCTGCATGCCTGTGCTCCAAGAGCAGACGTCCTTCCGCAGGAGCAGGTTGTTGAGCGTCACAGCATTGATCATGTAGAAGAGCTGTTTGAACACCTGCTGGATGATCTCAGGGTCCAGGCCCTGGTCACACATGACTGTGTGAAAGGAATTCATCTGACGAATGATGGCTTCCAGGCAGTATGAGTTGTCCCCATCCGCCATGCTGGAGGAGCGCTTCCGGTAGCCTGTTGGCCTCACACCAGATAGGCCCTGAATGCTCTCATTTTCCAACATGGCAGAAACTGAAAGAAAAGCATGATTAGAAAAGATTGCACGTTCCCCCCAAAACAAGATCTGTTTTTGGACTGCTCAGATCATACAGTACTCAGGGCCTTAGCAATGGTACCATCCAGTGGTGTACAATGTTGAGATGCTCAAAGCTTACAACATTTGGCATAGAATTTCTAATCTGTTGCTGTCTATATGAAATAAACTAGCTGTGGGATCAAATTTTCAGTTAAATTTACTGATGATGGGACAAAGATAAAGGGCATGTACCAGCTCAATTCTGTACTGCCTTCTGTGCTGAGAGCCCAAAGTTTGAGAGTTGAGAGATCTGGGCGTAGTCCCAGCCCAGCCAGCGATTACGTAAATACTCCTGCTGAGTAGCACTTAACTGTGCACCAGTCGCTTTATGTTCAGTAGCTCCTTTCATCTCCCAGCAACCCTACAGAGGTACTATTGATTCTACCCTTTTTACACATGAGAAAATTGAGGAATAAAGAGGTTAAATTACTTGCCCCAGGCCAAGCTCTTAAGAAGTGGGATTTGAACCCAGGTCTGTCTAACTCCAGAAGTGGAGCTATTAAACCATTACATTATCCTGAGTCATGAAGTATCTCCAGCTTGATATGCCAGTTTTTTCTGTCTCTGGTGAGAATAAATTACCACCCAATAAGAAGATTCCCAGATAGGAAGAAAGATATGGAATGAACCTTATCCCAAGGACATATTTTTGGATTGGCCTGAAGGACTCTGTCCTCCTTGGAATGCATCCATAACCTGTTTGTGTTCTAAGAATCTGGGGAAAGAATCGCACATGGGTTCCAGGGGACGGTTCCCTCCCTGGTCTTCACAGAGCTCAGTGAGTGAAGCACACACATGCCATAGCTAATTTTTAATTTCTCTATTATCTTAAAACATAAGTGCTCTTAATTTTCAGTTTCCAATTTCATGTTAAGTGCACAAACACAACGCTTTGTACAAAGTGAGTGTCCAATGGGTATTCATTGAATGAGTACTTAATTCTCTGTGTTCTTTCTCATAAACATACTTAATGCTTTTTTTTATGAATAAAAGTATATAATGGGTAACAGAATTATATTTTTTCACTGTCTATACATTTATACCCTTTAAATTTATATTTATTACCATCTAAAAATTCATTCGCTCTGGAAAAAAATAACACAATATAGTACATGATATACTAAATTTTCTAGACTTTCACTACTCAAGCATCATGTATTTTTGTGGAATGGTGTTGAAAATTTCCTAGCTCTTCTTGAGTGCACAGCACATGCCTATTCATTGCCTTTATTTGGGAAGGTCCTCACAGGGTTGTCTGGAGGCCATTCCTAATATAGCCAGTTCCTTAAGGACAGACAAAGAAGCCCCGGTGGTGCAACGGGTAAGCACTTGCCTGCTAACTGAAAGGCTGGTGGTTCAAACGCACCCAAGGGCTCCACAGGAGAAAGATCTGGTGATACTCTGCCCCCATGAAGATTACAGCCTAGAACACCCTATGGGGCAGTTGTACTCTGCCACTGGGGTCTCTATGAATTGAAATTTACTCAATGGCACCTAACAATAACAAGGGTACGCAGTGCTTACCACAGCTTCCCTAGACCTCATTCCAGACCCCAGGATGAGTGACGGTGATCTCCTGTTGTCAGCTTACCTATCATAGGCTGCAACACGCCCGCAGCGATTTTAATGAGCTGCTGGTAGATCTGAATGGAAAGGTCACTCAGCACCTGACGGTATTCAGTGAGGTCAAAGTTCTTAAGACAGTGCTCATTCTGCTTTGCGGTGTTCTGCGTCATGAAGCCCTGCAGAGGGAGGGGCATGTGTTACAGTAGAGATTCTGTTGTCACTGGGCTCAGCAGGGCTCCCGCGGCTCAGGTCACCTTAGCAATCTCCTTATTCCTGGGACTCTATCCAAGTCCATTTATAAGAACATTTTATAAAACCCTCTCACTTCTGTGAGGCCTCAGTGATGGCCCTTGAACTTGGAAGGCAGTATAAAAACCCAACATGATAGAGAAATCAGAGCTGCATAATTAGAAAGGCTGAAATCATTTAGTACAAACCTCTGAGGTAAAAAAAGAAATGTATACATATGCATATACATATATGCCTATATATATATATATATATATATATATATATATATAAGTATAAACCAAAATCAAACCAAACCCAGTGCTGTCAAGTTGATTCTGACTTATAGCGACCCTATAGGACAGGGTAGAACTGCCCATAGAGTTTCCAAGGAGCGCCTGGCAGATTTGAACTGCTGACCCTTTGGTTAGCAGCCGTAGCACTTAATCACTATGTCACCAGGGTTTCTATGGAGCCCTGGTGGTGCAGCGGTTAAAAGTTTGGCAGCTAACCAAAAGGTTGGGAGCTCGAATCCACCAGCTGGTGTTTAGAAACAGTACGGGGCAGTCCTACTCTGTCCTATAGGGTCACTATGAGTTGGAATCAACTTGACAGTAACAGGTTCTTTTATATACATATATATATCAAAAACCCTGAACAGCAAAAAACAAACAAAAGAAAAACCCAAAACCCTGAGATGAAGTCATTTTTCTAAGGTAGCAAAACTCAGATTAGCAGTAAGTCCAGGAAAAGAGGGATCCAGGCTTTCTGATTCTTTGTCCAGTGCTCTACCCAAAATACCAGGTTACCCTAAAATGTTAGATTATATACAGCCCCTAAAGAAGTATGGCCCTGGGTCAGATTATAAGTCTTTATAATGAAAAGTTTCATATGGATTCTATCACTGGGTAAAGTGGGTATCAGAATTAATAGATGCACTGAAATGATTCTGCAGCCACAGCACTGTGTCCCCTTAGCTTTCTGTATTAACAAGATGAAATAAGATGTAAGTTAAAAGGATTGCTAATATCAAAAAGACACATGTGGCCAATGTTCCTCTATATTCAGGCCAAGGGAAAACAACAGCAGCCAAAAAGACCAGCGTTTTCAAAAGGATGACCATCCCCAGCAAAGCCTCTCATTCCATGCCAAGTTAGAAAGCAATTCTTAATAGAAACAAAAGCAGAAGAAGAGGGGTAACTATGACCTCTAAAATATACACGTGGCTTCTCCCTTACTAATTAGACTACACAGATCTGGTTATACTGTGGTTCAGATCTTGTCTCTGAGAATTTTAGCACATAAAACAGCAGCCTACTGTCATGGACAAAAGCCCTGCTGGCACAGTGCTCAGATGCTAACCGAAAGGTGAGCAGTTTGAACCCACCAGTAGCTCTGCAGGAGAAAGATGTGGCAGTCTGCTTCAGTACAGATTTATAGCCTTGGAAACCCTATGGGGCAGCTCTACTCTGCCCTATTGAGTAGCTGTGAATTGGAATCGACTTGATGGCAATGCGTTTGGCTTGGTTTTTTGGGATGTAATGGAGTTCTTGGCCCTGCCCTAGCCTTATAACGTTCCATTTAGAACATATACAACATTGGGTAAAGTGATGAATCTCAATGCAATAACATTAAGCGTAGTCCTATGCTTAAGTAAAGTCTGTATACTATTAGGGTAACGTAAGAGAGGGCATCTGGCTTGAAATGAAGGCCATTTCTTCCAATAACACAGTAGAAACGATTTCTTTAACATCCAACCCACCCCTTTTATAAGATATACAATAAAAGCAGGAGATCAAGCGAAGTTCTGTTTCTAAGGAGAGATAGGCAGTCACATTCCAGAGATGTAAGACTGATTGGTATGGCTCATCCTTTTACTATCTCAGGAGACAAGTCCGTCAAAAGCGTGTTCTGGCACAAAAGATGGAGTAAAGATAAACCCTAAAGTTGTTGCACTATCTTAGTTAACACTATGTCTTGACCTTGGGTGGACAGTGAGAGGAGATAAAGGATGGGGAAAAAGGAGACTTGAGGAGACCCATGGCAACCTGGGAGTAGGCAATGTCTGGGACAAATTGGGATCCTCACCCGAGAAACCAGAGTAAAACTTTACCACTCACCTCATCCCCACTGTACTGCTTCAAACAATGAAGGAGGCGGCAGGTATTGGATAACCAGAACGATGTCATCTCAAAGTCATCATTGTGCTTCTGCAAAGATAAAAAGAAATCCCCAGCTATGAGTAAATGGTTCCCATCTGGCTAAATGCTAACTTGGTACCTCTCTTCCTCTGCTTATTTTCTTACCCAGCATGCTCTACTCAGACCTGATGATAGACAGGGCACTTGCCAGGCACAGAGTGAGGCCCATTGCCAAGAGGTCAATAACTGTTCCTCCACTACTAGAGATGGTACACAGGTGGCCCTGATCAGTGGTACACACATGCACACATACAAAGGACCAGCTCCCTTTGACAGCTTAAGAACACAAAGATGAGTGACACAGTCCAGACTCTACACCAGCAGCCTTGGGCTTTCGTCTAGCCACCTGGGCTAACTGGTTCTGGCTTTTCTCAACCATCAGTTAAGTTATCCAATACCAGGGATGTTAGGGCGTGTACCAGTGAAATACTTGGATATCCCATTTATCTACAGGTCAAATGCCCTAACGGCTTCAACTTTCTGCAAAATTTCTACAAACTAAATGGAAAAGGGTGCAAAACAACCCAAAGAGCTATGACATGTTTATGTACTAAAACCAATGACCTCATGGAGCTTATATCCTGTCAGGTAAGCATTAGATCTTTATTTATATTTTAGGGAGCCATATGAGCTACCATGAAAATAAAACAAGGAAGTGGAATAGAGAGTGACAAGTAGGGGTGGGGCATGCTAATTTACCTAGGTGGTAATGTTCCTAAGGAAGTGACATTTGAGGTCAGTCCTAGATGGTGACAAGGTGACAGTCATGTAGCCATCTGGTAGGGGAAAGAACAGGCAATCCAGGGAGAGAGAACAGCAAGCTTAGCACATTGTAGGGGGTGGAAGAAAGCCAGTGTACTGAAGCATGGTGAACCGGGGGAGAGAGGCAGTGTGCTGACAGGGCCAGATAGTGTAGCACCCTGCGAGTCCTGGAAAGGAATTTGAAGTTTACTGTAAATTGCAACGTGAAACCACTGTAGGTTGTTTTGTTTTGAAATTGAGATATAATTTATATACTGTAAAACAGAGTCTTTGAAAGTATACAATTCACTCCACTGGTCTCATCCCATTGGGAGCAAGGAAAACTAAAGATACATAGGAAAGATTAGTCCCAAGGACTAATGGACCACAACTACTACAGCCTCCACCAGACTGAGTCCACTAAAACTAGATGGTGACTGGCTACTAGCACTGACCTCTCTGACAGGGATCACAACAGAGAGTCCCAAATAGAGCTGGAGAAAAATGTAGAACAAAATTCTAACTCACACAAAAAAGACCAGACTTACTGGCCTGAGACTGGAGAAACCCAACAGTATGGCCCTGGACACCCTTTTAGCTCAATAATGAAGTCACTCCTAAGGTTCACCCTTCAGCCAAAGATTAGACAGGCCCATAAAACAAAATGAGACTAAATGGACATACCAGCCCAGGGGCAAGGACTAGAAGGCAGGAGGGGACAAGAAAGGGAACCCAAGGTCAAGAAAGGAGGGTGTTGACATGTTGTGGGGCTGTTAACCTATGTTATAAAACAATTATGTGAACTGTTTAATGAGAAACTAGTTCTGTAAACCTTCATCTAAAGTGGAATTTTAAAAGGTATACAATTCAGTGGCTTTAAGTATATTCACAAAGTTGTACAACCATCATCACTACTATCTAATTCCACAACATTTTTATAGCCCAAAAAGAAAACCTGTGTACATTATCAGTCACTCCCCATCCACCTCTCCTGGCAATCACTAGTCTACCTTCCATTTCTATGGATTTGCCCTTTTCATATAAATTGGAATCATACAATATGTGACTTTCTGCATTTGTCTTCTTTCACTTAGCATAATGTTTTCAAGCTTCATCTGTGTTGCAGCATGTATCAATTCTTCATTCCTTTTTATGGCTGAATAACACCCCTTATGTGGACAGACCACATTTTGTTTATCCATTCATCAGTTGACAGATACTTGGGTTGTTTCCATTTTGGGGCTGTTAGTGAATAATGCTGCAATGAGCATTTGTGTACACACTTCTGTGTGAACATATGTTTTTGTGTCTCGTACATATTGTACATATGGCTAGGAGTGGAATTGCTGAGTGTCTTAGTTATCTAGCGCTGCTAACAGAAATGCCATACGTGGATGACTTTAATAAATTTATTCTCTCTCACTCTAGTAGGCTAGAAGTCCGAATTCAGAGTGCCAGCTCCAAGAGAAAGCTTTCCCTCTCTGTTGGCTCTGGATGAAGGTCCTTGTCCTCAATCTTCCCTTGGTCTAGAAGCCTCTCCACGCTGGAACCTCAGGTCCAAAGGACATGCTCTGCTCCTGTTGCTGTTTTCTCGGTGGTATGAGGTTCCCCTGTCTCTCTACTCGCTTCTTGCTTTTACATCTCAAAAGAGACTGGCTGAAGACACTATCTAATCTTGTAGATCTCATCAATATAATTGCCACTAATCCATCTCATTAACGTCATAGTGATAGGATTTACAACACATAGGGAAATCACATCAGATGACAAAATGGTAGACAATCATACAGTACTGGGAATCATGACCTAGCCAAGTTGGCAGGTATTTTTGGGGGGCACAATTCAATCCATGACACTTTGTCATATGGTTACTGTGTTTAACTTTTTGAGAAACTGCCAAATTGTTTTCTGGTGTGGCTGCAACATTTTATATTCCCATCTGCAATGTATGAGAGTTCCATTTTCTCCAGATGCTTGCCAATGCTTGTTATTACTACTTTTTAAATTATTATAGCCATGCCAGTGTATGTGAAATAGTATCGTATTGTGGTTTTGATTTGCACTATGAGTCGGAATCGACTCAATGGCACTGGGTTTTAATGGTTAATAATGTTGAGCATCTTTTCATGAGCTTATTGGTCATTTGTATATCTTCTCTGGAAAAATGTCTATTCAGGTCCTTTGCTCATTTTTAAATTGGGCTATTTGTCTTTTTATTGTTTAGTTACAAGTACTCTTTATATATTCTGTATATAAGTTCCTTATCAGACATATGACTTGCAAATATTGTCTTCCATTCTGTGGGTTGCCTTTTCACTTCCTTGGTGTCTTTCGAAGCACAAAAGTTTTTAATTTTGAGGAAGTCTAATTTATCTACTTTTTTCCTTGGGTGCTTGCACTTTTGATGTCATATCTAAGAAACTACTGTCTAATCCAAGTTTGGAAACCCTGGTGGTGTAGTGGTTAAGTGCTACATCTGCTAGCCAAAGGGTCGGCAGTTCAAATCCGCCAGGCGCTCCTTGGGAACTCTATGGGGCAGTTCTACTCTGTCCTATAGGGTCGCTATGAGTCGGAATCGACTCGACGGCACTGGGTAATCCAAGTTCGCAAAGATTTACTCCTGTGTTTTCTTCTAAGAGTTTTATAGCTTTAGCTCTTACATTTGGGTCTTTCATCCATCTTGAGTTAATTTTTGTATATGGCGTGAGATAGGGATCTAATTTCACTTTTTTGCATGTGGATATCTAGTTGTCCTGGTACCATTTGTTGAACAGACTATTCTTTCCCCGTTGAACGGTCCTGGCACCCTTGTCAAAAATCAACTGACCATAGATGTAAGGGTTTATTTCTGAATTCTCAACTCTATTCCATTGATCTATATGTCTATCCTTATGCCAATACCACACTGTCTTGATTACTGTAGCTTTACAGTTAAGTTCTGAAATTGAGAAGTGTGAGCCCTCCAACTTTGCTCTTTTTCAAGACTGTTTTGGGTAATCTAGATCTCTAGAATTTCCATATGAATTTTAGAATCAGCTTATCAATTTCTGCAAAAAAGCCAGTTGGGATTTTGATAGGGATTGTGTTGAGTTTCTAAATAGGGGAATTGTGTGACCTCATTTAGGCATTCAAAGACCACTCTGCTGGGCAGAGGACAAGCACAATAAGAGGATGCTGCAAGAGAGAATAATGGGGACTTGCACTGGGATGGAAGCAGTGGTGATAGTGAGAAAAAGTATGATTTGAGATATATTTTGGACTTAAAATCACAAGTTTTGCTAATGGACTAGATATTGAGGTGAGGGAAAAAGTAATAAAGGATAATTCCTAAGGTTTTGGACTGAACGACTGGGAGAAGAGTGGTGTGCTATCAGATTAGATGGTAAAGAGTGGGAGATGTTAGGGGTGAGGGAAGAAAAAGAGTTTTAGACATGCTGAGTTTGAGTTGTCTGTTAGATCTTTAGGTAGAAATGTGAAGAAGGTAGCTGGAATTTATAAAAGAGGTCAAGGTTGTAGCCACAAATTTGAGAGTCATCAGTATGTAGACGGAGTCTCTGGGTGGTGCAAATGGTTAACGCACTAGGCTGCTAACCAAAAGGTTGCAGGTTCAGGTCCACCCAGGGGCATCTCGAAAGAAAGGCCACAGCCATTGAGAACCCTACAGAGCACAGTTCTACTCTGACACACATGGAGTTGCCATGAGTTGGATTTGACTTGATGGCAATTGGTTTTGTTTAGCACGTGGATAATGTATGTTCACAGCTGTCAATAGAGTTGATATAAAATTGGCAAGAAGCTAGAGGTTAAAGGCTGGCTCTGGCGTTCTCTTAGAAGGAGAAAGTGGGGGCAGGGCACAGTGACTCAGAGGACCTCAGAATTGGTCTGAGGATGCTTTGCACCCTGGAAATGGCAGTGTATGTGAGAAGAACAGCTCTAAGAGCAATAACACCTGCAGCTTGAGTCTGTTAGGAGGCATAAATCTCTCTCACTGATGATTAGTCTCCCTAAAAATCTCATCTCCCACTGCTGGCCCTTGCCCCTATGCGGCTAGGCTTCAGCTCCCTGCAGGTTAGCTTGTTGTTGGAGTGGCCCAGCTGCCACTACATTCACGAAGAGCCTTGTGCCTTTAAGTGGCATGCCTGTTCTGGCTCAACTCCACAAGCAGCTCTGTTTTGGTGTGGCTGCCCCACCTTGGAACTTGATGATTGTCAGCACCTGTCCCTGTGCCAGTGCTCTGGCCAGGTGTCGGCCCCTTGGAAATGTCTGGAGAGGGCCTGGGTGCAGGCTCTGCCCATGATCTTCACTCCAGTGCAGGTCCCCCACCCTTGGCTGAGGCAAGATGTCTCCCTATCATCTTTATCAGTGGCAGGTCAGGGTACTTGGCCTGGCTTCTGTTCAGCATCTGTGCCCTTGAGCACACCGGGACAGGACCAAGCCAGACTGGACTCCTGCCTGTCCTGCATTCCCTCCCTCTTCAAGGCCCCTGTGAGTACCACGGGCTTACTGGAGACTTAGCTGGAGGCCTAGACTGGATTTCTGGGCTTCCTACCATTTCTGAGCCTGACCGTCTTTCTCTGGGGGACTGCCTTGGGCATCCCAGTGACCTGGGTGAGTGCTTTTGTGTACGAAACATTTGCCTTTGGAGAACTTACTACTGCAAACCCAGACACAGAAAGCCAATGGGAAGGTGCTGGCTTCCCTCGGTCCACCACACACTACTCCCTTCTGCAGAGACACTCACCTTTAGGACTTTCTTAATGCCGTTGATAGTGGCGGTCAGCAAGGAGTTTACCTTGAGGTCATCATTGACGTAGTCTGCGTGCCGGATGCACATGTAGAGGATGTAGGCAGGAAGACAGGGCACTGTGCCTGACAGCATCTGGGGCTTCAGGTCTGCCAGCAGCGACAACACCAAGGAGGAGGAGTTAGGTTTACAGGGGACACTCGGAGCTCTAAGAATTCTGGTCAGAAATATAAATACTTCCAATATTTTCCTATAGCACTTCTTAGAATAGGCTGGGGGGCTGGTGGGGAGCAAGAGGAGTGGGGCGTAGATGCCTTGGGGGACACAAACTCCTTCCGACCCTGATGACTAGTAGGTGCAGAAAGTATTGTTAAAAAATTAGGCAAATAAAAGCATGTTCCTAAAGACTGTCTAGAGCTAGAATTTCTGGAGCCTAGATTTATGTATTTTTAAATTTACTGTGTACATTGTCATAATACTCTTTAAGATAGCTGAACCAATGTACATTCCCACCAGAAGTTGATGAGAAGCCTCCATTTCTCCCAGCCTTACCAACACTGAATATTAGTTTAACGTATAAGTGTGATAATCAAAAGGTGAAATTGAGCTAATATGTTCATTGATCAGATTTCTTCTGTGAATTGCCTGTTTAAAATATTTTGCCCATTTCTCCAATAGACTGTATTTTTATTTGTAGTTTTTTTTTTAATGTATTCAGGACGCTATCTTTATATGTTATATACATTATTAATATTCACTCTCAGTCTGTTGAACATTGTTATGGTTTCCTTTATCATATGAAAGTTGTAGTTAAATATATTAATTTTTTCCTATTTAAAAAAAAAAAGTCCCCAATTGTTCAGATTATAACATTAAGATGAGCTCTTAATGCCTCATCCTTACAAGATGGAGGAAAAGAGCCCACAAGTAGCTCCTGGCCTGAGTTTATACACAGACGTGGTGGTTCACAGCCAAGAAGGGGCCTGGGCCAGAGGCAGGCTGCAGACAAGTCTGGCTCCCTCACTGGGATGAAAACTCCTGATTCCTCCATATATCTGTGTCCCATCATCGGCACAATGGGTTTTTCAGCAGCAGGAACGCAAGGGCAGGTCCCAGGAGAATTTGGCATATGCTTACAAAGACAGAGCGAGTCCCAGAGGGTTGGGAAGGCTGGAGCGACCTCTGGCCCATTTGGAAATCAGTTCGGGGACTTTACCTGGCAGCATTTGTTCTCAGATACCCTCACAGCCACACAGTGGCCACAGTCATGCCTTCCACTCCCCAGTGCTACCACCTGGCATTCTCTTACTGATCTCTCTGTGGCCAGTGCTAACTTGAGTATACTTAGGGATGACGTCTACCCCACCTCCTACTTCCCCCAACTGGTCTCTTCTGCATCTCCACCTCGGCCCCAGCAAGGTTTGTTCTGGTGTGACTGGAAGAGGCTGTGACTCTCCCCATCAATTGCAGTCTCATACTTAGCCCTGTGACCCTTTCCTACGGAAGCCCCTGAGGACTAGGGAGAAGTTGTTAGACAACTTTCCATTCCAGAGTTAGTAGGTGAGGCAACCAACAAGAGCGATGGTGGTGGTTGGAGCCCAGAGGAGGAGGATGAGAGGCCAGGAGCAAAGGGGAGAGGAAATGTTGAGAGGGGAGCAGAGGAATGGAACAGCCTGGGCATGGGCCCCAGGCAATCTCACTGCTGTCCAGTTTTGTACTGTCATCTCTTCCCACTCCTAGACCAGGCCTCAAGTGCCACCTCCAAGGCTGGGAATGGCAATGAGGGGAAGCCACCTTCCTTCCACCTGCAGGCGGGCCAGTGGAAGGGGACAAGGCACATCCTCAAATCTTCTGCCAGGGCTGCCCGGGTGGGGGCTGGGAATGTGCTGCCAGCACCTCCAGTTGGTACTTGGGTTGCTTTGTCCCCTTAAATCCATCATTCCAGTTAATGCTTGTTACAGGTCAGAATACAGGTACAGGGTTAACATTTGGGCATTTTATAGGCTCAGTACAGGGCTGTGGATTAGCCCTTGGCTCTAATTAGAATGTCAATACTATTTGCCCAGCAAAATGCATTTTAAGGACCAGACTTCCAACCTTGCTTCCAGCCTGACCCATGTGCAGATTGCAAACAACTTGTCCTGCTTTGGAATGTTCTACTGTGACTTGAGTCCCCTTTTCCCAGCTAAATGCTAGCCTCTTGCAGGGCAGGGACCTTGGATTTGCTTTTTCTCTTTCCTCCACAGCAACTACCTGAGTACCTGAAAGGGGTTCAATAACATCTTGACTTCTCTGGGAGGGGTCTTTGGAGGGGAGATGACTGGATGCTATGTGTAGGCAGGTTAGCAGACTATGACCTTTCCTGGAACCACCCTAAACAGGGACAGTGGGGAGGAGACACTGTAAAAGTACCAGCCAGCCACCTGTCTGGGACAAGCAAGCTTCATTATTTTCTCTTTTCCTCTGATGTTGTGAACTTTATGTTTCATTCACCACAGATTAAAGGTTCATTCCTAGCAGCGTTTAAGCAAAATGCATCCTGTTTAAGGAAGTCTGATGCCAGAGCTTATACATGTAATTACTAGACAATTGCAGGGGAAATTAACCTTCATAGAAAGAGCAGATTATTTAGTAAAAAGTAGGCTATTAAGCACCCAAACCTAGCAGCCAAAGCATAATTCGTCTAGGCAGAAGCCACGTTCCCTCCTTCCTGGGTGTCTGTGCACATGGCGCACGGTGCTCCACAAAGTGGGACCCCGACATACTTTTTTTAAAAAGTAAATTCCTCTAAAATAATGTTTACCTCTTATTTGAACTCCAGCACCCCTGCAAAAGCTACCACTTCTTCAAATTCCTCACGTTGGAGGAGGGTTTTGCAGTTTTAACAAGGCTTTTTCACACTGGTTGTATTTCATGTGAAGGGTAGCCAGGGACATTTTACAAATGGGAGAGCAAGGACCACAGAGAACGGAGCTATGGCTCAGGGTCAGAGGATCCGAGTGCCAGAGTCTTCCTTGCTCACCCAGGACTCTCTCCTTTAGTCTCATCTTCCTGGCTCTGCGGTGGGCTGCCTGACTAGGGTGGGCGCAGAACAGGAAGGTGGGCATGTTGGAGCCAGATGGCATGAGACCAGAGGGGAGGGAGCTGGTACAACTGGCAAACTAGGTGGGTGGGAAAGCAGCTCCCTGAAGCCAACCCCCAGAGGGCAGCCCACACACATGGAAATTGCCAAGGCACAAATCTGAGCAACCTGCAAACGTGACTGACACACCCTTGCTGAGCAGCCAGAAAGAGAGCCTCAGGGGGAGGGGCTCCCCTCTGACTTAACAGTGGCTGGGCTGCAGGGTCTTCAGTCCTCAGGCACCAACCTGAGGAAGGGGAGTTCTGGGAAGCAGTGCTCACAGCTGCCTGGTAACCCTGGGGCCACATGAGGACCCAGGCAGGCCAGTCTGGCCCCTGCCCAGGCCTGATGAGGTGATGTCTGCAGTTGATCCAGATGGCAAAAGACTGAGTTTTATTTGGAAAAGCAGTGGGTCATTTATCAAGAGCAGCTGCTTGAGACGATGAATGTGAGACAGAGGCTGGGGTAGGGGCTCTGAGGTAGGCGGGAATGGAGTGATGGGGAGGGGTCTGTGTGTGGAGGGTAGGGGGTGGAGGACAGAGGTGGGGTGGCAGTGGGGCAGTGTCAGAGGTGAAGGATGGGGGGTGGGTTATGCTGGGGACCTAAATGCGAGTGGGGTGAGAGAGTGAGGGTGGAGGACAGGGTGGGGGTTGGGCTGCAACAGTGGGTCCCACCTGTCACCAGGTTCCGAATGAGAAGGGCCTCATCTTCCTTGTGGTACTCCAGCATGCCCTGGAAGTCCTTCTCCTTCCGCTGGACCGTGACCTGCCTGGTGAGCTCATCGCGCCTGCTCTCACTCTGGGCCAGTGCCTGGGCAGCTGAGCAGAAAAGAGACAACAGCGCGTGTGAAGGGGGACCAGATTGCTTTTTCTGCAGGCAATTAGGAAGTAACTGAGACCAATCAGCACTGGGGGAGATCAGCCTGTCCCTGTGAGTGGAGGTGGGGACTAGGAAGCTATGGTAGTCACCTGGGAGCCCAGGGGTGAGGCTGGTCAGGGTGTGGGGTGGGAGAGAGGGTAGACACAGAGAAGCATCTGAGGAGAGGGAGCAATAGGTCTCCAAGACTGAGTAATGGGGAGGGGGGGATCTAGGTCAACTGGCATAACATAGTTCATAAAGAAAATGTTCTAAAGCCTACTTTGGTGATGTAGTATCTGGGGTCTTAAAAGCCTGGGAGTGGCTATCTAAGATACATCTACTGGTCTTATCCTACCTGGAGGAAAGGAGAATGAATAAAACCAAAGACATAAGGAAAATATTAGTGCAAAGGACTAACAGACCACATGAAACACAGCCTCCACCAGCCTGAGCCCAAAAGAACTAGATAGTGCTCGGTTACCACAACCAACCGCTCTGACTGGGATCACAATAGAGGGTCCCAGAGTGGAAGAAAAATATAGAACAAAATTCAAAATTCATGAAAAAGACCAGACTTACTGGTCTGACAGAGACTGAAGGAACCCTCAAGACTATGGCCCCCAGACACCCTGCTAACTCAGAACTGAAGCCACTCCCGAAGTTCACCCTTAAGCCAAAGAGTAGACAGGCCTATTAAACAGCAATAACACTTGTGAGGAACATGCTCCTTAGATCAATCAAGTGTAAGAGACCAAATGGGCAATACTTGCCCACAAGCAAAGCTGAGAAGGCAGGAAGGGACAGGAAAACTGCACAAATGGACAGGGGGAATCCAGGGTGGAAAGGGGGGAGTACTCACACATTGCAGGGATTGCAACCAGTGTCACAAAACAACTTGTGCATAAATTTTTGAATGAGAAACTAATTTGCATTGTAAACTTTCACCTAAAGCACACTTAAAAAGGAAAAAAGACTGAGAAATGCGGCAAAACTTGAAGCACAGGCAACTAGGAGAAAGAGAACTCAAGTAACAGAAAATGAAATCCAAAGATGGAGGGGCTTGAGCGCAAGGTGCAGAGGGAGACATCCTGCCAGAAAGTGCACGTGTGCCAGGTAGGGGCCTAGGAACTGAGGTTGAACAGGACAGATGTTCTTGTTCTCCTAGAGCTTGGGGTCAAGAGCAACAGGTGGACACAGCAAGAGATGAAACAAACAGAACACGTGATTGGTGCTGTGACCAACAGGCTGGTGGTGTTAGGACAGGGTAAGACAGGATGGAGCCCTGGGGATGTGGTCTCGAGCAGGGCTGGAAGGATGAGGAAGGGCATGGAGGTGACAAGAGGGTTCCAAGCAGAGAGAGGCAGCATGTGCGATGCTGGGGCAGGGAGCGATGTGATGAGATTTGCAGCAGGCAGATGGTAGAGAAACAGTATTCTGGGTGTTTCTGGAAAAGCAATTTAAATGTCTGCCTGGCCTCTCGGTGCTCAACTCCTCACTGGAAGTGTAATCACAGAACTGACTGCTCTCCTCGTGGCTCCCCATCACCAAGGAGTGATCCCGTGATTTGAGTCTTTGTGTTATATAGCAAGCACAGAGGAGGCGGGGCCGAGATGGCAGACTAGGTGGACGCTACCGCGGGTCCCTCTTGCAACAAAGACTCGGAAAAACAAGTGAATCGATCACATACATAACAATCTACAAACCCTGAACAACAAACACAGATTTAGAGACAGAGAATGAACAAATATGGGGAGGCAGCGATTGTTTTCAGAGCCTGGAGCCAGCGTACCAGTCAGCGGATTTTCTGGAAAAACTAGTTTCCCAGTGATGGCTCGGAGACAGCAGTCCATATCAAACCACATAAAGAAACAGACCATGACAGCTTCTCCAACCCCCCAAACAAAAGAATCAAAATCTTTCCCAAATGAAGACACAATCCTGGAATTATCAGATACAGAATATAAAAAACTAATTTACAGAATGCTTCAAGACATCACAAACGAAATAAGGCAAACTGCAGAAAAAGCCAAGGAACACACTGATAAAATTGTTGAAGAACTCAAAAAGATTATTCAAGAACATAGTGGAAAAATTAATAAGTTGCAAGAATCCATAGAGAGACAGCATGTAGAAATCCAAAAGATTAACAATAAAATCACAGAATTAGACAACGCACTAGGAAGTCAGAGGAGCAGACTCGAGCAATTAGAATGCAGACTGGGACTTCTGGAGGACCAGGGAATCAACACCAACATAGCTGAAAAAAAATCAGATAAAAGAATTTAAAAAAATGAAGAAACCCTGAGAATCATGTGGGACTCTATCAAGAAGGATAACTTGAGGGTGACTGGAGTCCCAGAACAGAGTGGGGGGACAGAAAACACAGAGAAAATAGTTGAAGATCTGCTGACAGAAAACTTCCCTGACATCATGAAAGACGAAAGGATATCTATCCAAGATGCTCATCGAACCCCATTTAAGATTGATCCAAAAAGAAAAACACCAAGACATATTATCATCAAACTCGCCAAAACCAAAGATAAACAGAAAATTTTAAAAGCAGCCAGGGAGAAAAGAAAGGTTTCCTTCAAGGGAGAATCAATAAGTTCAGACTACTCAGCAGAAACCATGCAGTCAAGAAGGCAACGGGACGACATACACAGAGCACTGAAGGAGAAAAACTGCCAACCAAGGATCATATATCCAGCAAAACTCTCTCTGAAATATGAAGGAGAAATTAAGATATTTACAGATAAACCCAAGTTTAGAGAATTTGCAAAAACCAAACCAAAGCTACAAGAACTACTAAAGGATATTGTTTGGTCAGAAAACCAATAATATCAGATACCAGCACAATACAAGGTCACAAAACAGAATGTCCTGATATCAACTCAAATAGGGAAATCACAAAAACAAACATATTAAGATTAATTAAAAAAAAAAAAAATAATACACATAACAGGGAATCATGGAAGTCAATAGGTAAAAGATCACAATAATCAAAAAGAGGGACTAAATACAGGAGGCACTGAACTGCCAGATGGAGAGTGATACAAGGCGATATAAAACGATACAAGTTAGGTTTTTACTTAGAATAATAGGGGTAAATAATAAGGTAACCACAAAAAGGTATAACAACTCCATAACCCAAGATAAAAACCAAGAAAAACGTAACGATTCAACTAACATAAAGTCAAACACTATGAAAATGAGGATCTCACAATTTACTAAGAAAAACATCTCACCACAAAAAAGTATGTGGAAAAATGAAATTGCCAACAACATACATGAAAAGGCATCAAAATGACAACGCTAAAAACTTATTTATGTATAATTACGCTGAATGTAAATGGACTAAATGCACCAATAAAGAGACAGAGAGTCACGGACTGGATAAAGAAACACGATCCATCTACATGCTGCCTACAAGAGACACACCTTAGACTTAGAGACACAAACAAACTAAAACTCAAAGGATGGAAAAAAATATATCAAGCAAACAATAAGCAGAAAAGAAGAGTAGCAATATTAATTTCTGACAAAATAGACTTTAGACTTAAATCCGCCACAAAGGATAAAGAAGGACACTATATAATGATAAAAGGGACAATTGATCAGGAAGACATAACCATATTAAATATTTATGCACCCAATGACAGGGCTGCAAGATACATAAATCAAATTTTAACAGATTTGAAAGTGAGCTAGACACCTCCACAATTATAGTAGGAGACTTCAACACACCACTTTCAGAGAAGGACAGGACATCCAGTAAGAAGCTCAATAGAGACACGGAAGACCTACTTACAACAATCAACCAACTTGACCTCATTGACTTATACAGAATTCTCCACCCAACTGCTGCAAAGTATACTTTTTTTTCTAGTGCACATGGAACATTCTCTAGAATAGACCACATATTAGGTCATAAAACAAACCTTTGCAGAGTCCAAAACATCGAAATATTACAAAGCATCTTCTCAGACCACAAGGCAATAAAACTAGAAATTAATAACAGAAAAATCAGGGAAAAGAAATCAAATACTTGGAAACTGAACAATACCCTCTGGAAAAAAGACTGGGTTATACAAGACATCAAGGAGGGAATAAGGAAATTCTTAGAAAGCAACAAGAATGAAAATACTTCCTATCAAAACCTCTGGGACACAGCAAAAGCAGTGCTCAGAGGCCAATTTATATCGATAAATGCACACATACAAAAAGAAGAAAGAGCCAAAAGCAGAGAACTGTCCCTACAACTTGAACAAATAGAAAGTGAGCAACAAAAGAACCCATCAGGCACCAGAAGAAAACAAATAATAAAAATTAGAGCTGAACTAAATGAATTAGAGAACAGAAAAACAATTGAAAGAATTAACAAAGCCAAAAGCTGGTTCTTCAAAAAAATTAACAAAATTGATAAACCATTGGCTAGACTGACTAAAGAAATACAGGAAAGGAAATAAATAACCCAAATAAGAAATGAGAAGGACCACATCACAACAGAACCAAATGAAATTAAAAGAATCATTTCAGATTACTACAAAAAATTGTACTCTAGCAAATTTGAAAACCTAGAAGAAATGGATGAATTCTTGGAAAAACACTACCTACCTAAACTAACACATTCAGAAGTAGAACTAAATAGACCCATAACAAAAAAAGAGATTGAAACGGTAATCAAAAAACTCCCAACAAAAAAAAGCCCTGGCCCGGACGGCTTCACTGCAGAGTTCTACCAAACTTTCAGAGAAGAGTTAACACCACTACTACTGAAGGTATTTCAAAGCATAGAAAATGACGGAATACTACCCAACTCATTCTATGAAGCACCATCTCCCTGATACGAAAACCAGGTAAAGACATTACAAAAAAAGAAAGTTATAGACCTATATCCCTCATGAACATAGATGCAAAAATCCTCAACAAAATTCTAGCCAATAGAATCCAACAACACATCAAAAAAATAATTCACCATGATCAAGTGGGATTTATACCAGGTATGCAAGGCTGGTTTAATATCAGAAAAACCATTAATGTAATCCATCACATAAATAAAACAAAAGATAAAAACCACATGATCTTATCAATTGATGCAGAAAAGGCAGTTGACAAAGTCCAACACCCATTTATGATAAAAACTCTTACCAAAATAGGAATTGAAGGAAAATTCCTCAACATAATAAAGGGCATCTATGCAAAGCCAACAGCCAATATCACTCTAAATGGAGAGAACCTGAAAGCATTTCCCTTGAGAACGGGAACCAGACAAGGATGCCCTTTATCACCGCTCTTATTCAACATCCTACTTGAAGTCCTAGCCAGGGCAATTAGGCTAGACAAAGAAATAAAGGGTATCCGGATTGGCAAGGAGGAAGTAAAGCTATCACTATTTGCAGATGACATGATCGTATACATGGAAAACCCTAAGGAATCCTCCAGAAAACTACTGAAACTCATAGAAGAGTTTGGCAGAGTCTCAGGTTATAAAATAAACATACAAAAATTACTTGGATTCCTCTACATCAACAAAAAGAACACCGAAGAGGAAATAACCAAATCAATACCATTCACAGTAGCCCCCAAGAAGATAAAATACTTAGGAATAAATCTTACCAAGGATGTAAAAGACCTATACAAAGAAAACTACAAAGCTCTACTACAAGAAATTAAAAAGGACACACTTAAGTGGAAAAACATACCTTGCTCATGGATAGGAAGACTTAACATAGTAACAATGTCTATTCTACCAAAAGCCATCTATACATATAACGCACTTCCGATCCAAATTCCAATGTCATATTTTAAGGGGATAGAAAAACAAATCACCAATTTCATATGGAAGGGAAAGAAGCCCCGGATAAGCAAAGCAATACTGAAAAAGAAGAAGAAAGTGGGAGGCCTCACTCTACGTGATTTCAGAACCTATTATACAGCCACAGTAGTCAAAACAGCCTGGTACTGGTACAACAACAGGCACATAGACCAATGGAACAGAATTGAGAACCCAGATATAAATCCATCCACGTATGAGCAGCTGATATTTGACAAAGGCCCAGTGTCAGTTAATTGGGGAAAAGATAGTCTTTTGAACAAACGGTGCTGGCATAACTGGATATCCATTTGCAAAAGAATGAAACAGGACCCATACCTCACACCATGCACAAAAACTAACTCCAAGTGGATCAAAGACCTAAACATAAAGACTAAAACAATAAAGACCATGGAAGAAAAAATAGGGACAACCCTAGGAGCCCTAATACAAGGCATAAACAGAATACAAAACATTACCAAAAATGATGAAGAGAAACCCAATAACTGGGAGCTCCTAAAAATCAAACATCTATGCTCATCTAAAGACGTCACCAAAAGAGTAAAAAGACCACCTACAGACTGGGAAAGAATTTTCAGCTATGACATCTCAGACCAGTGCCTGATTTCTAAAATCTACATGATTCTGTCAAAACTCAACCACGAAAAGACAAACAACCCAATCAAGAAGTGGGCAAAGGATATGAACACACACTTCACTAAAGAAGATATTCAGGCAGCCAACAGATACATGAGAAAATGCTCTCGATCATTAGCCATTAGAGAAATGCAAATTAAAACTACGATGAGATTCCATCTCACTCCAACAAGGCTGGCATTAATCCAGAAAACACAAAATAATAAATGTTGGAGAGGCTGCGGAGAGATTGGAACTCTTATACACTGCTGGTGGGAATGTAAAATGGTACAACCACTTTGGAAATCTATCTGGCGTTATCTTAAACAGTTAGAAATAGAACTACCATACAACCCAGAAATCCCACTCCTCGGAATATATAGCAAGGACACCCCAGGTGTTGCAAATGGTTAATGTGCTCAGCTGCTAACTGAAAGGCTGGCAATTCAAGCCCACTCAGGGGTGCCCTCAGAAGAAAGGCCTGGTGATCTACTTCCAAAAAACAAGCCACTGAAAACCCTACAGAGCACAGTTCTACTCTGACACAGATGGCTTCTCCGTGAGGAGGAACTGACTCAACAGCAACTATTTTTTCGTTGTTTAAACTGGTTACATGGCGTTCTTTCACACCAGAAAGTCTTGCCTCCTGATTTTAACCCTGTGAGGGCAGGTGCCACAGGGTCACCTTTCTGGTTCCCTGTCCCTTGGCTCTGCACAGCCTTGCTCAGAGTAAGTACCCAACCCCTCCCCCTCCCCCAAAAACTCACTGCCATCAAGTCAATTCTGACTCATAATGAGTAGAACTGCCCCCTAGGGTTTCCAAGGGGTAGCTGGTGGATTTGAACTGCTGACCTTTTGGTTAGCAGCCTGATCTCTTAACCACTGCACTACTAGGGCTCCAACTAGCCAAACACCTGCTAATTCAAGTGTCTTCATCCAGATCTGGCAAACAGAGAATGTTTAAACTCTTAGGGAATGAACTGTTCTATTACATGGCTGGACTTGGCATTGCTACCAGGAAATCAGTGCAGTGGAAAAAGTTTCCAGGAAGGGGCAGATGCCTGGCTTCCCTGAGGGATGGCAGAGTCACCTCTGCTTCACACATGTACTCACTCATCCTACCTTCTAGGTCCTGGACTTTCTTCATGTAGATCTTCAGCTGCTTCTTGAGCTTCCTCTCATTCTTTTCCAGCTTTTCCACCAGTTCTTTAAGGTCCTGAAAGCAGAGCAAGCAGCATGAGAACAGCCGGAAGCCCAGCCCTGGGTGGCGCCGGGTTGAATCCTTGTGCAGGGTGGACATGGCCCTGAATGGCCCTTTAGGCAGCCATCTCGGAAGCACTGGGCTCAGTGATCCGGAACCAAGACAGCTGCAGGGAGCTGGGCATGAGTCAGAGTTCATTCTCCACAAAGGCAGGGCAAACTCCTCTCGGCTCAGGCTTCCTGGTACCCCATTGGATCCACAGGCTCCCCAAGTTACGCCTCCTTGTTTGCCATGCCAACTCCCCAGGAGACACTCTCAGCCTGGGTGTCCTGGGGTGGGGTAGCCAGCACCCCTAGAAGGAATAGGCAGGTGAGGGTGAAAGAAAGAAGGGGGTGGTACTTGGCAGGACCAGCCAGTAGGACAGTGAGGCTACCTGGGGCTCAGAGGCAAAACAGGACAGTGGCTGTTGCTGCCCAATCCCTAGCAACTGCTGCCACTGGAAGCAAAACAGCCCACTGGGACCTAGAAGAGCAAGCTCCTGGGCGGCGGGGTGGGGGGGCTTTGCTGTCATTAGTGTTACCGTGCTACCTGGCTCCAGCTGGGGAGCATGATCCTCTGTGGCCCGAGACACAGAGAGGAGGAGAAAAGGGGCCCCTGCCCCGCCCATTACAGCCGAGGCTGTGAGCCAACGGTGATGCAGAAGAGGTGAATGCTCCCTCTTGGAACTTCAGAAAACATCTTGGGTGACAATTTTAAGGTTGACCTTCAGACAAAAGTCAGCCAAAAGCCCAGTGCTATGGCCATTGCACACGTCAAACCTAGAGAGATGTCACCAAGGACCAAAAAGAACACATTTTAAAATAAGGTTCTCAGATTGAGAACTACCTGAAACCCAGCCTGAATGACAGGAGAGGCAGAACACAGCCATACCTGCATCACGGACCTGCAAGGAGACTCTAAGCTAGGGGCCAGTCCCTACAAAGGACCTAGGCATCTTGAGAAACTTCCGATGGATTCTTTGGGGTATTGCTCCAGACTGAGGCAGGACAGGAATCCCGATTCTGCAACTCCCATCCGGTCCCCATGCTCCTCCACACATCACCAAACCCAAAGACATGCTTTGTGTCTTTTCCACCATATGGAAAACTTTCACTTTGCCCTGGGAGACCAGACGATAGATGCTGCAACACCTATCTGCAGCTAACAATGCACCAGCTGCTCCAACAAGGAACGCTTAATCTAGAAGCAGGGCCTCAGATCCTATTGTCAGTTGTCTTCAAGGAGGGCTCAGACACCTCAGCCATGTTCCAGAAAAATGGCCAGGAAATATAATACTTCACCTGGACCACTCCGGCAAAGGGGGGACTTCTGACACATGACCGTGAACATGGTTTTACACAGCTGAACCCCTATACCTTGTTAGCCGGCCCTTTAAGCCTACATCCCTCTCACATCCCTGAATACCACATTTATCAAACTTTAGATGAAGGTTTACAGAACAGACTAGTTTTTCATCAAACGGTAAACACATTGTTGTATGACACTGGTTAACAACCCCATGACATGTCAACACTCTCCCTTCTCAACCCTGGTTTCCCTATTACCAGCTGTCCTGTTCCCTCCTACCTTCCAGTCCCTGCCCCAGTAAACACCTCATTTTTAAAGCATTAAGGAGAGCTGTGTAAGGCGGTGGTTCCCAAACATTGTTGCACTTTGAAATCAATCACCTGGAGATCTTTAAAAACTACGGATGCCTGGCTCTACCCCCAGGGATTTCCATTTAATTGGTATTGTATGCAACCTGGGTACTGGGAGTTTTAAAATGCCCCTACTGAATTCAGGATTCCCCAGGTGTTACAAATGGTTAATGTGCTTGGTTGCTAACCAAAAGGTTGGAGGTTCGAGTCCACCCAAAGATGTCTTGGAAGAAAGGACTGGTGATCTACTTCCAAAAAGTCGGCCACTGAAAACTCCATGGAGCACAGTTCTACTCTGATACATGTGGGGTTGCCATGAGTTGGAGTTGGTCAACAGCAACTTTGTTTTCCCTAGGGGATTCTAAGGTGCAACCAAGTTTGGGAACCACTTCTATAAAGCTTGACATGGGCAGATTTAGGACAGATGAAAGAGAACACAGTATCGACGACAGCAGGTGGTGACCTGGTGGAACTGGTGAGGCCCAGAGTTGTAGAGGGTAAAAATACAAATGGATTAGAAAAGAATGAGCTTGACCCATGATGAATCTGGAAACTGAGAGAAGCATGCCTGGAGAGACACCTCTGACCTTTTCAAGTTGCTGCCAGGAAAGACCATCATATCTTCCTTCCATACAGCCCTATGAGAATATCAATGGCCTCCCTGATCACTCCACCTGGAAGCGATGCCTCTGCATTCCTGTAAACCTGACCTCTGAGGCATTCTGCATGTTCTGCACACACCTCTTTTTCCCTCTTGGGGGTCAGTGCTTCATGGTCAGCACACAGCAGGCACCAGTGCTTGCCGGGTGGTGAATAAGAAACATGAACAGCCCTGAGGACCCTGTTATGGATAGAATTGTGCCCCGCAAAAATGTGTGTCAACTTGGCTAGACCATGTTTCCCAGTACTGTTTGGTTGTCCACCATTCTGTGATCTGATGTGATTATCCTATGTGTTGTAAATCATAACTTCTATGATATTAATGAGGCAGAATTAGAGGCAGTTATGTTAATGAGGCAGGACTCAATCTACAGGATTAGGTTGTATCCTGAGTCAATTTCTTATGAGATACAAAAGAGAGAACTGAGCAGGGAGGAGCAACTTCATTACCACCAAGCAAGAAGAGTCAGGAGTGGAGTGTGTCCTTTGGACCTGCGGACCCTGTGCTGAGCAGCTCTTAGACCAGGGAAAGATTGATGACAAGGACCTTCCCCTGGAGCTGGCACCCTGTATTCAGACTTCTAGCCTACTATACTGTGAGAGAATAAGCTTCTGTTTGTTAAAGCCATCCACTTGTATTTCTGTTACAACAGCACTAGATGACTAAGACAGACTCACCTGGCTTCTGCCCATGGGTCTCAGTCTCTGCTTGGGCAGCCAGGGTGCTCTGGAACGAGCCTCCATTATGCTGCAAGTTGGGGCCCCCTCCTATTCTTCACCCTCATGCCTCAGAGCCATTCCTCCAGCTGAGGGGCCCACGGTACCTGTCTTCCTTTGCCCCAGTGGTCTCTCAAGGGGGGGGTGCCCACCTTTTTCTATTCACTGACTCTCCCCAGCTGTGGCTTTTGAAGCCCTGTCCTTGTGAGTTGATTCAGAACCCTCCATGGTGAACAGCCTTCCTTGTCAGGTGGTCACCCAGCACTCCACTTAGTCAATTACCCCTCCAGGGAGCACGGGCTGACAAATGTGCTTCCCACACTGCCTCCTCACCTGGAAGAAGCCAGCCCAGCAACCTAATCTGCATGTTTCTGTCTGTAAAAATCAGTTGCCACCAAGTCAATTCCAACTCACGGTGACCCCATATGTGTCAGAGCAGAACTCTGCTCTGCAGGGTTTTCAACAGCTGATTTCTTGGAATTAGATAAGGAGTCCCTGGGTGGTAAAAATGGCTAATGTACTTTGCTGCTAACCAAAAGGTTAAAGTTTGAGACCACCCACAGGCATCTTGAAAGAAAGGCCTAGTGCCCTACTTCCGAAAAATCAGTCACTGAAAACCCTCTGGAGCACAGCTCTACCCTGACACACGTGGGGTCGCCACGAGTCGGAACTGGCTCAGCAGCAACTGGTGTCTTTTCTTTCTGTGGAGCCACTTGTCTATGTGTGTGTGAGACCAACAGAGTGACGGTGTCAGACGGTTGGAGCAATACAGAGTGACAAACGGTGACACTCAGACAGAGGGAGCGAGGGGAGTGAGGATTATTTGTATATAAGTCCTATTCGTGGAGCTGGAGGTCCAGGGTTCCACTTCTCCCTTTGGGATTGAATGAACCAGCCTTCCAAGCTCGGGGTCACCTGGTTATAAAGGGGAGATGGCTACCACACTGGTCAGGCTCGGGGCACTTCCTGCTGCAGCCCCACAGGCACACCCAACTCCAGAGGGCACCTGGCCCTCTGGTAGCACCCCTGCTCTCTGCTCCCCTCACTCCTGTCTGGTACCTATATCCACACTCTCCTCCTTCCATCTCCTCTCCACCCACCTACATGGTTTCCATCCCCTCGGGTCTCCTGTCTCAGCTTAAGCCTCCCCTTCTCCCAAAAGCCTCCCCTACAATTCTCTCTGTTTCCATAATGCTTACTATTAATCCCAAGTAGAATTATGTTTTTAAAAACATCTTTCTTCTGACGAGTCTTACTTCCCCTACCAACCTGTAAGCTTTTTGATAACAGACTCTTCTCTCTTTCATTTCTCTGGCATCACTGTCTACAAGGATGGCCATCTGCAACTCCTCCCGCCCCTACACATGATGTTGCTCCCCCTATCAAGAGGTGGAGCCTATCCCCCCACATCTGGTTTAGCTATGTGATTTCTGACTAATGCATGTAGCCAAAGTGACGCTGTGTAGCTCTGGGACTCGGCTTTAAGACACCTTACAGTTCCTGCTTTCATCCTCTTGGAAGCCAGCTGCCAAGTAAAGAACCTCAGGGTGGACTAATGGATGCTGAGAGCATGTGAAGAGGCTCAGACTGCATGGAGGAGGAGAACCAAGGTGCCAGACTCGGGAGAGAGGCTGTGTTGGACCCTCCAGCCCCAGTTAATATGCCCAGTCAACACCGCATGGAGCTTAGACAAGCTGCCCCTACTGGCTCGGCAGAATTCCTGATCCACACCATTGTGGTTGTTGTTTTAAGCCACTAAGTTTTGTTATATAGCAATAAATAATTGAAGTAGCTCTAACAAACCTTTGCCGACTGGGGTATTTCTAGAATTTTATCTTCCCCACTTGCCTACAAGCCATCCCTGGTCCCATTTGCTTCTAGAAAGTGACTTCCCAGAGCTGATCTGTGAGGCATGGCTACTCACCAGATTCTCACTGGTCAGCCGGGATATCTCCTGCTGGATGCCAAACTCCACCTGGGCCTCTGGGGAGAGGAGCAGCGTCTGGCAGAAGGTCTGCTGCTGCTTGTCCATCTCTTCCTTCACGGCCTCCACCTGGGCCTTGAGGCTCTCCACCTCCTCCTCATGCTCTCGGCTCTGGGCCTGTAGCTGTGCCTCCAGCAACCTGGGCAGGGAAAGGAGGGGAAGTGACCTTGCTGCTCGGATCAATGTCCCTGAATCAGGGCCACAGGTGGAGACACAGCAGAGGAATGGCCAAGCTCACAGGAGCAGGATTGCAGTCCCAGTAGGGGAGGGATGCAATGGGGACACAGACACCCTAGGGTAGTCAGGCAAGCAGGCCAACCTGCCCCCCTCTCAATGAGGCAAGCCAAGGTCAAGCATGGTACCCTGGTCTTAGCCCTTCTCCTTGACCAACCTCATTCTCGTTCCTTGTTCTGTGAGCATAGTCTGTAGGTTGGGATTGAGAGACTGTCTTCATGTCAAAGTGTCATCAACAGAAATAAATTTCCTATAACATCTTTTTAAGTAAAAGCATCCACCACTGCCCTAAAGCCCACAAGAATCTTCTTGTTAAGACAAAACACCGGTAGACTCAGCTAATTATGTTATTTGCATATTTTCTCTACAACAGTATCCCCTCAAATTTTAGAAAGGCAGAATTTAGCTTCACTATGAACTGAAATACAATCAATGGCAATAGGTTTGGGATTTTAAAATTGGTCTTTGCGCCTACTACCCTCACTTCCCCCACCTACTCCAGCCCAAACAGAAACTAAGGCTATTTGTGGATGATCTATGGAAGGTTTACAATCTGCTGGTGTCATGATGAGAAACAGAGAGACCTAGACAAGATCAGGGGAAAGCTGGGGAGAAGCCTGAGACCAGAGGGTGCCACTTAACTGGGTAATGCCGGAAGAGCACCTGGTCCATCAAAATAGAAGGCAAGAAGTTAGTGAAGACTCAGAAGCAGCCTCATCTTCAGGAATTTAAATACTGGTATGAGTATGGTGCCATCTTCTTAGAGTTTGTTACTTGAATAAACTCTTTGATCCAAGTGCAGTTAACTTCATATGAAAGGGAGCTGAATGAATGGTATTGTCAAGAACTTCTTGACACGGTCCACATGGAACCTGGGATGCAGATAAAGATTGTGACCAGAGCTAGGTAGAGGTAGGAACCCAGGAGACAGCTTTCGGAGACAGCTATCAGAGCCCCAGAGTCGGGGAGGTGGAGAGGCACCATGTTTTTACAGTTTGGCTGGCTTGGAAGACAATAACCATCCACAAGACAGGAGGGAGCAGAGGAAAGTTTACACTGTAAACTCTCAGATGGAAGCAACCACGTTTGTCATAGCTCAGTCAGCTCTATAGCAGAATGGGCTGCAATGTTTGGCCTGGTGACTTCTCAACAAAATAGCAGAGAGAATGAATAAACGACTGAAGGAATGACTGACCAGTTCATCCATTCACCATGGGTAGAAAGGTGCTAATAATGCAAAGACTGTGGAAAATAACTTGGTGATTAAATCAGCATTTAAATGGCATACAAAATTTAGATAACATCTGATACTAGCCACGATATACTAAAAGCAACAACAATTAAGTTATAAATTTGACAGGAGACTGAGGATGAATACTTGGGGTCTAGGTATGCTGCCCTAACAGTTCCTTTCCTGATTTGTGCTGTTAGTTCACTGCTCACATCTTTCTCATTCTCCAGGTAGACTGTTGTTGGGAACACACGGTGACTCAGCCCAGTATTCTGTGCAAACAGTACAAGATTCCCAGCCTGATCACCAGGCTAGCTACCTCACCTTACAGGTGAGAAGACTAAGGTCAACAGAGGTTTGAAGGTACAGCCAGTGGCAGAACTGGTTCTAGAAGCCAGGTCTCCTGACGCATAGGCTGTGCTTTCTTTAACTAATTCATTTACTTATTCACTAACCACTAATTCAATCTGCGGATAGAGAACCAAGAGGAATCACTTGGTTTCACACACAGGGTCCTCCTCTGATAAAACAAATTTTGGGGTGGGAAACGAATCTGATCTTGTTGAATAATAACCATTATGAGAACAGAAGTTATCAGCTAATGTTTATTCAGTGCTTCCTATGTGCCAGACGCATGAAACACATTTTACCTGCATTAGCCTTATTCCTTATAATGACACTACGGGGCAGGTCCTATCATGATCCGTGTTTTACCAACGAGGAAACTGAAACACAGATGTCACCTTGCTTGCTGGTGGCGGGGCCAGCATTTGAACCCAGAGAAATGCTCCTGAGCCTGTGGTCTGACCACCAAGACGTGATGCCTTGTGAATCAGGGGACCTTGATATTCTCTTTCCAAGAAGGGATACTCTTGTTACTATGACAGGGCCCCCAACACACTACTAGCAGGCAGGATCGGAGAGGTTGCATGAAAGGCCAAGGACAAGCGTGAGGTCACTGGGCTTCCATCCAGCTCAGTCGCCACCGGACTGAGTGAGGCTGGGGCACTGCACTCCCTCCGCCTCTCCGGCCCCCGTTCCCTCTTCTGGGAACAAGCCTGATAACCATCACCCCCATCTACTGTTGGAAGGCTCAAATGAATGAGGCTCTGTCACAGCCCCTAAAAACCACGTGCTGGCAACAGACACATGGCATGTTACTTCTGTGCATGTCTAATCTCTCCTGCCAAACTGTCTACCCCACTCACCGCTGAAGGCCAGTGGGTTAAAGGCTCAGGCTCTGGCATCAAATGCAACCAGGCTCAAATTTGGATCTTCTGATTAGCAAGTTCCATATAGCTTCCAAGCTTCAGTGTCCTCACACCACGAGGTTGCTGTGAGGATCAGATAGGGTGACATGGGGACAGCATGTAGGACGGGGCTTGTGAGCTGCTATGAGCTCTAAGGAGTCACTGAGACAGGGACTCGCACATGTGCCGAAGGGTAGGTTCCCAGGAAGCCTGGAGTTTGGAGCATGGCTGACAGCACAAATCAAAGCTGGTGTTCTTGGCCGATCCTACAAAGCTGGGAGGCCAACATAGACCCAGGAGGCCCCAGGTAGAGCGGGAGAAACACGGAACGAGGAGTTCTTGGAACTACGTTTTCCTTCTCAGCCTTCTAAGTAGCTGCATGCCTGCTGCCACGTTTACTCCCTCTTGTCTATCTGCTCACCTACATAATGAGTGAGCTGGACTAGGTAATTTCTAAGGTCCAGTTAAGCTGGCAAGACCCCCACAAGCATCCTCTCCCACACAGCCTGGACACAGAGGGGCAGCTGGGCCACCGGAAGGGCAGGGTGCTGCCAGCACCCCATATGAAACTGGGCCCCCTGCTTACACCCACTTGATCTGAAAGACAATTAAGCGTAGACATGAGCAGGCAAAACAGACAAAGCAGAAACAGGAAGAAAAGAATACATTTGACCTGGCAACTTGCTTTAGGCCTTGGTAGGCTAAGCCGAGCTCTCCATCTTCATTCAAATATCCCCAATCCTCAGTCTTGCTAGAAATAAAGGACAGAAAAATAGGGAATCCAGTGTAGAGGAAAGAGACAGGCAGGCCGAACCCTCACCACCCCCCCCCCCCCCCCCGCCCCGCAAAGGTGAGGCAATTCTGCCAAGGTTTGGAAATTAAACAGGGAAAGGTTCACCATGTCCCACTTCCCCCTCCTGCTCTGCCGTTACCGATGCTGGTGGGTGCCTGCCAATGCCATCTCCCCTCCCCTCCAGTCTCCAGTTACTGCCTCGGGTACGGGTACACGAGGTCTCACATGGGTCTTACTCATAATCACAGGAGGGAAAATATGCTGCCAAAGACAGACTGATCTGTTCTGGACACTCTGGACAGCAGCAAGGACACGGCCTGGGCCGGGCAGAAGCACAAATGTCCTCTGAACTCACCAGGCCGTATGTCCCTTTGAGCAGAGACACTCAGAAAGAATCATTTATGAAGGGCACTGAAAGTACTAACCAACCTCAGCTCCAGCCGCCACTGCAGAGTCTTGCACAGAGAATTAGCTAATGAAAGCTGTGTGATGAGCAGGGTGAGAACCGAATGATTCCACCCCTTGACCTCAAGACTGGGCAGCATCACTCCTGGTAGCTTGGGAAGGCAGCAGTCTTCTGCCATCTCTAAGCTGCCAGGTGTCTGCCTGCTGCCAACAATAGCAGCTCCTGGGGTTCAGGTGCATATGTTGTTTCTACAGCCACATACCTGCTCCTCCACACACAGCTCTGGGTGCACAAGATGGGACAGAGCACCCAGTGGGAACAGATGGTAGACGGCCTGGCAGGGCTGTAGCTGTACCAGGGCCCTGCTGTCCCCGCTGGGATTCTGCTCTCCCTCTGCACCTAACATGCCCATTACTGGGGAACCTATACTTGCAGGTTGGACTCCAGCTTTCCTGGCAGGAACGTGAAGCAGGACCTGTATGCACACCCCACATTCCCTGACATAAGGACCTGCGCCCCCTTCCTAACTCCAGGTGGAGAACAATCCATCCTGAAGAGTTTCTGGCCATGGTCAGCTGCTGTCAGGTTTTGTGTGGCTCAGAGGGTGCAACCACCTGGGCCCTGGCCTTCTAGCTCAGCCCTTGGGCATAAGGTCCTTGGGCCCTACAGTACTCATATGGGCTACTTTCTGGACAATACTGGTCACCTCAACACCAGGTCCTTCGCTGAACAGTTTGAAGAGGAGGAGGAGGAGACAGCAGAGGAGACAACATACTTCTGGGTGCTACTCTAAGGCTTCTGTTCCTGGGCCCACCTCCTGCTGTCTACTCGCTCTCCCTCCAGCTGGACAGTGAGGGGCGTTACTGCCAATAAGTTTATCCTGGGGACCCCGCCTGTTTAGGATTCCTTCCCCTCAAATGCCTGGTGCTCTCACACTGCCCACGGTGTCCAGAGCCCTCACTCAGGCCTGGCCTCCCCAGACACTGCCTTTGGTAGAATTTTTCCCTGGCTCCTCCTGTGGTTAGCACTTAGGTGCCTTTGTCCCAGCAAGGTCAAAAGTGACCTGGGCTGTGTTAAGGGGGAGCTGATACTTTGCACCTTTCTCTTCTCCGGTATTACATTTTAACTAGAGCCCTGGTGGCACAGTGGTTAAGAGCTCAGCTGCTAACCAAAAGCTCGGCAGTTCTAATCTACCATCTGCTCCTTGGAAACCTATGGGGCAGTTCCACTCTGACCTGTAAGGTCGCTATGAGTTGGAAATGACTCGATGGCAATGGTTTTTTTTTTTTTTTTTGGTTTAGGGTGTTTTAGTAATAAGTACTTCAACCCAAAGGAGAGGAAGGGATTCTGGCCCAGCTGCAGTAGCTCCTGGGTACAGCCCAGAAGCAGAGGAAGTCAGAGCTGAAAGGGGACACAGGGACCCTTTTACTCCACCTGTCTGATTTTCTGCACTCAGACAAGAGAGTCTGAGATGGAGATTACCTGCTCGACATTGACACTGGGCTGGAATGTGGTCTCCTGACCGTGGACTAATGATCTCTCCCTGCTTCACACTGGCTCTCCCTGTTAGAGTGTTCCTGTAGTTCCCCTGAGTGCAGATGGCGGCCTATGCGAACTGCTGAGATACACAATGAGGAATTAATCTCCATGCCATCAGCTTCAGAGGGAAATACAGAACTCTTAATTTGCAACACACCAGGCATTTGGACAAGGTAAAAGCAGGGAACCGTGCAGCCAGTCACCCTACAGTGCTCAGGAAATCAGTTACCCAGTAAAGTTAAAAAAAAAAAAAACCAACCCACCCCAGGTCTAGCCCTTTGTTCCCAAATGAAATAAAGCCTGTACATACACTGAAGAGATTTTTCCAGTTCCTCCACTTATACCACGTTAGGCAAAGGGAGGGAGAGCCACCTGGTGTTATAAGAAGGAAAAATCCAAACAACTCAACTCAGGAATTTATCTAAAAAAAATTTAAGTGCCTGATGTCTATTAAGGAGCCCTGGTAATGCAGTGGTTAAGGGCTCAGCTGCTCACCAAAAGGTCGGCAGTTCAAACCCACCAGCCAGCCACTCCGAAGAAGAAAGATGTAGCAGTCTGCTTCTGTAAAGATTACAGCATTGGAAACACTATAGGGCAGTTCTACTCTGTCTTATAGGGTTGCTATGAGTTGGAATAGACTCGCTGGCAATGGGTTTCATTTTTGGCTTTTCTGTGGAGATCTTGAAAAAACAAATCCAACAACCATCTCTCTGTGGTGGTGGAAGGACTTGTCTCCCTGTGGACAATGGGAGCAGACAAAGCTCCTGCCAGCTTGGGGACTGTTCCTGGTTTCTAAAAAGACCACTGGGTGTTCCACAGGTACTTTTATCTCTTTAGTTCACACCTGGACTTTGTACCCAATTGCCCACCCTGCAGCAGCTGAGCCTCAAGCCCAAATGAGCCATAAAACTCCAGGCAAGCCTTAAGAGGCTACACACATCCCTGCCTTGTTAAACTAGGTCTCTGCTGTTCTGGTTAGGCCCATTGTGTGTGTGTATGGGTGTTGGGTGGGGGGGGGTCATGACCCCAGGTGTACCTGTTTAAGCCCAGGTGGCAAAAATACAGCTACCCTTTATGCTGAGGGCCTCCTGTTGGAGAGAGGCTGCACAGAGGTTTCCTGGGATTCGATGAAAAGGCCAGTGATGCACCATCATCTCACTCTGGAGATCTACAGACTCGACAAGCTTGGAAGGAAGTGGCCAGTGGCCAAGGGAACACTGCTCTTGGGTCCAGACCTGAGCTCTGGCCACATTCTTGCCCTGAGGTGAGGCCAGTCTGAGTGCAGCAGCCTGTTCTCCTAACCCCCTCCCCACGCTCTCCCAGATAACATCCCTGACAGACATGGTTCTGGACTGAAGGCTCGGAGGACTGCCCTCCCACTGCCCCCTCTGATGGGCAGTCAAGGTGGAATGCGCAGAGGTGGCAGCCCTGAAGCCAAGGGTAGACTCGGAACACCCAGCCCTTTTCAGCAGCCTGTCTTTGGTGGCAGGGATAAGCCTTTGCCTTACCTTAGTTTTCCCACACTTAAAATGGGTTTCTCTTAGCTCCCAAGATGTAAAAATGAGACAGTGTCTCAAAACCAGAAGTGCTATATATGTATTCCTGTAGCTATCTATGGCCAGCAGGCTTCTCTGGCCAAATTTAAAAACAATGGAAATACGCAGTTGGGAAGATCAAAACAGAACTCTATAAACTATGAAAGTTAGCAAGCGAATGTTCTTAACTTGGGGTCTGTGGACTCTTAGAGGGGCTGTTTTGGGGCATCCCAAATATCTAAGCAAAATTCGATGTATAAATTTAAGTTTTTCCAGGGAAAGAATAGATTTCATCAAAGTTTTAAAGGGTCCCACTCCTCCTCCCCAAATCACACACACATACATACCACTGATATTTAACCTAGAAAAACCTCCATTTCAGGAAAACTAGGAAAGGAAAAAGCAACTCCTTATATGTAAAGCAGAGCTTCTGGATAGTGCAAACAGTTAACATGCTCAGCTGCTGATTGAAAGGTTGGCAGTTTGAGGCCACCCAGAGGCACCTTGGAAGAAAGGCCTGGTGATCTACTTCTAAAAAGTCAGCCACTGAAAAACCCTATGGAGCACAGTTCTACTCTGACACACATGGGACCACAATGAATAGGAGACGACTCGATGACAACTGGGGAAAAAAAAAGATCTATAAAGCACCCTGGCCCCTGAGGACAACCCTCCCTAGAAGGGGATGCCCCGGCCAGCCAGGATCCAAGGATCGCAGTCGGCATCACCCTTCCCTGCCATTTTAAGATTTCTTCAAAGCTGAGGCAGAAGCCAAACTGGAAGAGCTACAAACCCTGACTGTCACTCTGCCTCACCGCACGGGGTGGGCAGGCCCCAGGACAGGCTCTTCAGGCTTCCCTCCCTCCCCAGGCAGCGGATCCTTCCTGTACGTAAGTAACTCGGTGTCACAAGCTATTAGTTCCCTTTGTGCACAGGGCTGGCTGGGAACGGAATTCTTTTAAGACATAATAAAAGCTATTTTTACTTTATCCCCATCATTATTATTGCTGTAAAGGAAGACAAATCTAGGGTATCAAGCAGTCCCTGGGAAAACCTGTTCTCGGGACTGGATCCCTGACAACGTCTGGACAAATAAAAGGGGACCAACAGCAGTGGTATGGTGCTGGAGACACGCACACTCGCCTGTCAGGACCAGGCACCCAGCCGCTTCTCTTTTTATTTTTAATATCACGTCTGCTCTTTTTTTCTTACCCATCTCGTTTCTTATCTTGTCCAAGATAATTCCAGATAACTACGTCTTGATTCTTGTTTTAGCACTGGGAGATTCATGTTCACGTTCTTCTCTCCCTCCTTTTGGGAAAAGCACCTCATCTCTCTGGGAATAAGTTTAGTTTCCTCCTGGGAACCTGCTAAGATACCTTCACCTTCTGATGATCTCTGTAGTGAGGTAGACGTAGGGGCAGATTACCCAATAAGCATACCACGTCAGAGTGAAACCCATGTGGAATTGCTCACTACAGATTAGGAAGTAAACACAAGTAAGCCTGCACTTATCTTGCTAATTGGATAATCTGCCTCCTGAGTATAACCTTGGCTCAGGGACAGAACAGCTGAATGACTGTGAAGCCCAGCTCTCTGGGCATTGGTTTCCTCATCTGCAGAAAGAGAGGCTGGATTGGGGCTCTGAAGTTTCCAGTGACTCTGGGAAGGCCTTGCCGACAAGGGTGTGCTCACAGCGCCACCTACTGACAGTTTTCTGGAAATGCCTGCAGTTTTCAGCAATTTTGAACAAATACTTAGTGACTGACAGTTCAACAAATTAGTTGACGTTAAGACAGAAAGGTAGCCCTGGGGAAACAGCTGGCTCTGTTTTTTACAGGTGCCCACAGGCAACGGGAATAACAATGGCAATAATACTACTAACACTGCATGCTCATCACATGCAAGTGCTGTTCACTTCAAGCTCAATTCATTTTCTCAATAACCCATGAGATACGTGGCTATGACTGTCCTCACTTCACAGATGAGGAGGCTGGGGTGCCAAGTGGTTATGGAATGTGCCCAGGCCACATATATAGTAAGTGAATGGACTCCCGAGGCCACATTCTCAACCCCACTGTTGTACCACCATGGGGGGCTGGCTCTGTTCTGTCCTATATCCCTGGCCCCCTGCCTCCCTCAGACTCTCTTTAGCCTTAACTCTTGGTTAACTCATCCTTGAGGAGGTACCAGAGGTGGCTAGTTGCCTAATATTCAGGGACCTCTCATTTTGGTCAAACCCATTGCCATCGAGTTGATTCCAACTCATAGTGGCCCCGTAGGGTTTCCAAGAAGCAGCTAGTTGATTATTCTCCCATCCAACCTCCACAGAGACTAGCTTGGGTTCTGTCTCTTTTAAATGGCCCTAGATAGGGGATGGCACCCACCATTTGGTAACTAACACCTACCAGCTGGGCTGAGTGAAGACGGCACCTCAGAAAACAGCTGGCATAGGCTTCCCTCTCAATGAGAAAAGCCAGTTCAGCCACTCTTTCCCTCCCAGAGGAGCTCCCCTCTCCTAAAACTTTTCAGTGGATCTGGGTTCTAGATGCTTCGAGTGTGTCACTGGAGTCTTGTCGAAGCTAACAGTAAGCTTCCCAAGGGCCTGGGACTAGTTGCGTCGGCTCCTCCTCTTGTATCTCCTATAATAGTAGTACCCTCATACTGAGCACACGGTCAGGGCCTGAGGGAACAGGTGGTAACACATTACCTTCACCACCCTCCAGGTATAGTTTACTGAGAGGTGCGACCTACCTGTTTGTCTGGCAGACCCCATGGTAGGCCTCGATGGCATCTTCCTGGTCCACGTGCTTTTCACTGTTGGGCCAACTTGTTCTGGCATTAATGTTCGGCTCCTAGGTGGCCCAGATTAAAAAATAACTGGTTATACACACAGTTGCACAAAATGATTTTATATACATATGGAGCCCTGGTGGCACAGGGATTAAGTGCTACAGCTGCTAACCAAAAGGCTGGCAGTTGGAATCCACTTGCTGCTCCTTGGAAATCCCAAGGGGCAGTTTTACTCTGTCCTAGAGGGTTGCTGCGTTGGAATCAATTCAATGGCAATGGCTTTGGTTTGGTTTTTACAGTATAAAGATCCCAGGAAGATCTCAGACAAGTTTTGTTAAACCCAGGCAGGAATGTGACTTTAAAATGTCACACTGGAGGAGACATAGAACAACAAGGCCTGGCTGTGGAGGACAGGACCTGAGAAGCGTTAGGGGGTCAATGAAGGGGACATCGTCCTTGGGGGGAGAAAATGCCCCAAGTTCAGAGGACACAATTGAAATTGGGCTCAGCTTTGAATCCTCCACACTCATTATTGCCTAATTATCCCAGCCCAATGCTGCCCTCCCAGGGCCCATGCCCAGAAGTGGCCCAGGTAGCCTACATCCTCTCCTTTCCACCCCACAACCTGTCCCAGAAGGTGAGAACATTAGGAACAAATGCTAAGCTAAACTTGCCACACTGGGAGGACTGAGAAAGAAGACAGGCTTTCCACCCCAGAAACAGAGCAAACAGCAAGGGGCAAGGCATGAGGTAGAAAAAACAAGGCCAGGAGGGCTGTTCAGCCCATGACTTGTTTCTCCTTGAGGTTACCTATCTAATTTTGTGCCTTGTTCCTTTTGAACATGCTCATATTGAGTAACTTCAGAAGATTCTAGAAACTTCCAGCTAAATCTTCCATGAAAGGTCATGCTAAGAGAACAGAAAGTTCCTTGCTCTGCCTTCAGAGGGGATCCCAGAGCAAAAGACTCTGCTCTTTCAGGTTTAAGACCCTTATTGGTAAAAACATTAACCGTATTACCCAGCGTCACCCACTAATATCCCCACTAGTCATTGCCATCTTGTTACCGTGCTCTTTCCAGCCAGTCGGTGCTGGTCAGCGCTCATGATCTGGGCCCTGAGGATGAGCACCTCTTCCTTGCGAACCTCAAGCTCCTCATTGGCCAGCTTCAGCTGGTTCAGCAGGAGGCTGTAGCTGTCCGGGGAGCTGTGGGTGGAGTTGTTCTGTATGGCTTGGTCGGCAACAGCTTTCCTCAGCTCATTCAGGTCATTCTTCAGCTTCTTGTTCTCCGACTCCAGCTCCTGCCTCTGGAAGACAGGCGAGTAACACACTGTTACTCCCTGATCTAGGGTGCTCTCTACCCACCTTCTTTAACCAACATATCCTCCCTGTCATCTGGGGAAACTAAGAGCAACCTTCCCATTTTCACGATGACACCTATGGCAAAGATGGGAGGGGGTTCTGATCGGTGTCAGCAAGCAAAGCAGGAGCCAGGATTTGAACCCACAACACCAAGTTACTGGTATGACGCATCTGACTCAATACCTCTATAGTGTTGTCATTGCTAGGCACGTTGAGCTGATTTCTACTCATAGCGACTCCATGTGACAGACTAGGACCACCCCATAGGTTTTTCTTGATTGTAATCTTTATGGGAGCAGATCACCAGGTCTTTCTCCCACGGAGCTGCTGGGTGGGTTTGAATCCTCAAGCTTTCGATTAGCAGCCAAGTGCTTAAGCATTTATACCACCAGAGCTCCTCGCCTGTGTAGCAGCACCCTCTAAAGTCTGGAGAACACAGATTCAATATGTTAGTGTTTCCAAGCTTACTTGGCCCTGAAATCCTTCTTCATGGAAATACTGGGCTAACAATTTCAAATCACATGCTTTGAACATAGCACTATCGAGAGCCTCAATATGTCAAGGTTCAATATGCTAAGCACTTTGTGACTTTCCTAGAGGAGATACAGAACACAGGACTTCCAAAACAGATTTGTCTACAAAGGGCCCCTGTTTCAAGGAACATCACATGGATTAAAGTTTTGGACAACATGCCAGGGACACTGTTTCATTGTTTTGGTCATATGAAAGGCCACCAACCATGCATGTCAGTGGAGGAAAAAATACCTGCATAAAGAATCCAAAATATAATTGGAACTCAATTTCAGGATGTATTTAAAAATTTCTGGCCAGCATATTTAACTTTATGCTTGAGATGAAGTCTGATTTGAAGTGTGATGCTCTTTGCTGTCGAGTTGACGTGGGACTAAATTGCTGGTAGAGTCCTGGCATATATGGGATTCAAAATTTACCACAGAAAACTCAAAATATGGACAAGTAGGCATTGGTTGCTCATTTACTACAGAGCAATCGGTGACCACTGAGTATAGTCACTATTCTCCAAATGAGAAAGCTGAGGCAAGACAGGGGACAGCTCACAGTGAGCTCTGAAGCTGAGCCAGGAGGAACCCAGGTCCCAGCTCCTGGTCCAGGGTCTTTCCCACTCCACCATCTATGTGGTGATTTCTGGGAGATTTAAAGCCAGGCATGAAAACAGTGATTTTGCAGAAATGATGAGGGTCATAGTGTAGGGTGATTAATACTTAATGATTATTGATGAGTGCATCAAGCCCGTAGTGATTCTATTTATTAAGTTTAGGAGTTAAGGACGCACTCAACACCTAGGTGTTTCTCTACTGGCCAGCAGAGTGCCATGCTTGAGAACGCCAATGTTACATGTTAAAACAACACTGGGTTTGGAGGCAGGAGCCCTAGGTCATTGGCCTGGCCCAAGGTGCACACGCATACCCCCGGGACCTTAGTTTTCCCAGGTGTGGTTTAAGGGAGGAAGGGAGACCAGATGATGGCTAAAGTTCTCTCCAGCCCTGACCAGCCATGACTGGGCTCAGTGAAGGCTGTGGACTGGGTGTCTGCGCTGACAACCACCCCAGGTCCCCATTCAGCAGTGAGATCCTGCTCCCGAGACAAAGGCAGACAGGCCGAGTAAGAGCCCAGGTTGTGTTTTTTTTTTTGTTTTTTTTTTCTGTAAAGCTTTCCACCCAGGGCACATCTGGGAAATTTCTCTTCATTCCATTCTCTATCTCCTGGACACTTTCTACCTTATCACCCTCCACATGCCTCAGCCATCACCTTTTCCTCTTCTGCCCACCATGGCTCACTCTCTACTCTTCGCACATCAGCCTTCCTGGTCAAAGGGACAGGTATTTCTGAGATACCCAAATGTCATGCTGTTCCAATTGGAGAACAGAAGCATTTCGTTCATTTATCCCTCCCCTCCATCAATATTATCTCTCTAGTTTATACTGTGCTAGGTGCTGTAGGCACAATACCCACAGAGAATCGAATAGTTACACTACAGTATAAATAACTACACCATGGTAGGGAACATGCTATGACATGAGGGAATCCAAGGCGGTTGGGGAACAGAGAAGAGGACCACCCACCAAGTCTTGGGGTTAAGAGAAGGTTCTCTGGAGGTGATGGGTGATGTCTAACCTTACAACTAAAGGACTAGGAGCACAAAGCCAGGTGAGAAAGGCAGACAAGAGATTTCCAGGAATAGAAGTCCCAAAAAAAGGACAGCAAGCAGGGCTTGCTCAGGAAAGGCAGTGGTACAGTAAGCAGAGAATGGGCAGGGGAGAGAAGTCAAGAGATAAGGTGATGGTTGGATCACAAGGAGCTGTGAACGCCGTGGTGAAGGAGTTTTGCACTTTATCTCAAGAAGAACAGGATGTCATTTGGGGATCTACAAAGGGCAGTGACATGCTCATCATAGGGCTTCAGAAGGCCCTGTCCAGATGCTGTGGGGAGACTGGGCATCTGGCTGCAGAGAGGCAAGAGTGACCTGCACAGGTCACGGCAGTGAGGATAGAGAGACATGGATGTGCCTCGAAGATTTAGGAGGTGAAATTGTCAGGACTTGGTGACTGTTTGGATATGGGAAGTGAGAGGGTAGGAAGAGTCTGGGATACTTGGACAACAGGCGATGCCGTCTATTGAGACAGGTAAAGCCAAGAAGGGGTTTAGAGTTAAGATGCATTGAGCTATGGAGATACTGAGCTCATGGGTACCCAGGACCCAGGAGATCCAATGAGCAGTTAGAAACATGGGCCTAGGAGTCGGGACAGAAGTCAGATGGAGGTAGACCAGCATACTGATGGTGATGGAGGTTTTGGGACAAGGTGTGGGGATGAAATCAGCAACAGAATGAGGGTGAGAGCAAGAGTGGGTCAAGGCTGAGGGCTCAAGAGTCTCCGCTCCAGATTCCCCATCGTGGCTGGGGCACCTCTGTAATCTCATAATTTCAACCGGTAGACTAGAAGGGCACCTGGGCTGGATACCTGAACTGCAGACAGAACATGTGCAATTTTTTTTTTAACTTTGGTATTTTCCTGGAGCGTATGCCATAAAGATGACCACTGCAAAGCAGGTCAGAGTTCACAGTGGAAGTGTGTTATCATCGGAGGTCACACAATTTCAAACCAGGAATAATTTAATCCTATATAAGATCAAACAGTATACCACAATTTTATAACTTAGTAATATTTCAAAGCAGTAAAATGGATTCAAGTTCCATAAAATAAGCTAAATTTGTAGAATCTGTTCAGTCTTACAAACTGAGCTGTCACAAACAGTAATGAATACTGTTTACTTCCTTAAAATTCTGGAGAGTTTTAATGGAACAGTTATGGATAGTCCAGGTCTCTCTTGCTCTCTCAAAAAAGGGCTCATTTCATCACAGTATTATTTATTTATAATAGTAAAATATGGAAACAATTAAAATGTTCAGCAATTGTAGAATGGTTGAGAAAACCGTTATAATCATGTTATAAAATATTAACCCATCCATTGAAAATCACATTTACGAAAAGCTTGCTATATGGAAAAATGCTTGCTATGTTAAGTGAAAAAAGAAGAATATAAAATCCTGTCTCCGTGTGTGTATAGGGAGTCCCTGGGAGGCACAAATGGTTAAGCATTCGACTACCCAAAAAGTTGGTGGTTCGAATGCATGCAGAGACACCTTGGAAGACAGGCCTGGGGATCTGCTTCCAAAAGGTCACAGCCTTAAAAATCCTATGGAACAGTTTTACTCTGCACACATGGGGTCGCTATGAGTTGAAACTGACTAGACAGCAACTAACAACAACCCTATATCCAGGTCTATCTGTAAAATCATGATCTCTACTACATATAAATAATACACATAGAAAAGGCATTGGAAAGAAATATGCAAATAGTATCAGGGGCTGCCTTGAATTAAGTGGTAAGCCAAAAAAACCAAACCTGTTGCCGTCGGGTCAATTCCGACCCATATCGACCCTAGCGGACAGAGTAGAACTGCTCCACAGGGTTTTCAAGGAGCAGCTGGTGGATTTGAACTGCCAGTCTTTTGGTTAGCAGCCATATCATTAACCACTGCACCACCAGGGCTCCAATTAAGTAGTAAGAATATGGATTTTTAAAACATTCTTTAAACTTTCCTATATTTAAAATTTTTTTCTAAGATGAGAATTATTTTAACAAATTTACAAATAAAATGAAAAGCTTTTCTTTAAAAAGAGGCATATTAAGGAAACAAATCACCAGAAGAACCTCCTCATTTGGGTCTCTTGTGGTTCATGCTCAACACCAGATAAGCCATGGTGCAGCCTCTCAGTGAAGATGAAAAGCACCAAGTGCCAACTTAGACTCTCAGCTGCTCTGCCCCCGCTCATGGTTTCTCTTGCACAAACTCCGAGTCTGTGAGCACAGTCTCCAGCTCCTGACTCAGCTCTGACCCACAGCGTGTGGATGAGGAAACACCAAAGCTACTGCTGCCCTTCAACAGGGACTACTTCCTGCCCAACCAGCTCCCAGGCTCTTCCTCAGCAGATGGCAGGCACCAGGGAGTGGTTAGCTGCTCATTTCGGGGGCCCCCAGCCCCTGCCCCCCGGCTCTCACCCTCTCCACTGCCTTCCAGCACTGGACCAAGCTCCTGACCTCTCGAGGGAGTCACGCCGTCCACCCCACCCACATGCCTTCAGCCTCCAGGGATGATGCTCTGCCAGGTGAGATCAGCCCCATGGACTCTTCCATCTTATCTAACCCCCACAGGTGGCTCACCCAAGCCTTGTGTGCAGCACCCAAGCACGTGCCTCTTCCCCAGAGCTGAGGTGACCTGACACATTACAGGAGGATCAGACGGAAATTTCTAAAATTGGAGGAATCCAGTCTTTAAGCAAAAATCACTCATGCAAAGGGCTTCCCAGTGTAGCCTCATCTCAAATCCAATTTGACAAGGATCAAGTTGGAAAAGAGCTAAGTAGCCAGATGTGTAACTCACCATTCATTATAGATCTTTGTCTTACCTCCTCAGGCAGAGTCTACACTTTGGAGAGCAGAGCACACCTACGACCTCTTTGTAGGCCTCAAAGCATTCAACGGGGACACACACTGCAAGGGTCACTAAATATAGGTTGATTGGATTTTGTCTAAAAGCCTAATTTCAATTATTATGAACAAATACTAGTTAGATGGCATTACGGTCCCATGAAGATCAAGGGCTGGGTCTAGAAAAGTGAGAAGCACCCTGGCCAGCTTCCTGGACATTCACCCTCCTTACAGCAGGTGGTTCTAAAAGGACATCCAGGACCAGCCTCCGTGACAAGCCCCTTAAATTAAGAAAGATTTCACCAGAGACAATGGAGGCAAAACCAGGTTTCAGAATCTCAGAATCGTGGCCGATGTCAACAGAAGCTGAGTGGAGCAGTTGTTTTGAGTTGTGGGGTTTTTGTTGAGTATCTTCTGAGCCCTTCCTGTGCTGAGCAGTGGAGATGAGGCCTGCAGGAACCAAACTCATTGCCATCAAGTTGATTCTGACTCATAGCAACCCTATAGGACAGAGTAGGACTGCCCCATAGGGTTTCCAAGGATCGGCTGGTGGATTTGAACTGCTGAACTTTTGGTTAAGCAGCCAAACGCTTAACCACTGTGCCACCAGGGCTTCCCTGCAGGAACCAGGCAGGGGGTACTTTCTCAAGGGGCAGCTGAATGGGAAGAGAAGCTTGAGCTGATTTTAAGACAGGAGGTGTGGAGGCAGGGCATCACTGCAGGGCTTGGAACTGGTTTATTCTGGTTCAAATCCCTGCTGAGGCTCTGCATTTCTAACAAGTTCCCAGGTGATGCTAACGCTGCTGGTTAGGGACCAATTCTGAGAACCACTAGGAGAGCCAAAACCAAAAACCAGACTCATTGTTGTTGAGTTTATTCTGGCTCATAGTGATCCTACAGGACAGAGTAGAACTGCTCCATAGGGTTTCCAAGGAACAGCTGGTGGATTCAAACTGCCTACCTTTTGGTTAGCAGCTGAGCTCTTAAAATTTATTATACATAAGAATCACCTGGGGATCTTGTTAACATGTAGATTCTGATTCAGTATATCTGGGGTGGAAATGTAAATTCTCAGCAGGGGTCTGAACTAGAATGAACCAGGTTTGAAGCCCTGCTTCACCAATACCCCAGCATAGTGGTTTTCAGAATCCCCTGGAGACTTAAGACACAGATTGCTGGGTCCCACCCCAGGGCTTCTACTGATTCAGTTGGTCGGGTTGGAGCCCAAGAATTTGCTTTCCTAGTAAGTGCCGGCTTGATGCTGACGCTGCTGGTCCCAGGACCACTCTGGAGAACCACCAGGCTAAGACCATCTTCTTAGTTCTAAAAGAACGGCAGGACTGATGACCAATAATCCTACCTAGTTTCACAGGTTCCTTTTCTTCCCCTGAAGCTAAGGCTCCTTCAGGAGAGGCCAGCTGAAGAATGGCCTTCAGGGTATCCCAAGCAAGGCCAGATGCATTTATCACGGCAAAAGACTCCCCAGCTCTTTGGAGAGTTCTAAATCTTTTACATATCACAGGAGGAAAAGAACTCTAATCAATAATTCAAGAAGGAAACCCCCACAAAGTGCCCTCTTTTTACACCATGGTGTGGCCCTTGTTGTTTAAAAAGCCATGGGAATGATTTAGGGCTCTTCTCCTGGGCTATGTAGCTGTCACCAGGGTTATTTGTGGGCCTATAAGTGGGGTCAGACTGGCTGACGCCAGCAGATTGGACAGATTCCTACATTCCCACATCTCTGACAATGGGAGAGGGGGCGGGGCAGCTTCAGGGCCCCTATCCTTTTTTTTTTTTTAAATTTTGGTGAAAATAGACACAGCAGAGCCAGGGCTAGATTACCAGATAAGCACAGTACCCACGGGCCCATCTGTGCCTTCCCACCCATCTGCAGTACACAGTTTCACCTGTCCCCCACCACAGCAAAGCCACGTGATAATTGGTCACCACAGATTGGGAAGTAAATACAATCAAGCCTGAGTGTACCTTGCTCAACGCAAGTCGGTGCATACCGCACTTACTGGTTAATCCACCCCTGAGCAGAACACACACCCGTTCATCAGTTTCTACGTGTACAATTCAGTAACGTTGGCTACGTTCTTCACACCATGTCACCATTCTCGTTGTCTCTACCTGTATTGTTTCACCATCATTGACTTAGACCTGCTACCCCCTAAACTGCTGACAATTGAATATCACATAGATAATTCTTTAAAAGAGCACAATGCTCATGGAGAGCATTCTTTACTAATTTTGCTAAATGAGTGTTTAATTTAAAGATGACTTCAGGGGACAATTTTGGTTCATGGTTTGAAGATTTTCTCAGAGTGACAGATTTGGAGGTTCTTCCAGTTTCAATAATCTGTTAACCTAATCTGTTGCCATCAAGTTGATTCTGACTCATAGCGACCCTACAGGACAGAGTAGAGCTGCCCCATAGAGTTGCCAAGGGGTGCCTGGTGGATTTGAACTGCTGACCTTTTGGTTGGCAGCCATAGCACTTAACCACTACACCACCAGGGTTTCCTCCAGTCTCAACAGCTCCAGTAAATTTGGATTCTGTAGGAATTTGGAATTCTGTTCCACACTTTCCTCCCTTTGATCAGGATTTGTTGATTCCTTGATCAAAGAATTCAGTAATAGTAGACAGTTCAGTGCCTTTTTTCTGTCCACTTCTTGCCGTGGGGCCTGATGCCTGTCACCCCCCATTACTGAGGCCTCCCATCCTCATTGAGCTTCGTCTCCCTGCAGGACAGAGCTGGACCCACTGGCTTTACATCTGTCCACACAATCTTGACTTTTTCAAAGCAATTTTATTCCAGTGGACACATTTTATTTTAACTGAAACTGCATAAGGTAAGTTGAGGCATATATCATTGTTTCTTGTAGTAAATGGAAACCCTGGTGGTGTAGTGGTTAGGAGCTGTTAACCAAAAAAGATCAGCAGTTCAGATCCACCAGGCATTCCTTGGAAACCCTATGGGGCAATTCCACTCTGTCCCATAGGGTTGCTATGGGTTGGAATTGACTTGACTGCAATGGGTTTGATTTTTTTTTTTGGTTTTGTAGTAAATAAAAATTTTCCTTCATTTCAAGGGTGAAGAAACTGAAGCATGGAAAGGGGACATTACCTTCTTCAAGATCTAGTTATCAGCAGATCAGGGCTCGGGTCTGACTTCCTGATCCCCAGCTTGTTATCTGTCCCACAGGGTGAGAGTTCAAGGAAGCTAGTCCCCAAGAGTCTTACCTTTAGGCTATTATAGGCCAGATCTGTATCCTGGTCCAAATCGATGTCAGTCTTTGGTGGTTCCACCTGCTTGGTAAAAGGGACAGAAAGGTGAGCATGGACAACAGGGCAGATAATCTGCAGAGGTATTTCTGACCACAGGAGCCCTGGTGGCACAACAGTTAAAGGCTCAGATACTAACAGGTCAGCGGTTCAAGCTCCTCCAGTGGCTCTGAGGGAGAAAATCTGGTGATCTGCTTCTGTAAAGATTACAGCCTAAGGAACCCTACAGGGCAGCTCTACTGTCACATGGGGTCACTGTGAGTCAGAATCGACTTGACAACACACAACAATACCATTTCTGGCCACGGTCAATACTTGCTCACTCCTGCCTTTGCATCAATGTCGAGCACCCACACCTGTCACAAGTCCCCTTCCTTCCCATCTTCAAAATGCAGCTCAATACTTAAGGCTACCAGGAGGCTGGCCATAAACAGGCCCCCCTGCCCACTGTCCCCCACCTCTACAACTCTATTCACATGATCCCTACTGGCACTTACAGGTTGAACATGTATTACATTATGAGACTTCTATACTAATTAATGGGGTTAATGAGTGCTCTTAATTTTTTTCTTACGCTTATTTGGCGGTGGGGAGGAGGGATGTGTGTGCACATGCGTAATTATTTTCCCAAATAAATTGTGAGTACCTTCGGGAGGAGCCTTTTCCTCCAGGTAGAGCCTCTTCTAACAGGTAGGACAATAGCTGCTCAGTAAATGCAGTCTGACATCAAAACTTCAAAGCTACTGGATACGGATGGCAATAACTGTGATACTAGCCCATTAGGACTCAGCTGAGCCAACGATTCCTACATCATTCGGCAGCTGTTGGACTTCAATTGCCCAATGAAAAGGGGTAGAAACAGCTTCATAAATGGTTAATGCTTTGGGTGATTTCAAGTAGTGGGTTGTAATCCTTGAATAAAATGAATTTTTAAAGCTAAAAACTGACAGAGTGCTTAATTAGATTTTTTACAGTGCTATCAACCTTTAAAGGAGCCCTGGTGGCACAGTGGTTAAGCACTTGGCTACTAACTGAAAGGTTAGAGGTTCAAACCCACCAGCTGCACTGATGGAGAAAGATGCTGCAATCTGCTTCCATAGAGATTATAGCCTTGGAAACCCTATGAGGCAGTTTTACCCTGTCCTATAGGTTTGCTATGAGTCAGAATCAACTCGACAGCAATGAGTCTGGTTTTTTGTCTGGTATCAGCCTTTAAATCCCAGGCAAGGCCACCTTCAGCTGTGGAAGAAATAGGTGTACCTCAGGCTGAGAGACAGCGGCTGGATCTGAGCATCTATTGCAGCCCCTTGCAGAACAAGGGCTCTTACGTTGACTGCACTGCTTCTGGCCCTGCAACCTGTGGACAAAGCCCTCCAAGGTACCAGCCGCTGCTTCACCTCCCACCAGTGGTATAGAGGGATGTGACTGGTCTGGGTCACCTCTTGGTCTGCTGCCTGGGTGAGAGGCCTTCACTTCACTCTGTGGAGCATGGATCTGCAGCAAAACCATGGGTAATGGTTGAGTGTATCAGGTTCTTGGGAAACAGAGATTGGCTACTTGAACTCGAGGAGGCTGTAGAGTATGAAGATGGGTTGGCAGGCCTGTTTCTAAGTAGGCAGCCTGTTGGAGTCACCCTGGTGGCCAAGGTGACTTTACCAGGTGTGGGGAAAGGGAGCTAGGTGAATGGGGGTTCAAATACACTGACAGCCTGATTGGCTGTCATAGAAGCCCCTGTCATTACAATGGGGTCAGCTGCTCCCACATGGATGGCACATCCCACAGCCTTCCTTGTTACTCCTCATAGTGTGGCTTCTCTCTATGGCTAAGACCTTGGGTCATCTCTCCCCAGGATAAAGGCTCAGGTTGGTCAGGACTCTTTTGGGGCCCAGGCAGATTCAAGAGCATTACCTGTGCAACCTCAGTTTCAGGTGCTGGAGAGGGATTCCATGCTCTCCCCTGCCCCACTCCTTTCTTGCTAAACTGACAGAAGAAGGTGATTCTCCTTCAACAGAGTACCCAATACACATTACAGAGCTATGGTCCACGCCTACTGTTCCAATTCTTGATCAGTACTCATTTTTTTAAGAAAAGAGCTGCCGTTTGTTACTTGGTATCAAGGCATACAGAAATCCTGAAGCCAAATTTCCAAAATTATTTGGAATTTCTGTGGTGGGGAACCTGGAGAATAAGCTCTTGGGTTTAGCCGGGTCTGGGAATTTTCTGTCAGGTCTTGTCTGATGTGATCTGTGCAGCTTTTCATATATTTGACTTGTGATGGCTTGCCTGCCCCGGCTGCTTCTCTTCTAATTGAATGAGTCATTTATAAACCTAATTCTCTCACTCTCCATCCTGAACCTAATCCACCTGAGAGATTTAAATCCCTCAGCAAGATTTACCTCCACACTTACTGCTTGGGAAAAAGCCCAGGAATTTCCTAGAATACAGATCAGAGTCTGCTGCACATTTGACGGGAAAGGGAAAATGGGGGGTGGGGCCGGGGGGAGGGTATCAAACCCCACGGTTAGTAATTTGGGCCTAAGGATAGGCCAAAGGCCTTTGATAAACCCACGATGAAATTAGTTCATGATATGATGCATGTCAGAACTGGCCTGTAAACCATTAGAGGTCAACCCTCACATAGATAGCTGCCAGTGAATTTTAGGGCCTTGTACCTCCAAAAAGGAACCCTAGTGGAGCAGTGGTTAAGTGCTCAGCTGCTAACCAAAAGATTGGAGGTTGGAACCCGCCAGCTGCTCTGCAGGAAAAAGATGTGGCAGTCTGCTTCCATAAAGATTTACAGCCTCGGAAACCCTACGGGGCAGTTCTACTGTGTCCTATAGGGTTGCTGCGCATCAGAATCAACTCGACAGCAACGGGTTTGGTTTTTTTATAGGTACCTCCAAAGAGATGAAAGTGGCTTTTACCTCCTTACCACTGTTATATTCAGTGGGCTCTCTCTATTTCTGTAGCACCAATCTGTTTGTACCCAACTTTGCATTTATTTAAGCTCTACTGAAGTTATTTTTTCACTTTTCACTAGTGTTATGTCTGGTCCTCCCAAACCAGATTATAAATTCCTTGATGGCTGGGGATTTCTTTAAAATTTTTATCTCCTCTTGTTTAATTAGCGTTTTGAGCACCTACTGTGAGCCTGGCACTAGCATGGTGCTGAGTGTAGCATAGGTGCCCAATGGGTCCCGCGGGTAGAGGGAATACTTCTGGGGACACTAAGGTCTCAAATAACATTCTTTCAAGACCCAAGATGCTAGTGATAATCTGGACTGAGATGAGGGTGAAGTCATGGGAAGGAAGGGGGTGAGTGATTGGAAACTTGGTCTGCTTCGACCCCATGAGGCTAAACGCAAGCTCACTACAGAGTCCAGGTTTGAAAGGGCAATCAATTTTCTCTGCTAAAATTTGACTTCGGCTGGTACAGTCATGCATTGCTTAACATCCACAATACGTTCCGCGAAACAGAATGTTATGTATTTGGATGTTGTATGAACACCATATTATGTACAGGCAGTCCCCAGGTTATGAACATCTGACTTGGTACAATCTACAGTTATGAACCAATCCCTGTAAAGCCTATTATATTAAAAATTCGAGGTACATATAATGGTTTGTAATAACAAATACGCACTACTTTGCGACACACATCAAAACATTACTATTATTACTACTGTATTATTATGTTAAAGATGTTCTCCAATCAGGATTTCTGAACTCTATCATAACCTTATGGAGCCATGGGTGTGTATGCAGTCGGACTTTGCCTCAACAGCTGTTACGCTGTGCATGGCTGTATTTATACTTCCATTACACACCCTGGTTCTCCTGGCCTGAGCACCTCTCTTCTCAGGCCACAGCTGTGCAGGAAATCATCCGCCCCCTGAACAAGTGGGTGATGATGCTACAGACTCCCCTTAGCCTCAACAGTGGAAATTCTTTTCTCTGGGGACACTGGGAATCTTACTCCTGTCCAACTGAGGTGGCATGGGGCACTTGAAAAGATGACTTAGTACGATTCCAACACAGGATGGAAGCTTTTCTCTGAAACTCAACATCAGCATAATCCCATGTGGTCACACCCTGTGACGCCAGCCATGGGAGGAGTGTGCTCGATCTGCTCTGATCCCAGCACCCTGAGGCATGTTCCGAGGGCCAGCAACCCCTCCATGCACCTGGACTTTCTTGCCATCCTGCTGCTCTCTCTTCTCCAGCTGCACCTGCAGCTTCTTCCTTTCCTGCTCAAGCTCTCGCACTCTCTTCTGTAGCTTCAGGAAGACTGTCATGTCCATGGCCGCCTTCTCCAGGCCGATTTCCTTCAAAGGAAGGTAGAAAGCAGGGAAAAGGTTTCAGCAGCGTAAACGCCTTAGTGAAAATGCGGCACCTGACCACCTATCTCTGTATCAGCTCTTTGTCCTCTCTCCCCTCCCAAACATCAATCCGTGCCTCAAATACAAAGCTGCTGCCAACCGTATCATTTCTCATATTAACATTGGTGCTCCAGGCTCACTTTCTGTCTAGATAACATCTAAGTCCCAGCCATTTATACTCCTCCTATGTGAGCTACTTAAAACGACCGATCATATATTCTAGAGCAAATGGATAAAGACACAGCCACTTTATTTGGAAGTTAAAAGAGTTCACTTCTAGAAAATGGCCTCACAAGGGAGAAATTGTAAAACTTGGGACATAATGCTTCCTGATGAAGAATCAATGTGGTTACTAATCACTGCAAAGGTGCTCATCAAATATCACTTGATTGCACCCTGAAACATAATTTTAGCCATTAATAGCCATGTGATGATTCTTGGCCAGCCTAACGAACCTAGCATTATCACCCTCAATTAACTTAATCGGAGAACTATTTATCATTCTAGCATCATTTTCATGATCCAATTTTACCATTCTCATAGGATCACGCTTTCTCACCGTGGAGCTCATTTATCCAACAGAATTTGAAGCATCCATTTCCCACTCCATTTTTTTCCTTTCAGATTCCTGCCTGGATGTGCCCTTCAGGGTTCTGTAACGTGTGGGTGTGCGTGCACAAACATGCCCATCTGCCTGAGTGTGTACCTCTGTGAGCATACCCATGTGGATTTTTTTAAGTACATGTGTGTACATGTGTGACAATATAATTGGGTCCTGCCAACATTTAATGAGTGCTTCATGCTTAGCCAGTACTGTGCTGGCTGCTCCGGCTGATACCAAGAGCCCGTCTCAGCTGCCTTAAAGAGCATAAATCCACTGGCTTAAGTGCTTACATCTGCATGCAGACAGTCACATACACAAATATCTGGATGGTGAGTCTGGAGTTCAGGCTGACGGGAGCCTTGGGAGACTAGAATAGCAAAAATTGAGAGCCTTAAGCCTGCAAACCACATGGAGCTGTACAGACAGGAGACCTTGTACCCTGGGGACTGCCTTTTCTACCCTTCCACCCTCTGCTCTATCACTCTCCCTTATTGTCCTTGATTTTTCTTTATAGCACTTAACATGCCTGCACTACATTACAGAATAGTTTGTTTAGCTGTTTAGTGTCTCTCTGACTCCCCATGAGACAAGCTCTGCAAGGGCAGGGCCTTCTCTGGCTTGGTCACATTTGCCCCTTCAGCTCCAACCAGCAGTGCTGGCACGTAAGTGCAGGCTCAACACACATTTGCTTTTTCTTTTTTCTAACTGCCTCTTTAGAGAAACTTATTGTGCTTTAGGTGAAAGTTTACAGCACAAATTAGTTTTTCATTCAAAAATTTATATGCAAGTTATTTTGTGACATTGGTTGTAATCCCCACGATGCTGTTAGCACTCTCTCCCTTTTCCTTTACACCCCAGGTTCCCCGTGTCCATTCATCCAGTTTTCCTGTCCCTTCCTGCCTTCTTGTCTTTGCTTTTGGGCAGGTGTTGCCCTTTTTAAAAAACTATTTGTGGTAAAAAATATATAACAAAAAGTTCGACATTTTAACCATTTTTAAGTGTATAATTCAGTGACATTAATTACATTCACCATGTTTGCTACCATCACTACTTATGTATTTCCAAAAACACCCCACACGTTTATTTTTACAACTGTCTCTCCTCTATTCCTATCTCCAAGCATTTCATGAGGTTTTGTGTGCTTGTGATTTTCTTCTTCTCGGATGCCAGAAGAAAAATTGTGTCTTTGTACCTTTGACAAAATTACACACAGACCATAAGGTCCACTATGTGGTACATTATTTAGTGACTCTAAGAGGCTGTTACTGGCAAAGGAAGTCACTCAGCACACTTCCACTCCAAGTATTTGTTGTTCTCTGAATTTTCTCCAGTTTCTAAGTCAGGAAGGAAAATTTTCTTGGGCATTTATTGATGTCACTATATGCGCTGTAATATGAAATAGGGACGATAAGCTGTATCTATTTTAACGACTTAGCTGCTCCTTCTTAAGCCACCCCTTACACTCTCTGCATCAGCTGTGAGTTTTGCAAGAGGAATCAGTTATCGACCTTCTTCCTTTCTTCCTGCATAGTAGGTAAGGTGAACGATCGTGTATCACTTTGCACAGTAAATGTTAATTCTAGAAGATTGTCTATAAACTCACTGCAGTCTGAGGGCTCCTGCTACCAAGAATTAGGCCCTGGGTACTCTGGTCACTACCAACAAATATTAAACCTCTGTTGGGCAGCTCCATGCAGGTAATAAATGCTTCCTCTGAAGTACAGACAGCAGCCAAGAGCCTACATTACTGACATCCACCTGCGTTACTGACATCCACCTGTGTTACTCATATCACCTGCGTTACATACATCCACCAGTGTTACATACAGCCACCCACGTTACATACAGCCACCCGCGTTACTTACATCCACCTGTTGGAGGGCATCCTCTGTGTCTCCGATCTCAGACGTGGAGATGGAAGGGTAATTGGAGTCAGATTCTAAGCTACTTTGGTTTGATGGGTTCCGCCTGTGGCCTGGAGTTTGCTATTGAAGAAAATGTGAAAGCTCATTAATGACAAAATAACATTAATAAACTGTTCATTTCCAAAGAGCAGCAGGCCATGGAGTTGGCCTTCTGCCTCCCTTGTCAAGAAGAACAGGTGTCACTATTCCTTGGAATGATGGCTACGTAGAGCTGTCCCCACAACATGTTTCACCTACTGTCCTTCCAGTTGTCCATCTAGCTAACTAATACAACGATTAGAAGGGAGCACGGCTCTGGTGAGAATTGAGCTCTTTGTCTCTTAATGAAATGCAAACCCACAACACTTACAAGGGCAATTTCTCTGGTGAAATAAGCCTTCCTCCCGGTCTCACCCTCAAACGGCACAAAGGCACTTCACTGGCCTCCCTCCTGAAACGGATGCTGAAAATCTGCCCCTAATGACCCCTTCTCTTCAACCTGCACTCCAATTTTGTTTATGAAAACAGTAACATATTTGAAACTTTGCCATTTATACCGTTCATTTAAAAATACCACCCTCTCCCCCCCTTTTTTGCATCTGATTTGGCTTTGAGAGTGAAAACTGAGCTTCCTGGAAATTTTTAGATTTCTATATATGTTCTTCTTCAGCTTCTCTTCCTCGTTTCTATGCAATTAACTTATTCAATCTTGTCCGAATATGCATTTCTGAAGGGAATGTTTATATGGGGTAAAAAAGAATGACTGAGGTCCTAAAATGTCATGAAAATGTTCCTACGCCAACTGCACCTCATCAGTGATGAAGAGAATGATCAGATGGGGGTACAGGCTAAGGCCACCTAGCGCCTCTGCAGCAGGCATTAATGAAGTGGAGATTACAACTCCCTGACACCACTGCTGTTCCAACGCAGAGACGGTTCCAGAAAGGGAAACAAGAACGATAACACGTACACCTGGGGGGAATGCATAACTGAGATCTTTCTAAGACCCCGCAGTCAGAAAATTGTCCTTAGGAATGAATCGCCCAGCCCAGCTACTTCCTATGTAGAACCTCTCCCCAGGAGTGGCAAGAACAGATGCTGGAAGGCCCCCCTGTTCACGTGGCACATGTTTGGTGAAAGCCGATGGTGTATCAGAGCTGTGCAGGGGCTGGCGCTAGATGAGAACAAGGGTACCAGGTGGATGGGGGCTGGGGGCAGGCACAGTGGGGCAGCAGAACCACGCTCCTTGCCTTTATGATGGTCATCTCATCCTGAAGGTTGTCATATCTCTGCTCCAAGCGTGAATATTCCTTCACGAGGTTCTGGTACCGGGTTCGTTCTTCCTCCAGATCTTTCTTCAACAGGAGATTTTCCTTGATAGAGTTCTGGGCAAATTCATCTGGAAAGGAGGCACATTTAAGCTGCAGTTTTGCTTTCTGAATGGATTCCCCTCACTTGTATTGACTCACGCTTGCTGATTAATCTCTTGTTAAAAGGCTGCCCCGGCAAGCCCATATGAATCTATTAAGCTACCTCACTTACTACAGAGAAAAGGGGAAGCTCATTACTCTGGCTTAAGTCTTCAGAGAGGGGCAGAAAGAGCCACCCTGCTCCTGGGTGACTGGGGAGAGATAAGTGGGCAGCACTTGGGAGAACTCGCCTGGTTAACCAAGGTTTTGTCCCCAGTTTCTTCCCTATTCCTGGGTTTTTCAGGTTGTTGGAAGCCAGGGAGAAAGCAGGAGATTTAAGAGGAGATAAGGCCAAAAGGTTAGGTTGGAGGAGGGAGGGTAGGCAAATAGATAACATGAACTGTTCATATAAGGGAAAGGAACAACTAAAAAAATTTTTGTTGTTCTTGAAAATATATACAGTACCCCAACTTCTACATGTACAATTCATTGACGTTGATTACATTCAAGTTGTACAACCATTCTCACCCTCCTTTTCCAAACTGTCCCTCCCCCCTTAATACAGACTCATTGACCCCTAAGCATTCTATCTAATCTTTTGAGTTGCTATTGTCAACCTGATCCCATAGAGATAGTTCTTTAAAAGAACACAATGCTCAAGGCAGACATTCTTTACTAATTAAGCTAAACTACTGTTTTTTTTGTTTTTTTTTTTTACTGTTTGGTTTAAAGAAGATTTAATGGAATATTTTTGGTTTAAGGCTTAAAGATTATTTCAGGGCAATAGTTTTGGGGGTTCATCCATCCTCCACAGCTCCAGAAAATCTGGATTCCACAAGAATTTGAAATTGTGGAAAGGAACATTTATTTATTTATTGTGCTTTAAGTGAAAGGTTACAAATCAAGTTAGCCTCTCATACAGTTATACACACCTTGCTATGTACTCCTGGCTGCTCTCCCCCTAATGAGACAGCACATTCATCCTCTCCACCCTATATTTCCCAGGTCCATTCAACCAGCTCTTGTCCCCCTCTTCCTTTTCATCTCGCCTCCAGATAGGAGCTGCCCACATAGTCTCATGTGTCTACTTGAGCCAGGAAGCTCACTCCTCACCAGTATCATTATCTGTTTTATACTCCAGTGCAATCCCTGTCTGAAGAATTGGCTTTGGGAATGGTTCCAGTCTTGGGCTAACTAAGGGTCCAGGGACCATGACCTCCAGGGTCCTCCAGTCTCAGTCAGACCATTAAGCCTGGTCTTTTTATGAGAATTTGAGATCTGCATCCCACCGTTCTCCAGCTCCATCAGGGATTCTCTGCTGTGTTCCCTGTCAGGGCAGTAATCGGTGGTAGCCAGGCACCATCTAGTTCTTCCGGTCTCAGGCCGATATAGTCTCTGGTTTATGTGGTCCTTTCTGTCTCTTGGGCTCATCTTTACCATACGTCTTTGGTGTTCTTCATTTTCCTTTGCTCCAGGTAGGTTGAGACCAACTGATACATCTTAGATGGCCACTTGTTAGTATTTAAGACCCCAGATGCCTCTCACCAAAGTGGGATGCAGAACGTTTTCTTAAAACATTTTGTTATGCCAATTGACCTACATGTCCCTTGAAACCCTGAACCCTCGTCCCTGCTACTCTGGCCTTCGAAGCATTCAGTTGTATTCAGGAGACTTCTTTGCTTTTGGTTTAGTCCAATTGTGCTGACCTCTCCTGTATCGTGTGTTGTCTTTCCCTTCACCTAAAATAGTTCTAGTCTACTATCTAATTAGTGGACACCCCTCTCCCTCCCTCCCCATCCTTGTAACCATCAAAGAATTTTTTCTTCTGTGTTTAAACTTTTTCTAGAGTTCTTACAATAGTTGTCTTATATAATATTTGTTGTAAAGGAAAAAATTTTAAAGGAGAATTTAAAAATGTTTTATATTTTCAACAATATTTTATGCTGAGTGGGCCTGTGAAGTCATTGAGTTCTATTCTCTTGTGACGCAGAGGAGGAACCAGAGGACAGGAAGAGGAGAGGGATTTGCTTCAGGCCATAGTGAGCCTGCAAGAACTCGGGTCTGCAGACTCCTTCTGCTCCTACACAACCAAATGGTACACGGGGATTGAAGGTGGCCCAGGAGGTGGCCGAGAGAAGTCGAGCTGGGATCTGATTCATGGCCTTCTCTTCAGCAAACATTAACAGATGACTTACTGGTTAGAAGAAACCATGGCAGGTACTATGGATGCCAAAGACACGATTTCAAAACAGCGATAAAGGCAGCTCCCGGGATGCTTGCTGTATGTCAAAGCACCACAGTAATAAGCATGCCACATGTAGTATTACTCACTTCTCAGAGGAGCCCTCTGACAGCTGTACTATTATGTCCATTTTGCAGATGAAGGAAGTGAGGACTACAGTCATAAGTACCTTGCTCAAGGCCACACAGTAGCATATGGTAGAATCATGATTTGAATCTGGGTCTCTCTGACTCTGAATCCCACAAAGTCCCACGTGTCACACTGTTCAGTACATGTGTGTCTCACCTTATCAAACTCTTGAAATCAAATGTCACAGCAGGACCCTAAAGATCACCATTGTTTTTTTTCATTTCTCTTCTATTAAAGCCCATTTCCAACTGCAGCATCGTAACTCTAATTGCATGCTTACCGGGAGTCTCTTGGGGACATTTGAAGAAAAATAGTGGAAAAGAGATTAAAACTCAAAACAGAAATCAAGCACTTTGGTACTTACCTTTAGATTGGCCCAGTATTTGGTTGTTAAGCTGTTCTTTCTCATCTTTCAAGAGAGCATTTTCTTGCTCCAGGTCTGCCACTCGCTGAAAGAGAGAACAGGGAAAAATATTTCCCCTTGTGACACTCGCCAAAGGAAAGGCTTCTTTTGTGGAGTCTGAATTTCACCTGCATCTGTTTCAATGTTCTTCTTGTTTAAGAAAACCAAATCAGCCAAAGCTTCTTGCATTTCGAGTAGAAAATTGTATACGGAAAGAAGAATCCCATTAGAACAAGACAGAGTAGCTCACCATCACTGTTGATGGTCTTCCAATACCCATAAAAGCTTCCTGGAAAGTCTACACCCAGCTCACATGCCTTGTTCAGGGACTCGTGAAGATAACAGGCTTTCACGTCCTTGGATTTGGTTGCCTGGCTTGGTAAATCTTCAGCTCTCGAATCTGAGTCTTAAGAAAGCCAGAAGCTCACATTGAACAAATTAGCTTTGGTCTTCTTCCTACTTGTCCTCCCCAGTCTTACTAGACCAGCACAGTCCAAATCCTGGGAAAGGGAAGGAAACTTGCCATTGATAACCAATTCTCCAATCTAGTGTTTAGCTTTTGAGAACATCCCCAAAGGAAACATAAGCTGAATATTACTGAAAAGAAAATGGCGGAAAAGAAAAAAGTCAGTGTCTAAGAGGACATGGAGAAATAGAACCCTCAGACACTACTAGAGGGAATATGAAATGGTGCAGCCACTTTGGAAAATCAGTCTGGCAGTTCCTCAAATGTTAAACATTGTCACTATATGACCCAGAAATTCTACTCCTAGGTATATACCCAAGAAATACAAAAACTTGTGTACACACAAAAACTTATACACAGATGTCCATAGCAGCATGATTAATAATAGCCAAAAAGTAGAAACAACCCAAAAGTCCATAAACTAATAAATAAAATGTGGTAAGTCCATACAGTATTATTCAGCAATAGAAAGAAACGAAGTACTGATCCTGCCTACAACAATGGATGAATCTTAAAAACATCCTAAACGAAAGAAGCCAGTCACAAAAGGACACATATTCTATGTTTCCATTTCTATGAAATGTCCAGAATAGGCAACCTATAGAGACAGAAAGCAGATTAGTTCATAGTTGCCAGAGCTGGGGACATGGAGTTGGGGAGAAATGAGGAATGACTGCTAATGATTTTAGGATTTCTTTTTGGAACGATGAAAGTATTTTAACATTAATAATTGATGGTTGCCTAACTTTGTGAATACACTAAAAACCACCGAATTGTGCACTTTAGCTGGGTGAGCTGTATGGCATAGAAATTCTATACAATAAAGCTGTTAACAAAATCATTCCACAAAAAACCAACTGACTGGGCACAGCACGCTGTACTAGCTGTGGCAAAAGGAAAAAAGACGAGTAAGATGGGCTCTTAGTTTTTGGTCCACGTGACCAGCTTCTCCACAAAAAACTGGTAAGACTGTGCTGATACAGTGAACGACCTCACATTCTTTGGTTCAAGTCATCAGATTCTGGCCATGTTTGGTATATTTTATGACCTACTTGGGGGAGAATGCTTCTCTACAGATATAGAAAGAGTACAATAACAACATATATAATAACTAGCCCAGTAGCAGAGACCAGATGGTGGGATTGCTACCTAGGAGACCACTACAGGAATAGAGGAGAGATGATCGTACAGGTCAGTTAGGGCCCACCTGTACTCCCGTCACAGAGCCCACCTCAATAACTACTGGTCAGATCTGAAATCTCTATTTCTATGAATGCAGCCTAAAATCATGTAACTTCACTACAACCACCTGTGATCTAAAATCTGAGCTACAGCTATAGTTTGTGACAGTCACGGTTAACAGTGTATGCCACCAAATGCTTCTGCTGTTTTTGAGCCTCATTTCTTCCCGCCATCTCCTCCTAGGCTTTGATTCATGAATACAAACCTCCAATGAGCTCAGCTTCGTTGTTCTAAGCCATACATCAAAGCGGCATTAGGGAAGCATATGTTTTTCTTCCTTGCCTGAACAATTTTGGAGATTGGCCCATGTTCCTGTTGTTTAGGAAACAGCAGGAAGGGACTGGTCCCCTACTCAGCTCCGCAGCCCAGGAGGTTAGAGAACACTTTCCAAATCTCACCTCCCCAAGTACTGGTCACCCCCAGCCCTCCCAGCCAGGTAGCACATGGAGAGTTTGTTGGCCGACACGACAGATAACAAACTTCTGCAGGCAAATGGCCTCTCTTTTTTTGTCAGGGATGCAGAAACAATGAGAGAGGCTTTGGCAACACAAGACCAGGTAGGTATGGTGCGTTCCTCTGAGCATGATAAATAACACCTTTGCTAGGTTTCAGGACTCATTAAACAGCATTTAGTGGCTCCTTTTTTCCCTTGTCTTTTAACTCTCGCAGGCAATATGACTTGGAGTACAGTATTTCTTAATTTCTCCAAAGCTGTTCGGAATAGCTCATCAAAGCCAACACTGGGAACAAGTCCTGTAACTATCAGGCTAATATAGTCCATGCTAAGTTAAACGAAAGAACTAGCCTTTACTAGCTTATCTTTGGGACACCAATGTTTAATTATGGGTTTTTTGTGTTGTTTTGTCTTGATTTATTTTTTCAAGCTGGATATCTGTACACTTCTCTGTAAAAAGAGCCAACTGCAAGGTTTCTAGTAGAAACCCATGGTACAAACTGATTGGACAATGCCTATCTGGCAAGGCTTATCCGCCCTCGGTTCCAGGTAAATAAGCATGAATATGCTACAGAAAGGAGCCCTGGTGGCATGGTTGTTAAGGGCTCAACTGCTAACCAAAAGGTTGGCAGTTCGAATCCACCAGCCACTCCTTAAAAGCCCTATGGGGCAGTTCTACTCTGTCCTATAGGGTCTCTATGAGTTGGAATTGACCCGATGGCAATGTGCTTGAGGTTTTTTTTTTTTTTAATGCTATAGAAATGGGAAGTTATTTAGTGAATGGGCTTAAGTGAAGAAGAGAGAGAAGAAGAAAAAAGAATAGACCAAGTGCATAGACGACTGTGCGGGAACAAAATTTGAACTGACTTGGGAGACGCAGCTATGTAAGGTGCCTACAAGCTAGGGAAATGAAACCAGAGGCAGGAGGTGCTCTAATTGCTGTAGGGGAAGGAGATGTCTATGCCATCATTCAAGAGCATCATTTCCGTAATTCACAGAACAGCCTGGAGGAGAGGCACTGAAGATTCCAGACTCCTGGCCCAGCACCCTGGGTATTATTATTATTATTTATTCAGCATTGACCATGTCAAGGTATGGTGCTAGGAACTAGGAGGCATTTAAGTTAGGGTTCATGACCTCAAGGAAGTCACAGTCTAATTGAGGAATAAGCTAACATTTCTTGAGCTCTCCCTGTGTCTCAGGCACTGTTATAAATTTACTTAACACCTTTGAAGTAGGTACTGTCATTATTTGCTTTTCAGGAAACTAAGGCACAGAAAAGTTAGGAAATTTGTCAAAGGTCACACAGGAAGGGGGCACAGCTGAGATTTCCCCTCAGTTGTTTGGGCCCATGCTTTTGGGCCCATGCTTTTAACCACTTCACCATCCTATCTCCTGACAGTTCCGAAGACAGACGTGTGGAGAATGGTTATGTCAATAGCCTAGAAGAGGCCTCGAGTGACTGGTTCTGACAGCAAGAGCTACAGGAAGGAGTTCAGAGCAAAAGGGAAGTGGCACGTACTACAGGGACCAAGGAGGATGGGATGGAGTAGGAGGGATCTGAGCTGAGCCTAGGGAGGAGGAGGAGAACTGAGGATGCTGAGGAAGACGGGAGGAAAAACGCCAGGATGAAGATGCCGGAAAGAAAACTGCATAAACAGGAGACCATCAGGAAAAGAATCTCTCTGGAGTCGAGGGTTTGTATTGAGAATGAGCACCAAATAAAGGCAGGAGCAGCACTATCTTAGGAAGATTAACTTGGCAAGAGCTAGTGAGACGGACCAAAGAGAGAAGAGATTGGTGTCAGCAAAGCTCTAATCCTTTCCCTTGGAAAAAGTCACCCGTGTTCCTGGGCCCACCAGGTAACAAGAAACAGCTCTCCCTTTTTGTCCACTCAGCAAAGGAACACAGCCCCTCTGTTCTGGGCAGAGAATTATATCCCATTCCTGCCTTTTGGTGCTGTGCTCCCACCATTTAATAGAAATTTACAATAATAACCCTTTGCAGGGACAATAGCTCTAATTCTGCAAAATCTTATGAAGTGTTACTTGCCCGTTCTCTGGGTGTAGATTTTTTCAAGTAAGCAGGTTTTTTTTCAAACTAGGAAGTGAGATGTTAAAGCAAAAGTCTAAAATCAACACCTTTTGAAAATACTAAGGCAACTTTGAAATGGTGACTAAAATTTAAATCCCTGAAATGGTAAGATGTGCTTTAATTTATCTTCCAGCCCTATGTTCACAGAACCTAAAGTGCCTAAGACAGAAAAGTTCATCTCTCTGGAGGTTTCAAAGGCTAATGTTGTCCTCAAGGTCAGGAGGCCCTTCCTGAGCTGACCCCAGTGCCTCTCCAACCTCATCTTCCCACCGTTCTCCTTGCTCATGCTGCTTCAGGCCACTGTCCTCCTTGCTGTTCCTCACACCTGCCCAGCCTACTCCCACCTCAGGGCCTGTGCACCTGCTGCTGCATTTGTTGCTTGTTTCCTAGAAATCCTCATGGCTCAGGCCTCACCTCCCTTAGGTGTCTTCTCCGGAACCCCTTCACTGGCTGTCATAGATGAAACCACACTCCCCCCACCACAGGCTCTTCTCTATGCCCTTTACTCTGTTTTCTTTATAGCCCGTGATATTTAACTTGCATTTGATTCCTGTCTGTACCTTCTTCTCCAGCCCCAAACTTAAACTCCATAAGAATAAGAAGGGCTTTTTTTTTTTTTTAAGTTTACTTTTGCCCCAGCATATAGAACAATGCTTAGCACATAATCAACACTCAATAAACATCTGCTGAATGAATGCAGGAGCATGAACTTCTATGACTTCTGCAGTGAGACAATGTCCCTCCATAGAGATGGGTTGGGGTCTCCTTTCCAGTAGCAACCAGCCTTCTTATGAGCCATGAATTCTGCAGCCCCTGAGGGCACAACTCCAAGTCTTAGCTGGCAAAAAGAAGCTCTGCTCTGCACCATTCAAAACATTCAGTTGTGGAAGTCCTCTCTCAAGTCAGATGTCTCTACCCATTTTTGGAGAGTCCCAAATCCAAAACCTTTATACCGGAAATACCCACAGTAAAAACTAGTGGCTGGGGATTCCATTACTGAAGACATAATGCAACATGTAACTCTAACTCCCACTAATCTGAGTGCTCAGGGTCTGGGGACCTGCCATCCATCCCTCACAAGTGCAGTGGCCCACGCTCAGAGCCAGGAACCTGGCTGTGGCTGCTCTCCCTCACCCACCCATAAGCCTGTGTGCCAAGCCAAGCCCCTCTCTGGCCCTATCAAGCAACCTTCAGAGCAGATTCTAGATAATGAGCTATTGCCTCTGTGCTAAGGGCAGCCCTGGGAGCCACCTCTCTTCATAAGGGACACAAAACTGCGCAGCCATACAAAACTGTGGCTGAACAAAGCAGCTTTAAAATGGGAAAACAAAAACAAAACACACATGCACACACACACAAGATCCCCTAGACTAAAAGGGAAGAAGGCTAAGGGCCTAGGCGTGGACTGTACTGGGGAGAGGCTAGAACGATGGAGACCTGTAGGAGAAAAGCAGATGTGGAGATAACTTCCTGCCCCCACAGGCCAAGGCAGTGCGGCCTCGGCCTGCCAATTAATATCATCAGGGGTGGGGAGCCCAAAGTTTTCAGGAATGCCAACCCAAAATAACACTTGCTTTGTTGAAATAACAAATCCGTTAATTAAACATCTACCAGCAGTCAGCTCCCACACGGGGCTTCCTTGTCTCATCAGTCTTGCTTAATGCAGAGCAGACCCCTGGACAAGCCTAGGCAGGAACCCACTGTCTGATTACTCTGCATTTACTAAGATTGGAAACAGTGTCTTTGATAAATATGAAACCCTGACTAGGCATGTGAGACAACCCCTGCCCCCACCTCACCCCCCGCAACCAGAATAAAGTTTTGAAAACCCTAGAGGAGGAGGAATTTTTGCTTCCATTTTTTCTCTCTTCCTGGAAAGAGGTGGACATTTCACTTGGGCTGCAAGGTGAAATGTGTCCTCTATGCCAGTTTCTTGAGTGCTCCTAACTAGGGCTTGCAAGTTGAAATGAATCTTCCATGCCAGTTTCTTCAAGAATATCACTAACTTGGAATTTGCTTAGGTTTAGCATCACGGAAGGTACTTTTTTGCTCTGCCTTTGCCCCTATTGTTACCCTTCTTCCAGTGTCCTTGAATTTTTTTTTTATCGCCAGTTCCAAACTCTCATTCTATTTAAGAGGTAGGACAACACTCCTAGGAAAGAGTGACAATTTTTTAGGGAGAGGGAAAGAGAGTCTATTTACTCTGCCAAGAGAGGTTCACCTTTCCAAAGTGCCCCTTAGGGGGTACTGAAACTACTAGGGTGGAATCTATACTTTCCTTCTAACCAGTGGAGAAGAGGGCTATCTAGTCAGTGAGTTTATGAGAAAGACCTGGACATTTCAGACAATTCTGCCTATTCTTGGGGTTTAGCCTGCTCCAGGGGAGATCCAGGCTGTCAGCTTTACTGGGGCAGGACCCAGTGGGAAGACCTGTAGTTTCCAAACTGGCCTGGGAATGGGTAGATAGGTTTAATTTGGGGGTGACTTGCTAACAAGCCCATTGTTAAACAGAGGGCTGGCCCAATCTGTGAGCACAAGCTCCAGGAACATCCATGGCGATTTTACAGCTTGAAGGAGAAACCACCTCAGAGAGGTGCTCTGTGTTTGCCAGCCCCCCGCCAAGCCCCCACGCCCCTGGCCTCCAGCATACCTTTCTCAGCTCATCTTTCTCCCTGGTGTGAGTGTCTTCCAGGACTTTGCGCTCTGAGTAGGCCTTCTGCAGCTCTGTCCGCAGGCTCTCCACCTCCTCCTGCAGCCTCGGGCTGGTGTCCACACCCTGGCTCTGCTGGTACTGCGCCAGCTCCTTCTTCAGCTTCTCCACCTCCATGGTGTGCGTGGAGGTGACCACGGACAACTGTTCTGACAGTGTCTTGAACTCTTTGTTCTGTGGAGCGGGAAGAAAGAGGCAGAGAGTAGGGGTAATTAGGCCAGGAAAAAGCATGAAGGCAATCAAAAAAGGAACTTCCCAGGTGGAATTAAATCTCACAACCATCACATGCTTGAGTGCTCTTCTGGCATCTCCCTAACAAAATTCTATTGTGGACCTAGGAGGAATAGAGGAAAACAAAGGGCAACAACACTGAAGCCACTAGAACAGTCCAGGGAGTGCTTCTGAGCCCTTGCACAGCTAGAGTTGGCTGACAGCAGTTGGCTTCCTATGTTGGGTTGGACAGATTTTACACCCAGTTTTTAAGTTGGGGAAACAACATAGCCAACTTGCAGGATCGGCAGCCCTTGCTTTTTAGGTTTCCCTGCTCTTTTGCACTGAGCCCTCCCGGCCCTTGGACTCGCTGGCACAAAGAGCTGCAACCTAATAGCGGGCTCCAAGACAAAGGGCCCCTTCAGCATCCCCTCTTCCAAGGAGGCCCTCCACGGGGCCCTGGGATCACTCTCAACATCTGTCAGCAATGGCTCACCCCGTGAGATGTGGACTCCGGAACTGATGCCCTGCAAAAGCCACCATGCCATGCCCCTGCAGACTGGCTACCTGACCACATACCCACTCAGCCAAGACCCAGGTGGGAAGCAGACCCCCACGTGCCTAGCACAGTGCCAGGTGCAGAGGGGTACTGGGAAGTGGACTGCAAAGTAAGAGTCACATGCATGGGGCACTAAGAACCTAGTGCCAGTGCCAAGGGGTAAACTGTCAATTAGGGGCAGACATTGGTGTCACAGGAGACAGTAGCAGCTAAAGTGGTCAGGGGGTCGGGGGGAGTGGAGAGGAAGAAGTAGGATTCCCCAAAGAATCAAGCAAGCAACAAATAGTCATTGGTTATTCTTCATTGTTATTCCCTGCAGGCGCTCCAAGTAGAACAGAGTTATTGGCTAAAATACCAATAAGCTGGGGCATTAAGAATCAATTCATATGAGAAATGGAAGTTTATGGAAAGCAGGGAGAAGCAGCAAAAGGAAAGCTGTTGGAACCAGTGTAATGGCATGTACATCATGGGCCTCAAGCTGTGACCCATGTGCCAGTGTGCAAACAGTACATTTCTGAGCTGACACAGAGACAAAGGTCCCTCCCCTCTGTGGGAATCTTCCAGTAACAATCTGATATACTCTATGTGAGGTCTGCCAGCCTTGCTCTAAGTCACCACAAACAAGAAATCCAACAAAATAGCATTTTTTAAAAAAGCTCAATACCTGTGGGTCTGCCCACTCTGATATGAGTCTCCCCTGGAGGCAGAAGGGTCTGTGCACGGGGCAGGGCGGCTTCAAGGAGGGAATGTACACTGGACTAGCCACTCTCAGACTAGACCTCAGCTCTGGCTAGAAGTGAGGCATGGCCTGGGTCAGATCACCAGGAGAGTGGTGAGGAAGAGGGGACTGAGGGGGTCTCTAGGTAAGCTGGTGGGGGGGATGGGGAAGAGGTACAAAATGGGGGGGGACATATCCTGCTACCCTGAAGGATTCCCAAGAAGAACTATGTTCTGCTGACAAGCAGATGATGACATCCTGCTAAGGACAAAGAAGATACCTCAGACCCAGATGCAAAGTATAATTCATCCAGGGGGCCCAGATGGGGCTTGGTGAAATTGGGGGTTAGGAGTGGTTGGAGTTGGGTTAGGTCCCAGCTCTGTCCTTGATCAGCTGTGTATGTCTGGCCACATCACTCAAGCTCTCTGTTTCCTCTAGTAACTCCTACCGCATAGGGTGGTTATCAAGACTCAGGGAGATACAGTGCTTAGCTGGGTGCCTGGCACACAGTAAAACAAAAACCAAACCCACTGCTGTTGAGTCGATTCCAACTCATAGTGACCTTATAGGACAGCGTAGAGCTACCCCATACAGTTTCCAAGAAGTGCCTGGTGGATTTTTTGGTTAGCAGCCATAGCTCTTAATCACTATGCCACCACGGTTTCCAGCATACAGTAAGTGCCCAATAAACAGTAGCTGTCTTGTCATTCAGAGTCCTTTAAGGAATTCCTTGGAAAGATGCTCTCTTTGCTAGCTGCCTGGGGTGCAGGTGGAAGATTTTCAGCAGCTGAACACAGGCAGCTCCTTAAGTAATCACTGGGAACTCACCGCAGCAGAACACTGTGTGTTCTGATTGTGCTTCCAGGATATCAGAAAGGAAGACACCTCCCCACCCCCTACAAAGGGCCCAGCAGTTTCCTGCCTACATCCTCATGCCTGCAGGTGTCCACAGCTGTGCACCCAAGTCTGGTTCAGGGGGGTGGCACAGGGCACTCACTTCCCACAGACCCCCAGAATCCCTGCCTGCACTGCCAGGCTGAGCTCCCCAGAGCTGTCTCTCTCAGTGTCACCTGAGACCTGGCCAGCCTTGTCCTGTACTTGCGAGGGCCTTCTTCTGACACCACGCGCTAGTCCACCCTGGGCAGAGGGCTGGGACTTTCTAGACAGGTTCCTTCTCTCCTTGGGCACCTCAAACATCCGAGAGGATGCTCACTGTGCTCCAGGCTCAGCCTACCGCTGAAGGGCACAGATCTGTCCTTGATGGCAACAAAGACTCTGTCTGGGGAGATAACTTCAGACTCTGCGATTTGTTACTTTCAAAAGCTCATTTTTGTCTCAAAGGTTTGGTTAGGGAAGATCGTTTTTATGGTTGAAATGTCATCTCTGCCTGAGGGACAAGGGATCCTTCTGCTCCTCCAATCAGTGATTCCAGGGCCTCCGCTGGTCTCTACTGGACCTTTGTGCGAAGCAGAAAGAGGCAACCCCTCGGAGGGGGACAAAGCTGCCCCTCTGGATAGACATAGCCCCAGGGTCCACAGCTTGCAGCAGACAGCGCCCCTTCTCAGGCTCACGGTCAGGGAAGTGGACTGCATTTCAGCCCCATTTGTCCCTGCACCCAGGTACACTTGTGCAGGGTACGATCTGCAGAGTTGAGCCTAGAGGCCCCGAGTGGTCTCCAATCTACGAGCTACACATGCTGGGAGCAAGGGGTGGGAGCAAGCAGGTCATGTATGTATATAGTGAACACAAAACACATCCCACGTACACCACCACCACTTACCAGGTGCTTACTACGAGCCAGGCATACTACATGCTTCCCATATAGTAATTTATTTGTTGTTGTTGTGAGCTGTCAGGTCAATTCCAACTCATAGCAACCCCATGTAGAACCATCTCACAGGATTTTCTAGTTTTTTAACTTTTATGGGAGCAGATTGCCCCTGTGGAGCTGCTGGGTAAGTTTGAACCACCAACCTTCTGGTTAGCAGCTCAGAGCTTAACTTTTGTGCCACCTGGGCTCCTTATTAAGTCATTTACCCCTCACAAAATTCTTATGTGGTAAGGGTGATGAATATCCTCGTTTCTCAGATGAGGAAACTGAGGCACAGGAAGGTCCTCAGGCTATGACTCAAAACATATTACTTTTCAGATGTGTGTGAATGCTCTTGTGAATCATTAACTATTAACTAATTTAGCAAATTTCCTGAGTGCCTTCCTAAGCATACTGAATCAAGTTGATTTAAAAGGTTACCGACTCCATAGATTTGTGTTATGTTTTATAAAGTAAGACATATTCAAGTGTAACCGTATACATACACATATAGGTCTAAGGAATTTGGCCCTCACTATAAAAAGCTGTAGGCTCCACTAGCCTAGTTACTCTACATGTCCTGCTGGAATAAAGCCTGGCTGGCAAACAGTTGAGCCACGGGCTACATCATTTTGGTCCCCTGCAAGAATTATTTTAACTGAATAAACGTCACACCAGAGGCCTACACCAGGTACACCGTCAGAAATGGTCCCAGGAAACTGTCACTGTATTTACTGCTGAAAGATGCTGTGGAGGGTGTGGCTCACTGCATCACAGATTATGAAACCAAAAACTAAACCAGTTCATTGCCATCAAGTCTGACGCATAGCAATCCTATAGGACCAGAGTAAAGCTGTCCCATAGGGTTTCTAAGAAGCAGTTGGTGGATCTGAACTGCTGACTTTTTGGTTAGCAGCCAAACTCTTAACCACTGCAACTGTGCCACCAGGGCTCATACAGATTATGAAAACCACAGGAAAAAGTGTCAGCACCAGGGACAGCTCCAAATCTCTGTAACCAGTTGTTTCTCTCAAAAGAGGGGGGTGGGGGGAACCCAAACCCATTGCCTAAAAAAGTACAGTAGATTTCAACTTTTGGTGACTGATCCTGTTTCTTTCTTTCTGTTGTTTGCTTGAGAACTCAGCACCAAATTGGTGTCTCGTCTCTCTATCAGGGTGTGCATTAGATGTGAATATTGGGTACCAAGCTTACCTTCGTTTTATTTTTCAGCTTCCTCCTTCCCTGAGCTTTGGGCAATGGGAATGCTTTTTTAAAAAGCTCTCCAAGATGATTCTACAGTGCAGCCTGGAACCACTACTCGGGTTAGCATCAGTGAAACTTTGAACTAGAGAGATTTTAGGCCAACCCCCTTTGAAGAACTCAAGATCCAATTAGAAATAAGGCCACATTTTCACCTGAGAGTGCTCACTGTGGGTAAACTTAAGGCAGAACCCAGCCCTCTGTCCAGCTGGGACTCAGTCCACTCCCAAGCTACCCTGACAAGCTCTGTACGAGGCTTTTACCCATGGTGTCCCTGGCATTCATGGGTTCCCTCCTCCTGGCTAAAGAGCCTTCTAAGCAGGGGAGCAGCTGCCTGAGTTCTTGCCATGCGCCACAGAGAGAAGTGACACCCATGCACTTCCAAATGGCTGGCCCCATCTGCTAGAGACGTCAACAACCATCTCTGAAGAGCCAGGAATGCAGTTTACATTGACGCCACCCCTCATGACAGAATGCCAAGCATCTTCTTTGACACTAGGTCACACACTCCACTGTAAAATCCAGCCAGTCCCAAGGACAATGCTGTCACCTATATAAGCAGGAATCCAAAACAAGACTAAGAATGTCTCCTGGACTGAGGAATTCTCCTCACATGTCCCAAGAGTCTCCCAATGGGCAGGGATCTTACAGTTTGGTAGGATGTGGCAGCATATTTGAAGAGCAGAGACTCTGGAAACAAACCAGACTGCCAGGTTTTGATCCCAGCTGTGCCACTAGCTATGTTACTTAACCTCTTTGTGCCTCAGATTCCTAATCTTCAAAATGGGAATAATATTAATGTTTATCTTATAGAGTTGTGGAGGATTAAATGAATGGAAGGCACTCAGAAGTACAAGTGGCACACAGTCAGGCAACATGGGGAGGGGTATGAGAAAGCAAGATCCAGTCCACCCCGACTACTTCTGATCACCCTCGGGACACAGGGCAGCCTGCCCAGGGTAGGTCACACCTGCCAGCACTCACAGATGTTTGCCAAGCAGGAAGTTTAAGGCAAAAAGCTTTTTTTAAAAATAGACCTTTTAAATCTGTTTCTCTTTGATGTTCAAGCACGTGGCTTGTAAAATACCAGATTTATTTTTAACCTCTCAAGTCAGCTTTGAAAACCAGCAATGTCAATGCAGGGCCTGTGGCTGGAAGCACAAGGCTGAGGTGGCCAGTCCTGCACACAGGGCACCTGATGGCGCAGCAGAGCCAAGGCCACTCTTCTCTCTGACTGCACTTTGCTTGGAAGGTTAATGGATAAAACTTGACTATGCAAGTGCCTCTTCTGGCTAGCCAACTACAGTCACAATATCACCACTACCAACTTGGTCCACTTTGTGCTTGCAGTTTTCAACCGGCCACAGACCAGAATTCTTCCTTTCCACTCTTCTGTCCTTCTAAGCAGGAGTCCGTGGGTGGCACAAAAGGTTAAGCACCTGGCTACTAACTAGAAGTTTGGCCAGAGGTCCTTGGAAGACAGGCCTGGCGATTTACTTCCAAAAGGTCACAACCATTGAAAACCCTATATGCAGTTCTACTCTGAAATGCATAGGGTCGCCATGAGTCAGGATTGACTCGGCAGCAACTGGTTAGGCTTTTTTTTGGCGGCAGGGTCCTCCTGAACTGGACATGCTTTCCTCCCTGACCAATGGCAAACCAACCTGGGCAGAGAATCTACCCTTCTCGAGATCCTTAGTCACACCTGAAAGTCCCTTCAGCCACGTAAGGTAACATATTCACTGTTCCAAGCACTGAGACATGGACATCTTGAGAGGCCTTATTCTGCCCATCACCATCATTAACGCTTTTGCCGGGTGGGCAATACCTAAGGACATACGTGCTCCCTTGGGTCTGTCTCTGGCACATGAAGTTCTCTGAGGAAGCTCTCTCACACACACCCCTGGCGCCCCACCCCACCTACCCCCAAAACCTGGGTGGGCATTCCTGACACTGACCTGGTCGTCTATCTTCCGCTGCAGCTGGACCACCTTGTTCTCCATGCCCACATTGAGGCGCTTCAGGTGCTCTGCTGAGCGGGCCTCGATCTTGAGGGCCTTCAGCTCCTGCTTGGCCTTGAGCCTCCGGAAGGCACACTGGATGACAATGGCCGCGTCCCGTAGCCGTTGGAAGTGCCTGCGTGCCATCCAGCCCCGCACATGCTTCTGGATGATGGTGGCCTTGTGCTCCTTGAGGACCTGGCAGGGACAAGCACACACACTCTGTGGGATTGCACTGCAGGATGGGGAGCAAGGGAAGCTTATGTAACTGCCTGGATTACGAGAGCCAAGGTCCACCTAGGTTTCAGGAGATGCAGGGAGAATATGCCTCCCTGAGATTTAAAGCTTTGGTGGCTGTTGACCAAGTTTTAGCTAGGATCTGCTGCCTGTGTAGCCACAGGGAATCAGCTGTCATCAAAATCAGTGTCATTTTTTGTTTGTTTTATTGGTTAAGTGTTCAACTGATGAGGATCCTGTCCTATTGACGGTGAGCTGGAGAGATAAAGTGAGATCCTCAAGTAAGAATCCACCACAAGTTAATAGAAGGGCCAACACTTGGATTGTAATTCACTGTTCTTTTCCTACCAAGTAGCGTCCAACTAAAAAACCGCTCAAGAATGTTCTCACCTGAACACCCTAAAAAATAAACAAAAAACAAACCCAGCCCATTGTCATTGCGTCGATTCCGATCCATAATGACCCTATAGTTCTACTCTGTCCCAAGTAGAACTGCCCCATAGGATTTCCAAGGAGTAGGTGGTGGATTTGAAGTGCCTACCTTTTGGTTAGCAGCCGAACTCTTAACCACTGTGCCACCAGGGATCCGCAAAATAAATGTTTGTGGAATCAATCAATAAACATACCTGCTGTGAGATTAACACGTTTTACCTCACAGCAGTGAAAAGCAGAGCTGGGGTTCAGGCCTTGTGCTTGCTCTCTGCATGTGCTGCACCATGCTGGTTGCCCTCCAAATGTCACCTGTCTCTCCAATGGTGACATCACACAGATGTCACCAATCTCTCAAGAATAATCACAGATTCTCCCACTGGCCTGGGTTTTCCCATATAATTGTGTTATGGTGTGTTCCACTCTGAAGCCAGATCTCATTTTTTGGTTACCAATTTAGTGCTTTACTTTCATTATCTAGAAAATAACGTATTTTCTTGTCATAGAAGAGACAGATGTTCATTTTAGGAAAAAATGAAAATATTCTAGACATTCCCTTCCAATCTACTTTCCATCTTGGCACTGAGCTTCAGCTGTATCGGTGTGACTTTGTGGAATGGACATGTCCTGACTCAGGACTCCCCAGCCAAGTATTTTGGCTTCACTGAAACGATGAGCCGAGAATGTCCTGGCAGTGGGGAGGCCAGGGGCCCTCTCCTGACTTCACCTTGCTGGGCTTCAGGCTCCTAATCCACCGACAGAAGGGCCTAGAGTACGTGGTATCTAACATCACCTCCAGCTCTCAAGTCTAGATGAGCCGAAGATGGGTCACCAGGCTCTGCTGACCATCAACCCTCAGACAGGTGACTCAGCGGCCAAATACATACCATTCCTACCTCGTGGGACTTTGACGAGGACATGGTGAGAACAGAGACGTGAAAATACTTAGAAAAAGTTAGTAGTGCCCCATGCACACTTGTGCTGGTGACAATTTACTTGCTGAGTTCTGAAGTTGCAGCCCGCAAGGCCCTTGGTTGGCTGCTGACGACTCACCTGGTGGTAGATTCTCCGCACGAACATGCCCCGAGTAAAGGCTTGGATGACCACGGCAGCCCTGTGGACTCTCTGGTAGGCCAGGCGGGCCCTGCGCATCCGGTACTGCTTCTGGAACACCACGGCCGCCCTAGTCTGCCGCAGATGCTCGGCCAGCCTGTGGAGTGGGAATAGGCGGTGTCTCAGCACGGCCTTGCTGACCTCAGGGCCTCTGGGCCATTCACAAATGCAAACCCCCCCCTCCATGGCTCTACCAGGACACCCCCAGCCCAAGCCAACTCTTATCGCCTTACTGATTCTAGCAATGCCCAGGCACTTGAAGTGCAGGCTCCAAACAGCTCTCTCCAAGTTGTCCAAGGTCTTTGCACAGGCTTAAAACCCATTCTAAGTATGACCCTGATCCTTGCTGACCACTCCCACCTGTGTGCCCCTGACAGTGACCTGGGCAGTTTTCAATGATATCACCATTAGCACTACACACCACGTGTTTACATTTCTGTCTGTCCCTGTGACCCTCACTGGGCTTGGGGATATCAGGGGCTGTGCCTCAATCATCTGATACAGGGCCTAGCGTGGTAGATGCTGAGTAACTATTTGCTGAATGAATAGAATCTTCTTAGGCCTCCGCCGATCCCTCCCTGTTTTCTCATTTCTCCGCCCTTTCTGCCTGGGATACACTGAACGTGGACATCTACCTTCCCGTCTCATTTCTGCATTCCCCACTCTTGCCCTACACCCAAATAAGACAGAAAGTCAGTCTGACACCTTCTACCCTTCTTAAGGGCCTTACCGCGTACCAGGCTCGTCTGAAGGGTGCAAGTTAGAAGCTCGCTGCCATCAAGTTGACTCCAACTCATAGCGACCCCATGTGTGTCAGAGTGGAACTGTGTTCCATACAGTTTTCAATGGTTGACTTTTCTCACATGGATTACCAGGCCTTTCTTCTGAGGCACCTTTGGGTGGACCTGAACTTCCAACCTTTCCGTGAGCAGTGCATTAACTGTCTGTATCACCCAGGAACTTCAAAAGCTAGAAGGAATCCTAGGAATCCTTGAGTGCAACCTCCGAGAAGGAGGTGGCCCGCTTGGCCCCTGCCCCACACCGCTTGCTGAAGCGACTCTGCTTCTCTAGCTCTTGTAAGTACTTTCTCCCTATATGGGTTCTGCATATGCACTAGAATATAAACTCCCTGCAAGGAGAACGCAGGCCGACTCTGCTTTACAGCCTTGCCCGTATGGAGCCTAAGACAGTGGCCTGTGTACAGGGACACCTGATGATGTGACTAGTTGGCACAGAATGTCAGCAATTGCTTAGTGTCGAGATTACCGACAGTCTTCTCATTCCTGTAACTTTTGCTCTGGAGTTAGTCTCCCAACAGTCTGAAGGTAATTAATGACATTCAACATCTCTGGTTATGCTTGGATAAATAGCACTCGAGGGTGAACAGGACCAGTCTTCTACTTTCATGATACAAAGGATGCCTGCTCTGAGCGTGTACCTCAGGGGCACTCCTGTTTTTCTAGATTCAAGCAGAGATGACTCAGCAACCAGCCACCTGTGAAACTTTAGTTGCCAAATGTAACATTTCATGGCAATTACTATCACTTCTCCAAGGAATCTCCTATTTGGAGAGCCCCCTGATCTTGAACCAGGGGCTTGGTCCCAAATCTGCTGACTTGTATAAAGGCCGGGAGATGGGGTCTTCTCATAGACCATGTCCTCTTTCCCCAGCTCAGTGGAGACGCTCAGGCTGCTTCAGCATCTCATCTACCCAATGATGGTATCAGTTAGGAATGGAGAGCTAAAAACAGCATCTTCTGCATGGCGTTGCATGGGAGCCTGGCTGGCATGCTTGCCCTGCCCAGGGGTAGCTGCTTGTGTTTAGACACGTTACTCTCTTTGGACTGTCTTGGCTCAACAGCTCATGAAGGGATCTCCTAGAACTTTTCCAGCCCTAATTCCCCAAATCTCAAGGGATTATGAAACTGAAACTGGTGGTATAAATAACGAGGCTCAGCATAGGTTAACTGGGACAGAAAGGCTGAACTTGCACCTTTTTCTAAAAGATTTTTTTACTTTGGGGGTTTAGGCACAGGAAGAATGGTTGGACTGTTGCAAAACCATTCCATTCTAGATCTGTGCTGGTGGAATGGGGGGACCAGGAGACCTGAGAACCGACCTGATCCCTGAGGGTGAGAGGGAGAAAGCTGGGATGCAGACAGGGCCTTACAAGAGCCGCTCTCATTACCGATGATGAGAGAGACCAACCAGCCCTTCCCTGCCCCATCTTCTACAGCTCCAGATTGCATCAACCGGGGGCTGGCTTGGCTCACCTGCGGGCCAGGTATCCTCGGCAGTACCTCTGTAGAGTCAGGGTAGCCCTCTTCAGCCTGCGGTATTTCACCTTCTGCAGCCATCCCCGAACAGTCTTCTGGATCATGATGGTGGCTGCCCGGAACTTGTCAGCCCGCAGCTTCTCCAGGTATGCCACCTGGCCTGCCCGGAAGAAGATCTTGGTGCGGCCAAACTGGAACTTGTCAGGATCCTTTACAAGACAAGGAGGGGAGCTGGTTCATTATCAGTGGAGCAGTGAGGTAACATTTATCCAGCCCATACTTTCAATCCTAGCCCTTCCAATGCACAACTCCCTTGCCAAATATCATGTACTCCTCCTCTTCAGATGCAAACTCACTCTCCACATTCACTTAGCAGACACTGAGTCCCTACTATAGGACAGGCACTGGACTAGGTGTTCAGAATGCAGAGGTGAACAAGATGTTTGCCCTCAAAGAACTGACATCATGATGAGGGAAGACAGACAGGCAAAAAAAAAAACACAATAATGTTTTCAGGTACTGGTTATGAAGAAAATAAAACAGGGGTTGGGGTGGGATAGGGATGTTTAAATTGAATGATCACGGAAGGCATCTCTGCAGAGGTGATACCTGAACATAGACTTGAATGAAATGAAGGAGGCAGCTGTGGGAAAATATGGAGATGGGGAGTTCCAGCAAAAAGGAGAGGAGATGCAAAGGCCCTGTGGTGGCGACAAGCTGAGTATATTTGAGGAACAGGATGGCCGCATGGAATTGGGATGGGAAGCAGCTGGGGGTCTTTGAGAAATGACCTGCCCTGGTCTAGTTTATACTTAAAAAAAAAAAAAGATTAACCTCAAATGGCCACACAGTTGTATGCATAATTTCAGATTGTAAATAACCCCCAAATAAATTTTATTTGCTTGAGACTATGAGTTTTTTTGGGACACACAATTACTGTCTTAATTATATCTATTTGGGTTAAAATTAGTTACCCTTCCCTGAGCTCACCCCAGTGGCTAAGGGAAGATGACCCAGCAATGTGCTCAGGGACAAGCCTAGGAGAGAACACTTGGGTGAGGATGTGATCCACAGCGGAAAGTTAACACAACAGTAATGGAGAGCTCTTTGTAAATCAACTTCCATCTACCTTTGCTCGCTGGCATGAAGGCCAGAATAGGAAAGGAAGCAATGAGTCCAGGTCTAAGGAAAACACACACACACGAGAATGTTGCATGTTGGCAAATGGCTTTATAATAATGCTGAATGCAACTCTTCACAGTTAGCAGGAATCCCATTCCACAGATGGCTAGGCTGTGGCTGAGCTGGGGACACAACATCCTATTAGAGTGTCACCAACTAAGTCTCCACCATGGGCCAGGCTACCTGTGAAGCTGGGAAGGGCAGGGGAAGCTGCTCATTTTTGTTTGGTAAAATGCTACCTGACAGGCCTGCTTCTCATCCGTCCGTGTATCTGCTCAGGGCTCTGAGCACATGCTGAGAGGAACAGGGACTAGACTGGGTTCCTGGAAGCTCTGAGGCAGCCAAGGCCCTGTTTCATCACTGCCCTGCTGGGGGAAGGCCCCTCTTCAGTGAGGAAGGGGCAGGAAGCAGAAGTGGGCGGGTGGCTCAGCCCTCGTAGTCACTGGACTAGCCTGGCTGCTTGGACTTCAGGGGAGCAGGGGCCTGGCAGCTGCCTGCTACACCCTAAAAACCAGAGTGGACACATTTGAGAATAAACCAGGAAGGAGGAGACCTGGTCTTCAAAGCCATCTGTTTTTACAAAGATGTCTCTGAAGGTCACACCTGCCACAGCCTGTCACCCACCGGCCTGTCATGCACTCTCCTCAGCCCATGTGTCCTGAGCAGTCTGTCTCCTACCCAAGATCTGCTTTCTCAAACCCCTAGAACTTACTGACTACACTATCCACATATCAGTCAATCAGATGTTGTGTTTTGATAACCTTTCTCTAAGAATCATAGACTGCGGGAGCTGAAAGGAATCTTGGCAATCTATTCTAAGCCACTCCTCTTATTTTACAGATGATAAAACCAAAGCCCAGAAGAGTGATGTGGCTGGATCAAGGTCAGCCTGGAAATATCAAGGAATAGAACCCAAGACCCAGACTCCCAGGCCAGAGATCTCTTACTATAGCACGGCCCCTTTCATAACACTATCTCCTTTCCACACCTCTCACACAGTTCAGGTTCAGGTAACAGCTGGTTTCCCTGGCATGATTCTCTGCAGCTATCTCATAATCACGCTAGATTATTATTGATCACAGAGGGCAGGGTCCGAGTAATATGCTCACACTGACTGCTCCAGGTTAGAGTCCATAGAAAGAACTCAATATCTATTTCTGGAGTTAAAGAATAAACAAATCCAGGATAAGGCTGATGGAGAATTTGTAAAATCCTTGCAGGAGGAGATCCTACCAGAATCCAGGTAACTCCCTAAGCCACAGTGATTTCTTAAACCCTCCTTAATAAAATATCCCCTCAAGTCTTCTTAAAACCAAACAACAGTTTAATTTAACTAGTAAAATAGGTTTGACTTGAGCATTATGCTCTTTTAAGAACTATCTATGTGGGATCAAAGTGACAACAGCAACCCCAAAGATTAGACAGAAACCCTAGGGGGCAGTGAGTTTGTTAATGGGAGAGGAACAAGTCAGAAAAGAAGGGTATGAATGGTTGTACAACTCGAAGAATGTAATCAATATCACTAAATGGTACACACAGAAACCGCTGAAATGGTGTATCTTTTGCTGTATATATTCTCAACAACAAACCCCAAATCCTTCATTAATAGCTTAATGAAGCATCCTTCAGCTCCCAGACCCCCTCCCAATATACGTGGCCACTGAGCTCCTGTGACTGGGCCTGCACATCACCTTATACTGCTTCTTTCCTAACCATTCTGCTCCAAAATGCACTAAGCGCTTGCTCGGGAGGGGCCCGGAGCTAGCAGGTGCCCTTCCAGGCTAACACATGGCTCTGTTGAGTCTGTTTCTCACACAAAGTCCAAGGAGCATCAGTATCTAGAAGGTGTAGCCTAAGGCAAAGGGGAAAAAATTAAAAGGAGGCAATACAAGATCTTCAGGCAAGACGTCAAGCACTGTCCCTAGTCAGTGACCAGGAAAGATGACCATCGCGCACAGTGACATTAATCAGACCGGATGAGTGGGCATTGTGGTTTAGACCATGGGGGTTCTGAGTCAGCCTACCTGTGCAACCTCGGGCAATTAACATCAGCATTCTGTACCTCCATTTCTTCATCTGTAAAATGGGGATAATACTCATATTTACGTCATAAGGCGGTTGTGAAGATTCGATGAGGTAAGGTATACGAAGCTGTAGAAAAGCACCTGACTCCCATAAGTGCTCAATAACTGTGAGCTACTGCAGTATGATGGATTGCTTTGATGTGGCCTTTCTCACCATGGTCAAGTAACACCCACCCAAGTGAGTGAGTGTTGTCATTGTTGTTAGGTGCTGTTGAGTCGGTTCCAACCCATAGTGACCCTATGTACAACAGAACAAAACACTGCCGGTCCTGCACCATCTTCACACCCTTGTTACGCTTCAGGCCATTGTTACTGCCGTTGTGTCAATCCATCTCATTGAGGGTCTTCCTCTTTTTTGCTGACCCTTGACTTTACCAAGCATGATGTCCTTCTCCAGGGACTGTTAACTCCTGATAACATGTCCAAAGTAAGCAATACGAAGTTTCACCATCCTCGCTTCTAAGGAGCATCCTAGCTGTACATCGTCCAAGACAGATTTGTTTATTCTTCTGGCAGTCCATGATATATTGGATATTCTTTGCCAACAACACAATTCAAAGGCATCAATTCTTTGGTCTTTCTTATTCATTGTCCAGCTTTCACACACACATGAGGTGATTGAAAACACCATGGTTTGGGTCAGGTGCACCTTAGTCCTCAAAGTGACATCTTTGCTTTTTAACACTTTAAAGATGTTTTTTGCAGCAGATTTGCCCAATGCAATATGTCCTTTGATTTCTTGACTGACTGCATCCATGGGTGTTGATTGTGGATTCAAGTAAAATGAAATCCTTGACAATTTCAATCTTTCCTCCATTTATCATGATGTTGTTTATTGGTCCAGTTGTGAGGATTTCTGTCTTCTTTATGTTAAGGAGTAATTCATACTGAAGGCTGTAGTCTCTGATCTTCATCAATAAGTGGTTCAAGTCCTCTGCACTTTCAGGTTGTTAATGAGTATTCCTCCAATCCTGATGCCTTGTTCTTCTTCATACAGTCCAGCTTCTCGGATTATAGGTTCAACATACAGACTGAATGAGTATGGTAAAAGGATACAACCCTGACACACACCTTTCCTGATTTTAAACCACGCAGTATCCCCTTGTACTGTTTGAATGACTGCCTCTTGGGCTACGTAGAGGTTCCTTGGGAGCACAACTAAGTGTTCTGGAATTCCCATTCTTCTCAGTGTTACCCGTAATTTGTTATGATCCACACAGTCGAATGTCTTTGCATAGTCAATAAAATACAAGTAAACATCTTCCTGGTATTCTCTGCTTCCAGCCAAGATCCATCTGACATCAGCAATGATATCCATTGTTCCACAACCTCTTCTGAATCTGGCTTGAATTTCTGGCAGTTCCCTGTCGACGTACTGCTGCAATCACTTTTGAATGATCTTCAGCAAAATTTTACTTGTGTGTGATACTGATGATATCGTTTGATAATTTCCAAATTCTGTTGGATCATCTTTCTTTGGAATGGGCAAAAATATGGATCTCTTCCAGTCACTTGGCCAGGTAGCTGTCTTCCAAGTTCCTTGGCGTAGATGAGTGAGTGCTTCTAGTACTGCATTCATTTACTGAAACATCTCAACTGGTATTCTGTCAATTCTGGACCCTTGTTTTTCACCAATGCCTTCAATGCAGTTTGGACTGCATATGCTACCTCCTCAAATAGCTGAATGCCAATGAATTCTTTTTGGTACAGTGACTCTTTGTATTCCTTCCATCTTCTTTTGATGTTCCCTGTGTCATTCAATATTTTCCCCAAATAATCCTTCAATATTGCAACTCGAGGCTTGAATTTTCTTCCTTTCATTTAGCTACTCTACATTCAAAAGCAAACTTAAGAGCCTCTTCTGACACCCATTTTGGTCTTTTCTTTCTCTCCTGTCTGTTTAATGACCTCTTGCTTTCTTCATGCATGATGTCCTTGATGTCATTCCACAACTCGTCTGGTCCTTGGTCATTAGTGTTCAATGCATAAAATCTACTCTTGAGGTGATCTCTAAATTCAGGTGGGATATACTCAAGGTTGTACTTTGGCTCTCGTGGACTCGTTCTAATTTTCTTTAACTTCAACTTGAACCTGCATATGAGCAATTGACGGTCTGTTCCACAGTCAGCCCCTGGCCTTGTTCTGACTGATGATATTGAGCTTTTCCATCATCTCTTTCCACAGATGTAGTCCACTTGATTCCTGTGTACTTCATCTGTCAAGATCCACGTGTACAGTCATTGTTTACGTTGTTGAAAAAAGGTATTTGCAATGAAGAAGTCATTGGTCTTACAAAATTCTATCATGTGATCTCCGGTGTTGTTTCTACCTGCAAGCGCATATTTTCCAACTACCAGTCCTTCATTTCCAACTTTTGCATTCCAATCGCCAGTAATTATCAATGCATCTTGATTGCATGTTTGATAAATTTTAGGCTGCAGAAGTTGGTAAAAATCTTCAGTTTCTTCATCTTTGGCCTTAGTGGTTGGTGTGTACATTTGAATAATAGTCGTATTAACTGGTCTTCCTTGTAAGTGCATGGATATTATCCTATCACTGACAGTGTTGTACTTCAGGATAGATCTTGAACGTTCCTTTTGACAATGAATGCAATGCCATTCCTCTTCAAGATGTCATTCCTGGCATAGTGGACCATATGATTGGCCAATTCAAAATGGCCAACATCAGTCCATTTCACCTCACTAATGCCTAGACTATCGATGTTTATGCATTCCATTTCATTTTTGATGGTTTCTAATTTTCCTAGATTCATATTTTGTACATTCCATGTTCCTATTATTATTATTATCATTAATGGATGTTAGCAGCTGTCTCTCTTCATTTTCAGTTGTGCCACATCAGCAAATTAAGGTCTTGAAAGCTTAACTTTGTCCACATCATTAAGGGTGACTCTACTTTGAGGAGACAGCTCTCCCCTAGTTGTATTTTGAGGGCCTTCCAATGTGAGGAGCTCATCTTCTGGCACTATATCAGACAGTGTTCTGCTGCTATTCATAAGATTTTCACTGGCTAATTTTTTCAAAAGTAGACTGCCAGGTCCTTCTTCCTAGTCTGTCTTAGTCTGGAAGCTCAGGAGAAACCTGTTGCCCAAGGCTGACCCTACTGGTATTTGAATACTGGTGGCATAGGTTCCAGCATCACAGCAACATGCAAGCCACCACAGTACGACAAACTGACAGTCGTGTGGTGAGTGATTGGGTGGTATGGTGCAAATACAGTAATTTGTGGCCCACCAAGGGCACTGGTCAGTTTTGCCATCCCACTGGGCTTGAAATAAGGCATCCCAGAGAGGGGAAGGAGAGGATCCCACAACCACCAAGTACGAACAGTCAGTAGCAGAGCGTGTCCTTTGAACCCAGGATTCCTGTGCTGAGAAACTCCTGGAACCAGGCCACAGAGAGAGTAAGGAGCTGTAACACTGAAGACAGCAAGAAGTGGTGGTAGAGTAATGGTAGCAGGAGAGACAGACAGGAGATGGTACAGTGGGCTTCCCAGCCCATGGAGTGAGAAAGCTGAGTGTCTTTGGGCCAAGGCTTACTGGAGGAGTGATGTGCCTCTGGGCACTCATTGGCAGAGCTAAAAGAGCTTTGTAACACTTGCCCGGGCAGGGCAAAGGTCAAGGAGCCAGAGAGAGGCATGCCTGTGAGCACAGCTGAGAAGAAGCTTTCCTGAAAGAAGAACTGTATCCTGAGCATTCCTGAACCTGAACTGTAACCTGTTACTTCCCTAAAAAACTCCATAATCATGAGTATTGCCTGTGAGTTCTGTGTGTCCACTGCAATGAATTACTGAACTCAGCACAAAACTAGAGAGTGCCGTGGGAGGGATTGTCGGTGTCATAATTGGTAAAGACGGCAGAGAGAGAAGGCATGTCTGACCTCCACCTCATAGGAATCAGCCTTGGGCTGTTGATATTGATTCTCCTTCCCCGTAATAAAGTTAGAGGAGGTCAGATGCCACCTTCATATCATTTTTAGAGCCACAATTGGTGGGTTTCAAGTCAGGGTAGGTTAGTGTAGCTCATCATCCATGCAGTCATCGCACAATGTCATACAGCTCCTGTGACACCTGGGAATTGTTCTAGGAACACAATCACAATAAAGCCCTTATCATTAGATGTTCACAATCTAGTGAGATGACAAGGAAACCCTCAATTACGATACAAGGGCTAAAAGCAATAAGGAAGACGGAAGGTGAGTACTGCTGGACCATAGAAGATGGAATAAATAACTCCATCTGGGAGGCCAGAACAGGCGTTCACAGACCAGAAATCATCTTAGAGCTCAGTGTACAAGAAGAGTAGAACTTGGCCAGGCAGGTAAAGTGTGGGGAAAATCATTTCAGGCAGGGGGAACAGCATGTATTCATATAATTTGTCATTCATTCATTCCACAAACGTTTAGTGGATTCCTTCTATGTGCCAGGCCCTGTGGCTCCTAACTAAGGGGGAAGAGCCAGTGCAAAAGACACTGCTCTCTGTAATCTAGCTGGGAATGAACAATAAGGACATGTTCCTTTGGAACACAGTACAGCATGTGACATGGGCTCTGAGAGTAGCACAGAGTGCTGGAGGCGAGTGCTCAACTAGGGAAAGCGGGAAGGCAGAGCTGGAGCTGGGCATTGAACAGCAGGTAGGCTCCTCACAGGTGGAAAGAAGAGGCAGCTATGCCAGGCAAGGCCCAGTAGCCCGAGTGGGTCAAGGGGCACCCCGGGCAAAGGTACCTGGTCCTGTTAGCTGTAGGGGAGCATGTGTGGGTGGAAGCTAAGTCAGCCAGTCTGACTGGAGTCCCCTTCCACATGCTCCCATTTGGGAAGCAGAGGTTCTGCTGGTAACATTGGAGAAATCCAGGGAGAGAAAGGAAAATGAAACTATGACCCTAGACAGAGGAGAAGACAGCCATGTGGCACAGTGGGCTCCTCACAAGCATTGACTGCACATTAAGAGGTCAGCTCCCGGGGTCAGCAAGCAGGCTGCCTCTTTGGTCTCCATACCAACAGAAATCATCTGACTTTCAACACAGACTTTCTCACCCTTGAAAGTAAAATGTGCAAATGTGGACACTGATCGGTTAGCACAGCTAAAAAGCTCATCAACCAGAGTCCAACCAACGGGAGCCTTCACTGAACCAGACTGCCGCCCTCTGCTCTCTACTGCAGGAGAAAAGGGGCAGAGGAGGCCAATCCTGGGCTCTCCTTTTCAAAAACACAAAAGCAAACCAAACCCACTGCCGTCAGAGTCAATTCCAACTCATAGTAACCCTATAGGGCAGAGTAGAGCTACCCCATAAGGCTTCCAAGGCTGTAATCTTTACAGAAGCAGACTGCCATATCTTTCTCCCAAGGAGTGGCTGGTGGGTTCGAACTGCTGACCTTTTGGTTAGCAGCCTAGTGCTTTAACCACTGCTCCACCAGAGCTCCTTTTTAAAAAGGTAGTTTTAAATGCTATGTGTCCGTTTTCACAATATCCTTCACTGTCTATAGCTACAGACTTAAGAAGATGATGCCCAGAAGACGACTATGTCACATTTATAAAATAAAGCCTCACCTTAAAACCTGAGTATTTGCTGGTGAACTGTTCCAGATGAATGGATTTTTCTGGTAAAATTATGCTTGGAAATTTTATTTTTTTGATATAATTCTTTTTATTACTTTCTTAAAAGGAAAAATTTTTAAAATATAATTTGTCCCTTTATCAAGAATATTAATTATTATACTCTGCTATAATCCCTGAAGAAGTCTCTGGGTGGCACAAATGGTTAACGGCTCCACTACCAACTGAAAGGTTAGTGGTTCAAATCCACCCAGAGGTGCTTCAGGAGACTGGCCTGGCAACCTGTTTCTGAAAAGTCACATCCTTGAAAACCCTATGGAGCAGTTCTACACTGCACACGTGGGGTTGTCATGAGTCAGAAATTGACTCCATGGCAACTGGTTTTTTGGTCTGGATTGAGAACATTAATTATTATACTCTGTTATGATCCCTAGGAGCCCTCGTGGCACAGTGGTTAAGCACTTGGCTGCTAACCAAAAGATTGGTGGTTCAAAACCACCAGACGTGGCAGTCTGCTTCTGTAAAGATTACAGCCTTGGAAACCCTATGTGGCAGCTCTATTCTGTCCCATTGGGCCGCTATGAGTCACAACTGACTCGACTGCAATGGGCTTTTGGCTATAATCCCTGAATGCTCTCGGAACTATTGAAATGTTTAAAGATTTGCCCCTCGCAAAAGGCCTCCAATAGCTCTGCTTTTATATATCTCTGGTTTCACCTGTCAAATGTGATTTTAGGTCCTTTCAATTACAACATGAAATCTGTTATCTTATTTAAAACAATTATCTGGGTAAGGGTGGGAGGCTATGCAATGAGTAAGATGTAAGAGGCACAGCTATTGACTCCCGGATCTGTGTCTGGGCTCCTAATCTGAGCCCTGAATTGGTGGACCAGGTGTGGTGAGCTATGCCACGCTTGGATTTTGGAGAAGCCAGAGGTCCTGGGCCAGAAGCTTGTAGCCAGCAGTGTAGCCTCATCATGAACCCCTGTGGGCTGTGCAAATAATTTCTGTGTGTGCTGACACGTGAAAAAGGCTAGGCGGTGTCTACAGTACATGGGTGAAGGGGCTGTACTTTTGCAGTCACTGAGATGGGCAATAGATTAACACCTCAGAAACAGTTTCAAGAAAGATGGAAAGAATTTGGTCAAGATAAAAAGGCTGTTAGCCCCCTCTGCTAACTCCCTGCTCTCAGAGCGTTCTGGTTAAGCCTTTCCTGGAGCCCAGAACTGCCCAGTGACGTCCCCAGCTCACCTTGATGAGGTTCTCCAGGACAGACTTGCAGATGGCCTTTTTGTCCGTGTTGGCAAGCTCTTGCTTTTTGACAAGCACCCGGTACCGGTTGAAGAAGTCATGGTAGGCCCACCTGGAGGGAAGGCAGAGATGTGTCGGGGACATGTCCTGCCTCTTGGCCACACAAGGGCCACGGGTGACCTCAGACAGTGCCTTCTAGGGCCAGTGCTTCTTCAGAGCAACAAAAACAGTCCCTGGGGTATTTTGTCTTCCCCCAAATACCCCAAGAGAATTTCAAAGTGTTGATTTATTTATGGCTGGAGGCCCAAGGGGAAAGGTCAGTTTTAGAGGCCCCTCTTGGAGGGCTGACTGAGATGACAGTGATGACAGAGGGCTTCTGCCGCCAGCAACTGAGCGCCACTCCTTGGCTGCTGCTGAAGAAGTAAGTAACTTAACTGGTATGCCGCTTTGTTTGTAAATCCTGGTTTTCTTCTTATAATACTAAGAGTGCTCATTGTAAACTTTTCTTAATGCAGAAAAGTACATATTAGGACATAAAAACTGGCCATATCCTAACCCTGCAGAGATAACACTGTTTACATTTTGTAAATTATTTTTTTCTTGATCATTAGTCTAATGCATGCCCACTATAGAGAAAACCTCAGGAAATTTGTATGAGAAAATAAAGAACACTTATAATTCTACTACCTATAAGACAAGTGCTATTTGGTATGCTTTGGAAGGGAACCTTTCAGATCTCTTCCTAAACACATGTTGTCTGTTTTATGAGTAAATTCACTGTTTTCTAGGCAGGGTCTGCCCCCTCTCCTTTTAAGTCTACCTCAGTTAAACACACATACACTTACACCCCCAACACTTGTTACCTCAGTTTTCAGGGATGTTCCCAACTTTTACATGTAATCATATATCGTGATTTAGTACAACTCTAAGGAGAACAGTCCTGATGATGCAATTGTTAAGCACTTGTCTGCTAACCAAAATGTTGACGGTTGGAACCTATCTGCAGCTCTACAAGAGAAAGACCTGGCAGTCTGCTTCTATAAGGATTACAGCCTAGGAAGCCGTATGGGGCAGCTCTACTCTGTCCTAAAGGATTGCTATGAATCGGAATCGACTCGACAGCACGTATTCCTCTAAGGAGATTTTGAATTTTCAGTCTAAACCCCTCTGAAAGTAAATTCAGCTCAGCCCCTCATTTTGCGTCCACAGTGGAGGTCCACCTGCAGCTTGCTCTCCTTTGGTGACCAAGCCCCAGCACATACCTTCAGAAATCATCGGGCAGTGCTGCACACACCCCATCACCAGGTACACGTGCTCTACACTCTGTTTATTTGGAAATCATTTAGAAGCTGCCTTTAGAAAGTGTGTCTACTGGTTCCCAACACCTGTGGCAGCCTTGCTGATTAACTGTCCAGCTACTCAGACAAACTATTTCATTCTAAGGTATGAATGGAGAGCAAATAGATTGTATCCTCTTATGGACTGAACAGTGTCCCCCAGAAAGCTATGTGGAAGTCCTACCTGCAAATGTGACCTTCCGTTTGGAAACAGGGTTTTTCTTTTGTTATCAGTCAAGGCATAACGAGGGCATATCAGTTAAGGCATAATGAGGGCCTGCCGGAGCAAGGCAGGTCCTAATCCTAATCCCTTCTGAGTGATGTCCTATAAAAGGGTGGAGAACAGACAGGGACACAGAGTTTCTCTCTCTCTCTCTCACACACATATACACAGGAAGGCAGATGCTATGTGACGACTGAGGCAGATGCATGTATAAGCAGCCACCAGAAACTAGGAGGCATGGGACAGTTCCCCTCTCAAAGCCCCCAGGAGGAATCGACATGGTCAAGATCCTCATTTTGGGCACCTAGCCTCCAGAACTATAAGAAAACAAATCTCTGTTCTTTAAAGCCACCCGCTTTGTGGTATTTTGTTCCGGCAGCCTAGGAAACTAGGATACACCCCTTGTCCTGGAGCACACTCACCTTCCAAGGGGGGCCTTGAGAAATTGTATTTGAAGAAACCAGTGTTGTGAGGACCACTGGTGGGCAGGTGGGACACACTGCTCTTGGGAAGGTTCTTCTTAGGGACCCTCTCCTCGCCCTCCACAATCTTACTAAAGTGAGGTCCTCAGGCTTCTGAGGGGCCTGTACCCCCCCGCCCCCACCCCAGGCCACTCACCTCAGCTCCCTGGGATGAGAAGGAAAATGTAGACTGGCTCCTTGCCACCCGCCCCCCCCCCCCCCCGCCCGACTCCATTCTAAACACAGTGCCAAGAAGGCAAACGTAAGGAAGCTATGGATGGCAGTGCTCTGGACCCAAGCCCACACATTGAAATCACAGCATTAAAAGACATTTCTGGGATACCAGGAGTAGTCTTCCCTCCCTCCCCTCCCCATAGCCCTTGTAATTACAAAAAACTAAAGGTACATATGACTTACAATTGTCTGCCGGAAAGAAGTCTGAAACAATTAGGAAGGCTAGAAAAGACATCCTTCAGCAGCCCCAGAAGAGGCCAGTGAGTTTGGGGGCATCTTGATGTTGCTGGTAGGTCTATCTCCAACCAGGTGGAGAGAGCAGGAGGAGAAGCCATTTACCATATGGCTCTAAAGACTTGGAGGGAACCCATTCTCTTAGCTGCCAGGAAGAGGCCGCCTGGATGAGGGAAAAGCACACCTGGGCTCCCTGAGTGTTCAGACAGAGGAGAGAGTGTAGGAACAGTATTGAACTGGCAGAGCAGCCCTCTGTCCTATTCACAGGACAGAAAAAGTATGTTATCACTGCACAGCTCCTGGACATCACGTTGGCTCCTGGCAGGTAATATCTTCCACTGGTTCCCACCCATCTGAGTCCTCCTTATGCCTCAAATCCCAGCTCCAGTCTCCCCTTCTCCCTGAACCTGCAGGCTTCTCACATGTGCACTACAACCTTGCATTTGGTTACATGCTGTTCTTGAAAGGTTTCAAGTTTGTCTCACTTTTCTCCTCCTCCTGGAGGTTGAGGCCACCTCTCTAATTCCCTCTCAGCACCCGGCACAGGCTGAATAAATGTCTTGATACAAGATGAGATATGGAATAAAAGACAGATTAACAGAAGAACAAGGTAAACTTCTCATCCTACATAAAGCTCACGGGAGACCACAGAATGAGAACCCTCTCCTACCTTTCTTCTTCTCTACCCCTGAAACAGATATTGCAGTTGGAGTGTGGGTGGCATACCTGTCACTGTGATTTCACACAGTGAGGCTGCACACAAGCCCAGCTGGTGACTCATGGGCCAGAGATGTGTCAGGACCTCTGCCTGAAGTGTGGTCTGCAATTAACCACGTTAGTTCCATCTGCTTCTAGCCTTCTCCTGAAGTTCTCCAAGGAGAGATTCACATCCTCTGTAGGTCACTGGTCCTACTATTAACCAATTCATTCAGTTAGAAAGTTCTTGGAAAAGTAAGTGGCTTCTTATATAATGAGATTGGTTCCATCTCCCTCAGAGCTGATCTCATTGCCACATGTTTCCTTCCTTTCTTCTCCCCTATCCTGACCTGTCTGGATGTTCACATCTCCCAGGCTGACCAGCCTACCACTTGTATCTATTTTAAGTAAGTACACATAAAGATGGGCACACCTGGGGCTTCTCTGTTCCCCTCCAGACCTCACCTGCACTGCACAGGCACAGGTATGGCTGTGAGGATCTGTGATCCTTAAATTCTCACACAGCAACCCCAAATACTTAAAGGACATCTTAGCTTCACTTTACATTGACAGACTTGTTTATACAACTTTTAAATTGCTCAGAGTTTTCAGGAATTTCAAAATGTTCTTTTGAGGGGACCAGGTACGACACACACAGAGAAGCAGCTTCTTGCTCATACCTGGATGAGCCATAAATATTCCCTTAAATGCTTAAGTGCCCAGCACTGTGCTGAGGGCTTTAGATGCATCATCTCATTTCTCACAACAGCTGTGGAGTAAGTACGATCATTCATGCTACTTAACAATAAGGAAACCCAGGCTCAGTGAGAGGCACTCGTCCGAGGTCAACAGCCAGAAGCATGGAAGCACAGACTTGAATCCAGGCGTGACTCCCAAGCCCAAGCACCAACCACCAGGCTCTTTGGGCTGAAGCCCAGAGTGCTGTTCTGTAGTCCAGAACCCTTTAAGATGGAGCAAACAGTGAGCAGTGCTATGCCCAGTCCCTCTCCTCCTGAGGAAGTCTCACAGGACCCTACCCCACCCTCTTTACCAGTTGCCATTGAGTTGGCTCTGACTCATGGCGACCCCGTATGTGTCAGAGTAGAAGTGTGCTCCGTAGGACTTTGAATGGCTTATTTTGGGGAAGTAGATCACCAGGCCTTTCTTCCGAGGTGTGTCTGGGTGGACTCAAACCTCCAACCTTTCTATTAGTAGACAAATGCGTTAACTGTCCACCCAGAGATTCTACCCCATCCCTTACTCCCGTGATAAGCCTTTGTTTGGAAGTGAAAGCTTCACTGACAGGAGCAGGAAGATGCTTGGCAATAACACAGCACTGGGCAGAGGATTCCTGGTTCTGATCCTAACTCAACCACCAACCAGCTGGTGACCCTGAGCAGCTCACGTCCCTCTCTGGGTCTCATTCATAAAAGTGCATTTATCTCTTGATGCACCCAAACCTACGTATAAAACTGAGTTACAGTCCATAACACAATACCCTTTCTATCACAAATTGCCCTCTTAATATTTTCCATTCTAGGTTATTTCATTAAAAAACAATAGGTTGGTCACAACTCATTAAAATGATTTCCTGGCCCACTAATGGGTTGCAGTGCACAGTACTGAGACACACTGGACTAAAAACCGTGGCTTTCAAAATGTTTTTCTGCTCCTTTTTTTCAAGACGCAGAAACCTTTTTGGTAGGTGAAATCTTTCTTGGGGGCTCTGCAGACAGGGCAGCCAAGACATAGCTGCTTTGTTTCACAGGAGTGGGCCCGGCTGCCACGGAAGAGGGCAGATCCCTGAGGCCCTCTTCTAGTTCTTACACTGAGAGAAGTTGTGTCTGATTGGAAACCTGTGCTTGTAGCAGGCACTACAGGCAACCTAATTGGTGAGACTACAGTGGTTTGAACTCAAAACTGAACTACTACGCCTGGGGCCTGAGACCCATTCTAGCAATCAAAAGGGCAAAGGTGGCTACTCAGGATGGACAGGGAAAGGGAGGTAGAGTCTTCATCTACGGAGGACAAGTGTGGCCCACCTCATTAATGGCAGAGTTGTTAGCTATCTATGCTCTGACCCGGAGATTAAAAAAGTTGAGCTAGGGCCCCAGGACTCTCCTCTCTTTTTTCGAAGCAGGGCAATGTGGTTGGGAAAAAAAAAAAAATAGTCTTCAACCCTGGCTGGAGCAGATTATCCCCAACAATGCTTGAACATGCTAGGCTTTGGAAAGCTGCCTGGATGCTGCAGACTACTGACAGTTCTTGTACTATCCAGGTCACATGCAAATTCCTAATTCCATCAGCAACTTCCTTCCCAGACCTAACACTGGGGGAACTGTCTATGGTTAGATTGTTCATGGGTAATTAACCACTGCATATGAAATGGTTCCTCAAATGTAGCGGGGACAGTGCCAGGTGGAGAGATGGTGGGGAGGGGGGAGGCCTGTACTACATCCCCTCCCCCTAGAGCTGACTCCCTCCACCTTCCATCACATACGAAACTTCTTAGGACAGAGGGTCCCTGGGGAGTACCCCAGGCTCTGAGCCCCTACACTGGTCAGCTCTAATTAATGGCAGAAGATGCTTGGCCTGCATGACACTGGCATGCAGTAAGATTGCAGGAAAGCTAGCGGGGTCATCAATCATCCTCCACCCCTATTTGAGGGAAGTGTCCAGAGGAGAACCACAGCTTGACATGTTGCTATTGCTGTTAAGGGACACCGAGCCAGTTCCCACTCAGAGCAACCCTAGGTATGACAGAATGAAACACCACCCGTTCTTGTGCCATCCTCACAATTGTTGCTATGCTTGAGCCCAGTGTCACAGCCACTGTGTCGGTCCAACTCGTTGAGCATCTTCCCCTCTTTCACTCACCTTCTACAGCTGGGCATAATACTACAAGAATGCTGCAGTGGTTCAATGGCTTATCCACAATGCAAATCAGATCATGATAGTCTGTTTTTTAAATGCAAAGAAATTATTCTGATCCTGTATTAAAAGGTAAAGAGTGGAAGATGAGAAAAGGAGAAATCCCCTTGTAACTCTAGCTAGCTCATCATTCAGACTAATTTGAAATTTGAAAAGCTGCCCAAGTGGGTGCTACTGTTGACTCCCATACATCACAGGCCAAACTGCAATTCCTATTTCCCTCAGCCTCCTGCATGGAGCCTCAGTATTTGGGAACTCTTTTGGAGGACCCGTTTCTGGCTAACAGTGACAGCACATAAAAGGGTTCCCCAGGGAACCACACTTCAGAATGGGCTTCTCAATAGCAGGTGGTAGGACCCTGGTGGCTCCAGGTGGGCACAGCTGATGGGCATATTACCTGGAGGGGTAGCCGGCAGCGCTGATACGAATCGTCTCCAACACCCCACAGGCTCTGAGCTGTTGCACTGCCCTCTTGGGATCAAAGCTGCAAAACAACAAGACAGGCAATGAGTGGACATGTTGGTAAACAACAAACAGACCAAGAGAGAAAGAAAGAACACCTAGGCCTGCAGTAGACGAAGGACCCGTTGACACTGCATTACACAGGTCATTGTGCGCCTGGAGTTCAAAGTCTGGGCAAAGCAGAGACTACCAGACACTAGTTGGCAGGCACGTGAGCCAGGTTAGCATCTTCGGTTCTATGCTTGAGGCTTTGTGCACCTTCTTGTTCTTGCCTGGGATACCCATCTTTTTCAATGCCTACTTGAACTCACCAAGGCTTATTCCTGCCTCCTCTCTGGAGCTTTCACTGACTAACTCCACCCATGTGCGGATCTGTAGTAAGTCAATTTCCAAGCTATATACACTTGGCACTATGAGCATTGTCTCAGCTCTATGGTTAAAAGGGAAACCCTGGTGGCATAGTGGTTAAGTGCTATGGCTGCTAACCAAAGAGTCAGCAGTTCAAATTCACCAGGCGCTCCTTGGAAACTCTATGGGGCAGTTCTACTCTGTCCTACAGGGTCACTATGAGTCGGAATTGACTCGACAGCACTGGGTTTGATTTGGGTTTTGGTTATGGTTAAAAGGATGAGTTTTTAGGGCCAGGCAGACCTGGGTTTCAGTCATGATATGGTCACTCACCAACTATGTGTGTAAGTTGGGGAATGTAACTTAACCTATTTGGGCCTCAGTAGTCTTATCTATAAAATGGGGGTAATAACAGTAATCCCCATTTTTAGGATTAGTGCGAAGATTGAATGCAGTGACTCACAAAAGCAGAACAGTGCCTGGCACAGGACAAGGGCACAAATCTCGTTACCTACCATTATGAGAGCTGGCCAGTTAAGAATCATATAGAAGAATTTTATCTTCTGAGCCGTGTCTTCAACCACTCACATACCCCACATGCTAAGCCTTGCGCTGAAAACCCAGTAAACAAACCTCACTTTCACATGTGTCTCTGAATCTGCCTCCCTACGTTCACTATAAGGGGTCCAGGAGTGGAAAGCTAGCTCTCCAGCCTATTAACCTTTAGAGCATGATTAAGTTTGATGAGGACAATTAACACCTAACACTGGATTGAAAAACTGTCAAAGAAATATAGGGTCAGACTGCTGAAACCAGGTTCACACGTTCCCCTCCTGACAAAACGTGCAGGGTTCAGCGGAGCTGGGAGTGGCCTGGATGCAGAGCATGGATTCCATGGTGTGAGCACTGGGATTCTCCTTGGCAGTCACATGCCATTCAGTAGATTTGTGCACAGGCTTCAGGCTCCTTCCCCACTGCCTCAGACTCTGCAGCACCCCACAGTCCCACTTCGGGACCCCAAGATCCATGAGACTGACCACTTCTGAGACCAGAGGGCTGGCCTGCAGGGTACCTGGCCAGTTCCTCTGACAAGCAGTCCTAACTTACAACTCTCCCTGGTGCTGCCTCCTTCCTGGACACTGAATCACTCTCTCACCTCCAACCTGTTGCAGCACTTTACAGATTGACTGTCACTTCTACAATGTCACCATTAGTTATTCGTGACTGGCAGTTCCTTAAGGGTGGGGGGAATGTCTCAGTCACTGTCCTAGCCCAGTGCCTAGTGAGTAGTAGATATGACAGATGTTTCTTGAATAAAGGAAGATGTAAAGGGGAAAAGACATTAATCCATGAGATGCTATCAAAGCATTTAGTGTAGAATAGTGGCTCTCAACCAGGGGTGATTTTACTACCTGCCCCCTGGTCCTCCCTCACCGAGGAACACTTGGGAATGTCTGAAGATATTTGTAAGGAGCCCTCGTGGCGCAGTAGTTAAAGCGCCTGGCTGCTAACTGAAGGGTTGGTGTTTAGAACCCACCAGCTGCTCCTTGGGAGAAAGAGGCGGCAGCCTGGTTCCATAAAGATTACAGCCTTGGAAACCCTATGGGGCAGACCTGCTGTGTCCCATAGGTTTGCTATGAGTTGGAACTGACTCAACCACATGGGTTTGGTGGTTTTGTAAGACATTTTTAGTTGTCACACCTGGGGGAGGCTACTGGCATCTAGTGAGTAGAGGTGCTGCTAAACATCCTACAGTGCACAGGGCAGCTCCACATAAAGGATTATCTAGCCCAAAACGCCAACAGTGCCAAGATTGAGAAACCTCGGTGTAGGGGATGTTGTTGTTGGTGTTAGGTGCCATCAAGTCGCTTATGACTCATAGTGACCACATGTACGACAGAATGAAATGCTGCCTGGTCCTGTGTCATCCTCACAACCATTGCTATGTTTGGGCCTATTGTTGCAGCCACTGTGTCAATCCACACGTCGAGGTTCTTCCTCTTTTTCTGGTGTGTGGGATAAAGGGAGGAATACAGCAATTTCTCTCTAGAATAACGTTAGTAACAATACTACATTTTAATCAAACACATTTTTATACTTCTCACAGCTTATTCCATTCGTTATCTCCTTGACTTCTTTCTCAGGATAACTATTTTTAATCACAACGAACAGATGAAGAAATGAGACCCAAAGAGCAAAAATGACCGTGTGATTAGCTGACCATTTGGCAGCAGACCCTAGATTAGAATTTAGGATTTTTTGACTTGGTTTAGTAAATTTTCCCTCTTTATGGGGAGGAAGAAAAGGAATAATTTCAGTCCTGAAGGAAAAGGAAGGTCCCAGAAAAATGGGATATTAGGATGAGACAGTTCTTTTGAAAGTCCCGAGTTTCTTCTCTTATCTGAAGGGGAGGCCCATGGCAGGTACCAGGTTATGATCAATGAACTGCTCAAGGTCATGGCTGGTTGGGGACAGAATGGTACTGAGCCCTCATTCTCCCCTGGGCCCAGTTCACCGCCTCTGCCCTTCACACACATAATCTAAAGTCTTTCACACATGCTGCTCCAACAGCCTCTTTTCTTCTGGAGTCGGCCAGTAAACAGATGCCTCACAGGGGGAATTCCTAAGCACGTCTCAGAAATTTGAAGGAAGGGAAAAGAACGAACAATCAGCATGGTTCAAAGAAGGCTGATTCAATATTGTCTTCCCAACCTTTTCCAGTACAGGCCCAGATGAATGAAGTCATGCTTTATCAAACCATAGGGCTGCAGAAAGCAGCGCAAATATTCAGCGTGAGAGAGTTGCCAAAAAAAAAAGAAAATTGCTGTGCAGAAGAAATCATGCTAGCACCGAAAGGAAATCAGATAGACAGAAAGTGCTTTAAAATTTTAAAAATACACCTCTTAGATATTTCACTGTACTTCAGGGTGCTGATAAAAACCTATCTCCCTACCAATGCAACAGGCCTATCTCCCCTACCAGGCCATTCACATCCACTCATCCACTGGTCCAGTCCAATCTGTGTGCCTGTTCACCTATCCAGTTGCTCTACCCATTGGACTGAAAATCCACCCAGCCACCCAGCCACCGGCCTGTCCCTTAACTGTTCAATAACCATTTCCTGTTATCTACACATGCTATGTATCATACCTGGTGCCTGAACTAGGGACTGAGAATAAAAGGATGAAAAAGAACTTAAGAGCCCAAGAGGAGAGTGAGACAAGAAATCAACTACAGGGTACTGCAACAAGTGCTAAGACAGAGATGTGCACGAAGGGAAGGAGCCCAGAGGGGCATCCAGAGAGTTCAATAGTGAAGTGTGCTCTGGTCACACCATGCCTGAAGGCCCAGAGTGACCGATGAAGAGGCTGCACAGGTAAGTGGGAGACCATTTTCAAGGCTTACACCAGTATTCCAGACAAGAAATGAAGTGGGTTTGAAACAAAGTGGTAATAGAAGGAACAGAGAAGGGAGACTCCATGGGACTTTGACAATGACTGGACACTGTGCTAACACTTGACATGGCATTGGAGGTCTAGTTTCCTCAGTGCAAGAAGTCTTCTCTGACCACTACAGTGATCCTCCCATCTCTGAATTAGACGTTTAATGACACACTTCCACGTAGTTCTCTATTTGTTTCAAGTGTGCACATTTCTCAACACCACTGTGCGCTCCTTGGATCAGGGAGCTGTATCTCCTCCTTCTCTTGAATGCCCTGGACAGCAGATACGTGCGACTTGGTAAGTATGTGCTGACGTGTATTCAGCACATAAACCAGTTGGGAGTGTGGGCCTGACTAGTCATCATGCCGAGGGCCGTGGATCCCAGCAAGGTTGTGCCTGCCCCCATTCCACCTGAGCCTTCCAGAAAGCATTAGGAGGCTGGACTTGGCTGGCCCGACACCAGCTGATGGGAGCTAGGCTAACACCTAGGTGGGCACTTACTGGAAGGGGAGCTTCTCGTCATTTGGCTTGATGCAGCGGACATAGTGTGGCGTTGTGGCATTCAGGGTGTCCATAAGCAGATGCAGGGAGGTGCGGAACTGGAAAGACAAAAGCCAGCACTTGGTTAGTTATCTATTTTTAACATTTGCAGATGCGTAGTAAACAAAGAAAATCCCATATACTGGTGGTGGTAGTTGTTAATATTATTACTGTTAACCCAGGAGCACAGGGGAAGAAATTCAGAGACTTGGTGTCAGATTTCAGCTCTGACATTACTACCTTGCTATACAACCAAAATCAAGGCCCTCCTGTATTCTGGCTTTAGGGCTCCTGAAACCAAATGGGGAGAAATTACCCCCTGACATGCCTAACTCACTGTGCTGTGGGGATCAGATGAGAGGGAAGGTGGTCAGATACTGTAAGATATGAAAGGCATGGTCACTGTGAACTGGAGGCCTCCTATTGCTAGTCCCAAGGCTCTGGAACCTCGACACCTGGCATGCAGCCACCCTGAGGCCTGGCAGGCATTCCCTTCTCTTTGGAGACAAAATGGACATTAAGTCCACAATGATCCCTTAGCAGGGAAAGTTCTTTCATTTTTCCATTTCTCAGGTTTACAATCCTCCTATCCAACCTGAAGACTTCTAGACCCTCCTGCCTCCCCCAGAAGGTATCTATGGGCCTTTAATGTGGCTCCTACTACAGAGATTAAATTTATTGTTTGGAGCACAGTCACCCCCTTTCCTCTCTCTTCTATCAGTTCCTGCTAAAGACGTTTCTGTCTTCAAAGGACACAAAGATTCAGTTGATAACCTGGGGCTGCTGATAGGGAAGCCACCTCAGGCCTCCCTCTGAAGCTGCAGTCATCCAGTCATCCTCCACGCTACAGGGAGGCCAGTCCACCCACACGGGCCAAGTCCCACCACTTCCTGCCACTAAGGCCTGGGGCTGACCTGGTGGCCCACGGTTTTCTTGTGCTCTTTGTTGGGGGCTTTCATGGGGGGTCTGGCGGAGCGAACACTGATCTTCGATGACCCCTTCCCAGATGTGGTGGTGGCAGGAATGGAATCCTTGTCATCATTAAACAAGTCAGTCACTAGCGGGAACTAGAAACAAACAGGAAGAAAAATGAAAACAAGATCTCTTATACTTTATGTGGCTTAAACTGTATTAAAATTGTTTTCCAAGGTAACTGAAAACATATACAAAAACTTGAACACAAATGATCATAGCAGCATTATTTATACTGGGCAAAAGTAGAAAAAAAAAAAACAATGTAATTGTTGAACGGATAAATAAAATGTGTTATATCTATATAATTGAATATTATTCAGCAATATAAAGGAATGAAATACTGATAGGTACTACGACACGAATGAACCCTGAAAACACTATGTTAAGGGAAAGAAGGCAGACACAAAAGACCATATAGTATGTGGTTTCATTTATACAAAACGTCCAGAATAGCAAATCCACAGAAATAGAAAGAAGGTTAGTGGTCTCCAGGGACTAGGAGAGGAATAAAAGGGAAGAGACAGCTAATGGGTACAGGGTTTCTTTTTGGGGTAATGAAAATATTCTGGAATTAAATAGTGGTGACGGTTACATAGTATGTGAATACGTTAAAGCCACTGTACACTTTAAAAGGGTAAATTTTACAGTACAGACATACCTCGGAGATATTGTGGGTTCAGTTCCAGACTACTGCAATAAAGCAAGGCACACATATTTTTTGGTTTCCCACTGCATATAAAAACTATGTTTACACTATACTATAGCCTATTAAGTGTGCAACAGAATTGTCTAAAAAAAAAAATGTATATACCTTAATTAAAAATTAAAAAATACTTTATTGCTAAAAAATGCTAACCATCATCTGAGCCTTCAGTGAGTCGTAATCTTTTTGCTGGTGGAGGGTCTTGCCTTGATGTTGATGGCTGCTGACTGAGCAGAGTGGTGTTGTCGAAGGTTGAGGTGGCTCTAGTAATTTCTCAAAATTAGACAACAATGCAGTTTGCTGCATCAACTGACTCTTCCTTTCATGAAAGATTTCTGTAGTATGTGATGCTGTTTGATAGTATTTTACCCCAGTATAACTTCTTTCAAAACTAGAATCAATCCTCTTCAAAGCTTGCCACGACTTTATCAACTAAGTTTATGTAATATTCTAAATCCTTTGTTGTCATTTCAACAATGTTCATAGCATCTTCGCCAGGAGTAGATTCCATCTCAAGAAACCACTTTCTTTGCTCATCCATAAGAAACAACTCCTCATCTGTTAAAGTTTTACCATGAAACTGCAGCAATTCGGTCACATATTCAGGCTCTACTTTTAATTCTAGTTTTCTTGCTATTTTCACCACATCTGCAATTACTTCCTCCACTGACATCCTGAACCTCTCAAAGTCAACCACGAGGGTTAGAATCGACTTCTTCCAAACTCCTGTTAATGTTGATATTTTGACCTCCTTCTCATGAATCATGAATGTTCTTAATGGAACCTAGAATGGTGAATCCTTTCCAGAAGGTTTTTCAATTTACTCTGCCCAGATCCATCAGAGGAATCACTATCTGTAGAAGCTATAGCCTCATGAAATAATAAGACTTGAAAGTCGAAATTACTCCTTGATACAAGGCATGAAAACATTAATCTCCTTGTACATCTCCATCAGAGCTCTTGGGTGACTAGGTACATCGCCAATGAGCAGTAATATCTTGAAAGGAAATCTTTTTGTCTGAGCAGTAGGCCTCAACAGTGGGCTTAAAATATTTAGTAAACCATGTTGTAAGCAGATGTGCTGTTATCCGGGCTTTGTTGATCCATTTATAGAGCAAAGGCAGAGTAGATTTAGCATAATTCCTAAGGGCCCTAGGATTTTCAGAATGGTAAGTGAGCACTGGCTTCAATTTAAAGTCACCAGCTGCATTAGCCCCTAACAAGACAGTCAGCCTGTCCTTTGAAGCTTTGAAGCCAGGCACTGAATTCTCCTCTCCAGCAATGAAAGTCCTGGATGGCATCTTTTTCCAAATATAAGGCTGTTATGTCTACATTGAAAATCTGCTGTTTAGTGTTGCCACCTTCATCAATTATCTTAACTAGACCTTCTGAACAAGTTGCTGCAGCTTCTACATCAGCACTTGCTGTTTCACCTTGCACTTTTATGTTGTGGAGACGGCTTCTTTCCTCAAACCTCATGAGCCAACCTCTGCTAGTTTCAGACTTTTCTTCTGCAGCTTCCTCACCTCTCTCAGCCTTCAGAGAATTGAAGAGAGTTAGGGCCTTACCCCGGATTAGGCTTTGGTTTAAGGAAATGTTGTGTCAGGTTTGATCTTCTATTCAGACCACTAAAACTTTCTCGGCATAAAAAATAAGGCTGTTTTGCTTTCTTCTTATTCGTGTGTTCACTGGAGTAGCACTTTTAATTTCCTTCAAGAATTTTTCCTTTGTGTTTACAACTCGGCTGTTTGGCACAAGAGGCCTAGTTTTTGGCCTGCCTTGGCTTTCGACATGCCTTTCTCACTAAACTTAATAATTTCTAGCTTTTGATTTAATGTGAGAAACATGTGACTCTTTCTTTCTCTTGAATACTTAGAAGCCATTGTAGGGTTATTAATTGGCCTAATTTCAATATTGTGGTTTCTCAGGGAATAGGGAGGCCCTAGGAGAGGGACAGAGATGGGAATGGCTGGTTGGTAGAGGAGTCAGAACACACACAATATTTATTGATTATATGGGCATGGTTTGTGGCACCCCAAAACAATTATGATAGTAACATCAAAGATCATTGTTCACAGATCACCATAACAGATATAATAATAATTAAAAAGTTTGAAATATTTTGAGAATTACCAAAATGTGACACAGGGACATGAAGGGAGCAAGTGCTGTTGGAAAAATGGCACCCATAGACTTGCTCAATGCAGGGTTGTCACAAACCTTCAATTTGTAAAAAACAAAATATCTGTGAAGTGTGATAAGGCAAAGTACAATAAAACAAGATATGCCTGTATGTAAGTTGTATCTTGATTTAAAAAAGAGAAGAAAAATAGCTTTCCTAGACAATCTTACTTAATCTTCACCTATAAAGACAGGCAAAAGTTTATTTCCTTGTGGTTTGGTAGAAGCTAGCAATGATTAAATTACATTTTTTCCTCACTTAATATTGGATCTTGTAACATTAACTTCCTTGAGTCTTGATTTCTTCATCAGTGAAATGGTGATAAGAATATACTTGCTATATGAGAATTTTTATGAGAAATAAATAAGATAGCTTCTCCGTGTTAATGTCCTTGTCTGCAACAAGAAGATTAAATGTATAGGCCTTGTTCAAGGTACTGGTGATACGAAGTGTCCCAGCCACCTAGATACTCATCTGACAGCCAGGAAGCACCGCCATCACTCCTGAGGAAAGTCAATTCTGGGGTAAGATTAAAGCATCATAAGGCTTCTACTACACGCTTGCTGGGGGGTGGGAGATAGGGGAGAGTATCCAGACCCCATTCACCAACCCTGAGCCACTTCTAGTTTCAACAGAGGAAAAAGGTGAAAATGCTAGTAGACAAATGCTTAGACTCAAGGATCTGCTCCTTCTAGTTCACCCTGTACCCCGACAGTGGACCCCCATCTCCTACCACATCTAAATGCCCTGGTGTGGCTCCCAAGGTGTCCCCAATCTCATTCCACTCACCTCCTCTCGGACAATCCTTTTTAAAGTTACCAAGCTGGTTGCCTTGCTATCCATATATGCTCCTTATTCCTGCCTCTACAGCTTTGCTCACTCTGGTAGTCTTACCTGAAACACTCATTGACCCCATTTCTCCTCTCTGCCTATCCTGAGTCAGTCCATCTCTCAAGGTCCAGCTCTGTATCCTCTATGACCCTTTCCCAGAGCACTCCAGCCACTCAATCTCTCATCTCCCGCAGGTTCAGTCTGTGGTGCCCCTGGTACCACCTGAGGTCCATGCTGGGCCCTGAGCCCTATGCTCGCTGAGCCTATAGCCTCCTGGCCTTCCCTTCCTAAGCAGGATGAGGGCTGAAGTGAGGATTAAAGGAGACATTCTGGATAAGCCCAGAGAAGAGTGCCAAGCATAAAAGCATTCAAACATGATCTAGTTTTATTGCTTTGATTAGGGGTCATATACGTGAAAAATCTGTCTAAATAGTATAAGTACAGATGCCTGTGGAAGTCATACCTTTGAGCTGAAAAGGAAACCTAGAACCATACAAGTTTAGAGCAGGAAAAGCCATAAAGATCAACTCTCCCCTTCATGTGGCAGATGAAGAAACAGGAGCTCAGGGAGAAGGGACCTACCAGAATCCTGCTTCAACCTGTTTCCCCAGCACCAGGCCCAGTGGCCAGCATCAGCTCACCCAGGGCTGTTAGTTAATGCCTAAGCCAGGGCTGAGATCCTGCCTGTGGATCCCCAGGTCAGAGCTTGTTCTAATACCCTCGTCACTTCACCAGTTATGTTAAGGAAGTGGAACCACAAACAGGTATAAGACAGGGGTGTTATTTTTGAGGTATTTGCAATCAAGATTAATTTCCCCAATTTACAACATGCTCTGAAATTCATAGCAGGAAGCTTTGGCTAAAGTGAACTAGGTACAAAAGATGTGACATCCTCTTCAAGGAGGGCTACACATTCTAAACGATGGCAATGGGCTTTTACGCTGATACTGCTCTGCATGACTTCTCAGACCTTTATCAATTTCAGTTCCAGTTAAACCAGTATTTCCTGAGCACCTGTGAAAGCATTCATAGGTAAGGCATCATGCCAATAGCTTGGGGAGTCCAAATTCAGAGCTCCAGCTCCAAGGGAAGACTTTCTCTCTTTTAAATCTCACAAGAGATTGGTTTAAAACACAGCCTAATCTTGTAGATTGAGTCCTGCCCTATTAATATAACTGCCCCCATCCAATCTCATTAACATCATAGAGATAGGATTTACAACACATAAGAAAATCACATCGGATGACAAAATGGTGGACAATCACACAGTACTGGGAATCATGGCCTAGCCAAGTTGACAAACATTTTTGGGGGACACAATTCAATCCACAACAGTCGCTACACATCGAAATTGACCTGATGACAATGGGTTTTAATATGAAGCTATTAAGATGTTATTAAAATAACAGGAGATAATATTTATTGAGCACTTAGAATGTGCCATGCATGTACAAAATCATTCAGTCCTCCCAACAACCGTGTGGTATAAGTACCATTACATCCCCATTTTACAGACAAGGAAACTGAGGCTTAGGGTAGTAAGCAATTTGTCTAAAATCCCAGAGCTAATAAGTGGCAAAGTCAGGATTTAAACCCAGGTGGCCTGGTTTCAGAGTCCAGGTGACCACAGAGAGCAGTGATGACTGAAACTAGCAATGACTGGTGATCTTTTTGTAAAGATCATGTTTTTCTTTGGTGGGGGAGGTGGTGGTAGGGGAAGATTACTCTGATTGCAGCATAATGAAAGGGCTATAAAGTCCACTGCTTACAAAATATGGTGATAGGTTTCTAGAGAAGTTAAGAGAGACCCTGTTGTTAGTGTCCATCAGGTTGTTTTCAACTCATAGCAACCCCATGTGACAGAGTACAATTGCCCTATAGGCTTTCCTCGGCCGTAATCTTTATGGGAGCAGGATGCCAGGTCTTTCTCCCATGAAGCTGCCAGTGGGTTCGAACGGCCAATCTTCTGGTTAGCAGCCGAATGCTTAACCATTTGCACCATAGGAGCTTATAATCTAGTAGCTATTTTGGGAGTAATACAGTAAAACAGCAAGTGCTCTGTAAATTGTTAGCTGTGTGACCCATGGCCAATTTAATCTCACTAGATTTTAATTTTTTAGATTTTAATTCGCTCATTTATAAAAATGGGGAAACTGAACAAGATCGCCTTTATATTATTCCCTGACCTGGATTTCTTGATTCTCTCCTGTCTTTAATCCCTCCCTGTGCACAGGCTCCTTTCCCTAAACACATATGTTCAAGTTTCTTTTATGCTTAAAAAACTCCCAGTTCAGCCTTGTTTCTCTTCTCTTCTCATTTTACCATCTTGAGCAAGGAGTCCACTGACACTGCTTTCCCACATCATCCTTCTCAGGCCTTCTCTGGTTCTTCTCCTACCCGTGCTGCTGAAGTTAATCTTGAGAGCAACTTCTGGGGACCTGAATTGCCAAATCCAGTGGTTAGAAGTGGTGAGAATTCGTTCTTCACGATCTCTTCCTTGAGACTCAGTAGCTCTACTTTCCTCTGATTCTCTCCCTACTCTCTCAGCTGCTCTTTTCCAGCGCCTTTCACTGGATCATCCTCCTGCACTTCTCTCCTTCACGTTGCTGCATTCTCAACACATCTCTCCTCTCTACTAACTCCTTGGGCAGTTGCATCCATGTCTTTGGCTTCGACTATCACTTCAGGCCTGTCTCTCCAGCCTTGATCTTCCACTATCATGATCCTGTTTCCAACTATCTGTTCAGTACTTCCTCCCTCTGGGTGTTTCACTGGAAACTCCAAATTCAACATGGCCCACATCACCCTCACCCCCACTGTCTTCCTGAATTTAAGTTAGAGACTCTGCCATCATCCTACTTCCTATCCCAATCAATTACCAAGTACAGCGCATGGTTAAGTCTCAGCAGTTGATTCATTAATCAGAATGTCGCTGCCCTAGTTCAAGCCTACCTAAGTTCTCTCCTGGATCACCACAGTCACCTAAAACTCGAGGGTCTACCTCCAGGCACATTTTCATCCAAACATTCTCCACCTTACAGCAAGCATTTTCTCTAAATACAAATCTAATCTAGTAACCTCTCGCTTAAAGTCTTGCTGGTCCTCACCAGCTATGGCAGAAAGCTGCCATCAAGTGTTGTTAACTGAGAATATGGGGTGGAGGCGGGAACAGAAGGGACTGGGAAGGAGGTGGGGACAGAAAACAACTGGGGCACTGGGGGCTCTGTGGACTGGCATCAGAGATGTGAGAAAGGATGAAGCAAACAGTCCAGGCTCACTGGCACTGAGAAATTTCCATAGGGAAATAATTGGAGGCTAGAGGCAGGCTCGCATTTTAAAGATGTCACTGTGACCCAGTCTATCATGTCAAAAGAAGACACTGGCCAATTAAATTAATCTAATTCATATACTCTCTGAAATGGACATTCAAGATGTTTGAGTCACGGATAGAAGTTACCGAACTGCATGATTTCACTGTCTGAGGGGTCTGCTGTACAGTAATCATTAACAGCTTTCTCTGTGAAAAATCTGTTAAATTCTAAGGTCAGGAGAGTGTAACAAAATCATACAAGGAACTTAACCAGACTCACCAATATGAGGATTTAAAAATTTCAGCTCTTCTCTCTTGATTCCATCAGAGAAGCTATACTTTATTTCTTTAATACATTAAACAAAGGATTTATAATTAAGAACAGAAAAAAATAAAACTTCTGCCCATGGCAGCTTTTAACGTAAGCTGGCCCTGTGCTATAACTTGTATACAAACACCACCAAGGTTTAGTCTGGCGAGTCTGCATGTTTGCATTTATAACTAAGTTTTAATTGTAGGTCCCTGCTACTGAGACTTGGATGGCAGGCTCTCTAGGATTCAACAGGCACACAGGTTTCTTGGAAGGAAACGTAGCCTTCATATCCTATTTAGAATTTGTTTTATAAACTCAATGAATGTACAGAGAAATTGACTTTGACGACAGCATTCAAAGACCAAGAGGTGCCATGTTCAACCTCGGGCTGTAGAATGGCAAAAGACCCAGACAAGAAATACTCGATTATTATTCCCCCTCCCACCTTAGAGTAAGAGGGCTAGGTGGTTCCTTATCCCAGGAGTGTCCCAACTATAACCAAACCCAAAGTCACAATGAAAAGTAGTTACCAAATTTCTGCTCGATGAAGGATTCATGCAAAAGAATGCATTCCTAATTATGTTTTTAGTACTACTGGACAGCCTGCTTATAAACAGACTGACCATAATGGAACTACTACAATTCACATTAGGGCAGCCCTAGGAAACGGCATCCACCTGGGCCTTTCTAAAAACAGGCTCCCTTCAAACTCAAAAACGCTCAGACAATACCTTCAGGCAAACCAAGCACTTCCTAATGCTGTCTGACACTTATTTGAAACATGTCCATAGGTACTGGGTTTGGAATTCTCAGCTCTTCTAGTGTATCTATAGGTTTTAAAAGCCTAAAGAAAATATATCTGAAAAGGGATTAGAAGAAGCACATAAACATGTTATAAAGACAATTCGACAGTTTTAAGAAAAATGTCAATTACAGCTGTAGCTATGGCTGTTTACCTTGGAAATCATACCTATTCACTTCTGTTTGTAAGAGTATGAAACACATTTCCTTTAAAACAGATGCATGAAACCAAAATAAGGCACACTATCAGAACAGTTTGGTTGGTATCTCTTGCCTAGAATTTTATCTTTAAAAATTATGGCTACCCGTGTTGATTGCAGCTCTGTTTACAATAGCAAAAAGCTGGAAGCAACCAAGGTGTCCATCAACGGATGAATGGTTAAATAAATTGTGGTATATTCACACAATGGAATACTACACATCCATAAAGAACAGTGACGAATCTGTGAAACGTTTCATAACATGGAGGAACCTGGAAGGCATTATGCTGAGTGAAATTAGTCAGAAGCAAAAGGACAAATATTGTATAAGACCACTATTATAAGATCTTGAGAAATAGTATAAACTGAGAACAACACATACTTCTGTGGTTACGAGGGGGCGAGTGGGGGGGGAGAGGGTTATTTACTGATTAGTTAGTAGATAAGAACTACTTTAGGTGAAGGGAAGAACAATACTCAATACACGGAAGGTCAGCTCTACTTGGACTGGACCAAAAGCAAAGAAGTTTCCAGGATAAACTGAATGCTTCAAAGGTCAGTGGAGCAAGGGCGGGGGTTTGGGGACTATGGCTTAAGGGGACTTCTAAGTCAATTGGCAAAATAATTCTATTATGAAAACATTCTGCATCCCACTTTGAAATGTGGCGTCTGGGGTCTTACATGCTAACAAGCGGCCATCTAAGATGCATCAATTGGTCTCAACCCACCTGGATCAAAGGAGAATGAAGAATACCAAGGTCACACGATACCTGTGAGCCCAAGAGACAGAAAGGGCCACATGAACTAGAGACTTACATCATTCTGAGACCAGAAGAACTAGACGGTGCCCGGCCACAACCAATGACTGCCCTGACAGGGAGCACAATAGAGAACCCCTGAGGGAGCAGGAGAACAGTGGGATGCAGACCCCAAATTCTCATAAAAAGACCAGACTTAATGGTCTGACTGAGACTAGAGGAATCCTGGTGGTCATGGTCCCCAAATCTTCTTTTGGCCCAGGACAGGAACCATTCCCGAAGACAACTCATCAGACATGGAAGGGACTGGACAATGGGTAGGAGAGAGATGCTGATGAAGAGTGAGCTACTTGTATCAGGTGGACACTTGAGACTGTGTTGGCATCTCCTGTCTGGAGGGGAGATAGGAGCGTAGAGAGGGTTAGAAACTGGCAAAATTGTCACGAAAGGGAGACTGGAAGGGCTGACTCATTAGGGGGAGAGTAAGTGGGAGTATGGAGTAAGGTGTATATAAGCTTATATGTGACAGACTGACTTGATTTGTAAACCTTCACTTAAAGCTCAATAAAAATTATTAAAAAAAAATTATGGCTGTAAACATAATAATACAAGCAAAATAATATAAAAATACATTTTTCTTTGCAACCAATTCTTTTACAAGGTCCATGCTACTCTTAAGAAAAAAACTCCAGATATTAAAAAGATTAAAAAAAAAAAAATCTTGCTTAAAAGTGCTTTGGAGGAAGTCTTAGCACTTCATTTTTCAAAGAAGAAAAACGTGGACTTTCCTGCACTGAAAAGTGGGTAGTGGTGATGTTTTACTAACTACAAAGCTATCCTTGCTACAGTGACTTGTTTGTTCTAAATGTCAATAGAAACCTTTCAACTATCAGCACAAACTGATTTTGAACAGGCAGCACTCCGAGTACACTTGAAAATAAACTTCTGATGGTATGTGAATTCTCTCTCTCAAGAAATAAATTTAAAAATATATACGTATTTAAAAGTAAATCTCTTGGCTCAAAACTGGACATGTACGTCACCAGTAAGGAAAGGATTAGTGTGGAAATCAGCAGACACATGTAGACTGTACGACGTCATTTCCTGATGAACTGAAGCCACAGCATAACAAGTGGGAAGGAGATGGGAAAAAGATAGCATTTGGCCTTGTCTGCACTACTCCTTTGTGACTCTTGGACTTTAGGGATTGAAATGGCCCAGGGTAGGCAGCTCTGGATCAATATGGTGTAGAGGTCCCTTCTGTGGGGATGGAGGAGAGTCAGGACTACCTGCCCCCTAGCCCAGGACACTGATCAGGCCAGCCCTGGCTACCTGCACGTTCTGGCATAAACACTCCACCCACTGCCTGTCCTTCTGGGCCGCACTCTGTAGTGCTGGAAACGGAAATCTTCCAAGGACAAAATTCTCCTTTTACAATCTGTTTTCAGATTGATAAAATACTGCTTTTTATATGATAAGCAAAAACCAGGAGGAAAAAACCTACATCCCTTAGTATTTAAAACAAATCAGTCTATTAATAATGTTAAGTCATGTTTTTAAGAGGTATTTCTTTCCTTAGTCTCTATTTATAGCTCTCTGATTGCTGAGAAAGTAATTAGCTACATTATAACCTCTTATGCAGCATAACTGTCTTTACTAATTACATTCTCATTAACATTGTTTTATTTCACTGCTCTGGATGGGAGTTCTTCAAACACCTCTTTGGCTGGTAGGTATATGGGAGTCTTCCATCCCATAGTACTTAATTATTCACAACAATTTGTTAATTTCTTGTCAGGGATGCCACACAAAAATTAAAAGAAAACAAAACAAAAAACTATTAGGCCTCCCATAAAATAAAAATACTGAAGTAAATGAATTTGCATACAGGATTTGAGAATTAGCTATGCTTGTTGGAAACCCTGGTGGCGTAGTGGTTAAGTGCTATGGCTGCTAACCAAAGGGTCAGCAGTTTGAATCCGCCAGGCACTCCTTGGAAACTCTATGGGGTGGTTCTACTCAGTCCTATAGGGTCGCTATGAGTTGGAATCGACTCGATGGCACTGGGTTGTTGTTGTTTGGTGCTGTTGAATCAGTTCCAACTTATAGTGACCCTGTGTCCAACAGAATGAAACACTGCCCGGTCCTGTGCCATTCTCATAATGTTTGCTATCCTTGAGCCCACAATTGCAGCCACTGTGTCAATCCATTTCATTGGGGGTCTTCCTCTTTTTTGCTGACCCTCCAATTTACCAAGGATGATGTCCTTCTCCAGGGACTGCTCCCTCCAGAAAACATGTCCGAAGTATGTGAGATGGAGTCTCACCACCCTTGCTTCTAAGGAATATTCTGGCTGTATGTCTTCCAAGACAGATTTGTTTGTTCTGGCAGTCCATGGTATATTCAATATTCTTTGCCAATGCCATAATTCAAAGGTGTCAATTCTTCTTCAGTCTTTCTTATTCATTATCCAGCTTTCACAAGCATATGAGATGACTGAAAATACTATGGGTTGGATGAGGTGCACCTTAGTCCTCAAAGTGACATCCCTGCTTTTCAGCACTTTAAAGAGGTCTTTTGCAGCAGATTTGCCCAACACAATATGTCCTCTGATTTCTTGACTACCACTTCTGTGAGCATTGATTGTGGATCCAAGTAAAGTGAAATCCTTGACAACTTCAATTATTTTCTAAGCTATATTTAGTGTGATAAAAAGGATCCTTGGTGGCAAAACAGGTAGCTTGGCTGCTCACTGAAAGGTTGGCGGTTTGAACTCATCCAGCCACTCCTCGGGAGAAAAGACCTGGCGATCTGCTCCTGTAAAGATTACTGCCTAGAAACCCCTATGGGGCAGTTCTATTGTGTCACATGGAGTCACTATGAGTTGGAAACAGACTCGACAGCTCCTAACCACAACAGCGTGATAAAAACTAATAACAAATTAGGCATTAACTCAATGACATATGACCTCATATCTTCCTAGGTCTTTCTTTTTCTACCTTTAACATGGAGTTAGAAACATAAACCTCACTGGATCGCTGTGAAAACTAAAAAATTAAAAGAAAGTAACATAGACTCCGTAAGTAATGAGCTTTAAAAAATGCTAAAATGACAGATGCTTCCAGAAATGCCCATCTGTCCAAATGATTTAAAGCACATTTAGAATCACTCTTTGATCTGTAGCTGGCAGTCTGTATAGAGCCCATCTGTGAGTTTATAGTGGCCTAGTATCAATCTTTGCTTTTTACGTTTTGGAACATCTTAAATGGGCTGGAACGGGTTCAGGGTGGACAGTTCCTAGCCCTCCTTCTGCTCGGGTCTGGTAGCCTAGAAGCCTGTCTTGGTTGATCTCTGAGCGCTAGTGGCACCATTGCAGCTTCTCATGGGGTTTACTTGGATTTGGGGGTGGGCAGTTGGCAACAAGGCCACTGGCCTTTAGGAACAGTAGCTGATGAGGGTAAAAGTCAGAATTGTGATCAGTAGGTAGGAAAGAGAAGGGGTAGGTTACCTATTCTACCCTCCAAATTAGCAGTATCTATAAACTTTTGATGTACACGGTCTTTGACCCATCAATTCCACTTCTAAAAATTTACCTGAGAGATATAATTGTACAAGCAAACAAAAATATATGTAAAGGACATTCATTGCTGCATTATTTGAATTAGCAAAATACCAGCAGTTGTTTTTTTAAAAAAATGAAGTAGATCTGTATTCCTGTTGTTAAGATGTCCAAGATATAATGGTAAATGAAAAATTAAGGGAAGAATATGTGTAAATGATTCATGTGAATCTTAAAAAGATGCACTGGTACACTTACATACGCAAAATGGAAATTCACAAGAGTCAAGGAGTGGGAAGAAGTACTTTGATTTTATTTTATACATTTCTATGCTATTTAAATTTTTTATAAGCCTGCATTTCATTTCTAATAAAAACCCAGCACCACCAATCTAAAACAGATACCTCTGTGCAGAAAAGTTAACATAGCAGGCCTGGGACTGCCGCCCTTAAAAAGGTTTGCTTACAAAGTCAGCCCTTGGCTGGTGTCTGGGAACTTGGATTTCAGGAGAATTCTCACCATTCTCTCACAAGAATGATTTACTGTGCCTAAATTGTTTGCACAAACATTATGGTTTGTGCTGAGCACCTGCTTTCCTACTGGGAGTCTAGAATTTTGGTACGTGCCTACATGACTGACCTTCAATAAAAACCCCGGACACCTGGGTTCAAGGGAGACAATACTTTATACACGCTGTCACACTTATTGCTGGGGGAATTAAGAGCATGCTGTGTGACTCCACTGGGAGAGGGCTTTTGGAAGTGTGTGCATGGCTTCCTGCGGACTTCACCCCATGCACTTTTCCCTTTGCTGATTTTGCTTTGCATACCTTCACTGTGAGATAAATCATAGCCATGAGT